>NW_026902109.1:10000000-11200000 GCF_033783945.1 Neopsephotus bourkii | reverse complement strand
AATAAATTGAGCCATAGCAGCACTCCAGTAGACGTAGTGAAATCCAGCATTATGTTTGCCTGTGTCTGCATCTCCTGATTCACATTCAGAAGAGGCTCCGAGAAGACTGAAATACCCTTCTCCGTGTTGCTAATTTTCATGATTTCATTCTGATTTATCTGGTCCTCAGAAGAGTTTTGAGGGTTCCTGGGTTCTTATTTTTACTTGAAAATCTAAGCTTTCTTTCTCATTTTGTCTTTTCTCCTCCCCCCCCCCCCCTTCCACCCCCGATAGTTGTTATCATGGTAACTAGCCAAGTAAGTGTTGACCCCCTCCCCCTCCTCTTTCAAAGAGAGAAATAGCTACAGAGTAGCTAAGTAGTTAACATAAATGTTAACAATGCTTCATCATCAAGTGCTGTAAAAACCCACATGAGTAGTTGGAGAATGTGTTGAGTTGCTGTTAGGGAGGGCAACTTAATGGAAAAAGTTAAATTATATTAATAAAACCCTAGTTAAAAATTTGTAGATTTAAAATCACCTGAAATCTTTGTGATATTCTATGCTGGCCTCAGGTCTAGAGAAGCATAGAAATTCGTCCTGTAATTTGTTCTTGCTGGATCAAAATACATATTTATTACAAGCCATGTAATAGAAGTTTTCCAAATCACTTGGCCCATAAATCCTAGTAACTTTTTAGGAAACCGGTATCTTTAACTGCAAAAACACTTTTGGTGTTAATCAGGTCCTGATTGCAAAGGTTGCAAAGTTGCTTTTAGCCATATTATCTGTAATCTTGAGTTAAATATTTCATGTTGTGGAGGTTGGGTAAATGTATAAAAACTTACCCACTGAAGTTCATAAAATCCTGCTTTTGTGTCATCTTAAATAGAGCTGAAGAGGTTATTCTATTTATATTTAAAGGAAGACACACTTACGAAGTTCAGTGAGAATCCATCCCTGAGGTGTTTTTGTCTTATGCAATTCTGAGAAAAGGGTGGCTACCTTCCTTAAGTAAATCACAAGGATTTTTTTTCATATTGACTCCTGCCATAATCAAATTATCCTGTTATATGTGACATTATTTAAAGAATGTTTCCAGTAACTGAGTACTTTCAGTTGCATTTATTTTTTCTTGTATTTTTAAGCCTAAAACCTTGTCCTAAGGTTCTTTTAATAGTTTTTAATCTCTTTCCCTGTATGTTAAATTAGTCTTATTTCTTGCTAATTCCAGAAGCTTAGAGGAGCTGTTTTCTTTTTCTTTACTTTTCCTCTAGGCTATCTTCAACCTGATCTAATTAAACCTGGTCTGAGCAGGTGCTTGGACTAGATGACCTCCAAGGAAGTCCCTTCTGATTGTAACTTCTCTGTCACTCTAACATATAGAAAACTTTGATTCTGTAATGCACTAAAACCTTTTATGAGCTGGTAGCTGTAAGGGAGATTATGGATTGGGCAGTTATGATTTGTGAATGGCTATGCTAGATTATCATTACGGGCTAGTAGGGTCAAGAATTCTCAGGAAGCAAGGGTACAAATCAGTACCTTCAACATGTTTGGGTAAAACTTTCTTTTCATTTTGGTATTTTTTTAAACAGCTATTGGCATGTATATTTATTTTGAGTCTGCTCTAGCAGTAATCTTATCTCTATGAGTGATTAAAAGTGTAAAAATACACAGCTTGCTGAAGTAATTAACAGTGTGAAGTGGTTAGTAATTTTGAATAAGTATAATATTTATTTTCAGTTACTTCTTTAACACATCACACATTTCTTCTGAGTTCTAAGGACTCTAGAAGATGAGTTCTTGAGCTCCAGGGAAAAAACACTGTTTTCCCTGACACTCGGTGTAATGGTAATTAATTTTGACCTGTAACTCATATATTTATTTTCTTATACATATATATATGTTATATATTTTTTAAATAAAGGAGAAATTAATGTGTTCAAGTAGTATGTTAACTATTGAAAGGAGCAAATACATATTGTTCTTTCAATAGGTATCTGTTTGCCTTTACTTATCCCATTGGTCATCAAAATAAAACCCTCAATACGGTACTTATGTTTCTAAAGAGTTCTCTGTGTTCTGTTGTCCTACAGAGTTGTTCTAAATTATGGGATATTTTCTAAACTTAAGAGTGTAAAACTGAAAGGGGAGGGTTTCCTTCTTCTAACTTGACCCCCTTTGCAGAGGGTCAGAATGCTGTAAACATACTAGAGTTTGGCCAAGTGCATCCAGGTATGTCCACTGCAGTTGATTTTTTTACCTTGCTATGATCTTCAACATAAATGTGGCTTCTTCACCATCAGACTGGATGGATTCAGGGCTGGATTCAGCCAGCTGTTAAAATGGGGATCAAGGTCATGTTATTATTTGAGGTGTCCTTGTTGTTTCATGACACTTGTTTTTTATTTCATTAGTAAAGACAGTGTGACCTTTTAAAAAGAGAACATTGTCTTCAGCCCCACATCCTCAAATTAGTCTGGGGACAACTTGCCCCTGCAAGATATATTTCCATTAAAACTGTTGAATGATGTTACAGTATGTTACAATAAAATATATGTGCATTCACCATTCTCATATTCACTATGGGTAAGATATTCTTGTTATGTCAGAAAGCTGTTTTCTTTGATTCCCTGGTAGAGTAATATTTCATAAACTTACAAGGTTTTTACTTAATTTTGTTAATAGACTTCTGTCATTGGCCAGAAGTATGGAGTGTAAGTCTGGGCAAAAAGCAATTTATTCAGTGTTCACCATTTATCTTGAATTAATTCTTCATGTATGTGAAATGTATCAGTGGGATTTCATCAGTAATGCTACTACTTGCATCTTGTTCCTTGCTGAGGTAATTTTTTCTTGTTTCAAACAAAAAATATTTACAAAGATAATCTTAAAACGTGATGGTGTTTAATTAAGGTGGCTTGTAATTCAGAGGGGGCACTAAGAAATAATTTGAAAATGCTATTAAGATTTAGAAAGGAGTCTTCTTCAGAAAAGAGAATTTTAAGTGTTCCCTAAGCATTTAAAATATAAAGAAAATTACTTGTTTTCTAAAAATATGCGTAACCCAAGAGATCAGGCCATAACACTTTTCATATTGAAGTTAGTTGTGGAAACCTGAAATGTCAAAAGTGACTTTTTTTAGAGGTCCAAATCGAATGAAGGAAAACAAACTTTTCAATAAAGATTTGTTGATTTTTTTCCAGTCCCTAGTTGTTGTAGATATATGTAGATCACTATAAACTGGTAGAAAGCAGTAAATATCAAATTAGGCACAAATTGGCATTTGCAACAGAGAACACTGGAGAAAAGAGACTAAAGCCACCCTACACGGCAATTTCTATTTCTTATTTTTTCCAGTTCAGAATGTCTGCTGGGTGGGGAGACATGAGGGCTTTTTCTTTACTGCTGTCCATGCAGCATGTTGCATGAGCAGTAGTACTAAGATAATTGTATGACACCTGGCGACTATGAACTTCCTTCCTCAGGTAGAGGTGTGATGTGTCTGTTTATCTGCTGGAAGCTTAGACAATAAACATATGGAGTTACGCTGTTATTAAACAATTTTTATAATTTGTTATAAAATTAGAAGCTTTTCTGTTTAGTCCACCTAAAAAATGAATTAAAAAAAAAAACAGAAAAAACAACCCACCCCCCCCAAATCTTGATTTCACATGACCTTATGAATGATTCTAATCAGGAAACCTTTAACAAAGATCTCCCTCATTTTCTGAGGGTGTGAATGATTCTATTGAGTACAGCTGAGAAAACTGGTGCAAAAGACAAGTTCCAGCTATTGTAACCAAGGAGGAGTCGGGTATGTTTTATATGGAGAGCATCATTTACCATGGAAGGAGTTGCTGTTAGTCCTTATCTGTGGGGCAGCAGGGTCATCCTGGCAATGGAACCACACTGACAAGGGTGAGTGGGGGTGATGGCACACTGAAACTGTTTGGTAGTGAGGAGATGGACTTATCCCTGTGCCATACAACTCACTGCTGAACACCTGTCTCATGTCAGCTGATCAGTCCACAGGCTGGGATCATCACCTTGCTTTCTTCTCGTGTCCTTGAGCTGACTGTTAGAGCCTGCAAATTTAAAACTTAATCTTAGCTCTGTGCCAAGGAAGGGGGATCAGCATTTGTGTGTCTACTTTTTTAAGCGGAAGAACTTAAACTTTTGGAAAACTTGCTAAACATATGGCTAAGTTCTCCCCTGAAGCTACTTAAACTCATAATATGTCTGCTTTCAGAAAAATTGCTATTGCTTGGGTATGTGCATATTGGTTTTTCAAGATGTATAATGAGGTAAAGCTCTCCACTTTACTAGAGAGTTAAAATGAATCCATAAAGTTGAGTCTTACAAATATTCTCTGTTTTGACTGGGTAGATATTTCACCTCCTTCCTTCAGGTTGTAAACAGGAGAAAATAGGAATTGCCAGCAAATCAAATTACAGAACATTGAAAGTGTCACAGTGGTAGTGTTCATTATACTCGTTCACAGAATATATGAGTCATTAAAATTCTGATATTGCTTCAGAAAGACAGAGTTTGTAATGACGATTAAAAAAAAAAAAGCCATTACTTGCACTTCTCTTTCTGGCAGTGATTGTTGAGAAAATTAAGGATAATACCAAAATGATTACCTGTTTCTCATACAGTCTTAGATTTTCAACCCTAAGCACCCTGTGTAACTGAAGTGGTGGATACAGAGCACCGCAGAGTTGCATTTTAATTCTTTTCGGAATTAAAGTTTCTTTTTTTCGCAGAAGTGGTTCTTTTTAAGAAAAATATGATTTGAAATGTTTTCCATGTAGAATAGAAAGGGTGTGGGGTTTTTTTTGTTGGTTGGTTGGGTATTTTTAAATATGAGATTATCTAAGCATATGCTAGGGTTGTGCTGGATGTTCTGTTTTGTTACAAAGGTACACGTGCATGCATACTCAGACCACTTTCTCCAGGAATCATAGAGTCAGATGAAATTCATCTGGTCCTTTTTTTCTTCACAAGCTGGTGCAGACCAACAGCACAAGTAATTAACAGAAGAATAACTATCCTTGTGATAGTGATGCTCATATTATCATGTCAGTTATGAATGCAAGGCTGCCCTCCCAGTTGTTTTTGCATGTCTGTGATCCATTTGTATGGCTCTTTTAAGTGGTGCTTAAATAACTGCTTCTTTACCTGCTTCTCTTGTACCAAAGAGAGATGAAATGACTGGTTCTGGCCTTGTCTGTGGTGTCACTGAGCTATTCCATACTTCACACACATTACGCAACTTCTCAGGATCTGCTGCTCTGTGCAAGAGGCGAATGAGAACCAGCAAATCTGTGCAATATCTGAGTCTACAAGCGTAGCTGGCAAAATGTGTAAGCATTTTAAACACTTCTTAGTGGTCTGTTCATGGACGCTTTTTTGTTCTGTCCAGGTTTCTGAAATGCAGCTTTCCACCTCTGGCTTTGTATCTAAAGTGTCAATAAAGTATTCACACCCTTTTTATAATCTTGTCTGTACTAAACAGTTTAAATTCCTGGAGTCATGGCTCTGGGAATATTTCGTAAGTCTTAATGGAGAGGAAATACCACAACAATAGCCATTTTTATGGTTTTCTGGAGTGGTCTAATAATTTTCCAGGCTCGTCAAGATAGTATACAAACTATGGAACTGTTGTGTTTCTGTTGTGCAGAAGAATGTCTACTTGAAGCCATCAACTCTTTCAAATTACTACAGATGTCCCCATTGTATCAGGGCCCCGAGTGTGCCATCCATTTAATTTATTGTTTGAAAACATGTCTTGCAATTCTCTCAAGATGGTGTTATATTCAGAATTCAGCTGTAGATTGTTGCAACAATGCTTAAGTTAATACAGTAAAATCGCACCGCAGGTAATTTGAGGGCTAGGAGAGCCACTTACTGACTAAAAGAATGGTAGCCACTCTTCATGAGTCCTGACTCTGTAGCAAACAACTACTGGGTAGTGAAAAAGCCAGATAAGTGCTATTATTACCTGCACCTCTCCAGCTGTAATCTGTGGTAGAGGTTGTGAAGTTCAAACTAATTGCAGCTGCAGATTGGTCTGTGATTGATTTTAACTAAGTGTGTAAAATAGAAATTAATTATGTTTGAGTAAAAATGCAATCTAAGAGGTTTTTCTTTTTTAATAGGTGTCCAGTCATCGTAATTTGATGCATCAGATATCCAACTCTAATATGATTTTGGTTTTTATTTCAGAATTGCGAAGTGTTTATTTTAACTTTTTTTTTTTTATTTGCACCAACCAGAAATTTCAAATGGCCTTTTATTCAAACAAACCAAAGCATAAGCATTAGAGATGATGTCTGGGCATTTTTAAAGTGAGAAAGTAAAATGCTCAGACTAAATTGTATTTGTAGATGGGATGAACACAGCTCTTGAAGTTGTATATGTTCACTGGAGAAAAAGCCATGTGTATGTTTACTGATCTGTCACAAAGTTTACATTTTAGTGATCTTTAGCAATGTAGTAAAAAAAAATAATTGCTTTTTTGTTTCTTTTTTTTTTGTTGTTTTTTTTTTTTAAGCCTCATGTATTCAGGGAAAGAAATTATTACTACAGTATGCCAGCAAAAAATACAGATTTCCTTTAAAAATGTGCTTGTGTAGATGAGTAGGAACTAAAAAAAAAAAAAAAAAATGCAGTTTTGCACAGTGCATCCCTAAATAAAAGCAATTGAAATCTAGTGTAACTTGAAAACAGTTAAATTCAATCACTGTAAAGCTTACTACTTACTGTCCCTTTGTGTCAGATTTCTAAATTTTTGTCATGAGAAGTATGGTGTGTAGCATGACCTTCAAGATCCAAGAACCCAGAAGAAAAGGTACTATTTATGGAGTGTAGGAGTAGCAGCATAGGCACATGGTAATAATTTTGCTTTCTGATCACTGGCCTGATGACTACTGGACACCAAGGTGCATGAGGCACTTCTGCTTTAGGAGAACACATTTAGAAACCACCATATGTAAATGTAGCTTTATATTTTAATGGAATGTAGAATTATGATAGATTTCTGTGATTCTGGGAGAAGGAAATGTGGATTGTAGCAGAGCCATGCATTTCAAGAAAACCATCTTTTTTATTTGGACCTTAATAATTTACTTAGCAGATGTTTTCTGTAGCTATTGGTCTAGGATGTATTGTGACAAAGTGCCTGTAAATATATGACTTGGAAAAGTTCAGTGTTAGCCTACATCAAATTCTGGAGAAGGGGGAAGAAGAAGCAAAAGGGAGTAGGAGAGGTAACTGAAGTATGATGAATGTGTGAAGTTTTAATGTGACTCATTTTCTCTCATCTCCTTCTAAAACATTTTTTCATCTCAGTCTAAAAGTTTAGATGGATTATTGCATACCCTTTCCTAGGTCTCTTCACTGACAACAGACAAAGCTTAGTAGACTAATTTAGATATAGATGTGTACACAGCAGGTGTTGGTTAGAGGAATCCTATGCCCTTTTTCTCTTACAAGTCTTGATTCCAACTTGCAAGCAAGTCCTGTGCGTGAGGCACACAGATACAGTGGTGGCAGGTAACTAAATGAAGGATGAGGCAGAAGGATGTTTTGCATCATTTGGGATGCCTTAGTTTCTTATTAATACGTACTTTGCAATCCAAATATATAAAGCCCTTTTGTCAGTTGTGCCAAGTAGCAGTCATTTATAAACTGATGGTGATTGACATGTCAGACCTGAAGAGTTATGAATTAATGTTCTCAAATTTTCTGTTTCTTTTTTGTTTGTTTGTTTCCTAACTATATTACAAAATATTTATAATTTTATTGGCAAATAATATTTATTACTTCAAAAGGTAATGACAAATCCATCAGCTACTTTACTCGGGGATTTCAGCATATTGTGATGGAAGTGATTCAGGTAGTTTCTAAGTATTGAGTATAAGATTGAGTTAATTCTGGATATAAATACATTCCAGTTAGTAGTTGAATTTGGCTTCCACTGTCTGAGGGAGTCACCAATATAGTCAGAAATAATAGTCTAGAATAGATGAGAAGCAGAAATGAAAAGTTAAAAGAGAGAAAACTAAAAAATAAATCTCTATCTGTAGTATTTCAGTCTACTTGCTTTCTCTTAATAGAGTGTTAATCCTGTCCAATTTTGCTGGATTATGTGTGATCGTTCCAGGATACGTTTCTTTAATCTGATGAGGACACGTCCTTCAATTCTTGATTTGTGGTAGCAGAGGTAAAATGCCAGTGATTTATCTACTGTCTTTAGGCTTCTTATAAAACATTTCTTTAAAACATCTTTGATATTTATTATTTTGTTATGTCTTTCATTTTATGTGTTAGACAGCTCGTTATTAAAGAAGGCTTTTGTTTTCCCATTACGGTTGATAATGTTGTGAGACAAGTGTTGACATTTGAGCCTTTCTAATTTTCAAAGGTCTTAATGGCTGCTGTGTATCACATCATTGCCTGGAGTCTTTCCATGTAAAAAGATCCCATTTCAGACTTAGTTTCAGAGGTGACACAGACAATGATCCTTTTGATTTCTCTCCCTTTTTCATCAGAGATTCCTTGGGTTAATATGTCTGCCCATCTTCTCTGACCCTGGCTCTTACAGCTTACGGCTTTGTTTCCGAATTCTGAAATGTGTTTTTTGACCTTTTTTTTTACACCTTATTGCCTTCAAACAAAAGGGGAATTGTTTAGATAACAAAAATCTATGTTCTTTTGTTTTGTTTTGTATTAGTTCAAAGGATACTTGTGGCTTACAAATTTGTGAAAGTCCTTTATTCTTTTGAAATGTGCACAGGTGAAGTTAGTGATTGCTGTTGCCTTTTTAAAAGAGAAATGGTCAGCAGAAGCCAGAGAATGAAACAGGTGCAACTCTGGCTTGTTTTCTCTCACCTTATGTAATTTCTTTATATGTCTATAAATTCATATACAAATGAAAGCCAGAATACACTTAATAGATTTGCAGGAAACTGATATTCATAGCATTTTAATACTGATTTTTTATTCTTTCACTTGTAATTTTTGTGAGAATCGCACAAAACCTGTATTCCAGGTAGGTTAGCTGTTGATTGTCAAGAAGTATTTTCTGTTCTGAAAAGACAAGTTTGGGTATAATTATTGACATACATTAAACGTAGCTCATTCTTTCTTAGAGAGAGCCGTTTGCAATGCTGCTAGTCAGAGTTAGCTTGAATTACCACCCACAGAGGTATAAATTTTGCCGGTTCAGGCTGCTTATGGCAGCCTATGTGGGTTTTTTTTGATGCAAGTTTGAGATGGAATGCCTTAGGTCAGTAATCTCTTACTTTATCTAAGTTTTGAAAATGATTTTTAAATTCATAATTCCTCTTAAATTCCTCCAATAAGAAGTTGTCTGGTTGCCTTTTTTTTTTCATCTAAAGATGTGACTAAATCTCTCAGACACTGAGGATTTTTTGCATTAAGAAGTTTGTGTGTCTATTGATGAGTTGTATTTATTTGTACATGTGGATTGGCATGGGATTTTTCTTCATCACTGATAGAACAGTTCATGCTTCTTGAAGGCTTACCTAACCAAAAATGACTGCTGTGCTGGTGAACTTGATTGTTTATGCTAAGATGTTTGTGTGTGTTCATTTCTGTTTATAAAAGTGATTAAGGGAAAGGCAAAATCCTTGAGTTAAGATTGAAAACCAATTTATTTAGCAAATCATCACACTCTTTGCTGAAAAAAATCAGATACTTTTTGGAGTTCCAGAATATATTCCTTGGACTGAAGGTTTTCAGAGGTGAGCTCTAGGGGCGCAAAGTGGTAATTGCCTTTTAAAAAACATTCTTTAGTAATCTGTCCACCTCTCAGTACATATTCAAGAATGTGAGAAGAAGCCTGGAGAAGTGAAAGCTCCTGGGAGACCTTAGAGCAGCCTTCCGGTACCTGAAGGGGGGCTACGAGAAGGCTGGAGAGGGACTTTTTACAAGGATGTGTACAGGTAGGATAAGGGGGAATGGCTTTAAATTGAAAGAGAGGATTTTTAGATTAGATACAGGGGAGAAATTACTTATTGGGAGGCTGGTGAGGCACTGGAACAGGTTGCTCAGAGAAGCTGTGGCTACCCCATCCCTGGCAGTGTTGAAGGCCAGGTTGGATAAGGCTTTGAGCCAACCTGGTCTAGTGGAAGGGGGTTGGAACCAGATGGTCTTCCAAACCTAACCATTCTGTGATTCTATGTCTCCTCTGTTTATGTATGAAGAGAAAAAGATCAAAGGAATTAATTCTAGCTTCAACTAATGAAGTCCTCAGAGTTCCATAACCTGAAAAGCACAGGAAAGATCTAGTCCACAAACCATAGAAAAGAAGTTCCCTGGCCCTTAACTGTCAAACAGTGTTTTTGTCCTGGAAGTAGAGTATGTGTGTACTTTCAAAAAATATTTTGTTTCTTTGCTCGTTCTTGATCTATTTTATCTGTAATTATTATAATCTTTAAAATGCCAATTTTTCTGGTTTATGATTTCATTTTCTTCAGTCATAATGATTGCATTTTGGCATTGTGTACTTCCTTTTAGATGAATGTTTAAATCCAAGATGCAGAGCATGAGATCTGGAGACTGAGTTTTTGTTCACACACTTCCTTAGTTTTCTCAAGAGTAGTATGCTTTTTCTTCTTTCCAGTTTCTGTTCCATTTTATGGTGGTAGAATCCAACCCTTGAAAACTAATTAAGAGCTCTATGCTGTTTATTGCTTGAAGCTTTTTGTGCTTTTAAAATACGAGTACGTAAATGCTCTACTTGTTCTTGTTACATAACTTACTAAAAAAAAAAACAACAAGCAAACACCCAAACTTTATTTAACAATAGAAGTGGGAGAAGTTGCCTCACGTTTAGGTGTCATTGTACAGCAGCCCTTAAGGCAATACAAGCTACTTTTCTGGGCTTATTCTCACTTAACATCTATTTTGCTTCCTGCTTATTGAAAGATTTGTATTCAAAACTGCTGTATTAGTTGAAAGCTGGAGATGGAAGAACACAGATTACTCATAGCTGGTGCAAGGCCACATGACAGATGACTTTATTTTTAGAGTAGGCTAGCACAATCTAATCCTGGGATGTTGCTTGGAAGGATGCTTTGCTTGAAGCAGCTACTATGTAGGTTACATTCGTGCATTATTGATAATGTGACTGGAACGAAAATCTAACAAGTTTAATATTTAAAAAACCCTCTGCTTGAAGGTACCTTAACTATCCCAAGCAAAGGAATACTTGGTCTGTTGTTGATTTTCATACATGGATGTAGTTTCATGTCTTGTTCCCATCCAGAGTATGTACTGGTTGCCTTATATCAGAAGTTCTGAGGGACTATTCACAAGGATTGACCTTGTGTTAAAACACTTTAATATTAAACTTTCCATTTAAAATCTTTGCTATGGCTAGGAGTTGCTGGTATTTGTCTTACATCTGCTACTTCTAGCAGATACTTAGTTTTAGTACAATTTATCTCGGTATTTCTGAAATAAGCAATTTGATGGTCAGTAGCTTCTCAATTATTCAATATGTATGGTATTTTTCAGGCATTTATTTTGCCTTGTATTTTTTATAATGCATGGATCACGAGGAACAATTTCAAAAAGCATCTGAGGAGGTAGTGTGTTTCTGACCTTGACAGACCATTAAGGGTTTTAAGTACATTTATTGAAGATTATAGCTTTAGACCAAAAGGTTCAGGTTTTGTGAAAGAGACTAAGCTGTAATGTATGGTAATGCTATAGAAAATATGTTTTCAAGAACTGATTAGAAAAAACTGAAATTTTCATTGAAATCAGAATATGTTACTCTGATTTTTTTATTCCTTTTTCTCCAGAATTTCACTGAAAGGAAATGTCCCACTTATGTTGTTTAATGGAACATTTGGCTATATTGTATCTATATGTCAGCAGTATAACTTTATAGATTAAATTTTACTGTTTACACCATTTTTTAAGGAGTACAAGAAAGAACTGAAAAAACCTTTTTGTTGAAATGGTGTTTTGATACATTGATATTTACATTGCTATTTAAACATGATGCTGAAGTGTCAGTAAAGGATGTCTTTGTCCAAAGCTCATGGGTTTTCATAGATTTTCATAGGCTTTCTCATAATGCTTTTTGTGCTAGGAAAAACTTAATGCAGTTCTCTATCTAGTCTATGATTATGCTGTATGGAAATGTATATATTTACAGTATCTCAATCTATATATTTAAGATGGAATCTCTAGATACATTAGCCAGTGCCACCTACTCTATAGGAGGATGAATTTCCTGTATTTCACAAGAAGTTTTAAAGGTATGCATTCTCTAACAATAATGAAAATTTGTAATAAACTGCACAGTATTGTTGGAGTATAACTTTTTATTGAAAATATCTATTTCCCTGTGCTTTTCTGCTATATGACACAAATGCATACAGTTCTATAGGTGAAAATTTTGTCAGCCTGCATGAAAACAAGGCAAAAATCACCTGTTGTCTCTGTAAGAAGTAACCAAAATTGGTACCATTGCTTTCGCAGAATGGAGTGAGGTGCAAGGAGATGGGAAGGGATGCTAGGGTTCACCTATTATTGAGCTGGAGATCACTGCTTGAAAATTCATGTTGGAAATCACGGTGATACTTTCTCAGATCACCGAGACAGAATGTATACGATGTTCTACTGTAATACTGTAGAACTGTTGAAATATTACTTGTTTTTTTTTTTGAATGGCTTATAAGTTTATTTACAGCCTTAGGAATAATAATTATGGAAAACTCTGTCAGGCATATTTCCAGAAAAACATGTCCATTCATTAAGTGACTATGTATAAATTTAAAGGCCTGCAGGCTCTCCTAATTCTTTCCCTTGTTCCTCTTTCTATAAATCAGAGCTTTAATATTTAGCATCTTTTTTTTCTCTTCTGTTTTTACCCTTACATTCTTAATTGATACCATCTTGCTACACGGTTTTCAAAAGAAATTTCTCCTTGATGCATTGGTTCTTTGTGCCAAGAAAAATCTCTCTGAATGAAAAATAATTTAAATGGCAGAGTAAGTTAGCCTGTTAGGCTGTATGAATTGGCTTTCATTTCCTAAGCCATTTTCAGTGACAGTTAAGTGTTTCACTTGAATTTCAGGGCTCTGATGAGTCACCTTTTATGTAGGCATTATAATGGCACTGTTGATGCCTCACTATGACAGTCTTAATATAGCTGTAATTATGCTGAAACTGTTCAATAAGTAAAATCACTGTATTAATCTGTGTGTTTTCTTTCCAAGCTCCCACAGAAACATTTAACTCAGCTCATTCTCATGTTCACCTTATTCTTACAACACACTTTTGCAGGGAGATGGGAGTGGAAGTATCAGAGAGTAATTCAGAAATCCTGATTCATACTCAGTATCTGCTCCTTGCCTTCATGCTTTTCTTTTTCCATACAATAATTTCAGTAATTCAAGTGCAGTAACTATTCTATCTCCATCAAAGTCATACCTGTACCTGTCTGCCAGGGATAGCAGATCACTTGCAACACTGCTACTAATTTCAGTAATAAGCTCTCCTATTTGACCTGCATGATATGATAATGTTGCCTTCTTTGCGTTCTATCTAATCTGTTCACAGTGCTCCTACACATAGTTAGGATACAGCTGAAGCACATGGCTTTGAATCATAAGTATAAATACCTTAATACTTGATAACATTTAATAATCCGGATTTAATAATTTAAAAATTTGGAAGGGTAAAAATCTCTCGTACAGCTGAGAAGAATTTATCGCCCTTTCTATGATTCTAGGATGCATAAACTACTTAAGTAAAAATGCCTTTAATTATCAAGCATGTACCATGATTAAGTAATAGGCTTATAAATTTTCTTAATAGTTATTCTGCAATCTTCTGAATTCCTTCCATCACTGATTGATGGGAGAACTATTTAATCTTAAGTATACCAGTCTAATGTATATTTCCTATTATTAAAAAAAAACAACAATAGGAGACTAAAAATATCAAAGTTATGCTGCCAAATTTAACAGGACATAGGTAAGGATTTGAGTTCTCTGCAATTTCTGTCATTCAGTAATTTATTCAAGAATGTTTCTTGATATCCATTCCAGTAGACTATAAATTGTAGTTTTGTAGATAGGAATCAAATGGGATGCAGTGCCAAAAGGGGCATTAACAAAGCAGAACCCTCACATGTCTTCAATTCCTGTAGTGTAGCTTCATTGTGCAACACAATCATTTTGTTGACTCTGGCTGAGTTAGTAAGTCTTTGCATTTCTTGTAGCTGAAATATGTTTTCACATCTAAACCCACCCAATATAATGTACTTAAAAAAGCAGTCTGTGATTTTATATATACAGTGACCATAGATGCTGCAGTTATATATGTCATGTATAAAGTAATCTATTAATTGATTATGAAAGAATCGTGGTCCAAATATGGTGGATATTATTATTATAATTATAAGGTGTGTATATCATAGAATCATAAAATAGTTAGGGTTGGAAAGGGCCTTAAGATCATCAAGTTCCAACTCCCTGCCATGGGTAGGGACACCTTACACTAAACCATGTCACCCAAAGCTCTGTCCAACATGGACTTGAACACAGCCAGGGATGGAGCATTCACAGCTTTCCTGAGCAACTCATTTCAATGCCTCGCAATCCTTACAATAAAGAACTTCTTCCTTATATCCAATATAAACTTCCCCTGTTTAAGTTTGAACCCGTTACCCCTTGTCCTATCACTACAGTCCCTAATGAAGAGTCACTCCGCAGCATCCTTATAGGCCTCCTTCAGACACTGGAAAGCTGCTACGAAGTCTGCACGCAGCCTTCTCTTCTCCAGACTGAACAGCCCTAACTTTCTCAGCCTGTCTTCATACAGGAGGTGCTCCAGTCCCCTGATCATCCTTGTGGCCCTCCTCTGGACTTGTTCCAACAGTTCCATGTCTTTTTTATGTTAAGGACACCAGAACTGCACACAATACTCCAGGTGAGGCCTCATGAGAGCAAAGGGGCAGGATCACCTCCTTCGACCTGCTGGTCACGCTCCTTTTGATGCAGCCCAGGATACGGTTGGCTTTCTGGGCTGCAAGCGCACACTGAAGCTGGATCATGTCCATTTTCTCATCGAGCAACACCCCCAAGTCCTCCTGTGCAGGGCTGCTCTGAATCTCTTCTCTGCCTAATCTGTAGCTGTGCCTGGGATTGCTCTGACCCAGGTGTAGGACCTTGCGCTTGTCATGGTTAAACTTCATGAGGTTGGCATCAGCCCACCTCACAAGCATGTTGAGGTCCCTCTGGATGGCATTCCTTCCCTCCAACGTATCAACTGAACCACACAGCTTGATGTCATCAGCAAACTTGCTTGAGGGCGTACTTAATCCCACTGTCCATGTCACCAGCAAAGATGTTGAACAAGACCGGTCCCAACACCGATCCCTGAGGGACACCACTCGTTACAGGTCTCCAGCCGGACATTGAGCCATTGACCACAATCCAGCCAGTTCTTTATCCACCGAGTGTTCCACCAATCAAATTGATGTCTCTCCAATTTAGAGACAAGGATGTTATGTGGGACAGTGTCAAACACTTTGCACAATTCCAGGTAGATGACATCAACTGCTCTACCGCTGTCCATCAGTTCTGTAGCCCCATCGTAGAAGGCCACCAAATTGGTCAGGCAGGATTTCCCCTTAGTAAAGCCATGCTGGCTGTCACCAAGCACCTTGTTGATTTTCATGTGTCTTAGCATGCCTTCCAGGAGAATCTGCTCCAAGTTTTTGCCAGGCCCAGAGGTGAGACTGACTGGTCTGTAATTCCCTGGGTCATCCGTTTTCCCCTTCTTGAAAATGAGGGTTATATTTCCCATTTTCCAGTTGTCAGGAACTTCATATATATGTACATGTATATATATATATATTTATTTTTTTTTTTTACTTGTATTTAGATCCTATGGGGCAAGCTTACTTTCATTTGGTTTGGTTGAAATTGACTTGTGTTGTCTCCAAATTTGTAACCTTTATATAATGTCTCAAGTTAGGAAGAAATCTTCTACTGCTCTTCATGCTGCACATAACTTTTTTTTCATTTCTTTAGAGGTGGTAATTCTGGATATTTCTCTTTCTAAGCACAGATTTGATATAATTTAGAAATAATTCTCTGAATTACATATGTATTGATGAGTGTTAAATAGTTAAAAGGTTACAAAATATCTTTAGAATAATTATTAAAATTGAAACACAAAGTATGTTGACTGCAACAAAGTTCTGCACCTACCAGTGTTTATAACTGGTCATGTGCTGAATAAACTGAAAGCAGCTGTTTTTATTGAATAAAGTGTAGTTTGATTTTCATAAAAATAAACTTGGTAATAATAGTTTATTGATTTGATTCAGAATATAGAATTTAAAGAGAAAATTAGCTCAAATAATGGTAAGGCTTGACTCAAAGGTTTAAAAAAAGTCAGTGGAATTTATACTGTATCTGTCTAAATCCATAACCTTGAAGTCAACGTGTTTATACTGTTTTGTTCAGAGTAAATACATTGGGTGATGTCCTGGCTGCTCTGAAATCGATGTTAGTCCCATTCATTTCATTAGTGCTTATTGACTTAAGCAGATTTATTCATCTGCTCAAGGTAGACATAGCATTTATCTTTTCTTTGCTGAATAAACACCAATTTTGAAGCTTTTATTTTTATGAACCTTCATTCATACAGTGTCTCTTCCTTTATTTGCATGGAAAGTTTCAAATATGAAGATCTTAATCTGTGCATTTTGGGTTATAAAGATTACTTCACTCCTTCTACATTTCAGGCATCATTGAAGCTTATGGGAACTGGAGGTGTTTAGTACTTTTTGGAAGTTTTCAATATGAAATCTAATTCTAAAAGGACTGAACAAATTGTTTTTCCTGTGTATGATACAGATTTTGAAGCACTGAATGAGCTATATGATATGCATATGTGCACTGAATGTGGGTTAGTCCTAAAATAGAAATTAAACTAAACTCCTACCATACATTTTTCTAAATCAGGAACACAATTACTTTGTGGATTAAGAAGTTTTGTGCTAGCTTGAGGGAGTCCACCACTGATGCTGCAAAGCCAATTCTAAGTTCAAAGGGTTCAAGAGATGATACTGCAAAACTGTCATTAAGTTCATGCTTATGGTTTTCCCCATTGTCAACATTAAAGACTAGTTCTATCTACTTCCACTGTGTGTCTGAATGTGAGCAGGGCAAATATTATTGGCACAACCCAATGTAGTTGTATGTCCACCGCAAATTTTTAAAGGAAATTTTGATGCAAATCCAATCCAGACCACCCTTTTTGTTTACTCATGTAAGGATGAATTATGCAGACTGTCCTTTAGTCTGTGCACAAAAATAAGCAAACATCATTTCTCTTGTGCATGGCAAAGCAATGTTTTCAGATCTGTGTCTGTTACTTTATTGCAAATCAGTCTCCACTTCCCTCCAGCCACCAGTTAAAGAGCTGTTACTTGATAATCAGCGTTAACTCTGTCAGGTAAAATTCAGAAGTTATGACTGCAACCTAACTTGAAATACATAAGTATGCCTAAAACTTCCCTCCCACCCCTCCCTACATAGCCCCTTATAGTGCAGCTTGCACTCAGCTGTGTAGGCTTCCCAGTGGCAGTTTGGGTGCACACCTTCCTCATGGAGATGCAATTACTCCTAACTGGTTGATTTGATCCAACGCTTAGTGGATCAAATTTTTTTTTTGTTTCTGGTTTGCTAATTTACTGTGAAACTGGAAATTATAATTTCTAGGCCTTGGATTGCACCTAAGCTTTTATTCTCACACCAAATGTGAAGGAATTATTTGTTATCTACATTTTATGATAAAAATTCTAGATATTAATTTTTAATGGCAAGATCTCAATATGGCACAAATGAAGCAATGTTTTTTTGTGTGTTTGTTTATTTGTTTATTTATTTGGTTTTAACACATCTAAATTAGAATATGTACAGAAAGTTGTAGAGTTGAAATAATTTTGACGAAACTGGAGCTGATGTAGGGTCTATTGCATATGTTTGTTGCATGTAGCTAAAGGGAATATATATATTTTATAACTTCTTGTTTGTCTGGAATATTCCTTTGAAAGTTAACTGTCTGGGATCCTGCTGTAATTCTAGTTTGTCCTGGGTTTAGCAGCAGCAGTCATTTTTTCTCCTTCTTGGTAGCTGGTGCAGTGCTGTGTTTTGACTTTCGGGCTGGGAACAAAGCTGATAAAAATGATGTTTTGGTTTGGCCAAGGACTTTGTGGGCCTCATGCTCTGCCAGGGAGGAGGGGAAGCCGGGAGGAAGCAGAGACAGGACACCTGACCCAAACTGACCAAAGAGGTATTCCATACCACAGCACGTCATGCCCAGGATGGAACTGGGAGGGACCCGGAAGGGCTAGGTGGACTGCAGGGTTGGAGGAGGTATGAGTCGGTGCTTGATTGGGCTGTGGGGGGGCAAGTTATCGGTCACCTGGTGATGGGGTGTTGTATTTTCTTCCCTTGTTATTTCTTTTATCATTACTATTGGTGGTAGCAGTAGTGATTTGTGTTATACCTGAGTTACTAAACTGTTCTTATCTCAACCCGTGGGAGTTGCATTTCTGTTTGATTCTCCTCTCCGTCCCTCCAGGAGTAGGGGGAGGGCAAGAAGGGGGGGGAGTGGGTAACAAGCTGTCTGTCTGTGGGTTAAACCACGACATAGTTTTGAAATATCATTTTAATCCCCTTACTGGGCTAAAGAAAAAGGTATAAGAATAATTCATTTCCTTTTTTTTTTTTTTTTTCCTTTTTTAGGTGCAGTTTTCAGCATGCTAATCCATTTGTTCAGGCTTTTAGAACACAAAAAGCTGGAGTGATTTGACTGAATCCAATTAAGGCATACACAGTGTGATTAGAAAGATCATAACAAATGAGAAACAAGAACACTTGTTTCATATTGGGTACCTTTAACTCTAGCATTTAGTGTTTGGAACCTGTAGAAGTATATGTCTTGAAACTTCATTTTGCAATTTGTGGAAGGCAAATGTTGGTGTTTTTTTTTGTTTGTTTGTTTGTTTTCAAAGAAACAAAGTGACATTTGAGATGTTTGCATTCTGAGCAACTGCTCTTTTTAGAATGGCAAGATTTAATAACAGTACTAGCATGTAATGCTCTCTTGCCTCTGTTTCCTTCAGCATCCACATATATGAGGAAGAGAAGTTTATATTGCTTCAGTCTGAAAGCTAAAATGAACCTGTGTCACACATACACAATATGCAACTTGAAACTATATAGAAGTTGTCATATTACACTGGAAATATGAGTATTAAAAATTGTAAACTACGTAAGGTTAGCTTGACAATTTCCCGCTCTATTAAAATAGGAAATGCAGAGTTAATTTGTATGTTCTTAGAAACCAGAACTTATAAGCAGTAGAAAGAAATGGAAATTGCAGTGCAAAAAGAATTATTGTGATCTTCATTCATGAGTTCCAGATTTTTTTAACTCCAGCTTTTCTCTGTCCCATATTTTTGAACACTCGAAAATGTCTAATGAGAATCCTACAGTTACATCACAGAAAAATTGCCACATTGGTGGGATGATGGGTGCAGTGTTTTTAGGATAAATTGGAGTACTTAAATTGGTTTTAACTAAATTAATCTTGACTGTGTTTGCTGCTATATATTTTATAGTTGTATTAATGCTTGAGATGTAATTGAAGTTAGTCTAGTAGTTGGCATAAAATAATAGAACTGCTTTTCAAGACTAACTTTTCATTACATATGCATAAATGTATATTTTCATATATGTAATAAAAAGTTATTTTTTTTTACAATTTTACACTGCATATATATATCTATAAATGCTACTACAAATATCTATGCTTTGTCTATATATGCTGATATATACTATATTTGTATGTGTGTGCATATTTATATATATTTCAGCAAAAGTTTCCTCCTAGAAATATTTCCTTTTAGCTCTCTTCTAATCAGGCCTTTAAATCCTGTGTCCAGAATCAGCTTTATATTCCTATTATCTTTAGCCAGTAGTAGCTCATCCAAATAAAATCAGGAAATAAGTAGTGGGTCTAAGCTGTGCTGCATGCAATATTGACTTATGCTGTAATAAATAAACTTTATAATTTCTGCTGTATTACTTTGAAGTTCATGCTCTGTTGAAAGCTTTTGTGTGTATGAAATGCATTCTTCAGTATTTCATGTATTCATTCATCAGGAGATACATCAATGATATTAACATCAATACATATTAACATGTATTCTGTTAGAGACCCTGTGTAGTGAGAACATAACCATCCCATCTAACTTGGTTTCAGCCTAATCACTTCAGCCTGTCAGCAGCATATTTTTTCTCTACAGATTCTATCATACGGTTCTCTTTGACTGGCAGTAAAGCTGGTGGAAGTCAACTAGAAAAGGTCTGCACTTTCTAGAAGTGACCAAATCATAAATTTGCCTTTGTACAAAGCATTTTTCTTAAATGTGGTTTCAAGTATATAATCAACCAAAAATTGCTCAGAAATGCTTTAAAATATTATATATTTATTGAGCTCATGAAACATTGTTTCTTAATGAAAACACATAAAATCTGAAAATCTCCCTTGTAATATTACACTTTCTTGCTTCAAAGTAATATATTTCCATTTTGTTTGGATAGGACGGTGAGATCTTAACAGAAGTAGAGATTTTTCTTTTCCAAGTTTCAGATTCAGTAGGTGCCTGTCTGAATTTTAAGGAATGTTTTGAAGTTTTGTAGCTATTGAGGAAATCAAATTCTGCCAGTAAGCATGTGTCGTGGTTTAAACCCAGCCAGACAGCTTTTTCACTCACTCCCCCACCTTCTTGCCCTCCCCCTACTCCTGGAGGGATGGAGAGGAGAATGGAAATGAATGCAACGCCCACGGGTTGAGATAAGAACAGTTTAGTAACTAAGGTATAACACAAATCACTACTGCTACCACCAATAACAATGATAAAGGAAATAACAACGGAAGAGAATACAACACCTCATCACCAGGCAACAGATAACATCCCCCCCCCCAGCCCGACCAAGCACTGACCAGTGCCCTCTCCAACCCTGTAGTCTCCCTAGCCCTTTTGGGGTAACTCTCCATTACACCCTGGGCATGATGTGCTGTGGTATGGAATACCTGTTTGGTCAGTTTGGGTCAGGTGTCCTGTCTCTGCTTCCTCCTGGCTTCCCCCTCCCTGGCAGAGCATGAGGCTCACAAAGTCCTTGGCCAAACCAAAACATCATCTTTATCAGCTCTATTCCCAGGCCGAAAGTCAAAACACAGCACTGCACCAGCTACCAAGGAGAAAAATGACTGCTACTGCTAAACTCAGGACAGCATGTAGCTCAACAGACCTAGGTTTGAAATAACAGTCAAAAATACACTCATTCTTGCATCTTTTTCATGTGATTTTCTACATGAGGAACATTGGCTGACAGAGTTTAGAGGATGTGCATTTATATGAACTTTGCCTCTTTTATGAGTTGTGGCATTTCTTGCAAGCATTATAGAGGATTTATCATGCAATTGTTTTCACATTTTCTGTAGCAGTGTTGTTTTTCTAATTTATATAGATATGATTTTCCACTTCAGCAGGATAATAATGTCTCAAGGGAATGACATGTATAAATTGAAATTGCAGGCAAAGAAGGGACACTGAGCTGTTCCAAGCATTTCTGGTAAACGCAGGGTTAGATATGGCTTGATTGCTGGCCATATGTTTGAACAGCTCTGGAAACACTGCAAGGCGATCAGAGAGGATTTAGATGGCTGATTTCCACAGCTTTGTTTGAGGAGGCAGAGATGAGTGAGAGATCTGACCATGCCTTTTGCAAACAGTGGCGCTGGCTCTGGCTACTGTAAATTCATGGGGCACTGCGGTGTTAGGAGTATGAGGGGTATGGTCTGGTGGCAGTTATAATGTGTAGATGATGAAAAGAGTAGGGTGATAAAAATCCTATAGTGATTCAAGATCGTACACCTTGTACTGTATCCAAGATTACTTCTCTGCCATCGAATAAAAGATCTTGTCTAAGCTGCTTTAGTTAGCTTCGTATTCAGTAAGGATTGACAACAAATCCTCACACGTGCCCAGCCTCTCTGGCAGTAGGGGTAATCAAGATTTGCAAGCTTTTGGAACAAATAAATCCCTTGTATTTATACAGACAGATAGAAATCTGTATGTACATAGCTAGCAATTTATTTGTCTCCTGACTAATCCAAATAACTACCTTCACATGATGAGAATAACTATGAACTGTAAGGTCTATAAAGATTTTGGTGCAGCTTTTCTCAGTGTTGGGATGGGAATGCACAGGGGAGGATGCATTCAGTGCAGCTGAAGTATAAACACTTATGATTCAGGACAGATAGCCAAATAAGGAAAAATTTCTGGATGGAAGTATTGAAAGTAAAAAGCCACATACTGCAATCAGTCAGACATACAAATTTCTTTTGAAAGTAATGGTTGAAATCAGTTAACAATTGTTATACTAGATTATTATTAGTCCACTTCTCAGTGTATTGAGTTCAAGACATATTTCAAAGGAATGCCAGAATTCCTGGTGTTAGTAGCAATACAGACTTGAAAATTTTCCTCAGAGGTCAGGCCAGAGAGAGAATGGAGCTAACTCCTCCATCTGCTCTGGAATATATGACAACTATTAGCCTTCATGAAGAATTGCTCTAATTGAGAGTAGCATGTATTGTCATAATGAGGTCTGTTTTTCTACAGACTGAAGAAAGTAGGAATGTTATTGTGAATATTACTCTGCTCTGGTGAGACCCCTCCTAGAATAATGTGTCCAGCTCTGGGGTCCCCAAAATAACAAGGGTGTGGAGCTGTTGGAGTGAGTCCAGAGGAGGCCATGAGGATGCTCTGAGGGCTGGAGCACCTCTCCTGATGCTTTGGAGATAGGCTAAGAGAGTTGGGCTTGTTCAGCCTGGAGAAGAAAAGGCTCCAGGGAGACCTTAGAGAGCAGCCTTCCAATACCTAAAGGCACTGACAAGAAATCTGGAGAGGGATTTCTTACAAGTACCTATAGTGACAGGATGAGGGGGAATGGCTTTGAACTTTCAAAAGGTAGGTTGAGGTTACCTATAAGGAAAAAATTATTTACTGTGAGGGTGGTCAGGCACTGGAACAGGCTGCCCCAAGAAGCTGCGAATGTCCTATCCCTGGCAGTGTTCAAGGCCAGGTTGGATGAGCACCCTGGTCTAGTGGGGGGTGTCCCTGCCCATGACGGGGGTTTGGAACTAGATGAGCTTTGAGGTCCTTTCCAATTGTAACAATTCTATGATTCTATGACATGTAGATATCTTTAGACCATTATTAGCAGAATACAATTATCAAGTAAAGGCCAGAGAACATACAGGATTCAGGCATGCATGTTAGATCAAAGGTAAGTTTCCATGACATACCTGCAGTTAAAAAAAACTTCTAAGTATGGAAGAAGCAAGTCTGGAGCAGTGGAAGCACAAAACTTGTCTACCAATACCTTGAATTATACTCAAGATTATTCTCAACAGTAAGGAGAAAAGAACAGCATGAAGCCAGATCCATTATATTTCTCCTCTAAGCTCTCTTCATTTTATAAAGAGCATAATTATTATTTGACGTATTGTTTTTTTTCATGAGAGTTTCAGTAGGGGACAAGGAAGGGAATCATGAACAGTTAATCATTAAAGTCTTAGCCACATACAGACGTGTAGTCAAGGCACGTACCTTAAAGAGAACTGAGCTAATGGTCTCAGGTATCCAAGTAGCTTTAACTTTGCAGTGTCATTACAACTGCAGAAAATAAGTCATTTAAATGAAGTGAAAAAAAAAAAAAATAAAATCAATGGTGCTATTGATGTGCTCCCGCTGAGGTGTATGTGGCATTTAAAAGATGAAGCGTGGAGCCAAAGCTGTCAATTTCATCATAAAAATGTACTGATTTTGCTTAGTTAAAACCCATTAGTTGGCTGAACTCATGGCATATTGCTTATGTTTCAGGAAGTTATTTTTCAATGTCAAGCACTTGCTTGGCCAGGCAAATTTCTCTTATAAATTTCTCAAGGTTAGCGAGACCATTCTGTGTTTCTTCTCAGTGCTTTGCCAATTCTTATGCAGTGTGGAGACAGGCAGAAGTATCAGAGGCAAGTGATAGTAATATTTTTGAATATTTTATGTGGCTATGTTTTGTTTAGAATAAGTGTTGATTTTCTTATTGAGTAAACTGGTATAAGGCAGTTTTGTATGGCTGTCAAGTAAATGAAGTATTATGAATGATATTGCTATATCATTTCCAAGCATTCCACTGATCTAGGAAACAATAATTGCTGTGTACCAGCGGTTTTAAAGGGCCATAAGCATGGCATGATGCTAGAGCAGGAATTGTTTCATGTCATGTTCAATAGATAAACTGTCTCAATTCATTTACAAGAGAAATTGAGAAGGCTATGAACCAAGAGATAGAATAGGTAATTTTCAGGGCTCGTTTTAGTATTTAATTATATAATAAAGCTAATTCAGTGTGCAGATCTGAAGAGGCCTTTACTTCTGACTTTATTCCTTGTGCTCTGTGGTTTATGCTGGGATCTAGCTTGCATACAGCTGAATTTTTTTGCAGCAGACTAATTAGTCTCTTCTGGGACTCTTTAAAAGAGCTGCTACCTGCTCCTTCCCAGACACGTGCTGTCACATAGCAGGACAGTGCAGAATAGCTTAATGCCTTTCCGCGCAAGATGTAGAGGAGGAAAAAAGATCATGTCTCTCCCATCCCATGTTGCCTTTCTTCATGGCAGATAATGAAATAAGTGCCTGGAGGTACATGAACTCCCTGTATTTCTAAATTTCATTTTAAAGGGTTGCTGTTGTGATAGCCAAGAATGAGGATAAATGTCTATCTTTGGGCCAAACTTTTCCTGTTAATATGCTTTATGAAGTTCTTCAAACTCTTTCTGCAGAAGGCAGAACAACATTGATACCATCATGCTCCTGTTAATGGCTTTCATGGTTATTTTATTCAATTTGCATATGGTAATGTGTGCAGCAGTTATGCAAGGTAAATTTTGTAATCCAAAGCTGATTCAATCTATACAATACAAAAATAAGTGATTAGATTTAAATCTAAATGCTTCACAACTTTGAAGTAATGTACAGGACTTTCTTTTTATCTTCTGGTGATTTTCACTGGAAAAATCAGTGTGGTTACATTGTTGGAGTGGATTTTGTTGGGTTGGGTTGTTTGTTTTTTTTTGTTTTGTTTTGTTTTTGTTTTGTTTTTTTGTTTGTTTTATTAATAGCTAAATAAGTAGTGTGATGCCTGCAAAGTACAGGTAGACCATACAAGCTAACAGTGGATGTTAAATAGAGGAGTATATAATTTCAAATTAATTATAAACCAGGACAAGTACAGCTGGCCTTTCAGAGGCACTGAAGAAGGCAAGTATTTAAATGTTTGTTCCTCTAATCAGCAACATAAAGATTAACATCCACATGTAAATGACAGTGGTGATTGTATTTCAATGTTAGTATCTATTGGTATTAATTGAGTAAGAAATGGCATTCTTGCTTCATCTTTCAGTTTTTCAGGAAATTTAATTCTTGTGAAGAGTCAAGAAAAATTTGTCTCTGAAAATTATAAAGAAAAAATAATGGTCTCAAAAATTATTAGTGTTTTTGTAAATATATATTTCTAACTTCTCATTTAAATTTAAACTTTTTTTCTTTAAAATGTGATAGGCCTTGAAGTTTGAATTAATTTCATAATTCATGTGATCTAGCTTTACTTTCAAAATGTAGAAACAGCCTATTTACCAAATGAACCTTATGCCATTAATGGAATTCATTTAATCAAATTTAACTCTTCCAAATAAAAAATGTTTGTTAAGAAATAAGTAGAGAAGAAATATTGTACTTCTGAAAATCCGGGTTCTTTAGGCTAAGAAGGAAAGCTGACATCGGAATCAGTTGGAAGAGTTTGCATTTTGCAGAGTTGTTTAATTGTCAGTGATACGTAATTCACTGTATATGTGTGATGTTTGGGATTACCCTATCCTTATTTGCAAGTGAGAAAATACAACTAAAGAGAGGAAATAATCTTCATGTCAAGTATGACAGGCGTGGTAAATAGGTGAATCATCTCTCTCCATAATGCAGCAGTTGCGTCCACTTCAGGGTTATCAAGTATGCAACAGAGCTACAGATGTCACATTTCCAGGTTGAGAAACTTCATGTGAGGTCCCTCCTGATGATTTGGGAGTAGTCCGATTATTGTTTTAAACTGAATTTTTTTTGTGATCAAATAAAAATAAACATTGGTGTAAAGTGTGCAGAAGTTATTTTTCCTGTCTTCTAAACATGCCAAAAACATCCAGAGTCTCTAAAACCTGTATGATGGCCAGGAGGAAGAACTGACAGATGTTTCACAGTTACAGCCTTGTGGACATGGAGGCACTCTGCAATGTCTCAGTTCAGGAACCACTGCTGTGAGTTTTCATTCAAAGACTGTCAGCTACTTCTAGGTAAGTTTTCATCTGCAGGAACAACTTATCTACTTCTAGTTCCTGTTGCAACTAATCATGGATTCTTAAGCCCTTGGACCTCACTGGTAGAATGGCTCCCACACACAGGGGTTCTTCACC
Organism: Neopsephotus bourkii; assembly: GCF_033783945.1. NCBI lineage: Eukaryota > Metazoa > Chordata > Aves > Psittaciformes > Psittacidae > Neopsephotus > Neopsephotus bourkii. The sequence goes on along the minus strand of NW_026902109.1, from coordinate 11,173,355 downwards.
CCTGCCACAGACTAACAAGATCGACATTTGAGGGGGATGTGTCAGAATATAGAGAGAAGTCTTTTGCAGTAAGCCATATGGTCCTCAGGTCTCCTCTGCACCAAGTGTTTTTAACAAAATATCTGTGCTGGTTTTCTATAGACTGCAGGAGCAGTCTTCTCACAAACCAGAAGGAAATCCCTTTCTTCTTGTCATTCTTGAAAAAGCAATAATGATGGAATAAAATGTGGCAAAAAATGTATTTTTATCCATTGCTGTTCTTGAGTTGTACCAGATTTCTTGCAACTTCTGTGCTACTGATAAAGAAAACGAGATGTGTTTTGAAGCCCAGAATATTACTCATTCCAAGCCTTTACTTTGGTTTCTGAAATAGGTAAATTTTGAGGAGAAGAAAGAAGCAAAACTAGACTATACTTAGACATACTTTTCTATAATTGCTTTCACATCTATCTGTAGATCACAGTATCACAGTATGTTAGAGATTGGAAGGGACCTCAAAAGATCATCTAGTCCAATCCCCCTGCCGGAGCAGGAACACCTAGATAAGGTTACACAGGAACGTGTCCAGGCGGGTTTTGAATGTCTCCAGAGAAGGAGACTCCACAACCTCCCTGGGCAGCCTGTTCCAGTGTTCCGTCACCCTCACTGAGAAGAAGTTTCTTCTCAAGTTTAAGTGGAACCTCTTGTGTTCCAGTTTGTACCCATTTCCCCTTGTCCTATCATTGTTTGCCACTGAGAAGAGCCTGGCTCCATCCTCGTGACACTCCCCCTTTATATATTTATATACACTAATAAGGTCACCCCTCAGTCTCCTCTTCTCCAAACTATAGAGACCCAGCTCCCTCAGTCTTTCCTCATAAGGGAGATGCTCCACTCCCTTAATCATCTTAGTTGCCCTGCGCTGGACTCTCTCCAGCAGGTCCCTGTCCTTCTTAAACTGAGGGGCCCAGAACTGGACACAATATTCCAGATGAGGTCTCACCAGGGCTGAGTAGAGGGGAAGGAGAACCTCTCTCGACCTACTAACCACCCCCCTTCTAATACACCCCAGGATGCCATTGGCCTTCTTGGCCACAAGGGCACAGTGTCGGCTCATGGTCACCCTGTCGTCCACCAGGACCCCCAGGTCCCTCTCCCCTACACTGCTCTCTAACAGGTCGTTCCCCAACCTATACTGGAACCTGGGGTTGTTCCTGCCCAGATGCAGGACTCTACACTTTCCCTTGTTATATTTCATCAAGTTATTCCCCGCCCAACTCTCCAGCCTGTCCAGGTCTCTCTGGATGGCAGCACAGCCTTCTGGCGTGTCGGCCACTCCTCCCAGCTTAGTGTCATCAGCAAACTTGCTGATAGTACACTCAATTCCCTCATCTAAATCATTGATGAATATATTAAATAATACTGGTCCCAGTACCGACCCTTGAGGCACTCCACTAGATACAGGCCTCCAACTAGACTCCGCCCCATAGACTACAACTCTCTGGCTTCTCTCCTTCAGCCAGTTCACAGTCCACCTCACTACCCGATCATCCAGACCACACTTCCTCAATTTAGCCGCAAGGATGCTGTGGGAGACTGTGTCAAACGCTTTGCTGAAGTCAAGGTAGACCACATCCACCGCTCTGCCATCATCCATCCACCGTGTTATTTCCTCATAAAAGGCTACGAGATTGGTCAAGCATGACTTCCCCTTGGTGAAGCCATGTTGACTGCCCCTCATAACCCTCTTATCCTTGATATGCCTTAAGATGGCACCAAGGATAAGGTGTTCCATCACTTTCCCAGGAATGGAGGTGAGGCTGACCGGTCTATAGTTACCCGGGTCCTCCTTCTTGCCCTTTTTGAAGACAGGAGTGACATTTGCTTTCCTCCAGTCCTCAGGCACCTCTCCCATTTCCCAAGACTTGGTAAAGATGATGGAGAGCGGTCTAGCAATGACCTCAGCCAGTTCCCTCAGCACCCGCGGGTGCATCCCATCTGGACCCATGGATTTATGGATGTCCAGATTGCTCAACTGGTCTTTAACCCATTCCTCATCGACTAAGGCAGACCGCTCCGTTGACCTATCTTCATCCGAGGTCTCAGCGGTACAGGGCTCTTCAGGACTGCCTCCAGCAGAGTAGACAGAGACAAAGAAGGCATTAAGTAACTCTGCCATCTCTGTATCTTCTGTCACCAGGGCACCCGTCCCGTTCATCAGCGGGCCTACATTGCCTCTGGTGTTAGTTTTATCTGCCATGTATTTGAAAAAGCTCTTTCTGCTGTCCTCGACCCCTCTTGCCAGCTTTAATTCCAAGGACGCTTTAGTCATCCTAGCAGCTTTCCTACATCCTCTAGCAGCAGCCTTATATTCTTCCCAAGTGGCCAGCCCTTCCTTCCATCACCTGTAAACTCTTCTCTTCCACTTGAGCATACCCAGCAATTCCCTATTTAGCCACGCAGGTCTCCTGACCCTCTTCCTTGACTTCCTACATGTCGGGATGCTCCGATCTTGAGCTCGGAAAAAGCAGTCCTTGAACGTCAACCAACTATCTTGGGCCCCTTTACCTTCAAGCAGCCTAGCCCATGGGATTTCCCCTAGCAATTGGTTGAAGAGGCCAAAGTTTGCCCTGCTAAAGTCCAGGGTTGCGATTCTACTTGCTATTCTACTGACCCTACCACACAAGATCCTGAATTCTACCATCTCGTGGTCACTGCACCCAAGGCAGCCCTCAACCTTCACTCCTTCAACCAGACCCTCCTTGTTAGTGAGGATGAGATCCAGCAGCGCACCTCTCCTGGTTGGCTTGTCCACCATTTGCATGAGGAAGTTGTCATCTATACACTGGAGGAACCTCCTGGACTGCGGCTGGGTTGCCGAGTAGTCCTTCCAGCAAACATCAGGGAAGTTAAAATCCCCCACGACGACCACGGCCTGTGACTGTGAGGCCGCTCTCAGCTGCCTGTAGAAGGCCTCGTCAACTTCCTCACCCTGATCCGGTGGCCTGTAACAGACCCCCACAACAGTATCGCCCCTGCCAGCCTGCCCCTTAATTCTTACCCACAGACACTCAACTCGCTCATCATCTGTCCCCAGACAGAACTCAACGCATTGTAGCTGCTCTCGCGCATAAAGAGCAACCCCACCACCCCGCCTGGCTGGCCTGTCTTTCCTGAAAAGGACATAGCCCTCCATGACTATATTCCAGTCATGTGAGCTGTCCCACCACGTCTCTGTAATTGCCACCAGGTCATAATCTCCTGACTTAACACAGGTTTCTAGCTCCTCCTGCTTATTTCCCATGCTGCGCGCATTGGCGTACAGACATTTCAGGGAGCAAGCTGAGCACACCGATTTCACCCTAGGATTACAGGAGGCCCCCCAGTCTTCATGAATTCTGGAGCGCTGTCCCACTGAGGCAAGCCCAGCTACAACCCCATCCCAGCTCTCCAAATGAGCCCTGCTAATTTGTGCCCCAGCATCCTTTTGCCTCTGTGCGATAAACCTTTCCCACATGCCAATGTCCAGACTGGTACCCTATAAAACCAGCCGTTATCAAAGAATCCAAAGCCCTGCCTGCAGCACCAGCCTCGAAGCCAATCGTTTATGGACTGAATTTTCCCATTCAGTCCCACATCGTCAATAGAAGATGGAAGGAGTGAAGAGAAGATCACTTGAGCCCCAGAGTCTTTCACCATCCGCCCCAAGGCCCTGTAGTCTTTCTTTATCTCCCTCAGACTGCGGGAAGCAACTTCCCCTTCACCCGTCTGGAAGACCAGCAGCGGGTAGTAGTCTGTCGGGCGCACCAGGTTGGGGAGCGCCCTGGTGATATCCCTGATCCGGGCTCCAGGCAGACTACACACTTCCCTATGATGAGGGTCAACTCTGCATATCGGGCCCTCTGTTCCTTTCAGAATGGAATCACCTACTACAATGACCCTTCTTTCTTTCTTATCAGAGGCAGTCTTGAGGTGCGAAGTCGACCGCTTTTTCCTATGTGGCCTTGTAGGTGGGCCTTGCACCACATCCTCACCTACCTCTCCTTCAAGATCCAGGGCCTCAAACCTATTACAGAGGGACACCTGGGGAAGCAGGGCAGGAAGGGAGGAGGGCTGCCCACGACGCCGAACCGGAACTCGCTTCCAACCCTCATCATCTTTTTGGTCCCCTACCTCTGGGCGACAGCTACATGACAGGGGCTGTCTCAGGCCATCCCCCTCTGTCTGAGAGGGCAGGGGGTCCATCCCTTTTTGGGGGGTATCTCCCTGGAGCCGTTCCAACTGGCCAGCCAGGGAGTTACTCCAGCAGTCGATCTCCCTTTCACACTCCCTGATGCTCCTCAGCGTCTCAACCTCCTCCTTAAGTTCAGCCACCAAGCTAAGCAGATCTTCTACCTGCTCACACCTCACACAGGTGGAATGCTGTCCTCCCTCCCCCGGCAGTAGCAGGCTCTGGCACTCCCTGCATCCAGAGACCTGAACAGCCACGGTTAGTGCCGGGGTCTCTGTCTGAGTTGCTACAGCCCTCTTACTGCTAGCTCTCTTTCTGGAGACGACCATATTGGTCAGCACAACGACCTACCTGTTCTTCCCTGCACCTGGTGGGCAGCGACGTCGCTGCCCTCTCAAAGGCTTTTTCAAGTCAAGGGGCAGGGGAGTGGTCGCCGTTCACCGTGGGAACGCCCCCCGCCATGTCAGCCGCTTTCTCGCAAGGGCTGCTGGAACTTCGGGAATCCGGAAGTGTTGGGAAATGTCGGGAATCGCGATGCCTCTGCGCTATCCCCTCTGATTTTCCTAATCTCGGTAGAAGCTCGCGGTCGCTGTAGCGTGCCGGCTGCGGCTCTAGCTGGGCTAGCTCCAATCAGCTGACTGAATGCGAGTAGCGAGTTACAGCCGAGATACCCTGAGTGCATGTAATTTGGCAGAACTGCCAGGTTAGGTAAAGAAACAATAAACAGCCATTCTTCCACCAGGCCAGACTCTTCCAGTTAATAGGAATATTTGAAGGTAAAGTTAACAAACTGTAACTGTACAGGTGGATTTAAATCAACCTAGTGTTATTAAGGAAGACCTAGGTATACATACTGCGAAACTGAGAACATGCTCTTTCTTGTGCTTTGCATATAGAGGTCTACTTATACCGCTACCAGTAAGAAGATGTGGTGGACATGGTGAATCTGTTCCATGTCTTACAGAATCTGCTTTCTATTTTTGTGTGCCCATTAGGTATGTGATTTGAAAATCCACTGAAACTTTTTTATTGAAAGCACAAGAATGTAGAGAGGACAAGCTGATACTGTAGGATAGGCGCTGAAGTAATTTCTTTGTTGTCATGTGGAAAGAAGATGAGCTCTTGAGTGGCTCAGATGTGTAGGGAATGGATAATAAAGTACTGAGAATTTTACTTAATTCTTTTTTAAATCAGATACTTAAGTGGTGAATGTGTCACTCGAACATGATACGGGCTTGCCACACCTTGCAGAGGACTGCAGGTTCAGGTTATTAATGCATATCCAGCAAGTAGGCAGAAAAAAGGTGTATAGAAAGTTATCTGTCACCTGACTCTGGTATTTCAAACCATATTTAAGGTCACTTCTTGAAAGCTTTTATAAAATTTTGGACACATGTGTTGTCACTAATTGGTGCTGTGTAGTTTTATAGTCTGCAGTTCAGCAAAGAGGTGAATGTTGCTGTTCAATCTGATGAATGTGTACTTATGTCAGTAGAAAGTTCCAGGACAATGATGTGAAATGTTTCAGAAGTCACAGAAAGTTCAGAGCAGTGGGTAGATACCGCATAGGCTTTTTACAGCACCACTGAAAGACACAAAGTGGGATCTCTTAAACGATGAGGTTACTTCCCATAGTGAAAGATATGATCGTATTATTAAAACTGCCTTAGTATTTGCACAGTCTAGCAGGAACTTTTGCTTGTATAGTTTTGTGATCAATTTTGATGTGTACTAAGTGGAACAAAACTTTATCCCTCCCAATTTTTTTTTCTCTATGATAAACAGTATCTCCTTTGGTTGAAACTAAATGAAGTTGTTTTTTCTCAATCATTATTTACAAAGAAATTCAAAGCTGTACCACTGGAGTTTTGCATATGTTGCTTACAAACAAGATGTTCTAGGAAAATAGCCCCAGGATTTAAAGAAAGATGTTGAATTTCATTTTCTGTAGTAAATATATTGATTTCCTCTTGGAAAAGAAGATTTAAGATAGTTCTGTGTTTAGTCTTGCAAGGCAATGCCAAAATCTAGTCTGGGAAAATAACATTTACAAATGCTGTATCTCTGATCATTTCCTGATTGCTGCCAACAAGAGGGGAAAAAAAAAAAGGGGGGGGGGGGGATTTGAAAACAGAACTGTCCTGGGTTTAGCAGTAGCAGTCATTTTTCTCCTTAGTAGCTGGTGCAGTGCTGTGTTTTGACTTTCGGCCTGGGAGCAAAGCTGATAACAATGATGTTTTGGTTTGGCCAAGGACTTTGTGAGCCTCATGCTCTGCCAGGGAGGAGGGAAGCCAGGAGGAAGCAGAGACAGGACACCTGATCCACACTGACCAAAGAAGTATTCCATACTACAGCACGTCATGCCCAGGATGTAGCTGGGAGTTACCCAGAAGGACAGGGAGACTGCGGGGTTGGAGGGGGTAGTGGTCAGTGCTTGGTCGGGCTGGGGGGGGGCAAGTTATCGGTCGGCTGGTGGTGAGGTGGTGTATTCTGTTCACTTGTTATTTCCTTTATCATTACTATCATTGGTGGCAGCAGTAGTGATTTGTGTTATAACTTAGTTACTAAACTGTTATTGTCTCAATCTGTGGGAAGTTGCATTCTTTCTGATTCTCCTCTCTGTCCCTCTGGGAGTAGGGGGAGGGCAAGAAGGGGGGGAGTGAGTGAACAAGCTGTCTGGCTGGGTTTAAACCACGACAAGAACAAAATAAGCAAGGTAAACCTCAACCAAAAATAAATCATCAAGCTTCTAAATCTTACAGATAGTGGTCTTGGTTCCTTCACAGCTGCTTAGGTGGGTTAGATTCTGCAGTTTGTTCAGGAATTCAAGGGAGAAAATCGGTATGAAAACTTAGTTTTCTGCCCAGGTAAGTTTACTTTCTGTGTCCATTAAAAGATCCCTCAGTAATAAGTATTGGATAAGAATCTGAACAGAAAAAAATCCATTGAGGTAAACAAGTTATATCAATTTATGTTGTGAACTTAGTCTTTAACAGGCAACTTAATGATAGCAGGATTTTATGCAATATTTCATTGTATTTTCTATCTCAAAGATGAGCGGAATCAATATGTGGACAAGTACCCAAGTTTGTGGGATCTACATCCTTGAAGGTATTAAAAACTTGGCTTGACAAGTCCCTGCACATCTTTAGCTAACCTGGCATTAGCCCAGATAGCAGGGATGGACCAGATGGTCTGTGAACTAATCCGTACTATCTCCACTTGCATCTTTCCCTACCAAAAACATTGTAATGAGTTCAGCCAATATAGCATGCATAAGTATAATTATGTAATCTTTCTTACCTGGACAGGTAACACTGTATTGTATAGAATCATAGAATCTCAGAATAGTTAGGGTTGGAAAGGACCTTAAGATCATCAAGTTCCAACCCCCTGCCATGGGGGTATAGTCTCCTGGAAAGATAGCACCGCTGTCAGATATTTTTTGAGAACTTCCAGAGTCAAACATAAAAAGCTAATCAGGTCTGTCAAACTGAAATTAAGTGTTAGGTACTGCTCGTGGGCAGAAAGCAGTATTGTATAAAAGCTGAACTGCTTACTGCAGGGTCATACTTATGCTATCCAGAACTGCTTACTGGAGGGTCATAGAAGTTACTTCAATTTAAAGCTCCTTGATTTTTTTTGACAGTTACAGCTGTTAGCATATTGACTGCTGCTGAGGTGGAAGCAAGATGTATTTGTGTGGTAAATGCAAATGTGACCTTAGAGTGTGGCCTGTTCTAGTCTATCTTAAAAACAAAAAAAAGAAAGGGGGGGGAGAGGGGAAGTACACCAGTATCTTCTGCTTTCAGGTTTGCCTGGTTTTCTAAACTCTTTGTTTTTCCTCATCATTGAATCTGAACCCGTTATTCATAGTAACAATTTCCATTTCTGTTCCTTATTGAGAGAGACATGCTGATGTAATTACAGAGGAGGGAATGGGCACTTCTAATCTATAGTGCTGTCTTTAAGTCATATCGGTGGCTGTTCCAGCATGAAGACAGTGCAGAGGATAAGAATTGAAAATGTGATCCCATTATTCTTGTTGAGTGCTTTGAGGCATGGTATTAGAAAACACCGTCATTCCTGCAAAGCCTGAATGTATCCAGTCTTACTATCTCATAATCAGATCTGGTTTAATGTACTCGTCAAGTCAGCTAAAGTATTGTAGCTGTGAGCTCTTCAGAGAAATACTCAATTATGCTGACTTCAGTTTTGACCTAACATAAATAATTAAGTAATGTAATTAATGAGGCTGTTACCCTGGATGTGTTAACAGTAGGTCTGGCATTTCAGTTCATAGGCAGCTCTAAATCTGTGTTGAAGATGCTTTACAAATACATCCTGAGATAGGATTTCCAGTGGCACAAGAATAACCTCACAAAGTAAGACAATAGTTTTTAACAAAATTAATACCAGTGATTACATATTGAAAATACTGTAACTTGCATGAAAGTTCAAAGTAGTAAATATAAGGCATTCAGATAATGTACTTTGGTTTTTATTTAGTGGTTTTGAGAGGTTTTGTACTTCATATTCTGTAAAAGTATAAATTTCTGTGACATCTGGCAAGACAGTCGTTATCTGTTGCCAGTAGGTATGATAATCACTAGGAGGAGCTTAATGCATGGATTTATAATAGCATTTTTTCCTCTAAATATTGTGTGATTTTTTTTTTTGTTGTTTTTTCTTCTACTTTTTCCCCTTTGATTTGCAACCCAAGTTTACTTGGTTTGAGCTCTCCTAAGTGGTTGGAGAGGAAGAAAGATATCCTAGTGTCTGCAAACTTGTAAGACACATTGCTTCACATCTGTTGAGAAGGTACGGTGGTGTCTACTGCCCAACTATTTAATCAGGCACTGAGCTGGAAACTCTAATTTCAAGCAAAGCCAAACCAATCCTGTCAATACTAAGAACATGTTGTTTTGTCAAGGGGATTAAAAGTTGCTGAAATAGAATAGGTGATATAATTAAATCGTTAAATCTGCTCTCAGGACATGGCATGATACCTTTCAATCTGAACAAGTTAGGTATGTCTGAAGTTTTAAGCATTTAAATTCAAGGTTTAAACATTTCAGCATCAAAGTACTTACAATCATGCAGACATTGACTGCTTGACTAAAGACTCTTTGGTCCAGCATGTTGATTCCTTTGTGTGGAGTGTATAATCTGACTAGTCTAGTGACTCTGTAGGGAGTTTTGTTAGGCAGATACTACTACCAAGGTAGATGCTACTACTTTATTTCTTTTGTGTGCTGTAATTTTAGGGTCGGGAACATAACTTTTGCCATTCTAAATGAACATGTGGCTGTTAACATCTTAAGGTCCTTTCTTTCCTCTGCTTCACAGGCTCTATTCGTCATCCCCTCATTCTCTCCTTCCACTGCTTTTCTCTGGTATGGCTTGTTGTTGAGCTGCTTTTGCATTTAGGAAATGTAAACATTTTTAGGAAAGACTGTATGTTTTTCCATTATGGTTTGGGAGGATCTTTGGTTTTTAAATCAAGACTGACTGATTATCTAAAACCTCTGACAGGTTTGTCAGTCTCTGGCATGGCGTCCCACAAGGCAGTCCTTGCAATCCAGCTTGGTGCTTGGTATATCTACTCCCAGCACCATAGCTTTCCCTGTGTGCTGGTTATGGCCAGTTGTCTCGGTTGGTGGTGCCCTAGCACTGGGGAGCCCATGAGTGCAGTCTTCCTATGAGGGCCCCTTAGGACACTCATCATGCCCAGCATTGGGCTAACCTCATGGCCTCTCTCCTTGTTGCCACAGGGAAGGTGTTGATCCATTGGATGTCCTAGTGGAAAGGCTGCACTGGTGAGAGTGAGGGGTGCTGAGGCTTCCTGTGTAGGGCTGGCTGACAGAGGCAAGCAGAAAGCACAAGAGAGTGTGTCTCAGGGTCTCTTCTCTGCCCTGCTGCTGCGTAAGCCTATAAAGACACTTCAGCTTCACCTTCCTGTGCTTGAAATTGATGCTGTGGATCATTCCCACTCTGGAGAAGGAAAAGAGCCAGCCACAGTACGTCAGTCATACTTTTCTGACTGGTAAAGTTTGGCTGATTTGAGAGAGCATACACAGTGCAGCCTTGGAAGAGCATGTGCAATGAGCGGGGGGAACTGGCACCAGTGATTGCGTCCTATCATTGCAATCCTCAGTCTCCCCCAGATAGCAGTCGTTCTTACCTGTACCGGCTACTTACTCATTCACAGTGCAAATGTTTGTATGACAATTCTAATTGAAAGAGCTGTTCCAACTTCAGTAGCTATTTATTTGGTTATGTTACAGACAGTAGCTTCTAACTTAATAAACCAAACAGACAAATGTTCAAGAGTTACTACAACTGCATGAAAGTGTTCTTTTTCCCCAGTGTGGCATTGTGAATCCAAAATACAATTCCCATCTGCAGCCAGGCTGTAAATATTTATGAAGGGCATTCTAATTACTGTCAGCCCTAATCTTCTATAGAGTTAATTTAAATGAAAGGTAGCCTAGTTTGGATTAGAAAAGTGTAATTCTCACAGATTATATGATGAGTTACTGTAATAGCTTCCTAATCTGTTTATTATTTTCCCCATATCCTTTGAATATCAAATTCACCAAAAAAGTTATTGAATTATTACCTATCAATTTATTCTTATTGTCAAGCCATCTTAAAGCAATAGATAATTACATTTAAAAGCCATTATAAGTATGCACAATTTTTTTACCCTAAAATGGGCTGGATGCTCCGCACTAGAGATGGTATCCATCAGTGTATAGAGGAGACCCACCAGCAAGAAGGTGAGATGTGCAGGGTTAGATTTATAAGAATTATGTAGCAGCTGGGGGAAAGCTTTGTACCTTTTTCATTCTATGCATCTTTCTTCAAATCTCACTGCTCTTTCAGGGCTGCATCTTTCTGTCATGCAGGGTTCAGGCATTGATCACCTACTATTTTACAGTATGAAATCCTCAATTCCACTTATGGATTTAATCTCCTTTAGAAAAGAAATTGTGGCCAAGGATGTTTATGTTCAATTCAGCTGGTTTATTCCAGATTGAAAGAGAGAAGGCAAGGAGCTTTGATCTGAAAATGGATGATGGCTACTTTGAAGTATTGTCAGCTGCTGTGAGCATGTTTTGACCTCAAACAGGTTAGATACGGATCTTATTACAGATTTGCAAACAGGCAAATCCCCCACGACAGTAGTGAAAGCCAGAAAACTGATTTTCACCAGTGTTACTGGAGCAAAAATTTCTACTTCATTGTTTTACAGCATGGTATTTGAAATACAGCTTTTTCATGCTGGTGCACACATTTATTAGTATTAAATTATATCAGAGGAGAAGGCATCTTTGTCCTCTGCTCCATGTTACTTGAACAGGCAGTCTGAAAGTCTGGATGGTTTTATAGCAGGTACTTTCTGGAAAGCAGTGTCAGGGTTAATTCTGTACAAGCCGGCCTAGTATCTGTCAATTGTGAATGATATTAATGGTTGGTAGCAGGTGAAACTTCTCAGTTATTGCTGCCAGAGAAAAAAACAAACCCTAAAACCAACAAACTAGGTTTTTTTTATTTATTTATTCTTTATTTAAATCATATTAATTCGCTGGCTGTTTTTTCTTTTTTTGTTGTTAAGCCAAAGATTTTATCCCATCTTCAGTTTCTTAGTGTTTAGCACTGTCAGATGATAAACTGAGTAAGCATAGATGTTCCAGAGAGATATGTTTAATAATAAATTGCTATTCTGAGTAGTTTTCTATATGATTTGTGTAGACGCCAGTGTTTTCTAATAGCTGTGCATTTGTTTGCAACCTATTGGGAGAATCTGGCAGCAGGTGGTGTTTAATAAATGATGCTTATCTGCCAGACACCATCAGATTCTAGGCACAGCCTGTTTGGGAAAGGTGAGTTTTTTTAACGAACTTTATGTTTTTTTATAATTTACCACTTTACCACATATTGTACTTGCTGAATGTATGGGAACTGCTACAGAGTGATGATGAGGAGAGTCTCATGTTATCATGTATCACAGTATCACAGTATGTTAGAGATTGGAAGGGACCTCAAAAGATCATCTAGTCCAATCCCCCTGCCGGAGCAGGAACACCTAGATAAGGTTACACAGGAACGTGTCCAGGCGGGTTTTGAATGTCTCCAAAGAAGGAGATTCCACAACCTCCCTGGGCAGCCTGTTCCAGTGTTCCGTCACCCTCACTGAGAAGAAGTTTCTTCTCAGGTTTAAGTGGAACCTCTTGTGCTCCAATTTGTACCCATTACCCCTTGTCCTTTCATTGTTTGCCACTGAGAAGAGCCTGGCTCCATCCTCGTGACACTCCCCCTTTATATATTTATATACACTAATAAGGTCACCCCTCAGTCTCCTCTTCTCCAAACTATAGAGACCCAGCTCCCTCAGTCTTTCCTCATAAGGGAGATGCTCCACTCCCTTAATCATCTTAGTTGCCCTGCGCTGGACTCTCTCCAGCAGGTCCCTGTCCTTCTTAAACTGAGGGGCCCAGAACTGGACACAATATTCCAGATGAGGTCTCACCAGGGCAGAGTAGAGGGGAAGGAGGACCTCTCTCGACCTACTAACCACCCCCCTTCTAATACACCCCAGGATGCCATTGGCCTTCTTGGCCACAAGGGCACAGTGTCGGCTCATGGTCATCCTGTCGTCCACCAGGACCCCCAGGTCCCTCTCCCCTACACTGCTCTCTAACAGGTCGTTCCCCAATCTATACTGGAACCTGGGGTTGTTCCTGCCCAGATGCAGGACTCTACACTTTCCCTTGTTATATTTCATCAAGTTATTCCCTGCCCAGCTCTCCAGCCTGTCCAGGCCCCTCTGGATGGCAGCACAGCCTTCTGGCGTGTCGGCCACCCCTCCCAGCTTAGTGTCATCAGCAAACTTGCTGATAGTACACTCAATTCCCTCATCTAAATCGTTGATGAATATATTAAATAATACTGGTCCCAGTACCGACCCTTGAGGCACTCCACTAGATACAGGCCTCCAACTAGACTCCGCCCCATAGACTACAACTCTCTGGCTTCTCTCCTTCAGCCAGTTCACAGTCCACCTCACTACCCGATCATCCAGACCACACTTCCTCAATTTAGCCGCAAGGATGCTGTGGGAGACCGTGTCAAACGCTTTGCTGAAGTCAAGGTAGACCACATCCACGGCTCTACCATCATCCATCCACCGTGTTATTTCCTCATAAAAGGCTACGAGATTGGTCAAGCACGACTTCCCCTTGGTGAAGCCATGTTGACTGCTCCTCATAACCCTCTTATCCTTGATATGCCTTAAGATGGCACCAAGGATAAGGTGTTCCATTACTTTCCCAGGAATGGAGGTGAGGCTGACTGGTCTATAGTTACCCGGGTCCTCCTTCTTGCCCTTTTTGAAGACAGGAGTGACATTTGCTTTCCTCCAGTCCTCAGGCACCTCTCCCGTTTCCCAAGACTTGGTAAAGATGATGGAGAGCGGTCTAGCAATGACCTCAGCCAGTTCCCTCAGCACCCGCGGGTGCATCCCATCTGGACCCATGGATTTATGGATGTCCAGATTGCTCAACTGGTCTTTAACCCATTCCTCATCGACTAAGGCAGACCGCTCCGTTGACCTATCTTCATCCGAGGTCTCAGCGGTACAGGGCTCTTCAGGACTGCCTCCGGCAGAGTAGACAGAGACAAAGAAGGCATTAAGTAACTCTGCCATCTCTGTATCTTCTGTCACCAGGGCACCCGTCCCGTTCATCAGCGGGCCTACATTGCCTCTGGTGTTAGTTTTATCTGCCATGTATTTGAAAAAGCTCTTTCTGCTGTCCTTGACCCCTCTTGCCAGCTTTAATTCCAAGGAGGCCTTAGTCATCCTAGCAGCTTTCCTACATCCTCTAGCAGCAGCCTTATATTCTTCCCAAGTGGCCAGCCCTTCCTTCCATGACCTGTAAACTCTCCTCTTCCACTTGAGCATACCGAGCAATTCCCTATTTAGCCACGCAGGTCTCCTGACCCTCTTCCTTGACTTCCTACGTGTCAGGATGCTCCGATCTTGAGCTCGGAAAAAGCAGTCCTTGAATGTCAACCAACTATCTTGGGCCCCTTTACCTTCAAGCAGCCTAGCCCATGGGATTTCCCCTAGCAATTGGTTGAAGAGGCCAAAGTTTGCCCTGCTAAAGTCCAGGGTTGCGATTCTACTTGCTATTCTACTGACCCTACCACACAAGATCCTGAATTCTACCATCTCGTGGTCACTGCACCCAAGGCAGCCCTCAACCTTCACTCCTTCAACCAGACCCTCCTTGTTAGTGAGGATGAGATCCAGCAGCGCACCTCTCCTGGTTGGCTTGTCCACCATTTGCATGAGGAAGTTGTCATCTATACACTGGAGGAACCTCCTGGACTGCGGCTGGGTTGCCGAGTAGTCCTTCCAGCAAACATCAGGGAAGTTAAAATCCCCCACGACGACCACGGCCTGTGACTGTGAGGCCGCTCTCAGCTGCCTGTAGAAGGCCTCGTCAACTTCCTCACCCTGATCCGGTGGCCTGTAACAGACCCCCACAACAGTATCGCCCCTGCCAGCCTGCCCCTTAATTCTTACCCACAGACTCTCGACTCGCTCATCATCTGTCCCCGGACAGAACTCAACGCACTGTAGCTGCTCTCACGCATAAAGAGCAACCCCACCACCCTGCCTGGCTGCCCTGTCTTTCCTGAAAAGGACATAGCCCTCCATGACTATATTCCAGTCATGTGAGCTGTCCCACCACGTCTCTGTAATTGCCACCAGATCATAATCTCCTGACTTACATATATATATGTTGTGATTCAAGGAATCATTTGTTCATGTACTGAAAATTGAGAGCAGTTTCATGGATTCAGGTTCAGAATGTGTGAGGGCTGTTAAGATCATGTATCAGGGTAGCAGAGAGCAGGTGCAAACACTGGCTTTTACAGATCTTCCTTTGAAGTGAGTTAGTCTGTGTGTCCAGTGTCCTTTGGTTGGTCTTGGGGATTTCACTGGGCTTCTGCCTTTTGTCCCTTTCTTGGGAGCAGTGGTGGTGCTGCATGTGTGACAAAGTGGCCTGCTGCTGTCGGGCAGGGAGAGCTGTGCCTGCCAGGCAGCATGCTTCTCGGGTTAGAAACACGAGGGAAAGACGGCGGCTTTGAGCTGGCAGCTGACTCTGCCACTTCCCAAGATGCGTGGTAAATGTTGGCCCTGGCAGCAAGGTAGTTGCTTTACCATCATTTAAAGCCGATTTCTTCTTGTCTTTTTTTTTTTTTTTTCTTCACACAACTCCACCAATAATTCATCTGTCCCTGGGTGTTTGAACACTCAATTACCATGAATTTGTGTAACCAGACAGCCAGGTTTCTGAGGCAATTTCAGGAGTCCCAGATGAGATGTTCAGCTATCTGATAGGCATGTGTAATTATCATTTTGGGCATTGTTCCAGCTTGCTTAGGTAGAACATTAGCTGTGCTTACACAAAGTGATTAAAAAAATAAATACTTTTTTCTTTTTCTAGTGTAATTCGATGCAACTTAAACACAAAACCCCAAACAAACAACAACAAAATGAAACCCTATCTGCCCCTCCATCCATTCCCACTTTCGTATAACAGTTAAGGTTTACATTTAAATAGGAGAAGTGTATCATGCAGCTTAACACTTTTGGAAATTTTCCAATTATTTTTACATGCACAACAGAAATCCAGTGCAAATGCAGTTGATTTGAGAGAAATAATTACTGTGCCAAAGATATTATGACAGCTGAGAGTGCAATGCAGTGTTCCAACTTCCGTTAGAAAATACTGACCTTCTTGGCTGAGTAAAATCATTTTAATTAAATACTTATAATGCATAATAATCAGTGAACCTACTAGCCGTGAAATTTGATTCTCTCATCATGGACTGTTTGGTCAATTATATATTTCAGACAAAAATGAATATGCGTATGATTTCAAGCCTAATGTGTACTGGTTTATAATACTACTGCAGCATTTCTGTGGCTTAGGAAAGTGAAGCCTTAAACACTTTTTCAGAAAACGCTGCATGATTGACACAAATAAGTAGTTAGCAGTGCTGTTCTTTATGTCAGCAGCCTAATGCTTCAGTGGAAACTTGGCTGGCTCCAATTTGTTGTCTGATCAGCAACAGAAAAAGCAATGGCTTCTTCCTTGATTGATTCCATCTCTTATTGGTGGCTGTTACCACCAGGGAAACTAAATGGGAAAATATCCTTAATGCAGTAAAAATATTTTCCAAAGTGAAAATTATTTGCATAAATTTTTTTCTTCAATCTTGTTAGTAGCATTTTGGAAACCACTAATAATGGACTTCCTGCTCTGTTGCCAACAGTGAAACAAGTAATGAGGCTTTTCAGAGACAGACTTGTACAAAAAAACCAAACCCAAACCAAACATACACTTGTAAGTTTCATAAAAAATTATTTCTTTGCTAGAAGCTTGGGCTTGTTTTATGTAGGGAGATACACCCTTTAGCTGCCTGCAGAACTATTACAAGATTACTTCTATGTGAGCTCTTATGTGGCAAAGTTAAACAGCAGGTTTCTCACTTGCACATCTTCAGTTGCTGCTGTGCAGGGTTCACATGATTTGAAAACGTTCAGGCACAAATGGGGCATTCATAGGTTATCACAAATGGTTAGAGGAAAAGTGAGGCATGGACTACATGTATTATTGAGCAGCTTTGGGTCTACTTCTATTCCCATGGAAATGGAAAAGAAAATAATTACAGTTTGCTTACACAAAGAAGAATCGTGGTTGGGAACTAAAACATGACACAAGGGAAGTGCAAAGGCATTTGAGTGCATTTTCTGCTTCTGCGACAGTCTTTTATGCCAAAAGAGTAACTGAACTAAGGTCATAGTAATTTGAGGTTGCCTAACTTCAAAGATAAAACTCTAGAATTTTGTGTTGAAGTGTAAGGCAGGGATTTCTTTAACTAGCACAGTGGTTTTGCATGCTTTTGTCTCGGAGAATGACTTGATTTTTCATTGGTTGTATAATGAAGCAGCTGCAGCTCTGCAATTCTAGCACGAGAGGCTTTTTCCCTTGCCATGATGAATTTCTGTTTCTTTCACCAGCTTCTAGGAGTTCTTATTTACCTGCGTGAGATACAACACCATGTCCTTTGAAAACAATGATAAGCTCTTCATTCGCTACTGAATCTCATCACCTTTGGTTATCTATTAAGGTATCCAACTTCAGAAACTGCTGTAGTATAATTAAAGCCGGTTGTTTCAGGAGCATAGCAAATAATACATTGAAACTTTGTTCAGAGTTTTCAGATCAGAAGTCGTGGTATAGATTAAATAGCCATTTATCTCCAAAACTTACATTCTCTATATGTAGTGTTGTATTATACTGTCTTTCATTTTAAGATTTCTAGACTCCTTAAAGGATGGGGGTGATTATCTTCTTTTAAAAACAAACATGGGAGGAATCGCTTTTTTCTACTTTCTTCAGTTTGTTTCTTTTTTTTAAATTTCACTTTTAGCTCTGCTTCTTGTTAGACATCAGACGCTGGATTTGTTCTTTGCATCCAATTTATTGAAATTGCATCTAGAAAGCTGAAATTTTAGCAAGTTTTGAGCAGCTGGAATAGTGAGCTAAAAGGAAATAATTATGGAATGATTATTACAATTGCCCATGTCTCCTGCAGACTGTCCTGTTGAACATAAGATGGAGTCTGAAGAAAATTTCTGGTGACATGATTAGATCATAATGATAAATCTTTTTTAATACAACCTTCCTTACTGCATTTATTTCACACTTTCATATTGTGTTAATATTTTTTGAGTTATGTTTTTGTCAGACTCCCACCAAAATGTTTTCAATCCATACCAAAAATATCTGAAATTCTACCTTGTAGAATAGTACTAGTGATGCCTGGGAGTTAGGGAACCATAACATTCTAGGAGTAGCAGGAGAATATAAGCATCAAAATAATACAATAATATAATGATATAACAATACTGCTAAAAGCTAACTAGTAGCAATTACTAACCATAGCAGGAAAATGTAGGCTGAATATAAAGAAAAATTGTCAATGGCAAGGTTCCTGGAATGACTTCCTAAGAGATTAAAGTACCTGTTCTTTGCACCATTTAATAAGACTTCCTTAAGATTAATTTAAATTATAGTAGTAAATATTGACATCCCCAGGAAAATTTTTCATGCATCATCCAGTACATTCTATTAATTTGATTAAGAATTAAAAATGAGTACAAAATTACATTGTATGCAAATGACATGAGGAGAGAGCAAAGAAGCATAAAGATAAAATAAAAATTTTCTGCCTGTTAAGTTCCTGGAGATTAATGCTGCTTCTGTGAAAGAATGTATGGTCACACAAAACAGAATACAATCATGTTATCCTTTTTGATATACAATTTTAAAGGTAAACCAAGGCTAATCTAAATGTCTGTCTGGAATATTATAATTTGTCTTTAACTTCTGATGTTGCGAAGAATAGTTTCCTTGGCTTAATGCAGTAAATTCTCTCTGTATTTTCACTTCAGACATCATGCTGATAAGTAAGCAGTTAAAAGAAGTTGCTTCAAATTCTTGCATCTTAAAAGACTGTATGAAGTTTTGTTCTGAACACTGAGTATGTTCCTAAAGAGAGCTGGTATTTGATCAATAAGACATTTAGTGAATACACTTTAAACTGAAGCTGTACTGTTGCCGGAAAAGGAATGCATTTGGAGCTTAATTAATAATTAATATTAGCTAGAATTAATAAATATTTTAGCAGTGATAATGCAGACAGATGTATAGAAAAACAGGAATTTCCTATTTTAAAGTCTCCTACAGTCAGTTGTGATTGCTTGATTTTCAATTGTGAATTCGATTTGCCCTATGGCATGGGAATAAGAGAGGTAGGCTTGCTACAGGAAAGACGGTATTGATATGCAGACTGAAATGGAAAATTGGATTTCATTTCCAGATCATTGTAAAGAGTGTGTTGACTTGTTGCAGCAGGCAAATGTACATACTCTGTTTAATGTGGGTTTCATTCTTTCAAGCCCTGGCTTGAAATCTGCTGACACTGTTAGGAAGAGCATTAGTGCATTTTGTTTTTGTTGTTATTGGATGGGTTGTTTGTTCCTGTTTTTTTTTCTGAGCTATGTCTTCTCAAGCTGACAGAAAGAGTCCGAGTGATACTACTTATCCATGTCTGTATAATTACCCATAACTGGTCTATTATGAAAATCATCTTTTCAGGGTTTATTTAACCCCCTTTTTTTTTGATCTTTTTTTCAGTCAGGAAAGATGGAGGGCATGAAAAAAATAAAAAGACAGATTTTGTTCCAGTCGGACAAATACATTGATACACAATCCATCCTATGTGGTCATGCCTTTTTTAATGGAGACTGGAGTTTAGCTCTATTTAATCACACTGCACAGAGAAACTTATATTATAAAACAGCCCAAAACCGGTATGCACTGATAATATGAATCAAAGTAGCTTCGCTGATAATCCATTCTATTCCTGTCTTTTGAATATATGACGATTCTGAACTATGTAGAGGTGAAAATCACTAAAAACTCCAAGAAGCAATTATAAATGAATGGACATGTCTGGACATGGGAAATCTTTCATCTTGGCAGTATGGTAAGTTTTGTGATGAGCCTTATGCTCATCAGCTTTCCGGTGTCTCAGCATGAGCTGTGCCAGACAAACCCAGTGTGATGGATGAGTTCAGTTTTGGCTGGATCAGAGTGTCTGTCTGATCAGGTCCATCTGGAGTAGTCCCATAAAAAAATAATTTCCAGTTCTACACTTAATTTTTTTTTAGTATGGGAGCTGATTGTAGTATAAACCAGCAGTAAGCAGAGGGCTTTAGGGCTGGGAGGTTCTTGTTCAGAGGTATAGCCTCTGGTGCACTGTTTTCCAGTGTAAAAATTTTGTATATCTATTTGTACATTCTAAAACTCCGCATATAAAAATTAAGCCTGCAGACAGTCATTATATTCTTAGCTGTGTTCCAAAGATAATAGATTGAAAACCATTTTTTCAGATGTACTCAAACTTGCAAATCCTTAAGTGCAGAGGGAGAAGTTCTAAACCAACATGTATTAGATCTTCTCTCTTTGAAAATGGGAATTCTGTTGCAGTATTTATTATACAATATTTGACTTTATAAAAAGAGCTGAAACAGCTTTTAGATTTATAAATACATCAACATTATAAAAATGTGCTGGTAGTTGCAAAGTTTCTGTATTAGCAAGCACATACTTTTGATTAAGTGAACATCTGGTAGAATGTTTGTTACCAGTGAAAACTGAATTTTGGATTTTGCATGTGCCAAGTAAAATGTGGGTAAGAGTTATAGCTGCATAAATTGAGTGGGCAGTAATTGGACCATATACCTTTCAAGCCTACTCCTATCAATCTAAATAAATATTCTCAAAGCCATTTTGCATTGCTAATCTACTCCATCTACAGTCAGTTGTTTTACCACATCTTAAAATGCCTGTAAAGAATGATTTGACCTTGTATAGTTGCATCTGTATGAGAGCTAGATGACCTGAGTTTTGGTAAGCTTAACACAAAAATAATTAGGCCTTGTGTTTTGTGCATAAAGCGTGATTTGAGTCAGTTCCATCGTCATATAAGTCAGACATCACATGGCTGATGTGATTAAATGACTTATGGATAAAAAGTGCAGTTTGGCTTTCCTAAAGCTCCTCTAGTGCTGTGGCTCCTGTTGCCACAGCAATAATAATAACAAATACAATAATGAATTTCAAAATATGACAAAGAGAAAACCCAACATCGTATCTTTAAAAGAGTTGCTGTGACTTCAGTTCATTGAGAATTGTAGGAGCAACATGATTGCTGTTTCAACCATTAATGCATCAACAACTGTGTAGAATGCAGCTGTCTTTCTGTCATAGCCTATAGAGCACCTGTAGCCATTTCAAGTAACCTTCAACATTCATTTGTAAGATAACAGCATGTCAGAAAGGTAAAATATTTAGAACAGGAATATCACAATGTGCTGTTTTAATATTTCTAAAAATTTAACCTGGAACCCATACTTGTCTTCCTTCCCCTTTTACTTATATATATATATATATATACATATATATTTTTAACAATATGGTAAGGTACTATTTTATTCCTATAAAAATTAAAATATTAAAAGCATTTATATTTGACCTGCATTGTATTGCGTGTTGATATCTGTGGGAAAGTGGGAAGGCTCGATATCACTGTTCCATCATTTCTGTCTTTGATCACAACCAGTTTTTAAATTGTGATTGCCAGAGGTGAAAACTAACAGCAAGAGCTATTCTAATGCAGGGAATGCAATACCAGTTTTTCTGTCCATAATGATCACTATCACTATGTCTTAGTTTCATATACTCATGGAATGAGTAATGAAGTGGTGGTTATTTTATAGCTCCATCTCTTTCTCCCTGATATTAAATATTGAAGCTACAAGCCCTTTCTGAGAATAATGAAATGAGGAGCGTGGGAGAGTTGTTTCTTTGATAAACAAAACACTGCTCTAAATATGAATTCATCAGAATTCTGTTGAGTCCATTCATGAATTAAGGAACCTTGTAGGAAAGGTATTTTGTGACTACTGCACTTCATGAACATCCTGTAACACTTTTAAAAGTTGTCATGAAATTGCTGGAAATAGTTGCTTATGGGCTGCTGAACTTAGCTCTTATTCAGAATGAAAGATGCTGTGGGCAAGTAAGAAGAAAGATGAAGAAAAGACATTAATTGTATCTTTAAAAATATAAAAGGAGTGATGAATAGATGCATTTTAACTCCCACTGCTAAAAATGCAATTCTTGCTCTCCTATTATGAGTGTTCCAAGTCTGTAATTTTTGTTATTTTTCTTTAAGTGGAGGATGATGATAGAATATCTTTCACTGGTGTTTCTGATGTAATTTTTTTGTAAATGTTCAAAATTAGATCTTCAGGTTTATTTCAGCCAAGCTATACGGACATACTTGGAAGGGGTTTTTTTGTATTCTCTGCTTACGGTTGAATCTGGGGCTCAACCTAGATGAAAATTGTGTAGAATATAAAACCATGTTGCCTGTATTTTGAGGTATGTTGCTTGCTGTGAATCAGAGTGGTTTGTATAGTCAGTGCATTACACCACAATGCACGGGGATTCACACACTGCACATCATAAAACTTAATCAGGGGAAGTTTAGATTGGATATATAGAGGAAATTCTTTCCTGTTAGGGTGGTGAGGCACTGGAATAGGTTGCCCTGGGAGGTTGTGAATGCTCCATCCCTGGCAGTGTTCAAGGCCAGGTTGGACGAGGCCTTGGGTGACATGGTTTAGTGTGAGGTGTCCCTGCCCATGGCAGGGGTGTTGGAATTAGATGATCTAGTGGTGGATGTGGTCTACCTTGACTTCAGCAAAGCGTTTGACACGGTCTCCCACAGCATCCTTGCGGCTAAATTGAGGAAGTGTGGTCTGGATGATCGGGTAGTGAGGTGGACTGTGAACTGGCTGAAGGAGAGAAGCCAGAGAGTTGTAGTCTATGGGGCGGAGTCTAGTTGGAGGCCTGTATCTAGTGGAGTGCCTCAAGGGTCGGTACTGGGACCAGTATTATTTAATATATTCATCAACGATTTAGATGAGGGAATTGAGTGTACTATCAGCAAGTTTGCTGATGACACTAAGCTGGGAGGAGTGGCCGACACGCCAGAAGGCTGTGCTGCCATCCAGAGAGACCTGGACAGGCTGGAGGGTTGGGCGGGGAATAACTTGATGAAATATAACAAGGGAAAGTGTAGAGTCCTGCATCTGGGCAGGAACAACCCCAGGTTCCAGTATAGATTGGGGAACGACCTGTTAGAGAGCAGTGTAGGGGAGAGGGACCTGGGGGTCCTAGTGGACGACAGGATGACCATGAGCCGACACTGTGCCCTTGTGGCCAAGAAGGCCAATGGCATCCTGGGGTGTATTAGAAGGGGGGTGGTTAGTAGGTCGAGAGAGGTTCTCCTTCCCCTCTACTCAGCCCTGGTGAGACCTCATCTGGAATATTGTGTCCAGTTCTGGGCCCCTCAGTTTAAGAAGGACAGGGACCTGCTGGAGAGAGTCCAGCGCAGGGCAACTAAGATGATTAAGGGAGTGTAGAATCTCCCTTATGAGGAGAGGCTAAGGTAGCTGGGTCTCTATAGTTTGGAGAAGAGGAGATTGAGGGGTGACCTTATTAGTGTATATAAATATATAAAGGGGGAGTGTCACGAGGATGGAGCCAGGCTCTTGTCAGTGGCAAACAATGAAAGGACAAGGGGAAATTGGTATATATTGGAACACAAGAGGTTCCACTTAAACCTGAGAAGAAACTTCTTCTCAGTGAGGGTGACGGAACACTGGAACAGGCTGCCCAGGGAGGTTGTGGAATCTCCTTCTTTGGAGACATTCAAAGCCCACCTGGACACGTTCCTGTGTAACCTTATCTAGGTGTTCCTGCTCCGGCAGGGGGATTGGACTAGATGATCTTTTGAGGTCCCTTCCAATCTCTAACATACTGTGATACTGTGATACTGTGATCTTAAGGTCCTTTCCAACCCTAACTATACTATGATTCTATGATCTAGGGGCCATTTCAATTGTAAGTCTGGCCAGCCAGCTGTCAAAACACTTTCAGTCCACTCACTGCTTAGTTGTAAGGAAGTGAGCAAGACAGAAACTTCCTCTCTCCTACATAGATGGCAGAGAGCTATTCCAGCATATGATGATACTTCAAAACAGAAATGGATTGAAACATTATGCCACTGAGTCGCCTAATGTATGTCTTGATCATCAACAATTGCAGGATACATACATTAATTCAAATATATGCTACAAATAAACAAATAAATTGAACTGATGGATAGGGGGAAAGCAGTTGATGTCATCTGCCTGGACTTCTGCAAAGCAAATGACACTGTCCCGCATGACATCCTTGACAGCCCATCCAGAGGAGGGCCACGAGGATGATCATGGGACTGGAGCACCTCCTGTATGAAGATAGGCTGAGAAAGTTGTGTCGGAGTGGGAGTCGGGCCCGGAGTAACGACGCAACCTCAATATGAGTATGATCGTTCTCCTTTATTGTCTGCATACGCAGTGCTTATATAGGATTTAAAGTAAGCCGCGCGCCTAAAGCAAAGTTATCATTGGTCCCCAACAACTGTCATGCGCCACGGTCTCTCTTCTGATTGGTGATCGCCTGCTGTCACACACCACGGTCTCTCTTCTGACTGGTGATAGCCCGCTGTCAAGCGCCACGGTCTCTCTTCTGACTGGTGATCGTCCGCTGTCACACGCCACGGTCTCTCATCTGATTGGTGATGGCAAGCTGTCCACAGGGTTGCTTACATTGCTCAAGCAAGATGTACTTCTGGAAAGTCCCCGGGGCACTTCTGCAAGAGTTGTTTACTGTTCTCAGCTAAAGGCGTTCAAGAAAGGTCAAGAGCCAGGGCTAGGCCCTGGCCTTTTCCCTTACACCCTAAAGACTGGGTTGCTCACTCCAAGGAGTGCAGGTCTTCCTCTGTCATGCAACCATCCTTCCACAGGGGGTGTTCAGCCTGGAGAAGAGAAGGCTGTGTGCAGACCCCATAGCAGCCTTTCAGTATCTGAAGGGGGCCTAAAAGGATGCTGGAGAGGGACTGTTCACTAGGGACTGTAGTGATAAGACAAGGGTTAATGGGTTAAAACTTAAACAGGGGAGATTTAGACTGGATACAAGGAGGAAATTCTTCCCTGTTACATTGGTGAGGCACTGGAACAGGCTCCCCAAATAATTGGTGGCTGTCCCATCTCTGCCAGTGTTTAAGGCCAGGTTGAGCAGGGCCTTGAGCAACCTGATCTAGTGTAAGGTGTCCCTGCCCATGGCAGGGGGGTTGGAGCTAGATGATCTTAAGGTCTTTTCCAATCCTAACTATTCTATGGTTCTATGAAATACATAGTTAAGTTATATCCAGCTGGATTTTAAGGATTGCACTGTGTTGTTGCTGAGATATTTGTGTTGGTCCTTGTTGTCTTTAGTTAGGACCATCTCTTTTGTTTTCTCTCCTTTTATTCTATCAACATTTTAAGCTCCTGTGTTAAACCAACTTATATCCTATCCACTTGATGTCCACCACAGCCAACTAACTCACTTCACATTTTCCTCCATTTACTGGAGTCTTCTTACTGCCTCAGTCTAGTTCATATTATCACTGAATTTGGTTAAATGCAAGAAAACATCCTTTGTTACAGGCTCTGTTTTGCCTCTTCTTGCTTAGCAAGCATATGACCAGGTTATTCTGGGAGCTGCAATATGTCTAAAGAGCAATATCTCCCATTGCAGTACAATATGATGAAACTTGTGAAATTCTGCAAGCACTGTTAGGAATCTTTAAAATGAATATTGGTAGTTTGGGGTTTTTTGTTTTGTTTTGTTTTTTGCTTTTTTTTCTTAATTGTATGCAATATTTGTAATAAAGGAAACACATCAGATTCGTGTGCATTAAAAGCAGAATTTGCTTTTGGGTAGCATTGCTCAAATTATGCAATAAATCACACCCCCAAGGTGCAGTAAAGTACATTCGATCAAATTGCATCTATTTTTCTATCACTTCAAATTAGAATTAAAGCAAACTTTCTAATGACATCACTGTGTATTTTATGATGCTGCATCCACTGGAAAGATTCCACCTCTCTCTTTCCTTAAGTAATGCTATAAAGAGATACTCTAGAAATACAGAGGTATAAATAGCAGACTTTGTGACAGGAGAGACTTCATAGCTCACCTGAAGATTCATGCCTCAGAAGTTACAGTCTTTCAGCTCAGTGGTGAATGGTGACTAATGAACTGGAAGACTCCCTCTACCATCTAAGTGCACACCTCTCAGTCTCCTTCTTTGAAAGGATGTGGACTTTGCTTATGCATGGTGTCTTGTGTTTTAATCACATCATACAATGTGGTTTGTCTTCTATGAATGCTACTTTGATTTTTGTTTGACTGAGAAATAAGATTGAGTTGAATAGCTAAAAAGTGGAAAGCTATCCATTGCTGTTGCTTTCAGTAAATAGTTATGGTATAGGAAGAATTTAACATTTTATATGGTTGAAGTAATAAAAATGTCAAAATAACAAAGGTAAGGAGGTCTGAGATTTTCAAGTAAAGGATCTCTAAAAATGGGTATTTTCTGGTACTTTCAACAACTTACCTCTGAGTGGAGACACTCTAATCTTTTTCATAAAGTTCAGATTTATAGGTGGTTCTTTGTGCCTTTTCTAAGCTTATTTTAAAAGTCAAATGTGTCTAGTCTTCCTTAATGCTAATCCTATGCAACTGCAAAAAAAAAAAAAAAAAAAAAAATTGATTTTCTGCATTGATGTGCCTATTTCTGCCCAGGCTACAGAGGAAGGACATCATTTTATATTGATTTGGTCTTGAACTTCTCTGACTCTTGATGAGGACAAATGAAAGAACCAATTTGGAGGTAGCCTGAATGAGCAGGGGAAATAGTACCACTGTCTTGGCCAGACTCTCTTGTTTCTTCACTGTATGAATTATACATTGGATTACCATCACAGTAATTATAACAGGATCCAGCTATTAATGTATGACCTGTAATAAGAGGGTTGGTCCTTGAAGTGCTTGGTCTCTGCGTAATGGTAAAAGAGGAGGATTATAATATAATTATAGAGGAAGGTTGACAGGGCTGAAACCTTTAACAGTACTGGAAGTGCTCATGTATCTAGAGGATGTTGTGCTTGTTCCTGTCAGAGGAAGAAATGAAAAGGGGTTAAAGAGAGAGATGCATGAGGAACTACTGGCTAATGTTTAAGGCTTTGTTAGGGTAGATTTGTGCAGTATTTTCCAGCACATTGATGGAAAAGAGCTGGGATTCTCTAGCTTTTAAAATTTTGGATACTTGTAAGCCCACTGGGAAACTATTGTGGTCCTGAGGAGTGGTTTGAAATTTAAGTTCCAGGAGATATGGAGATACTAACAAAGATACAGGCTGTCTACAGGACGCTCTGCAAGACCAGGCATTTTTCTCTGGAAAAATACTGTAACACAGTAGGCTGGATTCTCTTACATGTCACTATGGTCAAACAGCTTCAATGCTTTTGCTCCTGATGATTCACATAGTGCTTTTGTAAAAGAAAAAGTTAGTGTTTCATAGATAGCTTCTCCTGCTTTTTGTTTCATTTGCTTTTGACGTACATGCACATTTAATATTGAAGCTTGACTTTTTTGAAGTTAACTGTGTTAACTGCAGAAGACAGCATGACAAGCCAAGGAAGCTGGAGCTGTTCAGCCTGGAGAAGAGATGACTGCAGGGTGACCTCGTAGCAGCCATCCAGTATCTGAAGGGGCCTACAAGGCTGTTGGAGAGGGACTTTTCATCAGGGATTGTAGCTATAGAACAAGGGGTAACAGGTTAAAACTTAAACAAGGGAAGTTCAGGTGAGATATAAGGAAGAAGTTCTTTATTGTGAGGGTGGTGAGGCACTGGAACAGGTTGCCCGAAGAAGTGATAAATGCTCCATCCCTGGCAGTGTTCAAGGCCAGGCTGGACAGAGTCTTGGGTGACATGGTCTAGTGTGAGGCATCCTGCCCATGTCAGGGAGATTGGAACTAGGTGATCTTAAGGTCCTTTCAAACCCAAACCATTCTATGATTCTGTGTCTTTCAGAAAGAGTAAAATGTTAATTAAATAAAATGTTGTGGGTTGTTCTCCCACTTCTCCTTTATGCTAGTAGATAAGATGAACTTATGATTTCAACTTTGGCATAAACTGGATTTACTCTCTGGTTCTAAGCAGATCTAAGTCACATTGTCAGCATGCTCCTTTGTAATATCAGCTTTTAAAAAAAATAAAAATTTTTATAGCTTTGTTGTATCCAGCCAAAGGCAGGGATAAGACTGAGACATTTCTTGTATGTATGTAATTTAAAAATCAGTAGAGAATATTTCTTTCACAGGAATCAATAAACTATGAATGTAAAATTGTCAGGTTATGGCAACTGTGTGATGCAGAGGATTAGTGACTTGTCCTTTTATTATCAGAGTCCTGAGTTCAAGCTTAGATACAACAAATCAGAAATTATATTATGCTGCATCGACTTTGGTAGTATCAAACGAAAAGAGCTAATGTGTATAATAATATCCCAGTCCAGCTGGGAAATACTAAGCACTACTCTAATCTCTTGCTTTTTGCTCAGATCAGCTATGGATTCTCAGTGTAGCGTGTAGTTGTTGATCATTCTTTATCATCAAGATAAACCTTCACAGCAAGAAAAAAATAATTTTAGTGAATTCAGGTTTTTATGTGTTCATGAGGTAGCAGTCCTCCTGTTAGGTGCAGTCCCTGGCAGGTTCTCAGTAGATGTGTCGATGAAGCGCATAGGAGCTGAGCAGTCTCTCGCTGGGAAGGGTAGTGTGGCTAATTGCAGTTCATTAGGGAGGGAGACCAACCAACACCTTTCTCCTTGATTTTTGACAGTGGTGTTTACTATGGAAACCTTCCTAGGAATTGCCTATATTAGTGCTGAAATATATAAGCTGAAAATTCTCTGTTATTTTTCTAACAGTATCTAATTTTCCCTGGGATAAGTAAACTACAAATGGATTCAGCAGTCTTATTGATCCAGTGTTCTGAAAATGTATGAAATAGATTTAGTGTGGTGCATGCATTTGAATATGCCTGTTTGCTTCTATAGAAAGCATGCATGCAAGAGCAGGGCATGGCCTTGATATTCCAACTCTGCTCAGATTTTTAATTACACCTCTGAAAGAGCTATGAATTACCTTGTGAAAAATCAGTTAATGCCTCAAATAATTAGCTTTGATGAATTGTGTGAGTAGGGCACTCCTAAGTAATTGCTTTGTTTCACCTGAGAGATTTTTTCATTTCAGCGGTGAGTTAGCAATTCCCATGCATGCTTTGTAAATACACTTGTAAACACTTTGGGAATGAATACAATCAGGAGTAGCTAAGGGGGAGCACATGGGTTGCACCCTTTGCTATAATCATCTGGGAGAAGAAAAATGTTACTTTACAGCGATACTGATTTCAGTGTGAGCAGTATTAGTAATTAAATAAGTGGGTATTTAAATAAAATATGATTTATCAGAAGAAGTGGAACATGAAGGATCTCCACAGCTTGCCAAACCCATTTGAGGCAATACTGCATACTTAGTTCTGTTACACAGAATGACAGTCTCAGGTGCTTATATGTAGAAGTAGGTTTTGAAGAGGTGAGCTAAAAAATACTTTAGAACTGAATCACCAATTTAAAAAATTCATCAAGATAGCAATGGGACATTATGTACCTGTGGGCAGGACGAAATTCTTGTGTGCAAGACAAGCTTTGCATTAACAGTCTTGATGAACAAGCACAGACCTTTATAATCCAGATGTAATAAATGACTGATGATTGGTGGCTTCAAGAAAAGTACCTCTTCACTCAAGGTGTTGTGTTGTATAGATAGGTTTGTGTGATACCCTCTGGAATTTCTGGCATAGGACAATGCTCGTGAAGTTACATCTATTTTAAGGCAATCTGAGTGTTTAGTCAAAAATTTTAAGGCAGTACCTGCCACCTTCCAAGTTTTGATAAAACATGCCTAGTCAGGATAAACACAATTCGTGTCTAGTAGTGTTTTTTTTAAACAACATGATAGCTTCTAGTTCATTATTCTGGAGATTTACATACAAAAGAAATAGGAAAGCAGTAAAACTGCAGTAGTGCTGACACCAGCATAAAAGATTAATGCTTAGTGCAGCAAAATGATGGAGAGCATATAATTGTGTTCCCAATCACCTGAGCTGAAAGACATTTTTAAGGGAAAAATTGATTCAGAGACGTGAATTTTGGCTGCACTTCCCGAATCATGCACTGTATCAGATAACATAGAATATTAAATTTATGCTATAACAAGCTAATTCTAAACCAGATCATTGCACTGAGTACAATTTGTTGTATTAAAAGAAAAAGAGCAAAAGCTTCTCAAATAGGGTTGATGTGAGAGATTTACATAACCTTTTTTTCTGAATATTTGAATAACTTTTCAGAGGTTTGCAAACCTATTGAAAACTTTTTTCATGTTCAAAATCTCTGTCAACCCGAATAATAGAATTATCAAGTAAATTGTGCTTTTCCTGAGATTTGTGATGTTTCTGTCATGTGAAGTCTATCTGCCTTTTTTCTGCACCTGAAAGTTAAATGTGTATTCTCTTTTTGTTGTTGTTTTGTTTTCTTGTAATTATTTAACCAAAGAAAATTATTTACAGCTAGCTATCAGCTCTGGAGGAAATAGCTGTTTTACCAGTTTAACAGTTTTGTCTTCTTTTTAGTTTCTTAAATTGATTCTATTATTCTGATTAGCTAGTACCTTTTAAAGATGGAATTAAAAGTAGACTATCATGGGCTGTATTACATATTTCCGTTATTCCACGTAAACAATGAGATATCAGGCTCCTACTTCAGTAGTTCATGTGATTTAGCCTGCTCATAGACTTATCCTTCTAACTTACTTCCCTGAGTGGGAAATGCTTGATGCATCAAGAAAATGTAAGGACTGATCAGAAACTCGAGCTGAGTTGTATGTCCCTGAATCTATAAAGTATCATTATAATTCCTTATATCATGGGGAAATAGATGTTCAGTCCTTTGAAACCATTTTTGTGCTGTTAGTTTAGTTTTTCTGATTGGTTGCATGTCTGCTGTTCTAGCACCCAGTGCCTCGAGTTAGAGTACAACAGTCAACTGGGGGCCTTTGCCTGCGGTGGGGGGAGGCTGCTTTGCTGCCTGCAGTGTTACAGCCTGCCTGCTCTGCAGATTCTTTCTGTCAGAGAAGAAAGACTGTTAGGAGCCTGCCAACAGTTTTGATATTAGAAAAATTATAAAACGATCAGTATAATTCCAGTTTTTTGATCCCCAGGTAAATATAAATATCTGAGCTTTTTTCTGTAAGTAATCAATCTTTCCTCTTTATCTGCTTTTAAGATTTTGACAGGCTTGTTATTTTTTCTTTAGCTGTTTGCATTTTGTATAAACTGTTTCAGCCAGCATGAACTTACATAACATTTTTAATCTTTGTTTTTAAAGATGTAGGAATTCAAAAGTAAGCGGAAATAGTAATCCCTGGTTTTATGTAGGCTCTGCCTTTTAGTAAGTATTGGGTCTTAAATTCTCCAGGAATTTAGACTATAAACCTGAGTATTTTAAGGAAAATCATTTCTGTCCTGTTTATCAGTTAACAGTTTGCTGATTCTACTCATGAAGACTTTTATTTAGAGAAGTAGCAGAACTTGATAGCACCTGCTTATGAGTAATTGCTATCCATGCAGACTTGGTCTGATGCTTGTGACTGGTAACTGGAGATCTGTTAGAACTGGAGAACTGTTTTTAGTCTTAACATATACAAGAATCTTCTTCTTCTTGGTTTGGTTGGTGAGTGTCTCACACAAGAAGCATGAGTTGAGTGAAGTAGCTAATTATTAAGAATAGTATCCAATTTAAAAACAAACCACACATTTTTGGAAAAAGTTTGTTCTTGAAACCAGGTGGGAGGAATGTTTCTGCAGCTCGATGCATCAGTCTGTTTTGGGAAAAAATGTTAGAAAATAAAAAAAAAGGCTGACAAGTAGCCTTCCTGTGTGTTCACTCTGTTGTTACTTTTATTCACAAATAATAGGGGTTGAATGTAAATTAGGTATTGTTGTATGGCTATGAAGATTTGTCTGAATGCATTTGTCCTACATGGTCATTTGTGCTTAGCCATAGAGAGGAAAAAAGTTCAAAGGTAAGCAAATTAATTATTTGATTTCCATATTCAGACCTAAAACTTGGTCTTTTTTCTCTCAAAGCAAAAAATACCCTTGCTGAAATGAGACAGGAGGAGGTCAATGTCATTATGCTCCTGACAGAAGCCTGAGGCAGCTCCCAGCAAAAGAAAAAAAGAGCTTTTTGTTGCCGGCAGGCAGTTTGCACCTGGCGGCCCTCTCGGGACGTCAGTCCTATGTAGCTGCTAGTACGTCTTCTAGTAGCATCTATCAGCCTGTTTCCTACTGCTTGGCTCGTATGGCTTCATCCGTTAACTGCTTGCCTGTTCCCTTGGTATAATGTGCTATCTTAGGAGCATGGTGGTCTCCCACATTCATGCAGTAGGGACAAGCCCTTGTTGATAAGTATCAACATTTCTTTTTGTAGCTGCTATGTGATAGCAAGGAGGTCTGGAAATAGATTAATTTCTTCAAGAGCTGAACATGCATTTCCTCTTTGATCTGATCATCACCAGAAGTACTTGCATACACAGAGTCTTGTTGGAATGCAGCTTGAAGTTCAACATGGAACAAATTCCAGAGAAAAATGAAGTTTGCAGCTCTGTCTTTACTGGCAACTTCCCTACATCTGAGTTTGTGAGAAGTCTTTTTTTCTTTGTTTTCTCCTCTTCCTGCCTACCTGCCTTTCTTTCTTTCCTACAATTGTTTCTATTAAATATTGGGGTCATATAGTATCTAAACTGAGACAACTGTAATTCTTATTCAGTGATTCTGGATATTACTGAAGAATGATTAAAATCATATAACAGAACCTGCCATGGACCTCTAAATGGGTAATAACATTCAGGGGCTCAGCTTTATATAGCAAGTAAACAGAGGGCATGTACAAGTGGGCAGAATAAAAAGTTGGGAGTTAAACTAAAGAAAAATCATACATTTTATCTACAAGCTTGAATTTTACATCTTGGCAAAGTCAGCCAGATTTGAATAATTATTCACAGAATCACAGAATCCCAAGGGTTGGAAGGGACCTCAAAAGATCATCTAGTCAACCCCCCTGCAAGAGCAGGGTAACCTAGAGTACATCACACAGGAATTTGTATTCTGATGAATACTTCATGTCCGTACTTTCTTGGTTACTGGTTAAGAAAGGGCAAAAGACTGGAACAAGGCTTTCCCTTACATGCCAAAAAGAGCTTGTTTGTTTGACTGTAGCAGTTAAAGCAAAGAAGTCTGATAATACAACTATTACATTAATGTACTACAAGAATATCTTACCTGAACCTCAGCTTTAGTCCGTTTGGGGCTCTTATCATTAACAAACATACACTGATGTCCCGTTGGATTTGAAAAGATGTCTGAAATGGGTAAGTGCTGTCTGTTCGTTTGCTGTTTTAAACATGAGGGAAAAAGAAGACATGCACAAAGCATTTGGAAATAACAAGTGGTGTGGATGGTGATACCAGGCCAGATACCAGATGCAATGTGACTTATAAATAGATAGCTTCTTTGTCTCTTAAAAACAGATGTGTACAGCAAACACTATCAGTATTCCATATGGACTTGTGTACTTTGCTCAGAAATGCAGGAGATGACATGAAGTAGTAAGCCTACTAAACCTCAAGTTGTAATATAGCAGAAATCAGAGCGCACTATGCATTATGAATAGTATTCCTGTGGATGGGTAGTATGTACTGTCATACAAAGGTAAGGCATAGACATTGACAACAAGTATGAGTATTGTCTTTTTCCAACACGCGCCCTTTATAAAATATTAAATTTGGTTTTATGCTGGGTGTTTCCTCCCCTCCCTTCCTGCTCTCCAAGCATCCATTAATTTCCAGTTAGTTCCCTGCCCTGACAGGTTGTTGTTTTTTTTCTTGCTGTTTAGTTACAGCTATTTTAAAAATTATTTCTCATTTCTTTGGATCATTTTTTATTTGATTGAATGGATCATTCAATTTTTTAGATGTGTGAAAGAGAGCTCATTTTTCTGCATTATTCTTTTTGTCTGGAGCAGAAATAAGATGTTTAAACAAAGCTATAGATTCCTTTTTCCCACCTCATGGCTGATTCAGGACTTTATTAATGCTTATGTAGAGTTGAATTTGAATTGTCACAGGGATGCTGAGCTGTTGTGCTTGTTTCCAGCGTTCATGCATGTAATTTGTTGTGCCTTGTTCCTGTGTTACGTTTGCATTTACTTATTGTTATTAACTTAAAGTAAAAAATCCTTAACAGGGATAACTAGGACTCTGCTCTTCACTTATGAGGTGGATAAATAGAGCTGGGATCTTTTCTGGATTTTTTAGTTTTATAAACCAGCCTTCACAATCTTTAATATAAATTTTAGTAGCTTTTAGAAATAAATTTGGACAGAACCAGAGGCATCTTTATATTTAAATGAAATGTTGGTTGTGTGTATGCCAGTAAATACAGTAAATTTGCTTAGAAAAACAGAGATATGTTGAAGTAATTTACAATAAGTAATTCACCTCCTTGTGACTAGATCTGAACCATTCCAGATTGTTCTAGAAAAATCATTAATTTCTTTACTACTTAGTCTAAATGCCTGTAGTTTTTTTGCAAATAAGAATGCTACTTTAGGATAAAGCAATTTTAGGGAATTTTAGGGAGATTAAGGTATTTGCACATGTCTCTGAAACAAGAATTTATTTTCACAAAAATATGAGCAAGTAGGAATCTTGGAGAGTGTGCTTTTCATCTTTGCTCTGTATCTGAGAAATATTTCTTGGAAGCTGTGCCACAGCTGTCCTTTCACAAGTAGATTAATTCAGAAAAGAGAAAAAAAAAAGTGTCATGGAATTATTATTTCTTTTGAGCAGGGTAAAATTCATTAGGGCAGGTTGCATCAGCTTGGTTTATGTTCTGTTGCCACAAACTTGTTTTTTCCCCCATGTGAACAGTGGTTTGCTGGAAGGAACTTGTTTGTGTGTTTAGAAAACTGACGTTGGTTGAGAATAAAGTGGAATATAGTTTTAAGAGTCATATGCTGGATGCTAGCCCTAAAGATCCTTGCAGTAGTCTCTGCTTTGATCACCTCCACGCCACGTGTGTCCCAGTGGATGACAACATAGTGGCAATATCCTAACCTATGTATTGGCTCACAATGCCATGTGCAGTCACTGTCTGGGCTGCTGTGTGATGCTCTTATCAAACTATTCTGTACTGCTCTTCACTCATAAGATTGTTTTGTTTGCAGTAACCCCCTGACAGGAGCCTGCTTCTGTGTTTAAGTTGTACTCCATCCTGTGCCCTACAACCATTTAAAGAGATACTGCTTCCCCTTTCATCAATTAAGTTCGTTATTTTTAGAACCTGAGACATCACTTTCTCTCCTGAGATTCTATTTACAAACAACTAGTGTGCTAACTACGATAAAGCTAAAGGCAATTGAGTCTTTCCCTCCTTATAATGCTAATGTTCCTTTAAAGTCTTAAATGTAAAAGATGCAAAAAGATGCTGTGGGTTCTGTGTGTGTCTATTGTTCAGTTTTCCCTGCTGGGATTGTCAAAAAGGCTGATGTACCGAAGCAACTGATGGAACTTTAAATTAAGAAAGTAGTAACATTGTGACTATTAGGGTAAACCTATTCAAGTATTTTTAGACCAAATTTAAATACAGACAGTATGGTGCCCACTATAGGAGTGAAATGTTTTTCTCAGCTTTAGAAACTCAAATGTGTTGTATCACTGTCTTAAAACTTGGGGGTGGGTGGTATCGTTTTGTTCTGTTCCCTCACCATGATTTGTTTGCATTATAGCCTGTCATTTTAACTGAATGTTTTCTTTCTTAATATTATGGGTCAAAGTTTATCTAAAAATATTTTAACTAGTATCTCTTACTGGTTTTAGTCTTACCTTTCTGCAGGGTTTATCTGAGAAAAAAATAAATACGTAACAATGCAAATACCTAAATTTTTGTTCTGGTAGCAAGGCTGGGATTCGGTTGACTAGAGAATGGCACCAGTAAGAACTGGCTGTTAGATTTTGTCTATTGCTTAAATGCAGAGAAATAACCAAATGCAAACCTAAAACTATTCTGGATTACTACCTTGTTTTAACCTGAATATTCCATTTCAAATTAGTCTGCTCTGTGAGAAATATAATTGATTTTGGAAATGAGGTTAACTACAGGAACAAAAGCCTTCATGTCAGTACAGATGTTCAGTTTAGGAAAAGTAAAATTGCCTTTCAAAATACACTGCTTTTTAAGGCGCATACTTAAAATTCTCTTTTTGTACTTTCATACTGTAAAAGGAAAAATGTTTTAGTTGCCGAAGTATTATGAGGTACATAGTGGATTTTTTTCAGGAACTGTGAAAGAAGAGTGGCAGACAGTATGTGGATGTCTTTTCCAGGTGATGAACGTAGTCCAGAGTCACTGTTCCTTGAGACAAGCGATGCTTGTTTTCATAACAAGTGGTAGCATTTATCAAAGGCTATTTACTTGCCCAGATGTGAAAAAAAATTCTGACAGTCAACATAGCATTGCACTGCAGTACAGCAATCCAGTTAGGAGTACTTCAGTAAGTACATGAACAGCTAGGACAAGTGGCTTATATGCTAAATGCAACATGAGTGGCTACAGACAAAACAGCTGTGGTACGGAGTTGATCTCTAT
Organism: Neopsephotus bourkii; assembly: GCF_033783945.1. Taxonomy (NCBI): domain Eukaryota; kingdom Metazoa; phylum Chordata; class Aves; order Psittaciformes; family Psittacidae; genus Neopsephotus; species Neopsephotus bourkii. Next base: position 11,136,718 of record NW_026902109.1, on the reverse strand, counting down.
TTGTTCTACAGATCCTCTTTTCTTCTTAAAGTGCTCATATACTTGTTAGTCTACCCCTGCGCTGGTTTCCAGCGTTTTACTGGATTAAAAAATGTGACATGACTGAATATGAAATTGAGGGAGATTTAGAAGAAATTTATTTGGTCCTTTTGTAACACATGCTTTATTCCAAGAAGAAGGATTTGATATTTGGTATATGTTTTGAACTGAAATTAGTACCCTGGAACTGGATTTAATCTTGCTGCTAGGAGTTCTATCTGCTTTACTTTTATCTTCCAATTTCTAGGAAGGCAGGTAGATATTGCAGTTGTGAGGGTCATAAATATAACATGTTAAGAGGAGAAAGAGAATTGACACACAGACTACATCTACACTAGCATTGCTTGATACTCTATGAAAAGAATAAGCTTGGTATTTTACAGAAGATAATCTATGTATATACCAAAAGCATCATTCTGCAGCCTTCACTATAAATGATTAGGCTAGTTAATAACTAGACTTTATCTTAGTCTAACAAGTGGACTTGATGATAACTATTAACTTTAATCAGAGTTCTTACTGGGAAAAAAATAATTTTCAGTGTTAGAAAATTTATTGTAATTGGGTCAATTCACTAGATGTCCTTTTTTACAAGTCTTTTTTGGCTAAGTCTTACTGAAGAACTCCATGAAGAGACAGTCTTACATGACATACCCCACGTAACTTACTAAGGAGTAGGAAAGAAGGGCACAATCACAGTCTTTGCTGTAGGGCATTACAGCCTGCTTTGGCTTTGAACAGTCACAGCACACGGTGGAGCCTGCCAAGAGGCCACTGTAACATCTAAGCATACAATTAACTGTAAGAGTGTGAGTAATCTCATCCTTTTTCGGTGAAGCATTTAAGCACGTGTTTATGGTTAATGATTAGGTCCAGATGAAAGCAGTAAGATGATCTGTGATTAAAGTTAAACATATGTTTATGTGCTTTCTTGAAGAGGAATGAAATTATTCAAATGCTTTAGCACTGTGGGTCACCTCACATTACAGTATTTTCCAGAATTAGCCATGAGATTCTCCAGTGGAGTAATTCTAAAAAATGTTCTGTATGCGTGAGGTTCAAATACATTACTCTAAAATCTCTTACCCAGCTGTTTCAGTCTGGATTTTTGTTAGAGTATTTGCACTCTGCCCCTAGAATGAATCCAAAGTTGATGAGGAAGAATTCTTTAAATGGTCACTAAAAATGTTTGGCGGGTTTTGTTGTTGCTACTGATTGATTGTTACAAGCTTCAAGTACTTGTTTTGTTGGGTTTTTTTGTCTTCACATACCCAAATAGGTCATACCTTGAATGTGCCAGTTTCTTCCATTGACTGGAAAGAGAATCTGTTTAAACACAGACATACACGTTTCAAAGGTCTGAAATTCCACTCTGACAAAAGCTTTATTAAAACTATAGCCAAGGAGACTGAAGCCAACTGTTTCAGAAATCTTTTTTTCCCCATCCACAATGTTTTGCATAAAGAAGGTTGTATCATATATCACTGCTATTACTTTATGTTTGTTACACTCTTCAGTCATTGGCTGTTTACCACTGCTGAAGAAAGCTAGTGGGATCAATTAACTTCTGGTCTTACCTGGCAGATAAAAGTGAATGTAATCCAGATGAAACTGCAGAAGGGACAGGGAAACTTCTCATATCTTCAGTTTCCTTCTGTAATAAATATGTAAAATAAACATAAAATGAAGTGCTGCTGTGTTCCCATATGCATGGGCTGGAAGGAAATGCATTTAGCATGTTTCTGGGCGAAGTAACAGCTCCTGATATTCACTTTTTGTTTTCATGTATAATGTTATGCAGAGTGGGACTCAGAATCATATTCCACATACTAAATACAAAACCAGATCATACTGTGAACGAACTTTTCTGGATACTCTGTTCAGAGTAGTCCATGGATACTCTTAAGGTGAGATGCTATGTAAATGATGGGTGTTTTGAGAGTGATAGAGAATAGGTGAAGGTAGGCTTTGTCTGCCTGCCCTAATAAAAAGTGCACTCTACTTTCTCAGTAGCAGTTCTGGGATCTGTTGATACTATGAGAACTTACCCAGGCTGCCAGAAGACACACAAGTGGCTGTGCTGCAGTCCCATGAACGCTGTGACATACATAGGAGAACTCATGAGAAGCTCCCCAGGTACCTGCCCTATTGGATTCTTTACCTGGCAGCATATAGATTATTTTCGTGTTTGGAAGGCTTTTTAAGTGCTGCTCTGCTGCTTCTAAATGGCATGCAGAAGTCTGAGAGGGAATGCTCGTCTTTGGCTCTCTCTTGAGCATTGTCGTTGGCAGGCTGAAACTCATCAAGCAGTCTTTGTAACATAGGCAACCAATTAATAAATAAAAAACTTCTTTGAAGTTTTCAGTGAAATATGGCTGATCTTATACCTGACCTTCAAAAGTTCCTTCCATTTGTTTTATTGAATATATTGATATATTGAATATATATTGAATATTTATGACACAGAGTGTTTTTATTCATGTAAAGTGAAGAAAGAAATAGGATTGTGAGAGTTATAAAAAAATGTTGGTTTTGTGCTTGGCATACATTTATTATAATCTATAGGATACAGATTATCAGATATGAGGATTAAAGGCAGACCTAACCCCCAAAATAGGAATTTCTGAAATGCATGTGTGAATTTCCTCTGAAGGCTGCTGGATCTTAACCCCAACCCTACAAGGGTATGATAACCTAGAGTTTTGTTTCTTTACTTATCTTTATCTGTAAATTGATGAAGGGTCTGCTGTCTGTCCCAGGATAAAATCGTCTCTTTGTTGACACTACATATGAAACAGATATTCAAAAAGCTGAGCTAGAAGGAGGGACTAGAGCTCTGTAATTATACATGCAAATTTCTCATTGGTTAAGCCTGAATATTTGTAAAGCCTTTTGCATTTCACCAATTTGAAATCTCTACCAGTCCTTCCCCAGGTCTACCTTGCTTTAAAGGCCATCCCTTTTCTGCCTAGTCAAGGGAGAAGGTGGACATTACAGAAGCAGAGGCCAGAAATCTTTAAGACATCTGTCCACTTTTGTCATGTAAGTCTTAAAATGACAAAGCAGTAAGTCAGGATTTTTAATTCCTCATGCCAGAATATGGATAGGCAAGAAATTTGTAATGGCTTTGTGGGCTCTTCTTGTCAGGATCTAGCTGTCTTGGTGCACTGGAGAAAACATGCTGCATTAAATAGGTTTGGTGGAAAATGTGTTTCCATTATGCATCAATTTAGGATATCAATTCTTACTGAATCCCATTCTGTTTTCTGGCTGCATTTACTGAATGCCACTATTGTGTTGTAACACTGCTACAGACTTTTATTTTAGGTAAAACTGCTTACACATTATTTGTGGTATTTATTTGGAGACAGGTGATGGGAAAAACATATTAGATAAAATTGAATTACGTTGCCAAGCTGTAGACTCTCGGTGTTTATAAACTGAGACAGTAGAAAACTGTGTAAAAGCAAAATGCGTACTTCTTACAATCTTCAGTTTCTACACTGTTGTCACTCTCAAAGTGACATTTCATATTCTGACACTTAAAAGTTGATTCACATTCTTTCCCAAATTACCATAATTTTTAGGTTGCTACTGGGTTTCTTGTTTATTTTTGTGGACCTGCTTGTGAGTGTTTTCAGCTGACTATATTTGGTAACACTTTTCCACAGTAGATATCAGTGAATGCCTCCAGAGGAGACAACAAAATTTTAATGGGAGCTTTTGAGCCTCAATCTGCACTGTGAACATGCACACCTCAGTCCCACTGCCTCAGTACATGGGGAGATAGCTCAGGCAAGGATCTTGTCATTTCTTTGGAGCCCTCCAGGGTTTTTCTACATTCCTCCTGAGAGGCCCTGCTATTGCAGCAGCTGGTGGCCAAGGGTGCCGGGAGCCTACTGGATCCCATAGACAGCAGGTTTGGACTCTTTCCTATCTCCCCTTTCTTTGTAGGGCAGTGTTAACCCAGTGTCCTCTCAGGTTAATCTTTATCCTTTATTTTTACAGTTACAGCTTTTAGGTTAATATTTCTCAAACTTTTACAAACAACAAGAATCATTTGGCTTATTTGTCCTCGTGTGACTTGGAAACATGCAACCTTTCAACCTGCCTTCAGAGAGAGAAATCAAGGCATGCCAAGTTTTGGATTTGACAGCAGCAGCTCAGCTACTCCACAGCAGAGAATGGAGAAGTTACTGGTACCAGATATTTACCTAAGAAGGGAACTTTTAGTAATCAGAGACAATTAGGCTGTCAGTAATCAGAGACAATTAGACATCCAGCTCAGGTGACCAGCTGTACTTCTAACCCACAGTCACAGCTCTTCTGCACACCTGGTCCCTGCAGACCTGGCTGATGCTTTCTCTACCCAAGAAGCATCTGTGGCTTTGTCTAACCTGGGGACAGATTATTCCATGTAATTTTATAGTGCACTGCTGTCCAAAGTTGATCTAGGTGTGATGGGGAAATGAACTATTCTGGCAGATTATGAAACAAGGGATATTTGGAGTTTATGTTGTCTTGGTTGATGGTGAGATTCATTCTGTAATGTGTCTTTGTAGAAAAGTGTTACTGAGACATCTTATTCAGCAGAAAGGTGGTTAGTATAAAATTACTTCATGAATGCTTCAGAATGAATTTGAATCAGCCGGCTGAGCCTATGCTAGATCAGCACTTTATCTTGTATGACTGTATTGATTTTGATCCAACACTGTCAGCTTTAAAGCCAGATTTACTGTATTGTCAAGACACAAACTTCAGAAGTTATCCTTAATGGAAAGGAAGTTTAATATGATATATGAAGGAAAAAAAAAATCATTAATCAAAGTTGCCTTACATTTGGCTTATGAATGGAAGAAATGTTGTAGCATAGGCTCCTAAAGCTCTGTGTTATTTTATTTGCAATTAGTTTGGACCATTCTCCCTTATACCCGCTAGAGAAGCATTCCACCAGGATACCCTCTGTGCTTTATTTACAACTGTAAAATCTCTGGCAAAGAGCATGTCATACATAAGGCACCATTGTTTAATTTGAGGATGGATTTTTGGGCTAGAAGAAGAGGCAGATCTACTTAGAGAAGAAGAATATGGACCTGAGGAAGAGAAAGGGCTGGAAGAGAACAACCTCAAGGATTGTTGCTATTGGGAAGATGACAGCACAGAATCAAAAAGAAAAAACTGAAGAAGAAAATCTCAGTCTTATAGCCCTGGCTTGCCATTTTTCTGTCTGCCTGTCAACTGATTAACATAAAATAGGGAAGGGAATTTTTGGAAAAGAGTAAAATACAAGGTCGTGTTTTGTCCTGTGTGTTACTATTCCTACTTATGATTTGTATTTTACTATTATGCTTCTAAAGCTTTAATTGTTAGGCATCTAATTACATTGCATGAAGCAGTGTCTTTTTGAAAAAGTAATTTATATTTAAACTCGTTTGGAGTGTATGCATTGTCTTTGATGTTCTTTGATTAATAATTGCAGCTCTTGTTGCCAAATGTTACGTTTAAAGCAAAGCACCTTCATATGTCTCTGCTTACCTGTATTTTCTTGGCAAGTCTTCTACATGGTGAAACATTCTGTATCTTGTCCTATTAAGGTAACCTAAATTACTTTAAAAAATATTCTCTTGTTTTTGAGAGTTGAAAGCATGAACTTCAAATTAACATGTTCATTACAGATACCATTGCATGAGAACTCACTGACTTTTGGCAGAAGAAAATTATGTGTTTTTAAACATTGTTATGGGCATGCAGATGCTCTCTTTTCCTCTGCTGTTAGAACTGTGTATTTACTAGCTGTACAACTGCACAGCTATGTACACAACTATCAACAAACAGTGTATTTCATATGAATATGTCGAGAGTGTAGGTCCTTATTTCTTCCTCCTTTCAACTGGGGAGCCAAGTGGTGTCTCGAATCGGAAAAGCTTTGAAAACCTTGACTTGCCTATTACAACTGCTGAGTCTCTATGTTTAGTGCATCCTGAACATCAGTGCATCCATAGTTAGCTTCTCTTTGCTCCAGCTATTCTTCTAAACTAGTATTAAAAGATGCAGGGGGGTTGGAACTTGATGATCTTAAGGTTCTTTCCAACCCTAACTATTCTGTGATTCTATGTCATAAACTTTTATTTCCAGGTTATAGTTCTGATTCCATAGATTGTAATTATATGTGTAATGCATCTCAGTGTTTCCAGATTTTAGGTAAATGTAGTATTTGAAACAAATGTTTTACTTTATATTTACTGTTTTATTGAACATTTGTCATGAATGGGCTTTCTGTGTTCTCATATGATAGAAAAATTTTGCAGAATTTTGCAAACCCCTAGCATTATAGCACTGAAATATAACATTAGCCATTTCAGTGCTCACCTAATATTTCCCTGTTTTTTATCACGAGGTCCGTGTAAGTATCAAATGCTGGAAAATAAGTCTGAATTAACAAAAAAAATGTTGCCTGAACTTTTTCAAAACAGCAATTTCAGAATCTGATTCCTTGGAGAGCAAAACATGCATTTAATATATTACTGCATTTTCAGCAGGACTTTGTGCTTCCAGATTGATTTACATTTTAAATTGTCCCGAAAGCATTAATTTACTGAGCTAACATGGAAAGTACAGTATAGAAGAAAGAACTGTTTAGTTTATAAATGGTTCTAGAAATGCTTAATGGCTTTAAAATATGTAAAGACTAATTGTCCTACAGATTTTGTAACCAGTCTGTTGGTAATGTTTAGTTGTACTATTTGCAACATTAACTGTTACATACATGATAAACAAGGGTTTGCCAACTTTGAATGAAATCAGCCCAGTTTAAAGCTGCTGTGTCAAAATTAGTCAAGTCATATTAAAAAATGGTCAAATATTAGAATAGCTAAGATGAAAAAAATCATTGCAGTGCTTATGTGTATATTTAAAATATGAAAATATGAATATCAATTTGAAAATTTTATAAACTTTTGAAGATTGAATTCTGGCTAAAGCAAGATATTAGTGCAGTTCTGAAGTATGATTTTTCTGGAATTCTGATACTACTCCAGTAAATTTGAGTATATAAAAAATCCCAAATGATGATGGTAGTTTGCTTACATGCTAATATCAATGTTCCTTCTTACTTTACTTCCTTCTCCCAACTGAGTTGTACAGTTTTAGTGTATTAAATGTTTGCTTATCTTTGATCCATGTAACTTTTTTGATGGGCAGTAAACAGTCATTAATTATTGGCTCTTATTAATCATCAAAGCAAAGAGTAGAAGACTAAAAATCCCTTACTCCAGTGAACTCGGTGGAAGAATTACCTGTAAGAAACTCCCAAGTTTACGGAGCCTAACAACAGACTCATTGCTAGGGCAATATGTTAAAGTCCTCGTACCTTTCTTTTTGCTTAATTTTTTATTCTGGTTTTGCTTGTGCAGCTTCCTCTGTCCTGTGGTGGGTGGTACAATCTGGTGATTTGAACTAGGAAGCAGGAAACAAGTTCTTTTGCAGACTGTGCCAAAAAATGTCCTTTACTGGAACCTTAAACATGAATTCATAATACATTAAAAGAATTGAAGGATGTAATAGCACTGAATTCTCCAGATATCATGCTCTTAAAATACATGATCCGCAGTGAGAAAAAAAAAGTCATTCTAAACATATTTGAAGATAGTATGATTTTTGAGATCAGGCAGGTCAGAGCAGTAATGTGAAGGCTTACGAATAGTTTTATCATTTTTCCTTTCGTGCACATACCCAGTAAAACATTATTGTGCATTTGCAGCTGTGGTATTCTGAAAATATAGAAAACAGTAAGACCATTTTACCCTGAAAGCTGCTACTAGAGACTTATGAGTCTTGAGGAAGCCTCCACCAAAAGATTCTGTGCTGTACCTTTTAATAACCTGAGCATGATGGAGACTTTTTTCTGCTCCACATCTCCCTGGTGGGGTTTGATACTGGGGCTCTGAAAACTGAAATTAAATGAAAATTGTTTTGTATCACAGAATAATCCGCATTTTGCTCTGGTCTCTCTCTCATGTCTCAGCTCATAAAGGCTGTTTATGCCAAAGCCTGTATTTAGATGACAAGGTTCTGTGTGCAGCAAGGAAATATCTTGCTTGAATATACAGCTGGCTTCATGTGTTTCAGTGGAGGATTTTCTGCTTTGACGAATAAACTGTCTGTGAAAATTTTGCTTAATAATTGATGCGAGTGCAAGTATATGATACAAATCTGTATGTAGTTGCATGCAATGTCTCTTTCTCATGGAAGAAGTTACTGTTAGGCTGGCCTTTTTTATGCTAATTTCTAGAGTGCTCTATATGAGTGCTTTTTAAAAATCATCTGTAACAGAGCAGATGTCACAGCTGTGTCTAGCCAGTAATAAAATCTGCTTAGAGAAGAGGCAGGTTTTATAATGAACTTGTGGATGGCAGCCTTTATCATGCTGGAAAATGTAAGCGAGATTTGGATTTTAATCAGTTTTCTTTGGACAAATATTTGTATATGATTTAAAAAGCCCCAAACAACACTGTATTTATAAAAGTAACACAACACACTTTTAATTTCATGTTGTCTTATTTGCATTAAAATCTCTTAATTCTGCTTATTTCTTATTTCTGCTGATGAGCAGAAATAAGTATCTTAAATATATAATTTAAATTTATTGGTGTGAATATAGGGACAAGGAATAGTTTAATTTTGTTAATTGATTAATAATCAAAAGAAATGGTGCCTATGGTACATTCATTCAATTCAAAATTTATCCCCAACTTCATGGATGTATTGGACACATGTTTTAAATATAAGCTTATATTTAAATTGTTTTGATGAAAATACTGTAGGTATTTGAAAAATGGTATAGTACGTTATTCATAGTTGGGTCTGAATGTATTATTTATTTTATTGTGTATTACATTATTTTTGTGTATTGACTTTACTTGCTACAAATGAATCTCATGCAGCTGCTGCAGTTATTTCTAATTAGAAATGCAGTAGATAGTAAATAGTAAGAACTGATCTGTTTTCCCCAGCCACAATGAGGATGTTGTTGTGTAAGAATAACCTGCCCTGAAGTGGCAAGCCACAGCAGAGTGCCTGAATTATTCACAGGTCTGGTTAATCACTAAGTAAGCAGGTATGTTCTTGCTGGCTCTTGTTCCCTATCCTTTTGCTCTGATCAGGTCTTTTCTTCAGGGAGTTGTTTCTACATCCAGAATTTGATGAAAACACAATTCGGGAGACTTATCAAAGTTTTGATCCATAGTTTCTTCTCCAGGATGCCTAGTAAGATGAAGGTTTTGGTATCAACCCATGCTATTTGATGGTCAAAGAAGGCTGAGCATATCTAGTACCTTCTCACAGAGGCAGCCTTTTCTGCCTCCTGAGAGGTGTAAGGATATACTAAGTCTCTATGAAAAAAAGCTTTGATGTGTCTCAGCTAGTATCATTAATAAAATATTATTATGCAGATATGTTCTGTTTCCTTCCTGTTTCCACTATAGCTGCAATGTGTAACCTTGAAGGATAAGTCAACTAGCCAAAATTAAAATCCTTGCCTTCATGATGAAAGCATGTTCTCCTCCGCACATGGTAGCCAGTGCTTTAATCTCAGTAGATCACTGACCATGCCACCCAGGTGTGCTATGGTGTGTGCAAATATTTGAACACTTGCAGAGGGAGACTTGCTGTGCATATTTCCAATATAGCCCAGGTGAAGCTGATGACCTTTATTACCTCTTTGACTTACCGCCAAGCTGCTGACCAACCTCAGCTGCGGTTGGGAGCAGCCATACAAGAGCTGTGTGGAGAGATATTGAAAACACCTTGAAGCATGGCATCCTGGGAGTGTTGCTGTTGACCTGCGCCTGTAGGGAACCTGCTGTGGGCAGACTATGAGGGCTTTTGGCTTTTCTGAAGGGAAAACTAAAACTTTGATTATTAAGGGTGTTGGTGATCTGGAGCCCTGACTTAGGAAAGGGTTTAGGATAGGCAACATGATTTGTGGATTTGGAGGTATCTTTCACTCTTGGAGAGATGAACTTTCCTATTTAAAGGTAAAGATTACTGATGGTGTTAGATCTGCTGTAGGAAGCCTGGCTAAGGCTTACGTTGCAGTTTGAGGTTGAAAGAGGAGCAGCCTGTGGATCCCACTGTAAGTAAGTAAGGACTATTTTGTGTTATGGCATTGTTGTTTATTTTCTTGTTATAGTCATGTTCATGCAGTGACATGCAGGCTGTTTTATAAAACTTCATTTGTCTTTCAACTTGCTTTCCTTGCAGATTGTTTTTTTTTTTTATGCTGAAGTAAGGGCTGGATGAATTGTTGTGCTAAAGGCAGTATATGTTGGTTTTTCGTATGTAATCTGGTCATTGTGGATATGGTTCTGTGTCTGGAGGGGGTTGCAAGAGAGATGATGGCAGGAAAAGCAAACATTTGGTGCAAGTCATATAACTGATAGCCTTGTAGAACATGTGGATGGTCCCAGAAACAAAATATGGTCCCTGTCAGTAGAAATAAGGAGAAAACTTACCATAGGTATCTGTGTGCTGTGTCTCAGTAGAGGAAGCAACAACCTTTGTTTTTTTTACTGATGCTCTAAGTATAATGAAGACTGATGCTTGTGTCCTGCCTTCTGACTAGTCCTGTTGCTTGAGCATTATATGCCAAACAGACAACTTGTTAATATGTCAGACCTGACCGAAGTTATTCTACACAGCAGCAGCAGTTACTGTGCTTAGCAGGTTAGGAAAATGTCCTGCTGGGTGATGGTGTAGAGGGTTTATTATAGCTTGTGTCACATCAGCTAAATGTAGCTCATGAAATCACTAACACTGAATTATTCTTATGATGCTGGGTAAATACTGATATCTGTAAAATATAGAAGCCAGTGGGTGTGGATATGTATAAAACCTAATAAGCTGCTAGGAAAATATTTTAATCTCTTTATTGTGTTGATTTCTTCATATGTATTAAAATATTACCATAGTATCCCTCTTCACAGTAACTAAAGTGGTAAAGAAATTTACTTTGTAGAGCCTGAATCTGGATGTGTTACTGGTGAAAGCCATGCAGCTGCTCTAACTTTCATGAACAGCAGCATTCCAGCTGAGACTCTCCGTCAAGCTTCTTTCTAGCCACAGTGTGCTTCAGTTTAAATATGATCTGTCGATGTAAAGATGCGTGACCACTGTCACCTTATGTGTTCAGAAGCACATGCACCACCTTCTGTGGCTATGGGTAAACCTGTTTGCTTCCTGATTCAGCCTAGCTCTGTAACGCATTTAAAATTTAACTTTACATAATTCACATGAAGAGGAAATTCTTTTGTTTGTGGATCCAGGATACAGTTTTGTCAACTGATACCTGGAAATCAGAGAAAAAGAGTAAATGAAAAGGTTTGGATCACGTTCGCAACTTAAGAGCCGGTTTTTGAGCTAATGTGTATAATACTCAGGTAAAGTACTGGAAATGGAGTAACCGTGGGAAACAGAGGCACATTTTATTTTTCAGCTGCTTTTTATGAGTTTAAAAATGGCTGTTTCTAAACAAAGAGCTGTGTAATAGAGATGAAATCCTGTTTTCACTAGAACTGAATGTTGAACAAAGCTATGCTTTGTACGAAGTCAGTAAGGTTCCAATGATTTTTTGTTTTAGAGAGAAAAGAAAATGTGTTTATGTTACTCTCTAAGAAGTTTGTGTCCTTTCATGTTTCTTGTTAAGGTATCTTGTTTAGATGTGAAAATTTCTCAGGTATGCTTTTAATCCACAGCAGAACAAATTACCCACATTTGTAGAGGAAAGAAATGGGGCTCAACCAAGTTATTTGGTAATTTTCCTTTTTCTGCATCATCAGAATGTGAATTTGAAAATTCTTTTGCTTAACTGACAACATAAATCCAGAAAAGCTCTCATAATACAAGATTTGCTCTACTACATGATTCAAGATTTACTCTACTATGAATAGTCTACTATAAAAATATGCATAGTTTGAGAGCTGAAGCAGAAAAAATGATGAAGATATTTTAATAAATGTTCATTATAAACCATTCTTTCAATTTAATGTAAAAGCTTGTAAATGAATGAGAATCCTTAAATGTATGTGATACGGTGCTATACTAACAGTTGCATTTTGTGAAAATTGGTTTTACAAAGTGAATTTGGACAAGTAGAAAAAACAGCTTGCTAGCTGGGTTGGGGGAGCAACAAGCATCAAGCAAGGATAGAGCATAAATGAAAAGCAAGGGTTTTATCTGAAGTTTGGAGTTTTTCAAACAGTGTAAGCTTATGAAACTCAAGCACAGGTTCCCTGTTTTTATGAGTATTTAAAATTGGCTATCTTCACAGCACATACTTTAAGTAAAATGAAAAAAATTAAATCCCTCCTAGAAAGCAAAGAGAATATCCTAATAAATGTCTAATATCCTCTGTAGTGTTCAGTATATCATCATAGTTATTAAATAGATGGAAATGGATGCCTTAAGAACCAATTTTATGCGTGCCCCATGCTTCACTAGATTTCACAGACCTGTCTTGTACTGCTAATTAAAACTATGTTGCAATAAAGAGAAACACTTCAATAAAGAGATGTGATTCATTGCTAACAAGTACCTGTTAATGTTACTTCTTGTTTATGATGGGGAGATTTAATCATAATCTAATGTAGTATCAGCACCATTGACTGCATCCCATAGGAGGCATGATGGTCTTTGGATGTCATAAGGAGGGAGCAGTTAACTTGATACTAATGGGTCCATTTCTTGGCAACAGGTACTGTTTAACTTGGTCCTAGAGATGTTTCTGGACCAAGTTGCTGTATGTGGGTTACATGTTAATATTGATACAGGCTGAAATCTGAGATACTACCTTTATGAAATGAATGATGTGGTCTAGCACTCCCCCCCTGCTTGTCAACTCAGAGTGACTTTGAGATGGTTTTCTCTGGTAAGTAGAGAACAATGAACTGCTTAAGGTGAGAGCTTAGACACAAGGGTGCAGGTGAGAGAAGTCAATCTGACTTTGTCTTGCATTAATAAAAAAACTAAGACAAACCCTGCAATGGCTAACATCACTGAAAAGAAACATTGTTTTGTTTGGAGTTGTCAATACAAAATAAGTGGAAAAGACAGGCTTTTTGTTTAAAATTTTCTTCAAGATAGGTTAGAACTTGATTTACACTACTGAAGTTGATGTACATGCTATATGTATCCTCATCTAGACTTCAACTGTTTTTGCCGTAGGTGTTTCTGAGGTTCATAGATGCAACTATGCTTTCCTTGTTTAAAATAATTCTTCTTTTAATTAAAATAGACATGAAAGTACCTTGAAGTCTGTTGGGAATATATATATATGGATGTAAATGGCTTGTTACAAAGGATTGTAGAAGATAGAGGTTTTTGTTCCTTCTCCTAAAGAAGGAAGGCAATGTAGTGCCTGATTAAGTAAGCAGGTAGTCTCTAAATGTGCACATTTCGTAATTACACAGTTGAGGTATGTCAGCCTCAAACCTCTGACAGTTAAAATTCCCAGTTCAGACATCTTCCTTAGACAGCAAAGACTGAGTCATACGTTTGGCAATTGACTTCCATAATGCAGTTTTTCAATATAGACGTATTTTTTTTCAACTTAAACTTTCCAGGCTGTGATTTTTCTTTTTCTTTTTTTTTTTTTTTTAATTTTTTTCCGTTCTTCTCTAACCCTTGGTATCACAACTGTAACGGTTACCATGTAGCTGTTGTAATATCATGTGCAGAATGTAGCTTTAATATTTTTTCCACAAATACTAATTTTTAAAGACTGATATGTAAAATATTTGTATAAAAATATAGTATTACTTTATGTGTAGGCAATAAGATAAAATTGTTAGCAATGCAAATGAAACCTGAAATCTTGTCTTTAGCTTCCATCATGATTTGACAAAACAGCTTTGCAGTCAACTGTTCTTAATCAAACCTGATACTTGTCTTTTTCCAGTATACTGGATCATTCAGTGTACGTAGAAAGAGAACACCTTCATCATTTTTAGCCATAAATTTTTAATAACTTTTTAACTAGCTGGAAAAGAGGGCAGTGGGGGGAGAAGGCAGGCTAATGAAGGAGGGTTGTGAGTGAAGTGTGGAGGTATAGTCTTGTGTAAGTTCTGACTGTGTGATACTATAGTGAAGTACTCTTGAACCAAATGCAAAGATGTTAAGGATTTCTGGGCAATGCCTAATTTGTTGTCTGCTTTCCATAGGAGACCTCGGGATCAAGTAAGGAAAGAGTTATTTATTCTGTGGAATAGGAATACTGGAATAGTTAGGCAAATCCCAATATAGCGTTATTTTTTTCAGTTTAAAATGTATGGCTTATGTAGCTGACTTTTATTACAGCTTTTTCCATGCTATTTCTGGTGCACGTTTTTTACACCTCCTGTGTAGCAGTTCTGCTAAAAGAATGAACCTCTGACAACCAGAGCTTGAGCAAGACATACTTAATTCCTTAGTCTGCCATCCAGAGAAAGTATCCAGTATGCAGTATAAATTCTCTGTGGTTTCTTGCTCTTTTGCTGTATTGCTTCTGATATCGTGTTCTTGGCTGTGGATGATGGCACTCACCTCTTTAGAGCATAATAGCTGAGTAGGTGTAGAGTGATTCAAAGAGCGTTTTCTGTAAGCAGTGTAATAAAATATTTACAAGATCTGATGTAATGAACTAGGCAATTATGTGTGAATTGTACTGTCTTTAGTTGGTTAGAATAGGCAGCCTGCAAATGTTTGCAGAAGCTCCTTTAACATAGTTTCAAAACATGTTTTATGAAGTGAGGGTATTGTTACCTCCTACATAAGGTTTGATTTCATTGCAGTGCTTACTGTGGAGCATGCAAATATTTACAGTTGAACTTTGGAAAACGGAGGTCAGGAATTCTATTAACACTTATAAATGAAGTTTATATGAGGATGTGTTTATGTTGAACCTGACAAAGATGAGAGAACAGGTGATGAGTTGCTCATTTTGGAAGGTCATGAGCAATTTCACGTTCTCCAGGTATCTTTCACCGGTCTTTTAATGCTTCTGATGTGAAACTGCAGGAACCTCTTTCTTTCCCTGCTTACCTGGCCATCTTTCTGCAAAGCCTGTGTTGCCCAGCTGTTACTCAGAGCCTTGTCTACTTTATTCTTACAGCTTTTATGTTGATACTATAAACGTGTGCAAGTACTAGCATATGCAGTGTTTCTGCAAGTATGGTTGAACTATCCCATTTTTTGAGGTATGATAAAACTTTTTACAGATGTGACAGACCTGATTCTATTCTAGTATGCTATCCTTCATTTATCAGGCAGAGGGCTGCAAATCTCAACCAATAGGCAGTGGTAGACTACTTACTTTGTACTGAAAAATGCAAGAGTTTGGTACAAGTTTTCAAGTTCAGAAACAGTCATGTAACAGTGCAAAGAGCAACTGACTAGTTCTGCTACAACTTTCTTTTGGCTATGTAATACTAATATATATGTTCACTTAGAAGTATTTTTCTGAACTAAGTATAGGAAGGACCTTAAATATTAGAACTGAGACTGCCAGTTCTGACATGGACTCCTAATGTAAAATTGCTGGAATACTTTAATATCCAAACTGCTCAGTTCCAAAGGAAAATTGATTCATCTTTCATCAGTCTTTGTATCACTTTTACTCTGTAATCTTCTCAAGGCAGACGGTAAAATGCTTTGATCTTCATGTTAGCCACTTGGCATTACTTTCTGAAGTTCCAATCAGCTGCCTTGTTTGAAGAAGTTAATTGGGCCACTGAACACAGCTTCTTTTTTCTGCATAGATATTTTGCCTTAATGACTATTCTGTGTTCTCTTCTCTGTCTGCCTGGTTTTGATTCTGTGTAGAAGGGGTGTATATGCAAGTATTTTTATTATGAATATTGCATCTGGCTTTATTTATAAATGAAAATAGGAAAATGGTCTATCTACAAGTCTCATATTTCCAGTAAACTGAGACACACTCTCATATTTTTAACTGACCACTGATGTGTTCAAGTATGTGTGATTTAGTACTGCAAGGGCGTCTTGATTGGAATTTGATCCCTTTAACTCTTAAACTTTCCTCTGCTCATCAGTCTCTTCTCTGTGGCCTCACCTAATGGGAATTGAGCTGATGAATAGTAGTCTGTGGGGATATGTATTGGGGAAGTATTGGCCTGCATCTAGATGCTTCAAATACTCATTTGTGCTGCAGGCTGGTCAATGTCTTCGGTTATCATCAGTTTGCAATGTATGGGCTTACAGCTGAGAAACAGGGAGTGGGGGCTGCTGGTGGACTACTGTTGTATAATCATTTACCTGAAAGGAAAAAAAAAAACAACCCAAAAAAGTTAAGTTTGTGAAACAGTACAAATTGTATCTGCTGCTATCTCCTATGGGCCAATTTGAAATTCCCAGTGTGTATGCTCCAAAAATAATAAGTGTTCGTAGAAATATGATTCAGCTTTGATCCATACTATGAATAACTATGCAGACCTTCAGGAAAATGTACTAATTTCTGTTGATATCTCATTGATTTTTTTTTTTTTTAAATGAGAGGCTGGAAATTGGTGGAGGAGCAAACCTTATTTTTCATAAAAGCATGGAATGAGTAAATAACATTGCCAGCTTTAAACGATGAGGAAATAGAGGCTGAAGGGAAATTTGCTCTTTACTCTCTGTCGGTTTTTTGTCTCGCACAATCTCATGCTTGTAGTGCATAAAAAGCATTATCGGTGATGAGCAGATTCTTAACTTAAACCCCAAAGGGACGAATGAAACTGTAAGCGCTGTACATAAGAGATTCAGACTAGTGAGGTCATTTGTAGAGCTTGCTAATTTCTAAGGTCTTTTGTAGTAGAGCAGAAAATAGGCAGGCACCTTTAGGCCTCATTGACTCATTTTCATATATACTGCAGAGACATAAACTCATTTTTTTAATTTTACAGTAGGAACTATGGCACATTCTTTCTAAACTCAATACAAATGTGGTGAAAATGAATTAAAGTGTTAAGCCATTATATAACTGAGAATTCACTGTGTTGTGAATTGGGATGCTCTTGTTGTGAATGGGATGCTCTTCAATATATATGTATATTTTAATATTTACCTGATTTTAAAATTTTACTTTTTTTTTTTTTTAATATTTGCTCATTTTTAAAGGTTGTCTGTATAGTCTAACAGATACCATTTAAAAATCACTTCCAATTTTGGGTTGTTCCTCTATATGAAACATAGCTTCATGAAAATCAAAGTAGTTTCATCATGTTGGTGTAGGCTAGATACACTTCTATTTAAGTGATTATTTAAAAAGCATATGTGATAACTTTGGCCACTGGTAAAAAGCATGGTGTATTTATGCTATATGGTGGTGTTGCAGGGAACTGGTATAAGCAATGTAGTAAGTCACTGAGTTACAGGCTATTAAAGCAAAGTGAATTTGTTCATCCTCTTAGTCTTTTGGAATATGTGACATGCTAAACCTGAGAAATACGAGGTACTTTCCTGCAGTTTTGCTGCTTTTGATCATTCTTTGTTTTTTCTGCATAATCAGGTATAGTCTTTAAGTCAAATTATGACATTGAGGTCAAGTAAACCCAATAGTACTTGGAGATTGATAATTTATTGCATAAGTCTAGCTACAAAAGTGCTGATACAAAGTTTGCAATGACTGATATTGATATCAACATACATATAGAGGTTTTTTTTGTAATATTTGTGTTATTGAAAGCTTTAATTGAATTACAGCCTGAGAGTAGTGATGTTTGACTGTTCGCAAGTCTGCTCCATGAAGACAGGGTGTTTCACGGTAGGTATGTTGTAGTAAATTTTAGTGTGTACTGGCAGTGTGTGCTTGTCTAATGTTTGAGATGTTCTAGCTATTTTACTGTGGTTCAGTACACAAGAAGGACAGCAAATCTACCAGCTCCCTTGTGTCCAAAACGAGGCGTCCACTCCATTTGGCTGTTAATGCACCTCTCGTTTTGTCTAGTGTGGGTTTAAGACATTGCCTTGGGCTATATGTGTTTATAAGACTTAATGCAGTGTGACATCAAGCCTGAAAGGGGTGTTCTAATTCAGTTAATAATGTTACTAATAGCTTTATGTTCAGAGAAGTATAACACAGCTGTTCATCATTATTCTGAACTTATTTTTGGCAGTATCAGGTTTTTACCTTGTATTCTATTAACATTTCCATGGTTTTACATATTTCTTTTCTTCTTGCTAAATGCTACTAACATTATCTTGTTTAAAGATCTTTCAATTCCCCGATGTGATCAACCTCCTCATAGTCTGTGATCCACATTTATGAGGGAAGTTACGTTAATGCTACTTCAGTCCCACTCCTTATTTAATGTTCATCATTCTGGCAATTTTTCCTATTAGAATATGCGATTGTGGATTTCAAAAAGCTCTCTTTCTTGAGTAGACAGTGAAGCTAAGCTCTCTGAACTGATCTCTCAAAAGATAACATGGTTGCTTTTCTGAGTGTCTTTGAAGTCTAGGCGTGTTAAAGAATAATTAGTTATATTGGTGTCGTGAGGGTTGGTTGGTTTGTTTTGTTTGGTGGGAGAATGTAGTTCTGTTTATGTTGTTAAAATGCAGTGGCTAATGAGATCCTGAGGTCTGTCTATGCTGCTGACAAATATAATTGCAAACGTAATCTAGTTCAGGTTTCAAGAACTCAGCATGGCAGTTCCAAGGTCTCTGTGCAGCATCAAAGCCCTCCCAAGACACGGGTAAAAAACCTTTACTGTAGCAAATTCTATTGCTATTGCAATTAAACTGCAGCTGTTGTGTTGGGAACTGGAGATTTGCAAAAGTGACCAAAAGGGCAAACAAGGTACCCATGCACTCTGAAAACTTGTAAAGCACTTAGAGAATCTGAGGCTGTCATGGGGCTTGTGTGCCTTTTTTTTTCCTTTTAAATGCCAAACTTTATCCAGGATTTTACCCAGTAGAACTAGATGAGAACCTCAGATTACTTTTTGTCATCCTCCATCAGGATACTCATGAAAAAGGAGAGTTTGATGGAATGATATCATCAAAAGTTCATCAACATTTTGTAAGCACCAGTATGCTTTCTTTTTTTGCTTTTGTTTTCAAGAAGTTCGTATTCTGGTTTGCAGCTAACTTTTTATTTAATAAGTATATTTAATGTTGAAACTGTGTTTGTGGGTCATTCCCACTTACTTTAGAGGGAGGGAGAGAGGAGAGTAGTGTAGAGCATAGCACAGCAATGGGTAAGTGCATTTGATCCTGTTTGCTATAGGAAGTTTTGTTTTGATATCTCAAGCTTTCTTGGCTTCCGCTGAACCGTGCGGTAACATCACTTCTGAAAATTGTGTATACTACAAGCTGCTCTTTATGAGCTGTTTTGTCTAAATAGATGAGTAATAGACAAGAACTGGATTCATTTCTATTAGAGGGAGATCAAAAACATCTACAAAACTTAGTCTGTAATTTATGCTTCTAACTAGAGCTGCATAGGGTACGGGAACACTGGTAGTGGAGGCTAAATGTCTTTCTGATTTGTCACAGGGGAGACAGATGTAACTGCTGTGAATAGGAAGATTTGAAGCTACGAGAGGAACTAAAGCACAAGTTGTGGAAGATGGTAGCTTGGCCAGGTCTTCATCCTTAGCGGGAATTTGAGCAGACAGTGCAAAGAGAAAGATCTTGCAACCCTTTCTGGTTTCTACTGAAGCTTAGATTGAGTTAATACTTTTTTGAAAAATTTTTTTCTTCTGAAAAATCGGGTGACTTACAAGCACAGCATAGTATCCTCATGGAGTTTTAATCAAATAGTCAAAACGTGCCAATATGAACGAATAATAGGCAATAAGCAAACATTTTCCAAGAATGAAAATGGCAAAGCTAAGAAAGCATATTTACAAAATCCTCAGATCCGTGTTTATCTGAAGGTTGTGGAAAAGGATGAGGTTACTTATAGTCACAGCAAATTGAATGTGCCCCAACTCTTTCACTGGAATGATTTGGTGCCGTCTGGATGTAAGTGTACCTTACCTGTGGATGGATTTTTTTTTTTTCCAAGGGGTTGTAGCTGTTCATTCAAAACCTGTACATTTATTAACATACTTTTAGAACAAATAGGCAAACATTACTTTAACAGCAGGTAGAACCTGCCAATGCAAAATAAGTATGAATATTTCCCTTCTGGAAAGATAATTCTCTAATTAGGCTCCAACCATTCAGAGCTTAAACTAACACCAGAGGCAATGTAGGCCTGCTGATGAACGGGACGGGTGCCCTGGTAACAGAAGATACAGAGATGGCAGTTACTGAATGCCTTCTCTGTCTCTGCCTACTCTGCCGGAGGCAGTCCTGAAGAGCCCTGTACCGCTGAGACCTCAGATGAAGACAGGTCAACAGAGCGGTTTGCCTTAGTCAACGAGGAATGGGTTAGAGACCAGTTGAGCAATCTGGACATCCAGAAATCCATGGGTCCAGATGGGATGCACCCGCAGGTGCTGAGGGAACTGGCGGAGGTCATTGCTAGACCACTCTCCATCATTTTTACCAAGTCTTGGGAAATGGGAGAGGTGCCTGAGGACTGTAGGAAAGCAAATGTCACTCCTGTCTTCAAAAAGGGCAAGAAGAAGGAGCCGGGTAACTATAGACCGGTCAGCCTCACCTCCATTCCTGGGAAAGTAATGGAACACCTTATCCTTGGTGCCATCTTAAGGCATATCAAGGATAAGAGGGTTATGAGGAGCAGTCAACATGGCTTCACCAAGGGGAAGTCATGCTTGACCAATCTCATAGCCTTTTATGAGGAAATAACACGGTGGATGGATGATGGCAGAGCGGTGGATGTGGTCTACCTTGACTTCAGCAAAGCGTTTGACACAGTCTCCCACAGCATCCTCGCAGCTAAATTGAGGAAGTGTGGTCTGGATGATTGGGTAGTGAGGTGGACTGTGAACTGGCTGAAGGAGAGAAGCCAGAGAGTTGTAGTCTATGGGGCGGAGTCTAGTTGGAGGCCTGTATCTAGTGGAGTGCCTCAAGGGTCGGTACTGGGACCAGTATTATTTAATATATTCATCAATGATTTAGATGAGGGAATTGAGTGTACTATCAGCAAGTTTGCTGATGACACTAAGCTGGGAGGAGTGGCCGACACGCCAGAAGGCTGTGCTGCCATCCAGAGAGACCTGGACAGGCTGGAGAGTTGGGCGGGGAATAACTTGATGAAATATAACAAGGGAAAGTGTAGAGTCCTGCATCTGGGCAGGAACAACCCCAGGTTCCAGTATAGGTTGGGGAACGACCTGTTAGAGAGCAGTGTAGGGGAGAGGGACCTGGGGGTGCCCTTGTGGCCAAGAAGGCCAATGGCATCCTGGGGTGTATTAGAAGGGGGGTGGTTAGTAGGTCGAGAGAGGTCCTCCTTCCCCTCTACTCTGCCCTGGTGAGACCGCATCTGGAATATTGTGTCCAGTTCTGGGCCCCTCAGTTTAAGAAGGACAGGGACCTGCTGGAGAGAGTCCAGCGCAGGGCAACTAAGATGATTAAGGGAGTGGAGCATCTCCCTTATGAGGAAAGACTGAGGGAGCTGGGTCTCTATAGTTTGGAGAAGAGGAGATTGAGGGGTGACCTTATTAGTGTATATAAATATATAAAGGGGGAGTGTCACGAGGATGGAGCCAGGCTCTTCTCAGTGGCAAACAATGATAGGACAAGGGACAATGGGTACAAACTGGAACACAAGAGGTTCCACTTAAACTTGAGAAGAAACTTCTTCTCAGTGAGGGTGACAGAACACTGGAACAGGCTGCCCAGGGAGGTTGTGGAGTCTCCTTCTCTGGAGACATTCAAAACCTGCCTGGACACGTTCCTGTGTAACCTTATCTAGGTGTTCCTGCTCCGGCAGGGGGATTGGACTAGATGATCTTTTGAGGTCCCTTCCAATCTCTAACATACTGTGATACTGTGATTTGTGGGTGCGAATAATTTTCAGATTACTTAAGTCACATAAAGATAAACTAACAGATTCCTGCAGAGCTGGTAGAACTTTATTTGTAGCTGAGGTGTTTCTGAGGCTGGATCACATTTAGCAGGAGGAACAGGTATTGATTCTCCTTATTACTTCACAAAGTGTGTTTCAACTGAAGGAAGAAGCTCATGTAGAGGTAATCCTTTTCAGTATTGAAATGTGTATGTTTTACTGGGGAAATGGAGGGAGGGTGGAAGGGCAGGCATCAGGGAAATAATACATTGGCCTCTTATATTTTGCTCTTATTGATTCTTACATTCCCCTATTTCTCAAAGCCTCTACAGTTGGTGACAGTGCATGTTACTGGATTCTCTCTTGGATAGTGACCATGCCTTTTAGGTAAGGAAATGTTCTTTTACTCCCTCAGATGGAGAAGCCACCTGTCATCTCCAGCAGCCTGCTCAAGCAGGTTATTTTTTCTAGCTTCAAATCCTGCAGTTAATTTATGCAAAATCTGCTATGACCAGTTGCCAGGTATGAGTAGTTAGTGTTTACTGGCATACACATCAATGATTTTTAGGTGATACATAAAAAAGCCACACATCAGTAGCTTTTCAACAGTACTTCTATTATATTGTCTTTGTTTTCTTTATCTTACCACGATGTTAACTCTGAATCATTGTACTGGTATATTTTTATGTTTTATCAAGCTTTTGGTTACCTGGATTTTTGCCTTTTGAAAATGCTGTGCAATTTATGTTTTTCTGGGAATACATTTATTAGGTGCTCTAGTTTAACTGCCTGTTCTTTACTCTGAAGTCAAAAGATTTTTTCACTCCAGCTGGTGGTCTGTTGTTAGCATACCACCTCAAATGATTCATAAATGTGTGTCTCAGTGGCAGTTTCACTCTAGACAGGATCTATAAGAAACTTTCTTCTTGTCATTTAGTGTCTGTTTTAAAATAGAAAGTGTTGAGGATCTCAGCAGCTTTTAAGTGGCTGTTAAATCCATTGCAGCTTGAATTTTAACGGAATGTCATCAATAGCCAGTTCGACTTGCCAGTAGGATCACATTGCCTGCTGGGCTTTGACAGTCCTAGTGCAGTTTGGGACCACCCTGTGCATCAGTCATGGGCACAGCCTGGCAAAATACAGATTGCCTGAAGTAGGAAGAGCCCCTATCTACACCAGGGTAGCTGGTGTAACATGGAAAGCGTGTTGAGTTGTCTCCTGGATGTGGCTTGCCGTGCACAAGGGGACATACTGCATTGCATGGGTTAAGGAAGGTTAAAACAAGCAGAAAGCTAGGTTTTATTTTGTTCCCATTGCTGCTAGTCTGTATGGCGCTGCAATGGAGTTGGTCAGCCAAGGAGCTTAGCATTTACCTGGAGAGTGTATATGCAAAAAAAATCACTGCGGCTTCAGGAGTGGTTATGCATAAGTAAGAGGTTGTGTATGAGAGTGTGATTTCCAGTTAAGTGGCTTTTGGCCCTGTTACTCAAAGGTGTGAAATAAAACGGCACAGTGGCAAAGCTTGAACAATGGCTGGGTCATCCCAGAAATTTGGGAGATGGGCATAGGGGCTTGTGCATTCATGTGCTCTGGATTTCCTAGTTCTTTTTAAAAACATAATTAATTCTTGGAATAAAGAAAGCTTATGCCTTGAATTTTATATAGTTTGGTTACAAAGGACATAACAGCCTGTTAATATGTATTCTTCTGAGCTCACCCATGTCATTCCTCACCTGCATGTCAGAGTTGATGAGCAGAGCTGTTTCTTGTGTCTTCATGGTCACTGACACCTTACAACTTTCCTTATAACTTATTTGTGCTCAGTTTGAGGTCTTGTAGTATAGCTACTCAGTTTTCAAAACATGCCATGATCATTGTCTCTTTCTCCTTCTTATCAGCCAAAAGTGATTGTTATTCTAAAAGTTGGCAAAGGCAGGTGTTGCTCAATATGAGCATTATAAGTGTTGTTACTATAAGAAGACTTCTAAACAAATAAAATTTGCTTCTGTTAAAAGATTTTACCCCCTACTGTATTGGTTCTACATTCATGATTGCTTTTAATATAAAAAACATGAAATTTGATGTAGTAAAACCGGATGTAGGCTTATTGAATCAGAAGACTTGATCTTTCATTATAATCGTTTTAATTGCTTTTATGATCTTAAAACAACTCTTTGTACTGTGTATGTGATTCAGAGATTAATGTTTGCCATATTAGGTAATGGCAGTGTTAGATCAAAGCTGTTTGCGTCTTTCAGTTACTGTGTGCAGTATTGTTGAATTTGCAGTTACATTAGTAGAGTTGAATATGCTGCCTTTTTGGCACGCAACGTGGTCCTATAGTTTCACGTAATCTCAAGTGCAAGACAGCTCGTGTATTCAAAAGAAGCAGAAGTGACATTATTTAACTGAGGAAGAATCCATTTCTACTTACATTCTAGTTTTCAAGAAATGTAGCCAGTGAAACCATGAATCCTGTTTCTTAGCACATTCAGATGCAGTTACTTACTTCCACATAGTTATGCAAAAGTCAACACAGAATGTGTTACAGCTTGCTTCATTAACTTACGGGATCTTGTTTATTTTCTCAAGTGAGGGAAGGAACAAGCCCACCTTGGATTCCTTGAATTGAAAATACTGTTGTAGTGCAAAATTAATGTCATAAAATTACTTTCTCTAAGTTCTGCTTTAGTAATGACTTATTATTTTTGTATGTGCTCTCCTCAGCTGCTCACATCATAATAGATTAGAAGTCTTTACTTTTTTATTTTACCTTGTTCTGTAAACTTTCTGCCAGAAATGTTAATATGCTCTAGCTTGCATTCACTGTAGTAAATTTGGCTTCAAGCACAAATAATCCGTTCTTGTCCGGTATACCTTTCCTTCAGTCTTATCACAGTTTGTAGCCAAAAGACTAGCTAGCTGAAAGTTTCATGTTACATGCTACATAAAAGCAGCATAAGTACTTTAAGCCTCCAAATTTTGCAGTAAATGAGACAATAGGGTTTTTTTTGTGACCTTTTCCATATTGTCTGTGAGAAGCCTCTAAGCTGCTACCGAATAAGGTTTGACTTTTTAGTTATAGTCGTTTTGATTCTCTTCTGAAATCCATAAGAAAGAAGAGCTAGAGGAAACAGAGTGATCTGCTCTGTGACCTGACTTATTTTAGCAGTGCTTTTGTTTACTTAGTGACAATCAAATGCACCCTTTATTTCAGGAATTGTTTAGCTATGGTCTTCATCTATGAAGTTGCAAATCTTTGTATAAAGGTACCTTCAAGAGTAAGTGATCTGTCTGTCCTGTCTTGCCATGGAATAACTTTTACCCTCAGTCTCGTAACACCAGTGAGGCCCCCAAAATCAAGTCTCACTTGATAAGGGTTTGTAAAAGGTTTGTATGTGTATATATATATATATATATATATATATATATGTGTATATATATATGTGTGTGTGTGTGTGTATATATATATATATATATATACACATGCTCATTTATATTGTCCCTAAAACTGTGTTGGTTCTGATTTCATAACTCCAGATATCTCACCTAAACATTTTTATTGGTTGCTGCAAGAAACATCAAGAAAATACTTAATTTGTCGTGTTTTCATGTAAAGGGCAACGGTTGAAATTAAGTATACATCTCAACATATGAAGTAAATTTTAACAAAAAATATTTCCCATCATTTCCTTGTATAGAGTGTACAGCTATGTATTGGGTTTGCATGGCAAGTTTTTGGTAGCAGGAGGGCTACAGGAGTGGCTTCTGTGAAAAGCTGCTAGAAGCTTCCTCTGTGCCAGGCAGAACCAATGCCAGCCAGGATTGACCCACCACTGACCAAGGCCAAGTCGATCAGTGACCATGCTACAATGGTAGCACCTCAGGGTAAAACATTTACAAAGCAGTGTGTGGGGGTGTGGGCAACAGCAGTTGCAGCCAGCAAAAGGAGAGGAATATGTGAGAAGCAGCTCTGCAGACACCAGGATCAGTGAAGGTGAGGAGGAGGGTCTCCAGGTACCAGAGCAGAGATTCCCCTGCAGCCTGTGGAGGTTAATGGAGGAGCAGATCTCCACCTGCAGCCCAGAGAGGACCCCATGCTGGAGTAAGGGGATGATCGAAAGGAGGCTGTGATGTGGTGAGAAGCCCATGTATGCTCCTGACAAGACCTGTAGCCCTTGGAGAGAGGACACTGGAGCAGGTTTGATGCAGGACTGGTCACCCAGCAGGGGACCCACACTGGAGCAGTCTGTTCCTGAAGGACTGCACCCATGGAAGGGACCCACACTGGAGCAGTCTGTTCCTAAAGGACTGCACCCCATGGAAGGGACCCATGCTGGAGCAGTTCATAAAGAACTGCAGCCTGTGGGAAGGACTCACGTTGGTGAAGCTGATGAAGGACTTTCTCCTTTGGGAGGGGGCCCCATGTCATAGCAGGGGAAGAGTGTGAGAAGTCCTCCCCCTGAGGAGGAAGGAGCAGCAGAGACACTGTGATGAACTGATCACAACCCTCATTCCTTGTCCCCCTGTGCCACTGTGGGGAAAGAAGTTAGAGAAACTGGGAGTAAAGTTGAGCCCAGAAAGAAAGGAGGGGTGGTGGGGAAGGTATGTGTAAGATGCGGTTTTATTTCTCATTATCCTACTCTGATTTGATTGGTAATAAATTGAACTGATTTTCCCAAGATGAGCTTGGTTTGCCTGTGGTAGCAATTAGTGAGTGATCTCCATGCACTTATCCTGTCCATGAACTTTTCATAGTATTTTAGCTCCCCTGTCCAGCTGAAGAGGGGAGTGACAGAATGGCTTTGGTAGACACTCGGTGTCCAGCCAGGGCAAACCCAGCACAAGCTAAAATACAGGTACGAGTTAATTCTTTGCTGTAATCAGTAGCTAAAATTGTTGAAAAAAATGGTAAAAGTATATTTGCACATACTTTTAAATGTGAAATAAAGGAAAAAAGGATTAGAACTCTAATGAAGAATGCAGCATTAATTTATATGCTAACCAAAGCCTTGAGAAAGTCAAGCAGGAAATAATTATTTCAAAATAGGTAATTATAGATTTTTTTTTTAATAAGTGTTCTTAGTTATCACTAAAAAAGTTGTCAACATTTTAATGAGAAGAGTCTGAGCACAAACCCAAAGTATTAGCAAGTTTATAAGGCTGTCTTTTTCAGTGTTCCCTGCCATAAGCAATGTGTATTGCTTCTGAGAGTTGGGTATGAACATTTCAGCTATGTAGAGATAAAAATAAACCAAACCAGCCCAAAGTCTGTATTCCGCTTCCATTTGCTGTAGGGTCTTTTTAGATCTGATTAGAAATAAACCAGTTAATTTGCCTTTAGTATGATCCATGCATTCTGTGCTGCTTTTTGTGAATCAAATTAAACTGCTCTCTCTAAATATAGTTAGAACACTGTAGAAATACTTCTCATCTAACAGAAGTGGATTAACCCTTTCTGTTTGTATGCATGTGTGTACCTGCAGGTATATACAAATGAATCTCACTTTATCTGTCATGGTAAAAATGTGGACTGACTTACTTTTGCACAGTGCCCATGTGTTGACTAACCCTTATTTGAGGACACTTGGTGCACTTAAGTGATTTAGGATTTGTGCTGAGGTAACTCATCACCCGTTGTCATTTGAGTAAATTCAGCACATATCGTAGTGTAGCTTCCAAAAGTTCTCATGGGAGCAGTTTACTTACTTTGAAGTCACTGAGCCTAGGAACTAAAAAGTTTGGCAGATCATACAGGGTAGCTGACTTAGAAAACCCTTATCTAAAAAGTATTAGAAACGTCTATATCCCAATTAAGGTAAAAAGCCCACAACTAAAACAAACAACTGAACAAACAAACAAACCTCTAGATAGCATGGTGGATATTGAAGATAACAGCATGAGCAGAGAAGTGTGTTGGGTATCACCACGTTTCTCTTAAAACCAGAATTAGTAATGTACAACGTTTCTTCATCTTTAACATTTTGTAAACAGGTAATACAATTTTCAGAATTTAACTCTGGGGAGGTGTCCAACAGCAAATTATTAGTGGTTGTAGAATTCTTTGTAAGCAAATTGTTAGACCTTTCATCTGTTGATATTTCCACCAGTTTCAATGAGGGTTCCATATAGAAGAGCCGTATAAAAACTATTCTATAAAGTGGATTATAGGTATCAAATTCATTGACAAAACTGTATAGATACAGTCACACTTCAGATATCTATATACTTATTTTTCTTTCATAAATTCAGTGACTAGGAAATACAATGAGATCATATAGGAAGGTATGGATTGCTTGAAAGCAAGTTTGTAGTAGAGCTTTCAAGATTAGGCAATAAAGCTGAAAAAAAATGATGCAACAGCAATGCTACATACAGTACTGGTACAAGTTCCGGTCTTGTAGATTTTTACCTTGTTGGTCATTTGTGATGCTGCCTAAATAGACTAAAGTAGGCCAAATAAGTTCAGCCAGATTACCTAGAAAATTGTGTGTTTTTTTTTTTTTTCCACAGATAGAAGTGCTTTTTTTTTAAAAAAAAAAAAAAAAAGAGAAGGGGGCTGGGGAGGAGGAGGCATAGGACTCAAAAACACTCAAAAAATCTATGCTTTAACAAGATTTTTTCCTTAATTACTCAATGCAGAACAGTTTGAAAATAAAAATGCAGTCATGTAAACCAAACGCAATCAACATTCAAACCCCAGTAGGTTTGTCTGAAGTTATTGTGAACTGTCTTATTATTATATTTCCTTAAGGATGTTCAAGTGAATTGTTTCAGCCTTTGAGAGAAAATTAGTTTTGTGTTTGATTGTAACTCATAAGATCTTTCCCTCCTCATGATTAATGAGATAATCTTAGATCACTAAATTAAGCGATCATTCAAGCAGCTTTAGAGAACTGCTTTGAGGATATTGGTAAGTAATTTTTTTCATGGTATGAAGGGTATTTCTTAATTACATTACTAGCCTGAGAAAGGCTGCTCTCTACTTAAGAATGCAATGTTGCTAATACAAGTTGGTTGTATGTGGTGAAACTTCATCTGTACTGTGTCACACTGCTTAATTTAGAGCAACCAGTTATAACTCAAATTGATTTCAGAGCCCCATATTGCCATTAAAAGGCAATTTCACAGTTGCAGTCAGTGTTGATCCTCATATTTTATTCATTATGCAATCTCTGAAGGCAACAGGAAGGGAAGCATAAAGTTCTGCCAGGCCAGTTGAGCTGCTTCCATACTGCCTTTGGACAGTATGAGTAGATTCTATGATGTACACAGGTTTGGACATTTTGGATTGCCATTTGTAGGTCCAGCCAGTAACAAGGTCTTCAGTCTTCAGAGAAGCAGATGGGTATGTGCACAGCACAGCCATACAGATCAAAGCAGAGAGTCTGAAAGCAGTGCCATCATTGCTTTATCATCTCTGTCCTCTTCTGCTTCTTAATGTTTGTATAGCTGGGTGATTAATTTATTACTTTTCCTGTCTTTTGCTTCTGATGAATTGTCCGTGGATATCTGTATATTCCACTGTCCTGGGTTCAGCAGTAGCAGTCATTTTTCTCCTTCTTAGTAGCTGGTGTAGTGCTGTGGTTTTGACTTTCAGCCTGGGAATAGCGCTGATAACACCAATGTTTTTTAGTTGCTGCTCAGTAATGTTTACTCTGACCAAGGACTTTCTGAGTCTTATGCTCTGCCAGGGAGGAGGAGAAGCCAGGAGGAAGCAGTGACAGGACACCTAACCCAAAATGACCAAAGAGGTATTCCATACCACAGCACGTCATGCCCAGCATATAAACGGGGGGCAGTTACCCAGAAGGGCTAGATCACTGCTTGGTTGGGCTGGGTATTGGTCAGTGGCTAATCCTTGCAAATTGTGTATTCATTTCAGTTCAAAAGTAGTTTTTCAAGGCAGCTAGCAGTCTGTTTGCCTCACTTAGATGTCATGCGTTCATGTTCAACCTTGACAGAAATGCAGATTTGTGCAGGTTATAGGTCCCAACAGCTGGAACATGCTTGCATAAATGTTAGCTTTTACCACTTCTCTATCAACATTTTGGCTTGTTGTCTTAGGATGTTAAGTACCAGGGTTCTGGATTTCTATACCTTATTTCTAACAGTTTTATACATGCTATGGTCAATCTGACAGGGGTAAGGAAACTGAGATTAAAAAACTGCTTGCTCTTTTGAATTGCCATGAATTTTCTGTCTTTTTCTGAAGTTGTATCAGCTATGTATCCGACATCTAAGAAAAATAACAAGTGAGATGCTGGCATGCTGTATTATTTTTGCTTGGGAAGGCACTACATGAACAGCTTTCTGTTTAATTTTGTTCAGTGAAGTCCTTTCAGTCTGATTTCTTTTGTCTGTCTTGGCAGAAAGGGCCTGTCATGTTGGCGTGATGAATTATTGATGGTGTACTGTATCTGCTAATTTATGGTTGGTTTAATCCTTATTCATTAGACATGAAATACCAGATAAATGCTTTGATAATACACAAAACTTAAATGAAAAAATCTAAACCAAAATAGTGGTTTCATTTGAGTTAGCTGCCTTTGGTGGATATCTTTAGTAGCCTACTATTGTTGCCAAAATTTCTGAAAGAGAGGAGTGCAGTAACCAGGTCTTTAAATGTGACAGTCAAAATACTGCAGTCCCAAACATTTTCCTCTGTCTCTTATTGGTATTCACCCCTTTTATTCATAAGTTGTTAGTGGCTGTATCATGTTTTTTTTGCATATTTAAAATAAGTGAAATACAGGCTTATCACTTTTCCTAATGCCTCCTTTGAATGTGAATGTTGTCTAATGATGTATTCCTGGTCTTATAAGAGCTAGGCAAGTGAATTTGAAAAATTCATCAGCAGACCAGAGTAGTGAGTGCTTGTAATTGCCCACCCTGTGAGCAAGATATGCTTTTATTCAGTAGAAAACTTCAAAATCTCAATGAGTTCAATTAAAGTGAATGGAAGAATAAAAGTGAGGTTTAAAAGGCAGCAAAAGTGGAAGAAAACAGAAATAGAAGTAATACAGAGAACTGCTAAGAATATATTGCAAACTTTCAGGAAAGCATTTTCAGGTAAATTATTGAGCATCCACACAGGACATCTTTAGCTGTAGACCAGGAGTACAAATACAGCTCTTGCACTGTCATGCTTGGTACTAATTCCCAACCTTCTTTCATTGCAAGCGCATAAAATATCTTCCTTTGATATGACAATTTCAAAGCAGCATGCTTAGATGGAAACACCTGAATTCTTCCTGGGTGAGCTGGATAAAGGAGATAGTAGGTTGGTTTAGGGAATTTTTTTCTTCCATCCCTAAGCTGAGGCAGCAGCATATCCTATTAAAGATGGTGAGAGCTTCAGGTGCTAAGTGTTGCTGGGGACTGAATTCCTGTCTAGGTTCATGTGACTTTGTGTGATTTTTCTTGTTTTGTGGGTGTTCAGCATTGTAGTCTATGCAGAGAAACAAAGACAGAAATCAAAACCAGTTGGAAGATGCTGTGTTGAAACAGCATGTATGGTAGTCTTTCCAACTAACTAAATCCAATGTTTGGGTATTTCTCCATCTCCTCTATCCCTACCCCCAACCCCAATTTAGGGAGAAGTTGCTCTCCTGACTGTGTGTAGGAAAATCTGAAATTTTACATATTGTTTATAAGCTCTTGGATATAAAAGGGGTTATGAGTGCTAGTGTCAGCAATAAAAGCTGAAAGAATCAATTGTTGTTCTTTCTACAGGATCTTTGTATCCTGTGTCAAACACAGAGACAGTTGCCAGGGTTATAAAGCTGTAAGCTTTTTAAACCAAAACATGAATTACTAGTTATAGCTAAGGCACAGCAGAATGACTATTAATTCATACTGCCATTCTAAATCTTTGCACTGGAAATCAAGTAAAGGTATGCAGTGGGTAGCTACCCACTTCTTTGGGAAAATGGTTAACACCCTTATTTGGTGATCTCTGTGATCAATCCTGCGGTCATTTGGGCAAACTGAAGTTTTTCCATAAATGTTTATTCCTACATGCATGTTTTTTAAAAAGACTCTTAACTGATGTTACATGCAATCCTGTGGTGACTTGTTGATATGGATAGAAAAGGCTAATGCAAAATTTAATAAGTATGAAAAAATAATAATTGAAAGTAGTTATTTTGTGGTTTGGAACTAAAGTTATAGGTGATAACAGCTGTGAAGTCATCCAATTTGTCTGTGAAATACTAATTTGAATGATGCAGAAATTTTCCACGGTATCAGTATCAAACCCTAGACAGGCAATTTTGATTATTCAAAATCCTACACTATATATCTTATTCATGTTGTGTTTGAAAAGGAAAGCAGGAAGAGCAAAGAAAAAATAACAAAGTAACAAGATTTTTAAATAGGTAAACATGGAACTAGGGAACAAAAACTTTACTAAAAAAATCAATAAAATTGCGATGTCTTGGCGACAACTAATAGATAGTAGGTTAAGAGGGAAAGCAGCACTTCAGGTAGGAAAACACTGAATCAAACCATACACAGGTGAATAACTAAGCCTGTATTTAGACACTTAAATGCTGTCTCTTTGTATACTGCATATATGAAGCTCTGAATATAGCTGCCATTGGCATTATGAAAAAGCAAAGTTCTCCAAAATGTCCCAGAAGCTTTTAGGGATCAACAAAGTAGCAGGTGATAAAGGTTCACAGAAATATGTCTAGCTATAGGGTTTTTAATTTTTATTTGGCTTTTAAAAACTTGCGCATCTTTAGGCTTCACAGAGAAAGAGGAAGATTAGGGTGAAATTCTGGCTTCTGTGAATTTCTATAGATACCGATTATATAGATACAGAATCCCAATTTGCTTTTTATTGATGTCATATATAGTCTTTTAAGTAGAAAACTAAAAAGTAAAAATTTCTATCTTGCAATATTTGGTGGTGTGGTGGTGGTTTTTTTTTTTTTCTGTTATTTACAAATTGGGTAAATTAGTTAAGTTACGGGAACCCATGCTAGAAATGAGAAAGGTCATTGTTTAATGTTAACTTATGGCCTTTTTGTTTCAATCCCCATTAAACCAGAAAATAAATGTTCTGATTTACTCCTCCCACACACACTTATCATATAATTCTTTCCTCACTCATGCAGAATTACAGTTATACAAAGTAATGGGAACAAGTTTGGGTGCTACAGGTCTTGCTTTTGCACCTGCTGTAATGTTATTCAGCACTCTTTGCTGTGAAGGCTTGATTTGGGCAATTTTTTAAAAACGATTTAGATTTGTATTCAGATCTTCACTTTAGGTTACTAAATGACTTTGTACAGAGTTCCCTATGTTGTTCATTGTTACCGCAGTGATGATTTATCATGATCTTTCAAACTTTCTCTGGCACTGTCTAGTCGTACGAAAAGCTGTTAGTGGATTTTAGGTAATGATAGTGAATTTCTTCCATTGTTTAATGTATGGAATTTAATAATACATGATAAAATGGCTTTGTTTACTGACAAGTTGTATGACACCTGGGGGTAAAAAAGCTTACGTCCCCTTGCTATAGATATGTAATTTTTAAAGGAGAATATTGGTTAGGTAAAAGGTTAGGGGTTAGAGTTGGGAAATATTTCAAAGCAATTCATCTTTCTTCCAAATTCAGCTACCAGACTCCTTCTGAGAACAATGCAGAAATGGTTCACATCGATAGTTGATCGGTGTAGGTTACTCAGCCATTTTCCTGGTCTTAATTCTTTTAATAGTTCTTGGTAATGTTGTTTTGAAATCTCTGCTGAAAAACTCATAAATTTTATTGTATGTAAAAGACTTTACTGTTTCCTTTCATTTAGGCATGGTTAAATCTTGAACTGAGGAGAACTGAATATCAGCTAAAGGAACTGGCTTGCAAAAAAACCCATATTATCTTCTCAATATTTTTTATTTTTCAGTTGTCCAAGCTTTTTTTAAACAGTACTACAGCACCGGAAACTTCATAGGCTGTTGTCTACCTCTTAAAGGTAGACATGTCTTTATGTACATCTGAGACGTATTGTTCAAGCCATGTTACTAACATGGTCATAGACATCTTTGCTTTGTTTCTGGCTGTTAACTCTAGTATGTTTTTTTCATCATAGCCTTTAGTCTTGTCCAGTTCAGATTCTGTTAATTTTCTCTGGAGTCCACTTTCCTTTTTGCAGTGGAATTTTTTGTTCTAAATTTTTGTAGTGTATTCTTTTCTGTTGGCATTGGTGATGCTCCCTTTTAATTTTTTTTTATCACCTGTAAAATTGACATCTGTTTTGTTTTACTTGATAAGCTGCTTTTAATGATGAAGTTAGGTTTTGGTTATCTACAGGTCTTAGCTAACCCATTACAATTTTGCTCAACAATGTAATAGAGTCCTTGTCTGATGGCTTCTCTGCAGTGGTGAGTAATCTAAAGAATAAATGAGAAAACTGGAGAGCTGTTCCTTTTTGTGTGTCTGATGGAAGAGGTCTGTATGATTTGAAGTAATAAACAATACAGCCTGAAAGAGTTAATGTTGGTTTCCTTATGTGTGTACAATAGGGAATACACTATTAGGAACACTAGTTTATTAAATAATAAAGTATATTTAGGAACAAATATGGTCCTCCCATAACCCTCACCAGGAGTGTGATGCTGCTTTGTATTAGACCAGTATCTTTACTGTTCAATAAAGATTCATCTGATTTAATCTTCTTTTTCTATTTTTACACTGAGATTTGAAGTCTGTTCTGACAGGCTGCTGAGGTGAGGTGTTCTCGGTATTGTACGTTTTGGCTTGCCAGACTCTGGATGTAACATTTATTTTTCTGACCTTCCAAGTTTTTTGTGCCTTCATAAAGCATGAATTGTACAATGAATTTAGATGGTAATTTACTTAATTGACCACAAGGCTTTCTGCTGCTAATGTTTATGTGAAGATAACTTATTTATGTCAAGTATATGACAAATGCTGGATAAATATTTTTGAAACCATTGGCAAACATTGCCATTAATTATCAGCTTTCACTATGCTGATCTTTGAGCTGTGCTAAAGTTTACTTTGGATATGAATTCAAGTGAGTCTAGATATGATAAAACAGGATCAGGAATAATATAGCAGGATGCTTGATATGTCATACAGAACATCTTTTTGACCAAACAAGCATTTAATTTTTGTAATAACAGGTGATTTGTGATCATTTTGGATTAGATAAGGGACAGCAGCAGAAGCTAATGCTGCTTTGAAAGGTAGAGAGATTAGTAGGTTTATTTTGACAAGCTGTATTTGCTGTCTGGTTACAAAAGTCATGTTTTGCTTTGTTGTTATTACAGTGCCAGCAGGAGGGAATAAATTGCTGTCTATTGTTACAGCTGGATGCAAATTGTACTCATTGCAGTTGGAGAAAGCCATTCCTTTAGAGTCTTAATGTTTTGTGAGATTATACTAGGTTTTGATAGGATTGGAAGGACAATGGAGAACACCTTTTAAAAAGCTTTAAAAGGTCATGTATCAATATCTTTTAAAAGAAGCTTGAATTTTTTTGATTTTTTTTTACACAACTCTTTATTTTAGCATTCTGCATCACATAAATTAGAAAGCTACCATTGAAATTGAGTACTTCATGATGCCACTTGCAATGGTTTCTTTTGGAATATCTAGTTTCCTAGTTACCTGTAGGAAGTATTTTGAGACTCCTGGATTTTGTTCTTAGCTCTGAAGGGGGTTGGGCAGGAAGAAAATGGCTATCAAAGAGGTATGCAGAGTAATTTATGTTAACTCACTTTATACAAACTAAGGTTGCAGATAAAATGCCACATCCTTTGACACAAATGAACACTGACCAATATATACTCATATACTCTGAGTTAGATTAATTCCTATTAAAGCTTACAGAATGGTGTATTACAGAAATGTTTTTTAAATGCCTTTTTTTATTTTAAATCAAGTGGGGATATTTCAGCATCAATAATGATTACATAGTTTGGTTTTGCTAAGCTGTGTGTCAGAGTGTTTCTTGATTTTGAGCTATTGGTTTCCAGTTTTACTTCCTCTGTTAACTCTAATGGAGAGGTGGCAAGGAGCACTTTTAAAGCCTCACTCAAATCCAAATGTTGCATGTGGCAAAATCACATATTTAATGTAATTTATGCCTATAATGAAGTTACGTCATTAGAGGACAAACTTGGTACTGTTGCATAGAAGTGTTTCTTTGTGACCCATACACAAGATTAATTTCTAGCTATACAGGAAACAGTCTATTTACCATTTTTTAAGTAAAAAATATGATCAAGCACTAGAAAGAATAAGATTTAGACTTCACAGCTAAAATACCCACATTTCTTGAATATGTTTGTCTGTTTGGGGAAATTTTCCCTGAATTTCCAGCAAATGGGGTATATATGTACAGCACAGAGCACCATAGAAATAAATACACTAGGAATAGTTGATAAAGTGAATTCCAGCCGTATCATAACCAAAGCACCAGATTGTGTTGTGGAGGAGAAAAAGGTGGCCCTTCAAGAAGAGCACAGTACTTTTCTTCACTTCAGTAAAGAAGCGTTTGGAACGGTAGACTAATATGATGAGAATGAATTTGGTACCTTTGTTATTTGAGAGAGCTGTGCAAGCACAGCAGCATAGCCTTTTTGGTATGGGAAAGTGTACTTTTCCTCTTTCAGCTACGTTTCCAATTGTTCTCAGAAATTCAAACTACATAGTAAATATGCAAGACTGAAGAAGAGACTTGGAGGGTCAATGAAATGGGCTTTCAGAAGCAGGTCATGTTGTTCATTTAGTAACACAAGTTCCTATTCTATGTCTTGCTTGACACAAGGAGTTGTGTAAGGCCTGTACTTCATTTCAGGAGCACAGGAACATCATCTGTTCCCTTGATTTGCAGCATCCTCCTACTACAGTATTCTGCTGTTGCTTTGAGAGAGGGCAAGTGTTTGCAGTGTTTCTTGCCAACCTTATCCCGCTCAATTATGTGCAAATACTCTTGCAGAATTTGAAACTCTACCTCTCAGACACAAGCAGTTATATGAGAATTTAAAAATAAAACAGTAGTCAAAGAAAAAGTGTACAATACAAAATGCTTACAAAGATGCAAACAGTAGAAGTCAGATATATATTAGAAGATGATCTAACTATTCTTGTCATCAAGACTACTTGTACGTGCTCAATTTGTCAGTGTAGGAGATGAGATTGTTCTAGAAAAGGATTTTATTTTTTTTTTTACTACTTTTTAAACGCAAGAAAGAGCTCATGGTTTTTATGTCATAGAAAACAAATATATACACATCAAAGTGCTAGAATAAGTAGCCCAAGAAGCGTTAAGTAGCTAATCTTTGTCTGAATGAGGAAATAGTCTATCTATTACATTTTTAAATAGGACTTAATAATTGTGCTGCACAGTTTGTTGTAAAGACAGGATTGCAATCCAAGAGAGTACTGACAGATAAATAGTAGAAGAGAAGTCAAGTCCAATTGAACGGAGACAAATGTGAAGTTGTGAGTTCAGGGTAACTCTTCAGATAAAGACTGGGAAGAAACAAAGTAGGCAACAGATCTGCAGAAAGTTTGGCAGTTTGGAATGGAAGCAACACCAGGATGTCATTTATACTGAAGTTTGTGTTAAATAATAATTATAGGCAAACATTTATCAGAAACAGAAGGATATTGTTGAACTTCTGGGGGAAAGATGAATTAATTGTTGTATTGAGTTTCCTTCCAGGTCTGTTTTTTTTTTTTATGAATGTCTGACTGAAATCCTTTCCACTTGTGAAAATCCTACCATACTGTAGGCAGACCTATGGAAGAGTAAGAAATATATATTGCTGACTGTATTTTAACACCTGTTACACTGCTGTAACAAATTGGCTGGGAAGATCAGCAATTTAGTAATGCTAATAGATTTGGGGATTTTTTTTTTTTTTTTTGTTAACACTTACATGAAAATACAAAAGTAATCGCTTGAACAAAATGAATGTGTATACTTCCAGTGTTTGCTGCGATTTAATTTTAATGAATTTTTGGACTTTGCAGCAAGATCCAGATTTGCATATTTTGGCCTTTGTTGGTGTTTTCCCTTTGCTTGTTACCTAAGAATGTTTTTACTTTAACATTCTGTAGTACTTCCTTTGTTTTAAATTGGCTTTAAACATGTTAGTGCTTTCTATTGCAGAATGGTTACATTAAAATCAATTTTAATTGGTTTTAATTCAGCAGTACAGTAAAACCACTGATGTCCTAGCAATCATTTCTGAGAATAGAATAACACTGTTAACTTTAAAAAAACCTTCAAACTTTTTTTCACAATTTTGAATTAATCTGTCTCCTTTTGATAAAGCCACTCTTCACTGGTTTCTGTCAGATTGCTCAATGCTGTTTGATAAGCTA
This sequence comes from Neopsephotus bourkii, assembly GCF_033783945.1. Classification (NCBI taxonomy): domain Eukaryota; kingdom Metazoa; phylum Chordata; class Aves; order Psittaciformes; family Psittacidae; genus Neopsephotus; species Neopsephotus bourkii. The sequence goes on along the minus strand of NW_026902109.1, from coordinate 11,098,358 downwards.
AAGCCAGATATACCCCTGTATTGTACTGCCACTATATCTCAGTCCTCACCAGTATTGATCTTGGAGGAGGCGTATCTCACAGACACCACCACTCCTCCTGTGTTCTGTGTTTCTTAACAGATATGTCTTGGATTACACTGGCAGCACTGACTCATTTCATTTTTCACTTTCACTATACTGCACTTTCTTTCAGATCACTAAAGGCAAAAGGGGAGTGTGTTTAAATCCCTGCATTTCTGCCTCTCTTGCATGCAATTTGCCTTTTTGTTTTTTTCAGAACTTCAGTGTCAACAGGTGGCAAAATACAAATCCCTGCAGTAGCCACAGTAAAAGTTAATAGGAAAAACTGAAGGCTGAGACTTTTCTTGTTCTACCTCAGATTAACAATAATGGTAGTTAAAGGAGCTCAAAGAATAAGCAAAGCTGCACAAAAATACTGGAAGCAAAGAATGCAGTGTACATATAGCGTTAACAAATAAGTAAGCAGCAGCAAAAAAGTAGTAGAATCTCTGGTACTTCCAGAGGAGGGGGAAATAAGCATGAAGAAACCAGATGCTGGAAAGCCAAGCTTGTGCATGGCTTTTGCTTTACCAGTTAAACTGTCTTTATCTGAACACATGAGTTTTCTCACTTTTACCCTTCTGATTCACTCTCCCATCCCACGAGGGGCAGGAGGAGTAAGAGACTGTGTAGTGCTTAGTTGACAGCTGGGGTTAAACCATGACACCTTGAGGATGATCTATTGCCCTTCAACTGAAGATAGTACTTTCATGTGACATGTTTCTTTTTTTTTGTGCTACAGCCTTTACAGCAGGAAGCATCATGCGATTTATCTCATGTGTGCCTGGATTAGTTGTAAACCACACACTGTGCCAGTGAACCCAGGATCCCAAACCTTATGTTTGTAGTTTTGCTGATCAAAAGGCATAGTGAAAGACCCTGCAGAAATGTTAAAAGCTCTACATCATAGACTTGACTGGCAAGATGATCCAAATCCTATCAACCTCACCCACCACATTGCCACCATCCCCCCAGCTTTGGCACTGGTGTTGGTAATGAAATGTTGAAAATAACTCATTGTTCTTGTCAGGCCATCAGCTCCACATAATTGTGACTATCCTACTTAAGGGAAAGCTCTATGAACTTCAGCATCTCAAGTTATTATTCTACTTGCACCATTGTAACATGACAACTAAATTACAATTAAAAAGTAAACCCTACTTGCAGTGCACTACAGTTCGGACACACATGCCACCTGCCTGTTTTCAGTCCATTACTATTTAAAGACAACTTTTCTACTTGTATGTTAATCCAGTTTGACGGAGAAATCTGTGCTGAAAGTCTTTATTTTACTGTTGACATCTCTGGAATAGGTTACTCTGCAAATATTTGCATTCAGTTTGAGCTGTGTTAATATTACATCTCCATAAGACTGTGTGATAACAAATACAGCTGTAATTTAATAGTCTTCTTCCTATGATGTTCCACACAAAGAGCAGTGCAACCTTTGGCTTAACAATTGTTGCATTTCTTTCTCCTCCAGTCAAAATGCCAACATATTCAGAAGGCAAGTCTTTTAATTCTTAAACAAAATAAGCTTGCTTTTTACGTGTTTTTTTTTTTTTTTTGACACAAAGATAATGAAAGTTATTTCTCTTCAAAAGCTCTCATCGCTAAAGAAAAAGACAATAGTGCCTTGTAACGTATACTTCTTGAACTCCAGCAGAACTTTTTTAAGTAGAGGCCCATCCTGAAAGTGTCTGTGTGAAATTAAGAGTTGAAGCTGATCTGAAGGATAGACTTAGACAATACTGTGCTCCCGAAAGTTTATGCAGTAGAAGCAGTTTTGCTGGGGTGGAACGATTTTATTACCTTAGTAATTATCAATTAAAGGAAAGATTGTATTAATATTTTGTTTTTCTTAATCTGAATATCATCCATAAGTTTTCTACTTTATTAGGGGATTTCTTCACTTTGAAAAAAGATTGATTTAGGTTTTATTGAAACTTCTCTCTTAATTCTTACCGTGTGAAGAGCATGATCACTGCTGGGATTTCCATTTCACACAGTCTGCTGTTACAAAGATGTGCTTATAATGTATCAAAGAATAATTTGATTCTTTGAAAGTTTTGGGTTTTTTTTGGCAGGTGATCAGGCTGTGCATAGATTTGACCCTAAATGCTTGTAAATATCACAGCTGAAGCTAATTGCTTTGCTTTGTTTTTAAACTGTTAAATTTATAATCTTATAATCCAAGACTGACAATAGATTCTTCTTCTAAACAGTAAGTGGTCAGTCAAAGTATGTTGCAAGTTTATAAGACATTGCAATATTGAGTAACTTTTTTGTTATTAACTTTTATCATGTTGCTTAAATTAAAAAAAAAAAAAAGTAAGAATTCTCAAAATCCAGTGGCCATAATTTTGAGAAGGATATTTGTTTTGGTGCCTTTAACTTCAGTGAGGGGTATACTTTGGAATTGTGCTTACATAAAGTGACCATAAATTCAAATGAACTCTGTAGAACTTGTGCACTGTTTTCACACAGTGATACACAAATTCCTCAAGTTTTAAACAAGGGTTTGCTGTAGTTTAGTTCATGTAAAAGTTTACTTGAATCAAAATAGCTGTAATGTAGTTTGGTGAATCAAACTGAATTAAGGACATAATTACAGAATCAGTGATTCTGTAATTGTCATAGAATCATAGAACAGTTTGGTTTGGAAGGGACCTTAAAGATCACTAGTCCCAGATCCCCTGCCATTGGCAGAGACACCTGCTGCTAGACCAGGTTGCTTAAAAACTGGTCGAACCTGGCCTTGAACATTTCCAGGGATGGGACACCCACAGCTTCTCTGGACAACCTGTTCCAGTGTTTCGCCATTCTTCACAGGGAAGATGTTTTTTCCTAATGTCTAATCTAAACCTCCCCTGTATCAGCTTGAAGCCACTCCCCCTTGTCCTGTCACTACCTGTCTTTGTAAAAAGTCTCTCTCCAGCTTTCTTGTAGGCCCCTTTAGGTATTGCAAAACTGCTGTAATGTCTTCCTTGAGCCTTCCCTTCTCCAGGCTGAATGAGCCCAAATCTCTTAGCCTGTGTTCGTTTTGAAACCTCTTAAGCACAGATGTGCAAAGATGAAAAAGATTAAGCCATTCTTTAGACACACAAATATGTTCAAGGAATTATTTTGTTGTAAAAGCTAATACTAGTAATGACAGTCTTACATTTATATTTAGTTCGCTGTCATGCATATGCAAACTTTAACGGAAAAGTTTAACTGCATGGCATGTTACTGTGTAGTTTCAGCAGTTGAATTGGTATTTACAGAAAAAGCATGGTGAGGGGAGCAAAAGATTTGCATAGACCGGTATTTGAAATACTAACTTTGCTTCTCAGACCAAAACCATTTGCTATACCAGTCTGTCAGCTGCTAAATGTCATTTTAGTGATAACATTTTTTGGTTTTGTTTTCATTAGAGCTGAAAGAGCTTGCTATGTGTATCTTAATTACTGAAAGGGCAAATTATAATCTGTAAGGCCCCAACTAAACAGATTGCTTTACACAGTTAAGGAATAAAAAGAAAAATATGCATTTAGTGGCATGTTAGTGAAAGTGAAAAGATTTTCCTTTTCAAACCCAGTTAATCTATAGTAATGGGGAATACCACCCTAGGGTGTAAGGGACTACACAGATAGTGGAAAATCTGATAGTCTTAGAAGTCATGGGGTAATGGTTTTACTTCATGATCTTAAAGGTCCTTTCTGACCTACTTGATTCCATGATTATAAATCTACTGGGAGGTTTTCACAAGTCACAGAATTTCTGGAAGAATTGCTTAAGATAAACATTAGGTTGTTTTAACACTCAAAAATCTGAGATTTTTCTGTACCCATTAGACTAAATTTAGAGTAAGCAAAGTAGGTAACTGCATAAAAAATAATAATAATAATAATCCTGACTTAAAAAAGTGTCTGTTAAAGGTTTCAGTGCTGTCTTGTCTTAATTACTGTCATTTCTGTAGTGATCAAAGGAAATTATTTACAACTACAGAAGTGTACTTTCTAAGTAACTCCTCTGTTTAAGTGTTTTTATGGCTTTTGATATGCATTCTGTTGCTTAATATAATTTAATTAATGTTAATTAACTCCTTACATCATGTATGCATGAAATGTGTGGAAAGGTTGACGTGTGATGTTCAGATCAATGATGTACTAAAAGTCGATTGCTTGGAATGGACAGTTACATCAGGGGTGAAGGTGGGGGAAATGTGCATTTGTCAGTACTTACTTTGCCAAAGTTAGAGTAATTTGAGCCTTAGAGAGATTTTAGATGTTTTGATAACACAGTTCCAGCATCTTGAAATCTGGATGCCTGTCCCATAATTTTAGTTGTAATAAATTAGTAATATAAGTGGTTTATATTGATTACAATCCAGTAGAAGCATCCGAAGCTAACTGTAGCAAATCTCTTCTGCCTTGCAAAGGAGGGAATCAATAAGCAAACCCTTTATAGATATTTTAGGAAATAAAATTGGTACCTTCAGAATCCACATCAAACAATAGTATGCCAGGAAGTACTCTTCCTTGGAAGCCCTAGAAGTAATAAATCTTTGTGTGGAATTCTTGCTCACAACTCAACAGCCTGGCATTTTGTTTGCTGTGTATGAGTTATCAGTCATTGAACCATTTATGTACAAAACTCATCATCATGAGTGAAGTCACACTGAAGCATTTCAGGTCACCAGAGAAGCTTTGGAGTTAAAATTAAGAGTTTGTATACAGTAAAGAATTAGTGACTTTATTTTAGGGGCTAGTGTTTGTAATGAAGACCAGTACTTACTAGAAGTATTTACTTGTTTTTAATCATAGAATACCAGGTTGAAGGGACCTCAAGAATCATCTGGTCCAACCTTTCTTGGCAAAAGCATGGTATAGACAAGGTGGCCCGGTATCCTGTTCAGCTGAATCTTAAACATGTCCTGTGCTTGGGAATCCACCACTTCCCTGGGGAGATTATTCCAATGACCTCACTGTGGTTGCAAATGTGAACACAAATGTTCTCACTGTGAACATTTTTTGTCTTATGTCTATTTGGAATGTCCCTGTAACTCCTGCCTATTAGCCCTCATCTTTTTCATGGAACTTCCAAAAAGGCAATATCCATCTTCTTTGTATCCACCCTTTAAATCCTGGAACATGGTGAGAAGTTCTCCCCCAAGCCTTCTTTTCTCAATGCTGAACAAACCCTGTTCTCTCAGCCTTTCCTCATGTGGCAGGCTTCCTGGTCCTTTGATCATCTTTGTGGCCTTTCTCTGGACCCTCTCCAACCTGTCCACATCATTTTTGTAGAGCAGGGACCAAATGTGAACACAATATTCCAGGTGTGGCCTGACAAGTGCTGAGTAGAGTGTGGTGATGACTTTTTTATCTCTGCTGGTGATGCCCTTGTTGACGTAACCCAGAATCCTGTTGGCTTTCTTTGCCACAGCTGCACACTGTTTGCTCATATTGAGCTTTTTGTCCACCGCCATGTCCCTCTGCACAGAGCTGCTCCCCGCTGGGTAGATCCCAGCCTGTGCTGCACTCTCGGATTGTGTTTCGCCAGGTGCAAGACCTTACACTTGTCCTTGTTGCGTTTCATGAGGTTCTTGTTACCCCACTCTTCCAGTCTGTTCAGGTCATCCTGTGGCAGGTCTAGTGGCAGGCCACCAGTCTGAAAAGGAGCTGTTTACCAGCACCATTTGAGTGCAGCCCGTCAGACAGTTCCCCGCCCCCTGCACAAACCACTTGTCTGGACCATAATGCATCAGCTTCTCTAGGAGGAGTCTGTGGGGAAACTTTATTGAGAACCTTGGAGAAATTCAGGTAGACAGTGACCATTAATACTTTTCATAACACTGCAAAGTGTGCAGAATTATACATGTCTCACCCTGCATGGTGTACATATATTAAAGAAAATGTTAGGATGGAAAATGGAAGAGGCTTTTCAATAGTTACTTGCTACACAGTATATGTATATATTTTCATTTTTCTTATAGCTGCAGCTTTGAGAAGTTGCAAGACTTAATAGATTCCCTGAAGTGATACAATGATGATCTTATCTGTTAAATTTACTTATTTTAAATTTTAAGTTACCCCCGGTACGTGAAGGGTTGAAATACATACCAGATATAAGGCAAACTGTTCAGCCTCTGTGCTTTTTTACAGTAGTGTTGTGTTCAGTAACACGGATGCCATTCATATCCTTATTGCTTATGACCTTACACTCATTGCTTATAAATGCTTTCTTTAAGTAAAGATACTATCTTGACTGCCAGCTGCAGTTCCTGTGGCAGATATTTTTGTGGGTAAATAGGGAGCTTTACTTTCCAGTCCTTTCAGATACATCAATTTCTAGGCCCACTAGAATTTTCTGAAAAGAAAGTAATCTTGTCTGGAGTGCATCACTGTCGGGCTTTTGGTTTTTTTTCCCTTTTTGCAACAGTAATGACAAATTTAAGATTTCTGCTACATAAAAATGATTATACTTCGCTGTGTGTTTCATTGTCTAAGTCTGATTTTCATATTTTAAAGGTAATGAGCTACAGCAGTGACATGGGTAGCACATTTTTTTTTAAACATGGTATTCAAATCTGTAATCAACAGCAGATTCAGGTGCAGCTATGATTACATTTGTGAAGGTCAGAAGCTTGAAGAGTATCACAAGAGACTTAAGGATGTTTTCATTATAAAAGCAAGAAGGCTAATGCTCTTTTTTTTTTAATAGCTACTTTAAAGATAGGGACCACCATATCAAAACATGGTCATTTCCACAGTGGTCCAGATGGGGTTTAGAGGAGATGTTAACTTTGTTAAGCAAATGTTTGAGTGCTGTATTAAATTGTTTTATTTCTCAGGGTGATATTAAACGAATACATCAGCATACTGCTTGATGTGTTCTTGCGTTGTATAATTGCACTTTTCTTTCCCCTTTTCACACACACACACACACACACACACACACACACACAGAACAACAAAAAACCTCAAAAAGAAAATAATTAGTGCCTGCCCATAGCCCATTTTAAGTTGCAATTGGTATGTGTGATGTTTGCCGTATTATAGGAATTAAAATTTCAGAAATGAAAGGAAAAGATGATGTTCAGAACAGCAGTCATTTTCAGAAACTGCCTTCAAGACCTTGCGAAGATACAGAGCTGCCCTTTTCTGTTACAGGAAGGAGTGTGGGAAGAAATTACTTCTTTTATTCATAGAGTTGTTGTAGTAATAAATACAATGAAGGCGATGGTACTGCTATGGTGGGTTTCTAATATATACTTAACAGAAGCTCGAATGCATTATTCTGTTGGTTTTAGAATTTAAGGGTGTGAATATATGATTGTTAATCCTTTTATTTCTTTGTTGTGTGCTTTAGGATTTGAAAGTGTTTCTCAGTTTTCATTGTGGTTTGTTTTGGAAAGTAAAGTGAATGTGCTTGAGTTTTGAACTCTTTAAATTCAGTTAAACTAGATTTCTGCTCTGATGAGGTAAGGGGACAAGCTCACTGCAGAGCACTGGGGGGGAAAGAATCGCAAAATGAACCAAAAACCACTCCCCATCCCCCCTAAAAGAAACAAAATCCACCCACCCAAGACCCCAGTAAAAATCTCTTTAGAAGTGCTTTCTAAATGAAACTGTTGCAGGTTTTGATTGCACCCGTTTCTTTTTAAAGCAAAGCACACTTTTTCCTATTTCTGTGATTGTTTTATGTGCACTTATTTAAATAATAGGGTAATGTCGCAATCAAGATCATCTAGTGTGATGAAGGTGTCATTGCCTTCTCCTCGAGTAATCTGTTCCAGTAGCCTGTCTTTACCGTTAGAAGGTTTTTACTCTTATGTCTAGCTGTAATATGAGCATATTCATTCTTTTAAAATCCTTTTATGTTTATGCAAAATCACACATCTTAGCCTTTAAATGGGACCTTCAAAGACTGTATTGCAAAGTTGTCTAGATTCTTCTTTTTATCATATTTATCCTGCTATATGTATCCTTAGAAATTACCTTTGTCTCTGCTCCTTGACTAGCTCAGGAAATAGGCCAGTGCAAACCTTAAGAAATTCAGTGAGGAGAGATGCAAAGTTTTCTGTTTGTGATGGACTAACCTCTGGTAAATGTGCATGGTAAGAGAGAAAGGTCAGGAAGTTTATGATGGAATATAAGGAAAATTACCTTTACTCACAAGAACAGTTTATCAGATTGTGGATTCACTGTCACTGGAGGTTTTTGAGATGTGCTCAAACAAGCTGTGAGCAACCTGGTTAAGCTTAGGGGCTTTCAACGCTCTCAGGCCCTTGTTATGCTTGCAAGCCCTTGCCCTCATGGGCAACTTCAACCACGCCAATATCTGTTGGAGGGATGGTACATCTCGGCCCAAGCAATCCAGGAGGTTCCTTGATTGTGTGGAAGACAACTTCTTGCAAGTGATAGAGGTGCCAACCGGGAGAGGCTGGTGGGGAATGGGATGCTCCAAGGCAGCCTTGGCTGCAATGATCTCTGGATGGTGGAGTTCAAGATCCTCAGGGCAGTTAGAAGGGCATGCAGCAAGCTCACTGCCTTGAACTTCAAGAGAGCAGACTTCATCCTTTACTGAGCAGGTTCCATTGGGGTAAAGCCTTAGAAGGCTTCACTAAGGGCAAATCATGCCTGACCAGTTTGTTGGCTTTCTATGATGAGGCTACAGAACTGATGGACAGGGGCAGAGCAGTTGATGTCATCTACCTGAACTTGTGCAAAGCATTCGACGTTGTCCCACATGACATCCTTGTCTCTAAACTAGAGAGACATAAATTTGATGAATGGACCACCTGGTCCTTTCCAATCTTAACCATTCTAGACTCTATGATTCGGTACTGTCCATGTTTAGGCAGGGGGTTGGACATTACAAGGGCATTTTCAACCCTCATGATTCAAAATCTCAAATTAAGCGTCGCAACTGCATGCCTTCTTGTGGCATTAGCTGCAGATCTGTTTTGCCTAGAAAGCTATTGGCTTCTTTTCATAAATTAAGTACGTTTGCAATGAAACTCTTGAGTACTTCTATAAATTAAAATGTCAGTTTCCTGTCTGTAGGTGATGTGAAGAACTGAGAAAAAGAAATTAATCCAACCATTGTTTTGGGGTTTTTTTGTTTGGTTTTTTTTTTATAATTTTTTATTAGGTATCCTTGTGTCATTATGCTTATTTGGTAATGAACATTGTCATGTGACCTTCCTCATGAGTCTCCTGCAATTGGTAACTTTTTCATTGTTCTGGTAGAGTGCTGAGGAATCATCAGAGTAGCTGGAGAGGCAATTGCGCTGCTAACTCAGGACAGTTCTCTGTAGGGTATAGAAAGTCAGAAGCAGGCTTTGATTCTCTACTTGAGTGAAGACCTGCTTGCAGCAGAAAAATTGCAGTGGTTTGAGAATGACCTGCATTGCTGAGTGAATAGCTGCTACATTTTGCACCAGCTGGTCTTTGTGGGTTTTTCTTGCTGCCTCTTCAGCTGTTTGGCTATGTTCCCAAACAAACAGCTGAGTAGTGGTGTCTGTGTGCATGGATCACTGAGGCTGGGCCTTTGTAACAGAAGATAAGAAATGGTCTTACTAAGTAGACATCAGCAGGAAAGAATATTGTAAGTTTATCTCCTTCAACGTATAAAAGCACTGAGGTAAAGTAAAGGGACACAGAAATGTTAAGTGAACACGAAATTGTTGAGTGGATACCTCTCATTACAGGAGTTGCTGAATAAAGATGCATGGGTTCTGTAGAGAATAAGGGGGCTGTAAAATGTTTAGACAAGTATTTTGCAAGCAGGCAGATATTTAAAGTTATCTAATATATTTGGAGTAGGACAGTGAATTACTCAAATCCAGGATGAACTGATGTTACAAGTAGAAAAACTCTGGATAAGAAATTAGTATTTTCTTTCAAAATAGATTGGAAGCTTCTTTAACCAGCTTTCTACTTTTTTTTCTAACTAGTTAAGTATTGTCAAATGGATGTCCAGTCATCAAAACTTTTGAAATGTGAATATTACACTTTGTATTCAGGGTGTTGTGGTGTTGGTTTTTTTGTTTTTTTTTTTTTTTCTTTTCATCAATTTCTTGATTTGCTTTTTTATTTTTTTTTCTTTAATAATACACATTAGGAAAATATAGCTCTTCCCCTATACATTTGCTTCTATAAAGATTTAATTAAAATGTAAGCATTTTTTTAAGACAGAGTTAAACTAGCTTTTCCTTAGTGATTGTAGCTATGTCTCTAGCTGATTTATACATTACTTCAGTTGAATTATAAGAAATCTGACAATGAGATCTGAACAATGATTCTTAAACCTCAGTGAAGTTATATGACTAATGCAACATGTATCTTTATTATGCTTCACAGTGAACTTTATTTATGGGCTTGTGTATTTTTTCAGATCTTATTCATGCGAAGAAGCAGTCTGCTGAGTGTTCAGAATTAAGTCAATGGAAGTACTTGTGCATATGTGTTTTCTTAAGAGTTATAGAATTATCACAGCACTTGTTCTGGGCTACAGATAATGGCTGGACTTCCATGGGACTTCTCACTTCAAGTTTGTTAATTTAATCCATGCCATTATGCTTTGTTTGTCAAAGAGCACCATGATGTTGTGCAATCAAAATGCCTACATATATTCAGAAGTACCGCTGAACGTGCACAGGGTTGATTTGCATGGTTATAGGACAACAGCTGCACTGTGTATCACTCTGTGTCCATATATGTACATACAAATGTACTGCTGTAATAGCCAGTCATGCTCAGGCTGTTGTGAGAATAGTACTAATGACCTTCATGCAGTAAAGTTAAAGGTTCATAAAGTTAAAGGTGTGTTATGCTGCTGTGCAGTCTAAGTTACGAACCTTAAGCACTAATTCCTGTGATAATTTTTTTGGGTCACAAATGCAGATCTTCAAGTCTGGTTTTCTTAAACTGTAGCCCATTTTACAGGTTAGAGCAACTCCAAGAAGACATGGGAAACTTTCAGCTCAAATCACTGGCTTTTTCAGGAAAGCTTCCTTCATCATATATGTTTAATACGCACAAACTACTCTGACATGTACTGAGTAGATAGTACAAAATCTGTTTTGTTTTCTGCCACATATGCAGCTTCTGGTGATAGATTGTTATGGAGTGCTTGCTTTACCATTAAGCATATACACCTGAGTGTTTCTTTTGACCATTTTTGATTAAAAAAAAATAAAAATTTAAAAGTCAGTCATGTATACTGAGAGAGATTAATTTCTGAATTCACTTACCTAAAACAGAGACGTGGGCCAGGGTGTACAAAAGGAACTTTTTAGCATCTTTCTGAGAAAAAGAAAATAAAAATCTTTGGAATAGTAGAAATGAACTTCAGGCGTACTGGCTGCTTTTAAAAATCTACTGTTTGGATATTGACTGACGTGGAAATATTAACGTTATGTGAACTGTCATTATCAAGTTTAAAGAATGTTATTTCTGTTGGTGTCTATTGTTCATGGAATAGGCTATTTCTGTATCATATTTAATTGTTGCTTTCACAGGATGAGAATAATTTATCTGAATTACTCAAATATAAAACAAATGGAAACATTGTTCTGAAATCTGAACCTGTATAAAACCCCAAAAAAGCCAATAACAAAAAAAACCCGAAATCAATTATTTTAACGCAAAGCATTTTGTTAGGATATTATGTTAAATTAGCACGTATGAACTGAGTATAGTTGCCTGCAGACATACGCATCTATTTCTGACTGATGCAGTTGTCTTTCACTTCATCAGACGTTAAGTGATATCAGTTTATTGCTTTTATTTCATCAAGACTGAATTAATTTCTGGAACAGTGCATTTTTTAAATACTATGCATGAAATGTCTTTTATGAATATAAGAAGCCATAGTTGTTTTCTTGTTGAAGAATGAGAGGTTGAAAGATCTCTTGTTAAATAATTGTTTCATGAAAATAAGGGCAAACCCTACTATTTACTTGCCATTCACACTCTAGTTAGACTAAAATGTATTAAGTCTCAAGCCGTTCAAATGACTTTAGTCCTCAAAAATTGTGCTGACAGCTGGAGGCAACACAGTATATTATGTATCACATTTCTTTATATGCTCCTAACACGACCACTTTAAGACAACAGCTATTACAACTATATCTAAAGTGTCTGTATGCTGGGCTGCTAAGCACTAAGGAGCAAAAACCACAGTATTTCAATTAAACTTAATACTGTCTTGCTCAAAATGAATTTTTTTACTCTAGAGCTCAGTAGAAGTTCTCATAAAATTTTGAACCAAATGTTGTGTATCACAAACTGAAGTCCTAATTACAGTGGAAATGATACCAGTACTGTTTTGATGTATACTGTCTTTACTCTAAAGTAGTTCTAATTGAGAGCCATGTTGATACAAAAGTAACAAGTCTATATGAATGAGAAACATTAGCATGAATGTAAAAATTTATGCTAATCCAAGTCCATTTTTTAACAGTTTTGTTTTCTTTTTCCCGTTTCCAACCAAACATAAAGAACATAATTGATGAATGGGCATTGTGCTGAAACATGGGATCTTAGCTCTACGCATTCAAACCAGCGTGCAATGATTGTGTGCTGGACTACGCATCACGTAAGAGAACTGCAGTTCTCACTGAGATTTGCTCTGAAGCCTTGAATAAGTTGCAACCCTTGCATAGTTCCTGCTCTTTTTCATCTCTTCTAGATTAAAACTCTTGAGGAGGAGGGAAAGAAGGTTGTATGCTAAAACCTTTCTTGATTACCGTTAGAAATTGTAGGTATGTAATATAAACAACTGGCATTTAAAAATGCTGATTAAAATCAGTCTTGCTATCTTCTTACAACAGATGAGAGCGGTAATTAATTCACCTGCATTGCATATACAGCTTGCTCTTAACCACAGTAGCTCATCATGTGCTGTAATAACCTGAGAACTGAGTAAACATTTTCACACTCAGTTGACCAGAGCGTCATGGTTGTGAGAGTATACATTGCCAGGAGAACATGCACTTATTAGTTTAGAACTCATCATAGTCACTTCAATGTAAGCATGCAGCACAAGAGACATCATCTGTAGGCTGGACTCAGAACCTGTAACAATTTAATCTGTTCCACAGTCTTCCTATGGATCTTCAAACCTATGAATGGTCTCTGCAGTGGAGACTGCTGCAGAGATCCCTGAGTTAGCATGTCTTGAATGTGAAAATATGCAGGCAGCAAAATGATGAAGAGATGCCAGTATCAAGGAGCGAAAGTAACAGTAAATGCAATCTAAATGTGAATGAATGCAAATATAACTGCATTATACTTTTGTCTATCAAAAACTTCTCTGAACATTGGTTGTGCGAAGGCCAGAATGCTACATTTGTGACAAGCTACTTTTAGGAACACTGATGAGAATTTTTCTCCGCTCCACGTTTGCACACAATCGGTGTTAACACACTGAAAAGATGGCCCTCTTTCTCAAACACAGAGGCCTTTTATAAAGTTATGTCAGTATCAGTGAGGACAGACATGGCCCAACAGAAGTGACAGGGTAAATTGCAGCTCGTCTTCATGTAACTGCCATGGAGTAATTCAGAAAAACAATTTAAAAGGTACTTATACTTGCAACTACTTAGTAAATTAGTCTGTACAAGAGCAAACTGATTAGTTGAATCACTAACTGTAAAGATGCACTGGAATCTGGAAACGTGGTTTTATTTTAAAGAAATGAGCAAACCTACATTCCTAATAAATAACCTCTGTTTCAGATGTGCAAGGCATTATCTTTCCATGTGAGTGCTTTTCAGACAGTGGGTAGTTCTTGAAGTAGTTGTTATCTTAACTTGTGCTGACACTCAGGGTGCTCTTGCAAGCGGGTTTATGAGAGACTTATATCCTCTGAAATTCAGGCAAGCAGAGCAGACAATGCCACACTTGCTTGCTATTTCCAGAGTGATGGGTGTTTCTGTGCTGTACTATTGTACAGTCTAGTATACAGTAAAAGCCTGCCTTAAAGAGACGGACATCTAAAACCCGAGTTGCAAAGGCAGCCCTAAATTTAAGTATGTGAAACCAGTGGTACTCTTCATGCAGGTAACCTAATCTGTAGGTAGGATACTTAACTAAAGATTGGACTGTAAGTTTTACTGGACTAGATGAATAAAGGTAATTGCTTTTTGTAGCTCACTGTCATTTCTAGATGCCTTGCATTGTAATCAGCAACTTAAGACAAGACTGATGTGCAATCTTTTAAAGCTCAGCAGCGGGGCATTCTCTGTTGGAGATTCTGATCTCCATGGTATGCATAATGTAACGATAGATAACCTAGAGATACAAAAAAAGAAACCAGGGCTTCTGCGTTGTCTGGAGAAGAGAGCATGCCAGCTGGCTAAGGAGGAGCTGGAGGAGGAGAAAGAAAATGTTCCTTTTTTGTTTAGTGAAAAGAATTTAAGAGTGTGAGGTTTCAATACTTTTTTTTTTTCTTTTTTCCCTACCCAACTCTTTTATTACCATATAACCTTGTTGCATGTCTTCTGATAAAATTTCTTATTTTTCTCTTGAACTATGGGGTGTGTTTTGTGAGTGAGTGGGGTTTACTGGTTGGGTTGTTTTAAACTGAATTACAAAGTACTTCTTATCCAGGGATTTAGCAGAGCTATTTTGCAACTCCATAAACTGGGACCTTAATACGTGTCACAGCTACTCAGCACAGTCACAGCATGTCAGAAAGAAAATGGGAGTAGATTTTATTTCAGGTGCATAAAAGCTAGTGGAAAAGAGGTAAAAAAAGCAAGAGAGTATTTCAGTTGCAGATGGCAACCAAAAGGCTGTCTCATGTCTGCTATGCTGGGCTGTGTGCTTGAACCCCATGGTCACTGTGCAAGTGTGATCTGTTTGGTTTGGTTGGTTTATTGATGTTGTTTTAGGTGAATATTTGGCAGATCACATATAGCAATTAAGGGTGGTCTGTGCTTAGTATTCATCTTTCATCATGTCAAATAAACAAATATTTACTGCTTCAACACAGTTTTATTCCACGCAGGTGAAAATGTATGAACAACAGTCTACTTCAGAAATCCCAACCAGATGGGTGTAAGACATCACGCTTTTCAATATGCAGTAATTTAGATGTTCTGCCTGTAAAAATTACTTTATTGAAACCAATCAGAGGAGCAAAATAATGTTTACACAGGCAACATCGTGTGCTCTTTAAAAGGCATAAATGACAGTGATTGCTAGGAATATTCTCCTAAATAAATATTTTGGTTTGTTTTTTTTTGTTGGTTGCTTGGTTGGTTGGGTGTTTTGGGTTTTTGGTGTTTATTTTGTTTGTTTCTTTAAGATTTACCATTTACTGCCATTACATTGAGTTATCTCAAGAACTAACTTCTCATAAGGAAGTTTCTCTTAAAATATTATTCTTAAAATATTATTCTAAAAAAACAATTATTTTTTATTTTGCTTTTGTATAGAAGGGGAGAAAGAATAATGATGCAGGTCTTGTAATATAAAACTTTTCTTCCCAAAGTGTTACCAAATACATCTCAAATATATTAAATAAGCACAGATAGATTTAATGTATATTAAATAAACTCTTAGTTCATATCAGTTTCCTTGTAGTTCTCTGTTATTATTTCAGCTACTTGCTTTTCCAGATGCTTGCTGACTGAATGGTTGGAAAACCTTTTTACATTGTACGAATACCCTAAGATGGTTTTCCAGAACATGGAACAAGGGGTATTTATGCATATATTTATACACTCGCTGCCTGTTGAAACAGATGTTTCTGAGCGTGCTTGGTTTGGGGGTGAGATTGTTTTCATATTTTAAACACAGTTTATCATTATATTGGTTTCAAATTAAAAGAAAAATGATACCTGAAGGCAGGTTGGATTTATAATTTGATGTTCCATGTTCCCTTTTTGTCCTCCCGTTGACTTTACTTGCTGCACAACCAAGGCAGATCAACTGTTCTAGAGGTAATGTGAAATAGTATCATCTGTGATCAGAATGAACATTCTTGCTTTCTTCAAAAGGTTCTTAATAGGATATCTCTTCAGGATATTTTCTCCTTGCTATATAATTTTAATTTTAAATAGACAATCCTAGACAAAACTTTAGACCAATCTAAATTCAGTATTTGACAGCTTTGAGTGGGATGCTGAACTAGCTACCTGCCCAAGGTTCTCTCCAACTTTGATAATTCTGTGACTTTGTTTTCTGTGAGAAATAGCAGACTAATTCCAAGTATGTTTTACAGATCTATAATGATTACTTCTGGAATTTAAAGAGCTTCTAACTACACTTAAGTCTTATGATGTCTGGTGTTTGGGATGCACATTCTCATTTTTTAAAGCTTTGGTGAAAATAGAAATTTGTGAGACAGGAGATGTAGAATACAGAGTTCTTGGTTTAATTCCTAGGTCTGCTATAAATACTGTGTGGTGTCCAGTGAATCACTGAGTTTCTCTGTGGCTCACTTGTTTTTCTGTTGAAGGTTAATCATGATGCTTCTCTCTTTATTTTGATATAGACTTTTTTAGGAGGTGGTCTGCCTCTGTCTACTTTCTTGGAGAAAGGGGCTGCAGGGAAAATTAGAACCAGGTTTTTTGTTTGTGATACACAATTAATTGTCCTGGCCAGAAGCCACTGTCACTGCTGTGCTTAGGGTGATCCAGGCAGGAGTTTATCTGGAGCCTCTTGTTCAAAAGTGATCCTATTTGAGCAAAAAGGATACCTTTGGAAAGCTGGTCTTCCAGAATACTTCCAAAACCTCCCCACCCTGCATGTGGGCTGCTTTGTGTCATGGCATGTTACTGAGACTTTGATTTTTTTTTTTTTTGGAAAATTTTTTTTTTTAATGCTTCTGGGATGGGGATGGTAAAAGTCTCTGTAAAAGATGTGTTCAAAGATCAAATTCTATCTTTACTGTTTCAAAGGCTTTCTACAGAACCAAGGGCTAAACAAAGATGGAGGAGGCAGGAAAATTATGCTACTGCCCTGGTTTTAGCTGTAACAGTTGTTTGGGGTTTTTTGTGGGTTTTTTTTTTGTTTTTTTTTTTTGTGTTTGTTTTTCCTAATAACTGGTGCAGTGCCGTGTTTTGGCTTTAGTCTGGGAGCAATGCTGATAGCACACTGATGTTTTAGTTGTTTTGAAGCAGAATCTACCCTGATTAAGGACTTTTCAGTTTCACATGCTTTGCCAGTGAGGTGGGGCACAAGAAACTGTGAGGAAGCAGAGACAGGACAGCTGATCCAGACTAGGTAAAAGGATATTCCATACCACAGCATGTCACACCCAGTATATGAACTGGAGGCAGTCACCTGGAAGGGACGGATTGCTGCTTGGGTCAGGCTAGGTGTCAGTCAGTGGATGGTGAACAATTGTATTGGGCATTACTTTTGTTTGTTGTGTTTTTTGTTTTCCCTTGTAGTTTCATATTCTCTCCCCTTGTTATTTCCCTTATCATTATTATTAGTGCCGTACTGTACTCTAGTTATTAAAATGTCCTTATCTCAACCTGTGGGTTTTACATTTTTTCAGTTCTCCTCCCCATCCCATTCGGAGTGGGGAAGAGCAATGCAGGTTGAGCGAGTGGCTGCATGGTACCGAGTTTCTAGCTGGGCTTACACCATGACAGCTACTTAAATTCGTAACTTTCTGAAGAGACTTGGGCTTGAAAAGAGGATTTTTTTCATTTTATATACTTTCCATTCCCTTTGTAGTCCTGTAGCATATCAGTCAATGAGGCTAAGGAGCTGTGCTGTTATGCAGAATTATTCAAAATGTTTATTTTTTTCTCCAATGAATATAGAGCTCAACTTGCATCTACTGGAATAAAATTTTCTGTACTGCTATCTCTACAGAGGCTTGCCTTCTCTAGTTAAATTTAAACAAGCCTAACGTATTAACTACTATCAACAGTGTTTTATAAACATTACTTGAATATGAAAGTTTGGATCATCATAAAATAAAGCCAGAGAATATTCTATGACAAACAGTGGATCTCAAAATCTTTCACATCATTAGAAAGATTTAAGATCATTAACTTAATATGCTAAATCATTTAACATACTATGTCTGTTTCTTGGCTTGAAAATAATGAAGTAAATTTTTGTGGGGTTGTTCATTTTTTTTCCTAGTGAACTTACAGTTTTTGTTATCCTAACATTGCCAGGGGTACCCAAAGCTCCCGGTGTGGTTGGAGAGTGTTGTGTATTATATTTCTAAAATACTATCTGAAGCATAGAATAATTCTTTAGTCTTCTCATGTTATTGCCTCTCCTCATTTAAAACTTAAATGAGATGCCGAAGGTGTTTACCAGTGATATATCTGCATGGCTCCATAAACAATCAGATATGGATAGGAGCACCCACCAGCCTAATCTTTCACAAATATTGCTGCAAACCACCAATATGTAATATTAGCTCTAGTATCAGTTCTAGTGAAACTGCTGTCCAACAGTGTTTGTATATGTATATATTTCTGCATGCCATAATGATACAAGGAGACTCAATAACAAATGTAAACTAATGAAGTATAGCTTTTGAAATAAGACACCTCCAGTTCAGAACGTAATTGGGAAGTGCACATGTGTCTGTCAGCAAGCCCAGACAAAAGCAGTGTAGAAGCAGTGAAAATGAAGACTGAGGAGAGGGAGAAGATTGTAAATTGTTTTGTGGCTCTGAAGGAAAAAATAAGGATGGTGGTTTGGTAGGAGTGGTATCTTTTTTTCTAATTGATATGTCATAATTATGAATATGGTCCTAAAAGCTTAGATGTTTGAATTGACTGCATATGTAATTATTTAGTTATAAATCCTTTATTTGAAAGTCAGTCTGTAAGAACAACTTGAATAATAGTGAGAGGGGGAGACTACAGAAGTAGTCCTTTGTAGTTTGTAAACCTCTACACAGTGTTGTGTATTTTTTTACTAATACTGGAGAGACAAATTTTGTTTTGTGCGGTACACTGCATAGATCTGGTGCTAGACAAATAATATCTAATACAGCTCACAGCAATATGGAGACATCTACAGTGTGAGACTTCTAACTGTTCTTGGTTTTAGGGTGGATTCTGTCCTGGATTTTGTTCAGAATTCAAAGTCTCAGCCTTGAAAGCTCACTATGTAAAGTATGTCCCAAATTTGAAAACTGATAAAATTACTCATCTTTGGATTTCTGCTGGCATTTCAAGGAATGATCAAAGTACACAGTTTCTGAAATAATGCCATAATCTGAATTGCTTCCAGATATGGTCCCTGTATATTCATCAGTCTAAGTCTATGAAGAGATGGGAGGGTCCTATGCTATGTACTCTATGCCTCCAGTGCTAAAGAGGGAGGAAGGGGAGTAGTGAAGAGATGGTTGCTGGAGTTGTAAGCCATGCAGGGGTGGACAGAGGGTGGTGCTTCAGTTCTTAATTACAATTCATTAAAAATTAAGCTTCACCCTGAGAGAGAGAGACATGGGAAGTGATGAGGCCTGAGTTCTAAAATAGGGCAGCAAAATCTTGCACACAGAAGCAAATCTTTGTAGCACTGAAGCTCAGATTTTGTCAAAATGTCATGAACGTGGCTGCAGCTGTTACAAGGCTTGAATTCAGCCAAAATTCTATAAATGTATAAGCTGTCAGCTGTTTTCCTGGTTGTTTGCTCTCCTCAGAAATTTTTGATCTGCTTGATAATGTTGTGGTGAAGTGTGAGCCTAGTAAAAATGACAAACACCAATACATCACATTGCTGCATGCAGAAGGACACTGCAGGTTCTGAACTGAAAAGTGCTGTAATAAGTGAGATTTCAAAGACCGCAGTCGCACGATGCATGTCAGTTGTGTTGGGTGGGAAAAACCAGCATCAGTGATCAATTTGTTTTCAAAACAATTACTAACAATCCAGGTTTGCTATGTTAAGTAACTATGAATGCAAATATTTTAAAAATATCTCATGAAACATCCCAAATATAAGCAATACTCAGACCTTGATGTAAAGAAGCCATGGTATATGCAATATGGACAGACAGATCGGTGGTCCTCTCTAGTACCTGCTGAGACTTCATCCAGCCATAGAGGGTATTTGAAATTTTTTCATACTGACTTTTGGTGATTCTGCACGGTTTTAATTTTAAAATAGCTGAGGTGTGATTTAAGTCTTGGTGTTCAAAAGGCACTTCCATCAGATTTGAACTTTGAGATAAATGTGCAGAGATTTTCAGTAATGTCCATATCTTGTGTGCACTCATACATAAGCCTGCTAACCGTAGTTAAACTGAATGCAGGGTGTACTGCTCCTTTTGTTTTTTATACTGAATACCTACAGCTCATCTGCATTGACTGTGTTGCTTTGCTATCAAGATGCCACCTGTGGTGGGTTGACCCTGGCTTGACACCAGGTGCCCACCAAAGCCACTCTATCACCCTCCTCCTCAGCTGGACAGGCAACAGAAAATATAATGAAAGGCTCGTGAGTTAAGGACAGGGAGATCACTCAGCAGTTACGGTCAGAGGCAAAACAAAATCAATTTGGAGAAATTAATTTAATTTATTTCCAATCAAATCAGAGTAGGATAATGATAAATAAAACCAAATCTTAAAAACCACCTTCCTATGATCTCTCACTTCTTACTTGGATCAACTTTACTCCCAATTTCTTCTCCCCCACAGAGGTGTAAGGGGATGGGAGATGGGGAATGAGGGTTGTGGTCAGTTCATCGTGCCTTGTCTCTGCTGCTCCTTATCTGGGGGAGGACTTCTCACACTCTTCTCCTGCTCCAGCATGAGGTCTCTCCCATGGATGCAGTCCTTAAGGAGCAGACTGCTCCATCGCGGGTCCCTTCTGTGGGTGCAGGCCTTCAGAACAGACTGCTCCAATGTGAGTCCTTTCCATGGGTGCAGTCCTTCAGGAACAGACTGCTTCAGTGTGGGTCCCTTCCGTGTGATGCAGTCCTTTAGAAAGAGACTGCTCCAGCGTGGGTCCGTTCCATGGCTGTGGTCCTTCAGCAACAGACTGCTCCGGTGTGGGTCCCTTCTATGGGGTGCAGTACTTCAGGAACAGACTGCGCTGGTATGGGTCCCGTGCTGGGTCATCAGTCCTGCAGCAAACCTGCTCCATTGTGGGCTCCTCTCTCCACAGGGCAAAAGGTCCTGCCAGGAGCCTGTTCCAGTGTGGGCTTCCCACGGGGTCACAGCCTCCTTTGGTCCCATCCATCTGCTCTGGCTTGGGGTCCTCCCTGGGCTGCAAGTGGAGATCTTCTCCCCCATTAACCTTCATGGGCTGCAGGGGGGACAGTCTGCGTTGTCATGGTCTGCTCCACGGGCTGCAAGGGAATCTCTGCTTTGGTGCGTGGAGCATCTTCTCCTCTCCTTCTTTGTTTACCTTGATGTCTGTTTGTCTCACATATTCTTTCTCCTCTCTCTGGCTGAAGTTGTTGCTGCACAGCAACTTTTTCCCCTTCTTAAATATGTTATCCCAGGGACAACACCACCATCGCTGATGGGCTTGGCCTTGGCCAGGGGCAGGTCCATCTTGACCCATCTTGCATTGGCTCTATTGGAAGTGAGAAGCTTCTAGCAGCTTTTCACAAAAGCCACCCTGTCACCTTACCCACTACCACATCCTTACCATGCAAACATAGTACACCACCGCAGGCAAACTCTACATGAAGTGTATGTGCAAGTGGGAAAGTTGGATAATAAACACTCAAAATGATCTTTTTGTCTTTGAAGTCATTGTAATCTAGTAGGAACAGAATTATGTAGCAGAAGCTATTATCTTGGATGTTTGACATTACTAAGGCGATAGCCTAAGAAAATACATAAATCTACTGAATAACCATGAAATGTATTCAACCGGAGAAAACAGAAAGAAAAGACAGCAGCTTACAAGTGGAGAGATACAAGCTACCAAAAGAGATGTGAAACATTAATTCCGCCATCTTAAGATTGTTGGCTTTTGAGTTTGTTGGGGTTTTTTTGGTGTGTGTGTGTTTTGTTTATTTTTTTTTTATTTGGGGGGGGGGTTGGTTTGTTTTGGGTTTTATTTTTATATATATATATTTTTTTTTTTTAATTTTTTTTGAGCCACCAGATGCCTGCCACATTGCTCTTGCACAAGTAATATCAGCTTGGATGAAAGAATTTCTGACCTTATCCTCCTAAATATGGATATGTGTATGGCTTGCACATGCCAGTGGTTCTTCAATGAGCTGGCATGGGGTCTGTTTAAACAACTTTTCCACTAGCAGAGCTTATTTTCTATGCAAAAGATGGCTAATTCTGTAAAATACTACTACTGAGGCCAAAGATTTTTACTTGCCTATGTGACTGAGAACTTCTGATTGTGTACTTTGATTCCTCATACTCCCAAATTTTCCAAGCTTTTGCTCAGGTTTTAATGAAGTCCAAACCATCACATATTATCTGCTGCTTCTGCATGCATTCGGTCTGCGCATTCAGTCTAAATTTACTGTTGGCAAAAAAGAAACTGAACACTGAGGGAATGCAAAATAACTTAAAATATCGAGACTCAAAAATGAACCACATTCTAGTTTTAGTCTGAGTACTTCCAAACCAGGAAGGGTTAGGATTTTTTCCCTCTTAAGAAATTATGTTGGTAACATTGGTTTCATATTGAATTTGTTTCAAGGGTAAGTCTAATCAGAGAGAAGACAGTGGTACACTTAACCTGTTTTATAAACTGGGGTATAAATGGTTAAGTGGAAGCTTCAACTGATTTGTGAAATGGTACTCATATATAGGTATAAATGGGTAAAACCTGGGAGTAAATTTGGGATTCCTAAATCTGATTCGGAAATATACACCTGCTGTTTAATAGAATCATGGAATAGTTAGGGGTGGAAAGGGCCTAAAGGTCATCTAGTTCCATCTCCCCTGCCATGGGCAGGGACACCTCCCACTAAAAAATGTCACCCAAGGCTCCGTCCAACCTGGACTTGAACATCAACAGGGGTAGAGCATTGACAGCTTCTCTGGGCAACCCATTCCAATGCTTCACCACCCTTACAGTAAAGAACTTCCTCCTTATATACAATCTAAACTTCCCCTGTTTAAGTTTTAACCCATTACCCCCTGTCCTATCACTATAATCCCTAATGAAGAGTCCCTCCCCAGCATACCTACAGGCCCCCTTCAGATACTGGAAGGCTGCTATGAGGTCTCCATGCAACCTTCTCTTCTCCAGGCTGAACAGACCCAACTTTCTCAGCCTATCTTCATAAGGGAGGTGCTCCAGTCCCCTGATCATTCTCGTGGCTCTCCTCTGGACTTGTTCCAACAGTTCCAGGTCCTTTTTATGTTGAGGACAACAGAACTGCACACAATACTCCAGGTGAGGTCTCACGAGAGCAGAGCAGAGGGGCAGGATCACCTCCTTTGACCTGCTGGTCACACTCCTTTTGATGCAGCCCAGGATATGGTTGGCTTTCTGGGCTGCAAGTGCATGCTGCAGCCGGCTCATGTTCATTTTCTCATCCACCAGCAGCCCCAAGTCCTTCTCTGCAGGACTGCTCTGAATCTCTTCTCTGCCCAGCCTGTAGCTGTGCCTCGGATTGCTCCAACCCAGGTGTAGGACCTTGCACTTGGCATGGTTAAACTTCATAAGGTTGGCATCAGCCCACCTCACAAGCGTGTCAAGGTCCCTCTGGATGGCATTCCTTCCCTCCTGCATATCATACTGAACCACGTAGCTTGGTGTCATCGGCGAACTTGCTGAGGGCGCACTGAATCCCACTGTCCATGTCACCGATGAAGATGTTGAACAAGACCAGTCCCAACACCTATCCCTGAGGGACACCACTCGTTACTGGTCTCTGGCTGGACATTAACCCCAACTCTTTGTGTGCGGCCATCCTGACAGGTCTTTATCCTCTGAATACATTAATAACTTTCTGTAGTCTACCATTTACTAATTTATATTTCTGCAGTCTTGAGGTAATCCAGGTTGCATCTCTACTATATAAATGAGAGGCTCTAGATATGTTTTGTGGGGTTTTTTTTGTGTGTAATACTCAGTTTCTTTCCTGAAGAGGCTGTTACATGTGTGAGCAGATTTTTTATGGGGTCCTGAATTTTCTCAATTTCTGTTTGTAAGCTTTGTCCTCATTTTCCTTCTCCTTCCTCATTTTTTTTATATTACTATTAAAAAATACAATGTCACTTGAATTTGGAGAAATTATGCATTAGTATTTTATCCCCACCCTCCTTCCCTCTTTCCATGATCCTCTTATTTCACACCCGATCCTCTTATTTCACACCCATTCCTCTTGTCTTTGGCTAAAACTTGCACAAATAAAGCAATCTTTGCCTTAGTAAGATTTGCTTAGCAGAGCAGTAGGGCAGGTGATTTGTAAAGGAAATTATCTTCACGTTTCTTTGGGAATGGCTGAGAAGAAATGTGTCTTGGTTAAGGTGTGCATTTGACTCTAGTGTCTCCCCGTAGAGCACTAAAGTTGAACCTGTATGAACTAGGCGATGTATATTGCTGTAAAGATCTACTGTTTGAATCCACTTTCCCCATTATTTAAAGCCTTGGGTATTTTAAGTGTTTCTGTGTGTGACCTGGGCAACTACACGTAAGAATTATTTAAAAACCAGCATGGCTGAGGAAACCATGAAGATGAAAAAACATTCATTGGAAGAGGAGGGAGAGAGATGCTGTAATGAGCAAGCATTTGTTTATGGACTTCTTTCCACAAACTTGAAATGGGATGCTGTTAATAAAATTGATTAGTATTAAGGTTCATCTCCTGCGTACTTGTGAGAGTGATTACTGAAGCATTTTAGAACCAGCTTATTTGATTTATCAGCTGATTTATTTTTTTTTTTCTTGCCCTTTTCCACTCTTCCAAGAGTAGCGGTTGTGCTCTCCAGTGGGGATATTACTAGGATTTTTGCTACTGCTGCCAAAAGCATTTCTGGCACAAAATCGTTGTCTGAGTCAGCTTTGTAACATGGCAAATTCAGAGACAGCTGTAGCTATGATATGTTAGTTGTCTATTGGGCAGCTTCCGAGTAGACAATAAATCTCCCACTAGTTATAAAATGTAATTAAAAATAGCCTAACACAGTAGATGATTGTGAAATATTATGCTTATTTTTCTGGTTAGCAGGTTGAAAGGTTTGTAAGTGATCTGTGTTAGAACACTTAGTTGTGGCTACATATGTTGTATATAATACATTAGCATTAAAGAATTAGAAACTATCAAAAAAAGAAGACGCACTTTTTCTGTTATCTTTTGTTACTCAGCTGTTAATTGCTCATATGGTATGCTTATATTTCAGTGATCACAGCTGTTACTTCCGTATATGTTTTTCCCTAATGGGGTGACACGAGAGTACCAAATACAACACATTTTTCAATGGAGAGACTAAAATGGAATTAGGCTACCATCGCAGGTGTTCAGTGTTCCATTTCCAGAACTAGATTTCTGTTGCTATTGTCTTCTAGTTTTATGAGCATTATTATCACTGCAATTTGTAAGTTAAACTACTAGTTTGTTCTTTACTGTGCTAGTATTTTCAGTCAACCAGAGTCTGCAGTCCTACTTTTTATGTCTAATTATATTCTATTTCTGTGCCCCAGCCTACATTTACGTTGCACAGAAGTGAAAATAAAGTTGTCAGTGCCATCTCACAACTACTCTCCTCCCCCTTACTTCAGCTATATCAGATGCTAACACTGCTGATTTGGTGAACCTCAAGCTGCTTTGTTTAGCAGTGGAAAGCTGACTGTTTTGCAGTCATCAAACTGATACAGTGAGACACAAAGTGCTTATGATGTTGCCCAGATTTCTCATGGGTAAAGGTAGGAGATGCAATTTTGTTTTCAATTATATGCTGAATTAATCTAACAAGGATGAAACTTCAATATGTGAGATCTCATGTTCTATACTAGCTAACACTGGTAGATGTATTTAACGTGTTTGATTCAGGAGTGTAGGAAAACTAAGAAATACTTGTGTTTTCTACTTCAGAGCTAGTTTCTTGCAAAGACAGAATTTTAGTGAAAGGTGCTTGCTGCAATTTTGCTTAATCTGTATTATGCAAATCAATTAATTTCAGAATGGAAAGAACTGAAGGGGGAGACTGCATCTTCATGCTTCTCAGAGAGAGAAGAGAGACTGCTACAGATGTTTAGTTCCTCTTCTTTCTTAATAAGAAATTGGGGGGGAAATCGTGAATTCCATAAAATACTGTGACAGTGCAAATTTGTGGGTGCTATTTATCCTCGACTTTACCTGTTTTGACATGAAAGTAGTGTTCACTTTGTTCTGTCATGCTGGTTTATTTGTAACTTACATGTGAATGAAGGTTGAGGTTTCTGTGGTATTGGGATGTATACTGCTGGAAGCTCACCTTACAGACCTTGTGTTTTCTGAGTTTGTAAACATTGGAGGGAAAAAAATGACTATTTTACTTATTTTCCTCAAATATGCTGCTTTATCAGGTGCATGAAATTAGACTTGTGATTTCTTTCAAAGAATCTATATCTATATAGATTTTTTTCTAAAAAAAAAAATAAATAGAAAGCGGGAGGCAATGCATTAGACCTACAAAATGTGTTTAGTTATTAGCGAATAGAAAATTAACCTGAATGTTTTTAAGAACTTGAAAATTCTACTTAGTATTGGTTCTCAGGGGCATTATTTCTTCATGATCTTCAGTGGAGTTAAATAAATACTGGAATGCTCTTAATCATAGCTTTCACAAGTACTTTGTTGAAGGATGCACTGTAAAGGCTCATATAAAACCAAAAAAAAACCAACCCCAAACGAATTTCATACCAGAACAAGCAGATTATACTGTAAAACGCTGAGAGAGGATATATTTACTGCCTAGTACTATGCTTGCCTGTAATAATACTTCTGTTGTTCAAAATTGATTGTGGATGGAAGATACAGTGCCCATAATGACCATAACCTCGAAATGTTCTGGCAGCTGGAACTGGTGGTGAGGTGCAGTGTTACCAGCAAATTGAAGTGCCATGCTTTTATACTATGGGTGCCTGGAAGTGAAATGTGAGTTCTGCAGCTAATGGCAATCAAATGTCTGTGTCAGTCAATGCTTTTTTTTTGTCTATACGTGCATGTACAATGTTATAATCTCTGCATATGTAATGAGTGAAGAATTATGAGAAAAGGAGTAGATGATAGTGTGTTACCATTTTAAGTCACTGAATAAATGCAGGCTCTAAGGCTTCAGTGCTTTGTGTGCTTATGGTCCTTAGGTCTCAGAAAGAGCTAGTAGAACTTGAAAGATGTAGAGAAGGGTGACAATAACTTACTAGTTTACTAGCTTGTCACTGTTGAATGATTGAATTAAACTTCCTCTCTTAATGACTGTGGCAAGATTGATGTCTCACGGATACTAAATGTAGACAAAAGAGTTAGACCTCCTTTTAGTAGCTAGCTTTTGTATTGACTTTCTGATACTTTATAATCTTCTCAGTAGCATTATATAAAAGAGCTGTGCACATGTTTTTCTTGCCTGCCAGTTAGTCATGCTATAAACTACCTGCAATCTGGGAAGAAAATATATATTAACTTTTAACGTAACATTAAAATTAACTAAACACACTACAATGGGAAATGCATATTTTAACTAGTAATTGCATCTCATAAAATTTTCTAATCAAGCACTGAGTTGATAAGATGCGAGACCTATGATGCTAACTTTGTAAGTATGCTAACAGACTATAAAACTTGGATTATAGAGCCCACTGGATGTAGACAGCAGTTAGAGCCCACTTGGATTATAGAGCCCACTGGATTTAGACAGCAGTTCCAAATGCAACTTTACAGAGTGCTGTGGCTTGTGGAAACTGAAATGAACAACAGGAGCCCTGACTGAATATTGTTCATAGTGGCTGTGATCCCAAGAGAGATTTTAGAATGCATTGTACTGTGTCTCTACAAAAACATCTGTTGTTATAGTTGCATACTCCATGTTATCTCTTCCCTTTGTTCACAGTTAGCAAGACTTGACTTTGTTGCACTAAGTCTGTGTATTCTCTAATATCAAAAAGCCAAGCCAAGAAGTTTCAACAATTGTAAACTTCTTTTGTATGAACACAATAGTCTCAAGTGCAGTCAATTTAGCCGGAAAATCCATCTCAGTTATTAGGCAGTGACTTAGATTTGAATCACAGATATTAAATTAATTACTCTGTTGTGTTAAATCCAAGACCAGAGGGAAAGCAGCTAAACCTAATTTGAATGTGTGTCAAAGGGCAAGGATTTATGAAATGCAAGATTGTTTATATTAACCTGTGAAATACTGCAAACTAATCATATAGATGTTGTGATATTAGGTATGACATTCTTGACATTTCTAGTCAAACTCAGACCTAACCCAGGTTTGTTGATTGAAGTCTAATTTCTGAAGCTGTCGTAGCCCACAGGAGAACCTTATTATCTGGCTTCCTTACAACAGTTCACTGACACATTGCTGTGTTGAAGCACTGTGGATTTAAATATAAAGCTATACAGAGTTTATATGTATAGCTTTTTTCTGTTCTGGAGGACTGAATTAAAAGAATCAAGATGAGAATATTAGATTAAAAAAATATGTATCATGTAGGATATATGGGTTTCTTTATGAAAGGAAATGCTGAGGGTGATGTTAATGTTTCATAGTCTGACTTTGCATGTCCATACAACGAGAATGTCAAAATGATAAATGTTACAACAAATAAGTTTTAGATTGCATGCCTTGGAACTATATACAAGCTTAGGGTTAAAATTGCATTTCTTATTTCCTTCATTTGCATGCAACACATTATTTGGCCTATTTCAGTTCCTTTGAGAAAGGGCATCACTCTTTAGCCAAATGAACTACTCAAAGCTTCTTTGATAATATTTTCACATTGCAATGTGAAGGATTTCCCCTTGTTGCTAGTAATAATCCTTTTGTTTCATTAGGTATCCAATTTTTAGCCTACAGTACTTTGTCAGGGACTATAAGAAGTTACTTATTAAATGTTGAAAACACTGTACTGGTACCTCCTGTGCAACTTTAAATTGTAAATGATTGAGAACTATAATCATAGAAGGATAGAACAGCCTAGGCTGAAAGGGACCTCAAAAGGCCATTCAACCTTTCATGGAAATATGAGTCCAAGTGAGGTAATTTAGCAGCTTGTCCAGTTGGGTCTTAAACTTCTAGCGCTGTGGACTTCAACCACATCTCTGGGGAGGTTTTTCCGGTGATTGATGTTTTTATTTTTAAGTAAAAATTTCCTTTTCTGTACCAAGATGAAACCTCTTTTACTGCCCCATTTTCAAGCTGGCCCTTGTGTTCTCTTTGTGGCACCTTGTGAAGAGAGAGCCCCCATAATCTTTGTAGCTGTGCTTTAAGTACTGGAAAACTGATGAGTTCCAAGCTAGTTTTCTCTTCTCCAGAGAGAAAAGACCCAGCTCCTTCAGCTGCTCCCCATAAGGTGGGTTCTGCAGCCCTTTTATCACCTTCATGGCCCTACTTTGAATGCTCTCTAGCCTGTCCATGTCTTTTTTGAATTGTGCGAAGAACTGGCCACAGTATTCCAAGTGGAGCCTGCCAAGCACAGAGCAGAGTGGATGTTAACGCCTCTGTCTCCTCTAGTAATGTCCCTGCAGATGCAGCCCAGGATCTGATTTGCCTTTGTTGCTGCAGAAGTACTGCAGCAGTACACCACTGACTTCAGTTTGTTGTCCACCAGGATCCCCAGGTGCCTTTCAGCAAGGCTGCTCCCCAGCATACACTTCATTGTAGAAGGGAATCAGGTTATAAGGATCGGTTTTCCTGATCACCTGCATCATGTTTTGGTTTGTAATAGTTCTCCATCTGGCTCTATTACTTTCCCAAGGACTGAAGTAAAACTAATGTGTCCATATTGTCCTGGACCCTCTTTGGGATCCTTCTTCTAGTCAGGTATGACAGTTACTTTCTTTTGTGTTTAGGCACATGCCCTGATCACCAGGACTTTTGAAATATTATATAAAGCCTTGCAGGAGGTGCAGACTAGCCCTTTCTCCATGGCCAGTGTGTCAACACTATTTCCTTATTCTCTGTTTCCTCTTATATTTACTTTTAGTTCCAAATACATCAGATTTTAAAGTGCAAAGTTCTGATACTCTTCACTTTATCTTATTTAAAAGAAACTCAAACCAAATCTAGTTAAAGCAACAGTCCTCCCTAGACAATGAAATTAGAATCATCATAAGATCACTTGAAGCTGAACATGAAAAATTAAGGAAAATTATTTTGATTTAAGGAAACTTTATTATTGTTCTTGATAAATATTCATTAGTCATTTCTCCAAATTAACATTTTCTTTAGTAGGCAGACATGTTTCATTACAAACTTGCTGAGGCGTTCTAGTCTATTTTTGATACACTTGGTTTTATATGATTTTTCTTCTTCATTGCAGAGTGCTGGTGGTTGTAGACATCACAGATGTACTATGTTATGTTTGATTTCTTTTAGCATCTTCTAAGGTATGCAGAATTGTTCTGGGTTGTGTTTTTCTTTTTTTTTTTTTTGTTTGGTTGGGTTTTTTTGTTGTTTGTTGTGTTTGGTTGTTTTTTTCTGTTTTTCTCCTTTTTTTTTTTTTTACTGCTTTTCTTTTGTGCTGCAAAATCACTTAATTTAGCTGTATTTCAATTTCTCCATCTGTTGGACAGTATTTCCTAGAACTATTTCCACATTCCCAGAAAGAATGTCTCCTCCTGGTGCAATGGTGCCATCCAGTCTCAAGGGCTTTTGGTGACTGCAATGATGTCAGTACGCTGTGGAAGGGACTGCTAGGAGTCAAAGGAGAGAGAAGCTGGCTGGTGGTGGTGGATGCACTTTTGGCACAATCTTGAGTATGCTGCATTTTCACTGAATTCCTCTATGAGTTTCTTTTGTATCAGTTAATGAGAAGTTCTGCTAAAGCAGACTGAATACATGTCTGATTGGCAAAAGCACTCTGCACCTAGAGTGCCCATCAGAACTGCCACGACTCAATTTTCGAAATAACTCTTCACATTGAATGCTAAAACCTTTTAGAGTTTTAGTTATTCCTGTTTCTTTGGCTCCTAGACATTGAACTTCTGAAAAACCCTGGCCTTTTGTTCTCATGGGGCTCTCTCCTGAGTCATCTCCCAATTTTTCAGCTTTCACTGGTTTCAGTTAGAGCTGTACAGGAGAATGCAGCCTCTGATGTGCAGTTCAGTATATATACATGTCTCAATTTAATTGGTATTCAGGATTCAGTATTCAAGTTCTTACATGATCCCATAGTACATTCTGAAGTGCTAGCTTTATTGGCTTCTCTGCCTTTGAGTTCCAGTTGCATGATATCATCAGGTGGACTTCTTTTTTGTACACTGTTTTTAGAAACAGTGGTTGCTTGCTTTGTTGTTTAAGTCGTGAAAGCAAACACGTACTTTAATGTGTAAGAGTTTTGCAAGCAGTTCTCTAATAGCACATGCTATTTTGCTAGTAATGCACTAGTAGCTTGAAAATCTTTTAATATGTTTTTCAAGACATGGATTAGTACTTGTATACTGTAATTTCAAACTGATAAAAGCATCTAGGAAATGTGAACAACATTTACTTCTGGAAAAGAATAGGACTTGAAGATCTAATTTCATCACTCACTGGCAAGGGAATGTGTGCTGATTTTTTGAGAGATGAGTGTTTCTTTTGTTTATTGTATGTTTCTGGAGCTTGAGCTGTTGTTTCTATGCAGTTGTTGATGTGGTGCTGTCTTCTGGTGATAGGGTAAAAAACCAGTCTTTTCAAGGATGTGGCTGGTTGTACCCACAGAGAAATGTTTCATAGAAATGTACTTGAGTTAATATCACATTAGCTTTCTTACATAATCCTCTGAAATAAGTACACAGGAAAAACGTTCAGACTGTATCTCACAGATAACAATTTCAGCTAACCTCGCAATCTGCCTGTGAAGACAGCTAGTGTGAATGATGATGTTTTGATGCCTCTGCTGCTTTAGCAGTTTGCTGAACTATACTGAATTGTTCATTTAAATCTGAAGGATAATAGAAAAGCTCCATGTATTCCCATATCTATAGCACAATTTTGCTTTATATCACAATGCAAACAAAACCTTTAAAGGTTATTGGATTGAATAAAACTTTGTGTGACACAGAATGGCTAAGGGGTAGCTACTTGAATAATCACCATTCAGAACTTGATTGCTAGTTATTTCAAAACTCTCTCTATAAATGCAATAAAATATATTTCATATTTTCAATAAGATTTTGGGGTTTAATCATAGATAAATGCATGCAAACAGTTCAGGCAAGTTTAGAACAAATACCCTGTTACTATTTTTTTAATAATGTTTTAATTTCTTGATACCTTTAAGTTTTTCACTGTCGTTTATTACTAGAATTTTAAAATTCAATTATCCCAGGAGTATTGCATAGCTAATGCCAACTAGTGTTCAGTTAGTACTGACAAAGGAAGATCTCTGCTTTGGATTTAAAGTATGTCTAGAATCCATACTTTACAAATATTTATGACTTAAGAAATAGTTACCATCATCTAAGGCTAAGTCATAATAAAACTTGCAAGTAATATTCAAGTTTTCCAGTCTTTATTCCTTAATGGATGTCATATTAGGGCTTGTTACCTTCTCGCCCTACCCACTTTCATTTGCTTCTAAAAGCACAGGAATAAAAATTTTAGATTATATGTTTTTTAAGATTCAGGGCATTGTGTGTAAACAAAGTAATATATAAACTATTCTATGTGTAATTTGCATTCTTTGCAAGACCCTTTCTGGTAGGACTACCACAAAATTCTAAAATACCAGGAGAAGCAGTACATGGTCCTATAAGAACTGCAAGGAACCCTGCTTATACTGAGTCATAGTAAATATTTTGCCATTGATATGACTGAACATAAAATTTAATTCTCTCTATGCTATTAAATGACCTTTTATGTTACCTTCTTTATAGAATACAATAGTGATAGTATGTTCTATTGTATAAGGAATGTGCTGTAAGAGATGCTTGGGGTTTTTGAGGAAGAGTTTTTTGATAACTGGAATTGCACTGTTGAAGGAAGTGCAAATTTTTTTTTTTTTTTTTTTGTGTGGTGCATTTAAAAATGGAATCAGTGATTTAAAGTAAACATTTCACATTTTTGGTGACCCAGGAAATCAGTGGTTCTCAGAGAAATTGTCAGTTATAGATTAATAACAAGATAAAACAAAAGGCTAATTTGCATGTTGAAACAGTCTATAAAGCTGGTAATATCTAATGGTAGTCAAAATATGTGTACTCTTAAGAAGTCTTTCAGTGTGTAAACTCTAGTACTAAGCCAAATGTGGTGTCTTAAATATTCCCTATTGATGTAATGTACTATGTAGTTGCCTTAGGTATGTTAATCAGTATATGTTACCTGATCGAATATACAAAAACCTGAACGTACACAAGTCCATGGGTCATGATGAAATCCATCCATGGGTCCTGAAGGAGCTGGCGAATGAAGTTGCTAAGCTGCTGGCCATCATATTTGAAAAATCATGGCAGTCAGGTGAAGTTCCTGACAACTGGGAAAAGGGAAATATAACCCCCATTTTCAAGAAGGGGAAAATGGATGACCCGGGGAATTACAGGCCAGTCAGTCTCACCTTTGTGCCTGGCAAAATCTTGGAGCAGATTCTCCTGGAAGGTATGCTAAGGTACATGAAAAACAACAAGGTGCTTGGTGACAGTCAGCATGGCTTCACTAAGGGGAAATCCTGCCTGACCAATTTGGTGGCCTTCTATAATGGGGCTGCAGAACTGATGGATGGGGTAGAGCAGAGGACGTCACTTACCTGGGCTTGTGCAAAGCATTCGACACTGTCCCACACGACATCCTTGTCTCTAAATTGAAGAGAAATCAATTTGATGAATGGACCACTCAGTGGATAAAGAACTGGCTGGATGGCCGCACACAAAGAGTTGTGGTCAATGGCTTGATGTCCAGCTGGAGACCAGTAACGAGTGGTGTCCCTCAGGGATCGGTGTTGGGACTGGTCTTGTTCAACACCTTCATCGGTGACATGGACAGTGGGATTGAGTGCGCCCTCAGCAAGTTTGCCGATGACACCAAGCTGTGTGGTTCGGTTGATACGCTGGAGGGAAGGAATGCCATCCAGAGGGACCTTGACACGCTTGTGAGGTGGGCTGATGCCACCCTTATGAAGTTTAACCATGCCAAGTGCAAGGTCCTACACCTGGGTTGGAGCAATCCCAGGCACAGCTACAGGCTGGGCAGAGAAGAGATTCAGAGCAGTCCTGCAGAGAAGGACTTGGGGATGCTGGTGGATGAGAAAATGAACATGAGCCGGCATTGTGCGCTTGCAGCCCAGAAAGCCAACCGTATCCTGGGCTGCATCAGAAGGAGTGTGACCAGCAGGTTGGAGAAGGTGATCCTGCCCCTCTGCTCTTGTGAGACCTCACCTGGAGTGTTTTGTGCAGTTCTGTTGTCCTCATCATAAAAAGGACCTGGAACTGTTGGAACAAGTCCAGAGGAGTGCCACGAGAATGATCAGGGGACTGGAGCACCTCCCATATGAAGATAGGCTGAGAAAGCTGGGGCTGTTCAGCCGGGAGAAGAGAAGGCTGCGTGGAGACCTCATAGCAGACTTCCAGTATCTGAAGGGAGCCTATAGGGATGCTGGGGAGGGACTCTTCATTAGGGATTATAGTGATAGGAGAGGGGGTAATGGGTTAAAACTTGAACAGGGGAAGTTTAGATTGGATGTAAGGGGGAAGTTCTTTACTGTAAGGGTGGTGAGGCATTGGAATGGGTTGCCCAGGGAAGTTGTGAATGCTCCATCCCTCGCTGTGTTCAAGGCCAGGTTGGATGAGGCCTTGGGTGACATTTTTTAGTGGGAGGTGTCCCTGCCCATGGCAGGGGAGATGGAACTAGATGACCTTATGGTCCTTTCCAACCCTAACTATTCTATGATTCTGTGTTACTATGGAGCTACAAAATTTGGATGTCCCACTACTAGTGACTTCAGAAAAGTTAAGCAGAGTCTTTTTTGTCTCTTGTTCTCCTAAGTATTATTTTTTTTTCCTCTTTCTATATCAGTTAAGGCTGTCCGTACAAAAACGTTTCTAATGAATCACATGGATGATGAGTATAATTTTATTTGAGGTTTCTAAAACCATAATGCTGAGACAGATGTGATGGGTGGGAATGGTTGCTGCTGCTGCAGTTTCTGAAAATACAGCTGCCACAAATGTGGATGTTTCTCAGGATATTTTAAGTCTTCCATTATCTTGCTCCCTGTATTTGTCCTTTGAAATTACAGGTTTATTAATATCAGAGCATAGTACTGGAAACAATGAATCTGGTAGCCTTGAAGTAAGATAGCATTTATAGTATCCTTATCATGCCTTAAAGATCACTCAATAAATTAGCTATAATGAGCCATCCTGTGCTGATACAAACATGATGAAATGGAGTAATGAGACAAAAATACAAAGTCACTCTTCTTTAGATCAGGCTTTAGACCCTAACAAACTAAAATAATTTCTGAAAATTTCCTGTTGTTTTTTTTTTTTTATATTCCCAAACAGTGTTGGGTTGTTTTGTTTTTTTTTGTTGTTGTTGTTTGTTGGTTTTTTTAACGATTCTATGCTTCTGAATACAAAATCTTGAAACCTTTGAAATGTGTACTGAATTCCTGTTTATTTGATGAAACAGTAATATCAGACTTGGCAGTAGAATATCCATTTTTGGAGCTCATCATGCATAAACCTTTGCTGATAAAGTGAGGCAAGAAAGGTAGAGCAAAAGTGCCTAGAAATTCTTTATTCCTATTTAGCTGGAAAGATTCCAGCAGAAATCAATGGCATCTGCTGCTTTTCCAAATAACACCTTGGTACTTTGCAGTTAAAAAAAAACAAAAACAACCTCATGAAAAAAGGAGACGTTATGGGAATATGGATTATTGCTATTTATGGACTGAGTTCAAGGACATCGGTATTCTTAACATAAGTTTCCCATAAATGTTTGGATCTGCTACCTATGCTCAAAGACTAGAAATAAAGGGCTCTACTATTTTGTGAATGCCTAGGTTATATTAATAATAAAAAAAAATAAAATCAAACTTCACATTAGAATGAATAATGGGTACTTACCAGGTTTCTGAAGCTGTAAAAGATGATTTCACAAAAACAAGTTGTAGAGTTGCAGAATGGTTTGGGTTGGAAGGGACTTTAAAGATCATCTAGTCCCACCTCCCTTGCCATGGGCAGGGACACCTTCCACTAGACCAGGTTGCTCAAAAAACAAAGTCAATTCAATATTTGCTTAGGAGTTAAAAAAAACCCTGCCAAAACACCCCCAAAACTCGGGGGGGGGGGGGGGGGGGAAGAGGAAGGGATGAAAATTAGACAAAAAGATTTCTTAGAAAAAAAATCAGGAAAATTATATAGTGTCTAAAGTGTTTTCTGTTGTTTTGTTCTTTCTATAGTTCTGTTTAGAAAAAGGTCTTACTTGTTTGTTTGGTGCGATGCGTTTTTGGTATGGTTTTATTTTTTGGTTTTGGTGTTTGGTTTTTTTTTCCTCCCTCAGTATTTAATGAAGCTGTAACAGAGTTTGTTCCATCATGAGTACAGCATGAAATAAAAGCAGGATTGTTACCTTTCAGAAAACTCACATCTTTTGTATGTATATCCAGCAGAAAATACCAAACAGCTCTAGGGATATCTAAGGCATCAATTAGTAACACAGCTGTTGATATTTTGAATGTTAGTGAATGACCTTTGTAGCTAAGGTATCTGATCTTTGCAGTCTGGAGGTCAGCTGTGTATAGAGAGAGGTTTCCATGTGCATCAACGCAAATACTCCCAAGACAGGAAGGCTATAATTGAAAACTGACTTTCAATGAGACAATATTTATTTAAAAAGAAAAAAAAAATACAAGTTACTCTGTACATTTCAACGTATTGTGTTCTTTCCAAGGCTGTCATAAGAAGCTGTCAGCATTGCTACCTAACTGTGTGCTTCATTTGGAAGGCTGACTTCCTGCAATGGCTGACCATAGTTTGTTAACAGTTTATATCAGCAAAGAAGTTCCATCACTTGTGTAATTTCAGTTATTGCTCAAATTAAGTTATGCTGTAGCTGTATCTTCAGTGGCACTTTTGCCAGTATAAAATGTCATGTCTGTTCTGACACTGCTGAATTGGCAAGAGTTTCTGCTGTGGACTTGATTGAATCTTGGATAATGATGAAGAGAGAAGTAAGATAAAACAGAACAAAACGTCTGAAAAACATATTTAATCTAAAACTGCAAAATGCTGACCTTGGCAAGGTATTTTTGAGTTAATTATCGCAGGAGTATCATGCACTTCAAACACAGTGAGAATTTAGCATGACATTGCCTCAAAGACAAGCTTTTTGATACTGTATGTCTCCTTGGTTTTTCTCTTCTCCTTTCGGGATATCTCAGATTACTTTGGTCTATGTAATGCAACTACCTTCATAAAAGTATTTGCACAGATTGTTTCTTCAGAGCAGGCTGACAAATGTAAGTGTTCTGTTCTCTAAAGCCATATCAAGTTGAGTTGCTACCCATCAAACAGTTTTAGTCACCTTGTGTAATTATCACAAGTGCTTTTATGTAACATTATCTTCAGTTTTTCATATTTAAAGGGGGTAGAAATGTTGTTTATTTTTTTTTTCCTAATCAAATTCTAAATGGCCATTTAAATGCTTCTGTATAAAATTGTCTTAAAAGGTAACTGGACTGCTTTTTTTTGTGCCTAAAGATATTTCTGTTACATAAAATCTGATCATTCTTGAAATGTCAGCAGTGATGTGCTAGTCACTGTTTGAATTTACAAACAACTTGTATTGTTTCCAGAATTCAATTTAACACATTTTACTTTTGCTTGCAGTCATTAAAAACCTAGTAGTTTTTATATAGCCTGTATCTTTTTTGTGTAAGTGTGCTGTCAGTGAACCTGCATTACGAATCTGCAAAGGTATTTTAAGGGAGACTTGTTGGAGTTTATTCCCAGGATTTTTTTTCTTTCCACTGAAAACCTTGAACTACAGTATTTTCTCTCTAGGGAACAAAAAAAAAGTGTTGTATACAAAGATTAGGGTGTGGGTTGTCTTACTCTTTTCAGATGCATTTTATTCATCTTCATTTAGTCTAGTAAACAATTTTATTTAAAAGAGACAAAGAATGAAAAAAGTTACCTTGAAAGATTTTTTGGAATTAGCTGAATTTTCTCACAGAACTGTATTTACAGGTGTTTTGTGCTGCAGTGTTTTTGGTTTTCAGCTTCTGTATTACATTGGCAGATACTTACTTTGTATTAAGTTATGAGCAAAAAAGCAAGCTAATGTGTTTTTTGCAAAGTTCCGTGTGCATCAAGCACAGCTTCATTCTTCTGGGAGAAGGTAACACAATAATTTGTGATTGTGTGGTATATAATGAAATGTTGTCCTACAATTTTAATATATGTTAGTATATTAGATCCTGGCCTTTATCCCTTCAAATGAGTAGGAATTTAAACTTCGAGAGTTAAGATTGTATATGAAGATCAAACCATTGCTCTGTAGAAATTGTTGTCTACTTTGAAAATCACACTTCAATAGAAAAATCCTTGTTTTAGGGAACAGAATTAAAATATCTTTCCGTCAAATATCTTCCTCTGAAAATTTCACTATAATTGTGAGTGCAGCTGGATTCAAACGGTTAAAGAGATCTATTAGAAGCCAGGAATTATAGCTCACCCCAACATACTGTCAGCCTATTCCAAATCCTGGTATCTATCTACATATTCCAAAGATACAGCCAACAGTCCAAACTGTAATTGGTTTTTTGAACTGCAATGAGGGTGTGTTCAGGTGGTGTACCTGAAATTACACAATCTAGGTTGCATTGCTTGTGTTCTGGGAGTTTTTGAGTCTAGTAGTTCAAATTAGAATTGTTCTTAGGCTTTTTGCTTTATTTTTTCTTTCATTGCTGCGGAGTTTGTGGTTCAGGATTTTCTTAGATTGTTACTATGTTAACTACTTTTGCTCAATTTTTTTAATGAAAAATGTGGATTTTATATAAAACTGTATTTCAGTGTACTAATATGAAAATATTTTTCCCGTTAAAGAATACAAAATAGACATGTTAACATTTTGGAAGGTATACTTTGGAAGCAGTTGAAATTATAGTTGACTTTGCTGCAGTCTAGAATATTTCCAACTATAAGATTCCCTTTGTGAGTCTTCTAAGAACTCAGTTGCATGTGATATGCAGTTGCACTGAAGTTTGCACTGTTCTTTTGCTTTCTGTTATTTAGTCTGTCTTGATTAATTGTTGTACTGAGACCGATTTGGTCTAATTTATTTAATATATACTTTAAGAACATCCAAGATTTATTCTTACAACATTTCTTTTTTTCTGTTCTCTCCGTAGATACTACAACGTATTCCACTGAGCGATCTGAGCACTTTAAGCCATGCAAAGACAAGGATCTTGCATATTGTCTCAATGAAGGGGAATGCTTTGTGATTGAAACCTTAACAGGATCACATAAACACTGCCGGTAAGTCCTTTGAGAAGAAGTTTCAAAACAAGTCTTCTGTCCAAGTGAGACAACATTAAGTTTAGACTTAGAATGTTACAAAGCAATGGGCTTTACTTCCGATTTGTTTCTATCCCTCACAGTTGATGGGGTTTGTTACTAGTATGTAATAATTCTAAATAGAAATATGGAAATGCAAAAAGCCACATTTTGATTACTTCTATAGATAAGAAAAATCTTCAGTATTCTGTTTTATAATCATATAAACAAGTAAAGATTAATGTTTTGGTTTATACATTTTTAAATCTTATATTCCTCTACATACCAGAAGTGTCCCTTTATTTTGGGTACTCAAAGTAGAGCTTTGATGATAGCTATATCGACCCTTAATTAAGAGAGGAATTGTTCAGTTAATAGTTTTAAGAATTAGGATTTCCTAAGTTCTAATAAGTGAAAGATAAAGAAGACTGTAATAGGTATCTGAACCTGCTACACAGCTGCTGAACTGTTATGCTCCTGAACTTCTGTTAATGTCTGTGACCATCCTGAACATATTTAAAGGAATATTAGAAAACTTTATCATTACATATAACTATGCTAGATGTAGTGGCCAGTAAAAGGGAGTGATATAAAGAAGGAATACTGTAACATCTTCCTAACGATAAGAATGTAAAAAAAGTCTGAACAATTAGAACAGTCTTAAATAGAAGAAGTCCAAAATGAAAACCTGTACTTGTGATGTTTTAATTTACACCCAGGATACTGTATTTGGCATATAGAAGTGTATCTAAGATGTCTATATACCCAAATTCTAAACTGAGCATCTAAACATGTAGGTATCACTAATATAAGTAATAAAAAAAATAAGGCAGTTGTAAGCTTTCTTGAATGATTTGGGACTTAAGCTGCTAAATCCTACTGAAAGTAGGAAAAAAGGCACAAAATCTTATGTGTTTTGTTTGAAAGTGGAAATTTATGAGTTTAAAGATTGATGAAAGTCTGCTTATCATCAACAGAATATTTCTGAGATTTTTATTTTTAAGGCTATGCTGGTATCTTTTTTCTCATTCAGAATGGTCATGCTTCCATGACCATTTGTTTCTTCTCTTTATTTTATGTTTTCATGTGGCATCTTTATTAAACTGAGTCATTAGTCATGGAAAAAATTATGACTTTTTCAACTTCCATCATAAAATGTTACAGGTATTTTTTTTCTCGAAGGAAGTGTGTGATTTTCAGTTTTAGTAATCTCGTGAGCTGTTAACAAAGGAATTAAATCACTTGTTTAAGCATTTTTCATTGTCAGAATATTAAAACTGGACAAAGTGGTACAAACTAATAGCAGGGAGAATTTGATAAATATGGTAAGTTTTACTTACCTTCATGAATTTAATAGCTAATTTATTTGAATGCACCACTTTAGTAAACTGTATGGATTGAATTTTTAAATATATGCAGGAGTATTTCTCATAATAGAGCTGTCTTTAGTTAGTTGGTTGGTTTTAGTACTGTCAAGATCTTTCCTGTTGTCTGCCTTTGTCAAATTCTTACTTGCTGTGATTCTAATGCTTCAGTCTGGCTAACGGTTTGAAGCTTTTCCCCTTAACTAAACAAACCAGAGTGTTGAGTTTTCATTGTTTCCAGCACAGGGAAATCTTTTCATAGGTTCTTTTGTGTTATTCTTCCACAGGGAAATAGGGCTATCATTTGTGGATACTGCTAGCTCCCATATGTAAAAGATTTGCATTGCTTGTACAAGTTTCAGGCATTGACACGTTCTATGGGAATTAAACATCTGCTTATTTCCGGGTTACTTGGAAGAGTGCAACACAAAAAGACATGTATAAGGCAATAAAAATTCATATAGCAAGAGAAGATGCATTTTAAAATTTAAAAGGTGATTAAACTAGTTATAATGCTTTGTTTAATTCTGTAAGGACCTTCAACGCAGCAAGCAGCAGCTTGTTCAGAATTGCTTTTATGATACTGATGTGTATGTCATGAACAAAGAGAAACATTATGATTTGACCTTCAAATTCTTTATCTCTACCTTGGTAACAGCCTGTATGTCTCTTTGTCAGGGACAGTGCTGTAGTGAGTCAGATGCAGGTGTTTTTTCTATCTCTCTGTAGCCTAGAACCATGCTCTGAAATAGCAGCTAGAATATATATGTATAGCAAAACACAGTATTGCTGTACTGTATTTGTCGTCTAACTAGAGGAAAAAAAAAGGTAACTTTCCTTGAGAACGGAAGGTTTGCGAATTCCCATTGCAATTAAAAGTCATTTGAATATGGAATTATGAAAACTTAGAGAGTGAATTGATACTTTGCTCTTAGAATTAAGCTGCATTGTGTTTTCTCACTGGGAGTCAGATTTTACATCTGTTCTGGGAACAGAGTATCAAGTTGCTGAAATGGAAATTTGCCATGTGAAACAGCTGTAGATAGAAGACCTTGATGTAGCAAAAAAACTTTCATCCCACTTTGTTAGGTTTAAGGATGGTTAGGAGATGATATATGGAGGCATTTGTGCAGTTGTTACCAACCCAAACACAGCAACCCTCCACCCCAAGAAAGGAAAAAACAAAACAAACAAAAACCAACCAGACAACCCAGAAACCAAACAAAAAAAAGAGATCTGGTAGCCATTAATAAATACTTGAGTTACATTGTGGACCTCTTCTGTATTCTCGTGAACCATACTCTCCGTGTAAACAGTTTCAACTGGCAGTTCAGGCACCTTTCAGAGTTGACAAAATTCATCATATTCAACAATAGGAGGAGATAACTCCAGCAGTTAGTAATGACATTGGCAGCTGGATGCTGTAGAACACTGTAGTTATAAAGCTTTATAACTTTCTCCTGTTTTGTGAGATACATGCTTTAGCTAGTAGAAAACCTATAATCATGGAGAGTGGGACGAGCGTGCACCATATGTAAAGGGCAAGAGAGGGGCTGTGTTGTAGGAGACCGCTGCAGATACAGTAAATGAGGAGATCTGAAGTAGCCCTGCTTCTGCATCTTCTGTTCTTATCAACCTACAGAGGAGGTGTCATGGGATTAATTAATTATTTATTTATTTAGCTTAGCAACTGGAGGAAAGAAATAAAGGAATGGTTATATTTTCAAATTCTGTAATCCCATTTTCATTTGAACTTTTACATTTTACTCACTTTGTCTTGGTGAAAACTTGCCTGTGGATATAAAGTGGCAGAGTTCACCCACATAGTTAGGTAACGAACAAGATATGCTGACTGTTTTTTGTGCTATTTTAAAGGTGTAACTTCAGTATTTATTTTGTGAATGGTTTAACACGGGCTTCTTTTAAGGATAGGGTAGGTCAGCAGTAGGGAAACTTTATATTTAGCTTCTCCATATGCTGATTTCTTTTTTCTTTTTTTTTTTTTTTTTTTCCCTGTTGCCTTCTTGAGAATTTAAGCTGAATGGTAATGGTGCTTTTAGTTGTTATTTACAGAAAACAAATGAAGCATGCTGTCAACACTGATGCATCAGTGTTGAATGGGTTATTACATGATGCAGTCTTTAAAAAAAGTTTTGTTTTTATCTGCACAATTTCATTTCAAAGACCCTATCTCAAGTAACTTTGGGTTTTGTGGGTTCGTTGGAGTTTTTGTTTCATTTTGCTTTTTTGGGAGGCATGAATCCTTTTTATTTTTCTTTTCCTTTTTTCTTTTTATTTTTTATTTTTTTTCTTCTTTTTCCCCTTCTTAGACCCTTCATTTTCTTCTGATTACCCATTTAGGACTGGAGAACAGTAGATGAATGAGTGGCAAAAATTTGAAGGGAAAAAAGGATTGCACTGTAAATTTCTTTCCTGAAAGAAGCCATTAAAACTATTGTGGAAATCTTGGTATTGGCAGTGACCTACAATGTACTCTATAGATTTGAGTATGTTGGATGCGATACTCATAGAATCACAGAATAGTTAGGGTTGGAAAGGACCTGAAGGTTACCTAGTTTCAACCCCCTGCCATGGACAGGGACACCTCACACCAGACCATGCTGCCCAAGGCTCTGGCCAGTTTGGCCTTGAATACTGCCAGGGATTGAACATTTACCATGTCTTTGTGCAACCTGTTCCAGAATTTTCCAGAATGCTTCTGACATGGGAATAAAGCAAACCCAGGAAATTACTAAATATTGAGTAGCATTTAATAATAAAACATCTCATTTATGCCACATTATTACAAGGTTAGTTTCAATAAAAATAATCCCTTGCATTAAGCTGACAACATAACATGCAG
The DNA here is from genome assembly GCF_033783945.1 of Neopsephotus bourkii. Taxonomy (NCBI): domain Eukaryota; kingdom Metazoa; phylum Chordata; class Aves; order Psittaciformes; family Psittacidae; genus Neopsephotus; species Neopsephotus bourkii. The sequence goes on along the minus strand of NW_026902109.1, from coordinate 11,054,528 downwards.
CTAGAAAGAATTTAAAGGAGAAGGAAAGCTGTGCTTAAAATCTAAGATGTGTTCCATGTCAAGGGCAATCAACAGCCCTCCTGTTGTGAAAATTATTGGCTTATGAGCATAGCTGTAGCACATATCTAGACTATATTTGCATAGTTGCACACGTTAGCTGGAAATGTTTCCATTTTACTTTCATGTTTTCTTTAGAAAAGCAGAAGTGAACTTGAAATACCACATTAAGTAGCTCCAACCTGTTTTTAAGCAAATATTATAATTTAGATGCCACATTGCATTATTATTACATCACCTTTCAAAACTTGTGGTTGCCTTCAGCTCAAATGGAATAACTTGTCTGCCTAAAGCATTGCGACTGTGATACTTTTCAAAACTCAGGCCTGTAGGAAGTCAGGAAGCAGAAATTCTGGCCAAGAAGTCTGTCACACAGACTGCACATGCCAGAGTAGAATATGCTCAGCTATGCTCCTATACTCATAATCCAGACAGAACTGGTAAACGACAAATAACATCTTTTCTTTCTTTATGCAATATCAATAACAAATCTGCAATTTGACTACTTTTCCATTTTTTCATTGGTAAACCTCAAGCTTTCCTTGACTAGTTTTTTAAATGTTTTTTTTCTTCATACAACCCCCCACCCCCCCAAAAAAAACATGCCTCAAACCCAAACTAGTTCTGCATTCTCTTTCAAGCTCCTGTTCTTGAAATATTAGGAATAGGTTGCATGACTTACTGTTATACACTTGGTTTATCATTTTAAATCTTTTGAGATATGAACCATAAAGCAAAATGGTTTCTAAACCTCAAAACGAAGTGGTATAAAGCCCAAGATGTCCATAAGGCTTGTACTTGTTACCTAGGTATCATCAGTTTTTTTTATATTACCTAGTCTTACATAATTTTTAGTCTTTGGCCTGAAATGGTGAGTAATTGACACATAAAGTTAGAGCTCAATTAATTAGAATCAGTTGATCAGAATAAAAACTGAAGTATTCTGCCCAACTACTAAACTTCACCTACATAAACCAGTATTTCTCAGTTATCCCTACTTGTTTTCTAGTAGTCCTCTAAAATTAAAACCCTTCAAGTCTGATATAACAATTCAACAAATAACAAATAGGTTTCAAATTTAAAGACTGAGCCTTTAACATCCTTCCCTAGCAAAACAGTGCAAGAACATATTATGTGATACGCACACTAAACACAGCTGTATTCAGTTAACACCTGATTCTTGCTTTCATAATTTAACATTCAGATGATGGAGACTCTTGAGAAAGCTTCTTGTCAAAGTACTTTAATGATTGATTAATTTTCACAGTCTCAACACTCCATTTTACTGTGGTTTTTATTTACAGATTTTCCCCAAGATTATTGCATTTAGAAGATACTTACCTTCAATCTTATGTGACTTCTGTGGTAGAAAATACTTTAAGCTTGAAAAATATCTATATATGAAAATTGAAAGCCTTATGAAGTTCAATTTCAGATATTTGCAAAACTGAGTTTTTCAGTGCAGCAGTATAATAGTCAAACATCATAATGGATGTTTCTCTGGATGTGTGTACAAAAATTCACCCTTTACCATACAGGATAAATTAATTTCATGTTAAAAAGAAATAAGAATAAAATAAAGCTTTGTATGTAGTCACCATTTTAGGTTTCTCTTGAGGTGCTGTGGTGCATGTTTGCATGATATTTCAGGTTTCTGCTGAGCCTCTTAAACAGGCCAGATTTTCCAATGATTTCCCTTTGAAAAACCTTGATTACTAAACAGTATAATTTGCTGGTTCCATTTCTGTCTTTTGAAGTCAGGAAATTTACAATTCTCCAGGAGTGTAACATAGCATTCAGGTTATGAAGATGCACTTCTGTCAGAGCAATAAGGTTAAAGGCACAGTACCATACACATAAAATTTATGCTCAGATATTTAAATTACACACTAATTTAACTTAATTCATCTGTGATTAATTTGATTGAAGAAAATATCCATAAAAATAAAAGAAAACTCGTAGTAAATTCCATTTTGTTTGATAAGCTTATTCAAATTAATATTATTGAAAGAGTTTGAGAAAGAAGAAATAAAGGAGAATTTGCATAGCTATGCATCCAAAGTTAATGTTGAAGCTGAAGAGAATGAATATGTTTTTAACTTATGTCAGTATAGAGGACTGAAAAACTGTGGAATTCATTTCTCTTTCGGAGTAAGAAAAGACTAGTGTAAATCCTTTTTCAGTTAGCAAAGATTGGGACAACATATTTACAGGCTTAGGGCATCCCCCTGCCTATTTTTTGTTTGTTTGTTTTGCTTTGTTTTGTTTTTCTCTAAGCCAAATATTTGTAATTCACAGATAAGAGCTGTCAAATTGAACAGTGTTAATTCTTTCATTTATGTATATACACAGTTATTTTGCAAACAGAAGTATAATTTCTTTGAACAACCAGTAATGTGACTGCAACAAAAATATTTCTGGAAGCTTTAAGTAAACTAATTTCTTTCTGGTGAACTGAAGAGAAAGGGACCTAATTCACCTTGTATTGCATTTGGCAAGATCCCTTCAGTTGGCTGAAGCAAGAGATTGGCTATAACCTGGATTTTCAGTAGAGAGAAGTAAGGAAGGTAGTTGCCAGCTCAGAAGCTGAGATAGCTTTTTCTTGAAGCAGCTAATAATTCTTGGATTTCTTGTTTTGGCACCTAACAGGAGATCATGAAGCAGTGCTATCCTAGCATTTATTCTCATGTTTTACTAGCAAGAATACTTAAAGCTGGTGGAATCTTGAATTTTCATCACCACCTTTTGTGAGCCTACACATCTTTTGAAGCTGTCTTGTCATAATAGGTTAGCAAGGCATCTTGATAGTAAAGCACATCTCCACTGGAAGAGATGACTCAAATCTGTTCTATACAAAATACAAAATTCCACGAAGAAAGCTTCTTTTTTTCATGGGAGAAACTGCCTCCTGTTTCCTAATTCTAAAGCAAAATAAAGCGACCTACAGAAAGCTATTGCTCAGTACATGCTGTCTGAAACTGAATACAAGATAGATGAAAGGTATATTCTGAAAATCATAAAAATATAATATGGCAAAGTCCTTTCTCTGCAGAGGAATATTCCATCAATTGATAAGAATTCAGTGTCCACCCCCCCCCTTGCTTTCCAAAACCTGTGAGTGTGAAAAAAATAATGGATAGCTTTTGTAGTACGCACAAAATATTTGTAGGAGAGAAAGCCTTAAAAAGTATGGGTGAAATTTCAAATGCATGTATTGCATCTATCTTGAAGCTAGCATATGCAAATATTCTGTCATCAAGCTCTGCTTTTAAATTAACTTGGAAATGAGTTAGGGTTTTTGTTGTTGTTGTTCTTACCTCCCTTAGGCAAGAAGGAATTTGTGAAGTGCGTAATGCAGGCATCTGAAATATCTCATTTAAATTCTCATCCTTAAGTACACTGAAAGCAATAGCATTTCCAATCTAATCCTATCTGCAGATATTCTCCCAGAAGGTCTGCTGGAAAAATCTTGATAGGAAAAGAAATAAACTCTGGACAATTGAGTTATTTAAATAGAAATAAATGCCAGGTTTATCAAAATGCTAACTATCAAAACTTTAATCCACTAGTACTCTAGGTTAATCTAAATGAGAAAAACAAAGCAACCCTCCTGTTTCCTTCATCACTCAAAGTCCTTTCTGGTACCTCGAATAGGAAGAGGGGAAGTGAGGCAAAAGTATTTGAATTCTGTACTGTTATTGAAACTGAAGTACCTAAGATAAGACAGGCAGGTAAGCTGTATCCATTAATGTAGTGTTTACGAATGTGTGGATTGCTTAAATCTGAAACAAGCTTCTTGAAGTTAGTCCAGTGCAGAGAGAGATGAACTCTTTAAGCAACCTATACATTTGGGTGGTCTTTTGTGCATTGGAAAGATTTTTTTCTGAGGTCCAGTTTAACGCTTTTTTAGCAGAAGTTCAAGCTGTTCACCATGGAAACATTACCACTTTCTTTGTAACTTCTTCTTACAGCTTATTTAAATTTGTTGTTTCCTCCCCATATATGTCTTCTGGAGGTTAACTTCTCCAGTCTTACCTCAAACTGATGCTTTTCAGATTTTGAATTCTGAATTTACAAACTGTAACTCACAAAAGTGATTTTGCAAAGGAATTTATATCACTTTTGGGGCTGAGGATGAAGACTGGTTCAGGCTTATTAGTTGCTGTTGGCTGCATCCATGTAGATTGCCTGTGTAGCTGTTATACTATACTTTGCAAGTGCACCACAAAACTTACTTTGAACTAACACTGTCTATGCAGTGTAGGATCAGTTGTTGCTTTCAGTCACTCACATGGCTAGTTTACATAAAAATGCTTATTAATTAGGAAAAAAAATCCTTGCAACCTCTAAAATATTTCAAATAGAAATGCAAAACCTAATAAAGATGGGGTACAGAATGATTTCATGCAGTAAAATACTTAGTATTTTCTTCAGAAGCTCTTGGGAATCACTTTTATTTTCTCAAATGAAATTGTTTCCAGTGAAAATTTGAGCTTATTAAATCAGTGTCAGCTTCTGTTTGAACAGGCTTTTTTGGTTGGTTCTCCACTCATTCTTCTTTTTAAACCAAAAATACTTTTTTTCCTTTGTAGGAGGAAAACCAAAGGGTTGTGACTGTTACTTAAAGCTCTATGGTGACTGAATATAACTCAAAAACGTCAAACTTTCAAATCCCAGTTTTGTGTGTAGGCAAGATGTATTCTTCTGCACACTGTTAGCTAGCAAAACAATTCATCTGTGTAAAAAAAAAAAAAAACCCAACCAAACAAAACAAAAAAAAAAAAACAACAAAAAACAAACAACATAAAACCCAAAAAAAAACCCCACAAAACCAACCCTCAACAGCTATTGTGGAATGACAAATAAAGGACAAAAGGTAGAATCAAACCAGTGCCTTTTTCTAACTTCTCACTAAACTCTTAAAACACAAAGATGTGTAATGATGACTCCTAACTATCATGTAGTAGGGTTTTTGTATGCTCCAAAGTTATATTAGCCACAGGAGATGGCCTGCTGTTATCTTAGTGCTACATGTGTTGCTCAACTGTTAATTTCCAAAATGGTCAACCCTGAAGTAAATGTTTAACTCCCTGTTATGTTTTAAATCTCCATTAACACAGAATCAGTTCTCATTGGAAGCAAACATGAGGATTTCCATGTATCCTAACATCCTTAACAACCTGTTTTCTGTTGCATAGCTTAGCATACTTTTTCTGATTTGTGAATATGCTGTACTAGATCATGTACTGAACCTTGTAACTGAGGAAGTTGTACAACAAGTTAAAAGTACAAATAGGTCACTATATACATTATGGATGTTTAATACTTGTCAGAAAATCCTTATGGTGTGATTTCATTACTGTGTCTGCTGGAAAGTATCAAGACTCAGCAGAGCTTTAGTTGAGTGTCTAAGCAGAGCTTTAATTCTGGATAGAGCCATAATACTTTATTTAGCATGTATATTTTAAATCTCTGAAGACTATCACAACCAAATTAACTTATGCCTTATTTTTAGCAACAGTACTGAATATGAAATCTAGCTTTAAACTGCTGCTTTTAAATTCTGTATTTTGAATATATGACTAGATGTTTGCTTATTTAGTCTTATTAGAAGGTGCAAAGGAACCACTGGATATTAAATATAAATTGACTGTTAAATCACCATGTTCTAGAAAGATGACCAAACATGAGCAAAACTTTAGACTTGCTGAGTTATAGTATCTACCACTGTCTTAGCTTTGAAATAAATGCAAATAGAAAATTCAGTGTCTCTGCACAGATTATTGCATTTTTAACTGTTGTCTTCTGCTGATACTGGGTCTGAAAGGATATTTGTCCTGATCGTGACCTTATCAGGATACTGATATATGTTGCTTTCTGCATACCTGCAATTCTGTGTTTCTTAATATCCTTTATTCTCCTGGCAAGGACCTACAAATGCTGCATTTCTCTCCTGGAAGGTGCAAAGCCTGCATTGTTTAGCAGCATTGGAACTGGTGTGCAAATTTTCTGCAGTATTCAGCTGATTCTCTAGCTCTGATTAAGGTGTTCTGACTCCATGCTGGAACAGCAGTAGTACAGTAATAGCAGTAAAATCATAAACTTTAGGTACACTAAAAGCTACTGGATTTCTTTTACAGCAAGCTGAAATCACATGATTTTAATTAGCCTTTCAACACTGAATGAAAATGGCTACATTGGGGTTATTTGCAAGGAAATACAAAATTTAGAATTTTGGGGTTTTTTGGGCATTTTTTGTAAAAAATATTAAAAATACATACAAGTTAAAAATATTAAAATTAATACATGAAAATTCAAGATAAGCAATCACAATATCTAGCTCTCGTGGTAACAGTCTTTCGCTCTTGGAGCAGAATATAGTGAAACTTTGAAGGTTAGACAATATTAAAAGTTCTTTATAAAAATGTCCTTAAATATGGATAATTTAAGCATACAAACATATTCAAGTAAAAGCTTGAATTTCATGTATCATTGGACATTGTAGTCAAGTCTGTAGTTTCTGGTCTTTGGCTAAATACAATTTGGAATCTCAGCTGTTATATGAAAAAAAGTATATTGCTATGCTTTTATTAGAAGTTAAAGAACTTTAGAAAGAAGACTGGGTGTAAGGTACAGCTGTGTGCTTGGAACAAATAACAACATTCTGCAAGGTATATTATAATGCATACTGTATGTTTTCTCCAAGCCATGTGGGATTGTGTTTTATTTTTAATGAAGCATGATCTGTATTAAAAGCCTTTGTATTTTTTATACATGCATGAGAGAATTTATCATCTTGATTTATGCTTAAAACTTTCTGAAAACCCTTGTTCTAGGTAATCTCTGTGCAATGTTTTGTTTTGGTTTTTTTTAGTTGATACACTTGCTAGTTTTTTCACGGGAAGCATCCTTGGACTGTAGTACTTTGACCACTGAATAAATCAGTAGTGTCATGGAAACCAGATACTTTTGAACTGAACAGATACCTTATAACTAAAGGACTAGCTAACTGGAAGAACTGAAGGATGGTAGCCTCTTTCCATCAGTTACTGTGTGTTTCTTAGAAAGCAATTCTATTTGGTCTTTTCAGTCAATGGTCTATTTACTCAATGTGTAAGGTTTTCTAAACAGGCCTTTTGTCTGTCCCTTTCCTAGTCTATGATGCTTCATTCCAGTTTCATGGGGGGGGGGTGTATTTTTTTTTGTTGTTGTTGTTTGTTTTTTTTGTTGTTGTTGTTTTATTTTTTATTTAAGAAGCTTATTGAGGACAGGGAAAAACATTAGAAATAAAGTGAAACCTCTACTTGATCTTATTGGCCTCGAGATGATCTCTGCAGACAGGCCATATTCCTTTGGCCATGTTTCATGCAAAAATGTAGGAGGATTTTCTCTACTTTTTTATTTTTTTATTCTTTTTAATTCTGATTTTTGAAAAGTAAGGGCTAGGATAAAAATGCAACATTTAAAGTGAAGATTAGGAGGCTGGAGTTGATGGGGTTACTCTGGCAGACTCTAATGCTTCAGAATGGAACTTTGTGCAGGGGTTGCACTTGAGTCACGCTGTCCATTTACTTCTGCGGTTCTTCTTTGTGTGCTTTTCTTCTTGTTCTTGTATTTTTAAATGCCTTCTGATACCATTCAGATAGTGGTGAGGTTCTGGCTTTCTGGGTCTATTAACATTTCAGAAGTCTGGAGGAGGGCAGGGTAAAGTGAACATATGATCGTAGTCCTGGACAGAGCATTTCTAGTGGATTGCTTTCAGAAGCAATTTTAATATTTTTTCTTAGATTTCTCAGTTGTGAACTGAAGCTGCTGATAGAGCTCATAAGCATGACCAAATGTTAAAAATGAGGTTTCCTGTAATCCTGTAAGGGGAATACTAACAAAAACCTGAAACAGATTTCCATCCCCAACCCCCATAGCTGGAAGGCTTCATTTCAAACATTGTATTGACAAATTCATAAGAAAAGGTGGGCAACATTACCAGTAATGACTGTGGTTGCTGGCTGAATGGGCATGGTTAAGGCATCAGAGTGACTGTATGCTGATTATCTTTGAGGGCTCCAGAGGAAAAGATGGAGAATGAGGATTTTGATGATTTACTATGCGGAGAACATGGGAAACTAAGATTAGAACGTGATTAATAAGCCATCAACAATTAAATAAGCCAAACTGCCTAAATATAGAGGGGTTTTTGTGTACAGGCACCATTGAAGTCTGTGTGCTGAGGAAAGTTACACATAAGGAAACACTGTCCATACGTCTGTGGTACAACTTTCATGCTAAATTGCTTATGTTTGAGTATGATTCGCTAACCAAAAAGCTGCATAGATTATTGGAACTTCATGTTACTGCATTGTCCAGGGACTATGCAATTTTTGTCTTATTAGAACAATGGTCCATTCATACATGCACTAAATCAGTTCATATTACTGAGCCAACAGAAGAGCATGACATTGCAGCTGGTCTGGCAAAATATGTATCAATGAGATATTGATCTAGTGTGATAGAGAAAAACTTTGCTAAAATGGCCTCAAAAAAAGAGGAAAACTATCTCCTTATTGCATTATTGGTTCAAATTGTACAAGATGATGAAAAAAAGGGTAGTAATACAGCATGAGGGAAAGCTTTAGGATTTTCCTTTTCTCCATTACTTTGACTTACTTTTGACATTACTTTTGATCATTCCATTCACAAAAGAGATGTGTGTCATATAAAGCTGATAACTAAGTATTCAGGGGTTTTATTGTTTACTGTTTTGCTATTACTGCATTTGGTGTAGGGCTGCGAGTTTACCTCTGTATACAAGAGCTTTAAAATTGCCCACTCTTGTGGAACCAGGAGTTGCTAACAGCAAAACAAAAAACTTCTGTCAGAAAATGTTAATTCCCTGGACCCAAATATTTTATCTGAAATACCTCATTTCTACACAGATTCTGCTGAACTGACAGAAATATTCTTTTCTGGATAGTTGTGGAGGGCTTATGCTTACTTTTTCTTCCTTCCCTCATAAAGTCTCCTGGATCTTTTACCTGTTGATTCTGACTGGCATGTCCCACAGGGCAGGACATTCCAGATTTTGGCAAGTCTAACTAGCTTTATAGGTTGTGTTTGTCATTAGCACCCTTGCACGGCTACTGTAGCATCTGCTTCTCCAGGTTCTGCACTACATAATTTTGCCAACATGAATTTAAAGAGTGAGAAACCTGCTGGAGAAGAATGCCAGATGATTAAGAAAGATTTCTCCTTTTAGCAGAATAGTTCGTCCTGTTGAAAAGTAGGAAAAAAAAAAAAGAAAAGAAAAGAAAAAGAAAGTATTTTGGACAAAGCCAGTCACTTAAATTTGAAGAGAAGTTATTGCTACTATGTTTTTTGCACAGAAAATTGTTGGCTTGCTATTTAAGGACAGAAACAAGATTTATATGTTACTTGTGAAGATTAAAGAGAAGTTCACACAAGAATGGCAAAGATCATACATCTGTTCTATAATACCTTAAAATTAGTATGCTGTGTCTGAGAAAAGTAAGCCTGTAGCTGACAGTTCTTATACCTAAGAAAAAAACCACAGTATTATTGTGACATCTGCTGCTTTTCTTGAATAATTAGATCACTGAGGTACCCGTCTAGGTGCCCCCTGTCAGGTAATGAGGGCCATCTTGCTGTAGAGAGGAGGTGCAAATACCACCTGCCATTTAGTAGGGGTGAATTAAAAGGCCAAATGAAGCCACTCATAACTGATACGCTATTAGGTTTATCAGAAAAGGGCATCCTTGAGAATCTTGTATCCATGGTAAAACTCACCAGTATATATACATATACCAGCAGATCAATGCAACTTCATTTTTTTTAATTATTTCTAACATAGTGAATTAATTTGTCTGCATTGCTTGTAAAGAATAGTTAGTATTTCATTTTACAAAGCTTGTCACCAAGTTTAGAAAATGAATCTGATTAAATGTAGAGTTATTGATTATTGATATTTTACTTTTGCTATTTTTAAAGTAGGAGAAAGCAGTGATGGAAGTTCTCTAGGAAATTTGTGGCAAGTGAACCCTTGTGAATAATCCTTTACAGACTGATGTAATACTTGACTCAAGAAAAATACGTTTGCCTGGATAAGAAAAGACAGTACCCACCTACTGGTGGAAGAAATTTGCTAGTGGTGAATACGCTAAGCCTTTGCTTTGGGTCATGCTGACGTAAGTCATCTCCTAGGGTGAACATCAAACTTTAAGTAATGATCCTAATGTATTTAACATTTAGCCCTGTGGGGTTTTCTAGCTTTTGAGCCATAGTTCAAAAAACATAGTCATGATGTGTAACAAATAAAAATTGTCTCTGCTGTTTTTTTAAAGAAGAGACACCTGAATGAAAATCAAGAGGTTTTCAAAACAATAAGGAAATGAAAGTACATGGGGGTTTTGACATTTTTCATAAGCCTTTATTTAGTATTTCCTTTTAATGCAAACATTAAATGCGTGCATGGAAAGTTACATATCAAATACCGTTAAATAAAAAGTTGAGATTGAAACTGTGAATTGCGTAGAATCCTCTTGAGTAAGTGTAACAGCACATTCTGTTTTATCAGTGATTCAGCAAAAAGGCAAATATCTCTTCTCCCCTTGCCATTGTACATCAAAGTAATTGTATGTGGGTGCATCTTTATTGTATTTTAATTCTGACTGTAGAGCAAGAGGGTGAAGGCTTTAAAGAAATACATCAATATAAGGGAGATAGTACTTTTCATAGTCACGAGAGTTATTTCTTACATGTAGTATTGTAGTAACTTGCAAAGCTGAATTGGGTGTATGTCTAGAAGATCCAGCTACTGCATACCCTTTTTAGTTCATGTGTCTCATATCTGCCAGCCCAACTTTGCAAAATCCTTTGCACCCCAAAGTTACAAAGGGTTAGTTTATAATTAAACATTTGGAAATAAAGGCTGTGAAGAGCAAGGCATACTGATCTGATGCTATACTTAACTAGGCTATAGTGTCTCATCCACTCCATCCTGTCTCCTCTTCCACAAAGAATGACTGACTGGAAGTCTTTTTGACCTAACTGTGGTGTTGATTGAGAAGGATCCATGTTTGTACACAGCTTTTTCTGTTCTTTTATTCAATCGGGATGAAGGTTTAAAAACAGAGCTCTTAGTCTGATACACGACTGTTTCACACCTATTGTGTTACTTCCAAGAGTATGATTACAATCCTTCTTGTTTAAAAGATCAATTTGCTGTATGTATTTTATAAACCATTTATGACTAGGAGAGTTCTTTTTAAACAGATATTATTAGCATATTCATATTCTTTGCCTCCTCATAGAGTTCATATGTTTCATATTTATAAGCCAGTGTCCTGGTTTTGGCTGGGATAGATTTAATTTTCTTCTTAGTAGCTTGTACAGTGCTGTGCTTTGATTGAAGTCTGAGAACAATGCTGATAACACACTGATGTTTTTAGCTATTACTAAGTAATGCTTACTGTGATCAAGGACTTTTCAGTCTCTTGTGCTCTGCCAGTGAGGAGGGGCACAAAAAGCCTAGAGGAAGCACAGACAGGACACCTGACCCAAACTAGCCAAAGGGGTATTCCATACCACAGCATGTCACTCCTAGTATACAAACCGGGGGGAGTCACCCGGAAGGGACTGATCACTGCTCTTGTTGGGCTGGGTATCGGTTGGTGGGTGGAAAGCAGTTGTATTGTGCATCAAGGGTGTTTATTGTTTTTTTTTTCCTTTCCTCTTTTAGATTTATATTCTCTCCCTTTGTTATTTCCCTTATCAGTATTATTATTGGCAATAGTAGTAGTATTATATTGTACTTTAGTTATTACACTATTTTTATCTCAACCCACTGGCTTTGCATTCTGTTGATTCTCTTCCCCATTCCTCCTGGAGCAAGTGGCTGCTTAGTACTTACTTACCAGCTGGGTTTAAACCATGACACCCAGATTAAAAATTTTGTATCAAGAATACTTTTTTTTCAAACCATTTTTTTCTCTTTTTTTTTTTCAAATTTTGAGTGGATGATATTAAAAGTGGCATAAAACCAGATATCCCGTTACTTAGTTTTAGCAATAATTTAAGTTTAACTTCCTTGAAAACCTGAATTCATGTCAAAAGCTAATAGCATGCATGCAGTCGGTGCTTTTGCTGCTGGTAGTGCATTAGCAGTGTGATCAGCATGTGACATGAAACTAATTAGCACTCACATATTTGAATTTCTTAGATATTCTTATGTATCAGGGTTTTTTGCACAATAACTTAGTCTCACACTTCAGATAAAAGTTGGAACAAAAATATCCTGATTTGGCAATAATAATCAGTTATTCTAAATCATAACTTTGAAAAACATCTTAATCAAGTTGAAGACCTTTTTATGTCTGTATCTAACTTAAAGCTATATGCAGCTTGGTGTCTATATAATGGTAGTGACAGAAACTAGAGCTGGAGGTAGTTATAAGAAAGGTTTTGTGTGGCCTTTCCGCAGGACAAAACCAATTCCATGAGAAAAAGATAATATGTAGATGTGTATGTGTATCTTTGTCTAAGTATTACTTTTATTATCCTTAAATCCAAAATATGGTGCTAGCCCTTTGAAATCTCAACTGCAATTATTGGTTAACCCATTGGGAGGAGAATACCAAAAACGTAAGTCACATTTGATGCTCAGGTTCTAGGAATAGCTATGGAGTGTGTAAGCACTTGATAGAACACACTCTTTTCCAAAGAAAGCATTCTGCATGAGTGCAAGGTGTGCCTATCACTTGTTTGAAAACCAAGCCTTAAAAACTTCCAGGGAACTTATAGGAAACAAGTACTTTAAAAATATGACAAGTATACAGACTTATTAGCTAGGAAGAGTAATAAGTTCAATATAGAGAAGAGCAAGAAGGAACTTCCCAGAAGAAAGAAAGTACAATAGCATCGTTCATGGACTTTATTTTCTACTGAAATTGTAACTTCATGAAATACAAAAGCTAACTGATAGTGTTCAGTGATGTCTCCTTAAATTAAGGAGAATAACTGGTTAAGGAAATGTGCATGTTTGTGACTGCACGGTGGGGCTAGATGGGATAGAAGAAGATGTAGGAAACAGCAGCAACAATTAGAATGTGGTGTGCTTTCTCTGTATGTACAGCTAAAATAAACACATAAATCAAGAAGCAAAGATACAATCTCTTTTGGAAAAAACTATCAAGTTCTTTTAGGAGTGGTTTTTAAATGCTCAGTGGTTTTTAAATACTCCTGTAAGCCCCTGAACGTACTGACTAAAAATGGTAATGACTTACAGCAGTGGAAATATTTAGCACACTGCACTATGAAGATGTTTATTTTTACCTCATTTTTGCAGGTAGTTCGTAACAGAATATTTCCAAATGCAAGAAAACGGATTAGATAGTGGTGATATATGCAGCATGTTTGTAAAAAAACCCAAAACACAACAACAACCAACTGAAAAAAACCCAACAGATCATGAATTTTAAGTGCAAAGTTACTTCACTGTGCATGATAAATAACTATAATATTTGCAGAGACGAATTTTCTAGTAAATCTTATTATATGCTGAATTTTGGACATCAAGATACTCATGCTTTTCTCCAGAGGGACCTCTGTGTGCTTTCTTTCCCTTTGTAGTTTAATTTGTTTATGCTGTAAACATTCATTAGAAAGCAAGATGCTGCATATTGATCGAGATTAAGTTAATGAAATAATTAGTTTATTTGGACATTGTTGCAACGTTATCCCAAATGTTGTGGGTTAGGGTTAAATAGATGAAAACCAGTGCTGCATCTGTTGCTGCATTTGGTAATTTTGTCATAGTTTTCAAGGATAAGTTTGTTTGTTTTGGGTTGTGTGTCCTGTCCCACCTCCTCCCCCTACCCCCAATTATTTTCAAGCAATAATTCATAACTATGTTAAACATTTCAGGAAACCAAACAGATCACAGATCAGTCTCTGTAATCCACAGTGCTCTCCTGTTTAAACCTTGCTTTGTGGTATTTTGGTTTGTGGTGTTTTTTTTTGTTTGTTTGTTTGTTTTTTGTCTTGTGTGTGGGTTTGTTTGGGTTTTTTTTTTCTGTCATAGACAGAAAGACATCTATTTTGTCATCGATGTATATTATTAACCTCAGGCTCACAACAGCACAGAGTTGCTCTTAATCTTTTTAATTACTTTTTCCGTTAAATCCCTTTCTGAACTAGGTCCTGATAGTGCATCCTTAGAGCCATAGTGTTCCCCATGTCATAAGAAGAAAATGGTCACTGTATCCCAGACATAGCAGTTTCACCCCAAATACCTCTTCTTCTTGGGTGTATGCTGCATATCAGGAAATATGTTATACTCCTCTCTGGGTATATGTACTCACTGGGCAAAAGCCTTTTCTCCTGCTGAGATTAATCAAAATCCCTCCACCCTGAAAAAGAAAAAAGAAAAAAAAATTGTAATTTTTAAAGAAAAAATTGTGTTTAAGCATCTGAGACATGTTAGTGACTTTGGGGAACGTAGGCAGAAGTAAACAGCTGGGAGAGATAGGTGTTCAAGTCTTATCCTCAGCTGTGTATTCACTGGATGAGGGTTGAAGCACTGACCAGCACAAAAGCTGTGTGCTTCCAAGACTGTTTTCCAGGAATGGCATAATTGTGCTTCTACAAACATTTCCAGAATGAAAATTTGGGAAGGTAAACTTTTTTTGTTTACAGAAATTGAGCGCTTGTCAAAGTGTGACGTATTTTAAAACCAGTCAGGTTTAGAGCAGTGACTTGGAATTTTCCAATAAAATACCTGGAATATGAAGGCAAATGTTGTCACCCTTTTTCTATGCTTAACTTTTAAATCCTGATAATTTCCTGTCAGACTTAACTTTCTCATGCTTGGGCAGTCTGTAACATTGAAAAGCATAATAATTACAATTTGACATAAATTCTTAAGTAGGGGTTATATTGCTTAATCATTCACTGATCTCTGTAATTATGAGGTTATGCTGGAGATTAGCTGCTGATCTTTTCCTCCTGCATGTGAAAAATGTTTAAGCTCCCTGAAAAAAAAAAAAAAAAAAGGAAAGCCAATAACTAAGAAAAAAAAACCCACAGAAGAATATTGATCCAAGGAATAAAACATTGTGTATATTTAAAATATAAAATTATTATGTATACACACATGTATATGTGTGTGTATGAGGTGGGTAAGTCTTAGTTATTTGATGATAAGTAACAAAGGAAAGACTTTTGTAGTACTAACAGATTGTAAAATTAATTATTATTTAACTGAGACTTAAATTGTTTACAGAAACCAAATTTTTTAAAAGATTATAATGTCAAGCTTTGCACACAGGAATACAATGCTCAAGTAGTTTTACAAGCACATGTACAATGGCTTCAGAGTGTCAGGCTCCTTGTACGTAGGAAATGTCTCTGGTGATATTGATGAAAGCTACAGAAGCTTGTATTTTCTTTGGGGAATTTTCATATTATTTTTTCTTGAAAAGTTTACATGTTTAATAATTAAAACATACCATTTTCTTGCAAGGACTTTGTTGGAGCTGACATCACGCTGTGTTTCATTGTGATGAAGAACTGTTGCTCTTCTGGCTACATCCAGAGATACATTCCTGAGGCATCTATTAGAAGAATCTGTGTTCTGCATTAAAGCTCATTATTTCAGTTCCTTGTTTTCAGAAGTGAGTTAATCCAGAAATTTTCAGTAGTCATCTGGTACTAAAATATGCTATGTGTTTATTTATCAGATGACATTTATATTTGCTTGTCTGTCCTATTTTTTGAATAGGGAATCAGAGTTCATTTGAAACAGTCATTTTGCCTTTTTGCCCGTCTTGGTATTTAGACTGCAGTAAATCTGGGGCTTTGATTCCCTTCTGGTAGAATTTTGCACTTGCCATTGGGATGTCTGGCTCTTATTTCTAGATCAAGCAAAGAGTGTCACAGTCTATCTGGGTCTATCTTTATATCTTCAACCTATCCTTGGTTTCTCTGTGTGCTTAAAATGCATTTATGCTGTAACATCTTCCTTATAAAGCAGACTATTTTGTATTGCTACCTCTCACACAACTCCAAATACTTTTTAAAGTGGTCTTATTAATTTCATCTGAAACTAATTATGTGTTAGACTTTTGTCTAATGGACAAAACTAGATGGAGTTTCCTAATATACTTTCTGACAGCCAGGCTGATTATCTGTAGTTTAACATGAGAAATCATTATCAGGCAGGTTTTTGTTTTGCCATTACCTTGCTATTCATTAGTAAGGACTGATGCATGCACAAGTCTGGTTGAGGAGCTATATGGTTTCCACTGTCATATGAGGTGGAATGTGCTACAGTTATTTTAGTTTTCTCTGATGTTACATTAATTTGAGCCTGATCAGTGTCTTAAATAGTATTTAATTACAGAAGTAGCTAAATAGAAGTGGTTTTTAATGGAATGAAAAGTCTACATGCATATTTATCACTCACTGAATTTTTGTCTGCTTCCTTATTTCAGACACTAATATTCTGGGAGTTGTTCTTTTAGCCTGTTCCCATTTATATTTTCTTTTCCTTTTCCTTGTATTATAAACCAGTCTATTGAACCTAGCAAGGTCGAATGTAAATTTTCATGACTAAAGCCAGCATTGTCTCTTGACTTCAGAATTTTTAGATACTTTTATTACAGGTATTATCTTCTTTCAGCTGCTGCTGGAATTAAATCTTTGTGATTGCCATTTTGTCTTTTTAGATATAATCAGGAAAAAAGAGCATACTTTATGCATAAGTAGATTATGTTCAAAATCAAGCACCAAATCATATTTCTGCTTTTTCACTTGTCTTTCTCTGGGTCCGGTCTTAGAGGCAACCAAATGAAAACAGGGAAATAGGTTACTTGCCTTTTTCAGGTTGAAAAGTTAGCGTTAATCAACTTAGTAACAGTTTTTATATAGCCTATTTGGAACTTGGGGATGAGGGTTGTCAGGTTTTTGTTTCAGTTGAGGTTGGTCCATGCAAAATGCCTTGGTTGATTTGAGAATGTATTACATAGCAGTGCTGGTTAGTTCCAGGTCACTAATACTGAATTCTCAGACCTGTACTCCGTTTTGGTCCCACTTGGGTTTTCGCACCAAGTGCATGAATGCTTGCTTCAGCTTAAGCACCAGGATGGTAGTGTGCTGGTTTAAAATAGCATGTTTGCAAGCAGTCAGTATGGCATGTTTCACCTTATACATTGTATTATAATGCAGTCATTAAGGTGGAATTCTGTAGTTATGGATAATCACTTTCCTTAGCTGTCATGAATAGTTATAACAGTAACTACTGAATGTTGGTGTTTACATAAAATCAAACACATAAACCAGTATAAACTAATATTTCTGAAGTAATTCAGGGTTTTTACAGTTGTCAATACTTAGTAATTATCATTGCAACTACTCATTGCTTGCAGTCTTTTCAAGGTGGGCTCTTTGGTTCTTACTGTACTTAAACCAAGATAATATCTCTCCATGATAAGTCTTGAGTCTTGATGAATTAGGAGACCTGTTTCCTCCTTTTTTTTTTTTTTTTTTTAAGATCTTACTTGTGATGATGATGATGTTTTAGCTTAGGTTTCATTGCAGCCGCTTTCACTGCAGCACAAAGTGTTGTCCTCCATTTTTAGACAAGTGTAAGATTACACAGTGTAAAAAACTCATAAGTTAGGTGTCATTTCAGCAGTAGAACACTAATTTTAAATAATGATTGGAAATACAACACACAAATCTTGGCCAGATGCATTGAAACCAGTGACTGAATATGAAGTGAACAATACATAGAACAGAAAACACAAAAGAAGTTTTCTTTGTGCACAATTCTGTAAGTAGTGTGTCCTGGGTTCAGCAGCAGCAGTCATTTTTTTTTCCCTCTTAGTAGCTGGTGCAGTGCTGTGTTTTTGACTTTTGGCCTGGGAACAGAACTGATAACACTGATGGTTTTAGTTGTTGCTCAGTAATGTTTACTCTAAGGACTTTGTCAACCTCATGCTCTGCCAGGTAGTAGGGGAAGCTGGGAGGAAGCACAGACAGGACACCTGACCCAAACTGACCAAGGAGATATTCTATACCACAGCACATCATGCCCAGGATGTAAACAGGGAGTTACCCGGAAGGGCTAGATCACTGCTTGGTCGGGCTGGGTGTTACCGGTCGGTGGGTGGTGAGTGGTTGTATTCTCTTCCCTTGTTATTTCCCTTATCATTATTATCATTGGTGGTAGCAGTAGTGGTTTGTGTTATACCTTAGTGACTGGATTGTTCTTATCTCAACCCGTGGGAGTTACACTCTTTTGATCCTCCTCCCTATCCCTCTGTGAGCAGTGGGAAGTAAGTGGGGGGAGTGAGCTAGCAGGCTGCGTGGGTCTGAGTTAGACTGCACTTAAACCATGACATAGTGTCACTTACTTTCATACTAGCTTATTTTCTAATGATAGTGGTTTAGCAGATGCCATGGTCATAAACTGAAATAGAAGGTTGTGACTTGGTATAGGGTGGGATGTAAAAATCTCTCTGAAGATAATTAAGCACTGAAAGCCCTTTCTAGGGAGGATGTGAAATCTCTGTTCTTGAAGGTCTTCAAAACCTGATTGGAGAGAGCTCAAATCAACAATGTCTGAATTGAGTTGTGACCCCTTTTTGAGCAAAGACTGGACTAAGTGACCTTCTGAGCTCCTTCTGATTCTGAATTGACCTGTGATTATTTGTGCAGACCAAAGAATGTCAGAAAACTAAGATCCCTATTTCATTTTGCAAAATTGTAGTTCTAAGAAACTCTTAAGAAATTCCTAAAAGGAACAGAAAACTCTGTCTTCTGTTCCGCTTTCGGTTGTGGAACTGATATGGATTAGTCATGCATGTCCCATGGCATCTAGTTAATTAAATATTAATCACTCTTTTAGAAAATGCAGTGATAACCATCCGTAGCCTGGGAAATTTTCACTTGATTTCCATACTCTTTTTCTGTACATGCTGTTACATAAACACATGAAATACATGAATTGTTTAAAATAAATTTATTTAATCTTATTTTTAAAACATTTAATGAAATTCTGATAATAAATACCCAGTGAAAACCATCTTCCTTCCATAAAATTATTCCATGAGTATATGTCACAGTTACATCTCTCTGTAATTGACATACAGTTTTTCCTGTCATATTCTGATAGCCATTGGCAGTCGTGGGAGTGCAGCCTTTACTGGAGTGGGGCTTCGGGTTCCATTTTGTCTAAATATCCTTCTTGTGGATGTTGAATGTAGGTTTGTTCTCAACAAATTTTTAATGCTTCAACTTGTGTATTGTATACAGGTAGTTTCTAAACCAGATGAGAATTGCTAAGTACTCAACATTCATTAAATCTGTTGCAGTTAGTTTTTAAGCGTATGTATTGCCTTCACTTTGTCTATTGGACAGTTCAGCAGTTGGTAGAAGTCAGAAGAGCTCTGTTAAAATAGTAACTTTGCAAGTTTACTCCAGCTGAAAACAGTATCCTTAATGACAGTGGCAATTTGTGGTGTAAGACTGTATAATAAAATAATGTATTAGAATGAAACAATATACCACACTTTGCATGCAGAAATATTTCCTTTTTGTGAAGTATGTGTGTGGAGAGAAGCAACAAGATCTCATATGCAGGACAAAAATGTCATCCTGTTGACATCCAAGAATGGTCTAATTATTCTTTTTTTATCCCGCTTTCTCTGCTAGAGTTCCTTGTGTAAAAAGTAATTTCCGATTTTCAGACTGAACACTATAGTGAAGTGACAACATACATCTAGTTTTAGTAACTAGTGAATATCTGATCATGAAGAAAGCATGAGATTATATTTTGCACTTGTTTAATTTCTCATTTGTATCTGGCAAATGCCTTAATCTTTTATGTTTTTTCTTAACAGTAGGAAAGATGCTAAAAAAGATACAGTGAAAGATTGCTTTTAAAGTGCAACATCTGTGTGCATTTTTGCGTAACATAGCTCCTTAATAAACACAAGGCCTCACAGTGCACCCTCCTTTAACGTGACCAGTTTTACATAAAAAACCTGCAGACAGTTCTGTGTATTCAGTCCGTACATGCTATTTACATTCATGCTTTTATTTAGTAGGTGTTTTTGTCCAAGTCATTTGCTAAGGGTGGGCGCTGCAAGCACCCTCTATGCTATTAAAAGAATCATCACTTAATCTTGTCCTTTGAGACAATAATCAGTACATACTCAGAAGAATCAAAGCCTTGCCAGTTATTAGCCTGTCGTAGTGTACTTTTGATTTTTTCATGCCAGGTACAATATTTCAGGGTTGGTTTTTTTTTAACAGAATTAGCAACTTGGGTAATTAAGCTTACATTAGATCAACTAATGAGCTCTGAAGTTAAAAGCTGAAAGTTTGTTAGCCTAATTGTAATAAATTGTTGGTCTAACATACAAGGTTAACAACAGCTAAAAAGAAGGAAAAAAAGTATCAATCAATAGGGAAATCCTTTACAGAAAAGATTTGCTGGGTTTGAGTATATGAGGAAAACAGGGTGCAGATCAGAGGAAAAAGAGAAATTTTGACTTAATATTTAAGAACCTTTATAGATTATGAAAGCCCCAAATGTACAAGATTTAATTAGAAGCTAACGATTTGGTGTTGTGGGGAGATGAAGGGAGCAGAACTGGGAATGGTTTGTTTGAAATGACCTTGCTGTCAGGGTTTCACATATGCTGTTAAACGAATGCAAAGAACTGCCAGGAAATCAATAAAATAAAACATTGCAGTGGTCTGGTATGGAAGTGCAGGACATAAATTACCATTTTAATTTTCAATCAATATATAGGATCAGGTATTCCTGAAGCAGTAAACATGACCTGCACACAAATGTTCATTGCAGGACTAAAGTGAATAAAACAGATATCCATAAACTATTGGTGTTTGAAGAATAAAAATGCAGGGTGCATTGGTTCTCTATAGCTGCTACTTATCTGTTCCTGATCAGGAATATCTGTTCCTGAAATAAAGAAGCTTTTTTTCATGGTTTATCAGTTTTACGAAGCTTTTTGACAGCTGGTTTAGACTTTACAGGATGACATTGGATGTGTTTGTTCTCGTTTGGAGTTTGCAGGTCTAGTCAGCATTTGAAAAAACTGTCTGGCGTAAGAGTGAGCATGTGTCAGGATGGTGCTGCCCAAAAGATACTAAAGAGGGAAGTTGAGTAGCTCAGAGAATTTTACTGGAGGTTTCAGTTCTGTAAGTATTCAGGGTTGCTGGGAACCATAAGCTGTTACTTTCTGATGGTCTTTCATGGATGTTTGCATATACTATTCCTTTAGAAAGGGTAAACTTGTTACAGTAAGCTCTGATTGCTTTTCAGTTTGAATGTGAAAGTAAGGGAGCCTGAGAATCTAATCCAGTCAAGGCTTTGAAACCCATTTTAAGACAGTATTTAATAAGTTGTATTGTTTTTGCCTGTGCCTTCAGATGGTCAGCACATAGCTTGAAGTGTTTTAAACACTTGGCTTACATTGAAAAGCTTCTCTAAGTACCTAGTGCTTTTGTGTTTAGTTTTGACCAGAAATAATTTAATTTCCAAACCACAGCTACAGAGACTTGAAACTAACAAGATTTCTGTATGTGCTATAAATTAAACCCCCATTGTAGAGTATTTGCTAATCTCATAAATTCATTTCTCAAAACACCCAACAGCAAGTTTAGAATTGTTTAAGTAAATTCTAGCATATGATGTGGGCTAGTTTGGGTGAGTCATAGTTCGCTATTGTGGAAAGATCAGATTTCTCCCCTATAGCACATGCACGTAGGTACTAAGCAGTAAACATGCGCTAATCTCACTTTGTAACAATGGAGTTTGATTTTTCTGTTGTGGAAAAAAAAAAAGTCTAGAGTAGTAGCAGTGTTATAAAGTGAGGCTATTAAAACATTGCCTTAATGCTTTTGTTTTGTATTTTTGTTTTGTTTTGTATAGAAATAGATTTCAGATTTCTGTTATGTGTTTTCCCCCCAGTATTTCATATCTGTTTTTGAGTGTTCCATCTTTATTTCTTGAATGGTATTAACAATTTTGTTTTGGAAGGTTGAGTCTGCTTTTCTTGTTTGTTTTCTTTCCCTCTTTCTCCCAGCCCCTCACCACCTCCAAAATAAATAAATAAATAAATAGACCTGAATATTCTTGGAGATGTGGTGTCATGTGTAGTCCTACACATTTCACCCATGCAGTCTTTTATCTTTGTTTCTTTACTGAGGAGGATCTAAAAATGAGAAGACACTGCTAACCTCTCTACTTCAGCCTAGCAGCACTGCCTGAAGAAAATAGAGAACGGGGAAGCAGTGGATAGAGAGTGGAGTTTTGCAGAGCTGGGAGTGTGTTCTCTGTGAGTACTGCAGGAACAGACCTCTCCAGTTGGTAACTTCCATTCTTAGAATCACAGAATCAGCTAGGTTGGAAAAGACATTAAAGACCATCAAGTCCAACCATTACCCCAGCACTGCAAAGACCACCATTAAACCTTTTTTTTTTCCTTTTTGTTCAGTTGAAAAGAGACAAGATTTATGCATGAAACAGACTTGCAAATTTGACTTATTTCCAAAGCCATTCTCTATAACAAAAAAATATACCTCAAATATCAACTAAAAGGGGCTCTGTGTGGGGTGGAATAAGAATTGCATTAAATGAGCAGAAAAGTGGCATTATTCTAATACAAACTGTTCATTCTGCTCCAGCAGTACACCGGGTTTGCACATCTGTTGATGTACTCTGTTTTTAGAGCTACTACCGAAAAATGTTACAAAATATAGTTGGCTTAAAAAAAATAGAAAAGGTCACTAATTATGCAAACTTATTTGTAATAATGTACATGCTCCTGTCAAGTGCTGTGTGATTTTACTGCCCATCTTGGGCAGCCTTCTTGTGTCCCATATATCATATCTTTTATTATCTCACCTTATTAGAGAATTTCTAAGGCTCAATGTGCTGGTAAGATACAACCATATACATATATAGCCAATATAATATCAAGAAGTTTCTAACCTCCTTTTTTTTTTCATTAATCTGCATAAATAAGGTAAACTACAGTGAATCAGCTGCAATTAATAGAGTGAGGGACAAGAATTCAATCTCCAGTTAGAGAACACTTCAGTAAGTTAAATATGTTCAGTTGGTTGAGTAAACACTTGAACAGCTGCTAATAAAATCTCAGGTCCATTGGGAATTATCTTTGTGAACTCATGGATAGACTGAACTTTAGAAAAGGATGAACTTCATGCTTGTCTCAATGAAGAAAAGATAGGGAAAAGAGATGGAGCTGGAAATTGCATAACAATTTAGTCACAATATTAGGAGACTGGGCACGAATGTTTTTTATACAAAGCAAAAACATTTGTTGTCTTTGTAAAGAATATCGAAATTAAAATAGCTAGTTTCAGGTCATAAAGAAGAATGGGTTTCTGTGCATGCATGTTTGCAAAGCATTCTCATCACTCGGGTCTAGAGCACATTGTGGTATTTCCCTAGAAACAATAAATGGTTCCCTTTTCCATAAACACACAGCAGAGCTGGTACTGTTTCACACATCAGGTTTCTCATTTGGGGGAAGAAGATTGCCACAAGAATAGGCTTGACCCTCTCTTTATTCTGTTGCATATGTCTAGAGATTGGAAAAGTCATTTAGTGTGAGAAGAAGTGGAGGTATGAAGGAACATTATGAAGTGTCCAAAACAGTTTGCAGCTTTTCTTGGTAGCATTTTTTTTTTTTCTGGGGATGTTCTACATCTGCTCTGCCCATTTTTCTGCAGTCAAATGAGATCTCAGTTTACCTAAAGACACCTGGGAATCTGGGGGGATGAAGAGTTGAAGAGGTAGATGGTACTCCTTTCACTAATCTCTGATTATGTTAGTATAATTAAAGTACTCTTCGGTATAAATTATGGTGTGCTTTTTTTTTTAATTTCAGTTATTGGTTCCAAACTCATACTGCTTTAATGATTCCCAACTCTATTACTTTATGGCCGTACGTGAATCTCCAAAGAAAACATAAATAAGCCTTTTAAATAGACACGTTGTTATCAATGTGGTTTCTTAAGATACATATCAGGTAATCTGACATTAAAGCCAAATGCTCTAAGAGGATAACACTGGATTTGGCCACTGCATTTTCAGTCTCTAATCCAGGTCTTTGTCAATTAGTAAGGTAGATTCATAGCATCTAAACTGATTTTAGCTATTAGATATTTAATCTATGATTCAAAAGAATCCTTGATAAGCTTCTCTTTAATGATAAACTCTTGTTAATTACAAAGAGGGGCACAGTTTATAGTAACAAATAATTATTTGTCTAATTTCAAACTGTAATTTAAGAAATGAAGGGGGAAAAAAAGTCTTGTTCAGGAGTTTCTGTAGAAGATATTAATAGGTTCAGGCTCTTATGGACATACTGATTTTTGTTTAGGAAAATAAGTAAGTGATCACAAAGAATGATATCTAGGGCTCTTCCTGTGCTCTTGATAGGAGCAGTGCTGTAAAATGTGGCAGTATTTTAAAATGGAACAAACTCCTCTTTGAACCTAAAGAAATATAAAGCCTCAATGGGATATTTTTATGTTCAGTGTTATTTTATATAAGATATAAACCTACTTAATACAGTTTTCCAAATGTATATATGGATTTCATAGGCATAGCTGTGTATAGTATAAAGTGAAAGAAAAAAAACACTATGAGATCAAACATTTGGCATTCTATACAGTTGTTATTATTTCTGACATAATGTCGTTCTGCGTGCAAAAAAAAATTTGTGGAGGGAAAGAGTACAAGTTGGATAGTTTCATCCAGGGGTAATACTTTTTAATGGAAAAAAGAAAGTCAACCAACCAACAAACTACTTTAACTTTTTTCCTTCTTGGAAAAATGCCAGTATATTTATCTAATTTGGGGTGAATTAATTTACATTTGCTTTGAGTTTTTCCCCTTTTTACTTTTTTTAGCAGCCAGACACTTTAAGTAGTTAAGAGCATATAGGATGCCAGGGTTTTATTTCCTGCTGTAGCTCCTAACAAAATCTAGTCTTTATTGCTAATTTAACCTCTTACTCTCTTTTTTTGGTAGGGTAATACTGGGTTTTCAGGAAAGGAAACAGAAGTACTAGTAAATTTGAGACACGTGGCATTTCTTTGAGTTTAAGAGTTCAAACTATTCATAATCTAAAATGAATTGTAGAAAAATTCACTTCTGTAATCCAGAAGTTAATAAACCTACCTAACATGCCTCAGTATGGTGTATGAGATCATCTCATTTGATCATTTTATAAGCTTCTACATATGGTTTGTCTCGCATTGTTGAAAATATTTCATATGTTTAAAGGTGGATTTATGCCTTGGTACTTAATGGTAAGCCATACCCCTCCTGAAGCCTTCCTAGGTTCTTGACAGTCTCGGCAAACAGAGACCAGCCCCCTGATGCTGTTTAGATGGAAAGGAGGATTTTTTTGAGAGCTCTATACAGCTGCCTACTAATGTTGAATTTATCCTAAATATATTATTTTACAGAAAAGAGTATTTACTCACCATGTCCAACCTAATCCTTTCAGGATAAGGTATTTCAAGAAATCATAGCACTTTTATTACTTGATTGGATTAGGTTTAATTAGTTTTCCTTTACTTACATGATGGAAGATATACCAGAAGAAATGAAAGAGCCAAGGGTTTAAGAGGGATGCAGGTCCATAACCTCTTGCCCCTTTGCCAAAGTGCTTTATTTATTTTTGTTGTTGGACTTTTATTTCTTTACTATTTATTTTTTGAAAGTAGTAGATGGGGTTATAAAACTATTTTTATATTTTATACATTATATTTCTACTTTTTGCCAGATCCCATCTGGCAAAAGTTAGATCTCTTCTGAGTCAATACATGCAAATATATATTGCTAGCCTTATACAGAGAATTTCCAAAGCTGGTGAATGGTTATATAAAAAACTCTATTAGGCATAATATTCACTGAAAAGATAAAATTATGAGAAACTCTCTCTAGCAGATACTGATTGCCACATCCTACCCAATCTTTTTAGAAATAACAAAGAGAGCAGTAACCCATAATGTCTACTGTGTTACTCCGTTCTATCATGAATGGTTTGGGTGTATTTAATCAGGTGAATCACCCAGAGGAAACTCATAAAGGAACAACAATTGCCTGGGAAATACAACGTCTGCCTGATCTGGTGTTCATTTTCTTGCACTTGGCACTGGAAAGAAAGCTGTGTTTTGCAAGACCTATGAAAGCAATCTTTGAAGAGCCATGTTCAGTTAAGGAAGCTGCACCTCACTGATTTTAGTAACAATACGCTTCATTAAAGAGAGACAACTTATTTGTTCATCAGAGTGAAAATTTAGAAACATCACAAATGTTTGGGGTTTTGTTGGATTTTTTCTTTTTTTTAAATCTGAGTTATACTCTGGTGATGGCAATTGCAGTTACAATTTAATTGTATTTATTGAGAAAAGAACATATAGGCTTCGTAAAGTGGTTTTATACTTTCAGTTTGTTTCTAATTTTGAGGTTTTATTTTTATTATAGTATCTGCACTGGTTGCAGAGGCATCACCACATGTTCCATTTTAAAATATTTAGTTGTTATATGTTAAGCATATTAAGAAAGTTAGTCCTTTGTCTAGCTTGTCTAAAATAAATTATAGGATTTAATTTAGAGTATAGCAGTGTATTTATTCCAGATGACACTAAACCCCCAATTTCTCCACAGTTTCATTGTATTTTTTTTTCCATGTATGTAGCAGAGCTAGCTATTTTTATATCTCTTCCGTTTTGCTAAAGATCATGTCTGAAAGAATGCCTCAGACCAAAAGCATTCTCTGTATGATCATGGTGAACAGTCTGTAGTGTGAGTTTTATTTACAGCAAAATGTTTTTTCTTTCTCCAAAGAACTGACTTACTTAAATCCAATTAGACATCGCACTATATGACATAATAAGGGATGAGGCCTTTTAACATGTAAGAATATTCTACATATTTCTTAAAATTCTTTCCTCTCTCATCATATTGTCTAGTTCAGTGGTAGGGTTTTTTTTTTTTTTCTTTTTCTTGAAAAACCAGTATCTTGTTGGTCATGCTATATATGGTAATGAGGTACGCTGCCACTGCATGTAGTATGGAGGATTGTCACAGGAAAGATTTGGCCTTTTTTTTTCCTTTTAACTGATGTAAAACGTACGTCGGACATAGACTTCAAGTGTCAGTTATGAACTAGCTGAATTCTGAACACATTTGTTATTGTACAAAGAGTTCTTGGTTGATTGTACTATTGAAAGAAGTCAAATATGTGAAATTTTGAGAAGAAATCTTGTGGGTGATTTCCTTCACTGAACTTTAAGTCATCTTAATGGATTTCTGAATGTAGTTCTGGGTTAGTTTTTTTTTATACCTGTATACACAAGTAATATGTACCTTTTGATAAAAGGAAAAAAAAAAGTTGTGAGCCTTTGCTTATTTCATCTTTATATGTTTTCTTAACTTTCTAAAAAAAACCAACCAAAACCCTTCAACTTCATTAATTTCAAATGCATGTGTTCCTATATGGTCCAGCTGTGGCTGTCTTGTTAGGACAGCAGTAGATGTGCCTGCATTTAAAAACAAAGATGAGAAACAAATTATATATTCTAATGCTGTGTATTGCATATGTAGGTTTTGTCCAAGTTTCTTCCATTAAGGAAAAAATGATAATTTCCAAACAACAGCTGAAGCTGCAGTGAAGATGCACTTAAAAAAAAACACATTCTGGAGAACTTTACTTTTGTGTTACACATGTGCATCATACTCATTTCTGTATTGATAGCTTGCCAGGGTACATGACATTTTATCAGAATACCCATCTGTGTTCCCATACTAATTTAACATTAAATTGTCCATCATGATGGGCAAGAGCTGTGTTTGAAGATCAGAAGCTTGCTTTATTCCCTGTAATACCTCTGTACCATTTTACAACCTGTGTGATACATACTGTGTAAGAGAGTCAAATTACATAGTTGAGGGCTGAGTTTTAACCTGTTAAATGGAAAAGCAGGAGGGGTTGAGAATTTACATCCATTATTTTGTAAGCTAATCTTAATAAATTGCTATCAATTTGTAATTTGTGACCCGGCTGCCAGCTTCCATTGGCAAGTAGAAGTTCAAGGCTACTGAACAGTTAGGTTCCTTTTGCCATTCTTTGGTGCAAAATCCTGCTGTGGCCTTCTGAGGTTTTTAGACCTAAGCCTTCTATTTTCTCTGTAGGGTTTTGGGCTGTGTGCCAGGTTGTTGTGTGTCTGTGCAGTTTGTATCTATTGCTGACTGGTAATTTGCTTCTGCTGGGTAAGTGCCTGCTTCTTTTTCAGTACACATAAACAAGTTGGAAGAAGAAATAATAGGTTAGATGCCTTGTATTTCCAGCCATGAACAAACAGTGTCAAGGTTCAAGAGAATATCCACTGCAAGAATCTGTCCTTTTATAAGAGGCTGAGGTGTGGGCTTTTAAGTCAGAGATGATGCATTTCAGTCAGCCTGGCACATGGTGCTTTAATCTGTAGCAGAGATGTTTGGGCTTTTATCCCATGGCATTGATCTAAATTACTGCTAGTAGGAGGAGAAATCAATTCTCTTTGGTGCTAGATTTTGAGCTGCCTAAACTATAGAATCACATTTCAATTTAGACTTACTTCCCACTGTAAAAGATAAGGGCTTCTTCCAGACATACTGTTAGGTCTCAACCTTGAAGGTTTCTGTTATAATTTCAACATTTATCCACTTATCTCATGAATAAAGGTTTCCATTTTAATTCTAGTAATCCCCCATGTGAAAGCCCTTAACCAGATTTGTTGCTGAGAGCACACAAATCAACTACTGAGTTCAGTTATATTGATTTCTTCTGCTTACTTAAGGGAGGAATCAACTCAGCTTCATTAACAACGAGCCAGCACTAGCCTGTTCTGTTGTTCTGTGACTTTCACTAGCTGACATCTCTTACCTTCAGTTTGAATTACTGATCTTACACAATTGAAAGCCCATAAATGAATTCAAGCAGTGACACTGAGGCTGCCATCTTCTCATTGCCTTTCAGAGCAAAACTGCAGTTTCATCGTTCAGCCTTTTTTCTGAGATTTGCAACTGTGATTTGACTGTGCAGCATTTTTTATGCTGACAAAATTCAAATGATTAGTTTTTCCAGTGACTAAATATCAATCAAGTTGCAAGGAGCAAATCTTCCCTTTTGTATTTTGTGTTTGTGACTGTTAGAGGACTTGCCATCACCTTTGGTTATGAGTGCATGGAGTTTGAACTGCTGTGTTATAATTGTTGCTCCAGATAATGGTTAAGGGAACATTTGCAGGCTAAACTGCATCTCCCTGTGTCTTTTCGGATCTTCAGATGGACTATAATTTTATTGCTTTTTTCCCAGACCTTTTGAGTCTGCCAAGCTTCAAAACTTGCAGGTAACAAATGATATCAACTCTTTCTTGTATTTACAACCTGAGAGCCTTTCAAAGAATTGGGAGTGCCTTTGGCAGCTGTGCTGCTGTTAGTACCTAAAATCTAGAAGAAGGAATGCGTATGAAAATGAAAATAATAGAGGAATGGAGGGAAATATGGTTATCTTTAATGTAAGAACGAGAGTTCAGTTTGATTTTTATTCTTTCTCAGATACTTAGGGCCTGACAATACAGATGTTTTGAAAACCTCAGTTAGGGGTTGTGGTTATTGAGATGTTGTGGAGGATTGTGTGAAATCCCCAGTCAGATCAAAATCAGCCATGCTAGCCTGAAATTGCTGAGGGTGAATTTAGCAAGGTTAGATGACTTGACAGAGAGGATGAAAAGAATGACACCATTATATTAGAAACATGAGCTGGAGGACTGTCATGCCTGTTGTTGTTTCTGAGGGACATGTGTCTGAGGGTCCTTGTGGTTATTGTAGTTTTGTCTTACATGTAGTAAACTCCAACAGAAATTTTGAGACATCCAGAACAAGTGGTGGCTCAATCTAGCAGAAAAGACTCAATTATGTGCAGATTTGGGTGACCACAGAGGATTCTGTGAGGCTCTGAAAGCAGTGTATGGACCCACATTTCAGATCCAAACTGCCTTAATAACTGCAGATGGCCAAACGCTTCTTACAGATAAAATCTCCATCCTGAGTTGTTGGTCTGAACATTTTCAAACACTCTTTAGTGCTAACTGTGTAGTCCAAGGTGAAGGAATCCAGCACATTTTACAATATCTGGTGAAAAATGAAGTGGCTATAGCCCCTACCATGGGAGAGACTCTTAAGGCCATACAGCAAGTGAAAACTGGCAAGGCAGCTGGGGTCGACGGAATCCCACCTGAAATCTGGAAGCTCATAGGCCAAGCACTTCATGCTAAATTTCAAAAGCTAGTTGTGTGCTGTTGGAAACAAGGTAAATTACCGTCAGATTTTTGTGATGCAGTCATCGTCACTCTGTATAAGAAAAAAGGTGTAAATTCAGACTGCTCAAACTACCGTGGTATAACTCTGCCTTCCATTGCTGGAAAAATTCTTGCAAGAATACTACTGAACAGATTAGTACCCGCTATTGCAGAAGAACATTTACCTGACAGTCAGTGTGATTTCAGAGCTAATAGAAGTACCACAGACATGGTATTTCTTCTCAGACAACTTCAAGAAAAGTGCAGAGAACAGAATAAGGGGTTCTATGTAACTTCCGTTGACCTCACCAAAGCTTTTGACAATGTGAGTAGAAAAGGCCCGTGGCTGACCTTGGAATGGTTAGGTTGCCCCCCCAGGTTCCTCAAAAGGATTATTCTGTTACATGAGGACCACCAAGGCCAAATCAGATATGGTGATGCACTCTCTGAGCCCTTCCCAATAACCAATGGTGTGAAACAAGGTTGCGTTCTCGCATCAACTTTATTCACAGTCTTCTTCAGCATGGTGCTCCAAAGGGCTACGGTAGACCTCGACAATCAAAACGGCATTTACATTTGATATCGTACTGGTGGTAGCCTATTCAATCTAAGGTGACTAAAGGCCCACACTGAGACCTTAAATCATCTTGTCCATGAACTGCTTTTTGCTGACCATGCCGCCCTTGTTGCCCCCACAGAAGCAGCTCTGCAGTGTTTAACATCTTTGCGGAGGCGGCTGAGCTTTTTAGGGTGGAAGTCAGCTTGAAAATGACAGTAGTTCTCTACCAACCTGCACCACAAGAAGATTATCACCATCCCCACATTACCGTTGGCGAGTCAGAGCTTAAGTCAGTTTAGCTGTTCAGCTGTCTGGGAAGCATTATTTCCTCGGATGACACAATCAACAGATACGTAGACAACAGAATAGCAAAGGCATATAGAGCCTTCGGAAAACTCCATAAAAGAGTCTGGTCCAATAAACACCTGAAGGAAAGTACAAAGATTAGTGTCTATAGAGCCATTGTGCTGTCTACTCTTTTATATGGGTCTGAATCATGAGTTTACCGCCGTCACCTGCTACTCAAATGCTTTCATCAGCGCTTCCTCTATACAATTCTCAACATTATTGGACTGATTATGTGTCAAATGTTACTGTCCTTGAACAGGCAGGGGTCACTAGTATAGAGGCCATATTGCTGAAATTGCAGCTGTGCTGGACAGGGCACATCTCTAGGATGAAGGACCATCACCTCCCCAAGATTGTGTTTTACGGTGAACTTGACACCAGTTGCCGCAAGAGAAGTGCCCCAAAGAAGAGATATAAGGACTCTTTTGGCCTTGGCCATATTGACTACCATCAGTGGCCCACCTTGGCCTCCAATCAGGAGACTTGGGGACACACCATACATAATGCCGTTGTCTCCTTTGAGAACACACGCAGACCTAGTCTCAAGGAGAAAAGACAACGTAGAAAGAATTGCACCCCGCCTATACCACCCAAGGAGACCTTTCGCTGTGCTTTTTGCAGCCGGATTTGCCTATCTCACATTGGCCTTTTTAGTCATCAGCGCACTTGTAGTAAGCGTGGGTAAAGCCCTTCTTAAATCTTTGTTTGCGAAGTTAAGCCATGATAATGGTAACAGTCAACTGTATGACTTGAAATTTTTTCACAGGTCTACAGCCTGAAAAATGCTCTCCTGCCACATGAAAAGTAAGAGCATATAGGTAACGTTCTTTAGTATACAGCGCATTTAGTTTCCATGTTTTGTAGATGATGCATTTTGGCAATAGTTTGTTGTCTATTCCTGCTTCTTGAGCAGAACTTCAAATTATTTTTATTAGAATGCTAGAAGGATTGTGCTCACTTTCATTGTTTATATCCATCTGCAGTACTAATTTGACTTTTGATTTTAAAAAATGATTTTGCAAAACTTACGGTTCATTGACTAAATTTTTAATTATCAGAAATCACTAGTATCTCTAAGTGTGTTTTTATAAAAGCTGACACTATTCTTAAAATGAATGTCTGTATCTTTTGTAAGCTATTAAGAAAAGCTCGTGTCTTCAGTTTGCTTGTACTTTTTAACCTTATCCCTGTATCTGCATCTTTTTTTTATATATAGCTTAACATTATTGTGCATACATGACACATCTAAAGTGTCATTGACATTTTTTTACATTTGAATATGTGTGTATTATTTCAGGCTTCAACATTATCTTTCATCCAAACTAAACCTATAAAGAAAAAGCCTATCTGCTACTGCAGATAAAGAATTTTTTAAGCTCTAGGCTGCCTGTGTATTCTAGAAACATACTAGGGAAAAGTAAGACAGTATCTGTTTGCACTTGAAAGTTTAAGGAAATTTTATTCTTTCATAGTTTTGAGGGTTAAAAATTATCTAGGGCATCAAAGCCTCTAGCAGTGAGCTGTAAAGATACCTTGTTCATAAATTGCTCTTGTAAATACTGTTGTGTTCTTCCCTTCTCACCACTTTTAGATTTGATGCCTTTCTTTTATTACTTCAAGCATTTTTCTGATCCACGTTCTAGCAAAGCATTTACACTTTTTATGTGTGCTGGTCTCTGCAGACACCATGTATCACCAAAAAAAACAAAAAAGAAAAAAGAAATGAAAACCAATAGAGTTTTCTTTCAAGTTATCTGACCTCTGTATGTGTTTATGTTACTTTGTGTTACATAATGCATAATGTTTGCTGCAGAGGAACTATTTGATAGTGTATAGGTTATGTAAAAAATCAAGTTATGAATCTTAAATTGGAAAAATTGGCTAACACACTGTATATTTTGATGCTACATACGGTAGTAGTGTTCCAGCTGGTGCTTCTGGATCTGTATTGTCCACAACTGGACATGAGGTCCCTGTTTGGGGGAATCTGATTCTGGGCATATTTGGAATATGCCAGAGTTTTAAGATGGAGTTAAAGAAAAAAGTTATAGATTCCATGCACAGAAGGAAATTTTACAGAATCTGATTCAGAGGATATTCAACTTTTCAAAAACTGATCACCTGAGGTGTGGTGCTGGCTAATGCAGTCCTTCAACACCTGGAATTGTTTACTCTGTGACTTGCCCGGGTATCTGTATGCTGCATTCTGCATTTTAATCTGAAAACGGAACATAAAGCCTGAAAGGAGAAGCTTGAGTGCCGCTCAGTTTGCTTAATCTTGAGACTTGAGTTATGAAGAAATCAGTTTAGTTCAGGTGATTGTTATTCTTCTCTGTCCATTTTATGTAGGATTGCAGATACCTTCAGCAGTATACCCTTGAGCAGTGTTTACTGTGAAGAACTTGAGTACCATTTGTTTATCATTATAGAAGGGGTAACATTACTGTTTGGAGTTTCTTTGGTCTTATATGTAAAGAAAGCTGATCTTTAAGGTTCATTGTAATGGCACCATAATGTAACTCAGCACTGAACAAAGCAAAAATCCAGGAACTCTTTTTCCTTTCATGTAAGGTAATAATAAAAATTTCAATTAGCTGCCTGCTGCTTCATTTTCCCCCATGCACTTTGATATTTAGCACTGTAGTGGTTGTAATTTTCTTTGATTTTTTCTAAACCTATTTTTTTGAATTATTTAGGTATTTTAGGAATTTTTCTTATACCAATTTAAAAAAACGTATATTGTAAGTACTGTGGACAACATCTTTTTGTTAATCTTGGCAGACCTCTGCTTACTTGTAGCAGTCAGGGTTATGGTTTATAGATTTCAACATAGCTGTAGGGCTGGGATTAAATACTACTTCACTGACAGGGAATAAATTATATAGGAGTTCCTCAGGTGGGGGATGAAATGACAATCATAAATATAATAAGAAAAATATTTGTAATCTTATTTGTAATGTGATCTGACTGAAAACAGTGGGGGCCTGTGGCTGTCATTTGAAAACCATAATGAATGGCAGTAGTCAGTTTAAACCCTGGCAGTTACATATCCTGGCTGACAAAGTAGCAATTCAATTTCTAAACAGTCTACT
Source organism: Neopsephotus bourkii (assembly GCF_033783945.1). Lineage (NCBI taxonomy): Eukaryota > Metazoa > Chordata > Aves > Psittaciformes > Psittacidae > Neopsephotus > Neopsephotus bourkii. The sequence goes on along the minus strand of NW_026902109.1, from coordinate 11,020,046 downwards.
AATGTGAGCTGGCCTTTCTTGAGCCATTCAGTGAAATATCACTTTGATTTATATTTCCTTTCTAATTAGAATTTTCAATGCTGCTTGGCTGATAAGATGGATGCAAAAGTAAGTAATGTTGCAATTTCTGATGGGGAGTGCATGGCTTATAATAGTTTGTTCCACTTTGCAGAAGCACTGCAGCTTTTGGCAAGTTTCTTCTGCCTTTTAAAAAAAAAAAAAAGTAATCTGTCCATGAGTGGGAAGTGTCTAGTTATGTATTATTTATTAAAAATGTATGTTAAGAAAAATAAGTACTAGAGGCATAAAATTATTTGATTCTGAGACACTTTTAAGCTAGCTATTTTTTAATTTTTTTTTTAATAATGCATAGCCAAGGCCACTGAAAGGCCAATAGATTAGTTTGCTTTTAGCAGACAGATTTGGTGAAAAGATATGATTATGTTCTAGAAGTAGCAAAGTAAAATTAATAGAACCTTTTACTTCCTGAAGCACTGCTCAAATGGTAGAATTGGAGACCCTAGGAACATGTTTGCTGTCCTTGATAAACAGAGGATTTAGATATGATTGTTTATGTAGTACATGGTGCCAAGTAGCAAGGAGAGTATAAGCTCCTTGTTTCTTAAAGTGGAAACATTTCTGTTCTTCCCCTTAGCTATGTCCTCAACTTTACTCACTAGGGCTTTATTAGATCTAGAATATGTGGGGGTTTTTTTAGAGTAGAGTGAGGTATGCTCAACAGTGACTGTGGCACATTGTAAAAGGGATGTGTTCTCCAATGACAAACATTTGCTGAATCAATCTCAAAAGCCCCAACCCCCCTTTCGTATTTTTAATTTTTAGCTGCCAGCTTATTAATATTTCTCAACTTTTTACTTGTACTGGAGTTCTTGTAGTATACAAGAACATCTTGTACATATATGTGTATGGCTACCCAGGAGACTAAACTGAAAGACAAAATTAAGCACATTTGCTTAAACTGGAGTTGTGTTTCTTTTATTTTCTTTTTTATTTTCCTTACTAAAACAAAACCAACCAAACAAACAAAAAAAAAACCCCAACAAACAAAAAACCACACACACACAAAAATTAAAAAGCACACAACAAAAAACCCACACCAAACAAACAAAAAAAAAAAAGACACCCCCCCTAAATCATATTGTTTACTTTGGGAAGGAACTTGATTTCTTGTTTTATTATTTTGTTAACCTGTAGATTACTTTGGGAGATTGCAGATTATAAAACATTGGGTTTGGTCAATTTTGAAAATAAGTTTCTGTTTTTTCTGTTAGTCTAATTCCAATTGAATGATTTGTGTATAATGGAGCTATTATATTGTCTGTTTAATTACATCTAACTCTGTAAGAGTGGCAGGGATGGCATTTAGAAGATTTGTGGCTGAAAAACCTTTTCTAGGGAGTATTAGACACAACTTTTCATTCCAAGTAGAATGTGTTTTGGAATATGATTTGTAATTTAAAACAAAGCACTGGAAAATACTGATATTTACTGGAATTATAGTCAAAATTTGTTATTGTTTGTACTTGAAGCAAATCTTGACATAAATGCCTTGAGTAATTGCCTTTTCACTGAGAGATCCTCTTTAGTTTAAATTCTCCACTAGTTTTGGAATACTCTTGGTGGGGAGATTTCTTGACAAAATATAGGCAGACTATATAAACTAGTTCATAAGGGATGTATGTCCATGTTATACATGTACGTACATCTATGTTTAATATAGTTCATGTATATTCTAATAAAGTCATCTTTGTTGGTTTGGTTTTTCTTTTTCCCTACAAGATTCTCTATTCACTGTAGAGGAAGGACTGGGAGAATGAGAAGCATTGAACTAAAAAGCGTGGGAGGAATACAGAGTGTTAGAGTAGAAAGTCGTGAATGAAACAGGCTAGATTGCAGACCTTTGAAAATGGGGGTGTCCTGTTTCTGCAGTGTTGTCTCCACAAGGTTATAGTAAAATCATTTAAACCAGACTTTTCAGTTCTCTAATTTTGCGTTTCTTAACTGCCTAACTTAAACTGCCTTTCCAAAGATGTGTATCCCACGGACTGGAAAATTAAGTCTCCTGTGTTTAAGTGAAGTGTTCTGAATTTTGTAGTTAGAAACAATGCAGTTCTCACTTAAACTACTGTTCCACTGTTCAGCCTAACTACTAAGCTGTTGAATGTGTCATCTTTTAAAGTTGCTTTCACTAAACTGGTATGCATACATACAGGGTAATAACCTAGCAGGGCTTAAAAGCAAAATAAAGCAGAGCCCCCGTATTGAGGAAAGAACTGCTTTGGAGTGCAAGGTGATTGTCAAAGGGCTTGGGTGCTTGAGATGATAAACAGAAGTAATTACTGACTTACTTGTCCCTATTTGAGGTTTTCCTTATACAGGAGCTTGTGTCAGCAGTGTTAAATCCAGAAACCCTGCAGGAAACATACAGTAAATATCTGAGACAGATACCAGGAATTTAGGCCATCTGAAAGGTTACCCTGAGGTAAACTGAAAATAGATGTCATTTGATCAGAAAATTCTTCTCAACCATAAGGGAGATATAGTAAAAGTGTATTTACCTGCAGGTGTATTCTTTTTTCCCTTGGAAGAACAGTGAGCATAGTACAGTGTCAAAATCTACATTTAAGCTGAGATGCTTCCTGTTAGAAGATATGGCAAGATAAATTTTTAATGCTTAGTGAACTAGTATAGCCATCCTTTTCTGTATGTGGGGAAGTAGTACATGGGAGAGTATTTATGGGTGTGGGTAAAGTGTAAATTTCATAGTTTAGAGAATAAACTACTTTAAGAAACACTTTTGTTTGTTTCACCTTAAGAACAGGTAATGTAGGGGTTTTGATGGATGATGATGTGTCCTGGGTTCAGCAGTAGCAGTCATTTTTTCTCCTTTTTAATAGCTGGTGCAGTGTTGTGTTTTGAATTTCAGCCTGGGAATAGAGCTGATAACACCCATGTTTTTAGTTGTTGCTAAGTCATGTTTACTCTGACCAAGGACTTTCTGAGTCTCATGCTCTGCTGGGGGGGGGGGGGGGCGGTGCTGGGAGGAAGCAGAGACAGGACATCTGACCCAAGCTAGCCAAAGAGGTATTCCATACCACAGCACGTCATCCCTGGGGAGGTAACTGGGAGTTACCCGGAAGGGCTCTCTTTTGGGGGGGTCAGGCTCGTTTCAGCATGCGGTGTCATATTCTCTTCCCTTGTTATTTTCCCTTATCATCATTATTATTGGTGGCAGCAGCAGTGGTTTGTGTTATACCTTAGTTACTGGACTGTTCTTATCTCAACACATGGGAGTGAGATTCTTTCGATTCTCCTCCCTGTCCTTCTGAGAGTGGGTGGGAAGGAAAGAAAGAGGGAGAAAGGGGGGGAGTGAGTGAATGAGCTGCGTGGCTGGGTTTAAACCACGACTTTAGACCACGTCTTCTGTGTATGTAATATAATTTTAAAATCCCATTGGGCAGTTATCCTTAGATAAACATAAGTCAATCAGTTATTACTCTGATTACTCTGTTGTGAAAAGTGATCAGAAATCTATGGTAACATGGTGAATAAAACAAGCATTAACCACTATCATCAATAATATTCAAAAATTCCAAAAGCAATATGTGGAGTTTTTTGTTTGTCTTTTAACTACAGCTTGCTGTGTAGCTTTAGGTACGAAACGCTGATGTCATGCAGAAGTTTACTTGATGTGGGTTGGGAATAAGATCCCACATCTTCTAGGACGACATTTAGAGTACTTGAAGGATCACTCCCTTATCAGTATTCTGACCTGTAAAAATAAGAATATTTGACAAATCCAAGCATAAGTAAGTAACCATTCTTACAATGAGACTTCATTTTAAAAAAATTATTCAAGAAATTGTATTCCAGAAATAAAACAAAAGAGACCATTAAAAAAAAAAAAAAACAAAAGCAGAAGGGAAGGAGGCTGGTCTGGTTATTTCTAAGAACCCAATCTTATTTCTATTGTCTGCATTTAATTTTGTCATTCAGGTTTTTCTAAGCATGACTGTAATGCAACAGCATTGTATTAGTGAACTATATATTTTGTTTCGGCAGGCCCTTTAATTTCGCATGTTATAATTTGCGTTTTACTGTTGCCTGGAAAGTATTCAGATACATCTGATTGAAATATTGTGTTATTCAGTTTTAATTGATTGTGGAAACTCAGCCAAATCTGTTTGTCAGTTCTAGTGTTTTAATTCACATCTCCTCAGGATTAAAGGAGAATTCAGAAAGAAAGAAAGGACAGTTCTAACAACTGAAAAAGAGCAAATAAAAGACTTCAGGATTATCCAAAAAAAAGATACTATCACCTCTGCACTAAAAGCTTCCTCTTGTTATAGCCATATTTATATGTAAATCTTCCTGCACTGAGGACTAGCTGTATAATCTGACAAGCCTTGAGGTGGGGTTTTAACTTTGTCAGTAACACATATGACTTTGCTCTTAATTTTTTAATCTTCTGACTGTTGTGAAGTGTTTTGCCCATACCATTAGACAGTTTTTTATCTTTGGCAGAAAAGAGTCCTTTAGCAATAATTGTAGGCTTAATAGTGCGGACACACACTGTGTAGTCCCATCTTAAATCTTTCAGTGTCTTCACACTTGATAAACTCAGTATATCTAGTATGAAGATTGAATGATTTTGTTGATTTTCTTATCCAAGATCTTCATACAATTATTTTGATGACTGTCATCTACTCTCACATGTTTGTGTCAATTTTTGCTTTTAATGTGTTGAGTCTTTTTTAACAGAGTTAGTGCCTGGTTTTGGCAATTAGATGTATAATTGCTGTTTAAAAATGTACTCATCTAATACTAGTCTTCAGGTGTATATTTGGATCAAAAGAAATAAGATGTAAAGATCAAAATGCTGCAAATTGTATTTCAAGTATATTAAATTACAATAATAAAACTAAACATTATAAATTAACAACCATCTGGTAATTATTACTGAACACAAAATGAGAGCGAGGCAAAGCTCTATTGCTTACTGCCTCCAAATCATACAAATATGTATGTAAAAATAAGAAAAAGATTAACACTAGGGAAAAACACTAGGCAATAGCTAGATTCTTAGCTTCCTATTCTCATAAAAAATGGTGTTTCCTAAGCAATAGAAATGTATAATGCTCTAACACAATGGTGCACTTATTCAGTAAAATTTTTCAGTGCTGCTTCTTAAAACAGAGATAGCAACCAAGGAGGGCAAATATTACCCTGACATATTAAAAAAAAAAAAAAAAAATTAAAAATATCTAACTTTTAAATATCTAAATAAAACCAATGTACTTTCTAGTCTGTAGTGAAGATGTCTTGGCATATATGAATAGTAACATCTACCTATTTAGCAGCATCTGACAGGTCATCAGCTGTCATTCATGATATTCATCTGGCAAAAATATCTTTGCATTTTAGTAACTGTATTTCTCCTTTAAAATGCTTCATCTATATATTAGGTGGCTAACCCAACCAATGGAAAAGTCCTTTTTCATTCTAATGGGGTGAATGTGCTTTTCCCATAGAAAAGGGTTTTTCAGCTTTGGACGCTAGTATCTGCTTAAGTCATAGACTCTTAGAACGATTAGGGTTGGAAAGGACCATAAGATCATCTAGACCCTGCCATGGGCACTTCCCACTAGGTCATATTACCCAAGGCTCTACCCAGTCTGGCCTTGAACACTGCCAGGGATGGAGCATTTGCCACTTCTTTGAGCAACCTGTTCCAGTGCCTCACCACCTTTAGAGTAAAGAACTTCTTCCTTATATCCAACCGAAATTTCCCCTGTTTAAGTTTGAACCATTCCCCCTTGTCCTATCGCTACAGACCCTGATCATTAGTCCCTTTCTGGCATCCTTCAAATATTGGAAGGCTGCTATGAGGTCTCCACACAGCCTGCTTACTCCGTACTAACAAGACCCTGGTCTTAGGTAGTTGAATAAACTGAAGGTGAATTAGCAGACAAAGTTTGCAGGATTGCGTAGTAGTGAAATTAACCTACCTGCTTTACTATTTTGGGTTTTCACTGTATGTTTTAAAATGTATGGTTCATATCAGTTGCAGTAACTTTGGATATTGAGACTCTTTGTTATGTTGGTTTTCCCAAAACGGCTTCACTTTGATACTTAGAAATAGCTTTTAAACCTATTACATGTAATAAAAATTATGACCAATAAACCAGAATAATTTAGATCTTTTATACATTTAAGTTTCAAAACATCACACATGACACAATAATACAGTGATTCATTTGGCACTTGGTATGGTTTGTCAAATGGCTTTGAATGTATGAGAACAGTAATAGTTTCATGCCTTTCCATTTACATTTAGATAAGCATGCAAAACTAACAGTTGGTTTTTTTTATGTTCCTCATAAAAACTAAAGCAGCTTTTTCACTTCTGTGTATATACAGTAAGAGGGGAGGAGGAGATAACCTGTGTAAGGCATTTCTGTACCTATCAGCCTTGGTGTGCTGTGGTCATTGTTTAATATTAGCATCTTCATCTTGACGGTATATTTTGATGTTCTGTCTGGTTTGGGGGTTTTGGGTTGGTTTTGTCTTTTAGCGGGGAAGAGAGGTGAATTTGGTTCTATTTGTTTGTTGGTTTGTTTTTAATGTAGATACAGAATTCTATAAAGTAAATGAGGTTAATTTTAATGTTTTGGGGGTTTACCAAGAAAGAATTTCATTATAAATAACTGCTGACCTGTTTTTCCATCCTAAGTACACATAATTCTTTTGAAAGCAATAGGAATATGTTAACCAGTATTCAGGTCAGTCACATCATTAGCTCTATACTCTTTGGCAAAATATGTTAGGTTTGTGTGATTATGACAATGCATATGGTAGCTTTTTTAATTAAGAAAAGAAATATACATTCTCTTTCTCTTTACATTTTTTTCATATTTTAAGGGCAAAGGTATAATCAAGCTCATAAAAGTGAAGATCTGAGCTTGTAATTTACTAAGCTTAGTGCTGAAAGTTCATTGTAATGTGGTATTCATTCTTAAACACAAGACACTGTAACTACATTTTCTCCTGTTATATTAGTGTCTGCATGGAATTCTTCCTCCCTTTTGTGGTTTGTTTAGGTTTTTTTTGTTCTTTTCCTTGCCTTATTTTCTAAGAAGTCCTATTGCATTGTTGAATTTGCTGATGTACGCAGAATCTGCTGGTCCATGTGTATGAGGTTTCTGCAAGAAAGAGCATTGGCACTGGGTTCATTCCAGTAGACAGTATTCACACCAACAGACACAATGCACAATTTAGTGGAGTAAAGGATAGGTCTGATACAATGGCTCATTAGCTTTTCAGATTAGATTTGCATGATTCTAGTGCTGAGACATAACAGACTACATGAGAACAGGAGCTTGAGTCTGGCTATACCTTGTCATCATCACAGTTCATAAGATGGGTCCACAGTCTTTGGAATTGATTCCTTCCTCACATCTCCTTTCTAATTAGTGCAAAGAAACTTTGGGTCTCTTAACTGTCTCTTTGAGAAAGCTTGGTTATTTCCTAGGAAAGTGTAGTAAGATGCGTTCATGTGGTTTTGATTTACTGGCTAGTTGTTTTAACTGCTGTAGCAGTCTGATGGTTTGGTGGCCCTCAGCAAGCCTAATAGTATATCAGAGTCTACTCTGATATACTCAAAAATAGCTACCACTATGCAAGTGTATAGTAATAACTATTATACCTATATAGATATAAAATAATAGTATATATTATTGTACCAATATAAATATCATACCAACATTCTTATACCAAAATATAGTAAAAAATGGTTACAACTATATACAATTAAAATGACAAACAAGTTAGCTTGTTTGGGTTAATATTTTTATTTGCCTTTGTGGGGGGGGGAAGGTTTTTGCTTTTCATCCTTCTGGTTGTACCAGTTTCAGTAACTGGTTCTGACAACGTCATTTCATATTTCAGTCAGCCATGTTATCTGTATCAACTCTGTTTTATGGGCATGGTGTATTTCTACACATTTTCTAATCATTCAGCATATTGGGGTTGTCTGTTATTCTGTCTGTTATTTCCCCCCAGTCCTCCCCTCCCCTGCATGTAAACTGTATATTTCTCAGGTTGAGTAACAAACACACTGAAACATTCATCTGTCACAGTTCTAGAACAAACCTCAAACTGTTTTCCATCATGTTATGAAAAAAATAAAAACAAATAGGGGGAGTGGGCAGAAGCAAGTACAATTTAGGAATGCTTCAGAATAAGGTCCTTTGGTTAGGATCTAATTTACAGTTTCTAAGCATTACCAACACACGGAATGGGTCTTCTGAGGTTTGATTCTTCTGTTTTGTCAGCTGAGATTTATGACAGCTGGTGGATAAAAACACTTTTACCTGTCCAGTTATTGATTTATGTTTCAACATTGAAACTTCCTCCAATGTAGATTAAGTTAAATAAAACCTTTTTTGTGATGTTGCATTTTTTATTCTTTTTTTTTTTTTTTAAGGAGTAAGGTTGTAATAAGGTACTTGGAGCTGAAATATCTGTTGTGGTTTTTTTTTTTTCATAAATATGTTTTATTTAGGCTATTCATGAGCAACTCAGATACCTCAGGAAGATTAATCCTATAGAGTACTTGAAGTAGCATAATTTTAACAAATGATCCATAGGCAAATGTTGCAGCAACCAAATTTAAAATTTCCAGCTACAAACCCCAGGTTGTTCATTTATCTGAGGTATACAGATCTAATAGCTTTGAGGGTGTCTGTGAAAAGCTTTGCCTGGCTTTCCCACTTGTTTGTGAGCTACTGTTGTGCAAGTATTTATGTAGAGAGTTCCACTTCAATATAGGGAGTAACATGACAGCCTACCATGTTGTATATTTCTTACTGGCTTAGAATTTTTGACAGGTGATGTCTGACTACATAGAAAGCACTGTGAAATATTTTATATTCTCTATTTCTGACTGCCTTTTAAAATCAAAATTGGTAATGATGTTTGTATTATTCCACTTAAAGAAAACAACCAACCAAACAAAAAAACCCCTCAACTGGTAAATGGAAGTCACAGAATATAAAGTCTTGACCACTGTTGCATGATTTGAGGTTAAAAAGATCAATACTTCTGCCACAGAAAGGTCTGCACCCACGAATTCAGTGAGTGCTTCAACCTTAATGATCAGTGGGTTTCATAAAGCATGATTATGTCCTTCCATTTTTTTCCTGCTGAGAGGAGAGAATTAAAATTCACATGTGAATGCAGCCTATGTATCTGGACAAAATGTTCCTTCACATGTGTTGTGATGATTTGGGGCATTTAGGCTGTGAAGACAATTGCACTAAGAGCTCAGTTGTTTCTACATTGTGTGTGCGTGTATATACAAAGGTGGAAGTAGAGCATTTGACCAGGATGCAAGCTAGCAAGCATCATTTTATAACCAAGTACAGTGGCAACTCTTGTCCTTTCCTGAGCAGAAATTCTCCAAACTGGAAATATCCATTTGTGCTTTTCACAGGTCTCTGAATCCAGTTGTCATCCCGCACTTCTTCAGATCAATAAGCATGTGACTGCCTAAGGCACAGTTTGCTTAAAAAAAAATACAATAAAACTGTGGGTGCCTGCAGCTGGGTTCTATCACTGCTGTAGGAACTGGTATGTAATCCAAAGAAAATGTTCTCTATTATAAGCTTTGCAATAAAAATATTTCTTGTGTTTGTCTAGCTCCGAGGTAGCCTTGCTGACATGATTATTTCTATCAGTCTGGTATGATTCCTCAGTAAACCTATTTACCAGCTGCTTTCAGGATGTGTGTTCCTAGCTAAAAACTGACATTTACAGCTGTCATATGCTTGATCACATTAGGTAAAGAAAATAGCAACAAAAAATGAGAAAAAGCCATTAAAAGTCACCTCATCTTTTGTAGAATATTCTTCAGCATGCAGTCTTCTAGGGACTGAAATCTGAAATGCTTGAGGCATGGACAGGCAGATGGGATATGTTCCTTTGCATCTTAGTATCTTGTGCAAGAGGACATGATTTTTGGAGAGACATTTTTCTATGTTGCTTCATTCTTTCACCCAAAACATACACTGCAGTCATAAAAGAACAAAAAAAACCACCCCAGTTGTTCTGAGTTTTGATATATTCTCTGCTTTGTTTTTATGAAAAAATAGTTTTTGCCTTTATCAGTAATTTATAAAGACGATTCATTTTTTGCCATAAGGATGAGAACAGAAGTCTGTACAGGAGAGGGTGGTCATGGAAAATTGTCTGAAAACACTGGTTTTTGTTGTCCCTCCATCACCCCAACCTCTAGCTGTAGCTTAATGTGTATGTAGTCTGTAACATCTGGGTGAAGACTGTACATTTGATTAGAGAAAATAACAAACATGTAAGAATAGCTGTATCTCTTATGCAGAGAACTGAAATAAATGGCACAAAAAAAACCCAAACCAGAACACAGGAGTGTGATGAGAGATGGCCAGATGTTGCTTACAAAAATGGAAGGCAAATCTGTAGTCTTTTTCTAAATACTTCAGTTTTCATGACAAAATAATTTAAAGTGAATTTTGGAATTAACATACTGTTTGTGCTTCTAATAATGAAGAAAGATATAACACCCCCCACCCCCCCCAAAAAAAAACAAACAAAACCCAAACCAGCCTCCTAAAATGAATGATGGCTCTAAAATTCTACATTTAGAATGGCTGTGGAGTACTAAAATAATACAAAAATATAAAAATGACAAAGATTTAACATTACAAAATCCTTTTGTGACTGAATAGTTTGATCAAAGTGTGTGGTTTACTAATCTGTTCCACATTAATTGTAACATCATTTTGTTTCTTAAATTTCCTTCAATTATGCAAAAGGGTGTTACACCTTTATTGTAATAATACAGTTTAATATCCAGCATGTCAGGGTGGCAGATCAGGATGACTGTTGCAGGTTAGTATGGAGGTCCATTTAATCCCTTATTCTGTTTACAGCAATGGCTGAAGTATCTACGATACTTCTTCATACCTTTCCAGCCTTTTTTTGGCTGTAGCACTTCAGTGCTGGATATAGTTTCCTTTTATGTATTACCTTTAACAATTTTCTCCTATTCAAATATGTTCAGTCTCTTAAATCTAGTTATAACCTTTAGCTTTGTAAACATCCATTAGCAAGGATGTTCAGAGCTCAACTATTTGTTGGCTGATCAGTCACATCATCTAGTTTTGAAGCTGTTTCCTGTTCATTTCAGCTGTTGCCTCTTTCTTCTTATTTTGGAAGACACAGTGAAGAATCAAATTTTATTGCCTTGACCTTGAAGACCACATTTTTATAGGCATTTGTTATTTCTCCTTTCAGTTATGTCTTTCTGGAAAGAGACTGAAGTGTTTTTGCTGTATGTAGGGATTTCTTGCACAGAAATATTTTTTTTACCTTTGACCACCTTAAGTTTCCCTTTTCCAAGTAATTTTCAGTTCTACTGTATCATTTTTTGAGATGGTAAACCGAGATGACACACATCATTGATGTGGACGAACAGATTTCTACAATAGCAAAATGAGAACTGTGGTGTTGTGTTTTTCTCCTGAAAATTCCTAACTTGTGTTTACTTTTCTCAATAACTACTAATAGGTTAAGATTTATTTTTTGCCCATTTGTACTTCTTTTTGTTTGTCTACAGTGAATTTTATTTTATCTGTCATTTTATCAGGCACTCAGTATCTTGCATTGCATCATGAATTCCAAGTTAATTGCCACCATCTAGGTTTTATTCTGCTACTTCTGTATGCCAAACTTCCTTTATTTTATATTTCAGGGTCATTTTCAAATAACTAAATACTGAAATTATTTTTGTAATTATTTATTCAAAGGCCATGTTGTGAAGTTAGGCTATGGCCAAGTATGTTAGTTAAAGGTATTAGTAGGGCTCTCTATTGTAACCATTGTTTATGTAAGTTTTTGTAAGAACTTGCCATGATAGTTCTGAAGAATTCATTTAATATTAAAACAGCATATGAAGATTTAAATCACTCTGTGTACATATTTTGAAAGGGAAATATAAATTCATAGGTTCATGAAGGGAAATGAATGTTTCTAGAAAGTATGAACCTTTTCAAAACTTGTAGTGAAATATTCTCTTTATGTTATGCTGTGCTGTGATTTGTATGGCTGCAATTTTACACTACCTATTGACTTTGGACACTGAGGGTTTCTTTACTGTGTGCAACTCCTGTGTCCACTGCTGCAATTTGTTTTAAGTTTTACTCATCAACTTTAAATCATAATGACCCAGATTTCTGCACAGGAATCTTCCTGAAATCTGTAATCACTGCTTCTGACTTCAGTCAAAAAGCCCAGCGGTGGTTTGGCTGTCTTCTCTTACCTACAGATGTATTCACTGGTGTTCTGAAGGGGGTGAGTGGGTAAACTGCTGCAAAACAACGTCATTGGTTAATTAGTTGAACGTGTGTGGAAGTAAAATGTTACTGTTTCATTTGTTGTTTAAATTAAGATACATCAACAGTATGAGTAACACAGAAATCAGAAACCACCTCTAGTATTTGAGATGAATTTCATTCAAGTATATTAGTACATAGCATGCATCTAAGAGTAGAAAGCAATGCCCTAGAATTGTATTCAAATGAGGGAAATTTGCAGGAATGTATTTTGGTTTTGGTGTATTTGTGTGACTATGGAGTTATCATCAAGCTCAACCCACTTTACAGTTTGTCAGTGTATGGTGTTTTCATAAGGATAGATCGATCCTTTTTTCTGTTCTTGTAATTACAGATCATGCAAGTATACCCAAATTATCTTGCTGCATCTGTCCATGTGTTCATAGTTGCATCTACAAAATATGACCAGATAAAGAGCTCTGATATTTCTGTTTTTCCACAGCTTATACAACAAACAACACCTGCATTACTTGGCTTTGAGCTGCAAGTCTAGCTTTGGCTTGCCTAGAAAGAGCAAATCAAGTTTACTGTGCTGATGTGTCAGTAATCTAGTTTGTGCTTTGTGTTCCCAACTCTTACTTGGAGTCTTATTTAAGACTTAACAAAATGACTTTTTTCTTTTTTTTTTAACTCTCAAATACTTTATTAAAGGTCAGAACAACCTTGTAATCTCTTAACACACTCAAACATTTATTCATGTAATATTCAGCTTCTTTACTCAGTGTATCTTTGCATTTGCAGGCCAGAATATGCCTAGAAGAAAGTAAGTTAAAGCATGTATCAGGAAAACCAATAGCGGTTAGTGAATTGGATGAGAATCTTATTTTCTCCCTTAGTGTCCAAGAAATAATGGCTGGAAAATTGTTTTTCTCATGTACTGAACATCCGGTAATGACAAATGGTAAAGTTCTGCTATAAACCAAAAACTATGTGGAATAATACCTGGATTATTGTACAATTTTTATTGTTGCCATCAGCTTCAGAAGTGTCTAGTTTGTGCTATTTTAAATATTGACTTCATGAACAGTCTTTAAGTATGCAGCTGAGCTTGGAACTGAATTTATAGAAGGGCAATACTTGAATGAAGTTGACATGTAGTACTTCTGGTTCCCAAATGCCTCAGTGCTCTATAAACTTCTATATATTGCACATACCCGACCTTTATCAGTTACTCAGAACAAGAAAACTTGGACTAAGCTGAATATAGTAACAGAACGTGTGGACAGGTCTGAGGCTGAAATTGGAGCAGGTGGTTTGTTTGGCCCATGGCCACACATTTGAATTGCCACTTCAACTGTTTTCACCTGCAGAAAAAAGAAAATACTCCTTCTGTGAAAATGCATAGGTCTCCTTCAGCAAAGTAAATGGACTAAACCACATCTTTCAGAAAGCACTAAACTTTAATTCAAAGTTATCACTGAAAGGAAAATCCAGTTGTTTTATCTTGGTTTAAAATGTATGCAATATTTCCATTGTTTTTCAGGATTGTCTTCCTATCCAGACTGGGGTTGTCCTCATGTCTTCTTGTATTAAATTAAAGAGTAAATTTTCTTTTTCTTCTTAAGACAGTTCAGTGATATGACATCTTTTTGGGACAGAGGATGGGGAAAATGGTAAAATAAAACCCCTCAATATAGTGTGTGAACATTGGCTATTTCATTCTTGTTAACTGAAACAAGGATGTTAGAAATAGGCTAGATATGAAATATGTGGATACAGTTGTATATGTTTAAAATTTGTGGGTGATTTTTTTGTGTCTCAATTCTAGTCATGCTGTTCACACGCGGTACATACAGCTGTGCCCAAATACAGCCACATGGATCTTAATGCCTATGGAAATCTGGTTTGTGATATTGGCATCCTGATTTGCATGTGAGAACCTAGTGATTAGTATCAGAATGCTGCAATCAGAGATGCAAGTCGGGTATTCCACTGTCTGCCCTCTATAATTTCAACTTAGAAAACGAAGGTGCTATATACATGTGTACTTTTCATGCACAAATTATAAATAGATACTGAAATTAGTTTTTTGAATTGTTAGAAAAAAAATCTTAAACAAACACAGGCATGTTCTGAGAAAGTAAATTATGTTCAACTTTGCTGAACTCAGCTCAGGATTGGTTCATGATTTTAATGGTAGATAATTTTTATTAAATGTGTGCTGTGATATTAAATAATACTGTGTAGATTGGAGAAGTACATGAGGAGGTGGGTTCCTGTAACGTAGGAAAGAATCTTGAGTTTTACTATGACAGGTGACACAGAGCAGCACTGTTCTCGTAAGATTATAGACAGCCTGTTTTGTATTTTTTATTTTACTCATCTGTTAAATTTCCGTTTGATGAATGCTGCCTGTAATATAGATATTTTTCCAGGAAAATAAATAAATAAATTGTTTGTAGAAGAGTCCAATTGCCTATAAATTCTGATAGTGTTTCCCAGTCTTGATGGTTCTTCCTCCCACCTGCACCCAGATGGAATCAAAACTATAATCTGATTGCCTTTCTGCTACTTTAGAAACTGAAAATTTTTTTATTGGTGTCGTGTGTTATTTTATTAGAAGCATTTCCTTAATTTCAGATCAATTTCCATAAAATTAAAAAAAAAAAAAAAAAATGCTTGCCTGCAAAGAATTCTTAGAAGTTGGCTGTTTGTGTTGGTATGTATGTGTTTTCTGAAATCTGGGGTGAAATATGTTTTTAGATCTAATTTTCCTTCTAGAAAAAATAAACTTTCACAAGACTGAAATTCTTTTCACTTGTAGCTTCATTACCAACATCAAATTCTTAACCTGATCTTAATGCTTGTTATAATTACTGCTGGTAACAATTAACATAGGACTTCAGTGCTGTCACTGCACCATTTTCAATTACCGTTACTTCTGTTTTCACTTACAGGGTATATGCCTGGGTTGTGTTTAATTGCTTTTAGATCAGATTTTCTAAAATCTAAAAAAAAAAAAAAAAAAAAAAAAATAAAATTTAAAGAAATGGTCAGACTGAATGACTATTGAATGCTTATATTTTAAGTGCTTGATATTTTTTGTTGTCTGTTATTTTATTTTTTAATGCATTCTCACAATTTAACTTTCTTCTGCTGTGTGGGCTACAGTATGTGTTTATAATCAGATGGTGTTCTTTTTTGCTTTGGTGCACATGACTCTAGTGAAGTCAATGGGCTTATGTGAGAGTTGCTATTAATTTTATGTGAGAGAGGCTATTACTTTTTAGTCTCGCACGGAAGACTAGCTAATATTTAAGACTGACCTTAAACTTATTGCAGCAGGTTGCAAAGTTATTTTGTTCTAGGTTGTTTTGGTTTTTTGTTTTTTTTTTTGTTTGTTTTTTTCCTCTCATTTACTTTCTTCCTTTGTAAAAGGGTCTTTTTCTGAATTTCAAAGATGTTCAGGAATAGAAGATTTTATTTTTTTCCTAGATACATTCATATACAACATGAATTCTTATTCATGCAATGAAGTAAGTCAAAATTTGAGGAATTTTTCAAAGGGAATATGTGGAGTTGAAAAGGTTGAAAAGGTAAGGGGAATGTTTCTAGATAGTCTTTCTGCAGGATAGCACGCTCACTGCAAGTTTAGATATACATTATTTGTGTTGTTGCTTGCTCTGGAAGGAAAGTAAAAGAATCTAAACACAGAGCTCAAAAAAAGAGAGCAGACCACACATTGAAATAATACAAGTTTGTTAGAAAAGGTAACTAGTCAGAGCAAGTAACTTGGGAAACCACCACAGCATTCTTGCTTAATAAATGAGGCTGAAAAGTTCTCTGGAAAAGTAGTATTGAACTATACCAAATACATTTGCAGATTGTTGGTCTATAGTAGGTTGCTTTGTAGAAATAGAATGGGAGGAAAACACCATTTTAAGTTCAAAACCAAAACAAAACTCACAGTCACTTCTATCAACTAATAACACGTTCCTAAAGCTTCTGTTTAAATGTTCAAGAACAAAAAGGCAGTATACACAGTCATTTGTCATAATTCAAACTTTAAAAAAATGCAATTCCTTTGTAATGCTGAATTAATTTTCAGGGTTTATTTTGGTTCTCATTCAATGATGTCATGTTCTTACACATCTTAAAGAAAGCTTTCTCAAACTAGTCTGCAGGAAGAAGTCCACGATAGATGCCACTTCTGTTATGATAGGTTGCGATCGGATTTGCTTGCGTAATGTTATTAGAGTACATGTTTTCAGTAAGTCCATAAGAACACATCAGTAATTGTTCAAAAAGTTTCTTTGCTTCTGTATTTTCTGTAGAGGGAAGTTCAAACCCATAGATTTGTAATTAAATTCTTGAGGTTATTTTATTCTTTATGCAAAGAACTGTTTGCTCTAATTCCTGAATTGCTGTTATAGATAACTGTGTTGCGAAAGCTGAGTTTTGAATACTGCTTCTTCCCTTCTCTGATTAAATCTTGTCATTTCTCTTCTTTGAATCCTAGAATACTTGTGAGGTCTTTTTCAGAAAACGCAGCCCTATGTTTTAGCATTCAACAAAATGCTTTCCATGCATGGAAACCCTTATGGGAAGCTTAACTCAGCTATGTTTACACACTGTTGAAATGTTCAGAGCCACTATTGCATGAAATGTTTTTCAGTATCACTGGAAAAGCAGGTTTTATCATTTCAATATCAAACAAACCTCTATGCTTGTGAGCTCAGAAGGAGGAATATAAAATATAAATATAAAACATTTTATTCTGTATCATTTTTAAATTAGATCTTTTCCATTATATTTCAATGAAAATAAATCAGTTTGAAAATGGACTTTTCATCAGCTTATCCTTTATCTGTTTTACTTTGTAGTGATGACCATGAATCGCAGTTAATTTTAATCCAGTACTTCTAGTTCATCCCAGTTTTCTGTTTGTAATTAGCATGGTTTTATTATTGTGATAAAGCTGTAAAATACATAATTGCAGTTCCCCGATGAATTAGATGTATGCTATCAGCGTAGTACCTTAAGGCAGAGCGTTGGGGCATGTAAGAGAGAACTGCAGATTGAGAAGAAAGTTTATGACAACTCTTGCTTTTGACAGTTTGTTCTGTGCTCTAATCAGCAATCTATACGCTTTTGAGACCTTTTTTTTTTTTTAAAATGCTGCTCAACTTCCCTAAATATTTCTTTGAAAAAGTCTCAGTTAAACTATGTTTTTTTAAATGGGTTTTCTGTTGTAAAAAATTTACTTTGATGTCATCCATCAATTATATAGGCTTCTGAGTTGGGAAGGGGAAAGGAAAATAGGATAGTTGAGACCTATAAATAACCTACCCAATATAACTTTTCCCTGAATAATGTTTCATTATTTTGGTCTGACCTATATAGTTTAGAAACAGGAGCCATGTCCTAACGGAAAAAGAAACATTCTGATTTATTCGAATGATAGGACAGTATTGGATTTTATAGGATATCTGTTTAAAACTTCCTGAAAGATTTGGGTGAGTGAATGAAGGTGTGCTTGTCATAGGAACTTTCATCATGCCATACAGGCATTTATTCC
Organism: Neopsephotus bourkii; assembly: GCF_033783945.1. Classification (NCBI taxonomy): domain Eukaryota; kingdom Metazoa; phylum Chordata; class Aves; order Psittaciformes; family Psittacidae; genus Neopsephotus; species Neopsephotus bourkii. The sequence goes on along the minus strand of NW_026902109.1, from coordinate 11,002,079 downwards.
CAATGTGATGCATTAGAATTACTTTGTATTACCTTAAGACATGTCGAATTTATTAATACTGCATCATAGCTATTGCTAAGTTTGGAAAGATGAGTTATTAAATAATAAATACTTTATTACTGGGCAGTATATTTATTTTTCTGACAGTTTGTTGAGGAGCCAAGCTACAGTAAGCTTTATTTTGTAAGTTCATACAGAAATGAAACAGGCAGATAAGCTTGTATTTTAATGTGGTTTCAGAATAGCTTTTTATAGAGTTCAAAGTTGAAACAAAGGAAGATCCTGTACAAACTTTGATAAACTGGTATGCTTTTATTGTTAAGCAGAGAGAAGTTTATAGAAAGAAGCTTCCTGAATCCTACAGGATTTTGTGATTCTGCAAACTAATGTCTTTCTTGTGGGCTATTTTCTGAATCCATCATTGAGTGAATAATGAGGCTTTTACACAGAGATACACTGTGGTCATAATAGTCACTTAGGATTATATTTTTTTCCCCTCATTTTACAACCTGGTAAGGGATGACAGCTTTACCACCCACTCTGTATCAGTTTTCTGTTTTCAGCTGTGAAGCAACATGAGGACTACTGAGAAGACAAGCTTCATAAATTCAAAGCACCTTTTTCAGTAATCTTTTGGAGGAAAGTGTGTGCATGTGTGCACCGAAGTGTAATGTTTTTACAGAAGGCTTCAAAAATTCCTGTTAGATAGCTTCCCGTATTTTCCTTTTTTTTTTTCTTATTTTCTATTATTTTAGGTCAGTCTACTATCATTTCCCATATGATCTTTTTAAATGGCTTTGAGTGTTTCTCTGCAATTACCTTTGAATCCCAACCTCTAAATACTTTCATGAAGTACTTCATCTTCGGACAAACCTGCATGTTTACCCCTCCTCTCAGAGAGTTCAGTTCTCTGAAGCTTTTCAGTACAATAGAACTTTAATAGTTTGTAGGTTTTGTGCTTCTGTATTACATGGATTCTGGTATTAGGAGTTTGATGCCCAGTCTCTTATTGTAACACCTTCTTATACATACAATTTTTGAATCGTTTGTAATCTATTTTCTGTTGTTTTCTTTCTATGTCATGTATGTTACTGAAAATAGCATCTTTTTCTTTAAGGCTACAAGTAAAATGATGTGAAAATCACTGAGACTAATGATTCATCTGAAAGTGTTTATTGTAGAATATCAATCTCTGGGAAAAATAAGCCACCTACTTATTCTTCACATACTTTGTCATATGAGTTTTCTAAGGTTTCTTCTCCTCTATAATTTATCACTAACCAGATTATGGAGAAACTGAATATTAAATGTGCAAAAGATATAGAAGAACACACAAAGCAATTTAAGAAAAGTCAAAGAACAAGTTAGCAAAATAAAATTATTATATCACAGATGTGAGGGAATGAGCATGAAGAAAGAATGTTTCAGGAAGAATTATTCAACAGTTTGACGCACTGGCACTAAACTGATTTCTGGGGTCTTTATTGCTTTTGTGCTTTAGTTTTGGTTTGTTGTTTGGTGTTTCTTTTTTTTTTTTTTTCAGCTGCATTTAAGTCTTTGTAGAGGTTAAGCTTTTGCACTCTGACTTTTGGGAGAGGGAAACAGTTATCAGAGGCACAGTGGTCATCTTCTGCATTAAAAAAAAGTGTAAAACAATTCCTGTATATTTCATTCAAAGGAATGTGAAATAGAAGACCATAGCTTTATCGCTGATAAGGCAGGAAGGAAGTGTATTTTCATTCCAGGGAACATGACCCATATTACTTGTATCTAGTAAGGGGTTAAGGTTCTGTTCAAACTTGGCATTTTAAAACATTAATTTTACTTACAGTGTTACTCTACTCTGTCACTGGCTAAATAACATTCATTGCTGGTCACAGAAGTCGAGGGAGTGAGACAGGGCAACAGTGGCACTGGTCAATGAAAGTTTCTTCCAACTGTCTTTACTGAAGGCTGAGCAAATGCATCGCAGGTCCACCAAAGCACCAGTGTTGTCACGCACTCCTCTAAGTATTAAAAAAACCCTAGCCCTTCTTCTTGATGACAGTTTAAGCTGAAAGGGATTTATTCATCGTGCTGAATTTGTCTATTCTTTCTGGCTTTTCTTAAATACTGAGAAAATGTATAGTGGGTAAAAATTTAATATGTATACACTTAGTCCTTAAGCATGCCCTAAATTTTTATTCACATAAAGTTTCCAGTCCCTGCAAGATATTGAATGTTGATTATTCATTTTGTCTTCTTATTTGAAAATGATTATTCAGTCTTTTCTTTTCTTTTGGTTTTCATTTTTTAAGTGTTTTGTTTGAAGAAGATTAATGACTGAATGTTCAGGCCACTTTGTCTTACCCCAGTCTGAACCATTGTACAATAGTCAGATTTAATTACTTCATTTTGAAAATGAATAAATTTCTGAAACAGCAGTGGAAAAATTTTCTCACTAAAATGTATTTCTTAATAGTTCAAAGCAGAGGCTTTGTTGAAAGTGAAATAGATGAAACACGTAGTCTCTTCAGAAACAATGAGTTCCTAGTAAATTTGAATATTAAGTAGTTGAATTGACAGGTTCTGCCCTGGAGTCCTCTCTTCAGTCCCTTTATGCAAAAGGAGTGCTCAGAAATGGTGCAATAAGTTACAAAAATCTTTTATCGTAGAATAAATAACAGTGACATTACTATATTGGATTTCTGTGTATAATTTTCATTTACTTTTGGTGAATAAAATTGTAAAATTGCAGTAAGCAGAAGTGAGAATCGGTGTTGCTACAGCAACTCTTGTGAAAATAATTCTAGAAAGTTGAAGAAGTCAAAAGAAGATTTGTCAGGTAATTGTTACAAAATAGAGACACAGTAATGCAGTATAATTAACCCTAAATTTTCAGAATGGTAAGATTGTCATGAAAATCATAATCTGTTATACAAGTGCTGATGCTAACGTTTTGCATCCCTTGCCCTGAGGATGCTGCCTTTTTGTTGGAAAATGCTTGAAGGGTACTAAAGTGAGTTGGAATGGACCACTTCTCACTGAGTGCCTGTGAGTGTGTACAGGTGTGCTGTGATGGAAAATATTTGGAAACAGTGCATGAAAATAACTGCTGGTTACTTTTAACTGTTGTCTTTCCATGCATGTTTGTATGCAGGCTTCCTGTGTCTGTCTTTTATTTTAGTGCTACTTACTGTCAATAATATTGTTTATTATTCTGTGGGAGTTAATGTTTATTTGAGTTATAGATTTTTAAGTATGTTTATAGGTATATACTTTGTACACACATGCATACACACATTTATATACCCAATTAAGTGTTATGTAAAAGCATACTTTTAGATACACAGAAATACATGTATACTGCATTACATACATGTCATGGCTTAAGCTCAACCAGTAACTCAGTACTACACAGCCATTCACTCCCCACCCGCCCTCCCCCCCCCCTCCCCTTCTTCCCCGTACTCCCGGAGGGATGGGGAGGAGAATCAAAAGAATGTAACTTCCACGGACCGAGATAAGAATGCTTTAGTAGCCAAGGTATAACACAAACCACTACTGCTACCAATAATGATACGGGAAATAACAAGGGGAGAGAATACAACCACTCACCACCTGCTGACCGATACCCAGCCTGACCCAAGCAGTGATCTCGCTCTTCTGGGTAACTGCCCCCAGTTCTGCATCCTGGGCATGATGTGCTGTGGTATGGAATACCTCCTTGGTCAGTTTGGGTCAGGTGTCCTGTCTGCTTCCTCCCAGCTTCCCCTCCTCCCTGGCAGAGCATGAGACTCAGAAAGTCCTTGGTCAGACTAAACATTACTTAGGAACAACTAAAAACATCGGTGTTATCAGTGCTGTTCCCAGACTGAAAGTCAGAACCACAGCACTGCACCAGCTACCAAGAAGGAGAAAAAATGACTGCTACTGCTAAACCCAGGACAATAAACTTACAGAATTATGTTTTAGAATGCAACAGGAAAAAATCAGACCTGCTAAATGTATGCAAAGATGTAGATGCTTCCACTTTTTCCTCTTGCAAAATGTTTGGAACTTTGAAAACTGGAATATAAACCTACACTTCAGTCAGGTTACAGCTTATTTATGTAGAATTGAGCCTGGGAATAAAGTGCTTGGAGAAAGGCAAGCCTTTTAATATTCCTCACAATTGTTAATCAAAATAGAGAAATTAACAGTGCTTGTTATAACAGTTCTTGAAATAAGTATAGCATATATTTATAAATTCCAAATGTGCACAGAGCTTTCCAAATCATTTAGGACTATGTGTTTATATAATAGCAAAAAATCGCTAATCTCTTTTCAGGTCAGTATTTCAGTGAAACTTCAGGGCATTTTAGTCAGGGAAGTATTTTTTCTCTTTGCAGCACAAAAATGTTTTCTTTCTCTCCAAGAACCAAATGTTATAATGTATCAAATGAGCAGCTATCTGTGAAAATGTAATCTTTTACATGGAAATACTGTTGCTCAAATAGATAATTTGGGATTTCTACAGCTTTTTACTCATGAAATCATTGTTTGGCTCTTCCTGAGCAACCTAAATCCTGCAAATAGAATCAAAGAAGCACAAGAAAAAGTTGCCTAAACCAGATGTTGAAGTGTGAGTGATTTGGGGTTTGCAAAGGAAAAATTAATTATCAGCCAAGACAGTCTTTATTCACATTGTGTTGGGTCTGACTGAGATGGAGTTAATTTTCCCCGTATCAGCGCTCACAGTGCTGTGCTTTGTGATGTGTTTTGTGCTGGTAGCTAGAATGGTGTTGATAACACACCAGCATTTTGGCTGGTCTCACAGCATCAAGGCTGTTTCTCCAACATTCTCCCCTCACCACTAGGCTGGGGCTGGGCAAAATTTTGGGGAGCAGACATAGCCAGGACAGCTGACCCAAACTGACCAAAGGGATATTCCATACCATATGATGTCTGCTCAGCAGTAGCAGCCAAGAGAAAGGAGGAAGGGAGGCACAATGGTTTTCATTTTGTAATGTTTAGCATAGCAGCCACTATGTCTACTGAAGCCCTACTTCCTGGGAAATAGCTGGACATTGCTGACTGATGGGAAGGCCTTCTAGAAAGTTATGTTTACTTGCATAACAAATCCTTGTACACAGTCTGTGCTGTCCTGCAGTATGATTCCTTTTAAATCACACAAGACTGGTAACAATACTGGAAATTATTGAATGTTTTTTTCTACTTGCAACTGTTGTACTGCTCTGATTGAAATGTTGCGCCTTTGTAATCACTTGTTTGATCATGTACACTTAACATTAATCCTCCCTTGTAGATGCAGCTGATAACTGTAACAAAAGTGCTGCTCGGTATCCCTTCACAAGGTTAGAGTCAGCCTGAGCTTTTTGTCACTTAGAATACGTATATATGTGAAAATAACTGATTTTTCAAACTGACAATAGCCTAAGTATTCTTAGGTCAGCTTTTTTGTTCAGCAAAGGAAGGCATTTTGTTTGGCTTCAGGAGACAGAGCGATATTCTCTGTCAAAATAGTTGGGTTTTTTTTCCCTTCACACGTGAAAATTACCTCTCAGTATTAAAGCACGTCTTATAAATCTAAAGTAAGAAGGTACCTCACGTAAGTTCAGAGAGGAGCCTCTGTTCCATTGAATGTTTCTTGGATAGCAAAGCAATGTGATAAAAACAGACAAAGAGAATGTACTGGGATGTGCTGAGACAGTTTCTTAAATTTCTCTTGACACTATAACCATATTGGTTGTAGCAAGGGATGGTAAATACCTCCTGTTTACGATGAAATAACTGTTAAAGAAACAATAGAAATTACTGTCTTCACTATTAATGTTAATACTATTTGGCTAAGGATGCACTTCAGGTCTCACACTCTTGCTGAAAATGTTAGTCATTGATCACACATGAGATGTTAGTCCTTCTGGAGGTACTATGAGGTATTCACAGAAGCCATTGGTTTCAGAGACTACTGGGGCAAAGCGTACAATGGCATAAAAAGTCAGATGATCTGATCTGAACCCAAAATTGCATCTCAGAGCTGCTCACGTCAGGCACCTGAGACAAGGCAGGAATTCTGTTGGAGAAGTCGTGCTACAAAGGCTGCTTGTGGATCAAAATTCTTTGAGTTCTACAGAACTGACAAACAATTCCATAGTCTTCATCATCATTGCAAGGCATATTGTCCATTATTTGCTGATACATACTCTATTCCTATGTAGAATCATGGAATAGTTAGGGTTGGAAAGGACCTTAAGATCATCTAATTCCAACTCCCCTACCATGGGCAGGGACACCTCTCACTAAAGCATGCCACCCAAGGCTCTGTACAGCCTGGCCTTGCACACCACCAGGGATGGAGAATTCACAACTTCCCTGGGCAACCCATTCCAATGCCCCACCAACCTTACAGTAAATAACTTCTTCCTTATATCCAATCTAAATTTCCCCTGTTTAATTTTGAACACATTACCCCTTGTCCTATCATTACAATCCCTGTTGAAGAGTCCCTCCCCAGGATGCTTATAGGCCCGATATACAGTTATGAGTACTCATATTTAATTAGTAGGTTTTTTTTTTTTAATTGCTGATTTGAATTTGTATAAAAATGAATTTAATAAGTGCAAAGCAGTGCAGAGATTTGCTCTTAGGTAGGCAATACATAATTTATAAACGATTTTGCTTATGGTCATGGTACAAAACGATTTTTGACATCATATACAAATCCCAATCTGGTCTCCAGTCATTGAAGATATTATCTGGATCTTCAATGATATCACTGACAAACATAGCTCTTTCTAAGTGCTGTTGGCATGTTTTGACAGACCTAATCCTGATCTCAGATAGTATGTTTCATGCTGTTGACAAGGAAACTATTCCTTTCTATTCATATACCTGTAGCATAAATTTGAAATGCTCTTATTACAAATTCCCATTTGTAATGGGAATTTGCCCAAAGATTAGCATAGCATCACTATTTGAAATTTTACACCTCAGAGAGAAGAAAAGCAAATAGTTCCTTTTTATTGCAATCCTATATGCTTAAGAAAATGTAAATAGAAGATTGTGTCCCGCTTTTCATCTCTGACTTGCCCTTGCCTAAGTCAATGTGAGGTTATATTCAGTCATGTAAAATAATCTCTCGTATTGTGAGCAGTTAGAAAGGAGACAGCTTTCTGTGCACAGTGCTGTCTTACTGTTTTCCTATTACACCTCAGAGTTAGAGATGAGGGTATTATGAGGACTTCACCCTGTTCTTAAATGTTTGTTAGGACCTGCAGATCAAGGTCATGAATTCAAAATAATGATTTCACAGACTGAGATATCTCTCATCTTTCTTCATACATAATTATATGAAGACTCATTTAAGACTTCATGACAGTGCCTGCAGGGCCCATTTTGGAAATACTTTTGCTTTTCATGTTACCAGATAACTTAGCAGGACAATCATCTTATATACCCCATACTTTAGTATGGACCTTATCTGTTAGAGGGCTTGTTAAGTAGTGTGTTTTGCTGTATAAATATACTCCTAATCTGCTATTTTTATCTTTAGAATTTTGTCCAAAATATGATCCTTCCTTGTGAAAACATTATCTAAAGTTTTGGTAGGCTGCCCATCTCTCATTGAAATGGAAGAACAGTTGCATTCTGGCTATTTCTAGCTGCATGGTACTTTTCAACCACCTGGCATATGCTTAGGAATTCAGATATCAAGTGCTTTTCTTTGGAGAAAAACAAAAATTGGTAAGAGTAAATATGGCTCAGTGGAGTTAATTGAAAAGAGGAGTTACATCTGATTGATTTATGGTTTTCGGGTTTTTTTTTAGAAATATATTCCAACATAATTTACTATGAAATTCTTCATAGTTTATCAGCTACTGAGATTCTGATTTTTTTTTCAGTCAAAACCATAAATTATTACTGATAAAGTAACGGATAGAGCTGATTTGTTAATTGGAAGAATTCTTCCCCAGAACAATGAAGGAAGAAGCAGGATTGCTGAGTTTACAGCCTGTAAAAGGCCTAGGTCTGGGCAAGTTGGGAACAATTTTTCCTTTAAATTTAGATTATTTTTTTTCTTCCTTTGACTAACCCATAGGTAGACTTTAATGCTTGTGGATACATTTCTTAGAAGGTTTTTGCAGGCTGTTCACTATAGTGTTGCTTTATTTTCAGGCCAGACTCAATCGTGTCCAGAAGGGTACAGATTCTGCAGCCATAAGAGCCAGGTGCTAATTTTGTCTGAGGCTGCACAGAGCTGTGCAGGAGAAGATGTGCTCTTTGATCATTATTCTTATGTGAAATAGTGTGATTATTCCTCGTTTTTAAACACCAGGTTATAAGCATAGGTACAAAAAGTGATACTGGTTCTTTGGAATGAGATTCCTTTGACTGTATGATGTGTTTCGCAATGTGTCAGTGTGACCTGTGAGTGGATATCTTGTGTCCCGTGATTGGCTTTAGACTGTTTTACTGTCTCTGATCTGCAGATTGTGCCCTTGAGCAGGATTTTACAGGAGGAGGGATAATGCCAGGTGTTGCATCTTGTATCTGACATCACAGCCTCTTGCACTGGGTCTAGTTAAGGCAGGGCAGAAACGATCTTGCTGCTCCAGAAATTTGTGTTTGGTTTTCAACCAAACCAAACTTGGTGGGAACCAGAAAATGTAGGCCAGTAATACGAGTCTCATCAGACTTGCTGTTCCCCTTGTGGGAATATGAAAGCAAGGTAGATGGCCAGCCTTATAAGTCAGAGAAGGTCATTCTGTCATTGACTGTTGTCTTTGTCATGTTTGGATAACCACAGATAGATGTGAAGCTTTTAGATTGATTCGCAATTCTGTTAGTAGTCTAGAAAATACAACTTTGATCAAAAATAAGGGGAAGATGAAAGTGAATGAAAATGTTTATGAGTCTTCAGAATCTGTTATTTTGATATAAAGCTGTCCCAGTCTGTTCAATAGGTGCACAAAATTAGTGACATCTTGTACCTCAGATTCTGCACAGTAAAAAATAAGTGTGTTGGGAAGGCACAGAATAGCAAATGATGAGTAACTAATGATAATAATTGCATAATAGTGTGATCCTTTTGCTCTCCCATGCAGATGAACTCTAAGTCCAGTAGAATTTGCATTATGTATTTAATATTTCATTTCTCTGTTTACTACTGTACCTAAATTGATGCGGTGAGAGTAAGAATTTAGCCGTACCTTTATCTATCACATATATCGATTCCTTAAACAGAGAAAATAAATCTGAAGAACTTTTAATTATGCTTAATTCAAGTCACTGTAGCAGTTTGTGTCCCAGTCTGTTCTCATGGAGAATGCAGAAAAAAGATAGCTAGACACTGTTGATCACAGCATGAAATGAGTAATAGCCTTACCAAATATTTCAGTAACAATTTAAAATACACTTCAGTTTATCATCCTTTTTGTTGGCTAATGAAAAGATTGTGGAGTCACAAAAAGGGGGTTCTGAGGTTTTATCCCTCCTTGCTCATCTTTGTGTTTGTTCTTATGTTATGTGACATGATTACAACTATGCAGCCATCCAGAGCTGGATTTGCTTGTCTGCCTGGGGTATGCAAACTAATTCACGGCAAAAGGCCCTTGGTAATTTTTGTTGCTGTTTGTAGACTTTGTTAAAAGTGATGAGAAATAAACCTGCCATGTAAAGGCATGTAGGGATTATTTGTTTAAAAGAATGATTTTGGATTGGAGTCCCTGTTGATGAACTGGGAGGTATATTTTATTGTGATAATGACGCATCCCAAATCCCATTTTTATATTTATATACCATGGTATTCATCCCTGACATCCAAGGCAGTGGGTCATCTTTGCCCGTATTTTGTTAGACAGAAATGTAACATTTAGCCAAAATAAATCTGGTGTAACCTTCAGCTGATAAAGGAGGCTGCTCAGTTTATAGTTGGAGATGTAGATAATATTCATCCTTAAAAAATGCCTGCAAAATACAAGTAATGAGCAATATTTGTGTCATATGAATTTGGGTTCCTCAGTAAAAGTATTATCTCATTTATATTAATCATTAATAGAGTTATTTCCCTTGTTAAGAATTACATTAGCTCATATACTTGTAATGAACACTGAAAACTGTTTTGCCTGTAGAGCACTTCTTTATTAGCAGGAGAAAAAGGAAAAGTTCTGCTTTTATTGAGTTGAACATAATAGTTGTGATGGTAGCGCCATTGCTGTTAACTTTTGGTGGATATTCAGTACAATTCTTGGTACAACCTATGTACTGGTACCCCAGTTTTAATAAGAATCTGTCAGCTTTACTTGTGCAAATTGGGGTATGTTCCAAGATGAACTGTGATAATGCAAAGATGCATCTGGTTGGAAAATTAATGTTATAGAATCATAGAATAGTTAGGGTTGGAAAGGACCTTAAGATCATCTAGTTCCAATTCCCCTGCCATGGGCAGGGACACCTCACACCAAACCATGTTACCTAAGGTTCTGTCCAACCTGGCCTTGAACACCACCAGGGATGGAGAATTCACAACTTCCCTGGGCAGCCTATTCCAGTGCCTCACCACCCTTACTGTAAAGAACTTCTTCCTTATATCAAATGTAAACTTCCCCTGTTTAAGTTTTAACCCATTACCCCTTGTCCTGTCACTACAGTCCCTAATGAAGAGTCCCTCCCCAGCAACCTTATAAGCCCCCTTCAAATACTGGAAAGCTGCTATGAGGTCTCCATGCAGTCTTCTCTTCTCCAGGCTGAGCAACCCTAACTTTCTCAGCCTGTCTTCATATGGGAGGTATATGTTAAAGAGTAATGATCAGTAGTTTTCTTTTGCACCAAGATCCATATCCTGATCTTGTTCTAAGGCCTTATTTTTTATAATTATTTTCATTTTAATGGCAGGAGTGAAACTTAATATATGTGAATGATATCAGTATGGGAGGAACTATAGACATTTTTGGTTACAGGATAATAATTTTGATAAATTGAAAGGACAATCCATGAAAATACAAAATAATATAATTGGGGAGGTGAACTCAAAGTGTAAGTAGTGCTGAGAAGTGAAGTGATTCTGTATATTTGGTGTCTGACTCCACTAAATAAGTTAATAATGTGATAGTTGGAAAGTAAAGAAAGAAAGTAAAGGAATTTTACTTTCTTCTTATTATGTTAATAAGGATGTATTATCATAACTACAATTTGAATTTAGCTAGAAAGTTTTGTCCAGATTTTATCCCTTTTTTTAAAGAAAAATTTGGTAAGTTAAATAGAAGAAGGAAAGCAACAGGTGATTTAAATAAAGTAATACATAAGGAGACATGAATGAATTACATTTGTTTTGTTATACATAGACTTTATAGACTTTTAGCAGATGCTTTAAAATGCAGCATAGTGTGGTAAAGTGATTGCTCTCTGAGGGGTCTGTGTGAGGGAGGGGAAGAAATTGTCTGTTCACACTAGCTCGGAGGTTTGGATATAGGAAGAAGATTCACCATTTAAAAAAGAAGATTTTCTTCTGTTTGAGATTGATGTGGTTGATTGCTCATGATCCATTTCTAGTACTAAAAATGTATAGAGGGACATATTTCTGGTGATTAGTCACAGATTCCTTTTCTTGCCTTTGGTTTCTCTCATGGTACTGTTTTCTCTTTTTCAGTGACAAAATGTTCATTAATTATGGTTTGTCAGCATTACGTAATTCTAATATTATTTAATGTTAGCACTAACATCAGTCCAAGCTCCCTGAAACACAGTAGCACTGGTGTATGATTTTAAGGTTAGTTTGGGGTTTTATTGTTCATTTTGTGATAAAATAAGCAGTGATATTTTTTGATAGGTGAAAAATAATTAACATAAAATATAATGCAACCATAATTAATCAAGTCAGAAACATAATACAAAAGAACAGTATGTTTTAAACGATGTTATACTTAATTCATAGAATCATTGTTATAGTAATGATTGGGGTATGTATCATTTTCGTATATGCTGCTGTACAAGACACTATATATAGTATAGGATTTCTTAATCAGCTTATAAAAGAATTTAATATAGCATAGTCTTATAATTCTGTTGGTAAATCAGGCAGACCTCTTGAGGGAAGAATCTGACAGTTCATGATAATTAATAACCAATCAATGATTTTTAGTGAAGCAGTTTAAGGGAATAATTTTTACCAGCTAACATATTACAGGACACCATAGTTGCATCCACTATAAGTCACAAATAAAATAACCAAACCTCTCCTGCCAAAGCTAATAAACAGTAATCATCTACAAAAGAGCAGCTAAGTAGCAAATGTTAGAGCTCAGGCAAAAGGTCCAAGTGATGTGCTACATGAGTAGTGATTTATGAAAATTTAAAGGATTTCTCAGTAGGGTCTGAAACACAGCAAGTACCCCAAAGACTCAAACCTTTTTTTGTGAGGTGGATTGGTTGTATTTCTCACTGTGGATATCATCTGCACCTGAGATGTGGACTTCAACACAGAGAAGACAAATTAGCTTTGACAATAATTTATGAAGCTCTAATATGAATTGTCTGTGTGCCTTTTGCAGTTGACTTGGTGAGTTGAGAACGCAGAAGGTAAAAGGCTAGCCAGGAATGTTTCAAGATGTATACTTTTATGCAGTAGGCCCTTAACTGTGAGCATATTTCTTTCAGGAACTTCCTTAGCTTCTAGATGAGATTAAAATAGGGAGAAAGATTGATTCACCTCAAAAGCAATTTGGGGAGATATGAATTAACTCTTCAGAATCAGGAAGAAGAAATTTTACTGATTGAACCACATTTGGCATCATAACTTTTTGTGAGTTATAAAAAAATGTGTGCTCCGTAACAGTCTTCAAGCACTTGAGCGACGTAAAAAGCTACAATAGCAGGGCGGTGACTATAGAGCATACACCTCTCAGTGCTAGTGGGACTCCTAATTGCTGTGGTCTGGTTGTCTTTGTAAGAGTCAGGTGAGTCTCCAGTCTCCTGGCTGTTTAGCGGTTACAGCTAGAGATGTGAAAGATACCAGTTACAGCCTGGTGGAATAAGAGGAGTTTCTGATGCCTTACTAGTTTCCTGGGGGCCTTATTTTCAAATGGATTTTGGTGTGTTTTACAGTAGCATCACTGTCAGTGGAGATTTGTTTATTCGGAGAGCTTTTCTATGATGAGCAAAGGGATACCTTTTGTGAGACAGCTCACAGGTGTGACCTGAGCTCAGTAACAGGTAGCATAAAGCTTTTATTTATTGCTCGATCCCATACCAGCATTGTCTAAGGATTGCAGGTTCACATTCTTACATACATGCCCTTGAAAATTTTAATGGAAATACTTTTAAAATACTTAAATATGAATATGCTAATGGGGATTATCAAATTAATACAATTGTCTCCAACATCCTAATGAGGACTTTGAGGATGTACCAGTTGTATTAATTTAGTCAATTCCTCTGTTTAGTCAATTCTCTGAGTTATTTCTTATTTTATGATTTTAAAATATCTTGTGTCTGACGTACTTAACCTTTCTCATCCACTTACCACTGAAAACTAAATCTATTCAGTAGAGCTCTTGAAGTATACAGATTGAAGACTTCAACAATTTTACACGGAAAGAAATGGCACTCTTTTTTTATAATTGGTATCTTAGGAAGAAATAGACACTCGAAGACCCATTTGGCAGAAGAATCATGATGATTCTTGCTTCTTTTAATAAAGATAATGATAACAATTAGGAATCCTCTAACCCAGGATCTCTCTACAAAATCTGAGCAGCTCTGCAGGACTCTTGGAGAAAGACTTTTTACAAAACCTTTTTGCCTGCTTTTTTTTAGTCAAGAGTCTCCTGTTCTGTATCATCTTGGCTCAAGTGCTATCCTTCATTCCTAGCAATCTAGCAATTTTTGTCTTTTGTACTTCTCTTGGTTATTAAAAACTTGACTGTTTGCTTTAATCTACTGCAGTGACCTTGCAATGTGTGACATAACATACATATTTGAATGAAATGGTATGATTTGCTGGTTTGAAATATGAATCTCAAAATGTTTAGCTCTCCATTTATCACTTGAGTTTATATGATTGCATGAAATGTAGTTATCATAGTTGTATGAAAGCCTCAGAGACCAATGGCTAAAATTGCTGAATTTTTATACAAAATGAAATATCTTTCATAAAAAATGTATGCTCCCAACAATGTATGAGACATATACCAGATAATCATTTACTTCTCTTTTGGAAGACAGCTGCTGTAAAGGTCTGCTGGGAGGATGTAAGTGCCAATTTCTGAAGACTAAAATAAAACTTCTTCTAATGAAAGTCAATTCCTACTAGAAAAGTGAAAAGAATGTAAGTTTTACATTCTTGGAATGGGGTGGGATCTCCTGTGTGTGGAGTAATTTGGTAGGTTTATGTCTATTACGCAGCCTAAGAACTTTTCCTCTGTAAAATAGTGTGCAAAGTGCAATAGTTATTTTTTTTAACACCATTTAAAAGTAACTTTAAAACAAATTAATATTAAAGAACAGTTCCTCTTGCATTTAGGCCAATGTCCTGATCCAAGAACAGGTAATTTGCAGTACAAGGTGCTGTTTGTTGTGCCCTAAAAGAGGCCTTAAAAAGAAATTAAAGTAACAAAAAATCTTGAATTATCCCTGCTCTTGTACTACCTAGTTTAGTTCTGACCACTGCAGAGTATGAATATCAGTTCATTCACTTGTTTTCTGTAGAGAAAAGATGTCATGCTTTGTATTCAGAAAGCTTTTTTTTTTTTTTTAATAATGAAAAATATTGCCATATCTAATGAAGCAAATGACAAAGAACTGGGGTTGAGGCTTGTCTTCAACTATCAAATTTAAGTTCTGTTCTCCAAGCCTGTGGTCAGATTTCTGTGCCATTAGTGAAAAAAAAGCCTGTCACGTTTTTAAAGTAATAGCCAATTCTATTACTGAATAAGCTAGCAGAAATGAAATCAGTCTCCCTGAATATCCAGGTGACATTATTCTGGAAACTCTTTGTGAATATTGCCTTAAATCTGTTAAAATCCACTTTTTTTTTTTTTTTTTTCATTGCGAGAGTGATAAACTTGCTCATGAAATTATTTTGTGTGAGGTATACATATGTATAAATGCACAGCAGGAGAGTGCAGAGGTGATCACGGTCTAACCAGCACAGGGTGAAAAGGAAGCTGAAGCTCAGTTATTACTGAAATGTGGGAGGTCACGTACTGGGATCCATGAATGAAGCTTATCTCCTCCTTGGTGAACGCTCCTTTTTTCTTGAAGTTTAGTTGAGGAATTAGACAAGTCCCAGGTACTTCTAATTCTGCTTCCAGAATTCATGAGTCTGCCAAAGCAGATTTTGCAACTATTCCTAATATCTCATTTCTGAGGCATCTAATGTCCCTATCTTGTAGGAGTACTTTAAAAATAACCCCCTCATAATAGTGAAGAAAGCTAGCACAGGCTCTGTGTAGTGGGTGAAGAGATTTCAAGCAATAGGCAGAATGGGGCCCACGAAGAACAGTGTTGCTGGAAATAAAACACTTGACAACAAGGTTTTTCAATTGCCCAGATTTTCTACAGAAATCAAATTTTTCACTTTAAACTGCTATTAACATAATAGTTGCTTGTATCCTGATTTGTTTATGTCCAGAAACTTAAAATTACTGCAGTCCAGCTTTTCCAAATATTTTGAGGCTGCCACTTGTGTATCAATATCTGACTTTGCCCTCAGGTTTGCAGGAAATTGCCAGGGATAACAGGGGTGCATGTGGTGTGGATTATATGAAAGATGTCTTGAAGATGTTGTGAATTATTTGCATTACTTGCTTCTGGGAAAATTACCCCCAAAATCAGAACAGTCTGCTTACAATCATCATTGAATTCGTAATATGTTTGAGATGTTACTTCTTGAAGTTTTATAAATACGTCCTTGCTGTATTTCTTAAAATCTGCTCTTGGAAAATATAAGTTATCTAATTAATTCTGAATAGGTGTAAATTAATATGTAGAACTAGCCTTAAAATTCTGCAATTGTTTTGGTATGTGTAAGAGACATACACACTTATCTGCACTGTCACTTAAACTCTCTGTTCTCCAAATTACCTTATACTGTGTTTAAATTACTACTCAAGCTACCACTTACTCTGACTAACCAGGTTAATGGATTTAAAAATCAGTTTCAAAGATGACAGGTAGGTGGAACAGAAACATCACACTGCCCTGTAAATCCAAATTAAGAGTGTAAAAGTAAAAAGGCCAGACTATGAGAGTCAGATTTTCTTCTGCAGTAATCTGTCAGTTTAAGGGTGTTTCTGCTGCATTATCTTTAGTGTAAGTTCTCTAAAATGTACATCTTTCTGCATGTTTTATAGAAGAAACGGGCAAAATGAAGCATCAACATTGCACATTTTTATTTACTAATACTAGCCATATATAATTGTAGCAGGTGATTACTGCTTATTGCTGGCAAAAGATTATTTGGAAAAACACTTGAAATTGTATTTGAGTTCTGTTTAGGTTAACTTATCATCCTTGCAGACAAAGTGTAATGTTTCTGTGAAAAGGGAAGAAAAAAAAAAGGTCCTTCTACATGGGTAGTTTTTAGACCATTTGTGATTCATAATTGAGAGCCCTTTAAAATTTGGTACACCTGTAAGACCTATATCTGGATTTATAAATCTGTGTCTCAATTTCAGTGATATGAAGGTGATACTAGATATTCTTTTACATTCTTAAAGATCTGGATAATTACCTATCACATAAAAGTTCTAATTGGTTAGTGTATTATTCAGTAGTTTTCCTGACAAAGTGACTTTCCTCTGTCTTAAAAGCCATAGCAGTTTTAGGAATGCATCTGGAAGAGCTCCCTAGGACTAATGCAGTGAACACATGATACAACCACACTGCTGAAATTGTCTCTTTAGATACAGAAGAGCTTTAGCCTGATACTCTTCAATCCTCTAAATATCAGTGCGGAGCACTTGGCTTATGGCAGCGTTTTGATGTTTTTAGTGCCCTGGAAATGCTTCTTCAATGGTTCAGAACAAAAATGTATGAGGAACTACTGTGCCATTTAAGTGTAAACCCATTCCCCGTTGTCCTATTGCTACAGTCTCTGATCAAGAGTCCCTCTCCAGCGTCCTTTTAGGCCCCCTTTAGATACTGGAAGGCTGCTATGAGGTGTCCACACAGACTTCTCTTCTCCAGACTGAACAGCCCCAGTTTTCTCAGCCTGTCATCACTGGGCTCAGTCCAGCAAGCTGAATTCAGCTGCAACCTTGTGCAGTTGGAGAGACCAGCTCACCCTCATTTCTTCACAATTCAGTGCGTAGTTGAGACAAGAGCTCTTGTTTGTTCTTAAATGCCCGACTCGTCTGCAGCCTCATAATACAAACTGATTCAGAGTTGTTAATGCTAGAAAGAGTAGAAAAATACTAAAGCAGAAACTCCAGGAAGGAATTACTCTAAGTTTCAGTCATGCAGTTATATATACTGTAGTGTACAGGTGTGAATCAAGATTTCTTATTTAACACTGGGATGGCGTTAGGGAGTCAAATCTTCTATCAAAGCCTTACTTCCATGGGCACAGTATAAATTCAGAGGGGAAAAAGTTAATGCTCCAGAGACACTATAATAATCCTATTGAAAAAAAAAAAATAAAAATCACATGCACCAACAGCCCTGCTTTCTTCTTTGTATTCCAAAAGGAGCTGGTCCAGCAGTCTCAACTTTAACAAGATGCAAAAAAATATACATTGGATAATAAGTAGCGTAAATTCTGCAGATACCCTTGGTTTTACATTTCTCCTACATACAATGTGGAAATCAAAGGAAGTGAGATTTTCCAAGACCTTTAAACATTCTTACATACCAGATGTAGTCCAGTAGTTCTTTCTGTAATATTGGAACATAGCAGATGCTTCAAAAGTAAGTACAGTCAAGCTCATTGTATAAAGGGTAGCTGTGAGTTAATCTTCAAGTATATTTTTTTTATGTTGCTGCATTTGTTATTGTCTGACTCAAAACCGTTGAAACATAATAGTTTTTCTTCTCACTGAACATAGTAGATATTTCTGTGATCCATAGTTCCTTATTTTTTGAGTTCCATGTCTAGATGCTGTGGCAATGTGTTCTACTACTGAGTTGTTTCTTCAGTATTAGACTTCCTTGTGCATTATATGTACTGCTTGTCAGTCTCTTCAGATTTTCACTTGGTACTGCCTTTCACTAGAAGAAAACCAGAAATATTTCTGAATTAATATTGCTGTCAAATTATATGGCTAAAACACATATGACCTACAGATTTATCCTTCAAGGGTGATTTGTTTCTCATTGAATCCAAATGGGTAACCTGCTTGTTATGAATTACAGAGGCTTTCATAAAATTGAGGTCCATGATTATAAAGAAGGAATATGCATGAGTAATTTGCAGTCATGAAATGAAAGATTGCCATGGGAAACCATGTGGATCAACAGATGCTGAAACCCTTGCTATGATTCTTGACATATTTATATTTCACTTTCCTTCTAGATTTCTGACTCATGTTAACCTGAGATATTTGCAGATCTCCATGTATTGCAACAACATTGCAGCAGATACACAGTGGTAGTAATTTTAAATTAAAACAGTATGTATTCCATAAATCAGAAGCATGAGTTTAATGTATAGGGTTTTTATGTGTTTAAAATTAACAGGCAATGATAAATTGAGCAGCAGAGATTATGAAGTATAGGTTTCTCCATATAGCTAGGAAGTGTTTTGAAGAGAGCTGCTTATCTCTGTAAAGAGCAAATTTATTTAATGATTATTTGATGTAGTGTTAAACCCATCTCCGTTACCTACAACTGGTCTTTTAACTAAAGAGAGGGTAGAATGTAAGAGATACTTGGGTAGTGTTTTCATGTTACATGCTGCATATGTTCAGAGAAAGAAGTTACAAGAAGGTCGTTGAACACATTTTCTGATAGGAGCACTGTGTTCTGTAGTACCACATCTTGACAGTTTGTATGGTTTGGTAGAGCTGAGCTTATATACTTTCATATAAACAGAGATTTAAAGGGACTTCTGAAAAGCTAATCTTTTAAAAGCATAGTTATATGATTATTACTCTTTCCAAAAAGACAGGCAGGAAGATAGGTGAGAGTATGGTCTGAATGGTCCTTCAGCATATGGGGAAGTAAGCAAACTGTAGAATTTCTGTTGCAAGTTAACACAGTGCATTTCAGCAGTTTCTTCTATTGTATATAATGAGTTTTCTGAAAGAAAAGTATTTATTTGCAATAACTCGCATTGTAACTGTGCATACGTGTTCTGTGAAATGCACCACTTGTTTCCTAGTGAAGACTCAAAACCCCTATGATACTTTTGCTAAAGCGGTACGTTAAGACCTAAAACACAGGGTCAATTAGTTAAAATCTTTTGTCTTTACCACTTTTTCAATCATTATTTTTTAAGTTCTGGCTGGAACAATTGTATTTGTTCTTAGGAAAGATTTAAAATTTTCAGAGAGGTCATCCTTTCATCAAATGTCAGGGAAGCAGCATGACTGCTGACTTTATTCAGCAAGTCCCTTTGAGCTGTTTTGGGGAGGCTTTTCTTAGTCATTTCATCTGGTTTCTGACTGTACAGAATTGTTCTACTTTTCTGTTCTCTTGACAGAGCCGAGCAAAGGCAACTTGCATTAGAGTCTGCCGCACAGTTTCATTTTTATATTAATAGAACATTGTTGCCACTGACATGGGAAGAATAGGAAGCATTAGGGGGAGTGCTTGCTTGTCTAATGACTGACAGCAAGCTATAAAAAAAAAGCTCACAAAATGCTGCTTTAAAAGCTGGAGCGGATGAGAGATCCATCTTTACCATGGCTTAATTTTACTACGTCCATTGCATTTTCATAGAAAAGATCTGACTTGTTAGGAGAAAAACTGTTCCTTTAGCTCCAGAAGCAATTTTGGTTTTGTGGGGTTTTTTTGTTGTTGTTGTTTGGGGTTTTGTTTTGGGGGTTTCGTTTTTTTTTGTTTTGGTTTTGGTTTTTTGCTTGTTGTTTGTTCTTTTGTTTTGTTTGGGTTTTTTTGGGGGGGAGGTGTCTTTGTTTCTGTTTGATTTTTTTATTTTTTTTCCCCTATTTGGGCAGAAAGTGCCTTGGTAAGTTTATTCTAGCCACCTTTGTAGTATTATGTAGCTTGCGTCTAAAATGAGAGCAAGATAGTGCTGGACAGTGTTGTGCTGCAGGAGTGAGGTACTCTGCTGCAAAACTGACCCTTTCCACACTTTTCTCAGTAACTGCTCTCCTATCGCCCTCTTTAACTAGTTATTTTCTGTGTTAAGCAGGTGGATATAAGCATGAAATTAGAAAGAAGGGTGTCATTATGAGACAAAAAGCATCATTTGAAATACATAACAGTGACATTGGACAGCAAATAGTGAAATTCACACTTAACCAATCTTTTGTGTGGCTTGTAGGAGAAGAAAAATATTCACCATCTTGTTCTCTCTCACCCCTATCAATCTAACCATCTACCAGGCCAGATGTAACCCAAAAAGAGCTTTATGCTTTTCAGTCAGATTTGTTACACTGTGGGGTCAGTCATTTCTGCCTCAGTTTATAAGGAACAGATGTAAGACAGATCTGAAAGTGCTTATAAATAAATGATAAAAGAAACTCCCATCACATTGGATACTAGTTAACAAGTATTGGTTTATAGCAGCATGTACTCCTATTAAGAAAAAGTTGATGAACAGCACAGATTTGGTTAAATAAAAATAACTATATAAATCCATGCACAGCACAGATCTGTGTGAGTTTCATTGTGAGGAGTGGAAAAGAAGTACTACATCAGAATTAGCTCAAAAATCAGAGCTTGAATACCAGTTACAACCAGGGTCTGGTCTGACAATTAATGGGGAAAATAAAATGGGGAGAACTGTTGCTGTGATTCATTAAATAAAGCAGGAAACGGGGAACAGCTAGTAAGATATTAGAGGCTCCAGAACCAGCTGACACATGGGAGAATGAAGCACTGATAAAGGGTCAAAAAGGAATTAGTTTCTCCTCAGTTGCAAAAAGCCGGAAAAGAGGGGTCAAAATATCATAAGAAATACATCAAGAAGGAAGGTGACCTACTTAGAGAGTGTTCATGTGTTATTACAATTTTTATGCAGTTACTCCTCTTCAGTGTTGGAAGACAGAGGAGACTGTATTTTAGACTGGACAGGCAGACGAGCAAGTGCCAGTATAATTTGCTTTAGGGACAAAAGGAAAATGTTCATTAATTCAGTTCATTTGTAGTCAGTTAACTTTGTACCATTATTGAACTAAAAGTGTGAAAATACTGCAACAAAGTATTAAGAAAGAATAAAATATATTGAAAATGAACTCCCTTTGACATTCTAATAGCATTTAATTGACTTTAAATAACTCCTTTGGAACCATTAAGAAAATGATATGAATACAAATGTATGAAACATTTCCATCATATTGAATCAACAGCTTCAACAGATGAAGTTACATTATTAGAGCCTTTAAGACTTGCACTTTTGCAAATGAATTTAGTACTTACGAAAGTGCCATGCTGACATTTCTGGAGACTGAGGTCTTACTGTGTGAAGCTTGTCTGTCATAGCAGTTTTGATAACAGGGCATGAACTGGAGGAGCTGTTCAGAGCATTGTGCAACTTGTCTAGCCTCTCACTGAAGCTGCCGGCAGTCCTCTGCCAACCAGTGATGGACACAGTGCAAGAAAAAATAGTAGCTAGGAATCCATATAAGTACATCCACATGATTGTTATGTTTTGGATGCAACTTTCTCAGGGGATACAGAAACCTGGGTGAGAACACTGTGAGTTTTTAGTGTTACTTTCTTCGCACTCTACTGATGATATTTTCTTCTGGCTTACTTCATCCAGTAGAACTGAACCTGTTGTGAGTACTAATGCATGCTGTGCCTAACAACGAATGGGCTGGATCATATTTTCAGAGAGCTCAAGTCATTCTGAGGTGCAATGAAACCAGCATGGAAACAAAATGAGGTTTTAACTGAGCAAGCTGTTGGTGTTTGAGGTCTCTGTAATTCATAGTTAATTGGAGACACTGGAAGGCACGGCATGGCTTTGCTAAGCACATTATTGTATGTGGTTCTCTGTCTGGATTTCTCCATAATTTGCTCACTAATAGGCTAACACTTGTGGTACAACAGATTAAGGTATTAGATCTGTTAATTTTGGCAAGGTATTTCTCTTCTAACAAGCAGATTAAGCCATACCCATTTACTGATCAGCATAATAGGAAACAGCTCTTTTATTTGTACTCTCTAAGTTTTTGGAAGCCTACTGAATTTTGCATTTTGATTCTTAATTGGAAAAGGGAGTACTTTAATTGAAGGCATGTTCCACTTACAACAGGATGCCTTTGAGAATCCTGTGGGTGCACACTGGACTTTTTAATGTATTTGGAATAGTTACACGGTGTCTTGTTCTGAAATAAACACATGCAGATAAAAAAGCAGCCTTTTGTACAGTTAATCTATAGCAATGAATCATTATTTAGGCCTGCTTTGCTATGGACATGTGGAAGGTATCTTAGGGAGAGAAGTCATTCCTGAAGAAGCAGATGGAGGGTTTCTTTATATATGCTTTGGTGCAAAGCAGGAGCTAAAATAAATTTGATGATTTGAATGAGATTGTCATGTCAACACTTATTGTTTAAGAAAATCGTGTATCTCTACATCTTTACAAGTGCTATTCTATTTATGGGCTCCACCTACTTTAGGAGAAGGCTTTTCAGCAAAATCCACTGACTACCAAGGGGAATTGTGTGTTGAATTCCTTTAGGTTAATAATCTAGTCTGGAAGCTTACTTCAGAGAGATGTTTGTAAAGTGCTGTTTTCATGCCAGAAAATGGAATAGTGATGTAGTTTGTTTAAGGAAAAATACCTAGTAATAGGTAAAAGATATGCAATTTTTCATTATGATCAAAACAAAGAACTGTTACGAATATTTGGGATAACTAACCAAAATGTGTAGCATTTTCCAAACCCACTGCATTTGGAAAACAGCTGTGGGGTCACTTCAGGGCAGGAGGGGAACAGTGGGTTAAGCTCCCTCTATCTCCATCATTGAGCTTCAGTTACTCTTCTGAGCTGCTGTGGTCAGTAAAGAGATGATGATGATGATGATGATGATGATTTATTTTTCTAATTTTCAAAACCTTTGGATAGGTGAATCTCCCTGTACTGCCTCACCAGCCAAACCCTGTTGTCTTCATGTAATCCAAGCCATGTAGCTAGGGCACAAATTGCTGGTGCATGTTGGACCTCAAGGGCTTGACGTATTCCACTTCCAGACTCTAAAAGTGATATGAAGTGCAAGGACATTCTGATTCAGCAGTGCCACATATAGAAAATGCTGTAGTGTTCACTACTTGTGAAAATAAATTCCTTTTCCTTTCTGAACATGAATATGTGTTTCTATGTTCCAGTTTAGATCCCAGCTTTTGGAACAGTGGACAGTGTTGCTGAGGATGTCTTATGAACCCCTTTGAAAGATGATGTTTTTGGAGAGCAGGAAAGCCTTAGCTCTCAACTGGGGGCAGGCAGATTTTTGGAAATAGAGGATGCGGAAAAATCACTGCTTCACATTTCCTGGAATTATTACCTAATTGCCAGTATTTCATTGCAAATAGCTAGGGTTTTAAGTAGGAAAGGACCATAAAAACAGTGTCAAATTTGGAGAGAAGGTTGCCTGCCCTAAGAAATGTGATCTCAAATCACAGGTTAGAGATAGCATTGTATGACAGGGTTCAGATTAAATGTTGCATTTAATCTCATAATTCTTATTTAAGCTTTTCAATAGAAATTTTAAAATATTTTTTGCTTGGGGCCTAGAATTGTTTGCTTTGTTGTTGTTTTGTTAATATTGAAATCTAAGGTATTGATGACTTCTTGGAATAATACCATTTTCACTCAGCAGTCCACACTAGACGAGTGATGATTTTGCAGGCAGGCAGGCTGGCCAGTAGTGTTATACAACGATACATCAGTAAGTCCGTAATTCTAGGTCCCTGCTTCAGTTTCAGTATAATTTCTTTTTTTCCCTGGTGTTTTGGTTCTTTTGGCCATTTTGTTTTGTTTTGTTTTTCTGTCAGGAGTGTTCCACGCAATGCAATCATTCTGATTAAGAATAGGGTATACTTGAAGAAGGCATGATACATTTAGTGGCAACTTCTTTCAGAAAAATATCTTTAAAACAGATATGTATTTGCCCAATATTTTAACATATGCCCAAAGCATTTGGCAGTTACATAAACCACACTTGTTCTGGATTCCTTATATTGCTGTCCTATATATAGATGTGTATTTTTAATATTATGATAAGTTGTTATAGCTCCCTTATGTATGCTTTGTATACAGTGATATGTTCTGAGAACACTTACTTGCTGCACCTTGCTTACTGGTCTTATTTGTGGGAAGCACTTGAGGGGATGCCATGTTACAGAGAAGGGACTTGGGTGTGCAGTCACACAATGCGTGCATTGTGGTAACAGTGCTAATAATAGACTCTGTATTTCCCCTCTGCTCACTAGAGTCTGTGCCACTTTTTTAATTTCTTCTGGGTACAATTCAAGGTGATGAGGTTTACCTGGAAAGCCTACTTTTGCAGTGCTTTGCATATTGGAAGTAAATGAGCTGCTTTCAGTAGCATCCTGTAAACTAAAACATGTAAGGAGTGAAAGCAAAATTTTCTCAATGAAGAGCCATCAGCTCTGGAATTCTTTCCTCCATTTATTCCGTATTTTAGTGACCTTAAGGATGTGCCATGAGGTTTATCTATTCTCTATAGATTTTATCTAATGAAGTTGTAAAGTGGTGAGCCTAGAGATATCTTTGCATGAGACACCATTCATATTGATGTTGTTTGAGTTAGTTATTTTCAATGTATGTTTAGAAACACATTTAATGGGGTGGGGAAAAAAGTATTTTCATTTATACTGATGGTAGATTATTAATTCTTTGCGTAGGTAATGTGGTGCTTACCTCAGCTAATACTTGCAATGAGTCTGAGAAAGCTCAGTAACAAATGTCATTTTCACTAGTAAAGAACTGGTGCTGTCACTAGTGTGCTGTTAAATTTCAGCCAGCATCAGAAACCTGTTAAATATTTTCATTTGTATGTGTGGGTGCCAGTAAAGTACAGCTTCTGGGGTAAAGGCTTTGACCACTCTACCTCCTGAAGAGCAGGCAGGTTGAACTGACTACTTTTTTGCAAGCATGCTATTTCTGTTGCTCAGGCAGCTGTATTGCTACGTATAGATGATTATGCTCTGTAAAATATGAGGAACAAAGGGTTCCCTCTCCCTCTCTCTTTGTTTTCTCACACACACACTGCTGCCAGCTTAGCTCCTCAGCAGCCTTCCACAGCCTTTACCCGGTGTCCTTTTACAATACTGGTGGTGATGATGATGAGGTATTTTACCATGCTATCCCTTAATTGCAATTTTTTTTTTGCACTATTGAAAACTATAGCAAGATATTACAGGGAATCAGATACGAAATAAGAGAAGCAAAAGGATGTCCAATATCTTCATATGGAGGTAGTAAATACAAATTTCTATAGCAAATAGAGAGCTGAGGCTGTCAGAAGAGATTTTCCTTCATGTGTGAAACACGTGTGTAGTTGTCATCTGGCATTTTTGGTTCTGAGCTTCCATGATCTACCTCAAAGAAGATGGTAAGGTTTTAAACCCTGCAATAAATATGCATATCAGTTCAACTTACTGTCCTCAAAATGTTGGTGTGTGCATCGTCTTTGTGCAGGTTTATTTATTTTTGTCATATATATTTTTTTTTTTAGCGTCCATGCTTTTGCTGCCTTGCGTGTGAATTCCTTAACAGAAGTTAAGCTTTGGGTTCTACAAAAGATATAGCACATTATTTAATATATAATCTTCTTAGCAGCTCTGTGTTGTTGGTTTGGGTTTGATTTATTTTTCTTTACCTAATCGATCAGTCTCAGTATTTCCTAGTTTTGACTGAACTGTTGAATTTTTAAAAAGTATAATTTTCTTTTATTGCTCTGTTTAAATTTCTCTAATCAAAACACCCATCCGAAATACACTTAAACTAAGGGGAAGGCTTAATCACAACCTACTGTATTTATATTACAGACCAGAGAAAGGCTGTTAAAGTAATGCCCAGCTGATTAGAAAGGACATGTCATATTACAAAAAAAAACCCAAACAAATTAAAAAAAAAAAAAAAAGACGAAAAAGGAACTAGAACATGAAACAGACTGAAAATTGAAATTAAAAAAGTAGTAACTTGCCAAAGCTAGGCAGAGTTATCAGAGTCTTTTAAATAAGCATGATTTTGACATAGTTTTAGACAGTTGCAAAAAATAAAATTTTTAAGTTTTAAGTGATCCACAAAAAACCGTAAGTACTTGGATGTGACAAAGGATAGCCACTGGGTGCCACTGTTGAGTTTCAGAGCAGTGGGCGAGACAGAGTTTCTGTGGCAGCCAAAATTTGTAGCTGGGAAGGAATGTGTGGGTAGTAGTCGTACAACAGAAATAAATTATTTCTGCAGTTTTAGGGTTTGTGAAATAGAGCCACAAGCAACATTTTCTTCTTGGTGTTTCACTGGATCTTATCACATCTGACAGTAGATCACAGTGACAGGTCCAACATGCCTCTTTCCCCCCATCCCTGGTTTGCAGTGCAGAGCAGAAACAATGCTAAATATGAGAGGACTATAAACTCACTTTATTGTTATGAAGCATTTCATCCTTTACTGAAGGACTTTCAGAAAGCACATCTAGTCATTCTGCAAGCCTTTCTAAATAACATGTTTGTTTGTTTAGAGTGGTGCTGAAGTGTAGAAACCCAACCTTTCCCATTGATGATCTTCTTGGTCAGCAGAGCATAAATATGTTTTGGATATCACTTGTCTGACAGGAAGAGTCATGATGACTCACAGTGTGATCATCTTCTGACAGACAAACTTACTTCAACAATGAATGTGGTTCTAAACCCTTTTGATTTGGAGATTGGAGCTTTCTGAATTGTAAATGTATTTGTTAAAATAGATGATGTTGCATGAAACAAGGTTTCTGTGTTGAGATACGAACTTCATCCTGTCTTGTCCAGAATAGTAATATTGTACAGTCTATTTTCTTTGCTTTCAGCCAAAATAAAAAGTTGGCTTTTTTTGTGAAATATGCATGGCGCATAAAGGAAAGTCTACTTGAGTTTTGAGTATATTTTGAAGCTGGGAACTAGGATTGGGGGTTTAAGTCCTAATCTAAGTAAATCACTTAAAGAAGTTTAATAGTACTATTGCATTCACAGGCTTGAAGTTCACCTGATTTTCTGAGTTTTGTTGAAATGGGGCGTCACACATTGAAATACATTTGATAAATATGATGATGATAGCTTTCATGGGAAATCTGTCAAGCATAAACAAGCTGGATTTGAGCTACAAAAAACTCTACCTTAGAAGTAGAAAAGCCTTGATCTATATAATTTCATATAGAAGTCTGTGAGGTGTAAATTTTAACCCATTACTTGGTTAGTTGTGCAGCTATGTAGAGCTTCCAGACAATCATGTGCAGAGACATAAAGTAAGTTAGAATCTGTAGGTTTCCTTTGAGTTTCCTTCATTTCTGCTGGTAAGGAATACTCTCTCCTTACAGAAATATCACGGCTTTGGTTTTAGAATGGGCTTTTTTACTACTTGTTCTAAAGACTATTTTTCTCTTATGACCTATTCCTCTAATAGAAGTTCAAAACAAAGTATTTTGGAAAATATGATAGTATAAACTTACACATTTACTCTTTTTCATAACTCTCAATATATCACTTGAAAAAAATCAAGTTGTTTATTATGCTAACTTTGAGAATCAGGCTATTTTTTTATGTGTAAACTAGAATGTATTTCTGGCAGGGTTGCGTATTAAATATCAGCACTTACAAAAAATGTGACAACTTCATTAATAATTGTCATTTTATAGTGTTGTAAATAAAATAATGAAATCTCTCACACTCTTGCTTGTGTTCTGCAGTGGCAGCTGGGTTAGGTTTGTTTTTTCATCTTTGGGCAAATCATTTTATTTTTCTGGACAGATTTGTACTTAACATAATGAGTACGGGTATATGAGGCTAGCCTTCATAAAGTCTCTGGGCATAGGAAATATTTCTGTTAATTTTATGATTGCTGTTTATCATTGCAGGAGTGACAAATGCTCTAGTGCAACTGCTGTCCAAAATAAGTCTGATGTTCCTGACTTTGAAAGGAGCTCTTCCTGATCTGTGTTTCTTTAAGGGAGCCACAGGCATAGGTAGACCTTGCAAAGATTTAGAAAAGGTAAATAAGTGAACAGTAAAGCAGAGTCCATCACCAGCTAAACAGCTCAAAGAACCCAGGAGGCTTTTATTGAAGATAACAGATTTTGATGATTAAGACCACCATATAAATAATAGAGATTACTTTTCACAGAACTCCATTTTACTTTATTTTGCTCTCATTTTGTACTGTTGCTGAAAAAAAAAGAGAATTCTGGAAAAAAAAAGCCCCATCCCAAATAGTTTTATTTTCATGTCTTCACCAATTTTCAGGCTTAATTACACCTGAATAACAAAGTACAATTCTGTTATCATGACATTTGAATTTAGTTCTTTTATATATATTCCAGATTTGGGTTTGCATTTTGCTATGTGCTTGCATAAAATGCCTCACTGTGGTGCTCTGATTAAATTGGTTAATTCACTTTCTAAAGCTTTTTGCCATCCTTAGTAAAAGTTGCTGTAGAATTTGTGAGATAAATTTAAGGGAATTCATGAAGGAAAACAGTAGTAAAGGGACAGTAAATCATGGTGTCATTTGGATGGCTGTTCATGTCAAGATTTCCAAAAATAATGATCAGCCAAATGCAGTAGATTGTGTGTTGTCCTGCAGTGAGAAATTTTCTATACTCATTTACTTTTTAGTTAAGTACCTTACTTAAAGTCTAGCATGAATTTTCATCGTTTACCAATCTGTCAAGTTAAATGTAAATTATAATATGGTGCTAATTAAATATATATATATATTTTTACTGCTACTACTGAATTCATTGTCATCATAGTTGAGGCAATAATTAGCAAAGAATAAAACTTTATGTGCAAGAATTGAAAATAAAACTTAACTTCATCATTCAAAACCTTTGCCTCTCTCACTCTGGCGAACACTGTCATGTGAAGATGAAGACCTGTTTGTGACTCCCTCTAAAACTTCACAGTTAAAATATGATTCAGTCAAAGCAAGTCTGCAACCTGAGCTTCAGACCAAACTTCTAATCTGTAGGGCCTGAGACTGAATGTTCTAATTTCTTACATTGTGAACCATGAATATGAAAAACCATGGAGGAAGTGTAGTATATGAAATGATGAGAGCACATTCAGTTGGCATCACTTCTATAGGAGCCCTTTTGGAAATGGTAAATACTCCCAGTGATGTCTGTGGCAGCAGCACTGCAACAGAGGTGGAGCAGTTCAAACTGAAGTATGCACTGTATTTACTTTCTAAAATGATGGTGGAAGACATAACTTTTGCCACAGCAAGCTGCAGTTTGCTGGTCTCAAAATGGTTGTTAATTGTCATGGCAGAAGCAGAAAAAAAATACTTTAGAGATAGAAGAGTAATTTCTAGAATGTTGTAGTGCTGTGTTTTTAAGGAAACTAATCTCATCTGTGCTCTTCCAAGCTGCTGTTACAGCAGCATTATTGTTAGCAGGTGTGTTTGAACAGAGATGAAGGCTGTTTCACACACACTCATAGGTTTCTGCACCGTATGTCAGTATTGATCTACTGAAATAAACTTTACTGAGTAAGGTGGTGTAACCATTGACTTTGTCTCAAATAAAATGTGTTGAATCAGTAAAACAATATAAACTGCAGAAACTGATTATTTCTCTTTATTGTGGGCAGGTGTTATACAATTAAAGCAGCTACCTCATTCCTCAAAAATCAGTGGTTATGAAAACCCTATACCTCATCTTCTTTCTAAAGCCAGACAATTTCCTGCTGAAAGATCTACTAATTTTTTTTCATTATTTCCCTAATACGGGAATGTAACACCTTTGGATTATAGCAACAAAGAACAGAAAAAAACATGTTACATGAAACTTCATAGCATTAATATATGGTACTTGCTGAACTTCACATGACTCGTTTTCTCAGACTACAGTTACTTAATAGCAGCTGTATGAAAGTTAAAGCTTTGAAATACATTTTGGGTATATGTGTGATGGAAAAAGGATAAATGAATGGTGTGGAGGCTGCCCATTTCAATTTACTTACAAAGTCATTATGTTCCTTTGAATACTATTCAAGCAAGACAGGTAAGGCTTTCCAGTGGTCTTTCAATAGTGCACACACCTTTCCATTTCTTGTTCATCAGCTGTTTACAGTCACCAACATATCTACTCTGTGAAAAATTATGCTTAGATTCAGAGTAAGTTAGTTATAAATATATATACAGGGCGAGTTCTGTCTGGCAGAGAGAGAGGTTTGAGAGAGGACATTAGCTGACTGACTCCTAGGAGCAATAAATCACAGTGATGTGATGTTGCCTTTCATTAGTGCTGCTCCCTCGCCAAGTGTAAGGTTGAACTAGTCAAAACAGATTTGTAACAAGTGTAATAATTGGCAGGAGCTAATGACAAGCAATCTGAATCAGGAGAGACAGACCTAGTTGGAGTGCATCTCATATCTCTGGAGGCGATGAGGTCCTGTGCTGTGCTCAGTCATAGTTAAGTGATCATCCTGTCGTGGTTAGTTTTCTACATCGTCTGGATGTGCTGTGGCACTTCAGTGACATGGAGGGAATGTTCCAAATTTATTATACCTTGATACTGATAGTAATTCTCACCACTGAGTTACCAATCAAAATTTGGTAGAGTATCTATGTCTGTGTGAAACAAATGGTGTGTGGCAGTGGTAGGGAAGGAGCTGGAAATTGAGCTTACTAATTACTGTTACAGAACTGAAAATAGATCATGTTCCCAGTTGTTGTTTGAAATGAATGTCCTAAAGAGAATTTATTTCCAAAACAAGGAATAAGTGGCTTGAAGTGTATATTGTGGTTTAGCAGGTGAGTTCTAGCTATGACT
Source organism: Neopsephotus bourkii (assembly GCF_033783945.1). Classification (NCBI taxonomy): domain Eukaryota; kingdom Metazoa; phylum Chordata; class Aves; order Psittaciformes; family Psittacidae; genus Neopsephotus; species Neopsephotus bourkii. The sequence continues at coordinate 10,970,976 of NW_026902109.1, read as the reverse complement.
TTTTAATCTGTGTCCAAACTCCTGAGCACACTATTAATTTATAGTGATGTTATTAGCAGGTGGCTGCTAGCAAACAAATTCTAAGCCATAAAAAAAAAAAGAAAAAAAAGAAAGAAAGCAAATGTTGCCATTGGCAGAAACAGACCCACAGAGACATATTCTTCAGTAACCTGAAGGCAGATTTAGGCAAAACATATGGTCCGTTGCTTTTGCCTGAACCAGCCAACAAAAGAGGAGTTGCCTAATTAAAGTTTTACTTTGTCTTTTCTTTGTGCAATTTGTCTTTCCATTTCAAAATGATCTGTACTCTATTCAACAACAGAGAGGTCAAGGCTGAAATCTTAATGAAATCACAGAGCAAAAAAGTTGTTTTGCTTGGCGGTGCTCATGGTTCAGGTTCTTAATCACATAGGGTTACACTGAAAGACGTCAATATTACAATATTTTGTTCACAATCTATCCAAATAAAGGACATCCTTTCCAGTCTTGAGGTTTCTTCAATTTTTTGTTTGTTGAGTTGGCTTGAGGGGGTTCAGGTATGTGAATCTGATGGTGTTTATGTATAACTGATACATGCATTTTCGTTCAATGAACAGATTGTTCCCTCTGGGTTATATTTGCATTTGGATAAGGTTAGCAATAGACTTATTCTGTGGAATGACTCATGTTCACAGTGACAAGTAGGGCTTAAGTGAGTATTTCGCAAAATGTTCCTCTCAGTACAGCTGGAATTTATCAACTGTTTTTTCATCCAACTCACTTTTTCGTGTTTGAGTGATAGAGGCATAGACTCAGTATTAAAATTTAACATTGTTCTGGTCAATGTCTTCGTGTCTTCAGTTAAAACCTTTTTTTGTTTTGTCCTGATGGGATTGACAAAATTGAATGTTCTTAACAGAAAAACATCAAATACTTCTCTTTCAGAAAATTAAGCTGCATTGTATCAACCAAATACGATAACCTGGCTGAGCTGAGACAACAACTCACCAGCATGGCTATAAATGAGCCTTGATTTTTGTCAGCAGGAATGAAATAGGAGGTTAATAAAATAAATACTGATGGCAGTTGATACAAACCATATAATTAAAAGTTAAGAGTTATTTTTTAAATGAAGTTAGAAAAAAGGTGTGGTAAGGCAGGAACATTATAATTTGGAAAACCAAAGCATATTTACATTTGAGTGTCTTCTAACCATGTAATGTTTCTTGGTTGATTTCTAATTTTGGTTTAATTTATTGGTTGATTTCTAATATGAGGTTCTGTTAAAAATAATAATTAAAAATCACATTCCTGACTTAAACAGTATAGAACTTTGTTTCAGGCCTGTCAACAAGAGGAATAGGATTTAGAGGAGCTTCTGTAAACATGCTGTTAGAGTATGTTTTCTACTTAAGCTCCTCAAGGAGTAGACCTGCCATGGCAGAGTTTCAGTAATAAAGCTGGTCCCCTTATCATCCCATTATCCCACCATTTGTGTATGGAGTCAGTGTGGAGTTACTATGCAGCACGGAGCATGCCCACACTGAATTCATACTGTTATACTCTCTCAAGTCACCACTGCCATCTGAAATGATCTGAAAAAGCTGATTACTTTCTCTGATTAGTTAGTGATAGTTTGACTGTCAGTGTGATAAGAGGGAGCTAGAAACACACATTTCCCATGGTACCAGAACAGTACTGAGATCTCAGGAATGTAAAATGGAGAAAAAAAAAGGTTGTTGAGATATTATAGTCATTGTTGAACAGAAAATGGATCTTGGTGTCAAAAACATTTATGACAAGAGCAAATTTGTCTTGGGATTCCCAAGCTAACCCCGACTTATAGCTGTACCACTCTGTATTTGTGCTGATTTTGCATGCCTTGTTCTCACTTTCGCTTATAGTCAGGGTTATTTTGACCTCTAGCAGATTTTGTTTGCATGCCAAAGGAGTTAAGTTTAGTTTCAGAATCCTGAACCATCATGGCTAAGAGACACATCTGTGGTTGGTTTTATGCAGTTTTTCAAGATTTTTAATACCTGTTTTTTATTTTTATGTAGGTAACTCTAGAAAACCATAAAGTTTTATTATCATTTTTAACAGCTATTTGTAAAAACATAATTTATGGTCTTTTTATATTTTATTTTTTTTAATTCTAAATAAGAAGAATGTAAAAATATGATACTGGATGTATGTGGACAATTAATGATAGCATAAAAAATGTGCCTTAGTATATCATGTTAGAAAGAATAAGAATTGTGATGTGGAATAAATACAGTTTTTTAATTAAAATTATTAGTCATACAGCACAGTCAAAAATTCTGACCTGTCACTACCTGAAATTGGTAGTGTTGCTTTGTAAGGTGTTACCTGCTGAGATTATGAGATTGTGAAGAAGAAGGATTTGGGGAACTATTAATTAAATTTTCCAAATCTTAGGTAATGACTTTCTTGAGCTTTCATGAGAAAAATAAGTTCTAAGATGGATCCATTTATATGGGACTTATCTTATTTTGCTGTATCCTTAGAAAGGATGTTCAGTGCAACAGAGTCATAGGTGTGCAAAAGCAATTAGGATATTTGATCCAGTATATGTCACTTTTTCATTTTACTGAATGTCAGTAAGGAATGGATTTAAACCTAGCCATAAGTGTATTCTGTTACATGTCTATCTTTTTGTGTCTGTTGGGATTAAAGGCTCAGAAATTCCTGTCCAGCAAAGTTAGACAAACAAAAACAAGGGCTCTGTAGACGCCAGGCTACTCTTATTTTTTGTAGAAAATCCTGAGCTCTGTTATATGGAACGGGTAGGAACGAAAAAGCTTCTCTGCAATACATGGTCTTAAAGTCTGTGCTTTGAAAATTTACTTCCGACCCTCTGGAAACAGTTCATTTTGCACAGTAACAATGAAAGGAGAAAGAAACATTAGTCCATTGAGTCACTTGATGCCAAAGCATTGATCACACAGCTTGTGTTCTGGTGGAGGCAGGTAGACTGTGGGACCCATGTATATTCAAAAAACTTGTGTTTGTACTGCTTTCTAAATATAGATATTTCTGAATGCATAACAAGCCATTCCATGAAAGATTGTTTTTGCTTAGGTTTTACTGCCTCAGTGTTCAGAGTTCAAAGCTGTTGAACTAATGTAGGTAACTTCATGATTCTTTTTTTGGGTTTAATGAGTATGGTTCTCAATACAAGAAGGAATTCTGTGTGCAGTTCTAAATATTGGAAAATCAACTTCTCATTGATTACTGCCTCTGTGTTGCAATAGATTCCTTTTCCTTTAAAGTTCAGGCTCTATTTGTTTGTACTTTCATTTCTCCTTCTTATGTATTTTCGACCACTGCATTTCATTTCCCTGACACTCCATTCTTTTTTCAGTCCCAATTCTCTGCTAAGGTTTGCACTCACTCCTCATGCGCACTCACTTCCAAACTGTCTTCACTCTGTGACTACTCTCAATGGAGCTGGTTATTCCAGCTTTTCATTCCCCAAATTGTAAAATGTCACAGAACCATTCTTTTTGACATTTGATGCAAAGGTGATTTAATCTGTCAGAAAGTTAACTCTGAGAATTGAGCTTTTCCTTCTGAATTATAACAGAACTTCATTTACCAAAACCATACAGAAAATATAATGTGCCTAGGGATCTTTAAGTAAATCATCTTACATTAGTCTTCTCTTTGAATATATATTTATCCAGGATAACAAATTATTTTGAAGCTATGGGACTATTTCACAGTATTTAAGTATGATTGCAACTGTCATTGACATTGCAGATTAGTAGTGATTGACTCTGCTTAGTGGCTTTTTCTTATTGACAGATAAGGTTTTTTTTTGATTGTTTAATTCTTGAAATTTCTCCATATTAACTTTCACTTTCTTTTCTTGTAAGATTTGCTTCCTTATGGCATCAGGTTGCCTACAGATAGCTGGTGATAGTTTTTGTCCCTGAAAAATCTTGTCTAAGGGCATTGACGACTAACCCTTTAATTATAACCTTTTGGTGCTTCTTTTCTGTAATGTTCTCAAAGTGTGATAATTAAAAAAGCTGATTATTTTTCAAAAAATTCTGTAAGCCCAGAATGAAGGACTATTTCTAATTTGGAGTAACTGTCAAGTGCATACCACTGTGTCCTGTGTCCTGTGCTGTGCAAAGAGGGTACTTACTAATTTTCTCTAATAGACTGTAAAACCATGGATTGGTTAAATTTAGTATACTGAAAAATCTAGATTAGTATTACCCAAAGTAACTGTTTAATAGTTTAAATCTTAAATTGCGCATAGGCATTTTCTTGTATTAAAACCCACTTTTTGCCTATTTCAATTATAAAAAGACATCTGTCTTACATAGTTCTGACTTACATCGTGTTTGAAAATAAGAAACAAATAGGCAAATTGAGTGTAGCTGTCAAATCATATGGAGAGAGTCAGGAAAGGACCAAAGCCAAACTTCTTTTCTCGCAAAGAACCATACCTCTTTGCCATAAGGTTTTCCTGATTTCTTCTAGTGGTGGTTGATTCTCAGCACCTGAAGAATCATTTCCAAAATTGTGTAAATAATGTTAGCATTTCTTCCTAGAGAGTAAATTAGGGGAAAACAACATTAAGGCAGCATTATATGTCACTTAGGTGTTATTACAACACTAACCTTCAACTAGTAAGTCCATCCTGTATTTGAAATTTGACAAGATGACAGTGTTTGGAGTGTGGAATTCATGTGAAGTTTAACCTGTATTACAAAAGCAGATGAAACAATGCCAGTTAAAATTAAACATTTTCAAATTAATATAGACTGCTAAATTAATTTGAAAGTATTTAATAATAGCAGATTTTTAAGCTACAGTGTGAAAACCTTTGATTTAATAATACTAGATTTTTAGGTTACTTTGAAGATCTTTGAACTATGGCTTTTATATTTTAAATATCCTGCATGTGTTAAAAAGCTACATTTAAAAGGGCTTTTCATTACAAGATCAAAATAAACTTCAAGCAGACTTAGACACTGAACTGAACTAAGTTTGAACTTGCTTGCAACTACAACCAAATGTTTGAAAATCCACCAACTCTATACATTACAGGAATCTGCTGATGCCTGAGCATTTATGCTTTTAAAATCACCTATTTAAGACAAAGTATTACACATCAGATTTTTCTCATTTGATATAAAGTCACCTAATGTATTTATTCCAATTTTCATTTTGTGAAATAGATAGGTAAGGGAGACTTCAAAGTTCCTCACTGACATGATTTGGGAGTTCCTGGCAGCAGTGGTTCCTGAACAGAAACAAACTGCAAGAAGAGTAATCTAGAACTGCAATAAGATGCATCAAGTAAATGTCCTTTTAATATTTGTGTAACTAAACAATAGTAGCTAAATTGCAGCAAGATTTGTTTTATGTAGCAACAGATTATTTTCAACATTTTCTGTATAGCATATGGCATAAAATTATTACTCTTTCTCATATACCTTCTACCAATTTTATGAAGAATTTCTGCTATATAGAATTTAAGAGAAACTTTCCATAAAGAAAAGATTAATTGCCCTTGTAGTTTTGCCAATGTTTTCTACATGGTTTTATGAAAGTGCTTTCTTATTCCATTATAACAGTTCCAATGTAGAAAGCAGTGGGGTTTGACACTATTGTTTTCTCCTTCAGAACTGTAAAACGATTTATTAATCAGAATTGAATTTTATTCAGAATTGAAATGTATTAAAATATTATTAATCAATCTGCATTGAAATGTATTATAATTCCTTATTAGCCTAGCTCCAGTTTCCGAAACACCTATTTAGTTCTGTGACACTTATCTTTCATCATTAAAGTTTTGAGTATTAGTTGTATTTCTTTTTAAAGTGCCTCAGTGACCCCTTTTTTTTCCCATTCAAACTCAACAAATATGAGCCACCCACCCAATCAAGGCAGAAGACCGGAGTAATTTTAGTACTAAAGTCTGAGAGGCAGCTGTTAATTAACCTATCCTATGAATAGTTACTGCCACATAATGAAAGTTCTAATCAGTATGTCAGGTGCTTCTACATAAAATACTTAGCAGAAATCCAGATTACCTTTATTAAATAGATCTGTAATATTGAAAAGGATTAACCTGCCAGGATGCAAGATCTTCTGCCAAAAAAAGTATAGCTTCTGAGTCTATGTTAATATCATTGAAATGCAAAGAAGTCTGAATACTCATTTCATCTGAGAACATTTTTATTTTTCTGATGAAGTGCATGGGCAATAAAACGGGGTATTCATTCCCACTGCAGGATATTGTTGCTATGACTTTAAGGTCTATTCTTTGCGTGGTTACAACACTTTCTGACCATGGGGATTTACATTTTTTCGTTTCACCCATTCTGTCTTCTTAATGCTGATTGTGGTTGGACGTTTGGAAAAATATACTCCTGTGGTTCACAACTGGAGAAATGGCGTTAACTAATTCTATGTAGGCATTCTTGGCAGGCATTGGCAATTTTATCATCTTTACTATCTGGGTACTAAGTGGTAATAAGAAGCTGAGAGAAATATTTTCTAGGCCTTCCCGCTCTGAGCTTAATTGATCCCTTTATGTTGTGTGAAATGTCTCAGTATAAGCAGGCAATAAATAAATCGCGAGGGCATCAAGATGCAACAATGCCTCTATAAATTATGATTTTAAAGTAGCAAACTTTCCTATTGCTGTCTCCTGTTAAAAAGGCAGCTATTATAGGGTAGAGATGTATCAATCCCAAAACAACAGGATTTTTCTTTATAACTATGCTTTAGTATCCACACACCTTTGTGTGTGTGTGTATTCTCTTAGATAAGAGATTTTCATAAGAAACAAAATCCACCAAATTCTATTGGCTAATAATTCTGCTTTAGTTAGGAATACAGATCCATTTCATATACACAACACTCAACATTGGGTATGAAAATGTGCAGAATGAGGAAAGTTAGGGCTAACATTCAGTCTGAGAACTATGAAAAAACTCATTGCACAGAGCTGAAATATTTGTTGTATTTTCAGTTAGTGATGTACCACATATGGAGGTAATGCTTTAGCTAGCTTTTCATGGTAAAACTACAAATGTTTAACAGGCACCATCAAATTAGGCACCATCAAATTAGCGTTGCATTTTATTGACTTGTGGTAATCAATAGAAATTGGTAAAAGCAGCAATGGGAAAACCATCAAATATTCGTATTTAGTGTATTATTGGCAAATGCATGTTTATTGGATTGAGAAATTAAAAAATTTTGGATGTCCTAAATTTCTGTCAGTTTGTGTGTTCTCAGTGAAGAAAGAAATTGTTCATGCATGTGTTTGGGAGTAAATAAATAGCCTGAAGTCGTTGCTTTTTATCAGTGTCATGTTGCACACATGCCAAAATTAAATCAATATATGTGTAATGACGAGGGCTCGACTTCATGTAATCTTTTGTTTCATTTATGTTTCTGGGATATCAAATAACGTTCTGGAAAATCAAACAAATAATAAACCAACAGGGATGGGGAGATGATCCTCAGGGTAAGCCAAGATTGACATGAAACTCCCATTGCTTGCCAGCAAGTCTGAATCTCTGTCAGAAGGCTATGAGCACATTCAGTTGAATGCTTCTTCATGTAGTCATCTAATTTTCTCATAAGTAAACTATGATTAGCTCTTTCAGCAGGCTTAGACAGATTAAGCACAATTCTATCAAGGTGTTTTATTATTTGGTCCTATTGTTCCTTCAATAACATTTAGAGAGGGGAAGTTGTTGACAATTTTGTTTTGCAGTGAAAACTGAGTGCTTTTTGCCTATGAAATGTTTTCTCCAAGTAGAAAGAATATAGTACAGGATGAAGTATTTTTATGTTTGGTTAAAGAAAACGGTAGTGTAAGATTTCTTAGCTCCTTCTTGTATTATTATTTTTTTCTGGTTGTTGTGTAAGTAAATCTATCCACTTGGTGTAAAGTGCAAGAAGGCTTTAAATAATTTGCAGCCACTTTGATGGCTTGCAAGCCAGAGACATGTTAGCCCTTTACACAAGGGATTTTTCCTTTTCCAGTCTTTTTAAGATATAGTAAAATATGTATTTTCAATATGTAGTGATTATGTGTGTATCTGTATGTAAAAATTTAAATGACAGCTAGTTGTAAATTTCGCTAGAACTACTGATGAAAAAGATACTGCTTTTGCCATAAGAAAAATACCAATTTAATGTTAAGTGTACAGCCTTTCTGTATTTGGTGCAATTACCATATAATTGTCATCATATTCAAGCATTCAAAACTCACCTGTGATCCACAGCAGTTTTAGCTGCCTTGGGTCTGTGGTGAAATACTAGGGAGCCCTTGGAAAAGGGGAGTTCTCATTTGACGGCTGGGTGTCAGTCTCCATTGCTGACATTATGATTTGAATTCAGTAATTTTACAGTGAAAGATATTATTTTTTTTAAATAGCAAGCAAATGATAATTTAAAAATGCCTGGAGATAAGTATGAGTACAGCATTTTATTTTCTGTCACATATAAATGGTAGAATTTAGGACACATCTACCAGGTATTTTCTTAAGTGAAAGGAGCTCAGATTAGGTACATGATTTCTTTCCAAGGTGTGTGTATCCATCTGGAAATTACATTGCTGTAGTGATCTTATCTTTACACTGAAATATCTGCATCATTAGAATAATTGTCTTGCTGTTCCCACTGGCTTAAAACTGTCACAGAACTTAAAAGAAAACAAAAACAAAATCCAAATCCAAATTAAGGCACTAAAATAAGTAAAACTGGTGTTCAGGTAGCTAAATCAAGAAAATTGCTACTGAAAAAAAGATAAGATGATGACAGCTCTTCTGACCACATCAGTCCTTGCCACCAGCAGCATTTGTCTGTTGTCTCCAGTGAGGCAATTCTTTTCTTTCTTCTGCTATCCAGATTGATAGCTTCAGGCTTTCAAGAATCATAAAATCAGCTTTTTTGCTGTTGTCCTTTTTTATCAATCTCTGCAATCCTTTTAGGGTGAGAGTTTTGTTAAATTCATATTTTGCTGGGGATAATCATAGAATACAAGGTTGGGAGAGGTGGTTCCCCAGCCCAGTATCTAGATTGGACTTGTGAGTTACAGACTTGTGATTTAAAAATTTTGTAGAACTGTGAAGCATATAAAAGCATTTGCTGTAGACATTTTTCTCTGAGAAAGCATTTTAAACTCTGCGTACCGTTCCTAGAATAGGGTCTTGTAAAAAGGGAGTAAATGAAAAAAAGTATATTCTTTATATACAAATGATCATTTTAGAATAGCAACTGAGAACCCCTCAGTGCAATGTATTGTTATCGTAGTTCCCGGTTAGTGCTGAGAGGAGAACCTGATTCTTCCTAGGTGATGGTCGTCTTGTGGGAGTTAGCAAATAAGGGGATTGCTGCACTGAGGTTGGGTCCTAGCAGAATATAGAATTTAAATCAGAATGCGAAAGAAAAATAAAATCTGGGAATAACGATACACATTTGTGTTTATCCACATCGCATTTCAAAGCAATAAAGGAATGCAAATATTTCAGTGCTGTAAATGGGGGAGTGGGGGGGAAATCCAACTGTCTGTGACATGGCAGACGCACCATCATGAAAGAAGAGCCGGTGTACAAACTGTTACAGGAGCTTGACCCCTGTAAATCCATGGACGCTGGCAATATCCACATGAGGGTTTTAAGAGAGCTGGCTTACATCTTTGTAAGGCTTCTCTGCATAATCTTTGAGAAGTCTCAGAGATCATAGGAAATCCCAGAAGACTGAAAGAAGGCTAAAGTCATCCCCATCTACATGAAGGGTTTAGAGGAGAACCCAGGAAGTCATAGGCCCATCAGTGTTTCTTCAGTTCCCTGGGAAAGTTACAGAGCCAATACTCCTGGGGGCTACCACAGGTCAAATGAAGCATGTGGTTGGGATAAAACAGCACAGACTCAACAGGGGCACATTGTGCTTGACAAACCTGATGACATTTACAAAAATGTAACCTGCTTGGTTGATGCACAGCAAGTGTTGGACATTGTCTACCTGGATTTCTCCAAGGCTTTTGATATGGTTTCCCACAGCCTCCTCCTAGAGAAGCTGATGAATTACAATCCACAGAAGTGGTCTGTGCAATAGGTGGGGAACTGGCTGACAGGCTGCACCTGGGGGGTGCTGGTAAATAGCTCATTTTCAAACTGGTTACCTGACACTAGTAGCATCCCCAGGGATTAATATTGCACCCAACTCTGTTTAATGTCTTCATAAGTGGGCTGGAAGATAAGATCAACTGTACCCTGACTAAGTTTACTGATGATAACGAACTGAGTGAGGAAGCAGGCACTGCAGAAGGGAAAGCCTGCGGGATTACATGGATACACTGGAAGAGTGGGCTAACAAGAACCTCATGAAATGCAACAAGGACAAGCATAAGGTCTTGCACCTGGGAAAACACAATCCAGTAGTGCAGCACAGGCTGGGATCTACCCAGCTGGGGAACAGCTCTGTGGAAAGAGACCTGAGGGTGCTGGTGGACAGCAAGCTCAATGTGAGTGAGCAGTGTGCAGCTGCAGCAAAGAAAGCAGCAGGATGCTAGGTTATGTCAAGAAGGGCATCACCAGTAGAGGTAAAGAAGTCATTATCACTCTACTCAGAACAACAGACCACTAAACAACACGGTATAAATACACACTTGTGTTACTTTATTTGTTTGGATGACTATCTTTGTTATTCATGTGTATTTGTGATGCAGTCACTTAGAACTGGTCCAGATGGTTTTCAGCCCATGAAAAGGACAGCACTTGAGCATACTTCAGGCACCTTCAGATTTTTTCTTTTTCTTTTATTTATTTTTTTAAGAATAACTTTTATGAAAGTCAGCCAGTTGGCAACTCTTTGTTGCCTGCAGCTGAAAGTCATTTCACGAGGCTGGATTGTGCTTTCCACACTTATTTTAAGAGTTAATATTTTAATATTCTTACTGTCTTTCTGTGTACATACAATGAATGACTGACTGTAGCTTTTTTTTCTGGATATAAGCCGTTATTAAGAAAATATGTTGATACTAACTCTTGAGCTTTTAATATCTTAGAAGCCACAGTGGCATGAGAGTTATGATGTGGCATTTTAATTTAATATAAGGACAGATATTTCTGTTGCCAGAGGATGCAAAATGTGATGTTGTAAGCATTCTCAAATAAACAGGTTTTGTAAATAAAAGGCTTTACAAAAAATACAGTATTTCTAGAAATATTTTTTCTTAGTATTCTCTGTATGTGTAATCTATATTAAAAGTGTTCTGTGAAGTTCTTTTACAGCCTAAAATAGTGTATTCTTTTCACCTGTTGCATACATGTGTTTATACTGAAGCTAACTTCACTGAGTTAGCTTGCAAGGCTTAAAATCCTTTACATAATGTAACTTCGTGTATTTCAGTCAATATACCTAGTATTTCAGTTTATACAAGCAAAACTGTCTCCTTTTTTATCTTAATTAAAAAAAGAAAGAAAAATGATTACTGACTAAGCACTAGAAGACTGCTGAGGTTTGAATACAAAGGCAAATTTCTGTTTAACTTATGCAAATTAAATTGAATACAAAGCTCACAGTAAATACTAGAACCATAGATTATTTCCTGTTATTCTTCTAAAAAGAAATCAGAAATACATATGGAAATAGTTGTGACCTACAGTCCACCTAAGTCTTCAGTTAAGGACTTGGATTACAGTCTATTTAAATCCTAGATATATGACTTGCACTGTACTGAGGTTTCATTAATAATGTTATTCTTATGCAGTTTCCCTGAAGTATTGGGAGCCTCCGTGTGTGTATAAACATGTACAATGCATTTATCAGGGTGAATGGATGCTGTACACGACCTCATCAACAATTTTTTTATTATTTTTTTTTTCAGGGGAGCCTTATTTTGTCCAGTAGAGTTTTGGGAGGGAGTTTATCACTAGGAAATGCTATAAGGGAAGTTACACATCCAGCCTTTCCAAGAATCACTTAAACTTTGGGTGTGTAAGTGCTCCCACTGAAACTTCACACTGGAAATTAAATGCTATTAAGCCCTTCTTTGGTGGAAGAAAATAAGCTCAGAAGCTGACATGATCAGCCTCAAAAGCTAAATGCTAGTTCCATTGACATAGCCTCACGTATTTGAACTCCGAACATAAAGGACTAATTATTATTCTGGTGCCTAAAAAGGCGGTTGGTCTTTTTTTTATTATTTTTTTAAATAAACAATTTTGAGGTCAGCATTTTGGGACATTGAGTGACACTGTATATTTGAAAAATATATTTGTGTAAATCCTGTAGGCTCTGTTACTAAGGAAGAGTATTTTAGGGATAATGAAAAAATTCAGGTTGGCTGTAGAATATCCACATTGTTGTAAAAAATTTGGTTTTCACCCTTGAAACAGTTATAGGACTTAAAAAACATAGTGGAATTTTATGAATGTCTTTGAAAAATAATCTCTTGTTACTCATCTGAAATTATTTCTTATGTTGTGCAATTGAACATCTGCTCATAGTTTTAAAATAGAAATGACAGCAGTCCTCTTCTGCTAGAGCATCGAGTGTATTGAGGTGCCACAGGATCTGTGTGTACAGAACATAGGTGCGTAAAATGCAGAAGATTAGGAAATGTAGAAGGTGAAACTATAGGCAGAAACATTTTTCATGTATGTTTATTTGTAGCCTAGAAGCATGTGTTTGCTGAGAGCTGAAGTAGGTGCATAAGCAGGCAAACAAAACTGAAACAATACAAAACAAGTATATCACTAGCATAAGAAAAGAAGAAAAAGTAACCATGACTCTTTTGTTGTAGTTTGCTTTCTTAAACTTGATGTTTTGCTTATGGAGACTCACATCAGATAAGAAGGGAGGTTGATCCACCATGCAGCACATAAGGAAATCTAATATAATTAATGAGAGAGTTCTGAGCCGCATAACACCATGTATAGACTGTAGGAGAAGGTATTAAAATCAGATGATAGCTCTGGTAACTCCATCTGCATCTTTACATGTTCATAGCATTCAAGAAAATTTATGTTCCCATGAAAAGTGTGGGTCTGTAGTCCACACTATGCTTTATTTTTTAGATTTCATTCCACCTAGAAGGACTTGGCCTATTGAGCTGCAGGCAGGCCTTCTCTTGGTGTGCCAAAAAGTCAAGGTGGCCATAGCATGAATTTTGCTTTTGAGTAGCCATAGCCTGAGCTTCTTCCTTTCAGGAAGGTCTTGCCAAGCTGCTTGAGAGTGAAGAACTTGTTTCACTCAAGAGGCATTGTACTGGGTCCTACAAGGATTCTGGAGAGGGGTAACGGGTTCAAACTTAACCAGGGAAAGTATAGGTTAGATATAAGGAAGAAGTTCTTTATTGTGAGGGTGGTAAGGCACTGGAATGGATTGCCCAAGAAAGCTGTGAATGTTCCATCCCTGGCAGTGTTCAAAGGTAGGCTGGACGGAATCTTTGGTAACGGGGTCCATGGTGAGGCATCTGTGCCCATGGCAGGGGGTTGGAAGTAGATGATCTTAAGGTCCTTTCTAACCCTAATTATTCTATGCTTCTATGATTCTGTGGTAAGTGTGTGCACCTCAGTGGTGCATATTTCCTCTCTGCTGTAGCAAGGAAGTTTTATCGTCTCACCAGATGGTCACAAACCTTGAAACACTGATTTACTTAACTGAAATCCCACCAAGAGATGGCAGCTTTTGTGGCTGTATCTTTAAGTAGAACAGAATGGTTTAGGAGTAATACTGTCCTGCTAAAATTGAATTAGGCAAATGTCGGCTCATGTAGGGATTACTTAAGCATCTCTGGTGGTTTGGGGAGGGAAGAGTAAGCACTAAATTGATAAGGGGAGTGAAGTGCATAAAGTCTTTACAGAGTACTGATGTTTGTCCTGCTGAAGATGTCAAAGGCTGTGTTGAGTTTTAAGTAGTATCAGTTGCAGCAACTGGAAATCATCATGGGTTTAAAAATTTTGGAAGTGTGGCAGGGAGTTGGGCATTAAAAGTAGATTCTGAGCTTAATGCACGTGAGGAGACTTGCATTATGTAAACATTTGACTGTCAGGTAAACTTTGATTTAGTAGAAAAGAGCATTACTTTTTCCACTTGCCTTTCCATCCAGCTATAGCTAGGTGAGCAGTATGGTATGCCAACTAAAACCAGGATGTTATCACATACTATCCACATCCATACACGTACACTGTCCTTACGAATACCTGTGAATGAAAGCACAATAGCTAGTGCAAAAGTATCATTTTCTCCTGAGAATGCAGGAACACTTGAAAGGTTATGCAATGAGTTTCATTATCCATGTATCATTAAGATAATGTTGGATACTGCGAGGGCACGAAAGTGGTGTGGAAAATAATTGAGGCTCTACTTTGCAACAAAAGTCCTGTGACTCTTATTTCAGTATTTCCACTTCCTCTGAGAAATCTTTGTCCTGTGTACGTGCTCTTTCTTTCTAAGGAAGATAAAAGGCTTGGGTAAGCTCAGTTATATGCAGTGAACTTCAGAACTGGTTCTGCTGTACTCCTGTATTCTAACTAGTGCTGCTTCACTTTATGAATTATTGAAGGCTCTCCTTTTTTCTGAAATACACAGCTCCATACACTGAGATAGCGGAAACATACAGAAAGAAGTTATGGGTGATTGCTGAAATAAGCATCTCTTGAGGAAAAAAATCAGTAATTTTTCCTGACAGAGGTGTTTGAAAAAAAATAGGTGCAATGTTTTACAAATACTTGTATTGTATTGATATTTTTGGTAATTGCTTTCCAACAGTGAATCAGTACAGATCGTGTCAGCTAGACTTCAGAAAAATGTCTTGTTTTTTGCAGCCATCTGCTTTGTTGTAAAGTGCTTTCTCCAAACTGTATGCAGTCTTTTGCTTTGCCTCTGTGATTTAGCTCTTGCTTCTTCTTTTTTGTCTCCCCAGGGTGCAATATACTCTATCAATCAAAACAGGATAAAAAGGTCAAAAGTCTTCAAATATTTTTATAAAAAAGGGAAAAAAATGAAACTGATATAATCAGCTGGCACATGGCATTTCATTTATGTCATTTATTCTTTGTATTATAGCTCTAAGTGAGGTGAGTTACTTTGAAAGCAAAGATGATGAAACGAGACCTTTAAGCTTTGGGGCATGGGGAGGAGAAAACAATCCCTACATAGAGAGCCTAGATCTTTCTTTAGTAAGAAAAGAAGCATGTGTGATTGATTTCCATGACTCATATGATCACTTCATTTAGAAAGCAGGGAATGTTGTTTTCAGATGTGGAAATCTGTTTTCCTCACGTCTGTTTTTCATTATGCCAAATGATTGTTATACAATTATACTGGGATTTAAGAAATATGCTGGGTTTCAGGCAAATTTTGCTTCTCTAGAAAGAATTGCATTTGTGGAGGTTTTGCTGTGTTTGGTGGGTTCTTTTTGGGGGAAGGGGCGGAGCGGGTTTATTTTTTTCTGAGGAAGCAGGAATTAGGGAGGTGTTTTTTCTCTGGTTGGTTTGTGGGGTTTTTGTTTTTTTATTTTTTCTTTGTTTGGAGAGGCCGTTGGTTTATTGTTTTGTTTGGGTTTGGTTTGTTTTTTGTTTTTTTTTCTTTTCTTTTTTTTCCTGTGGAAACTCTTGTAGTTCTCAGAGAAATGATCTTTTAATTCCTTATCAACTACCTGGCTGAAGGGATAGAATGTACCCTCAGAAAGTTTGCTGATGATATATGTGGAGGGTGACTGACACACTTGAAACCTGAGCTGCCATTTGAGACCTTGATAGGCTGGAGAATTGGGCAGAGAGAAACCTAATGAGGTTCAACAAAGGCAAGTGCAGGCTTACTGTACCTGGGGAGGAAGACCCCCAGGTATCAGTACAGCTTGGGGGCTGACCTGCTAGAGAGCAGTTCAGCTGAGAAGAACCTGGAAGTGTTGGTGGTTGACAAGTTGAGTATGAGCCTGCAGCATGCCGCTGTGGCCAGGAGGGCCAATAGTATCCTGGGGTGCATTGGGAGGAGTGTGGCCAGCAGGTCAAGGAGGTGATCCCTTGACTCTCTGCTCAACCCTGATGACACCACATCTGGAGTACTGTGTCCAGTGCTGGAGTCCTCAGTACAACAGAAAGAGCTACTGGAGAGGGTCTAGCAGAGGGCCACAAAGGTGATCAGGATTCTGGAGCATCATTTATGAGGAGAGACTGTGGGAGCTGGGCCTGTTTAGTCTAGAGAAAACTGAGAGGGGATCTTGATAATACATATCAATATCTCAAAGGTGGGTGCCAGGAGAATGGTGCCAGACTCTTGTCAGTACTGCCCAGTGACGCAACAAGGAGCAATGGCCATAAACTAAAACACAAGTTTCACCTCTACACAGAGAACTTCTTTACCCTGAGGGTGGTAGAGCACTGGAACAGGCTGCCCAGGGAGGTTGTGGAGTCTCCTGGTCTGGAAACATTCAAAACCTTCTTGGACACATTCCTGTGTAGCCTGCTATAGGTGACTCTGCCTCGGCAGGGGAGGTGGACTAAATGATCTCCAGAGGTAACCTCCAGCCCTAACAGTTCTGTGATGCATTTATCATAGAACTGTTGAGGCAGGGATACACCTCTGCAGTTCATCTAGTCCAGCCTCTTCTCAAGCAGGATCAGCAAGTTGTTCAGGACTGTCCACATGAGTTTTGAATACCTCAGAAGATGGATACTGTGGGCAACCTGCTCCAGTGTTTTGCCAGCCTCACAGTAAAACAGGAGGGGATTTTCAATGTTTAAGTAGAGTCTCCTGTGTTTCGGTGTGTTCTAATTCTCTGTTGTGTTTACACTGGCACTGAGAAGAGTTTACTCTGCCTTCTGCGGTCCCTCCACCTGGCATTTCTGCACGTTGATACCACCCCCCTTGAACCTTATCTTGAAGCTCAACAATCCCAACTCTGTCAGCCTATCCTTGTGCCAGATGCACCAAAGCTTTAAACAGCTTACAACTGCCTGTGCATCATACTTTGTTGATGTGATTTCTAATGTGCTATTCTTCCAAGAGAGCTTCTTTGAGAGTTGGAATTCTGGATCAACTTAGGCTCTATAAGTGAGTGAGGCACTTCAGAGGTTATATTGCTTTTGGGGCAGGTTGGTAAATGTTAGAATAGAGGACAATAAGAATGAATCCAGTTTGCAAGAAATGAAGAAGTGGGGGGAAGAGTTCCAAACCTGCTACCAAGGATTGTGTTCCCAAGTGTAAGAACTGGTGAAAGATACCTGCAGAAAGCTGGTGGGAAAGGAGGAAAGAGAAACACCTCAGTCTTTCAAAAGCAAACTCCAGGAAGTTGCTGAAGGAAGCTGTTATTTCCTGTAACTGCTGTATTGTTTCTTCATTTTGTTGACTTGTGTATATAGCACACTGGGACGCAGGTTATTAACAGTGATAGATACACAAAACTTGTCTAATTACTTGGAAATTTTTTTCCTGACTAGTAGAATTTGAAGTGAAAAAGAAGAACATTCTTCAGGATTGATGGATTTAATTTTCCATGATACAGCTCTAGAGACAGAAGCCTTTCTATTAAGTTGTAAATCTTTGCAGGTTGAGTTTGTTTAAATAAGACATAATTTTGTATTTCATATCTAGGAAAACCATTATTTATGAAACTAAGAACATGTTTTTTAGAGAAAAAATTGTGTTTATGGTTACCATCAAAAGGTAAGACTCTTGAAAAGAATTATTTGGAATACAAACAAATATTTTTACGTGTCTGACTTCTAAAATTAATGCAGATATGCTTATTAATTTTATTTTTGTGATATTATGTTGTTTTACATGTAACACCTCTCTGCTTCTGAATGCATGAATAATGTCAATTTCTTACATACGAGAAGCCAAGAGAGGTTTAGTGGGGATTGGTGAGGTTTCTGTGTGGGTTTGCGGTTGTTTTTTTTTTAGGCATTAGCTTGAAGTTAGGCTGTGTAAGTCTAATTATTTAGTCTGGAGTTGATGTAAAAATGGCTAAGAACAAACCAAAGTACTTAATTTTGTATATCACATTAGGTTATGTTAACCTGAGGCTCTAAAATGCTGATTTTTAGCTCTGTTTTAACTCGACTTTTGCCCCAGCTATATCTGGGTTTGTTCATGCTATTTTATTCTAACTTCAGAGGAGCACTAGAAACAAATTGTGAGAACGTGGATTTAAAAAGCATAGATTTAAATCAATAGTGCAATCTTGAAGAAGTTAAATAAGCATCTAAAAGGAAAGGACAGCAGTATGTACCTTCCTTAGTGTTATTTTTAAGACTTCAATCCTTGTTGTAGCTTTAAGCTTGTAACACTTCTGTATTAGTCCCTATTGCATCAGGGTACATTTTTAATTTTATATCAAATCAAATGAAGCCATTTCACTGTAAATCCCATGTGAATGGTTACTTATTGTTTAACACAAAATATATCAAAAGAGACACCGGGTTTAAGTGCAGTTGATGTTTCTTTCCTTAAAAATCTTAAACTCATATGTCATAAATTAAAAGCATTTTAAACTGCAATTATATAGATTCCCCCCCCCCCCCTTAAGCTGGTTATCTTTTTGGTTTCTTTAAAATATTATTCATAGACATATATTTTGAGAAGTTCTCTTCCGCACTGAGCACTCAGTAGGAACATACCGGGGCTGGAGAATCGTGGGGGTTTAGCTGCTCAACTGAATGCAACAAGATTCTTATCTTTTTTTTTTTTTTTCTGTAGAAAGGGAATAGCATAGCTCTCAAACAGGTTTTACTCTTTTTCCATATCTCAAAATGCATTGTTTTGTATGCAAAATACATTATAAATAATCTTTAACAGGATAGAATTCAAATTAAATTTACCATGTAGATCATTTACATGGAGGGGAGTAAAGAAGCAGATACCTCTAACAGGAAAAGCCACCATGTTTGGGCAGTAAGCATATCATTATAGGATATTTTTCAGAGGGGTTCTCTTTTGTTTAGAAACAGTGGGTAAAAATAAATTAATGGGTATCTCATTTATAATAAAATAGACTATTTGATATTATTGGAATAAGCAACCCTGGTTTTTTGTGGTTTGTTTTTTTTTTTTTTTTGTCTGTTTTCTGATCTGTATACTGATGTTTAAGGGAACTTATTAAATACCACCGGCGGAAAAAGCCCCACCTCATTAGAGGCATAGGTAAACTTATAATGATGATGAGTTTGTAGAGTAATGACTCCAGTCAGAGTTGAATTATGAAAAGATTTATATTCCATGCACAAAAGTGGGATAAACATGTTTCACTGCAGGGCTGATCCGACTTGTGAATAATCAATTTATATATAAATGTAGTTATTTAGTTTTGCAGTTATAAGGAGAGAGGTACAAATACCCCCTTTTCCACCGGCTTTTTATGCTGAGGTCAGCTGTCCCAGCTGTGTCCTCTCCCAACTCTTGTGCCCCCCCAGCCTACTCGCTGGTGCGAGGTGTGGGAGGCAGAAAAGGCTTTGGCTCAGTGTAAGCCCTGCTCAGCAGTAACTAAATCATTCCTGTATTAGCAACATTGTTTTTAGCACAAATCCAAAAGGTGGCCCCATACTAGCTACTAGGGAGAAAACTTAACTCTATCCCAGCCAAGACCACCGCATTACTGTTCTGTGCTCCAAATTACAAGCAGTCTTTATATTCTGTTTCTAGAAAGGAATTTACCCTGCATGAGAGTAGATGGGAATACCAACCTTTGCTTTCTTGTTACTTGATGTATTAATATTTCAGAAAATAAATTTAAAACAGGAAATCAGAATATCCTGATTTTCATTATAACCTAAGTTTAATGCATGTTTAATTCACATAGTTTTTTTTTTTTTTTTAAGTCTTAATATTCTTTTTTTCTGAAGAAAAACATGCTGAATGAATGAGCTTGACAGGGCAAGTTTTCTGATTTCTGCAGAAAATATTAAAGGGGTATTTATTACTGGTATGGCCTTGATGCTTACACTGCCACCGTTATTGCATGGTTTTTTGATAATTTATCCTCACAAAGTTCAAGCTGAGGGGAAGGCTGTGCTGATCCTACCATGCTGCTATTACAGCAGTGTTGTAATTGATAATGCTGTTAAGTACTGGCTGAAGGTCACACAGGAGGAAAGCAGTGTGCAGCAGACATCCAATAATTTCTTCCTCACAAAGGCTTTACTCTTTAGTTGGTTTTTTTTTTTGGTTTTTTTTTTTTTTTTGAAATAAGAATGAGTAAGATCAGAATGACCTGTTCCACTCCTTTTGTGTGCACTTGATGAGCAAAATTTGGTCTGTTTAGAAGCAATGAGAGCTGTGCCAGTTTTCTTTCACCTGAATTCACAAGAGAATTATACGAAACACATCACTGAGTTCAGTTGATTTATGATCAGGAATTCAAGAGAAGCAAATGTATTCCTCAGATTTCATAGGGACATCTTGTCAGAGACTAATTCTAATCGACAAAATGACCTCAAATGGGACATAATGACTTTCCTGATTACTGCCCTCAGCTGCCATTATTTTGAAGAAAATGGAATCAAGCAAGAGTTTTGTATGTATGACTAGTATTTTCTGGCAGCAAGCACATCAGATGCGTGCTACCTGTTGACTTGCCATTATTTAGTAATACTTCATGCCTCAAAGTTTTCTTTTTTTTTTGTTGGATTTGGCAGGTGGGGGCATTGGTGACTTTTCATGCAACTTTCTACTTTTTCAGAAAGTATTGAGAACAGATTCAGTTGTTAACTTGAATGTAGCAGGTCTTTTTGTGAATGCTGTTCTCTTCAGTGCATTATTATTTCTAATGTAACTTCCATTTATTTCCTCGAATTTAAGCAGTTTATATACCTTAATGTATAAGACTGGTATTTTGCAGAGCTGAACTGCTAGGAAGGACTTAATCCTTTTAGCTGTGTTAACCTGGGTTTAAACATTGACACAATTGTTGAGGGTTCCCTTGTCTGTATCCATGTTTCTGTTTCTGCTGCTCTTCTTACAAAAGGTGCAGGAAAGCCATCAAATTAAAAGATCCTGTTTACACTACTTTCTGCCCACAAGTAACCACGAAGTAACATGTTTTGGATTCCTGCGCATTATCACATAGCTGGTAGTGAGAATCATGTCAACCAGAGAGCTGCTTTGCATGTTTGCAAGTAATACAAATGTGCATAGAGCAACACAAATTTGCCCTTACTTGCTGCATATCACATGTCTTGAGTAGCTAACCTACTTGGAGGTAATGTATTAAAAATAGCTTTTAACATATTGGCATCAGAACTTCACTCTGAAGAAAATTTACTTTTTTAAAAGCTTGGAAATTTTATCTTGCATAGAAAATAACTGCATTTGAGTATATTGTCGCAAGATTTTATTTGTGCACACAAACCCTCCTAGAACAGATGGTCAGTGTACCAAACGTGTTCACAAGAATCGATGAAATAATTATGATTCTGTGTAACAATATGTGGAGGTTTTTCCATTAGATGTGTAATTTCAGCTTCAGCTAATTTTCCTGCTTGTTTAGTGTAATAAGGATCTGGCCACATTGCTCCTGTGAAAGCGCACCTGTATTTTGTGTGGAAGATAAGTTAACTTTTTTTTTTTTATTATTTTGGGTGGTGGTCCTGTTGCAGGTTTATACTTTTCCAGTATTAACTGTTACAGACTTTTGCCATCAAACTAAAGAGAGAGCAGAGTAAACTCAGATCAACTTTGGGTGGAGTCTTTATTGTATGTTTTGGGGCATTAAGCTTGTTAATTGCCAGCTGCAGTAGGTGGTGTAATGCAACAAATGCTGCAGCTTTCTGCCTTCTGTAGTTAAATTTCCTATGTTTAATCAGTTGACCCTAAGACTTTTGGCTGAATGGCAAGCTCTTGATCTGTTAACAGGAGAGCTTTAGTTACTGGGTTTTTGCTAAATCTGCATAGGGATCCACATGCCATTATGTCATTACAATAGGCATAGTTGTCTCTTCAGGAAAAAAAAAAAATATTCTACTCAAGACTTACTAAATCCTTCTGTATAATGGGGCAACTTTAAAGATTTGGAGTTTTTTAGTTAACAACTTTAAATGGCTCCAGAAAATGGCTTGCCTGAATTTTAACACCATTCATTTTATAGGTTCTAAATTATACTTAATGTGGTAAGGAAGAGTTATTTTGGAAAATGTTTTTCTATTCGAACTTCGCTAGACATTGCATGTCAAACTGTTCTTATCTATAAAATGTCATATGTGCTGATTATATGAAGAGGCATGTTTATTTCCTGCCATAAAGCGGGAGGGCATCATTTCTGTAGAGCATCTGTTAGTAGTTAAGGATGTTTTAACTGGCACCTCCAGAGTGGCTTCAATTATTCTTTCTAAACCAGGTATAAAAACAAATACCTCACTGAATTACTGAGGGGTTTTGAGAGTCTGGAAGATGCACTCTGTAGATAACGATTGGCTTGGTGTGGCCTTGAGCTGTTTAGAAGAGGAGTCTGTGACAAACGTTATTCCTTATAGCTATTACTAGACAAGCACCTGAGTTCCTACGTGTCTTAGAAAATCTGTCTAATTAAAATAATTGGAAGTTTTGCTGAAATTTGAAAAATGTTTTTGAATCTGCAGGGCTGGACTGGAAACCTTTCATCACTTTTTTGTGGTAAGCAAAGGACCCATTATACTTCTAGCTTGGGCTTGAAAAAGAGAAATTAATTTCCCTGACTGTATTTGGCTCTATTTTTGAATTGAGAAACACTCTATGAAATAAAATGAAAAACATATTTGAAAGAGTTTTTTTTTTAAAACGTCCAGGGCTGTTGCTTTCGTTAAGTAGCTGGAAGCAAAAGACTTCAGTGTCAAGCTTCTAATATGCGTGGGGAGAAAGCTGGGGAAAGAAACACATCCAGCAAACCTGTGCCACTATTTAGTAGTGAATTTGCACCTCTCTTTAGAACTGCCTCATTTACTGTTATAATTGCCATCTTTAACAAATGGACACTTGAAGGTGAGGTAGATTCTCACTGAACACTGTGATAGCACCTATAAATCTTACATCTTTTAGTTCTTTCTTTATTGATTTTCAGACATCTTCTTTCTCTTACTAAGTTCAGTCCCTGAAAGATGTTTTCAAGAACAGTCCTGAAGGGCTTTTGTAAAGATGGTATTCTTCGGCAGACATACTGTAAAGCTAAGGTCTCATTGTCATTTGTTTTTTCAAGTACTGGATGTGGCTTTCATCTGTGCCTTAGCTGCATGAGGCTTTGAATATGGTATGAAATCACTTTCAATTTATTCAAAAGACTACTCATAATTGATGAATGCCATACATAATGAAACACTATATTAATTCATCATCCATAGTAAATCATTTATCACAGAGCAGAGGTATATTGTGGAAAAACATAAACCTTTTCAGGTTTTCTGGTTGGCTAAATCCAGAATAGCAGAGAAGTGATTGTTCAGTTAGTTGGTTAAATATTTTGCTTATTAGATGATATTAGAGGACAGTTTCTAACGCTTTTGTGGTTTACAGATCGAAGTTTGTTGTTAAGGAGGAGTTGGGTTTTGGGGTGTTTTTTTGGGGGGGGAGGGGTTGTTTTTTTTCTTATGGTGCATGGACTAGAGAAATCTGTGTTGATCCTTCTATTGAGTTAAATTTGAAAAATGAAGCAGCAGAGCAGAGGCAGTATTATTATATTGTGCCATGCTTGGGGCTGATCAAAATGCTGCCATAGTTGGTTTGGTATGGATATATAAGATGAACTTGTGTTGAGCTACTAGAATGACCAGGCTGTGACAGCTTGATCCTGGTACAGGTCAGCCCTAAAACCTTACTATCTTACTTAAAAAAAAAAAACCAAAAAAAACCAAAAGGGAGTGTAGAAATTGCAGTTCTGAAAGTGGAACGCTTTCAGGGTTGCATCTGAAAGGTCCCGTTAAAATATTTGCCCATCTCTACTGAATTTAATCTAGCATTTGAAGATCTTAAGAGTTAATATCGGCACTCAGGCCTCAGTTTTTGCAGCACTGAATGTAAGTTTCATTATTTTAGCACTAACAGTAACAAAACCTAAACATTAAAAAAAATCTTAAAATTAATGTTGTTGATTGATCCTATTCACTATTTTTATCTCTAAAAATACTTTTTCGGATACTGATATTCACTTTGGAGTAATATTTTTTTTAAATGATCAAAACTTATATACTGAAAAAAATTGTGTTGCCTGCCCAGTGCTGTCTGACCTAGGCAGTCATAAAGTACGGTAGGCACTGCTTAGATGGACTTAGAAGTGTGTCTGGACTTTTGAGTAAAACTTATCACTTGTTGACCTTATAACATTTGGTTTTACTAAAGCACAGCTGTGAAAACTTGAGCTGATACTAAGCATGACTTTCTAATTGGAGTAAGTGAGGAGAATTCTCCTGGGACAATCATTTTAAGAGATTTAGCATAAGGCAAGGGTGACTTTGTGCTAGTCCACACTGACTGCTTGGTCTTGATTACTTTCTCCAGGCTTGTTCCACATGCAGTTTTATTGTGAAAACTGAAAGTGGTCCTCCATGCCCTGCTTTGCTTTAAAGTTTTGGTTTTTTCTATAACTTTAATAATAGTCTTAATCTCAGAATGGAGTCATGCACCTTTGCTCCTTTCATCTTCTTTGTCCATTGGAATATACCAAGAGCTACATTTGGCAGTACTTCAAAATCGTTCTTACATTTATTTGACAGATGGGTTATTTTTGGCATGTAAATGCTGGTCAGTCTTGGCCTTTATTTATTTCTGATAACTGCTTCTGCTGAGTTAGCGTTCTGCTAACTGCGTCTGTGGTGCACTTGTATTTCCAGCCATGTTTTTGCAGCAGAGTAATGCGGTGCTATTCAATTTGAATTTTAAACCAACACAATAGGCTGTTGTTCTGTATTTAATGAGCTAAGGATGGAGAAGGAAAGATTGATGAGTGAACAAGCCAAGTGATTGTCTTAAGGTCTGTTCTCTAGTCATCCCAGTGTCCTCGGGTTTGATAGTTCCTGAATACAGTCTTACTTTTCTTCAGATGAAAGGGAAACAAAGGACTTCAAAACTAGACAATTTGTTGTTAAAATATATGATGGAAAATGAAATATAGAAGACAGGAGAGGAAGTGATTTCTTGAAATAATGGAATTTATCCTAGATCAATCACAAGTAAAAGGTTGGTTTGTTTGTTTTTCTTAGAAACTACATAACAAGATTTTACATTAGCAGCCTACAGATTGAGGCTTACATCAGTTAGGCTCCATTCAGCACTGAAGTTAAGCATTTGTATGGTTTATATGCATTTAAATGCATCTATTGTTTTGATCAGTCAAACAACATAAGTAGGTCTGTTTAGATCCCACTGCCTTTTACATATGCAATTATACACACATTAGGGTTTATAACATAACTGTACTCTATCTACCTGTTGCTGACTTGGAAATTTACCCTCTTCAAATTCTCACATGCTTGCCACAATAAAAAAATAAATAAAAACCATTTCTTTATTCTGAATCTGATTACTGAAGCTAAATTAGAGCCAGTTGCTAAGTTGTGCCTTCAAATTTTTATGCATAAGTCTTTTATACAGATGTATATGTATTAAGGAAACGAAAAATAATTTCTTAAGGATTTAAATACCCTCAGTGGGTGAAGATAATTATTATCTCATAAAAAGTCTAAAGCCTGTGTATTACTGTCAAATGTAGACCTGCTTTCTGGATATGTCATAAGTAAATTTGATGCCAAGACTGTGAATAATACGGTCGATGTATATCTTCGGAGATAAAGCGTAACCTGAGTTTTAAGTGAATACTGCAGCCTGGAATCACTGTGTAACAGTTCTGTATGGGCTATGTGTGTTTATTAAGTATGTGAATTCTTTTTTTAAGGGAACACCTTCACACACAAAAAAAAAAACCACAAAAACCCAAAAACTGGCTGTTGCTGAGGGGAGGGAAATGATTATCAGTTCAGGTGCTGCCGTAGGTCTGGATGGCTTGAATGACTTTACTAACACTTCTTGATTTGTTTGGTTTGCTTTTTTTCTGACCTACCTTTTATGAAAGACAAAGAAGGAAAGCCATCCAGATCAGGAGAGGAATGATAATTCTATAGTTCCTGCTTAACTTTGGATGAGGAATTTAAGTCAAATCCACATAACTCCCTTTTAAATGCTAAAAGCCTCATTTAGTTCAATGTTTCCTACAGAAGATTTAGAGAATTCAGATATATTAAAGTATACCCATTTAGTTTCTCCAAGGAAGGATCTGGAAACACTGGAATCAACAAGTTAGTTGAAAGTCGTACTATCTAAATGTATGTAATGATTCAGGGTTTCGTAGCTGTGACCTTTAATCATGATGCATTTGCACAAAAAGCATTATAGTACTTCCCTGTTTCAGAAAGGTGTACTGACAGTTTACATCCTGAATAAAATTTAGCGAATTATACCAATGATAAGTATGACTTTTTAAAAGTCTGATTTAATTTCTCTATTGTTAGAGTGTTTCAGCTAGTCTGGTTCTAGGGCAAAGGATGCAGAAAAAAAACTTTCCTTACCCTTCTCTGGCTGCCTTTTCAGCATCATTTTCTTTCTGATTACTTGCTCTACTTATTTTTAACAGCTGCAACTGTTCAAAAGAAGATTGACAGAAAAGTGATTTTTTTTTTTCTTAAAGTTGATATTGTCCATTCTCTAAGAATTTTGCCTTTTTTTTATGCAACAGTCAACCTTGTTTCTTTATGAAAAAGAAAAGGCAGATACATCTTAAGCCAGTCATGCAAGGTCTTAAAAAAAATACATTAAAACCCTGATGTAAAATCTTTATTATGCAGGAAAAAAAAAAAAAAATAAAAAAGAGGAGGGTGATGAGTGCCTTTGATAAGTGTTCTGGCCTTCCCATCTCAAGGGATTCACATTTGTGTTCAAAGAAACACTGTGTCTTTACCCAAGTCCTTATTGGGTCCCCAGTTCTGTTCTTTCTAATGCCATGCAGTCATTTTAGTTCCTTTTAGTTGATTTTATCTGTTTATATTGGCTTGAGCTTAATTTTAGTTAGTAGATTGTATTTTGCACATGACATAGACCATAGGAGCTAGAATTTTATGCAAGGAGTGCCTAAGACTTTGCTGGTCACAGAGGTGCACATATTACTGCTGCCGTACGTATACAATGTTTTAAAGACCCACTTATCTAAGCACACCTTTTAATTACTGCTTCTGTTTAAGCTTTTTTGCATCATTGTTTGATTTTTGGTGCTGAAAGTCTCTGGCTATTTGTAAATGAGGTTGCTGAAGGATGTAAAAAACCCATGTTTGTTTTTTCTGTTTTGCTCACCGGGTGTTTGTAAATACTAGGTAGCTAGATGGTTTGGCTAGTGAAATTGCTGCTGGATTTTTCTGGTCATATATGACTTAGACAATTGCATTACAGACCTGATGGCTATGTTAGATAGTGAACCCACTGGAAGATCCAACTGGTGTATTTTGAAAGTCTGATTACAGAGTAGCTCCAGTTTGTCATCTTTGGACAAGGAAGAAGAATAGAGCCTACCATTGACAAGCAGATTTAAAAAAACTGATTCTCTGCAATAAGTTGTATACGATCAGGTAGATGGATTATATCATTCATGGAAACCTGCATTTATTTCATCTGGCTTTAAAGTCCAGGGTTTCATTTCAGGAAGAGATTGAGTTTTATTTGGAAACAGTAACCTGATAATAGTAGTAACTCTGTCCAAGGCTTGACACATGACTGTTTCACTCTCTCATGCATGATTAGAGCTGTGTTGGAAACTTCTTTTCCGTTGTCTTCTTCCACCACCCTCAATCTATTTTGAAATTAAATGGACTACCTCTTTTACTAATTTATTATTATTATTATTTATTTTTTATTAAAAAAAAACCCCAACACCAGAGCAGTCCTACCTAGAATAGATAATAATCAAATAATTTAAACATTTCTGCAATACAGAAAAACTGGGTTCAATTGTTTAATGCTTCATTTTCACACCAAAAAGTGAATGTGAAACTCTTACTTCTCATGTGAGTGCATGACCAGAAAATTACTGATTTTTATGAAGGGGTCATTTTCTGTCTGTCTTTGAGCACGGTATCCACTGAGAAATGTTCTCAGTCATGATTCAGTGGTCTAATCTGTTTAATCTAGGAAGCCTGTTTTCTGCTTACAGTTACATGATGTACATGTTAAATGACAAGGCATCCTGTCTGACCCTCACTGTTATGATTACTTTTTTATTCCCTTGTGAAGAAAATCTTCACCTAATAACAATCACAATAATAAATACAAATTTCCATTTATTCCAGTTAAGGTCATTCTAGTTTCAGGTACATAAGTTGATATTTAGCTTACTTTCAGAGTAGAGGAATTCTTTTTCATTGTTTGTAGTGTATTTCAGGCTAAGTTGTGGGACAGCCCAATGGCCTATACAAGGTAATGGCTTCCTACTGTATATTTATTGCATAACTGACTCTCTAACCCACAACAATATATATTGCGTTCTCTGTGTGAAAATAAATGGTTGATTAAAATTTATAGACCATTGGAATATTTCTTTATTGTGATGTCTGATTCTTGTCTTAGAGAATAAATAGGAGATGAAGCATATACTCTTACTGGCATCTGTCTGTCAGCATAATGGCTGTAATGGTGTCTTGTGAAAATAATTTGCAAGTGATTCAGTGAAATTATGAGATGGATCATTCTAATTAATAGCATTTTTGAGATTGCCATTTTGTAGCTTTTACAAGTGGTAGGAAACATGCGTTGGTCTGGTTACACTGCAAAAATTAACTTTCACTTTTCATAGGTACTATTTATTCCATCTTTAAAATTGGATTACTTTGAGGAGTATTACAGGTTTATATCAGTCATCTCTTGGCCACTGCACTATTAAGGCACTTCTGTTAAATGCTACAAGTTACTTTTGGCCTAAGATATGCTTTTCTTACTGTTGTATAGTATTGCAGCTTTGTCTTCTGGTTTAGTCTGTCCAAATGCTGTTTTCAAAATTTCCATTTCAGAGGAACTCATGTATCTTATGGTTGCCAAATTCTGGACTTTTGCAGAGAAACTATTTTACACATACTCCTTCACATGGTCAAAGGCAATGTGATCACCAAACTTAAGGAAGATGAAGAATTATTCTCATTTCAAATGGATGGGCCATATCATAGGGAAGGAGGAAAGAGATGGGGACTCATGCCTTTATTATCTTTCATAACCCCTGCAGTTTGCTGGTGCCACTCTCTGTCTTGCCTTCTGTACAATACCATTCCTTGAGAACTAAAATATTTCAGCCTTATAAGGATAGGGAGCTCTATATGGAAGTATCTGGGGGAAATGTAGACTGTGGTGGTAATGGCTTCTTGGCCATAAGCTTTATATGTCCTTCCCTCAGCAAGCCTGCAAATGACATGAAGCTGTATGGTGTGGTTGACATGCTGGAGGGAAGGGACGCCATCCAGAGGGACCTTGACAGGCTTTGGAGGTGGACCTGTGTGAAACTCGGAAAGTTCGAGAAGGCCCAGAGCAAGGTCCTGCACCTGAATTGGGGCAATCCCATGCACAGAAACAGGCTGGGCAGAGACTAGATTGAGAGCACCCCTGAGGAGAAGGACTTGGAGGTGTTGATTGACAAGAAGCTCACATGACCCAGCAGCATGTGCTTGCAGCCCACAAAGCCAACCATATGCTGGGCTGCATCAAAAGGAGTATGGCCAGCAGGCTGAGGGAAGTGATTCTCCTCTTTTATTTTACTCTGTGAAACCCCACCTGGAGTACTGCGTTCATCTCTGGGGCCTGCAACATAAGAAGGATGTGATGTTGGAGCAAGTCTAGAGGAGGGCCACAAAGATGATCAGAAGGCTGGAGCACCTCTCTTATGAAGACAGGCTGAGGGAGCTGGAGAAGGCTCTGTGGAGACCTGAGAGCAGCCTTCTAACACCTAAAGGGAGCCTATTAAAATGCTAGAGAGGGACTTTCTGCAAAGGTATGTAGTGTCAGGAGAAGTGATAATGGCTTTAACCTGAAAGAGGGGAGATTTAGATTAGATCTAAGGAAGAAGTTCTTTACTATGAGAGTGGTGAGGCACTGGCACAGGTTGCCCAGAGAAGCTGTGGCTGCGCCATCCCTGGAGGTGTTCAAGGCCAGGTTGGATGGGGCTTTAAGTAACCTGGTTTAGTGAAAGGTGTCCCTTTAATGTCCCTTCCAACCCAAACCATTATATGATTCCCTAACTCTTCTAAGTGGGTTCCTTTTAACATCTTCCCTTTCTCCTGCTGGCTTTAGATATATTTTATTCTTCAGATTTGCTTTAATATGCAGTTTGCCACCTCCCTGCCCCAATTCACTGTACTTTTTACTGGTGTGTCCTCTGTCAAATCTAGGGATTTGAAGTGCTGTAAGTTCTGTGTTATTCCTACATGAATAAATGATGCATGTATGTGATAGATGATCAAACAGATGATGAAGTCATTTATTTGAAATCTCCCCTGGTTCCATAAGTTTTGAATACACAAGAAGCATTTCTGAGAAATATCCAGAGAAAATGCCAGTGATACCTTTGACCAGAATATACATGTTTTAATAGTCTTTAATATTCAAAACGTGGACAGGAGGGTTGAATGAACGCTCATACTCTGCTTTCTTTTAATACTAAAGTGCAAATACGTTGGAGTAGAAAGAAAAAACTTTTCACCAGGAATAAGAAGTGTGTTTTTGCGAGCATGTTTTCACACAAAGGATATTGTGGGTGACCCTGTGAAATGCAGTGCACAGTACAGTTTGGTTTTGACCTTGAAAATATTTAGTCTAGAGAAAGTACATTACCAATGAAACATCTGAACAACAGATGATAAAGTAATCTTATCTGAATTTAGGAGGTATCATTTAGGGATGTACTGTTTGCAAGCATTGTAGCAGCTGCAGATTAGCTTTACCTGTAATTCTTCTTTCATATAATTTAATCAGAAAGATTTAAATCATTCCCTTCAAAAATCTTGTTGATATTTTTGGTCTAGAGCCTAAACATACAGCTATTTTGGTGAAGATCTGAAAGCAAAATAGAAAAATCCTTTTTCATATGTAGTTTGCAAAGATGCTATAATTAACACTATTTATAGAGCCCTTCACCATGGTCTGCACTTAAGCATGTGCCCAAGCCTGCTCATAGAGTGCAGCACTTCAGCACAGAAATGAATGATTTCTGGTGCTGTAAAGGAGCTTAGGTTATCCTGCTTTCATTTTCCTGTTCCTTTTTAAAGGCATATCTAATACACATTTTTTTGTCACATAATCAAATGATCATTTCACAAACAGGCTGCATGAAAGCATTTTACCAGATTTTGCTGATTACTCACAGCTTTTTTTAATACATCCATAAATAGGAATGTGATCATTCACACTGCATATGGCAATATTGAACAACCTCGGTTGGACTTCCCTGAACTTCTGTATGTGACATAACAGTGCTGGATTTTTAGGGATTTTTTGTGGTGGGTTTGTTGGTTGTTCATTTTATCTTAGAGCTGTGTTGCCAGTTACTAGCATGTATGTATGCCAAGTATTGTGAACACAACCATCACATCTGCCCATCCATTTAGGATGGATGGCAAATGTATATATAAATTACTTTGCTAAAATAGCAAAGATTCTAAGAGGCAAAAACATTATTAGCTTTTATCATATTGTAACATTATAACTGTCAAATGTATGTTCTACAAGACTTCATTTTCATAAGACTTAATTACAAAAGTTTTAACTTTGGTGCAATATTGGCAGAGCAGTTATTGATATTATTTGATGTCTTATGGCTTTCAAAGTTTTCATTGAAACTAGGAGGATTAGTTTTTACCTTTGCTGAAGAAGTTAATATAATTTAAAAAAAAGAAAAACCAAGCTATCTATGGCCATAGTAGTTGTTAGTGTAAGATTATGTTATTACATTTAAAGATTATATCTCTTCTTTGCCATATCAGCCACTTCTGTACTAAATTTTGAAAGTAACAAAAGTAAATTCCTCTTCTGGCATTTCATTTCATTGAAGTGTACAGGGAAGTGAAAATGTTACTTTAGACTCATCCAGGTCAGTCAGCTCATTACTGACTCCAATTTCATAGTGGTGGAGAATAGCAGAATTATATGTATGATAAAGTCAGGATAAAAATACTACTTTGATATGATAGGCAATACATTTTAAGAGAAGGAACCCGTCCCTATCATTATCTCCAGACTGCACTGTAGTTGTAGCAGCATGCAATTCAGTCAGGTGATAGAGGTGCTGGGTTTTACAAGGGAGAAGTTGTAAATCTGAGTGACTCTGTGATGTATTCTGTTCCAACCCCATTGCTCTTGCAAAGTCTGAAAGAGAAAGACACAGAAACACATGTAACTCAGGGTCTTGTGCTGGGGTGATACTTGTACCAGTTAAAGGAGTCTCTCATCAGATTGTTTTTGAGGCCACTAATTTTATTGGCATCTGCCACAATTGCAACTGATAAAACGCAAGCTTTGCAAACGACATTAAATGAAAAGTGAAAATAGCAACAGCACCTTTTGCCATTTTTGCAAGATACAGAAAGTATTTTAGGAAACTAAAGACTGGTGGATGTTTTGGCCCTGACATGGTAGAATTCCTCCAAATCCACCCTAGCAGCTAATAGTGGCAAAAAGTCTCTTCTCTAATTCTGGCATGAGCAATTAATTGACTGGACCAAAATTAATTACCTGGGCCACCTGACAGCTGGAATAAATGGTGCAAGCTCTGTTTCTTAGCTGTGAAATGAGATTGTTTATTTTTTGTTCTGTTAAGAATGAAGTGATAAGGAAGGCAGCAGAGTCTCTGTCTCAGGTGTGCCCCATGGCCATCAGAGGAAGGGAAGGGATTCCTCCCATTGGTGTGAGGGTACTTGTAACATTGCACTGCCTGCTCCTGGCTGGTGGGTATTTACACATGCTTCTGAGTATTTGGTACAGGTCCTCCAAGAGATACTACTCTCTTTTTATCCTTGCAGATAGAATCAAAGTTTTAAGTTGTGGAATCAGGCTGTGTGATGAACACTTTTATGTCATGCAGACCAGTGGTTTAGGACATAGAGTTTTAAGTCTGTAATAGGGTAATAGTAATTGAGGCAGGCACAAATGTATGTCAGAAAGTTAATAGAAAATACTTATGTAAAGACAAGGCTATCCCCACCCCTGTTGGTTGTTCTTAATCTTTTAAATCTACCAACTCTCAAGACTCTGAAGAAAAGTTGCTGTTTGATGTGAGGCAGCTTATGATATTTGATAATCAGAAGCAAAAGGTGCATGCAACAATGTCTGAGTATATGCAGACTTTTTTTTCTGACTAGTGGACAATTTTAACTAAATATCTGAATATTCTGCATTAAAAAGACAAAACAAAACCACTTTTTCTTTTTTTCCTTAAGTGATAACTTATGACTACTGCCCTAGGATCTGAATTACATTTTTCCTAGTCAGTCATTTTATAGTTTGCAAGTATCATCAGTAAGAAGCTGCTCTCCAAAGTAGCACTAAGTAGCCATCAGGGAGAAAAAACAAAAAGGAGAGTTTGGGGATTTTAAGTCTTTACTGTAGATATTTACTGCATTTTTTGGTCTGATGGGAGTTCTTATAATTTACATATTTTCTCACAAATGTGCTTACTAATCCCTGAACCAATGCTGGTCAGACGTGCTTCTCACTGAAACATTAATTTATTAAACCAAAAGCATTTTAAAAGGTAACTTTTAGAGGAAGCCTGACTAGAAACATTGTGAATGAGCAGATAATTTCTGCTTCTGACATTATCACATCGTTCAAACTGCAGTTGTCAATCCTAATGAAAGGAGGTAATGCTGGTTTGAGTATATTTTTTATATGACGTGCAAGAACTCTGTGTGATAAAGAGTTTCTGTTACTATCATTTATAATCAAAGTGTCCATCACTTTTCTTAAGAGAAAAAACTGCTTGGCAAATAAATAATTAAAGGTCTGATTGTGAATACACTTTTTTTGAGTGAGAGTAACTTCTGAGATCAGTCTAAATACAGTAAATGAAATTTCTTCAAAGTTAAGTTTTAAGATAAATAATAGTCAAAGCCAGTTCTTGTTTAAGGCAGGAGGGTATTCTGGTTTATGTGCTTTAAAATATAATTCCACAGATATCTAAGACTGTCCACTCACAAACAATGCCTGATGTTGTCTATCATGCCTCAGCGTGTTATCTTTTGTTCACAGTAGAAAACTAGTCTTATTAATTAAGAGCCAAGTGTTACCTGTGTATTAAAACACCAAAAGATAAACAAGTTAATCTGATAATTTGTACAGTACAGAAGCTTTATGTTACCTAATGAGTTTATTTTATTACAAATATGTCTATTTTATAGAGAATTTTTCTTTGTTTCACAGACTTGATATGTAAAAGAAAAGTTATGCTTAAATGATGCTTCTTTTCAAAGTTTCTAAAATAATCACAAAGGTTTGAGGGTAATTTTTCTAAATACAAATAATTTTACATGCTTCTGTTGTGTTTCAGTAATAGTCTTGCTTCCACTATTGTTGAAATAACTGTAGATACGCAAGTCCCCTGCGGCATTGGCAGGGAGAATTTCAGTTCATTTTGCTACCTTGAAATTAACCTTTTACTATCGCATGCGTATGTTTGTCATTTATCCCCTTTTTCTCAGGTGCAAAGAGGGCTACCAAGGAGTCCGCTGTGACCAATTTTTGCCGAAAACCGACTCAATCTTGTCAGATCCAAGTACGTCAAATGTTTTTCTTACATTTCTAATCCATGCTGGAGGCTGTTCTTGTCATGAGAGATGACCCTTTGCCTATTGTCAGAAAACATACTGTGGACCAGTTGTGTGTAGAGAACAGTGTTGCTTTTGTTGGTATGATAAAAAGTGCATTCTCCAGTCTCTGTTATAGAACATCTGCTGCTGCAGCAGCAGGGCAGGCTATTAGTGGACTTGGCTACTTTTGATTTGAAATAATGCAATACCTACTTAAACCCATAATATTCACATTTCTCTACTTTTGACTCAAGAAGAAATAAAGTTACTTAATCTGAAAAGAAACCACGTATGGGCTGCAAAATAGTTCCTTCAAAAGAAAATAAATTTATAGTGTCTGCACTGCATTGATTCTGATCTCATTGGAAATATGTGTTGTCAGTTTTTTTGTTTTGGTTTTTCTTTCTCTCACTTTTACAAGTTGCTCTGTATTTGCAGAGTAGAAACAGACTTTCAGATAGCAATCTGGAGATAAAGTAACTTTCTATTACACTGCTCAATGAATGCCATAATACCATCTGTGTATATGTTCTTCTACTCTAATGACCTTTTTAAATTCTGTTGACTAATAAAACTATGTCAAAAATATTACCCAAGATGAATGTCTTGGAAATTAGTCCATTTACTAATTAATGTTGTTTATCTTAACATTTTAAATGAAATGACATGCAACAAAGGGTCATATCCAAGCTCTTGTTTTTGTTCTTATACTTGGAAACTGTCATGTATTCAGTTTTCTGGTTTTGGGTGCTCTTTAGAATTTGATTTGTTTGTGTTTTTTTAATAATAATGCTTGTTTTTTCTAATTTTTTTCTGTTTATTTTCTTGTGCTTTTCCATGTGAAAGTCTGTTGCCAAAGACACTTGTTTTTTGTAACTCTCTGTGTTGTATAGCTTCTATTATAGTTTGCTTTATATTTGGTTTAGCTTTTCCTTCTGCTTGACCTTTAAAGGTAAAGTGCAGAGCCTATAATGAATAGGCAGATTTTACCTCTGCCAAGTTGTATGTGCATGTGTCAACATAGAAGTGAGGTATATGTCAAGGAAAAAGGTACTTTGTATTTTAAAAGGGGGGGAAAGAACAGTCAGTTAACTGGAGAGGGTGGTACCTGTCTGATATTGTTTTAACAAGGGATTTAGCTTTATTTTCTCAAGAGTAGGGGGGAAATTCATAAAGAAACAATGCAAAGCCCAGAAAAGTCTCCCAGATTAAGCTGCATCTAACAAGGCAAAAGCCTTATAGTGTTTATGTACTGCGGACAGCATTGTTATTATTTCTTTGAAGCATCGTGTTGGTTGCACATACTTGTTTCTCTTTACTTTGGAAGTGCTTACTTACTGTGGCTTCTGACTATATTGGTTCCATAAAACAGTCCAGCTGTCTGATCCTGCTTGGTAAGCTAAGGTTGTGCTGAAATGTACTTTCTACATGTTCTGACTACAAAGGCAATTTTATTGTTCATTTTATTAATTTATATTACTTAGGATATATAAGAGATGGGGACCTTGGCTTGGTACTGATGTAGGTCCACTGGACACACTTATATCCCAACAATGGTCTCTCTTCCAATTGGTTTAAGATTAACATGAGTTAGGTACTTTCCCAGTCAGTTTTGAAATTTAAGTTATATTTGATCCTCAGCTGTATTAAAAAGAGGAAAAGCTTCTGTTCAGGTGCATTTCTGTGTGTTGGCATAGTGTGATATATATCTGCATGTGTATCTGCATATACACATGTTCTAAGCATGACTAGCCTGAAACAGAAATATTAGAAACTTTTCTGCTGCAGCTGGACAGTGACAGCATCAGCATTTTGCTTAGGAGTTAAATCAGTAATGTGTTTATCTTCCTTTTGGAGAGGAAAAAATTAATATCTTGCAGATGATTAGCATTACTCACAGAAATATTTGCTATTTCCACAACCTGAGGAGTGCAAAAAGTATTTGACACAGTAGTCATGCACTGTAGGATCATTTCCAAGGGCTATGGTGTTGCACTGCAAAAACTTAGTTTTGTAGTTGAGAGAGCTGCTGAAGGGTCCTAAGGGGGTCAAATTTTGAGATGGTTTTAGGAAGAAGTGCTTTCTCATTTAAGTTTTGTGGGATTGCATAGGGTTCTCAATAGTAAATGTGTTCAGAACAGCTAATGATGCATCTGAGAACAATATTTAGAAGTTTGCATGCATAAAATGGTGAAGCATGCGTTTTTAATCTTACCTTGCCTGTGATAGTGCAGGTTGCATTTTCAGATCACTTATTATATGGGAAGTGAATCTGGACAAGGGCCACTTGGAAAACAGCAAAAATATTGTCTCAAAATTCTTATTCACACCCACAAGAATTATTTTTTTTAAATATCCCTCTAAAACAAACTAAGCTTATTCAGCATAGCTGTTACCTGAGGTTGCGTAGTGACAAATAATGTGATATGGCTCTGGAATATTTTTAACAGTATCAGACCAAACCCAGGTTTTTATATCATTTTAGCTATATGTTAGGCAGGTCTTGACTTTACATCACAGACATGAATTCAAATTATGTAATATTTAATGTAGATTAATGCATGCCAAATCGTGTGCATGTAGTTTAATTAAGGTGAATGGTTCCGACACTTAAGATTCTGGTCTGGGGAAACTTCTTGCAGCTCAGGGCTCAGTGTTAGGGCCAGTGTTGTTTAGAGTCTTCATTGATGATCTGGATGAGGGGTTCAAGTGCACCCTCAGTAAGTTTGCAAATGACACCAAGCTGGGTGGGAGTGTTGATCTGTTGGAGGGTAGGAAAGCTCTACAGAGGGATCTGGACAGGCTGGATTGATGGGCTGTGGCCAGTGGTATGAGGTTCAACAACGTAAATTGCCTAGTCCTGCATCTGGGCCACAGCAACCCAGTGTAACACTACAGGCTTGGGGAAGAGTGGCTGGAAAGCTGCTTGGCAGAAAAGGACCTGTGGGTGCTGACTGGTGGCCACTGAGCATGGGTCAGCTTGTGTCCAGGCAGCCACGGAGGCCAACAGCATCCTGGCCTGTATCAGAAACAGCATTACTAGCAGGCCCAGGAAAAATTAGGTAAGATTTCTTCACTAAAAGGGTGCTCAGGCATTGGAACAGGCTGCCCAGGGAAACGGTGGAATCACCGTCCCTGGAACTGTTCAAAAACTGTGTAGATGAGGCTCTCAATGACATGGTTTAGTGGTGGTCTTGCCAGTCTTTGGGTAACAGTTGGACCTGACGATCTTAAAGATCTTTTCCAACCTAGCTGATTCTGTGATTCTAACTACCCAGTGGTGTTTCAGAGTTCCTGAGTTGACATCTGTGGCTTCTTGCAATCAGACCTGCCACCTTCTACTTTCTTTTAGTTAGGATCAAATTAATAAGAAAACTGATGTAGGACATAGAGAGAAATGTTAAAATACTGCAAACACAGGCCCTTCAAGCATCATAGGTGTTAACAGCTTTCACTTTCCTTTTCTCCACACCAGGTTTTCTGGCATTATGTGGAAGATATTTCAAGAAAATAAAAAATCAGAAAAAAAAAAAAAACCCCACAAAAAAGAACAGCGCAAATGAAAGTAGTTTGAAAAGTAATTTGCTAATCTTGGAATATGGGCATAACCATCCTTAAACCATGAGGGCCGCAAGAAACCTAACAAAATTAATAATGTCACCAGTAAGGAAAATGGCTGCATGACTATGCAACCTGTGCTTACAGTCACTGTTAAGAGGAATGGGTATGTCAGCCCTGCTAATACTGGGCAGGACAAGTCTCTGAACTTTCAGTGGTCTTTACCTATGAAGGAAGTACTAATGAGACAAATTGAATAGAAATGGCAGTCTCATGATGGAATGAAAGGATAGGAGTATATTGGAAATGTTGCTTCAGCTTTCTCCATCTGGGCTAACTTCTTTATACAGTTCATGGCAATGGTAGAGCACTTACATTTGCAACATCATAAATACAACTGCAGTATAACTTTATGCACAAGTCATTTTTCAGACATGTGTAGCTCTGTATGTATCTATAGGATTGGGAATTTATATACAACATAAATTGCACAAATGTACTCATGTACTATCCTTTATAGTGTTCTGGAGTAGACGTGCCTGGCCCAATGAGTCTTGAAAGGTAAGTTGTATGTAGGTTGCGGCTATTTCTTTTGATTAGTTTTTATTCCGAGGCAAAATATGTTGACTATTCTGTGTGGATATTCCAAAGTGGTGAACAAGGCACCGAGTATGGGTTTGTCACATTACCCCTTATTAACCAAATTGTTGTACTTGGCCTTCAACTATTTTGTTCTTAATTTAGCATTAAAAGCTACTTTCCTATGCAAAAAGTATATTTCAGTTTTGTAACGTGCAGTATTAATTTTGTGTTTGTTATAGTAACATTGAAGTTGTCCCATTTGACCTCAGATCCAATACTTTTTCAAAATAAATGCATTATTATCTAAACGAAGAAAATGAGGATGTAAACCTTATAGGTCATTGGGCTATGCCCCTGCTATTGTAGTTAAAAACCTGTAATGTAATTCCTTTGTAAGATGATCATACTTCATTTGTAAACCACTTTCAGTCAGCATGAATGAGCCACTAGAAACACGCTTTGTTTATCATCCTTGCTCAGAGGGTATCAAGACTTTTTAGCTGCCACACAAAATTTATGCAAAACCCAAATTTATCAGTTATATTCTTTGTTAAAACACACACTTTGTTTCTACATTGGTGTTTCTTTCCATGGGTTTCCACCATATTACACTTTGGGTCTGTTAAACTGGCTTTTTCAAATGTCAGAAGTCTTCTTCCTATAGAGCTACCTATACCCTTTGGTCTTTAATACTTTAACCTGTGACAGCATGGCACATATTGTGTTTCTTTTTGAATCTCATCAAAGAGAAACCTGCAAGTGTTGTGACTGAAGTCTGCAGTTACTCATTCTTTGATTACCTCTTTATGTAGCAAAGGATCTCTATCCTAGAAGACTGGGACTGTAAATAATTAAAACAACTCTAGGTACTTTAAAAAGTAAAAGATGCTTTTTCCAGAAATGTATTTTTAGACTCAAGACCTATACTCACCTCCACTAAAGAGAACCCCCCTAAAATAATCTTAGGCTTTTTGTTGTGTTCTCCCCCCACCTTCTCACTCCCCTTCCTTCCTTTCCTTTCCTTTCCTTTTTTTTTTTCCCCATCTGATTTTGTGTTGGTAAGATTATAGGATAATTTAGGTTGAAAGGCAAAGTATGGACTGCTCTAGAGAATGCAGGAGGTTCAGCCTTCTGCTTTAAGCAGATCTGGCTTTGAAGTTTCTGCTAACTGCACAGAACAGCATGAAGGTAGTCTTCTATTTAATAACTAATTTAATAACAGTTAATAACAGGGACTATTATAAAAGGAAAGAAGAAAGCACATCAGAGGATGCGAAATATTTATAGAATATGTTTTCAAATATATGTCAAAGTTATAAGTGGAAGAGAATTTAGGGAAAATAGGAGGACTGACTAGCCAGAGGGAGATACCTGAGTTTTGTGGAAGGTGAGTCCTTCTAAAACAGACAACGTCGGACTTGTTTAACCCCAGATCGACCTTTCGAAATCTGGATCTAAATCTGAATTTTGTGGCTTAACTGTGTCTCCAAAAAAAAAAAAAAAAAAGTTTTTAAGTCTCTCTAAAGTAATTATGTCATCTGTGTAAGACTGTTATGTATGCAAAAAAAAGCATATGGTTGGAGCCCTGCAGACCAAATTTCTTTTATAGCAAATGCCATTTTATACCATTTTACCAATCTAATTTTAGTGTCACATCAACTATCTGTTCATAGAATAAAAATTATTAATGTTACTCTAGGATATTAAGCTTTTACAAAAATGAAATAATCAAAAAGTGTTATATTATTGCCTTGTAAAAGTAGATTTTAAGAGCTATGTGGTCACAATGGTCAAGTGAGGTCCCTGAAAATGACAAGTCAGTATAAAATCTATTAGCATCCATCAGGTGCGTATGACATGTCTGTTAACTATGGTTTTGATATGAGGATATATAAACAGAGTTTTTCCAGTTCAAATGCATTACAGATCAGCCTAGACTAGTGTTAAAGCATTAAAGATTGAAAGGAAGGAAGGAATTACCTTAATAGAAATAGAGAAAATGAAGAAAAGCTACTCAGTTACTGCCAAAGTTTTAATGAATTTATCTATAGATCAGAAAAGGTGCATCACATGAGAGAAAGACTGGGAAAAATGAATCCTCATCAAGGTAAAATAAGAAAGAAAACACATCCTTAGGGGAAGGAATTACATGTTTTCTCTCCTCTTTGATCAAGCGCGGGTAGAGACCTAGGGATACAGACTATAAAAGATTACATATTTTCAAATTTGATTTGTGCTTCAGCACAGCTGTATGATTTTACCTTTTGTGAACAGTATGAATCTTCTTTACTTGTTTGGGATTTGTATTTTCCTTAAATAGGCAAAGCAGGCTTTATTCTGAAGAAATGGACTGAAATGCTCAAAACCAGAAGTGCAACATTTGCAAAGCGTTAGTAAAATATTTCACCAGTGATAAATGGAAGCACGAATGTGTCCATTGTCAGAACATATTGAAAATTTAAAGCCCAAGAGAGATTAATTGAAATCATAAATCTGCTGCTAATGGAATGGGCAAAGAAAATCACACTCAACCACTTTCAGTTTTGGTAATGTAGTCTTAAAATTTAAATGCGCAGGAAACAACTGGAAGTAAAAGTTTTTTCTGTAGTTAAGCCACCACTGACTTGTACAGAATATGCAGTATAGATATTTTTTTTTTAGTCAGTATTGCAGAATGGACTTTTAAAATCATGATTATTGGTGTTCATTATGTTTCTAATGTAGAAGGGAGGGTATTTTAAATTAAATCTAGAATTCTAAGGTTGTGTCGTTCTTAAGTAGAAACAACAGCCAAAAATCCACTAGTGTGAGAACTGTTTCCAAACATTATTAGATGGAATTGCTTTCATTACTTTTGTGTGCAATAACAGAGCTTTTTCCCCAACCCCCTAGTTTCATTGAATTCCCAGTCCTTTTAGAAAAACAGCAATGAGTTTGCACAACTCCCCCACCCAGCCCACCAGCTTTCTTTCTGGAAAGATTAAAGAGGGATTTACAGTTGATTTCCATTTCATATTTCAGTTTTAAATGAATTGTCAGCCTTTACCAAATTGACATCTATATTTAGTTTTAGCTAAAATAACATTCAAGTAAGAATTCACACAGATTTGACCAAAATCCTTTTATTTGTTTTCAAAGAACCTTAGTTCTTTATTCTTCTCTCTTCGCGTCTTCTAGAAGAAAAGGATGTATTGACCTCTGGTTATTCAACATTGTTTTATTTTCAAAACTTTCATTTAAAGTGCTGAAGTATGTCTGGTTTTGCCATGACTTTTAGGCTATAGGTGGTGTTCTGTAATTCAGCTTGTGATGACTTCATCTTTATAGAAATTCATGGAGAGAAGCTGGAATCAAGTAGATGCAATATCTTTGACAGCAGGAAAAAAAAAACACCAAAAGCAAAACAAAAACAAACCTCAAAAGCTCTTGTTTCCATCTCCTTTAAAAACTCTGTACATGGAACGATAATAATGAAACTTAAATTTCTTTTTATTTAATCTTAGTATAAATCTCAAGGAGGACAGAAAATGGAGATATCTAGTAATGCAAGTCCCAGTAAACAAAATGTTTTCATCAGTGTATCTTTTTATAAGCCAGAGATGCTATAACTCAAGGAGGAAATTACAGCCACCCCAAGCAGGGGAGTTTGAAGGGTGCCTTTCCAGACTGCCATTTCTCTGTGAAATTTGAACTTGTGTCTAGTTAAAGAATTTCTAGGTCTTTTTGTAGTGATTTTTTGCACGTGTATTTTAAGGAAATTTACCATATGATGACAGAATCACTCGACTACAACTTGTTATACAACAGCCACAGCAGATGGCTGTGAATAGAGGTTACAGTCTTATGTAAGGGACAGAGCTGTGAATCGCACTCTCCTTCTGGCAAGCCCACTCTGCAATAAGCACTGGGTTCATCTCCATGCCTGAATGAGAGGTGATGCAGTGCTTACATGTACACTAAACAAGTACCTTCTGAAGTGATGAGCCTCTGAAATACTGACTTCTCCTATCTGCTTCTCTTACAAACACGTTACAATTTCCTAAATCTGCTGTTAGCCATCCCCTGTCTGGAAAACAGTAAGTATAGATACAGCTTGGCGTATATGTTCTATGACACTGGAAGCATCTAATTTAGCCTGTTGGTCTGAGTAACTAATTTTTCTGACTTGCATATGCTTCATACTGATGATACGTTACTATTGGTGTCAATCTCTCACTCTCAGGACTTGTCTGATTTTGCCTGGATGGGCAAAGTGCAGTGAGTCCCATTGTCAGATCACATTTGCAGGCCTTCTAAGAGGAATCCAGCAGCGCAGCAGCCAGTTTTTCATGCTTAAGGAGAAAAGTATAAGTAATGATGGGTCATCATAAGATGACATTTAGGATGATTTCACAAAACATGACAATGATTTAACTGAAAAGCGTTAATGTAATCAGATTCTATCTTTGTAAATTAGCTACTCAGCAGTCCAAATAGCATTTAACTTTAGCAATGCCATTTCACTTTATCTCAGTGATTTAGTCACATTTTTGATGTTAAATGCCTCAGGATTGGTTGAGGTGGTATAGTATAGGTTTCATAAAGTTGTAATAGCCTGTTCCAGGAAAGAGAGATGGATTTGTCTTATTGTTAACTAATCTTACACCTTTGAATGGAAGATCTATCTGTATTAAATCTAAGTCTGAACTGGGTGTTTTGCATTCTCCTATGAGTGACTCTGTGTTAAAATTATTCTAGTGAAAAATGGAGCAGTGCATGTGTGGATAAATCATGAAGTTGTGAGATGCCTGATAACTCTGATCTGTCCTTTCCATAGTACAGTTATATGACTGTAAGTAACAAACAGCAGAAGACAAATTCTGCACAGATTCTTCCAGGCACAAAACTCATGATCAGTCCAACACACTATCACGAGAGTAAAAACATTAAGTGGCACATACAAGAGAAATAAAGTTTCCTCCCAGAGGCTTTATGCTGAGTGTGCCTATCATATTCCTCAAACTAACATTTTGTAAGAGCCCCTGTGCTCTTAACTGATTTTCACTCTTTGCATTAAGTCCATATACCACTACAAGGATGCTTATAAAGGCAATTATTGTTAGACTTTTCACTTTATGTGCAACTTCTAGTGTTGATTCAGCTCATTTGAGTAATCTCTGCTTATTAAGACCTAGAATAAGTGTATAATTCAATATTAATGTAGTAAGTGCTCTGCATTGTTGTGAAGGTCAGATGTTTTGGGGGGGTAATGTGTGTATACGCATATCTTCCTAGGCTAATGGCAATCTTACTGAAAACATTGGGGGTTGGCATTACTAAGAGTTTGATGATCACATCAAGGCAATTATTTTATTCTAAGAAGAAAGATACTATTGAGACTTCTGAAGGCATATTCAGGCACGTTTCTTAGGCCTTCTGTAATAATAATATTTGGCAGCAGGGAATAGCCATTTCTGGTTAAAATTTTACGGTGCAAACCCATTAATTTATGAAACTATTTTTCCCTGGGTCAAAACCACCACATGATAAAATCTTGGTTTCACTGATACTGGTAAATGCTTTGTTAAAGAATCTTTTGAGGTTAGATTGACTTGTTGTGACTTTTATTCCATGTATGACTACTATTTTGCTAGAGATTTTTGTATTGTCCATTTGGGAGTTCAGATTGCCAACAATAAGGAAATGTATTCATATTCTTCAGTGATAAATTTGATTGTGGAATGGTTTCATAAAAGACAAACTTGATCAGCGTTGTTCCATGAGCAAACCAAATAACAGATCATAACAGGCAGCTCTTGATAAGATTGTTTATGTCTGAAGGACTTGATTTGCTTCCAGCCTTCTCAGAGAGTATCCTGCTCCTAGGGCTTCTGGCTCTGCTCTCACTGCAAGTATCTGCTTGCTGTAGAGAAAGCATCTAATTGTTTGCTGCCATCATCAGGTTGTAGGTTAAGATAGGGCTTGGGAAACAGAAAGTTTCTCATTACTTCTGTACACAGCCTGAGCGACAGATTTGGCATCTGGATCTGAATGGTCATATGAAGAAAACTGCTGAAACACTGAACAACTGAATATAATAGCCAA
Organism: Neopsephotus bourkii; assembly: GCF_033783945.1. Classification (NCBI taxonomy): domain Eukaryota; kingdom Metazoa; phylum Chordata; class Aves; order Psittaciformes; family Psittacidae; genus Neopsephotus; species Neopsephotus bourkii. Next base: position 10,925,977 of record NW_026902109.1, on the reverse strand, counting down.
CCTCTGCCTGTCATTGCCCATTTGATTTTTGTGAGTAGGTCTGCTCTTTGGTCTTGTTTCCATCTTACTCAACCATTTTAGCAACTTGTCTGGGTTATCATCATAAACAGGAAAAGATTGGAGTGTACAGCATATTTTGCTTTTTAAGATACCAGTTCTCTCTTTCTTGGCCCACCTGTCTTAATTTCCTGATCTCTAGTTTCTTCTTTTTTCTCCCCTCTCTAACCTTCTATTCGGGTATACCTACTTTAGTTGCTTCCCCATTTGAGGGGCTTTTTCCTTTCGGCATCTGAATTACATTTCTGTTAGTGTCTCTTCATTTTCTGCTAATTTCTGCTACAACTCAGTATTTGCCATGTGCTTTTGCTGTAATTTCTTCCCTCAGTGCCACTGCATGTGGCCTTCAATCCTTCTCCAAAACCAGGGTTTGAGTTCTTGCTCTACTTGACCTGATTTCTATCTTCCAGATGAACGTCTGGATCACAAATAGCTCTTCATGTGCTGTCTGGCATGTCTCCTTTAGGCTTCCCTTTCTTTCTTATATATTATTTTTACTTTTGTCACATAATGGAATAAAGAATAAAATTTGCAATTTTATTTAGTGTTCAAAATGTTATTTACCTGTTTACAGTGAACAGATGTGCACATTTCGATTCCAAAGGAGTTGTGTCTAATTATCTCTGAAGATACACAAAGAGGTTGGTACCTCATGCTTATCAGGAGAAAATATCCACTGTGTGGGCTGTTTGTGAGAGGCAGCACCCAAAGTTAACCTGGTTTGTTGTTGGTTTGTGGGGTTTTTTTATTAGTAAATCTGACTTTTTCTTGAGAAAGGGTTGCATTTTCAGCACTGGAGCACTTTAAGTGCCTTGACAGTACTTTTATCGGGAGAGCTTTTTCAGGTTCAGAAGAAAATAGTTCTGATCTGATACAGGAAAAGGGCCCTCAGGTTAGCATAGAACAGAGTATTCATCCGAAGCAGGTGAAACACAGGTTCAAACCCTTGTCCTGCTTGGCCTAATTTTCCTCTCTTCCAGATGAATGCCTAGGCTGTGCCACATTAAAAAGAGAGTGGGTCAGTTTGTTTTTGTGTTTCTTTTCCAGAGGAGAAAGGCTAAGGTTTTCCTACTCTTTCCCAGCTAGCTCTTATGATGAACTGATAGATCTGAAAACTGTGGTATACTAACATGTGTTTTTACAGTATTGCCCTACCCTAGAGAGAGCACAAGACAAAATCTTTCCTTAATTCGCATTTTTATTATAGAAGTTGGTAGAGTTTACAGAAGGTCTTCGTCCTGCAAAAAACTACTGGTGCATATTGTTCCTCAGGAGAACTACTCATATAAAAGATACCAAGTACATTTGAAGCATCCAACTGAATTATTTGCATTAATTTGCGGTTTACCTCACAAATTTGCAGTTTTCTTGATGATGAGATGATCTGCCGTATTTTAATTCTCTGAATGTAATGAGTCCTCCTGAAAAGACTCTTTCTATGAAGCTGAGCAGTGCTGACAGGAGGCTAGCTGCTGTTGGTGTAGGAGCTCCCCCTGAATGTCTCCATCTGCAGGTGGTGGACAATTCAGTATTGACAGGGGAAGAATGTAATTTTGAAGGAACTTGTTGGTCCGTGGAGATTAACAGTTGTAATTATTGCAGATTCGTATCTCTAAACGTATAAAAACAAAAAGCAATTTTGTTACTATAAAGGCTTTAAGTGTTCCAGTCTGCATTAGCTGTCTTCGAAAGTTTCAGTATTATATTTATGCCATATTAATTTGCTTTCTTGATCTGTTTGCAAGTTTTAAGCAATGCTTTCAGTTAGGTTTTGTTCAGCATTCGGTAAATATTGAAAGATTTAAATGTTTAAAACCCCTTAAAATGTTTTCTGTATACTTTTAGAGAAAAGATTACTTGTTTCAGAAGAAAGTTGTGAAACTTCATTAAGCTATATGTGTAGATGCCTGAACAATTCTAAGTAAAATCACTACTTTACCAGTGTAGTACTACTATTATCAGAAAATTATTATTCATTTTCTAGGCAATGGAAAACTGGTGATTAAAGAAATAAGTCATATAAACTGGTTCAATCTTATACAGTAGTAGTGAATGTCTTAATACACTGGGAAATGGGAATATTTGCTTATTTATGTGTTTAAGGCAAAGCTAGTCAATATGGATTTATAAATTCTTTTGGAAGCTAAAACAGACTGTTAGAATAATCTAGCGATTTTCATACTACAGATCGAAGAGCATGTCCAGTTCTATAATATTGTTATAAATTTTGCTGTGGCATTTAAAAACAGATGGCTGGGTAAATTAGTTTAGGTTATGTCTATGTAACAAGTTACGTTGTGGATTTATAGTACAGTTAGCTATTCTGTGTTAAAAGCAAGCTGGTGCCCTGCAGTTGCATTGAGGCATGTCTCCCACCATGACTTTATAACATGGCTACACTCAGTAACTTGCTTAGTTTGGCAAATAACAATGTCCTAATAGTTTGGTGAGGGAAGTAATTAATGGGAGCTACTCTGAGTCATGTGGAGCAAGGACAGCTGACTGAATGGGTTCCATGAGATGACTCTTGGCCCCTATGGCTCTTTCCATGATAGTAGTAGGATTTTGAGCCAAGGTTTTACTTTCTGTGTTCCTGCTGTTGTTGCAATCTGTACGTAACTGATCTGCTTTGGCAGATTAGTGCAGTCTTGTTTGTCTGAAGTAGGATAGATTTAAGCTTATAAAGTAGAAGCATCCAAGAGAATAACACTTATTTAAAAAAATTGAATGTAAATCCCTGCATGAAAAGAGAGGCTTAGGCTTTTTTTTTCTTTTTTGCCCTCCCACTTTTTTTTTTTTTTTTAAGAATTGGGTTTTAATATGTATCAAACATGTACGGTGATTTCTGTTGTCAGAGAATTTTCAAAAAAATGGTAAGACTAATATAAAATCTATCCTTGCCTATCTCCAATATACTATGCAGTCTAGGTGTAGGAGTCCCAAACTGACTTTTGCATGTGGCCAAGCACATATGTTGGAACTTCATGCTACAAACTATGTCAGCTTCTCTGAGTTGTCCTGTCAGATGTTGGTTGCTCAGTTTATTCTCTGTTCATACTAAACAATAAAATGACCACTTGTCAAATGGACAACAGGGCCATTGTGTTGGGCAGCAATCTGGTAAATTGAAAAAGGCAAATATTTTCTGGAAGACCATCATATCTTGACATGGTATATATTTCCACTGAGAGAAAATAAGGGAAATTGATGGATCACATCTGGTATCCATCTCATCAATTTTTATTTTCTTATACCTGTTGACTTTGCAGTCATCAGCAATTCTAATTTGAATTCATGTTGAGTTTAGCATAGCAAGGCTCTCCTACAATAACAGAGTTATAACAAGCATGGTTTTTTTTCAGAATTTATTTCTTAAAGACAAAAAAATGTCATGTAAAAAATAACGAAAACATTTGCTGACAATATTTGTCACAGTATGTCATGCAAGCAGGAGAATTTTCAGAATTTGGCCTTGGATATGTATAAGCCAATATTTGCTATCCACTTGGGTTTTGTAGAAAACTTTTCCAGCTCTTTACTTGAAGATAAGTATGCCATATTCAATGCATTGTATATCTGCCAGTTCCGTGACTACCTGGCCATTACCCAGCTGCTCATGGCTTAGAGGGTTGTACAGTTTACTGGGTAAAAAACTGGCTGGTTGCCAAACTCAGAGATGGTGAATGAAATTTAATGCAGGTGGCAGCCGGTTACAAGTGGTGTTCCCCAGGGCTCAGTATTGGGACCAGTTCTATTTAATGTCATTATCAATGATCTGAATGAAGGGATCAAGCGCCCCCTCAGTAAGTTTACAGTTGACACTGAGTTGAGTGGAAAGTGTTGATTTGCTGAAGGCTAGGAAGGCTCTGCAGAGAGAGATCTGGACAGGCTGGATTGATGGACTGTGGCCAGTAGTATGAGATTCAACAAGGCAAAATGCTGGGTCCTGCACATGGGCCACAACAACCCCAATGCAACACTACAGGCTTGGGGAAGAGTGGCTGGAAAGCTGCTTGGCAGAAAAGGACCTGTGGATGTTGATGTTGGGAGACAGCCAGCTGAATGCGGGCCAGCTTGTGCCCAGGGGACCTGCCTTGTATCAGCAATAGTGTGACCAGCAGGGTCAGGGAAGTGATTATCCCTCTGTACTGGGTGAGGCTGCACCTCAAGTACTGTGTTCAGTTCTGGGCCCCCTACTACAAGAAAGATGACACTGAAGTGCTGGAACATGTCTAAATAAGGGCAATGAAGCTGGTGAAGGGTCTAGAGCACAAGTCTTTAATGAGGAACAGCACAGGGAACTGGATTTTTTTAGCCTGGAGAAAAGGAGACTGAGAAGAGACCTTACTGCTTTCTACAACTACCTATGAGAGGTTGTAGTGAGGCGGGCGTTTCCTCCAAAGTAGCAGATGATAGGACAAGAGAAATGGCCTCAAGTTGCACCAGAGGAGGTTTCTCTGCTGGGGGAGGGGTGTTCGGAAATATTTCTTCACCAGAAGGGTTGTCAAACAGTGAAACAGGCTGCCCAGGAACAATTTGTATGCTTGGCTTAACAAAAATGTATCAGCTTGGCTGGGGGTGGGGGGCAAGTGTCTGAAGCATACAACTTGGAATCTTTTGCCTAACATCTAGGTATGCTGAAAGAGTTGATTGGCAAAAAAAAAGATTTTTAATATGATTGTAGTAAGTGGTAGGAAATACTTATTGAAAATATATGGTATGTGCCTTCTGTTCGGTCTGCTATGGGCTTTTGCTTCTTCTCACAGTTGGTTTCTCATTACAATACAAAACTCTCAACCCAAAATTTAGGAAGAAGAATGTGAAAGTAATTCACGCCTATAATATCCTTCAGTGCCTACAGATATTAAAGCTGACAAGTAGTGTGGTAAGCAGTATTGCAGATGGTCTGTGTCTGAGCGGAAGAAAGAGCAGCAGCAAAAGGAAATAATATTGCCAAGAGTGATAGTAAAGTTTAAAAAGCTGTAAATGTAGCTGTGTGCTAGGCGTTGGGTAAGAGATTCTTCAAGAGGAGGGAGTTTGGAAAAATATGAGCTCAGAGAAGGAATTAATGATTATTGCCTAAGCACATCCCTTTTTATTCTCTACGCAAAGTCCCTTACCAGCAGATTATATTTATGGTAGACGTAGATAAATATTTCAGGAATAGCTGGTTGGGTCAAAACCCCCCACAACTGAATAGGGGGAACACAAGAAAAATGCTGCATTTTAAGATGAGTTTTCTGTGGGTTTAAGACAACATAGTAGTATGGGTAGAAGGCCAGGTGCAGCAGATGGAATGTCATTCCCAAGATGATAGATGTGAACGTGGACTTAAGGTCTGCAGCACCCTGGCTGCTAACACTGCCTTGGGCTTATCATCAGGATCTAGCTCTGGGGTCAGGCAGATGGCTGAAGAGGGACTTGGGAATGCTGTGAAAAACTTCAGAGTTATCTTAAATTGCTGGTCACATAAAGCTAGAAGAGAAAGGGAAATTAGAATAAGCACAGCTGCTTTGATCCAAGCAGTAGCAGTATTACTTACTAGGTTTTGACCATAGGGTACTCCAGTTTATACTTTCTTGTCCCTGGCGCATTTTAAACTCGAAATGCCATTTTTCCCCAGAGATGTTAACGAGAAATGCATTCAGAAACCTTTGCCTTTGGTACCAAAGGTTTACAGTTAAGAATTCAATTCAGAGTTCTTCTCTATGCCATCTGTCATGGTTAAACCCAGCCAGACAGCTCGTCCACTCACACCCCACCTCCCCTTTCTTTCCTTCCTCTCCCCCCCCCACTGCCCTGCTCCCGGAGGGATGGGGAGAAGGACTGAAAGAATGCAACTCCCAGGGGCCGAGACAAGAACAGTCCAGCAACCAGTGCACAACACAAATCACCCCTGCCACCACCAACGACAACAATGAAAAGAGAAAATAACAAGGGAAGAGAACATGATACCACCCGCCGAAAAACCAGTCTGACCCCCATGACCCTGTGTCCTTCCAGGTAACTCCCAGTTTCCATCCCGGGCATGACATGCTGTGGTATGGAATACCTCTTTGGCTAGCCCGGGTCAGGTGTCCTGTCTCTGCTTCCTCCTGGCTTCCCCTCCTCCCTGGCAGAGCATGAGACTCACAAAGTCCTTGGTCAGAGTAAACATTACTTGGCAACAACTAGAAACATCAGTTTTATCAGCACTGTTCCCAGGCTGAAAGTCACAACACTGCACCTGCTACCAGGAAGGAAAAAAATTGACTGCTACTGCTGAACCCAGTACAGTATCCACCCCTTATTCCATACCATTCACATCATGCTCAGATCCTACATTTTCAATATACTATCGCTCTCATATATATATACACACATATATATACATCCACATACACACACACACATACCGAGGGAAATAGGTCATTTCTTAGTGCTTGGACCAGTCCCTATAATGCTGCCGAGTCCATTCGGTCCATGATGTCAGGTTCCACCTCTTGTAATAATTTTTCAGGGCAGGAAAGGCTGTGTGCAGTGTTGGATCGTTGCCTGCTGAGGCTGATCGTTCCTTTACTGCAAAACTTGTCTGGTTCTATCAAAGTTCATTCTCTGTTGGGATGATGGTTGGAGGGAAGTCAGGGCCACTCGCTGGTGACCTGAAGACATCTAGTTGATGGGCTATAAAAGTATTACACAGCAGGCAACAGCCTACAATTAAATTCATTGGCTGTTTTCCCCTAAAATCAAATCCCCTTGAGGTCTACATCAGAATTCCCCATCTTCCCGCATTACCCACCAAGTATATCCAGGTCCCTGAGCAAAAGCAATCCCACGATTGGCTTTGCCTTTACCTGAAGCAGGAGCAACCCAGACTGTCTTCCCCAGCAAATTCTTCATACGCACCACAGGAACTTTGTCCCCCTCTACAATATCTAAAAGTTCCGACTGGGTTGGGCCAGCCCTGTTGGCAGATCCTCTGGTGCTGACCAACCAGATGGAGGTAGGGGAGAATCAGATTTACTGGACTGTACGGAGACACCAAAAGGGTACCAATGGGCTTTTGGTATTGCTGCTTTGGAGACTGAGAAAATTGAGCAGCTGTTCACCTTGCCTGGTCTCTCAGAGGTTCCTTCTGTTGTGGGGCTGCTGAAAGTCGAAGAACAAGTGCGAATTGCGACCACAACAGTGTACCGGCAGCAGTACCGCACCAACCAAGACTCCCTGATTCCCGTCCATCAACTGATCCGTAGACTGGAGAGTCAGGGAGTGATCAGCAGGACCCGCTCGCCCTTTAATAGCCCCATATGGCCAGTGCGAAAATCTAACAGAGACTGGATATTAACAGTAGACTATCGTGGCCTGAATGAAGTCACACCACCATTGACTGCCGCCGTACCAGACATGCTAGAACTTCAGTATGAGAGTCAAAGGCAGCCAAGTGGTATGCCACAATCGATATTGTCAATGCATTTTTCTCAATTCCTTTGGCAGCAGAGTGCAGGCCACAGTTTGCTTTTACTTAGAGGGGTGTCCAGTTCACTTGGAACTGACTGCCCCAGGGGTGGAAACACAGCCCTACCATCTGCCATGGACTGATCCAGACTGCACTGGAACAGGGGCAAGCTCCAGAACACCTGCAATACATTGATGACATTATTGTGTGGGGCGATACAGCGGAATAAGTCTTTGAGAAAGGGAGGAAAATAATCCAAATCCTGCTGAAAGCCGGTTTTGCCATAAAACGGAGTAAGGTCAAGGGACCTGCACAGCAGATTCAATTTTGGGGAATAAAATGGCAAGATGGATATCGCCAGATCCTCACAGATGTGATCAACAAGGTAACAGCAATGTCTCCACCAACTAATAAGAAAGAAACCTAAGCTTTCTTGGGTGCTGTGGGGTTTTGGTGAATGCACATACCAAACTACAGTTCGATTGTAAGTCCTCTCTATCATGTGATCTGGGAGAAGAATGATTTTGAATGGGGCCCTGAGCAACAACAAGCCTTTGAGCAAATTAAATGTGAGATAGTTCATGCAGTAGCCCTTGGACCAGTCCGGACCAGGCCAGATGTAAAAAATGTACTGTACAGTGCAGCCAGGAAGAATGGTCTTACCTGGAGCCTCTGGCAGAATGCTTCAGGGCAGACTCGAGGTCGACCCCTCAGCTTTTGGAGTTGGGGATACAAAGGATATGAGGCCAGCTATACCCCAACTGAGAAAGACATACTGGCAGCCTATGAAGGGGTTTGAACTGCTTCGGAAGTGCTTGGCACTGAAGCACAGCTCCTCCTGGCACCCCGGTTGCCCGTGCTGGGCTGGGATGTTCAAAGGCAGGATCTCCTCTATGCATCATGCAACTGATGCTACATGGAGTAAATGTGCTGCACTAATTACACAATGAGCTTGAATAGGAAATCTCAGTAGTCCAGGCATTCTAGAAAGTCATCATGGACTGGCCAGAGAGCAAAGATTTTGGCACGTCACCAGAGGAGGTGATGTGTGCTGAAAAGGCCTCACCATATAATAAACTGTCAGTGAAAAGAAGTATGCCTTGTTTACTGATGGGTCCTGCCGTATTGTGGGAAAGCATCAGAGATGGAAGGCAGCTGTATGGAGTACTCAATGACAAGTTGCAGAAACTGCTGAAGGAGAGGGTGAACCAAGTCAGTTTGCTGAGGTGAAAGCCATCCAGCTGGCCCTGGAAATTGCTGAATGAGAAAAGTGGCCAGTACTTTATCTCTATACTGACTCGTGGATGGTGGCAAATGCCCTGTGGGGGGTGGTTGCAGCAATGGAAGCAGAGCAACTGGCAATGCAGAGGTAAACCCATCTGGGCTGCTGCACTGTGGCAAGATATTGCTGCCTGGGTGCAGAACCTAATGGTGAAGGTACGTCACGTAGATGCCCATGTACCCAAGAGTCGGGCCACTGAGGAACATTTTTCCCCAAGGGCAGGTACCCCAGTCAGTTCTCAAATCAAACCACCAGTAGATTCCTTACCTTACATACTTCGTAACCAGAATGAAACCACAGTGGGTCTGGAGTGCAGAAGAAACACAGGCATTTAATTTTTCAACTCCACCTCCCTCTTTTCTTGCTAAGTTTGTATCATTTCAATTTCAGTGGATTTCATCGATAAAGACTGAAAAAGAATTGCATAAAGTTGCCAAGTTTGGATTGGGACTGCTGTGGTTTGTTATTTTAGGATCTCTTGTTCATGAAAAAGGCATACGCAAAAATCTTTCTTGTTTTCATTTTTGCAGAATGTGGTATTCACACCAGAAAAAAATGCAAAAATTAAGTGGCAAAATAAGTGAAGGGACTGGGAACGCACCAGTGTGTGCCTGGTACAACACTTACTGTGTAGATGAAGTGAGGATTTGTGTGCAAAGTGGGATGTGCTGAGATCCTGACATTGTCATGTAATTTATTTTTTTGCTACACGGACTGATTGATTTTTTTATTTTTTTTTTTTTGTGGGGGGGGTTGTTTCTTTGGTTTTTTTTTTTCTGTTTTGGGTTGTTTTTTTGTTGTTGTTGTTTAGCAGTGCAGAAGAATGACTATTCTTTTCTGCTTTAACATATTCATTGGTTTAGAAAACAAATTTGCATAGTCTGCCTCGGTCAAAGGGGAAAGTACTTGGTTATCCGTGTCAGTACTGTGAAATGCATAACGTATTTTTCTAAAGAAGCAGCTAGGTTTACTGGAGAATTTTGTTTTACATTTATGTGTAAACCTGAATCAGTTGTGCAGCAACTTGATTGATGCAGCTTCTTTTGTATGCATCCAAATGTACTCATTCATTGTGCACTCCCATTATTATCTATAAATCTCTCAAGCTTTAGGTACTAGCAGCTGCACCACTGTTTGAATGTAAAAATCCATCTGCTGTGTAACAATACAAAATCACTTGCACTAAAGGAAAAAGAAAAGGCAAGTAAGTGCAAAATTATTAGCGGAATTTTGACACCTGTGAACATTTAATAATATTTAGGCTCCTATATGTCTTGTCTTTTGAAATTACATATGGCTCTGTGAAAACTGATTCCATAATGCCTTTTGAACAGCTTGGTGTAAATGAATAGTTGATGAAATCTTTGATATGCAAGTCTAGGGCTTGGGAGCTTTTTCTTCCTTTTTGGTTCCAAATGCTATTTGTATTGCATGCCTTGGTTTGGTTAGCTTGATATAATGGGTAGGATGTTTGAGAACAGTCTTTGGACTAAATAACTGGCCGTGAATAGGAAGTGAGATGGCAACTGTTCCATGAGATTGCAACTATTTGTACCTGATTCCCTTTCCAGCATCTGTTTGTCACAAGGAGAGGGACCTTACAGATCTTACAGAGGTGTTCAGCCTTGTGGAGAAACAGCTGACTCCCAAAACAATACAAAATATCCCTAGAGTCTGCCCTTAAATTTTGTGTGTGTGTTGTGACTGTTCCTGAGTGCAACTCTTGCAAATGTGACAGAGTCCACAGTCCCACTAGGTATGTGGACTAACAAGTTTTCAGTAGTCTTACTGGAAGTTGTTATAGCTACTAAATTGGTACCCAGGTGTTTGGTGTTGAGAGTAGAGACAAGCCTGTCTACTCAGAGATGTGGAAATTGTTACCAGTTATGTTAACTAATAACTTTTGTTGTTAGTTTTCACAAAAAGCAGCCTTTATCAACATTGAAGTTGGTTGAAAGCCAGAGAGACTTTCAGCATTGACATATAGGACCACCAGTGCAGAACAGGGAGGAGACGGAGAGAAGCGTCAACCTGAGAAACAAAAGGCTTGATGTGTACCTGTTTATTTGTGTGGGTTTTATTTTGCAAAGTCAAGTAAAATCATATGATTTGTCTGATTATAATTCTTCCCAATGAGATCTAAATTGTGAACAGGCAGTTTTATAGGACTACTATTTGTCATGAATGTAACTTATTTGCAGTTATAAAATGCAATCGGTGAGTTATAAGGTTTACTGGTAGCATAGGTCGGGCTGGTTGGTGATGGGATTTCACTGTCTGCTGAAACTCCACAGTGCAACAAATTTTAGAGATGTGTTTGTCCTGCACTGAGCATTTTATAATCCTTCTGGTTTCACTGATAAGCACTTTGAGTGTAAGTTTTTTCTGTTTTTAAGCCTAGCCTTTTCAAAGTAAATTTAATTTTGTGCATGGTACATAGACATTTATTACTTTATGCCCTTACACTAAGCAAAAGCCCTTTTCTTCCTTTCAGTTTAGCAACCCATCTATTTTCATTGCTTCTTTCATAACTTACCTTTGCAGTCTATTAGCCAACTAAAAATCATAGCATCTGCTTAAAAGTATGATTTGAATACATTTTAATTTTCTTTGTTTCTGTGCTGTTACATGAGTTGTTAGAAGTTATGTTCTCACAAAGGACAGGCATGTTTTCTCTTCCATTTATGTTTCCAAAAAAGAAAAAACAAACAACCCAACAAACCAACCATCCAAACAAAAAAAAAACCCCAGTCCCCAAAACTTACCTATTTACTCTTGGAACTTAATTTTTCAAAGGCTTCCTTGGTAAAACTGTAAGACCTAACTCCATTTCTTTATATAAATACATATTTTATCGCTTCATGCAGTGTTCTACTGCTTTCAGTAATGCCCTGCACAGATGCAGGTGCTTAACTTAGAAATAAAATGTGAGATTTTTCCACCTCATAACATTGCTTTTGTATTACTCAGGTGGCACACAGGGAATGGAAGCAATGTTTTTACCCTACCTAGAAATTCTGCCTTCATGAGACTTCTTTGTAATCAAACCCATCACGATACAAGGAGCAGCTTCTTCTGGGCAATTTTCAGAGAGCAGGCAATCTGTAAAAGAAACTTGTTGTCTTCTGTATGGCAAAACACCTCCCAGACTTTTCTTGCTTGTACATACAAGTTATATAAAGAGACTGAGAAATCAGCCTGATGAGTACAGTGGAGAAAATGAGGCTTGTCGGTGCATAAATATTATGGTCACTAATGCTGCAAAGCACTTGGATATAGTGTATCCTGTAACTTGGCTGTTTATCAGCCTCTTGCTAATTGCCACTGACAATACATTTAAATTACTGTGCCAGTTTTCTGACAGCATTATATGAATTTTAATCCAGCCTTTTTTGATTTGACTGATCAGTTTTGTGCCGCAGTGATGTTTTATGAAGTTTTAATTTGCTCATGAGAAATTTATTTCATATGGGGCTGTGCAACTTTCCAAGATCATTTCTGCAGTGCACTGCATGTTATGCTTGTCCTGTGCCTGAATGAGGAAATACCCAAGCAAATTCAAAATGAATTAGGTCAGGTTGTGGATTAGCTGCAGCAGCACAGAGCTCAGCAAAACCCATTTAATCTGCCTGCTCGTATAAATACTGCTCTGCCTGCCCCTCTCCCTAAAGAAGAAAAGCAATTTTGTCCATTTTCAACAGAGTAACTCTTATGGGCCTCTTTTTTCAACATAATTTATGTGTATTAATCACAGCCCAGTTTTCTTCCCTGCCTGTCCTTACTGTATTATTCTGATCTATTTTGAGTGGATGACAATTTTAACAACAGAAGCACGAAGTTCAAGGTCAAAAAGGATCTTTTGTGTCTTGAGAATATCTTCAAAAGTAAATAAAAAATAAATCTATAGCATAATGAATCAGAAGAACTTACATCACTGTCAAATCACTCAGGAAAAAACTGGGTTACTCTCTTCTATAAACTTCTCTGTTAGTGTGTTAAACTTCCCTAATGAGCTTTTTTCATTACTGGTTAATTAAGTAAAGTGTCCTGTTCTATTATTGCCCCTTGTACTCACAAAGCTGCTTTTAGTGTTCATGTTCGGCATGCCCTTTAGAAAATAAATTTGCTTGTTTTTCAAGTCTTCCATGTAAGTCTCTATTCTGCATCATCTGATAAAACAAAGGCTTCGTGTCTGTTGCATATAAATAATAACATTAGTTTTGACCCAGGAGCTTAGACAGAACTGAAGGTTTTGTAAAATTAGCAGTTAGGAAGACAAGCTGCTAATATCCAGATATATTTTTGATGCAGTTATTGTTACAAAAGAATAAGCAAATTCTCTTGTCTGAACAGAACCCATCAAACAAAAAGAACTTGTTCACAGCTCAGCACTAAAGCTGCCAGAGAAGTGCCTTTTCCACCATTTTTTCCTAGGCCCATACTCTGTGTTTTTCTGCCTTTTACACTACTCCTTCCATATTGTCTCACTACTGCTGCTCTGTTGCATAACTTGCCAAAACTTCACAAACACCATAGGCTTTCTTCTCATTTGGAGGACCAGAGGCTTTTGGTTCTGTCACACTGATCTCTCTCCTTCCTAAATGAAAAACAACTAGAATACATTCCTAACCTCCAAGTCTGCTTTTTTCTCATGTGCTATATATCTGAGGATAAATGGAATAATTTATTTAATCTAGCCATTAAAAAAAATAGTAGCATTACCAAATCTTACAGTTGTGCCCAGATGGGCAAAATATTTTCTGTTTCTAAATACCTGTGTCACTACTGATAGATTTCCTTAATCCACTTTGCACAGCAAATTATTTTTTTTTTCCCTAACACATACCTTATGCTTGCAAATGCTATTGAAAAATCATTGAGAGCTCTGTGGAAGCTGCCATTGTAGTAAATAGTTGTATAAAATTATACTGGTCATGCTGTCTGTTCCAATTAGACTCATAACATTTTTGTATGGGGTATACAAATCTATATAGTAAACTGGACAGAATGGGTCCTTGACAGTTCTATTAGAATTATATTTCTTCATGGCATAACTTGAGAAAAAATATAAGCAGTCAGCCTCTTTTTCTGAGATGAAAGTGCACTAAAATACACAGTTTAACAGTAAATTGTGGTCTAAAAATATTCAAAGATTCTACCTTTCCATCACAACCACAAAAGCATCTTTTTCAGTGACATTAAACACTACCTGAAATTAAACTACCAGCATGTACAAATGGAATGAACATAATCTGCTTGCACTAGCATGTTATGCTGCTTGCTGCTGAATGCCTTCTGGTTTTCCTTTTTTAGCATTCAAAGAGTGGGGCAGTGTCTGACAGGACAAGGCAGAGGGTCTGGTGCCCATTTTTGTGCTTAGCAGATTTGCTCTTCCACTTCAGTTATACAAAGGAGTATTTTTTATGGCAGAGCAGAGCGTCCTGACCCTGAAACTTTTGTGAACACTTAAAATACTACTGAGGCATTTCTCTCACTAAAAAATGTAGAAAAGTGGGAATTCACATTCCGGTGTGGGATTTTTATATGCACATGAACAGTAAAAGTTAGAGGGGAAGGAGTACTGAGGGATTAAAGAGCCAGAACAATTCAATTCTCAATCCCAGATTTCCTCTATGAATTCATTACAAAGCACTGGAACAGCATGTTATCATTTTATTGGCTGTAAGCTGATATAAGCACAGGGCATGCTAGCACCTCTAACTTTCATCATTTGGGATCTTAGAAAAGTTATATAAATATTCTGGATAGACCACATGAGTCAAAACATTGGGTGGCCTGTAAAAAATGCCAGAATCATCTAAATAAAGACGTGTTAGGGAAATTTGTTACAAAAGAACAGAAGTAAATGGATTAGTGTTTGAACTCTTTGAAACAGTTTTATCATACATGTAATAGACACTGTGCTGCAAGACAACTCTGCTGTGGCTCTCTGGGACCTCCGTCTTTTCGAGCTGCTTTGGTAACACTTGCAACCAGTGCCTCATCCCTCAGTGATCATAGAATCATAGCTCAGTTAGGGTTGGAAAGGACCCTAAGATCATCTAGTTCCAACCCCCCTCCCATGGCAGGGATGCCTCACCCTAGACAGTGTCACCTAAGGCTCTCTCCAGCCTGGCCTGGCTCCCCATCCTGCCAGGGATGGAGCATTTGTCACTTCTTTGGGCAACTGTTCTAGTGCCTTACCACCCACACAGTAAAGAACTTCTTCCTTATATCTAACTTGATGATGATACACTGTCATCTTTAAAGCCTGGAAATGGAGGAAATGTTCTGACTTGGTGGCACATCCTGCACACCAATTAATTTGTTTGTAAACATCAGTTTTGGAGGGGAAAAAAAAAGAAAACACACACACAAAAAAAAAAAAAGAACCACAAAAAAAAAAAAAAAAACCTCAAAAAACAAATGAACAAAAACCAAACAAAAAAAAAAAAGAAAAACAAACCTGTCACTGGTACCAGTGACTTGATGAAACACACTTTTCCTGGTAAAATGTGGAATGTCAAATCTAAACCCTATGCTATCTCTGTCCACTGCCTTCAAATGGCAAGTGAGGTAAATAAGCCGTCTTATTTATGTCATTCAGTATGTGACATACTCTCTTATACTCTTGCATGCTTGAAAGATAATGTTAAAAGGATGTGGTTCATTCCTTATAATTCTCTGCACATGATTCTTTGACTTAACATACTGTGCATTTAACGGCCATTGGTAGAGAAAGCAAAAATTACAACTGATGAGAGGTAGTGAATAGGATACATAGTTGTAACATTCACTTAGCTGAGATGCATTCATCACAGTAAAGTTTGTTTTTTATATTATTGTTATGGTTAATTTTCTCTTGTTTTGCTGGAGATACCATTTAATTATGTCCAGCAAGATGCAGTGTATTTTTGGTGAATGTAATTCATAGAAGCAAAATACCTCTGCTTTCCCTCATCCCAGTTCTGTGGCCATCTAAAGGGGACAGCTGGGAAGAATGGTCTCTAGGTTGCTCAGGGGAGAAATGTTTATCCTCAAAATTGCAATTTCTTAAGAAAATGTTTATAAACATATAAAACATGTAAACATCTAAGTGTTTTGTTTTTTGTTTACTTCGTTATTTTGCCCTGGAGTGTGTTTAATTTTGTTAAAGTCAGCTTAATGGACTATAAGAAAATGAAAATGTGCAATTGCAGAGCAGCTAATGAGACTGTATCACAATGACACTGACTTCAACCCAGGAAGACTGGGGCTCTGTGCCTTTTTTATGGCATTTGTCTATCTGCCTGTCTTCAGCCACTTATATTAGCACTTAATATATGGCTCTGTAACTGATTGAGAATTCCAGAAGTAAGGTTCATATTGCAGGGCACAACTTGTATTATTTCTTCAACAAGCATTTCTTCTCCAGGTACTGTAGCAGTTGGTAGGCAAGTATTTAACAATATATGGTTACTCTGCGTGTATTCAAACTTGCTTATATGGCATACTGAACAGGGAAGAGAAGTCAACAAGACATCAGTATTACTATTGTAAATTGTCCAAACAATCAAAACAGCATTATAAAAAATAATAAATAAAAGAAGTAAAGAAAAATATTTATATTATCATGGTCTTGTGCAGCAGTGTTTAGCACCTACACAAAAGCAGAGGAAAGCACAGCTTATGACTGCATTTCATGTATGACTATATATTCACATAACCTGTAATTCTCACAAAATTATTTTGTTAAAGTTGTTTTTAGAAATGCAGTCTTAAGACCTCTGCCTTGCATTTTGATTTTAGAATGGAATATAAAAGCTTTTCATTCTGAAAATTTTCCCTTCATGCAAAACTTGGTTATGGAAAAGAGATTTTGAACTGTTTTGAATTCTTTTTTCTAGAAATTGTCACACAAGTATGAGGGAAACCCATTTTCTCTATTAAAAATGTTCTTTGCATTTAATAGGTCTAGATAGAATGCAGTTAGTGGGGCATACGTTTCCTTCTTAAACAAAAGGGATTTAAGGAAAATCTCCAGATTCATTATGACAGTTTCTCACAGTGGAGCAAGGTGGCATACAAACCAGCACAGTCCTTAATGTGCCTGTTGGGATGAAATTGCACTTTTGGTGGCAGATCATTCTCCCCTCCCTTGAAGGGTATGACTCAAAGGCACTAGTCAAAGCTTTTTACCTCTTTTATTCTTGCTTTTTACCTCTTTCATTCTTGCTCAGTGAGGTTGGTTTGTTCTGTTTCTGGTGATTCTGGCAGCACCAAGGGGCACACAGTATGGTTTTTGATCTTTTCGTGTGCTGTGTTTTATAGGAATGCAGGAAGTGAAGGTAGGAGCAGTGATCAGGGTTTTTTTTAAGTGTTTGAACATCATTGTTTGAGTGAAAATATTGCTGATCCAGTACAGTAGTTGATAGATGTTCCAATGTCTGTCTGGAAATTATGTCTGTATAGAATGATGGCCTGGGAAATACGACAGAGGGATATTGTTGGGTCTGTAAATACATCAAGTGGATAAATATAAAGGAAAGATAAGAATGATTGAAGCTGAAAGGTACGTTGGTAAAAGAATGAATGGGTTTAAATTGGTGCAGTATGAATTCAGACAGAAAATCAAAAGAGAATTCTTAAACTTTAGAAAGATAAGGTTATGTGCCCTGGAGCCTAAGGTGTGTTTAAGACCTCAGCGGTCAACATAATAGTGTGATGGTATAAGTGACTCAGGTTCACTGTCTTTTTTTGCTGCCATGGGTGCTGGACCTTTGTAGAAATTTTCCACATGTGAATATGTAGACTCCAGCTTTTGCCCCACTGGCTTTCTGCTAATGCCGTTGTTTGGCAAAAGTAGTAATTGTTGTCTCATCAAACTGGATATATATGGTAGCAAATCTAGGAGTCTCCAGGCTAACCTGATCTACCTGGCATGAGCAATAATAGCAATGTCATGGAAGAGCCAGCTGCAAGACCACAGGGTGTTGCTAGGCCATCATAATTCATGCAAGGCTGCTCTTCCGTGCTGTGATACCTATGTGAAGTTACTACTGCTGGCAAGTTGAATAAGTTGAATGCAAAACTAGGGTGCAAGAGTCACTTGTCTGTCTTACAGTGTAGATGTTACTTTAGAGAAATCAAATTTTTAGGAGAGCTTAAGACATATGAGTCAAAGATGAGTGGTTTCTATTTTGAAAATGACTTCAGCTTTGTTTTACAAAGGTAAAGGTATAGGGATTTCTATTTTACAAAGGTACTTATGTGACTAAACATGTTTTTAGCCGTGTGTTAGCCTCTCATTAATGTTTTATTTAAGGGAAGAAAATCACTAATCCTCAACTGTACGTGCATTTAGCAAATGGAAAACAAAGGCAGCTGCTTTCTGGGCCCAAAATATTCTTGAAAGTTAGTTACATGTAGTGCACAGCTGCTGAAAAGTGGAGGGGACTACAGTTTGCAATGAACAACTTTTCCTTTGAAGAAAGCAATATTGCTGTAGCTGACAGTGTTGTCTGATATTAAGGCAAAATACTGAATTCTTCACAAATATTGTCTGAAAAAAACCCAACCTTTTTTTTTTTATTTGCATACCTGAGAGAGGTAATGGTATAATACCAATAGTGGGAAGTATTTTTTCGTTGGTATCAACCTATTTCCAGGATATCTCCAATAAATGCAATGAATGGAACAGCTGACTGGGTGGAACTGCAGACAGAGTCCCAGAAAACACAGGTATTATTTTGCCAGAGCCTTACAGCTCCTCTGAAGAGCATTTTTTCCCTTTCTTCAAATGATCTGGGAAATGGAGGGTTTGAGTCAGAAGCATATTCTGGATCTCTCTTTTCTGCTGTTTACCGACACAAGCATGTTCCAAACAAAAAGTGGCTTGTTTAACAATCTGATTAATGAATTTGGGTTAGAGTGATGTGGTTGGGATATACCCATTGAACACAAATGTTAGGCTGTCTTTTTCACTGCTGCCTGACATCTTCATGCCATCATAAGGGCATTTGTCTTCCTCACTGATTATAGCCCCTTTAAAAGCTCCTTCTCAATCCTGCCACGAACATGACAGTAAAATATATGCGTAGCTTGAGGAAAAAGATGTGATAGCTGGAATTCTCAGTTTGAAATAATATAGAGATAAAATAAAATAAAATACATTAAAAAAAAGAAAGAAAACAAACCCAATGCCTTCAAAATCAAATTTTGATGAGACTCAACTTCCCAAAGTTTGTTGTGAAATCACAGCTTTTGTCTTGGGGTCGCCAATTCTACTTGGGGTTTCGACCAGGCACTGGAAAATTGTGCTAATCAACTGCCTCAAATTTTTGCCATCTTTCAGGTTAATTTCCTTACCAGATCTTGTTCTGCACCTGAAATTCTGACCCTCAAATATATTTATATTAGCAATAGCAAGAAGTTTGTCTGTCTCTTTTCCTCTTCACTGTATTAAGCTTTCTGAACATTTTGCAGTGTCTGATACTTTCAGACCTATTTGATCTGTAATATTGCCACCACAAAAAAATAATTATCCATGTAGTCTTTCAGCCCAGTAACTGTGATCTTGTCAATTAAGAGGTCACCTGCTAGTTTGTGCTTCCATTTTAGCAGGCTGCATTGGCAAAAAAAATATAAGTCCATTTCATAACCCAGAGGGTTTCCCACCTTGCTGTGGTCAATCTAACTGTATTCGTAACTGAATGAATCCATGATGCAGTTTCATTTAACAAAAATAAAAATGTGCCCAGGTAGCAGCATTGTTTATTTTCCTCCTAAAATGCTGATACATTATGTATTTGTCTTGTAATTATAAAGCATTTTCTGCTTGTTGGGCATATACACCTTTCAGTAATGTATCCTGGATTTCTGCTAGAAATAGCTTGCAATGTTTTCTAGAGATTTTTATTTGAATTTACATGTGAGATGCAGTATTTTTTACTTTGTGACCATACACACCTCTAATTTCTCAGACTAGTATGTTTCAAACGGGGAACGCCTTTTCATCTGAGTAGGAGATTGTCCAAAGACTGTATTACTTGAATTTTCTCCTTTTACAGGCTTTAGTTCAAAAAATCATTTAGCTCTCATGTAAAAGTGATTTCCATACTCCTGGCTCTTTCACCAGTGATGGGTGTATGGAGGGAGCAGATGTTTTCTGTATTTGCTTTCTATTTACTTTTTAAAGATATTAATGCTTCAGACACTACAGGAACAGTCAATACATCTTCATTCCACCTAGATGTTTACCACCCCTCTGTAGTGTGTGTATTATAGAATCATAGAATTATTATGATTCCAAAGGACCTTAAGATCATCTAGTTCCAACCCCCCTGCCATGGGCAGGGACACCTCACACTAAGCCATGTCACCCAGGGCTCCATCCTACCTAGACTTGAACACCGGCAGGGATGGAGCATTTATCACTTACTTGGGCGAACTGCTCCAGTGCCTCACCACCCGCACAATAAAGAACTTCTTCTTATATCTAACCTGAACTTTCCCAAAGTTTAAACCCATTACTCCTTGTCCTGTCACTACAGTCCCTGACAAAGAGTCCCCCTCTGTCATTCTTGTAGGCCCCCTTCAGATACTGGAAGGCTGCTATGAGGACTCCAACAAACCCTCTCTTCTCCAGACTAAACAGCCCCAACTTTCTCAGCCTGTCTTCATACGGGAAGTGCTCCAGTCCCCTGATCATCCTCGTGGCCCTCCTCTGGACTTGTTCCAACAGCTCCATGTCCTTTTTATGTTGAGGACACCAGAACTGCACACAATAATCCAAGTGAGGTCTCACAACAGCAGAGTAGAGGGGTAGGATCACCTCCTTCGACCTGCTGGTCACACTTCTTTTGATGCAGCCCAGGATACGGTTGGCTTTCTGGGCTGTGAGCACATGCTGAAGCCAGCTCATGTTCATTTTCTCAACAACCAACACTCCAAGTCCTTCTCCACAGGGCTGCTCTGAATCTCTTCTATGCCCAACCTGTAGCTGTGCCTAGGATTGCCCTGACCCAGGTGTAGGACCTGCTGCTTGGGCCTTGTTGAACTTCATGAGGTTGTCATTGGCCCACCTCACAAGCACATCAAGGTTCCTCTGGATGGCATTCCTTCCTTCCAAAATGTCAACTGAACCACACAGCTTGGTGTCATCAGCAAACTTGCTGAGGGTACACTCAATCCCACTGTCGCCAACAAAGATGTTGAACAAGACTGGCCCCAACACCAACCCCTGAGGGACACCACTTGTTACCGGTCTCCAGCCGGACATTGAGCCATTGACCACAACTCTTTGTGTGCGGCCATCCAGCCAGTTCTTTATCCACCAAGTGGTCCATCCATCAAATTGATGTCTCTCCAATTTAGAGACAAGGATGCTGTGTGGGACAGTGTCAAATACTTTGCACAAGTCCAGGTAGATGACATCAACTGCTCTGCCACTGATGGATACATCAGTTCTGTAGCCTCATCATAGAAGGCACCAAATTGGTCAGGTACGATTTGCCCTTAATGAAGCCATGTTGCCTGTCACCAGCCACTCTGTGGCTTCTTATATGCCTCAGCATGCCTTCCAGGAGAATCTGTTCCAAGATTTTGCCAGGCATAGAGGTGAGACTGACTGGTCTGTAATTCCCTGTGCCTGACATTTTCCACTTCTTGAAAATGACAGTGTTTACCTTGCACTTGAACTGCAGTTTTGCTGGGTCAGTACTTGCAGAGCCATACAGGTTCAGCAGCACATTACCTGCTGTGTTGGCTCATCTATTTTGCAGAGCTTCAGTTGCAAATTGTGAAGAAAGGTGCAGAGGTGGAGCAAAGCATGGAAAAGATGACCTCCCCTCTCCATGTTGATAATTCATGAAAGTTGAATAGCCCACAGATAAGGAAAAAGTTATGGCTTGGGCTCACAGCTGCCTAAGCAGGTTATAACATTATTTATTTATTTTTCATTTTCTAGCCCATCCTACAGAACTCAATTACTTACTGACGTACCTAATTTCTTTCTACTGGAAAAGAATCCAGACCTTCCTTTTGCCCTGGTTTTGTTTGTCAAAGTAATATGTGCCTTAGTAGAAAGGTCTTATAAGGGAAATACTGAATTCCTCCATATAGTTAACAGATAATTTAATGTAAAGTTATAATTTAAATCTGGGATAAAAATGACCTTTGATCGGTGAGTGTACTCTGGGATTTGTTAAAAGGTATTATGGAGAAGAAATAAGAAGAAAGAAAACGTGCACTTCAATCATATA
Source organism: Neopsephotus bourkii (assembly GCF_033783945.1). Classification (NCBI taxonomy): domain Eukaryota; kingdom Metazoa; phylum Chordata; class Aves; order Psittaciformes; family Psittacidae; genus Neopsephotus; species Neopsephotus bourkii. Next base: position 10,903,959 of record NW_026902109.1, on the reverse strand, counting down.
AAGCACAGACATCACTGAGGTGTCTCACAGAGGGCAGGCTGCCATGGCTCTTCTAGTCTTTCCTATTAGTTTTCTGTTGCATTTTTCTGTGGATTTTTTTAACAAATGAGTTCCCTAAACCACTTTTTATAGCTTTTAATTCCTAATTCATGTTTATGAAGATCACAGAATGAATTCTTCTCCTTTTACTTTTTTCATATGCTGTTTTGTGTGGATTGCTACAGTAATTTGTGAGTTAGCTTTAAGTCCAGGTGTAAACTGTCAGTGGTGCTGGTATCAACATATAGGTATCACTCTGGTTTGCATCTGATACATGCACCAGCAGTTTGTTTGTTTGAATGGCTCTGACAGAGTGAATATGTTCAATGAGTTTAATATTTCTATGTATGGGAGCCTTTGGCACTATTCTTACATTCATAGCACTTAATTGCAGTGTATGACCATATACAAATGAGGGCAAGCAGCAGCTTTAATTTTGCTGCTCTTGTTGGAGGTGATTCTGGGTTGTGTACACATCGTATACATTTGTTCCACCATGCTGTTTTTAATCGCTCTTGATAGCACCTAATAATTCTTTTTTTTCATAGCCCCATGTTTGCCTCAAATGTCATAGATGAGTCATCTTGCCCATCCTGTGTATTAACATATTTAGACCACTTTTGCTAAGTGTGTTTATAGTAGTTAATGATACCTTAATGTATTATAGTATTAAAGAATGTCAACATCTGTAATATTCAACTACAAAAGCAATAAAGTAATTTTTCAGATTGTTACGCTCATACCAGAATTCATATTTTCATGTCATGTATCCAAAATTACACAAGATGCTCAGACTCTGTGAGGAAGATCTGATGGTCATTTTTTGCCATCCATTTTTGCTGCTACTCTTTTGTTTACATTATTAGCTAGTAGCTTTGAAGCAGAATATATTTCCATAAATTTTCCATAAACAAGGCAGCTTAGGCATGGATTCCATTTGCATGTACTATATGTGACTGCATGGTATGGGGAATTATTTATTATACTATCTACAGGCTCATAAACACAAGTTGGTCTGATGTTGGGTCATGTGTGCCAAGACCCACAATCAAAGAGAAATGGCACTTTTGAAATGTTATAGCTTCAGGTAAGAGATACATTCCCTTAGTGCCTTGATAATGTACCTCAACCCATAGTTTTCACATCTCAACAAATAACTCATCTTCATCTTGTCCAGATATCTCACTTCAAAAATCGTGCAATTCAGACACAGTGCTCTGTATGTTGCAGAGTTGTTGTCCGAATCTGTGTGCTTCTGCAGCGTATCTTAGTATCAATTACCTTGAACCAATTATTCCCAGATGTCAAGAAAGGATTTTAATTTAGAGGAAAATGGAGCTCTTCTGCTCTCATCTGCTGTTTTTTGTTTGATACCATATACAGGCTGACAATTACTAGTATATTTCTATTAAGACTGTTTATAACAAGCATCAACATCACAGTACAGGGTTTGGTAAGTGACTTGAGAGAGCATGCAAATTGAGTATTGAAGTGTTCCTGTCCTTCAAGGAGCCTTTCCTTGAATCTGGAAACACTACATAGAAAATAAAGGTTTATTTAAGTGGATTTAAGCGTAAAAAAAAAAATAAAATGTAACTGCTAAAATTTTTTGGTGTAATCACAAAGGCTTTTGATAGATATTTCATTGGTAACAAGAAGAAGCTAAAAATAAACCATGTTAGTTTCTCTAGCAAGCCTCTATGCCTTAACTTTTGGTCCTCTAATATTTAATACTACAAATAATGCAGTGCAAGCAATGTTGTGCACGTGCATGGTTTGCACTCCCTGACAGCCAACAAACATGAAGCAGATTTAAACAAAAAAAAACCAGAAACAAAAAAAAAAAAAAAACAAACCCAACAAACACTATCAATTGAGTTGTAAAATGAACAGAAAATAGCATCACAAAAAAAAAAGAAGGGATGTGAGTACATTTGGAGTCATTCCCTTGCCATAGATACTGCATTCTTGCATAAATGGGAGAATTGCACAGTAATAGGAGTGGTTTTGTGAAGTGGTGTGTGGTATTTATTTCATGAAATCATAAGAGATGTTGGGCAGATGCTGTGTTTTCTTATAAACTTCAATGCAATAAGTTCTTTAAAGCTTTCAATATGTAGCCCTGTGAAATTGAAAGAAATAACAAAAAGGAGAGATGCTTCTCTTTGTCCTCACTAAATAGGGGAGACCTACATATCTGAGAAAAACCTCTCATAAATAAAACCCTTTTAAGCACCATCTAGGTTAACTGCTCGCCTACAGCTGGATTTGAGATATAAAGGGACTTCTATGCCTGGTTTCTTAGAAAAAAGGCCTCTTTAAGGTTTGGAAGCACATTGGAGATCTTGGTGTTAATAAACTTTTGGTGGTTCAGGAAGGTTGGTTGACACACACTGTTACCTATCACAAGGAAAACTAGCGAGTCCATAAGGCAGCAAATGCCACAAACACTGGGAAATTTTTGGTTAAAGCTTATGGCCTTTTATCATCATGCTGGAAATGAGGCTCAGTAATGCTGCTTTGTAAGACAGCTGCTTACATGATGTGTGAGACATATGCACAGAATAATGAGAATATGTTCAAATAATTTTCTTGCTGCATTCTGTGTTATTTAAAATGAATCAGTATAAGAAAGTGTCTTCCATGTACAACAAATGTGCTTACTGTTGTCAAAATTGGATTCCTAAAGAAATGCAGTTTCCCAAACAAAGGTAAAACCCAGCATCTTTCTAAAAAATTGTAAGAATCCCACATTTTTTACTCTTCTGAGTCCTTTTGTGTAAAACTCAAAACAGTTATTTAGGCAGCTAAGTGTAGATATAAATAAATACGTCAACTTTTGTTGTTGGAGTAGAGATGTATAATTCGCAGCAAAAAAAAAAAAATCAGTCAATATTGTAAAAATGTTGGTGTAAATACCTGTACTCTGCTTTTTGGTTTGCTTTTTGATTGCAGTAAAGTATTCTTGGTATGTTAAAGTATCTCTTGGTGTGTTAGGGAATAAAGCCTTTTTTTTGGGGGGGGGGGGGTGTCCACAAATGGGTATGTATTCCTTGTCCTAAACTTGAAGAAAGTGATTAGGCTTTAAGAAATTGACAAAAACTCACAAAATTTTCTGTGCCTTTAGAGAGCAGTAAACACAATTGCATCTGAAACATTTTCCTGTAGTAGGCAAGCGAAGGACAGCTTAATGATCTGTGAAAGGAATAAAGTAACGTTTAGCATGAGAAATGTTTATTAAATGTCGTATGTTCATAAGATGAGGGGGCTATTAGCAATTCCTTTAACGTTTCTGTGAAGCTGGTTATATTTTACAGACCCATATTATCAACTACCCGTTTGGAAATAATAGCAGAAAAATCCCTACAGTCATGTCTGAGAAACTCATAGACTTATTCTACCTTAATAGACATTTTGCATCACTTATTTAACCAAAAGAGGATTCTTTGTCCCACAGAACACTGCAGTCAAATAAAATCTTTCATGCCTATGACAAGATAAACAATCTAACTCATAGATGGCTCCAACAACTTTCCCAACCATAAGTTTTGAAAATACCAGACATGCTTTTGGGGTATGTTTTCTACTTTTCCCTGGGTTTTGACATAAAATATGATTCCACTCCCTTCTCCTATATAGCTTTATGAGACCTGGTCATAGCATAGCTGGAAAATAACCACATAAATACGTTCAAACCCAGCTGTGGTCTTGAAAGATCGGACCAGGATTTATGCAGTGTGAGTCTTGATTCTGCAGGAACCATTGTGCTAATGACACAGAAAAGAATAGAAGAGTATATTGCTCCTTAGCCTAGTTCTCATGATTCCTCACTTGTAACAGTGCTGAAATTACCCACTATGCAGTTACAACTGTGGGACAAGTGTAGTCATTGCAATAACTGTTGCAGAAGCCCAGGAAGAGTTCAGAAGTGCAAAAGTTGGTCAGATAGTTACATTGGTGTTTTGTCTTAATAGTCAGAAATCCTGGTAAGTGACTTTGGATTTTCGGATAGCAGTATTAAAACAGTGTTATGTATGGAGCAAAGTGGAGAAGTAGGGGAAAGGGAACTTTTGAGGAGATGTTAGGCTTCAGTAATGAACAGGAACAAAAATGAAAGTTTCTTGGGTTTTGCAATTACAGTGCTAATACAGGGGTTTATTGATCTGTCAAAACTGCAGAATATCAGAGAAATCTTGATTTTTTTCTCAGAATATTTATGAGAATCATTGGTTTTAATAATCATCCTGGTTTTGGCTGGGGTAGAGTTAATTTTCTTCCTAGTAGCTGGTACAGTGCTATGTTTTGGCTTCAGTCTGAGGACAACACTGATAACACACCAGTGTTTTAATTGTTGCTAAGTAGTACTTGCACTGATCAAGGACTTTTCAGTCTCTCATGCTCTGCCAGTGAGGAAAGGCACAAGAAGCCAGGAGGAAGCAGAGACAGGACACCTGACTCAAACTAGCCGAAGGGGTATTCCATACCACAGCATGTCATGCCCAGTATATAAACTGAGGGGAGTCACCCAGAAGGGGCTGATCACCGCTCATGTTGGGCTGGGTATCAGTCATCAGGTGGTGAGCAATGGTACTGTACAGCACTTGTGTTTATTGTGCTTTTCCTTTCCAGTTTTAGTTTTATATTCTCTCCCCTTGTTATTTCCCTTATCATTATTATTGTTAGTCGTCGTAGTAGTGGTAGTAGTTTTGTATTAGACTTTAATTATTGGATTGTTCTTATCTCAATCCATGGGGTTTACATTCTTTCAGTTTTCTTCCCTGTCCCACCCAGGGAGGGGAAAGGGGAAGGGGTGAGCAAGTGTCTGCGTGGTACTGAGTTACCAGTTGATTTTAAACCACGACACAGTTTATACGCATATCAGTAATCAAGTAACCAGGATAAAATGTGCAGTGTTTACTTTAATCTCATTGTGAGGGAACAGCGAGGAAGTTGATCTCAGGGTAATCACATTGGTTTATCATTTTCAACATACACTTAGAGAAAACTTCATAAATAACCTTGTCAGCATGAGCTATGAGGCTCTATACAAGCAGCTTTATTTTCATTTGATGTAGTTATTAATTTTCATGGAAACAGCATTACATTTTTCACAAAATCAGAAAGCATCTTTTAGTTTTCTGACTGGAGAGAAAGGGTTCTGTGTGAACTTACTGTTTACTTCTGGGATGAATCAAAGTCCCTATACATGTTGAGCAGTTCTGTCGATTAATGAATGTTAAGTAAATCAGCAAAAATATATCAGCATATAGCAGCAGCAGCTAATATTTACCTGTTCTCTCATTGATGAAAACAGTGGCTTATTCAGAGAACAAACATTGCTGCATTTTGCTAACATTAAACATCTTAGCCTGGATTTGATGAAATTTTTAAACAGGTTCTTCATGCATTTTACAGCTTTAATGAAGTAATTTCAGTAGGCTATTTATCACTGAAATCAAAGACATATTTGTTAGCTCTGATGGATTTATAACTATAGTAACAAAAAATAATCTAAGGTTAAAATCTGTGCTGATTTACAGTATTGTAGGTGTCAGTAGGATTTGCTTACATTGTTTGAGGAGACTATTTTTTTTAATCAAAATCCAACCTAGTGCCTCAATGAGAAGTAACTTAGTCAAATGGCTGTAGAGATTATAATATATAAGGTTTTAAAATTGATATAGAGGAGGCAAGCATAATCTTCTGAGCCTGCATCCTGCAGACGAGGTAAGTAGTTGAAATCTCCAACTTGTCTTGAACCTTTGAAGATTGGAGCATTGTTAGTATTTATTTTCTGAAGTTAGAAACAGCCTTTCAACCTCAGGGGTTTAAACCACAGCCACAAGCTTTTGTCATTCAAAGGGAAAGAAAATCAATAGTTTATTCCATTATTCAGCATTGTTTGTTATTTATGTAATAGCAAGCTTTATTGGATGTTTTCCAAATGTTCCTTTCTGATGCAATTGATAGTGGGTGGGGGATTCTGTCCTGAAGCTATGCTATACTCTCTCCAGAGCCATACAAATACTCACAGCAAACTTAGGGATTTTTTCCAATTAAGCAATGTCTTCAGTATTTTTATTTTTTTTTTTTTTGCAGATTGAGGATTTTAATTTGGTTTAAAATAAAATTAGCCCTCTACACAAATGGAGAATTTAAATTTTCTCTTGTTTATATTGAGAATATAATCGATTGTGAAGTTTTTAAAGATTTATGGCCTTCTCTCTTTTTTTTTCTCATTTCTGTAATATATAATTTCATTGAAAACTGACCAAGTATCTCGTAAATGATGTGCGTATGTATGATTTGCATCACTGTGTCTTGACAGGTGGAGCAAATTACTGATACATTCTCTATACTTACTATTACACCAGCTAATGTGTAATAAGCAGCCTACCTGTCACCAGGGAAATTTTACATCTGGAAAAATTTTAACAGTCCTCTTTGTCAGGATGGTAAATGGAGGCATCAGGTGTTAGTCTATTCAAGTCATTCTCAGGATTTAGCTTGGTCCATTTTTAAGTGTCCCACAGAGGGAAATTTCATATCTTTCAGTGAAGGTGCTTTGAAAACTCAGTAGTTGAGCTATCTTGATTTTATGTCTCTGATTCCCCTGAACTGTCCCTTTTTCCACTACTCAAAAATATATTGTGAAGAGTACTTTTTTGTAAATTAATTACAGAAACAAATTGCCAGAATCTCTCTGAAATGAAAAAATAGAATAAAATTTTGTGCTTTCTAATAACTGAGATTTGTAAAATGCATTGATACATGCAGGTGCTTTGTGGTTTTTTGATACTGAAAAACAAAACAAAACAAAAAAAAAAACCCACCAAGCTCTAAGAGCATTTGTTCGGTTTGCTAAGTCTGTAATTTCCAGTGGCTGTCCAAGAGAAAACAGGAGAAATGTACCCGTCTTACTAAATAGAGAAATCCCTTGTCCCATAATTCTATGTGCTCACATGCAAAATAAACCACAAAAAAAATAATATATTTGAGGATTCAGAAAATAATGTATTTTCATATGTATATGTAATTGGTTGCGGATTTAGCTTCATTAAATACACAAATAGGCTGATAACTGTGTGCTGCCAAACTTATAATAAAATGTAATGGATAAAACAGCAGCAATTTGTATCTTTAGTTAGTATCCTAATCCAGATGCTTTCTGAATCGAAGGCTTTTTCTTCATTTCAGAGCAAGTTTGATTGGTTTGATATTTACAAGTTAAACTTTGTGCTGTTACTTCAACCAGATAATCTGTTCAGAGTACTTGAGCTGTCCCTTGGTATCTTGCAGCACATTATTGCATTTTCTGTTCAAGACAATAATCTACCAAGGACAATTTAACAAATCTTATGAGTTTATTTGAAACGTTAAATGTCATTTGCAGAAGAAAATATTTTACTATTGCATTGATTTCCTAAAGCTGTCTCCTTTATAACAAAGTCAGACTATCCTTAGAACAGATGGAAGTGTCTGTAGTAGTCTACAATGAGTATTTTTATGTCCAAGGTTTTTGTTCTATAGATTTGTGAAATTAAAATGTTGAGTTTATATTTCTATTCATAGTATAGCTTAGAATGTACCTGGGATAATGAAACCTATCTTTAACTGAGGAAACAAATCTCCATGTTAAAACTAGACCATGTTGCCAAAACTCTGTCCAACTTGGCCTTGGACACTGCCAGGGATGGAGCATTTACCACTTCTTTGGGCAACCTGTTCCACCACTTCACCACCCTCACAATGAAGAACTTCCTCCTTATATCTAACCTAAACTTCCCCTGTTTTAGTTTAAACTCATTCCCCCTTGTCCTATCACTACAATCCCTGGTGAAGAGTCCCTCTCCGGTCTCCTTGTAGACTCCTTCATGGCAGGAGGGTTGGAACTAGGTGATCTTAAGGTCCTTTCCAATCCAAACCATTCTACGATTCTATGAGTAAAAAAAAAAAAGTCTTAACAAAACACAATCCAGACACGAGGCTTCATTTTCTTTGAGTGCAAATTTATCTTCTCTTGTGCTTGTTGTCAAGTATTCCCAGGTGTGTATGTTTTCATAAAGTATAAATTAAAATGGCTTTGATACTAGCAACAAATTCACACAGTGCAAGGACCATAAGGCACAGTATTTTCCCCACATCAACAACAAAATACAGAAATATTCGTAAAATAAAATATATCTAAGCTCCTAAGAAAATAACAATACCAGAAAGAAAGAATTTGCAATGACAAAAGTAAATTACAGTCACTTTATTTGGCTAATGAACCCATCTTGTGGAGCAGCACCCACTCTTCAGCATATTAACAGCTTTCATGTGCATTCTTGTTGAACTGAGACCTTAAAGAAACTGCATTGCTTGATGGTGAATTACTTCGCATTGCACTTGGTGTGTCCAAGGAAGTGCTCTGCAGGCAATTTATCATTTATGTATTACTACTATATAGCAGCACAGCAGTTCTTTGTTACGCTGTGGCATGGCATGGGTTAATATCTTATATTTTAGTGTTTAATTCAGTCTTAGGTCACTACCACAGCTTGCTTTCCCCCCTTTGCCTCTACTGTGCAGCTCGCACTGCCATGCTTGTCTTTCACATGGGCCTGCCAGGAGTTTCTTGCTGTTGTTAAGAGGGGGCAAAACCCATCTTCAAAATACATTTATTTTTGCCACAGCACCGAGAGTGGGAGTAACCACTGGGTTGATGTTTGGTCACCAGAAGGCAACTCAATGATGATCAGAACCTATTCCACGTGTTTCTCCCCATCCCACATTTCCTTGCTGCCAGCATGTGATGGGCACAGGGTGGGAAGAGCAGCCCTAAGAGCCCTGGGGACTCGTCTTGCCACTGTTTCCAGCAGGGGATTTTCTGACCCCTTTACCTGTATGGGAATCCAGACACTCCTGCTGGAAATGGCAAACTGCAGTGTAAAGCCTGTACTCCAAGACAGCCAGCATTCACTTTCTGCCTTCTGAAAACGTGTATGTGGGTCATGGAGGCAGTCTGTCCAGGGCCAGCTCAGGTAAGGGTTTGGGGTTGGAAGCAGTTGTCTTCTCTCCTTTTTCTATTTTTTTTCAGCTGCAAAGATATATGGGGTTTGGGTTTGTTCATGTTTTGTGGGGTTTTGTTGTTTTGGTTGGTTTGTCTTTTTCCTGTAGCTAGTGGAGTAGACATCTTAAAATGATAAAAATATTGAAAGCCAAAGAATGGGTATGATTAATGACTGGTGACGTTTCTTCTATGACCTTTCCCTGCCTAGTGTCCCCCATTCAACATGCTGAGTATTTGGTAAACACCATTGATGCAGGAGCCATATTTTTATTAAGGAAAACAAGTTTCAAAGTTAGGGTTTTGATAAGTTGTGAATGCAACTGAATTTCTGCAGTGAGGGGGAAAGGAAGAGAGCAATGTGAGTACATTCAGGCTCTTAATATGATTTTCTTTTTCCTTTTTGCTTCTGAAGTCTCAAAGCAGCTCAAGTAGTGTTGTTGTTCCTGGGATCAGAATGCCTTTTCTCTTTTAAACACAGAGGCTGACCCTCAAACCAGGGAGTGAGGGGAAGAACATGGAGAATGGTTGCATTATAGACTTTTTGCAGTTTTAAAAAGAGGAGAGGGAAGGAAAAGACAAACCACCAGCCATGGTTTATTGCATTTGAGTAGCACTTGCATGATACCTGATGGCGTGGAAGGCTTGTTGGCAATGTACAGTCCCAGAGGCACTGCTGTCGCCTGTGGTATTTCCCATTGTACATCCAGCAGGCTTCCAGCCAAGCTGCCTTTGCCACCTCCCAGCCACGGCTCTTCTGCTGCTGCTGGCTTTGGTGCAGCATCCATTCCCAAACAGAAAGGTGAGCACAGAGGCCAGCTCCCAGGCTTAGACACTGTTGCCGTTGTACAAGGGCTGCGCCAGTGCCAGCATGTGCTGAATCAGCAAGAATCGTAACTTTATTATTTTCTATTCCCGCATAGCTGTGAGAGCTTGTTGAGCTATGGTTAATGATATGAATTGGCAGCTTAGATATTTCAGTGTACAGGTTTATCTGAGTAGGTGTCCTTTCATCATAATCTGGGTAAATCAGCTTTACCAGCAGTATATACTATGGTGGTTGCTAAAGTTGCTTTTTTTCCATCTTTTTAAAAGAAAGGTGTATTTGCTATGCACTTTTTGAGAAGGTGGCTTTTAACCATGTTGGTGAACTCAGTGAGGAGATTGCAGACTGCAAATGGAAAACTGGCTAGCCCAGTTAGGAAAGGATTGTTTTTTCAGCTGTTCTAGATTGACTTAAAAAGATGATATTGAATGATCTCGATTAATGTGTGAATATCCTTAGCTCCTTGGAGAGCAGATTATGGTATTTCAGTAAGCAGTTGTTGACTGCCTCTTATTCCAGTCTATAGAAGGATGCAAGATGTGAATTTCACGCAGATAGTATCTGCAGATTTCACAGGTAGAGAAAATTAAAGAATAAAAAACAAATTACAAATCGCTGCATATAGTATGTTGAATGCAATTTTGGTATTTCTGATCTCATGTTCTTAGAAAAATTGCATCCCTGTGTCAAATGTACCAGGAATGTTTGTATGTGATGCTTATACATGAATTCAAGAAGATGAATTAGAAGACTGTAATGTGGAATACATCTATGTATGATTCTGACTCATGTATTTAATACCAAAAAGAAAGATTCATTTGGGTGTCACTAGACTTGCATAACATGTCTTTCCTAACATCACGCTGCTAAGATATTTATACCACATATCATCATCTTATGTTCTTTTCTTTTGAAATGCATATCGGGTCTTCTGAATGAAAATAAATGTCGAGTTTAGCAACTATTATATAGTTCTGTATTCTGAGTGAACTGGGCAAGCTGATGTTCAGTGCCCTCTACTGGAAGAATTCAAAGGTTTCAAAAGACAAATCCCTTCCGGCAATTTCAACAGAAAACCCAAATATTTCACATTCTCATCACAGGTACCAGAGCTGACAATTCATTAGATAATGAGTTTAAAATTATTCTTTTATGTTGGAAAATCTTCCTTTAACTTTTCTGTATCACTCTTAAGTGGGCTTTTGAAAGTTGCAGTACATTAGTTAATGGGACTGAGTGTTTCACACAGCTCCCAGTAGTATCTCCTAGATCCTTGTACGACCCAACACATCAGTCTTATTCTGTCTTTCTTGTAACACTCCTGCTCTTTGCCTACTGCATTCCTCTGCATACACTGCTGTTGGAAACTTTGGAAAAGTCATGTATTAATCTGTTCTGTATTAAGAAAATGTAACTATAACTTAAAAGAAAGATAGACACAATGGAAGTATTTTGCTTTTATTATATTTTAAAGGGGAAAAAATCTTCTTTGCTCTTTATAATGCAGATTATTACCTCCCCTGGAAAAACAAATTATTTAATGTCTCGTGTGAAACAGAACTGCATTTTGCAGCCTTTCTGAACAGCCTTCCACAGTTTCATTTTGGACTTGAAGCTACTATTCCTTACACACTCAGTTCTGAAAAGTCAGTTAGCGTTTTTTCTGTTGCTCTGTCCCTGCAGGATGGAAAGTTTGTTATTCTGTAACTGCCTGTCAACTTAAAAGTTCTTTCTATAAACTTTAAAATTAATAAGTTTTATATAAATTTAAACCTACTTTGAACTAAAACATCTGTTAGAGATATATACCCTAATTTGTCATGTGAAAAAGGGTCCTGAATATTTTGATCTCACATGAGGTAAATTCAGTCAATATTCTAAAAATGTTAACATTTTTGCTTCAGTTCTAAATGTGTTGAGATGACTGCATCATGTCAGTCAGATGGCTAAGTAGAGAACATGGCTGCTCTTTCCTGAAGTCAGAATTTCTGTTACACAAGAGATAGCAGTTTTGCAATCACATTGGGTGCAAGTGTGCTGTAGTGAGAGCTGCAACACTCTGCAAAGCCTTCCATTCATCTCTTTAGGTTTTGATCCCTGTCACGGAAAATGAAAGCAAGAACCTAAGTAATGACAGTAGTTAGCATGTTGAGAGGGGAGTTTCAGGAGAAAAAGAAAATGAAATTCCTATAGATAGCTGGCTTGAGACACTCAAGTCAAATATAAATACAGCAAGTAAAGGCGTTCATGTCCTTTGCAAATACACTTCTCTCTGTGACAGCTGAGTGTCCTGTATTCAAGTCTTAGGATTGCCCTTCGAAGAGAAGAGTTCTGCTTTTCTTTTTGATCAGTACCCACACAGTGGGGCCCTGACCCCACATTGTATTCTGCAGCTCTGCCATACAAATATTGAATGCTACCAGTGATGATAAAGGTGAAATCTGCAGTTTAGTCTATTTCTAACATTTTTGTCTCTTTTTTCTTCTTTCTTTTACATGCTTTCTTTGGTATAGCAGACCATTTAGGAATTGAATTCATGGGTAAGTTTTAATTTCTACTCCTTTTACTTGATCATATTTATCCCAAAGTGCATGGAAGTTAATGGGAAGACTTCCATGACCTACATCAGTGGATTTTGGATTTGGCTTCTATTATATTTACTGATTACATTTAAAGTTCTATAAAGGGTTTTGGTTGGTTTTTTTTTTTTTTTTTTGTTCACTGCCAGGTGCCTTAAAAGCTACATAATGTTGTTTTGGTATTTTATTGTTGTTTAATGAAACATAATATAAATATTATATTGCTATATAATGAGATTTGAGGAATAATATTTTATATGAGATTTTTTGAAAGATTTAATGTCTATTTGCATATAAAGGAAATTAAATTTTAAATTAGATTATTTTTTTCCTTCAGAATTTCATGTTTATTACAATGTTAAATGTAACTGTTTAATAAGAAACATTTCATTGGCTTTTAACAGACAAACCAGTGGGACATTTTTAAGAAAAAGGACAAATATCTGTGATTCTGTGAAATAAGTTAACTTCAGATTAGGAGAAAGCTAACACGGGAGTGAATAGTTGCTTCTTGTAATTTTGGAAAGGAAAAAATGATGTTGTATTGACTCAGATGCTGCCCTATAATGAGTTCATAGCCTGATGAAATGATAGGCTTAAATGGCACTGCTTCACCTCTCAGCTGGTGATTTGCGGAGAACACAGGTAATTTCCTCTATGAAGCCAAGGTGTGTTGTTAGCAGTTAGTGGACTGGTGCATCCTTTCTGTAAAAACAGTTTGCATAAGTCATTAAATATGGCTGAAAAATCCAATTCAAATTTATGTCAGAGTAATGAAAAAAAAATGTTTTTAACATGTCCTTTCCCTCTGTTCAGTTTTACTTATATTTTTAGATTTCAAAATTAAAAATATGGTAGCCTAGTCATTGTAACTGGTAATACAGAGATTTTGTTGAATATAAGTTGTCATGAAACCAATATGGTGATGTGTATTAGCTGTGTGGCAGGCTGCATCAACAGGAGGATAGCCAGTAGGTTGAGGAATTTTTTTCCTACTGTTTTTGGACTTGTGTGGCATACATATAGTACAGTTATCCCTAGAGAGCAGTTCTCTCTAGAGAACTGTTCCACGATCTCCAAAAGTTTAGTGTTTCACTTCACTTTATATAAAACTTCAAAAGTACTGGTGGAATTGATGCAAGTGTTTTCACAGACTTAAATAGACAAGCACAACTGGAAAATGGTTACTATAAAGGCTCTGCATATATCCCAGTTTTACTGCTTAACTTAAATTGTATGCAGAAGTCTTGAAGCATACAAATTGAAGGACAAGCATATACATAAAAGAAACAAGGAATATATGTAGGGTACTTAGAGTGAGTCTTTCCATAGGAAGTGGGAAAGTGTTACCCAGGAGGCAAAGCTAAATTATTTTAACTTTATTATGAGTATTTTAGTTTTCTTGTTGATTTTTTTTTTTTTTGACATCTCTTTAAAGCTTGAAATAAAGCCAGTCCCTGAAGTCTTGCCTCAGGGTTGTCTTCTTATATGAGTAGCTTTGTGATTGTCTTATTTAATATTGAAACAGACCTTAATGGTAGAGAAACTAATGAAATCTTGTGTCTCAAGCCTGTAAATATTAAGACAGCAGTCTAAAATGAGGATTGAGATGGTTTTCTGTGTGCTAGAAAAAAGCAAGTTCCAGAATCATATGCAAAAGTGAAATGTTTCTGCTTCTTAAAACCTCCTCCAGTCTTTTAGAATAATTACTTTGGAAGTGTAAGCACATACAGAATTATTACTGCACTCATAGCAAAGAGCCCATCCCTGCCCTGTATACAGAGAGATCAGGTGACAATATGCTTATCAAATTAGGGCCACTCATACAAAGCCTGTCTCATGAGCTTACTTCCGTGCTATAGAAAATAATTGCAATTAGTGGGAAGAGCATTTTCCAGTTATGGAAAATAGCAGCATATAGATGCTGCGGAGCTTAGTCTTGTTTGTATGTGATCCAGGGAACTCTCTTTGCAATGTTTTCATTGCATTTGTGGGTTTAGTTGCCTTAAGAATTCCATTCCCATCATAATTTTCCAGAAGTATTGCCTGAAAACTATATAAGCCTGGATTCCCAAGGAAGGTTGAACTCCTTCCACAGTAGGTAGAGCTAAAATGTCATGTATGTGGGAACATCTGTCTATACAGGTGCTCCAGGGGACAGTTGAGATGCACACTAACTACATATGTAGTTTAATGTACATTTGCCAAGGGAAGTAGATGGGATCCTGTTGGGGATCTATCCTCTCTGAATTTTGTATGCTTTTGTGAACCACTTGATACACTGTCTTCCTCAACAATCTCCTGTGGCAGCCAGTTCCAGAGCTCAGAAGTTAAAGGCTGTGTACATTGCTTTTTTATTACCTGTTGAAATCCACTTCTTGCCAGATCCTTAGCTGTCACATGCAGGACTCGTTGAACAACAGTTATGCATTCAGTTTATCTACTACACTGACTGTTGTATTAACCACTGTCATGTTCTCACACTCTCTTCCCATTTTAGATAATGTCAGGTTATGTTCCATACAACACTTAATATTGTGCCTTCTCAGACATGAATACCTGATACTTTAATATTGTTGCTGGTTTTGTTTTGCAGTATCTGTTTCTTTGTATGTGTAGTAGAGCTAAATGCAGGGATAATACGGTGGCATATCTGTTTTAAAATGTTTCAAATATAACAATGTATGGTTCAGATATATGCAGGTGCAGCTTTTCTTAAATTAAATGAAAGTCAAGTATTTGTTCAAGGGATAGTATGTCCTTAAAAATTTTAAGTGTTGTGATCAGAGTGGCCCAGCCTTGTGAAATTTCTGTGATAAGGAAACGGTTTACACTTCTAGTACCTCAGGGAAACAGAAAAAAAGAACGAAGTCTTGTGTTTGATACTCGTGAGAGCTAGATTCAATTTCCCTCTGGTGTGATCTTCTGGAAGAGGCTTTGGGCAAGATATTTTAATCTCTCTGTGCCTTAGATTCTTAGTTACAATAATTTTTGTCAAGCTTTCTGCATTTAGATTCCTTAGCAATCTGTGGAATATCTTTCAGTAGGGTGTAACACGCAAATGTATGTCTTCCTTACAAGAGGGTGCAGACTTTGCTGCCTCCTTGCCTTTGCTCCCTGGTTCCTTGCAAGAGAGCACAGCAGTGCGTGGGAGAATAATGCACTGCTCGCGCAGGAGCACAGTACCCCTGTTGTGGATTGGTGAACACGTCTGCATGGTTCCCACTGTCTCACCAATGATAATACATGCAATTTGATTTAAATTTCCAACACAAAGGTAAGTAAATGCTATCGCATTGTTCCTACAAACTAGAAATCTACTTGTATTCACAGTTTCATGTCAATTGAAAACAGACTGGGTGTTGGTAATGCTCATGTGAGGCAGCAAGTTTGTAAAAAAGGAGAGGTTGAAAGAAGCAGCTTTTATTCAGTGAGAAGACTTAAGTGATGTACTGTTAGCATTAGATAGCGTGGTGATATGAGTTTTTTGACCCAAGTGGTTAACTGCACTTCGGAGCTGAATAGTTTATTTTTGTCTGGTGCAAAATGTGATGATGAAGCTGAATAGCTTGTGATACCCAGCATGGGTGACCAGGTTACTTTGGTGCAACAGGTAGTATTTAAAAGCTGAGTTGTGGATACTGACATCTTGATGCAGTGAAATTGTTGTTTTAACTGCCATATTCAAGGAGATGCAAAGGCCTGAGGGTGATCTTTGGACATAAGCATTCTGGGCAAAGAGTCAGTGCCCAAGACAAGGAGTCACCAGTTTTACTTATTTCTTACGCTAAGAATGAGTAAAGATTTTAAGGGATGAAATGTGAAGGTGAGTTGGTATTGGAATAACCTGCTACACCACGTGAACAAACAAGACTATTTCAGCAATAGACCTACACCACTTCATCTGATGATCCAGGATCTTTATCTTTTGTTCTGTAGCAGTAATTTACAGTGAACACAGTTGAAAATAAAATGCCTTAAGAAAGTGCAACAGGCAGGTTGCTACAGTTTTGGTGGAAATAGTCATTACATGAGACAGTCCTCATCCTTAGGCTGCTTAGCAGTTAAACCTGTATCAGTGGTGTAAACAATTATGATGTGATAACCTGAATCTCCCCATGTGTGAACTGCAAAAATAATACTTGCTGTATTTATTATATTTAAATAAAGTTGCTATATTTAGTTGCTACTTTTACCTTGCTGATACTTAGGCCTTACACAGGAAATAAATATTTTTCCTTAGAACTAATTATCTTTTCTGGAAAAAGCAGAGCAGTTTGACTGGAGTCAGTTGAGTATGAATAAAATATAATATCCTTGTAAGTGGTTAATCATTAAATACTATTTAATTGAACAGAACAATAAAGTAACTCAAGAATGAGATCCTATTAAAATTTATATATCTCCTTGCAAAGATTACAATGTGAAATGTATTAAATTTTCCATATTCTGAGAATTTGTTAATACTGCAGAAGATGGTGCACCCTTTATTTTCACTCTGCTGGTTCTCACTGCCTCCTCATTGTGCTTAGACAGTTGTATGCCTAAGACTCCAGGAATACCTGATCCAGTTAACTAAATTAACTCTGTGGCCTTGTGTCATGTACTGCACCAGATGCATTTTGATTTCTCCAAATGGTGGAAGTTGGTTTTGCTGATGGGCAGCGTAAGCAAAACTGCAACAATTTAGTATTTTTCCTCTTTGTGAAGAAAAAGAAAAGAAAAGAAGAGGCTAAGTTCATTAGTTCCTTCACAGCTCACAGAATGTGCAGCTGGTAAGCTGTCCTCTGAAACACAATGTCTTGTAGCAGCAAACAGACAATGAAGATAAATAACCAGTGTTTGCAAGGATGGTCCTAGCCTTTGTTACTATTTAGCAGCTCTTATCTGTTATAAAAACCCTGTAACACTACTGTCCTAAGTGGAAGAGAGGATGAATGTTCAATTACATGAGCAAAGAATGTACATGTTCTAAAGGACATATGTTTAAAAATAAAGTTCAGTTTTCCATCTGTTCCTTTTTTAAAAATATGAAGCAGATAGATCCTTTTCTGGTAATATGGCACACCGACATTTTTTTAGGCTCCTGCTTACACAAAATTATTATTAGATATTCTCATCCCAATTATCCTTCTGTACTATCAAAGCATATCTGTCTAATAATTATATTGTTATTCATAAGCATCTAAAATATTTCATCTTCATATATCATTATAAATAAATATATACATATTTACTCCTTCAGTAAATTTCTGAAGAACCAAGAGGGGCTATTCTGATAGGCATTGATACTTGTAATGTTTACTACCATTGTCATTGCTCCTTGAATCCCTTTGTGCTTCATGTCACCCCAAATTTTCATTACCTTCTGATTTTACATTTTCAAACTTAGTAAAAGCTTTGCTCTTGGGACCTTGTCTTTCTGTTTGCTTTGTGAAATACCTGTCCTTTTTAAGTAAGCTGCAAAATAACAATAGTATCCTGAGGCCTAAGATGGCTTTAGATCTCCAGCACTTTCCATGGGATTCTTTTAGCTGGTAAGAAGAATCATCTCTAGCGAAGAGAGACATGAGCATCAGAACAGAGAGCCTTACAGAAACAGCTGATGTCTGTGTGCTATAAGAGTCATGGATGAAGCAGAGATTCCTCAGAGGCTGGAGGAAGCTCTGCCAGTGGTTGTGTCTGTTTAGGAAAACTCATCTCTTCAGTGAAAGTCAACGTGCACCTGCTGAACATGTTGCAGGTTGCCTTACAACATCTTGGCTCATTTTGGGGGATATGTTTTGCTTTATGGGAAGGAGAGAGTTATCTGTTTTGTGGCCTAGATACCATCTTGTTCCAGTGCTACCATGTGTACTTTTATTGGTATGTCATTTTCCCAATTTATCTGCATTTTCTGTATTGGCAATGAGCTGGGTTGGATTAACTTGTGTAATTTTTAAAAAGCAAGATTAAGATTTACTCTGCGGTTAATTTGTAAGTGCTGTTAATTGCCTATAGTGCTTTATCAAAACAGTAATGCTGTGAACTGTGTGCAAAAAAATGATTAAATAATGTTGATATATGTAACTTACTCTGGTGACCTTCCTCTGTGTTTGGTTTCTTCTTCTTTCTCTAACCGAAGTTCATAAAACTGACTGGGTTGGAAAAGACCTTCAGATCATCAAGTCCAACCGTTACCCTAGGACTGCCAAGTCCATCACTAAACCATGTCACTGGGTGCCTCATCTACACATTTTTTGAACACTACCAAGGATGGTGACTCCACCACTTCCCTGGGAAGCCTATTCCAATGCCTGAACACCTTTTTGGTTAAGAGTTTTTTCCCTGCATCCAGTCTAAGCCACCCCTGGTGCACCTTGAGGCCATTAACCTCTTGGCCTACCACTTGTTACTTGGAAGAAAAGGCCAGACACCTCCTCTCTCTATCTTCCTTTCTACTCTTGTTAGGAACAAAAGTTACTAACCATTTGTGATGGAATTTATGGAAACTAAAAAAAAAAAAAAATTAAAAATGATAACACTATGTTGACAAGTTTATAAAGCAAGAATTAGTCTACTTTTCCCTGTTTTGCTGGGGCTGGGTTAGGAGGGCTCTAGTTGCATTATGCAGATGTCAGTCTGAAAAAGTGGGTGTGTATCATCAGTAATGCTGCATATAACCATTAGTCTGTCACAGCCAAGTGAATGTGTACTGCATATCCTTATGTGCTGATCATGGGGCACTAGTAAGGTCAAAGTGTTATCTGTGGATTAGAAAAAAAGAATTTGTGAAACCTTAAAAATGGATACAAACTTTCAGGTAAGTTTCCATTTGAAACCTATTACCAGCAACAAACCTCTTCTGTATGGTGATGGTTTCAAAGAACATTCATGTTCTGTTGTCACCTTGGTGAGAAAGGATCTGTGCTTCAAGGCTGAATTTCAATTGAGGACACAGCATCTCATTTGCATACAGAGGGGCTTTGCTGTATGTATGTTTGTCTACGTTAAGTTGTGTGTACATTCTGGTTTGGGATTTGGCATGTGTCCCAGGTTCCTGCATGGCTGGTGTATCTCAGAGATAAACACTTTTCATCATGAAATACAGGTAATTGGATGACATAAACACTGAACAGACAGCTGTGTATTTAAATGTGACCTTATACCCAGTCAGTGTTGTAACCTGCATTTTGAATGTGGTATTTAGGTAAATGCTTTGCTGAGGTTGAGGAATTGCTAAAACTGACACCACACAGGTATGTTAATGAAACTTAATGACTTGCAATGTTGAGATTTTACTCTTGGCCTTTTTTGG
Organism: Neopsephotus bourkii; assembly: GCF_033783945.1. Classification (NCBI taxonomy): domain Eukaryota; kingdom Metazoa; phylum Chordata; class Aves; order Psittaciformes; family Psittacidae; genus Neopsephotus; species Neopsephotus bourkii. Next base: position 10,884,169 of record NW_026902109.1, on the reverse strand, counting down.
GCTCAGCTGCAGTTTAACCAGATGCAAAGATACGTAGACAATGACTTGCACATATTGTACACTACTAAAATGAGCCTAGATGGACAAAAGCGATACCTGCATGTCACAAGTGGTGGTAGAGACAGCTGCCAGAAGACTTACCAGTGAGAGTTTTTATCTCTAATTGAGAGGGGATTTGGGAGGAGGCTTCCAAGTAGTAAGTACAATCCAGACGTGCCCATGTGAATGTGGAATTCATTTTTAAGGTATCAGGGGGTGGAGGGTTGTTAGTAGAAAGTTGCTTACTGTGTACTGAAGTTATCTTGCTACCAGAAAAAAAGGCTCCAAATGCTCTAGCTATGCCATGTTTATGCAGCCACCATGAACTGATGTTACTTTGTCCTTCCCTACTTGGAGGTGTTATGTAAATGTCAAGTTTTATTCAGTAAATGATGCAAGGATTCAGAAAGCAGAAGGTAAGTATCACAATAAATGTTCCATGATGGTGGTGTGCTTGTAATGCATATTATGGTTCTATAGAAAAATTGATGTTTCTGACAGTGAACTATAACTTTGTGTCCTCTATGCCTAGAATGAGTAGAGACAGTGCCCTGCCAGTAATTGCTGGAAGCAGAGGAAAAGGGTAAGCAGTGTGGAAAAATTGATCATGTGCTATGTAGAGCACTAAATTATTTTTTTCATGTACTTCCTTTTCTTTTCTTTTGCAGGAGCTGTAAGATACTGGTACGTGGAGAAGTGCACAGATATCATTCCTACTCTGGCTGATTGCTTTTAATAAAGTTATTTCTGTGATAATTGAAAACTGTCTTATGATCCCATTTCATGTCTCCATCAGCATCAGCTTATCCTCATTTCAAAATTAACCTGTCTATGCTGAAAAACAGTTTGTCCAGTTACCCAGGATATCTCTCCTTATCTACTTCTGATTAGACAGCACAGCAGTTATCTGAGAAACAAGCCTGAGTAGCAGAAAAGGAGGGAGGGGGGAAGAGAAACAAGTAGTATGTATTAGTATGCATGTATTGTGTGCTGAATTCCTAATAACAGTTTAAATAATCACAGAATTTCAAACTATTGCGTGCAGATGACAGATGAGCTTTTCTGTTTACCAGTGCTGACCATTCATCTTTGAATGGTGAAATTAATGGCCATGAGTTATTTTCACTTAGTATGGTTTCAGAATTTTAAGACACCATTTGGATCATGTTCATGTAGTTTAGTAGTAAAACTAGTAGTTTAGTAGTAAATATAGCTGTGGTTTTATTGTATCATTCATCCAGTAATTCTCATGTGTATTAATATGACCCTTTTTTATTTTTATGATAAGTTAATTAGGTACTACTCCATGCCGATATTAGCAAGTAAACTCTATTGCAATATAGTATTACTGTATGGTTATTCTTTCAGGTATCTTGGTATTTAACGTTCAAATAGAAAGGAAAATCAAAATGGAAATATAAAAACCTGGTAAGGAGCGTAAAATGTGACAGTATTAAAATATTCATCCGAATTAACAGAAACTGTTTAACATCTTCACTATTTGACAGGGAAATAAAATATAAAAAAACCCCACTCAGAACAGATAGAGAAGAGCTAGACAAAATTAATTAGACAAAGCAGTTTGTAGAGGATATGGAAATAAGAGATAGTTTATTTACACTTAAGAGCATTAGTACTTCTCTTGGTAGTTTCCCAAACATTGCTGTTAACAGCTAAAACTGTAAGTTGTTTCCATCATTGAAATAATGACCTTAGTCTCCAAATGTACAAGCTTTTAAGTCATGAGAACATGGAGTTAAATTGACTGAAAAATTTCCGTACTACAATGCCAAATGGTGCCCTGCCTAAGCCTTAAGGCCCATCACGTGCAGTGGCCAGTTTCACTGGAATCCTTCTTGCCAGTCTGCGTGGCATGGGATAAGCGCCAAGTTCTTCGGTTCTGTAAAGACTTAAGTATCTTTGTGCAAGCCAAGAATGCTTTAAATAGATGCCTACAAAACTTTGGATATTTTCAGAGTGCTAGTTGACTGGACATTTGAAGACTTGCAATATTGAACTTAGTAAAGGTTACTTTTATCTTACTCATGATTTCTGACTAAAATACACATCAGAGTGAATAGATATTTCAATATATAATTTCTGTTGTTTCTAGTATGATCTACAGTTCTTAAAATCAAGATCGAGTGTGTGACTTGATTCATACATGAAACGAGTTTGTTCTTTTCCTGATTGGCTTCAAATCATCCTGAACTGAAAACAAAAATCCCTCAGCAACAGTCAAAAACCTAGCATGTATAACTAATTTTGTGTAACTGTGCAGCTAGGACTATCTAACTTTACTCTTGCACTTTCATTCTTCTTCTCCCTGCCCTTTCTCTTTTGGACACACCTCATTGTTTTCTTTTTTATATTCTCTTGCATACTTTCCTTTTCTATTAGTTTCACGAGTTTACTGATCAGTGCGTGTTGCTGCTTACATATATTTGTATGGGATATTCATGAAAAGTGTCAGCTACTCCATTTTCTGTATTTATCCTACGCTGTGCTCATTGCTCTCATTCAACTAACTTAAATTTTTTTTCAGGATGAGGATGATTTACTTCTGCTGAGAAAAATTTAGATGTCTTTTGTGTCATATTCTTTCACTCTGTAAGGTAGAGTCTATATACTGAATATAAAGCCAGCTGTGTTGGACATTTTGTACATTACAATGGACTGACAGTGTAGACCTTTAAAATTGTTGAGCTATAAATAGTTGCATGAAGTGCATTGTTAAAATGTGCAGCATAAAATAAAACAAAAACACTTTACTAAATTCAAATTAATAACTTGCCTTAGTGAGAATAACACTGTGACTCCTGCTGATTTTGCTGCATGAAGTTGCTTTATGCTTCTGTAATTTGGGTAACGTGCTTAAGGCAAAACCAAGAAAGTGTCCTCAGTTAACTGTTCATTTAATGAGTGATGAACATAAAATCACCAAAACAAGTTGACATTTTATTTCAGTCATTTTTCTTGTAAATCTCTTTAGCCTGCTTTTAAAGTTTCTCTTGCCTGATGGAGAATCTCTTTTCAAGGTAGTGTAGTACCAGAGCATTCTTTCAATTGATAGTGAATCTTGTCTTGAAATAAGATGGCTGACCATTAGTGGGAAAAGGTGAGTGAATCCTATATAAATATTATAGATAAAAATCAATCCATTTTTAATTAATTTATTTCAAGAAGTGACCTCAGAGTGAATTGACGAGAAAAGGTGGAAAACCTCAACAAAGATACAGAAGTTCTGGGATTATTAGTTGTTTGCTGAATACGACCAGTGATTTGCAAAAACTATGTTGAAAAGGCAATATCTTACTTCTCAGTGTTGGGTCAAAATTTCATAATTGGTTGTGATGAAATTGGCATGGATAGGGGACATCTGAAAGATGATTAAAATGCATGCCTTTTCATTGGTGCAGCTTTATTCAGCTGTTACGGCAAGTGTTCTATCAAGGGTGAGTGATGTAATATGGCTGGTTTGCTTCTTCAAGTGAATTGTCATTTTTTTTCTGTATTTCTTAGGACTCAGTAGTATTCATGTATCAGCTATTTTTATCATTTCATTGTCTCAATACTTTATGGATTGGAATTAACATCTGCAGGACATGAATCAGTTTGGTAATCATCCCGTTCAGTCTGCTCATTAGTGTGCAGTGAGGAACTAACAGTCCTTGTGCAAAGAATACTGAGAATCACCTTGAAGTTTGCAGCTGTAACTTTTATTGTGACAAACTGCCTTGTGAATTTAGGATTGAAATGTGCTCTGAATACCTTACTGCATGTCTAGCCTGTGTTCCTGGATTCCGGTGCGTCTCACACGTGCAGCAAAAACAGGGACATAGTCTGATCTGTGTACCTTTTTGTTATTGTGAAGAATGTGGTAGGAAAAGAAGTCACTTTTTCGGAAGCTCATTCCCCGGCCCCTCTCCCCCAAAATATGCTTAATTTACCCGTTTTTTAAATATAAATTTAAAGCTTTAATATAAATTTGTAGAGTTTCTTCTCTTAATAAATATGCTAACAGAAAAATCATTAAAATACTAGCACATTATTCACTTGACTTAGAATTATCTTCTCCTAAATACATCCCATGATGTAATATTACTGTTTTCTCCCATTCTATACTGCTTATTCTTTGTAATATCAAGATGTACACCATCAATCTTTTAATTTATTTTTTGTCATCTTTATTGCTTGCTCATTCTCTTTGGTATTTTCATCTTATCCTTCATTCCTTTTCTCTCAGTGTTCTAAAAAATATTGATGATTGTGCTGGTAGCACAGCTGTGCTGATAGACCTCCTTGCAAGGTCTTCTGCTGTTCAAAGGTTTTTTTCCTTCTATTTTTCATTGTTTGGCACATCTCTGTTTGCAGCCATCTCTTATTCCCTGATTAATTTGGTATTGCTATTACTTCTGCTGTTCATGTTATCTTTTTTTTCCTAGCAAAAGTCGGTAAAGTTAAATTTTCTGAATTATTCACAAGCCCATATATGAACACCTGCATCTATTATTCAGAACTTCTTATTTTATTTCTTTTATACTAGAGCCTAAATCCTCTTTTATAATTCAATTATAATTGTTGACCTTCAGTATTTTCAGGGTTCTTTTTGGCAATCTCCCATTTATCTCCAAGGTCCCAACAGTCTTTTAGTTATTTGCGATGAGCGCTGCTGTGCAAGGAGCTACATACTTGTTCAAATAATTTAGAGGATCCCTTTCCTCTTTGCTGACTGTTATTAATCATGAACCTCCCTGTGCAATATATTTGAAGTGGCTCCTGGTCTATATTATTTTTTAGCTATTAAATATTATTTACTAGCATACATATCTTTTTTTACCTAATCCTTAATCTTTTATCTGAGAATATTACTTGGTAGTTATTCCCCTTTTAAATTTAAAGAGGTAGTAATGAAAAAAATAATACTATTTTCTTTTGCTTGATGTCATCTGTTTTGCTCCCTCATGTACTACTTTATTTCTGTTCCATGCTTGTCTGAAACTTCTGTCCCCTAGAACACTAGTTGGTGTGCCGTAAGTCTTCCTGTTTAGAAAGTATTTGTACAGTGGAAGTCACAGAGCCACTGAATAATTTGGAGTGGAACCTGAAGACCTGAATGCCTTTAGTCCAGCCTGAGGTCAAAACAGGGTCAGCTCAGGTGGCTCTAGGCTGCTCAGGGCTTTATCCAGCTTAGTCTGCACAAGTCCTCCAGGCAACCTGTTCCAATACTCGACTGTCCTAATGATAAAAGATTTCTCTTCTATCCAGTTAAAATGTATCATTTTAATTTATTACTTGTGTAGAAATATTTTGGTATTTAGATATTAAATTCTATGCTTATTGTTGTGCTTTGGTAGGTCAAAAAGGAGTACCCAGTTATAGAAGTGCCAGGAATAGTAGGGTTCACCATCAATTCATTCATATTCTTTAAAGGACTTTTGGGTCTAGTGCAGCAGAATTAGAAACTGTTTGAAACAGCTTCAGCAGTGCAGTCTAATCTTCAAAAAGCCTTAGTAAAAGAGTTACAAACTCTAGAGCATACCATCAAAATAAGTTTGAAAATATATTCAAAGCACAGGCCTAGCTTTAGAAAAATGCACAAGTGCTTTTATTGATAGCCATATACTTTTGCAATAGCCTGAAACAGGAGAATGTCCATGAAGGGTCGATTAAGTCAGGATTGACTCATGATTCAGTGTTGAAAATCTGATAGGCTTGTTTTTGATTGCTCTTGTGCTGTTTTCTTCCTAATGTCATCTATATTTAAATTACTTTAATTGTATTGTATATTCCAAATTGAAGAACTTTAAGAGAATTTTGATAACTTTTAAAATAATTAAAATGCCTTTTTTATATAATATTTCTATGTTCATATGTTACTCATCTTTCTGTTTCAGTGAATATATGCATAGTAAATATGACAGTAGTATTATTAAAATGTTTTCCATAAAATATTTTATTGCATCATTCTTCTTTTTATGGTGAATGGTGGCAGTGAACAAGCAACTCAATAAATCCAAGTGAAGTTAATAGAGTATTCTTTCTTTTCTGGTGTTTCTATGACAACCAAAAGGAAGAAGAGACTAATGAACTCCTTTCAGGGACACTTTTCCTTTCCTGCATTATTTTACATATTAGACAAACTTCTTTTTAAAACACTTTTCATAAAGATGCCTATAAAACCACAGTTTTATTATTAAGTATGATTATTATTTCATTATATCATTCTGGTAGTACCCAAAAGCGCTAGTCACTTCCCAAGCAAAACAAGGGGCGTGAATGTACACTCTGCACCAACCTAAGAAACAAACACAAGAGGTAAAAAAGTGTGTCAAGTTGGATAAGACAATAGGCTATAAGCTGCCTTTTGTACGCTGCTGATCCTACTGCCAGTATGAGAATATTGCAATGCTCTGGGTTAGGTTGCACAGATATACTCATGAAAGTGAACATACTTGGTTTTAACCTGGCATAAGAATGCATATTGGCTATAAGCTTGAGAATTACTAGTACAAGTGAAATAGGTTGTGAGATCAAATAGTAGTAGCTGAAAATATACTGAAATATGACAGATGCAAAACTTGACTTCTAAAATACCTTAAGATCACCTTATGGGTGATCACTGTGTCATTCTGCATTGATAAGACTTAACAACCTGTACATTTCCACATTCATACCATTTGCTATCTTGTTTGCATTCAAGATGGTGGTGTAATTGCTCACTTTTGTAACAGAAGAGGTGGGTAACACAGCATTCCACTGATGAAGTGAAATGGTAATGCAGCTTCAAGGAGTCATCAGAAATACTAGCTGCCATCCATTTCCAAAACCACACGATAACAGAAGGATATCTTTATACTTTGGGACACATTTCTGTAGTCACTTAAAAGTGGTATATAAATCAGGAATGCTGTTTTACAGGAGTGATTGAGAATGTTTTTTAGTTCATTGTACAGTCTTGACAGATCAGTTTGGGCTTTTTAACACTCTGCAGCTCCCAGCACTGTGGATTTGCTACTGCAAACATGTTCATAATGTGTTGTAGAATCTATTGATAGCATACTAACTTATGCAGCTGGAAGTACAATAGTACAAAAATCAACCTGATTAAGTTTTTTTTAATGTGCTTTAGATAGTCTTGAACACTTATGATTTGAACCAGTATTAAACTGATGATTATTTTGAGATTATTTTAGTAAGAGTGGGTTATGGAAGTAAATATGCTCTGAAGAAGAAAATATTTTTTTGTAAATGAAGGATAAGAAACTTGGGAAATCTGTTTCAGCTGCTTAAAGGGAAACAGTTTTACAAATTTGAAATTCAAAAGAATGCTATCAAATATTTTGATGCCTTAAAAACGTATTTCCCCTTAACCATGATAGGCAGTTAAAAGGCAGAAAATAATGTTTTTTCCTCTGTTTTTTTTTTATCTCTTTCTGTGTCATAGATGTTGATTTTTTTCCCCCGCATCATTTAACTATGTTTCAGTCACTAAGCAGTCTGAATACAACTCTGTGAGTTTTTTTAGTTAGCCACCCAAAAAAATCGTAGAAGATCTTTCCATTTTGGAAGCCAAAGGTAACCTTTTATGCTTTTAATGACTAACTGTATGCTAGATTTGGTCGGGTTTTTTAAGAAAAGTTTGTCCTGCAATTTGGTAGAGATATTTGATGGTACAAAACTCTTGCCATCTTCAATCATAGCTGACCTGTTCCTGTGTGAGAATAGCAGAGAGCAGTATGTCAAAGGCTGTAGTAATCGCCTACGCAGCAGAGGGCTGCCAGCTTGTAGCCAGTGTTTCCATCAGGTTCAATGAAAAGGTGAGCTATTAGAGTTGCACAGGTGAGAAAAGAAACAGAATTGCAGGTAGGGATGAATAGAATGAATGATGGGAGAAACAGATAAAGAATATTGACTGTAATTTTACATTCTAACCAGGAAGAAATCAATCTATTTTTGAAGAGTTTGGTTCTACTGTGTTCCTGGATATGATAAAGTGCATGGTTGAAAACTGATTTGAAACTGTATAGCTGGTGAACAAAAGTCATTTCAGATAACGTGCTCTCATTTAAAAATTGTCTCTGAAATGAATATAAGTGATTAAAAGAAAATATATATCAAAATCATAATTCTGTGACCCAGGTACCACAATAGATTCAAACTTACTTTCGTAATAATAATATCCAAGAAGTACCATAATTGTGATTTGTGTATGTAACCTGGTATGCATATTTTTTTATTATTTTACCTGTCAACAGAGCTTCCTTCTACTCTGGTAGGGGGTTGAAAGATGTAACCTGTAAGTGAATCTCTATCTTACAAAAATTAAAGTGGGTAACTGTATCGATACGTGACTGTATTAGATGAAGCAAAGCTTAATTCCTAACAGGAAATCTCAGAAGAATCAGTTCTAATGAATTAAAATATCATTGAACTAAAATGAAATGAAGTTTTTAATGGAAAATAACTGAACTCATTAATATTTTTTTTCTGTGAAAATACCTAAATCAGATATCTAGAGTATAGATTCCTTTTCTGTTTTCCTATTCTGGTTTCATTTTTTGCTAAAGCATCTACACAAACATTTAATGCTAGTCACATTTTTTTCATTTGAGTTATACACAAACACACAGAAAAATCCTATACTGTCATTCTAATCCAACCTACTGAGCTAATCCTGCATCACCTAATAACACATCCCGTTTGTCCAGGCACAATAATAACAATTTATGAAAGTACATTTTCTTTCACTTAAAAATGCTGTTAATATGGACAATCATGTGATGGATGCTCTGCTTCTTTCTTTCTCTGCGCAGAAAGCAGAAAAGAAACATTTCAGGTTGTCGTGGTTTAACCCCAACCAGACAGCTTTCACTCACTCACTCTCCCCCTTTCTTGCCCTCCCCCTACTCCTGGAGGGACGGAGAGGAGAACCAGAAAGAATGCAACTCCCACGGGTTGAGATAAGAACAGTTTAGTAACTAAGGTATAACACAAATCACTACTGCTACCACCAATAATAGTAATGAGAAAGGAAATAACAAGGGAAGAGAATACAACACCCCATCACCAGCTGACCGATAACTCGCTCCCCCCAGCCCGACCAAGCACCAACTGATACCTCCTCCAACCCTGCAGTCCCTCCTAGCCCTTCCGGGTAACTCTCAGTTACCTCCTGGGCATGACGTACTGTAGTATTGAATACCTCTTTGGTCAGTTTGGGTCAGGTGTCCTGTCTCTGCTTCCTCCCAGCTTCCCTCCTCCCTGGCAGAGCATGAGGCCCACAAAGTCCTTGGCCAAACCAAAACATCATTGTTTTTCAGCTCTGTTCCCAGCTGAAAGTCAAAACACAGCAAAACACAGCACTGCACCAGCTACCAAGAAAGAGAAAAATGACTGCCACTGCTAAACCCAGGACGCAGGTCGTCTACTACTATGCAGTATTACAAAGGAAAATGGTTTCTTACTGTAAATTCTGTCATCCTCTGTTAATAAGTTTTTTATTACTCTAAAAATCATTTGCTGTTAGTCTAAAGATCTAAAGTACCACGGAGGTAAGAGATTATTCAATTCATTGTTTTAATGTTGTTGAATTAGAAGACTTTAATTACTAGGTTGAATGAATCATACATACGTCATTACTAGAGAAAGTCTTATCCTTCCACTGTGATGTTTGGCCATAGTGTGATAGCTATAACTAAAAATTTACTTCCCTCTCTGAGAGGGCTGATGTGAAAACAACCTACTGATACAGGGATGCCTTTTGATTTTTAGAGGACTTCGTAGAAGGGTTTGCAATTACTTAACAATACCCACCTGCTTTTTGGGGTGCCTTTTTATGCCCCCCCCAAGTGCTTCCCTGAGGCCAAGTGCACATATGCTCAGCAGCTTTCTGGCATCCCCCTGCCAAATGCAGCTCTTGCCACATATTTCTATGGTGTAAAAATTACTTTGGCAGCTGTGCTTTTATTCCTCCACCTCCCTGAAGAAGTAAAAGTGCTGTGCTCAGTAGCTGAGCTGCTCATCCACTTGCCAGACACACCAGGGTGTGTTCAAATGTAGCTCCAAGGGTAGGTACAAGTGTGATTTTAATGGTCATAGTAGGTTCGACACTTATAGGTGGAGTTGCCTGCCTTTTTGTGAAACTGCTGATAGATACTTTTTGGCTCAGCATAACCCATCTCCATAGCTGTCTGTGCTCCTTTATAACCCATCTCCATAGCTGTCTGTGCTCCTTTATAACTGTATATCCCCTGCTATCTGCTTAGTTTGTCTTAGGTAGTATTATAAAGAAACAGTTGAAGCTGTGTCCAAAAGGATACCTTTATATCCTTTATATACATGAGGATACCTTTATAAGAGAAGCAAATTCCATTTATTTTACACTGTTTGCGTTACACTTGGTGTTTTCAAGAACACCTGTTATTAATACAGTGAAGAAATAGTGTTCTGTTGCCCAAAATACTGTTTATTACTTGTCTGAGCCCTTCTTTTTGCTGCTGCACCTTTCTGCACCTACTGCTAAATTGCAGCTTTTTAGGGAGGAGACAAGTAGAGTCTGAAAAACATCCTCATCTGCTGGATTACTTCCCAGGATTGTTTGCTCAGCATGGAGCACAATGGATCTGAATTCTGAAACTCTGTAATCCCTCCTGTTGACCCATGTTTGCTTGCCAAATCAATTAAGACAGAAGCTGATGTAGTCAGGAATGGCAAAGTTTAAAGCAGCACCTCTTCAGAAAAACAAGGAGAAACCAGTTCAGTGCTGGTTAGGAGGCAATGTACTTGGCTGGAAGAGTCAGCAGTAATCCTGTGAAACATTGTGATTCTGTTCTTAGGTGGAAATTGTTCCCTGTTGTTTCTCTAAAAGCAAAGTCTAGGAATGAAGGCTCTCATGGCAAAAGTGAAGCTGGGAGTTTTGCTGTGGAAAAAATTCAATGTGTTACAGACAGTCTGCTTCTGAGTCAGAAAATCAGTGTTGTGTGGGGAAAAACATCAATAAATTGTGCCTTTATGTGAAAGATCAAGAGAGAAATGACAGTTGTTCTAGGGTGGATGGTGACCTATGGTATATTGAGCTACTGCAAGCTTCTGCTTTTACAGACATGAAAAAGTTTTTTTTTCTTACTGTTCTGTATGGGAGATAGGAACATCTGATTCAAAGTAGTTCATGGCTTTGTACATGTACCATTTGTAAGTGTACCACTGTTGATTTTCATATTGGGATTTAATTAATTTTTCATTTCATGTGATAGTGTTTCTTGTGCATATTTTGGGCTACTTTTAGTATTGAAAACAGACTAATAATTTTTCCTTATTTAGTTTCTGTGATGTTGTGCATTCTTTTATTTAGATTTCCAGCTTGTCCAGGCAAAACTCATTGCTCCCTTATGCTACAGTATTAATACAACCTTAAGTATATTGTCATTATTTAATAGGCTTTATTAATGGATAATTATGCTGAACAACTACTAGACGGCTACACAGGTTTTTAACATATAAGATTATTGTGTTATATAATTCAAAGCCATAAGAACTGTCCAGTTTCAAGGGGAAATGTTAACTTAATCCCTAGGGAAACATCTGCTTGATGAACATGAGAGGAACATCTCAGAAGACTCAGAAAAGGCAGCAAAAGAAGCAATTATAGCAATCATTTTTCAGTTTTATTGTCTGAGTCATGCCAGAAATGTTGCTAGTGAGCAACATTTAATTAAACTGTTATCAATTTAACTTTGAAGTATTTCATAATCTAAACCTTGTCATTGTCTTTTCATTAGGAAAAGGCTTAAGTGACTATGAAATATAATGAAAAGCCATAGAGAGGGCTTGCACACAATGAAGCTGCTAATCCATTGGAGACATATGTGGGAAACTCATTTTTCAGTGATAGAGTAGAGCTTTGAAGGTTATCAGGACCTTTTATCTTTTAGTCAGCTTTCTCTGAACTTGAAGCCCTATCTATGCAATGCACATCCCAGCAAATATCTTACAGGCTTGAGGTGGAGAGACTAATTTATTACTGCTTTTCCTCAAATGTTTTAGATCTTCATAGCTGTTTATTTGTTTTATGTATTGTAGGAGCCAGAATGAAAATCCAGGACATTAATATTGCAAGTCATAAAAGGTTTATTGCGCAAATTGTTAAGTGCTATTCAAACAAGGTAGTTTTGACACTACAAACATACAGATACATATTTTTGTCAAACTAAAATCATAGATCAGGACCGATCCAGTAATAGCAGGAGTGCAAAGTTTTCCTCTCAGGTTTGTTATTTTTGCATAGGAATCTGTTCATCTGATTAACCACGAACCAGAACAGTACCTGCACTTCACTTTAATATATTATTTCCTATAATTTATTCTTTTAATTTAGCATGGAAGAGTCTGAGCCATAACAAGGTGTCTGTGATAATACTTGGTGGCTTTGACATGTGAACTCAGGCTACTTTTGTTTAGTCTTGCAAACAGTAAGAATAGTTTGTTTTGTGACGGAAAAAGTGAACCCCAGTAGCATCTAAGAGGGTTTAATTATTTGAAAGGAAATTTTCAAAAAGCCTGTTGGCAGAATTTGGAGTGTCTGATACTGAGCATTGATTCTTTGGTTTGAATCTTGCCATTCATAACCGCACACTACCAATGATCACTCTGGGGGCTACCATCTCAGTGTTCGCTGAAAATGCCCATGCCAGGCACTGTAATACAGCTGTGAGTGAAAGCAGTATTTGTGTGTCCCCAGATTCATTTACTGGTGACTAATTACGTCATGCAAAATGTGTTACTGCCATTCTGCATCTACACTGCTGTGTCTGCCCATCAGCAGTAGTTAACAAAGAAGCACAACGTAAATTAGACACTTAATTTAAACCAAAATGTAGCTGCATTCATTATGCTCCTTGGAAAATCTCAACTACTTAGGCTAAATGCTTTCACCAGGCTTTTTGTCTGGGATTTGGTTTTTTTTTTTTGTTTGTTTGTGTTTGTAGGGTTTTTTTGTTTGGTTTGTGGGTTGTTTTTTTTTTAATAATTAAAAGTATTAATTCTGAAGCTTTGACTAAAGTTTGAGATCTGATTTTTTGGGGGGGAGGAGGGGTAGGTTGTTTGGTTTACAATTTTTTACTGAAAATCTAATATCCCAGCTGGGGACAATAACTTCTATGAATATATTTCTGGCTTTTAACTCTTACTGCTGCTCCTTCATTCTACAGAGCTTCAAATAGTGTTGTGATCTCTATCAAACATATTGTTGTGGGAATTCATACAGATCCTGCTTGTACAGGAGTACTGAAAAGTACTATAAACCAGAGAGTGCATGTTTATCACTTACTGTTTAGCCTAAGTCATTTCCCTCTGTCAGAGGTACTGACATCTGCCATTCAGTTGAAGAGTTGAAGGCTGTGACATTCTTATAAATAGTTAGCTCTTTAGGAAAAAAAAAACCACAGTGATTTGTGTTTAAAATATCTGAACTGGGTTGATTGGCTGCCACTGATCATGATGCCAGAATGATGGCTTAACTGAATTTAACTGCATGTCTTACATACTGCTTAACTGAAATTCTCAGTATAAAGCTATGCTCTCTAAATTACAAACTGAAATGTCTCTGCTCACAAACCGAGTTCCTCCTAACTGTAATCAGATAGAGTTAGCAGCATGGTGGTGGGAATGATCAGTAGGACACATGCCCTTGAGCCAGAGAGGGTTAGTGGCATTTATTCCTGTGATGCTGTACAGAGGAATTCCTTGCATGCCATTAAAGTATTTACCTGCATTAGAAGTAAATGAAGTCTTGCACTTGGCAGATAAGGAAACTTATTACAGGAGCAGATGTTGAGACAGACTGTGAATTCTACTTCTGTGCCAAGAAGACAGTATATTGGAGAGAAGTGGATATGTAGCAGGATGGATTCTTTCTAACTCATTTATTTGCTAGCCACAGGGGTTTCAATGGACACTGCTTCCTTTTCAGTACCCCAGAACCCTGTGGCTGGGAATGTGGATTCCTATTCAAAGAATGGGGTTTCTGTGATTCTCAGTTTTCTAGAAGGGATCCTGATATATCTCTATGCTTTGTTTTTTGGAAATAGTGTGTTTACCGTGTTCCATCACTTACAATATGAAATGTACATCTAATAGGAACTTATATGTAAGCAAATTAAAATCTACCTCAAATACTTGCAGTTCTAGAAAAATTATGCAGTGAAGTGCTGGGAAAACAAAATAGGATTCTCACAACTGAGGCTAATTCATCACTTCCTTTCGTCAAATATTTAGAGAAAATTTTAGTTAATCAACCTGCTCTTCAAAAAATATTGAAAAGGTCATACAAATTAATATCCCATTTTGAAACAGCACTTGCATTAAAAAAATACAGGAAGGAGATGCACATATTACCAGAATGGAGTGCAATAGCAGTTAAGTTAAAAATAATGAGGATATAAGATAAAAAGTAATGCTTAATATATGTGAAGTACAATTTTCAGAAAACACATGAGCTCAGTTTTTAATCTGTCTCTTCAATTAGGGGTTCATTTTTTTTTTTTAATTAACAGAAAGAAAAGCCATTCAATACAATCCAAGTAGTTTACCATGCATGCATTGCATGGTAAACCAAGTAAATTGATTATCTACATCTCTGAGATAGCTTCACTTGCTCATTACTGGTAATTACTGCTCATTAGTGAAAAAATTTGTAATCGATGTGTTAATGTCACAGAAATAGCAACAAAACCTCATGTCCCTAGCACAGCGTTTGTCTAAAGTTCTCCTCCCTTAACAGGATCTAGTAAATAGCTCTATATTTTATTACCTGATAATACTTGCTACAATTTAAGCTAGAAAATCGTTTTCTTCATAACATCTCATACATCATGTGCCCATAAATTTCTGGAATGTTTCCTTCAATGCTGTGTTTTTCCCTGGAAGGGATTGATTTTCTTTTTTTTTTTTTTTTAACATGTGTGAGCATTCAGTGGTATTTTCTACAAAATGTCTAAGCACTGCTCACTCTGCACCAATCGTATATAATATATATATAAATACTTAATGGTGGTATTTATAGTTTCCCATAGACTTGAAATTTCAGTAGAGAAAGTTTAACAGGTACAGTTTGGCTGAGGAGGTAAAATTTATTTATTTATTGGATTTATTCAAATAATTTATTCAAATTCCTCTTCCTTGTTGCAACTTCTGTGAGCTGCTAAATAGCAGAGCTATTGCTGACATCAGGCTGTTTGATTAACATAAAAAGGCTTTTGCCTCATTTCATATCTGAATATTTTTGAATATGTAAAAAAACTTTTATTTCATGCTGGTTTACAAAAAAAAAAGTTTGGTTGCATTGCTGAATGCATCTGTAATCTCTAATTTTATGGTAAGAAAAGAGTAGTCTGTGCCTCCTAGGGAGGAGCAGATGGTAGTGTTTCTTATACTTAAAGAGATCTTATGAGATTGCAGAGTTCTTCAGCCAGCAGTTTTTTACTGGAATCATAATATGAACTAATTGCTTTAGGGTGGACATTTTGATACTGAACAAAAGCATACAGGAATCAAAGTTATTGATAATAGAAATAAAGCAAATCCTAAACTAAAAAATAAAAATAAAAAAATTATGGGTTATGTTGAATTCATAGCTCTTGCAAGGTTCTTGTGCTCTAAGATTTTTTTTATATCAAAATGATCATAGAGTCACAGAATGGTTTGGGTTAGAAGGGACCTTAAATATCATCTAGTTCTAACAGCCCTGCCATGTGCAGGAACACCTTCCACTAGGCCAGGCTGCTCAAAGCCCCGTCAAACCTAGCCTTGAACACTGGCAGGGATGTGCCAGCCACAGCTTCTTTGGGCAACCTTTGTCAGTGCCTCACCACCCTCAGAAAGAAGATTCTTTTCCTAATCTGCGATCTAAATCTCTCCTCTGTCAGCTCAGATCCATTCCCATTTGTCCTATCCCTATGCGCTCTTACAAAAAGTCCCTCCCCAAATTTCTAGTAGGCGCCCTTTAGGTATCGGAAACCATCTTTGGTATTAGATCCACCTTTGCTGCAAACCAAGCAAAACATTTAATTGTATTCTTAAGTAGGAAGCTAAATACATAATGATTACTGGAAGCTTCAGGATTTAATTCTTGTATTGGAATTACTGCAGTTTTTTTGCTTTTTATTGGGGGGGGGATTGGGGTTGGGTTTTTTTTTTTTATTCCAGTAGATTTATAAAATCCAATAGATAATTACTTAGAAATCAGAGGCTTGGATTAAGAGAAATTTGCAGGGATTCAACTACAAGATTTTTTTTTTTTAATGTTTCCCTTAAGAGCAGCGTCTTTGTGGTCAAATAGGTAGAAATCTTGTTGTTCTACCTGAAACAGAAAAAAAACTCAGTTAATTCATTATAATCAGTTAATTCATTATAATTAGCTGATAAGATTCTAGCATCCTTTTTTTTGTGTAAAAATATAAAGCAGATAAGGTTATGAGAAGTCCGGTTAGATATTTTGTAATTTTGTCAGTTGGCAAAGATTTTGAACAGGAAGGTTGAAATAAGTGTAAAGTACTTTAATATAAAATGTTGTATTATGCCCAAGAGAATTGAATTGCTGCCTCGAGAGCAGTAGTCGATATTTAAACAAGATGGCTTTTGACTTTCAGATAGGTAGATGGGACATTTTAGTATAAGGAGACTTAGAAGACATTAAAAAGTCAGATATGGGTACTTACAAAATTGATACTTGGCCTTTAAGGCTATTTATAACTTAGGAGAGAAGTGTAATATTAACCAAATAGGGTAAGATACATTAGGATACCATGTTGTACTAGTGCCTGCATTTAAAGGCCATACATACCTGAGCTACTTAGGAAGTCCACGTTTTGGAGTTTATTTAGAAGAAGAAAGCTGTTTTTTTTCTGAAGAGAGATTTCTGTTATTTTCCTTTATTTTGTTTTTCCTAAATCCAAGAGGCTTTCCAGGTGGTGCTGGAATGGCACAAAGTATGGCAGATAGGAAGAAGTAAAAATGCAGACAATCAGTAAAATGTTATTATCATTATTATTATTATTATTCCTTAGTATAAGGTGGTAAAATGGGAAATGTTTTTTACTTTTTAAGATGCTCAAAGATTTTTATTTCAGCAGATTTATGTTCTAACATATTGTAAGAAAATATTGCATAAAATCACTGTTGATCTCATTGCTTTTTGAGTTCCTCATATGGTAAGTATAAACAATGTTATGGTGTAATTATAGTTTATTAAATACGAGGTTACAAGAAGTATCTCTTACTTCTTTTTTGTTTGTCAGGTGGCAACTTGTAAGGCAGTGATGCTGATTCTGGTTTCACCTTCAATAGTGTCTATTCATATATTCCACAGGGTTTAAGAGCTACGTTTCAAACAATAATACTATGCCAAAAATACTATGTGAAACACTGTACTAGGTATTTATAGGAAACTCTGTTTGCTTTTGAAATGCATATATTTTCTGTCACAGAACATGTGATTTACATATGTGATTTGTTTCACAGAAACATACATGAGCAGGATGGAAAAGCCAACCCACACTTCAACTATCACAATTTTTAACTTACAATAGTTCTTCAGTCTGCCTTCACTCAACTAAGAGAATGAAAAATTACTTCTAGAAGAAAATATTTTATGAGTTCAGTGAACATACAGAAGAAGACTTGAAGTGAAATACTTTGTTCTACTGTAAAAAAAATCAATGACTTTTTGGACTGTTGGCTTTTCTCAGGAAACATACTACTTGTTTTGATTGTACTAGGGTCAAGCTTTCATTGTGGGTACTTGCTTCAGTCATTTAAACTTGGTCACATTATTAGTTATGGAGTTATACTGCTAGAAAAGATTTAGTACAGAGGAGCAAGAACACTTGAGAAAGACTGACAGATAGAGAGGCCTCTGTGTACGTGTGTGTTTATGTAAAAAAAAATAAAAATAATAATGCTAGTGGAAAAAAAAATGGTGTATAGCTCAGAATTCTGTAGCTTCAACCCTCCTTAAGGGTTGTATGTAGGTACCGTAAATGTCACGTGCATCTTATTCAGCCTCTCTTTATTGATACCAACATGATTACTGAATTTACAAACATGCAAGCAGAAAATTCTGATCCATTTCAGCATTACGAGAAGTGACTAGTATGTGTGTGGGAAGCTCTGAGAAACCAAGTTTTCTCTTTTTCTTCAAGTTCTTCCTCCTTGTCCTCATTCATTTCATCCCCATGCTAGCTAATTCCCTAAATTACAGGAATGCTTACATGCATCTCTTAAGTAGTTATTTGAAAAATTTTAGTTTGGGGTTCTCTAAGTGTAGTTTAAAAATTATAATTAAGCCCAGATGCAAACCAGAAAGCAAAACAAAAGATCCTGACATCTCCTTTTCTTTCTTTATCTCAGATGTTTCTGCTCCATTACCCATAGGAGAAGGCTTTATATCACTTGTACCTACCCAGCCACAAATTTGTTCTGTCAATTTGAACCCATTTCATAATAAAGATTCATTAGTAAGATTTTCATTTTCTTCAGCTCTTGAGGAAGCTTTGGGAAAATCCTGGTATATGTATGTAATTGCAACACATAGACCCCAAGAACTTAGACAAGATACGTAAGATAACAATAGGAATCAGCAGAACTTAAAGGCTTTCAACACATCTTGATTTTCAGCTGGACGGGGAGGATGATTTTGATTTTCTCTTTCCCTTCTCAGACACTGGAACAGTTTTCTGATAGTAAGCTAATACTAAGCTAGAAAAAGTTGAAGGCTGGGCTTTGATCCAGAGTAAATTTTGTCCTTTACATCTGAAGAGAGTTTTGCATATCTTTGTTATATTGGATGTTAGTTATAGTTTTGGAAAATAATTTTGCAGAAAAGTTGTTTCAAAAGCTTCAGCAATTTTCCTTTTCTGCTTCTGGGTTGTGGTTCTTCTCTAACTAATAGTGAAAAGGTGACAGCCTTCACTGCAGTTTGAGTTCTTATTTGAAGAATAAATCTGAAGAACTCTTCTGGGAAAAAAAAAAAACAAAACAAAGCAAAACAAAATAAAAACAAAAGCCTAAACAAAAACCAACCATGTCTTTCGCCACCATTTGAAATATTGAAAAATCGGTGAATAACTTCTTTCTGTCCTGTTTACAGACTTTTATGAAGGAAGGAGGACAGATACATGTAATTATACTACTAAAATAATTGCTGTTACCTTTTTCAATTGTTTGGCCTTGGTTACGATAAATAGGTCTTGGTTATTATAGGTAGTTTTAACAAGTTAAAACAATTATGTTACACACAATATGTAGCGAGTTACTAAAAACAATCTGTTTCAAGTAAGAGGGAAGTTTCCTACTGATTTAGTGTACTATTTCATCAGTACTTGCAGTGAGTATTTGACGGAATTTTTACGTTATTTTTACAAATGTAAAATAATATGTAATCAGCTGTTATGTAATAGATTTTATAAAATATAGGAATAATATTTTGATTATTTAAAGTACAGTGTTTACATTTTCCAGTGTTTGAAAGGGGTTCACTTGAATAATTATTGTTACAGAAAAACAACTTATTTAATAAGCTTTATAGTAGGAGATCTTGATTAACCGGAAGTCCTGGCTAGTGTATAAGGTGATTTGTGTTTATGCCTTTTAATTTAGTGACCCACCAGGAGGAATGGCTTCCAAAGTATTTTGTACTTGAACTGGATAAAGATAAGAATGATTGTGAAGACTGAATTTTGTCAGTGATTATTAAAATCACTAAACTTCAAATACTGAATTATTTCTAGAGTGTTGATAGACTAGAAGTTACCAGTCTTTATTAAAAAATCTGATAAACTGGAAAGTAAAATACAAATGTAGTGCAAGTACAAGAGTTTTCCCTAAATTATTTCCCATTCACTGGCTTCTGCTTGTGAATTCACTGAAGCAAAAATATACACAGTCACTTACTGAAGTTCAACATCTCCTAAGTGAACTCAGTGACAAAATGAATTTGAGGACATCCACAGCATTTGATGGGGATGTCAGTTATGATTCTTTCTATAAATTCAACTAGCATATGTCAAGAATCATCTCAGTGTTATGGTACTCTGCATGACATAGTTTGGCTCATAAAAGTTATGGGAATTCAGGCTGATTTTAGAATACTTACAATATATTGTTTTTGTCAAAAGGTTAAAAAAAAACAAAAACAAAAAAAAACATAGCAAAATAAAGTGGAGAAATTACTCAGTATATAATTTTATTATGAGATGGCTAACAGTAAAACAAGGAGCAGGAAACGTGAGCATAAATATGCAATATATACAGGGAGCATCCTGGTCAGTATTTCTAAGACCTTTCAAAATGTCTTGTCATAGGATCTGTAGGGAAAATACCTGTTTTCTTTAAATATTGCAGCTGCTTCTTTGAAAATGTTCTTAATGAGCTGAAATCCAGCATTACCTAATAGAAGTGTGATCAATGAAGGCTTTGCTTAACTGGGACACGTAGCTGGTAGTTGATTCTCTTATCTGTGTCTTCTAAGGTTTGATTCTGCGTTATTGAAATATTTGATGTTCTATGTGCCAGTTAAGTATACCCGGAAATGGATTTTTGGTTCAATAAGAACCATTTGAGACAAAATGTAAGAGGAAAGTTCATATCTAAATGACAGGTCATGGACCTTCTGGGTTTACACCAGTATGACTCATGTTTCCAATGAAATTTTCTTGCATGTGGCAAAGTAATACAGAATCATGCACACTGTTCATAGCTATTTTTGCTCTACTCTGCACAAGAGTTCCAGCAGGTGGATTTCCCAGATAAATCCATCCAAAACACTGCTCAAGTTTTCAAGTCAAAAATTAGTCTAAGCAAGGTGGAAGTACCCAGAAAGTTTTAATAAAAGCTGCAAATGAGAAGAGTTGAGGGTAGAGGAATGTCAGTCTAGCAGGTACTTGAACCTAGTTCCGAGCTGTTAATGTAACATAAACATACATATTTGTAATATGAAAAAAAGCCCAACTGTTTTAGAGGAAAAGACATCTAAAATGAGATTTGATGTCTCTTTAAGCAACTGACAATGCTGTAAGTCCTTACCTTTATAATAAAAATCATTTAACTGATTTCTCTTTAGTTCATAACTGCCATTTTTTAATACCATCTCTGCATTCTCTGACAATATTGTGAAAATCGAAATTGATGATTGAAATGTGTTGGCAACTTGATGAATCGTATGTTTTGTTTTGTTTCTTAGAGTAAGCATAAGATGTATACCATTAAGATAATGAGTAAAGAAGGGTCATCTGAAGGAATCTCCTCTCTAGTCCTGCTTAGAGAAGCAAAACAGACAGGATCTGTCAAAGAGGATGTATGAAGAGCAGCATGGAAAAGCAATGCATTTTCCTTGGCTTTAGCAACACGTGACAATAAAGGAAAAATTCAAAGACTGTTAAGGAGATTTTATCTAGCTGCCTTCATGATAATATTGCAAACTGGATTTTACCTGACTTAATGACATACCTATTTAAAGCTGCTAGGAAACATGAAGACATTTCATTTTAAAACATGAGTAACTTCAGATGTAGGGAAGAGAACAATAGCTTGGAGGCATAGGCAGTAGGTCAGCCAGCAGGGAAGCCTTTTTGTATGGGATTGCAGTTTCAATCATAAAGACATCTCCATGAACTTGCACACTTCTTCTCCAGTGCTGGGATCATAAACAGCACTGTCTTGTGCAGACTATTTTTTTGTGTTCTTTCACCTTTTGCTTTCAATGCCGTGGCAACACAGCAGCTGTTGCCTCCTGCCACCTGTCAGCCTGCCCTTAGTCACTCGGTGCTATCCAAGCTCCTCAAAATATGTCTTGCCCAAACAGGAAACTGGGTCACAGGCAGGCCCAAGTAGGCCAAGTTGTTGCATGTTATTGTCTGGGTCATTCTGTTCAGCTTCTCCAAATCCGTTTATTCTTTCTATTTGTCCTGGGTTCAGCAGTAACAGTCATTTTTCTCCTTCTTAGTAGCTGGTGCAGTTCTGTGGTTTTGACTTTTCTGAGTCTCATGCTCTGCCAGGAGGAAGCAGACACAGGACACCTGACTCTAACTAACCAAAGAGGTATTCCATACAACAGCACATCATGCCCACTATATAAACTGGGGGCAGTTACCCAGAAGGGTTAGATCACTGCTCGGTTGGGCTGGGTATCGGTCAGCGGGTGGTGAGCGGTTCTGTTCTCTTCCCTTGTTATTTCCCTTACCATTATTATTATCGGCAGTAGCAGCAGTGGTTTGTGTTATACCTTAGTTACTGGACTGTTCTTATCTCAACCCTTGAGAGTTAGATTCTTTTGAGTCTCCTCCCCATCCCTCCGGGAGCGTGAGCAAGCAGGCTTCATAGCAGCTGGGCTTAAACTATGATGCCATTAAAACCTACTCAGTGCTGTGATGTTTCAGCCATGTTTGTTCAAGGCTCAGCACCCATTTGACCGTATAGTCATATGCTGTCCATCATGACAGCCACAGAAAATAATGTGAATATTTTTAAAAGTTGTGAAGCTGAAGGTACAGAAAGGGCTGTCATATAAAGCATGAGTCATAAAATGCTTTGCCGTGACTGCTTGGCAAAGGGAGCTTTGTAACAAAATGTGATGAACCAGAGGTAGTGCTTACTTCTGGCGTAGTATTTCCATTTCCAATTTTTAGATAAAAATCTTGGCCAGAGATGTTATAAAACACATCAAAAGCTGCCCTGTGCTGCCAGCATCACTGTTGTGTGTGACAACTCCTGGCTTATAACACCCACCCAGGCACTCTGTGTGGAGATGTTTATTACTGGTACCATCAGTCAGGCTTCACTTGGAAACATTTAACATTGGTCTGATATGTCCTTTAGCTTGCCACAGAGTGACTGTGTAAAGCTTCTCTCTTTCAAGCAGTCATAAAATAATTCAGGTTTGGAAGGACCTCAGGAGTTCCATAGTTAACCGGCTGATTGTCAAAAACCTCCATGGATGGACACTCCAGGGGCTTGCTGGCCTACCACCCAGCTTTCCTCATGGGAAGAATTTTATCCTCGTATCCAGTCAGAAACTCTCTTGTTTCAAATACTGTCAATTTTGTTTTGTCCTCCTGACATGCCTTGGCGCTGGCTTCTCAGGGTCAGAGAGAATCTGATTTTATTTTTTCTTTAAGTCACTTACTTTAAACTCATTGCATGTGTCATTCTGAAAATACTTCCTCTATAGCTGATTTTAATTTCTTATTCTTCTATGGATTGTAAGAGGTTATGTTGCACTGCATGGTTTTGGATAGCCATGCATCTTTTTGATGTGCCAAGTTTATGGATTCTTTTCTGACATTTTGTGTGCTTCACTCTTGAAGAAAATCAACATACTTAAGAGATTTCAAAATTTAAAAATCTATTAGGAAGGAATATGTTTGTGTTTAAGTATATGCTCTACCTTTAAGCATGTGTTTCCATCCCTTTGAGCTACGATTTGCATGGGTTTTAAAACCCACCTAAATATATTAATATGTAGAGATTGGACTATATCTTGATTTTGTATGTATGCGTCGAGAGATCAGGAAGAGGAGTTACAGTAATAAGTAAAACTGTATTCTCAACTACTTTAAGTTCTTTCCATTAACTAGGAACACAGTTAGGATGTATTATTGATGTCATGCAATATGTCAGTTGCTAAAGATTTTAATTCCCTTCTTCAATCCTTCCGAAGCAAATGATGTGATAAGGTTTGCACTTTGGAAGTCCCAGCAGTCTGATACTGGTACAAGCTGGCACTTCAGCAACTTGTTTTTGTCAGCTTGCTGCCTACCTGCAGCCACTGCCAAATACATGAACCAGATCCCTCAATGTGGGTGAGAGCAGGGAATGCTCTGCTAGACATTTTGTGGGCTGAGGGCTTTATTGTGTCTTAACACTGCTGCTCACATTAGTAAGCTTAGAGCATTTGCCATTGCTCAGTATGAACAACTGGATGGATTATCCCTCATGTTGGCAAAAAGCTTATGGAGGATTAAAGGAAGAGTATAGCTGCTTACAGTCACCATATTTACTTTTTTCTCTCTGCCAGCAGAGTCTGGTTTTCTTTCTTATAATTCATCCAGTCCAGATTTGAGTGTTGTAGTCATTATAGTGAGCAAACATGCACTTGCCATGATGGGGACCTGACTGACAAGAATATTTTGTGGCAAGGTAAGGGGGATGTCAGTGCACCTGTAGAGGTGAGGGACAGAATGCAGCAAGCCAGATCTCTGTCTCCCCGTTTCCACTGGCTCATGGAGTAGGTGGTCAGCAGAACAAGTAATGGGTGCACAAGTATACAGTCACTTAACCCTCTGTGTATCTGGGATCTTTGAGTAGGGATGGCTCCAAGGTGAGCACAGATTGACACAATGCTCTGTGAACAAGGACACTTCTCTGACTGGCAGTCTCTGTCCTTGTCATCACATCCATCCCTGGTCACTGGCTTGTGAGAAGAAACCAGGTCAAGGAGTTGGGGCTTGGAACAAAGAGCAATGCATAAATACATAGTTTTATGCCTGCAGAGCCTGTTCAGAAACTGTCATACTTCAGTAGCAACAGTGTCCCTTGTCACATCTTTCTGCAGCTGACTAAGGCCTTGAATCATGGTTTAAGCCCAGCTGGTAACTCAGAACTGCGCACTGCTTCCCCCGTGCCCTCTCTCCAGGTGAGATGGGTGGAGAATCAAAAAAATGTAAACCCCACAGGCTGAGATAAGAACAGTTTAATAAGTGTAATATTAAACTAGTAATAATAAGGGAAATAACAAGGGGAGAGCATATAAAACTGAAAGAAAAAAAAACCAAAACCAATAAACACCAGTGATGCACAACAAAATTGCTCACCAGCCACTGACCAATACCCAGCCCTACCTGAGCAGCAATCTGTCCCTTCAGGTAACTTCCCCCATTTATATACTGTGCATGACATGCTGTGGCATGGAATACCACTTTGGCTAGTTTGGGTCAGGTGTCCTGTCGCTGCTTCCTCCCGGCTTCTTGCGCAGCTCCTCACCAGCAGAGTATGAGAGACTGAAATGTCCTTGATCAGGATAAGCACTACTTAGCAACAGCTGAAACACTGGTGTGTTATCAGCATTGTTCTCAGAGTGAAGCCAAAACACAGCACTGCACCAGTTCCTAGGAGGTAAAAAAAATTACTGTTACAGCTGAAACCAGGACACCTTGTAATTATCATCTGTGCTTTCATCTTCCAGAGCCTTTCCAGGTAGAACACTGCATTTCCATTTTGGTATATGAAGAAGAAAAGTGAAAAATAATTCAGTTTATTCGTTATCATTTTCTATGGTTCTTCTGTCACTGCTCACACCATATTTTTGTTAAATAAAAAAAAATAAAAGCACCCTAGTTAAAAAAAAAAAAACAAACTGCAGTCAAAAGAGAGACGGCACTTGTTTGTAATACTGCTTGACTTAATGTGAGCTCCTGCAATGTAGCCATGTCCTGGGCTCAGCAGCAGCAGTCATTTTTCTCCTTCTTAGTAGCTGGTGCAGTGCTGTGATTTTGACTTTCAGCCTGGGAACAGCGCTGATAACACCAATGTTTTTAGTTGGGGCTGAGTAATATTTACTCTGACCAAGGACTTTCTGGGTCTCATGCTCTGCCAGGGAGGAGGGGAAGCTGGGAGGAAGCAGAGGCAGGACACCTGACCCAAACGAGCCAAAGAGGTATTCCATACCACAGCATGTCATGCACAGGATGTAAAACTGGGGGCAGTTACCTGGAAGGGTTAGAGCACTGCTTGGTCAGGCTGGGGTCAGTGGGTGGTGAGTGGTTTTACTCTCTTCCCTTGTTATTTCCCTTATCATTATTATTATTGGTCGTAGCAGCAGTAGTTTTGTGTTACACCTTAGTTACTGGGCTGTTCTTATCTCAACCTGTGGGAATAGCATTCTTTCGATTCTCCTCCCCATCCCTCGGGGAGGGGAGGGGGGGAATGTGGGCAAGCGGGCTTTGTGGCAGCTGGGCTTAAACCACAACAAGCCATCAACAATAACTATCAAATATACTTTGGCAACTCTGATGTTAGGTCGAGATTTGAGTGGAATGTTCAATACTAGCAAGTGAGCAAGATATCAATGCATCAAATATGTAAGCCTAACCTTTGGGAAAAATTCCTGTGACAGGGCTTTGTTGATAATAGCAATGCAAGCTCTGAGATCAAATAAAGTATCAGCTGGAAAATCATGACTTTCTTATATTAGATGTTAGCCATGCTTAGGATCTTTACCCTCATTAGCTATAGAGTTACTCAGGCAGAATTAAAGAATGCTGTTGCCCTATAAGTGATATTTTTATTTAATAAACCTCTCAGAAACTGTATTTATGGACTTACATATAAAACAATTTGAAGTGCAATGATTATTTCTCTGATCCGACACCTTCTGCACTTCATTGTCTTTGGATTAGTCCCTATATATATGCATATATCCCAAGTAATGATGGTACATGCAGGAAGCTTGTGTCTAAATGTCCTTCCCTCTGCTTCCTTCACTTACCAGCACAAAGTGTGGCTGGACTGGGGCCCCAGGAAAGCTGAAAAGCTCAGCTGAGAATAGACTTCACAGAAATAAATGGACATATTGGAAGCAGAATGAATGCTGAATGGAAGTTTCACTGTGGAAGATTTTTCATGCTGAGGGTAGGGGAAAAAAAGATGACAGCAAAACCATTTTTAAAATGCAGAAATGTGTTTAGTTATAAAATCTACAATAAAAAAATAAGAAAAAGAAAGGAAGATAACAAAATCAGAGAGGGAAGATGAAGAGATGTGCCATGAAGCAGCCAGAAATTAAGGGTGAGTCATTTTGATGCAGGATAGTATACCACTTCTATCCCGCTTAAGATTCTCATACAGAATTGTGCAGCTTATACACTCTGTCAGAGAGAGAGAGAAAGAGAATAATATTTTCTGTGGGAAATCTATAGTATGAAAGGTCTCTAGGTCCTGGCGAATAACTGATATCCTGTAAGCATGTATGTAGAAACATAACAACTAGAAAAAAAAGAACACCCCCCCAAAAAAAAAAAAAAAAAACAAAAACAAAACACCACAAACAAAAAAAACAACAGCAACAAAATAACTGACTAAATCCTTGTGGAAAAAATGTTATTTAATTTAAAAAAAAAAAAAACTTTTTTTTATATTTTCCAGTCTTCATGCTTTTGCGATATATGCTTTGAAGGTTTCTGAGCACCTGTGAATGTCTAAAAGTTTTTTTATGTACAGTAGAGAAAATGTTGTACATTTCTTTTTTCGATAGAAGACCAGCAGGTGACATGCAGACTTTGTAATATATTACAGTTTTAGGGATTTTCTTACCTAAATTTGAAATTATTTCAAAACCGTTATATGAGAACGGTCAACAGTGCTGTCAACACAGAGGTAGCAGGAACTGTATGGACTATCTGCTTGGTTGGTGTTTGGCTCTGAAACTTAAATAACAGAAACTAACTAAATTATCAGCATCTTACATGAACTCCTTGCCTGATGACTTGGTACAATCCTGTCTCTGAGAGTGGTCTGATGGTGAAAGACCTTGTTTAAGGGGTTGAATTTGCATCTCTTGGACCTGCAGTAGATGCTGGAGTTACTTGGAACTATGATTCTCAGTAAGCAGAACTGACAGTAAACAGAGTAAGACTTGATGGTAGATCATGAAGTTTTATTTAGTAGCTAAGAGGTTTTAATACCTAAAGCACAAGTGGGTTTAGCTGTTATTTCAGTAGCTATTAGTTTTAGTTGTTAGTTCAGTATGAGGCACTGGCAAGAGGAACAGTGGTACTATAAGAGGTTTTCCTCCCCCTAGACTTGCAGAGACTTAAGTAATGAATTTTGCTGATGACTGATGTTATCCATCTTAGAAATAGAATGAAAATAGATAAAGTTTGTAATAGGATTATATTGTCTTAAATTGTCAATGCACATAAACTCCCAACCAAATTTTTTCCTAAAAATGAAAAAACTACCCCTTATCCCTAGCCGTCTCTGGAGCTATTTCAAGCCTAAGATTTAATAAATATGTTGCATTGAATGTACTTATCTAAGGCTTTGCAAGTTTGTTAGATTTGAGTTCTGGTTGTAGCTGACACAATTCCAAAGTTCCCTGCAGACAAAAGGAAATGATTGTTTCTTAAGAAACCAAAGTTAAAATTAATTTACCTTCAGAATTACAGTTTTGCTGTTTAGAAGTACTTATCAGATTTTCACTTAATAACAAGTAGCACTTGCTAAGAATATTGCCGCCTTCACTCCTGTTGTAACCATAGAGAACACTAGAGATTCCTGTGTAAGGTTAGTCTTTGTTTTTCTATTTGTTTGGACTTTTTTGGTTTTTTTTTCATTTGTTTTTTAGATAACTCTCCACTGCTTGGCTCATTTTTGTGGGTTTCTTAAGAATGGGTTTGATGGAAATAATTTTTTAGGTGATACTGGTTCCTTAAGTTTGGAATGGGATCTCACCTTTCACTCACTAACCTAAAATAGCTTGTTGAGAGTTAGAGCACATACCTTTGCATCCCATTTCATGATGAGTCTATAACATTATCCTTAATTCATTGCTTCATTTTTAATATTCCAGTGCTAATGCAACATTAATATTGTAGAATCAAATGCTCAAAATAGGTCAGCCAAACAGGTTGGAGACTCATCCTTTCCTTTTCTGCCTTCTGTGTATTCAGAAAATGGTCTTATTAGTGTTAAATACCAATAGTCAAGCAATGTATCATATCATGAAATTATAATGTACAGTGGGCTACATATATTTCATTTTGCTCTCATTAAGGTCCTTCTATTGTGGATGTTCCAGAAGTAGAAGAAAATTTATTTTTTTAATCTTGTTACAATCAAAATCATTGAACAGTTCTTCTCAAGAGAGAAACACTATCACTATGATATGCTTTATGAACTTTTGCCAGCAGAATTCAGCTTGCTCTGATTCCAGTCTGAAATGTGAATCTCTACAATTAACTTTGACTCTGCCTTTTCTATAAATAATAGCAGATACAAAATTCCCCTCCTGATTTGTAAGCCTTAGTGTTTTGAATCCCCTTTAAAAATCTACCCAGAGAGACAAAAGTTGAAGGAAGTAAACTTAGCGTCTAATAAAGGTAGGTGAAAATTAGAATAAAACATGGTATTTTATATGAAGTAATGCATATGCTCTTGTTGGAACAGAATTATCTGTGTCAGGTTTATCTATTTCATGTATTTGCATAGAGTTCATTCCTTTAGAGGTTAATATGTTTATATTAAATTTTATCATGTTAATCACTGAAACGGAATAGGTAATGTTATCCAGAACAGAACAAGGGTCTTGACTTACTCTAAGTCAAAGAAGGAATTTGTGAACTGTGACTAATACCATTTCAACTGTTAAATTATTCTGCCTTAGCACAAGCTGCAACATATGGCAGTGAATCTGTACAGTAGGATTTTGCAAGTGAAAGAACAGAGAAAATTCTATGGACAGTTGGAAGTCTGATGCTGAGGCAATCACAGATTTTGTGGAACATGTAGGCTTTTCTTATTCTCTTCATGAAGTAAATTTAGAATGACATATATAGTTCAGCACTTGTCACACATAAATCTAAGTATATTGAGAAATATGCTTTAATTTCTCTTGTGCCTTTTAACTTAGGGGTAATCTTGATGTTGCGTATGGGGTTTCCATGTAATCCTCTTATATATGGGACTTTGAGGATGCGGGAGAGCACATACGTAGATTAGACAGATGACATCTTTAAAAAGTACATTTTTAAGAAGCAAGAGAATAAAAAAATTCCAATCCTAGTAGCTAGAATATGGCATGTACTTCTTTTCAGTAACAGACAGATTAAATTTGACTATGATATGAGTGCTGGAAGAAACTTTGCTTCCATGGGTCACCGTACTCATTTTGTGTTTCATAATGGTATCAGATGTGTGAGAGAAGCTCAGAAAAAGGAACACTTGAGACACGAGAAGTTTATATTCAGTGAGGTGACGTGACAGAGTTAAAGGGAAGAGACAATTTTGTAGCAGGAATGAAAATAATAACAGTATATAGAAAAAGTGGGCTAGACATGTAGCAGTGCACACAGTGAATGCAGACTTGTCTATGGGAGCCCAGCCTTTCCAGCAGGCTTCATGTCCCATGCGAGTTTGTCTTGTCTTTATTTTCTAGGATGATCTCTCTTTCCATACTTTTTATTAAACAAATTAGGCTCCATCTAAACATTTTACTATGTTACTTTCTCAGCATTGTGGTCTGTGGTTTTTTTTTTATAGGTTATGTTTCTTTGTATAGCTTATGTATCTTGTATAATTTTAATGTTTGGCAGAATTTGTGTTCTGTAGTCTTAACTCCCCAGCTATATTATCCAGCAATATCTGTAGCAGTTTATATTTTGTTCTTCAGCTGAAATATTTTCTTGGCTGCTCATTAAGTGGCAAAACGTCTTCCAGGAGTATTTATATCCATAGAATGTAATTAACGTGGTTTACTTCACAAGGAATATACAAATATATATGAATAAAGAGAGACTTATCATAATTTCAGTAACACTTTAGATTACCTTGGGAAGTTTTGTCCAGTGTGTAAGTACCTGTATGCACAAGTTGATTCACATCCTCAACTAAGGAGAAGGAGTTTTCATTTCGTCTCTTTTCTACACTGAATTTATGCAGCTTTCTGTTCTCTGAGAGCGAAAGTAGTACTTAGCTGTAACCTTCTGCCACAGAGACCCTATTCAGTATACCTTAGCTAGAGAGAGTCTCAGCAGTGCTATATGTGTTTAGAGCAATAGTGAGGTTAAATCAAGGCAACAATGAGGAGACCTTCAAAGTTTGCAAAGGGAAACAGATTACATTTCTATCAGTAAAAAGGTGGGGTCTTGAGGTTTTGGTGGTTTTAAAAAAAAAAAAAAAACCAAAACAAAACAATAAAAACAACAATGTGGAAGATTAAAGAGTAGAAAAAAAAATGCTTGACTTGATATGTTAGGATGTTGAAGACTAAAAGTAGTGGAGTCCAATACATAAAGATTTAAAGAATATACATATAAAGAAAGAACAAAGGTGTCTAAGAAATAGAGTAAATTTAATAAGTGGTTCTTTAAATAGGCACTATACAAAATAAAAAAGAAAGTATTGATCAGTATGTGTTGAAAGCTAGTGACAGGGATTAGTCTGACTACACAAAAGACGTAAATCTTCACATAGTTGTTTGAGCAAGATAATATTGTCCAGTCTCTGAATTGCTTTCATCTTGGTAAGACATATTCTAAAGCATCTTAACAGGACAGTGACAGCTATTCAAGACTGACAAAAGACCATAGCTGCATTAAACTCACCATTTCTCAAAAAATAACAAAAGCAAAAAGAATAAAAAAATATTTAATGAGGACCTAGGTTGACAGAAAAGCAAAATTAAGCCTTCTTCCACACACTAATTAAATCAGCTTCATTAATAAATATGTTTTTTTAACTATATGTAGTTTTTGACTGAAATGTCAGTTTGTTAATATGTCAGTTATTTTAGCATGTTGTAGTTGTGGTCTTGGGCCCTAGGTACTGAAATTGATATTCAAGCAGAGTTTGCTTAAATTTGTTGATTTTCAATTCAATTAGTTAATTGAATTGAATCAGATTAACAGTTGCTTCACTGAACAATTCTTCAACTGTCTGCTTTGTATTTGCATAAGTTCTTCAGCTATGATCCACCTCAACATAAAAATTCAAAACTTTTAAGGTGAGTCCTTTGTCTACTGCTGCGTGAATAACTGTGAATAACTGTGTTTAGACAGCCCATTAAAAACAAACAAACAAAAAATAAATTAAAACCCAAAATATTTATTTCATAGATAATGAGGGTTTATTGTCTAGATCCAAATTTTCTGGAATAAGTTACTGCAGTGTTGTCATGATTTCATATTGAATTGCAACCTTTCCAGATATATATTTTAGGCATGTAAAAAGTGTAAGTTACTGTTTTTGCTGCTTCTTTTATTTATTTATTTATTTATTTTACCTTTTAAGACTACATTTAAAAAATACAGCTTTTAGAATTTCAAATGTAAATAAGGGGAAAAGTCAGCAGGAGCTGAAGACGTTTTGCAGCTTAGAAATGGCTTCTGAATCACTGTGATGTTCTTCAAGTGAGGAAGTAATTAAGAAATACAGATTTGGTACTTGTAATTTTATTCGAAATAGCTTGTGAAAAGGGACTTGGACTTTCACTAGACAAATGACTGTATTTAAAGTGCTAGATTTTTAGTAATAGCACTGTGATATTCATCCTTGAGAAATTAATAGTCAGTACTGATTAGGATACTGTACATAGTCTTCAGTCATTATTACACCAGATAGTATTTGACTGAAGTTCCAGTTAGGTGCAGATTTTTTTTCAACATTTGCCTAGATTCCCCTTGATATTGTCAAACAATATTTTCTTCTTATGTACCTGGGACTTATGAACCTGGAACTTGGAATTACTGTCACCTACTTGACCTGTTCATCTGGTATTCATATCATTGTGGGGGTCTCTGCTGAAGATCTCCAACCAAAAGAGAAAATGTAGGTTTGTCAGTGTGCAGTGGTTATACTGTGCTTTGATAATCCTGCATGTTGGTTTTCTGTCTAAAATATATGAATAAAAATACTGGTTAGTATGTTGCATGTTTGGAAAACTGATCTTAAAAAATAACAATCTGTTTAGCATGTTAGTACATAGACCTAGAGAACTAGTTGAAATAATAAAACCAAAATATTACACTTAAGGAGCTGTTGATGAGTTTGGTGTGTGAAGCTCCAGTGTCAGTTGTCTGCTATTATGAATGAGTGTTTTCTCTTGTTTTCTTAGCTTTTTAAATTTTTTAACTTTCATTCTGTTCCTGTTTTAAAATTAATTAGAAGGTTATGAGATTCATTAAGGAAATTTCGTTTTAAAAATTGACTCCCATGAAAGCAATATTTGGTGCCTTGTAACCATTTAGTCATTGGGTTCCATCCAAGAGTATTGAATTAATTTTTTACTGTTTCATGTTGTACTTAAGCTTCAAGTACAAGGGATGACAAGGAGTAATTGTAATCACCATTCAATTAAGAAAAAAAAGGAAATTGGAGTCGCTAAAAAAGAACTGAGTCTTGTGGTACCTTGTGAGAGCTCTGATGGGTCTTGCCTTAAGCCAAAAAAAAAAAATCCATGGTTTTAGGGCTCTTTATCCTGTTGACAGTAGAATCTTTCTAAAAAAGCTGAAAACGAGCATGTAAGGCAGAGAAAATATTAAACTCTCCTGATTTTTATTATTATGTCTTTCTCAGTGTGTATTGGAGCATTTTCTAGAACTCTCCTAGGAGGCCACAACCCTATGAACCTTATCCAAATAAGAGGTTCAGAGAAGCATCCATTCTGTTGAAGAACTGGCCAACGGAGACCTCCAAATATGTCCTATCTGTCCATCATTAGAGAAACATGATGCGCTAAAATCCACTTTTCACAAGTATTGTTTTCTGAGGCTTTCATAATTCTCAATTTTGCTGTTCACAGAGAGCGAAGAAGTGTACCAGCGCCAGGTGCTGTCTATTTCCTGTATCGTCTTTGGCATAGTCGTAGTGGGCATGCTTTGTGCAGCGTTCTACTTCAAAACAAAGTAAGAGCCTTCATCTACTGTGTTTGTTATTGAGCTTCTGTCCTTTTTACAGCTTAGAATTCTTCAGTTTCTACCCTGCTTTTGAAGCTGTTGCTATCTCTGAACAGGCTAGAATATTTCCACAAGGCTACCCTATGTAAAAAAGGTAAACAGGAATAATATGTGGTTTGTTTCTATTTTCTGCTATCTGGAAAGAATTGCATTCTTTCCAGTTCTTTTTTTGACAACAAGAATTTTGTGTCTTTTGCTATCACTGCAATAATCACTCTCCTCTTCTGAAAAATGAAAGTTTCAAAGTATCATCTTTTTGCATTTTTTTATCTCTGAATGTCCCTATTATTTCTGTATGCTGATAAAGGTAGTTAGAAATGCAGAGAGAAGTTCTCTGCAGATATCTCTAACCTGTAGCTACAGATAGATGTAAACTGTTGATGTAGTTGTATAATGAGTATGTGTAACGTACAAGCACATTGAATCACCCGAATATAGTGGAATCATCTGTACTAAACTATCTTAAAGTAAACCGGTTTCCACTGTATTGTTTATCTTCCCAACTGAACATTATTTTATAATATTTATTGTTATGTGTCTAATTTAAGTTGCAAAAACCTCATAGCAATTACATGGCATGCTTGTCAGTGCCACTCTATCTATAAATATGTTCTGTATGGTTGTCATCCTTATTTCTTCTTCCAGTTGGAGCTAATGAGAAAACATGTATCAATATGAATAGTACCTCCATGAGATTAGTCATGGTGGATGAGTGTCAACAATGTGGAGGTTTGCACTATTTAAAAGTTTGGATGCTTATCTGAATCCCCCTTTTTATAACTTATTTTAATGAGTAGGGACTCTGATGAGGACTACCTTTTATTAGGAAAGAAAAAAAAGAGAGTACATTTCTAGATCTACATTTCCAGATCTACATTTCCATATAAAAAATAATTTAAAAAAATGTTGGAAAAGTCACCAGACCTTTTTTTTTTACTCTTTTTTCTTCCCCTCAGACTTCAGGGGTAATTTGTGCATGACTTGAATGAAGATTTGAGTTGGTTCGTGTTTCATTTCCTATCTGCTCTAATGTTTTGAGGGATTGTATTTCATTGTTCTTTGGACCTTGAGTATGACAGTGACACTAGCTAGGAGGATGCTGTGGCAGCACAGTTCCTCTCTGCAAACTTCTTAGATGTACTATAACTGACAAGGGAGCTTAAGCATCTCACATATGAAGACAGGCTGAGAAAGTTGAGGCTGTTCAGCCTGGAGAAGAGAAGACTGTGGAAATCTCATAGAAGCCTTCCAGTATCTGAAGTGGGCCTACAAGGATGCTGGAGAGAGACTCTTCATTAGGGACCACAGCAACAGGACAAGGGGTAAAGGGTTAACACTTAAATGGAAAGTTTAGGTTAAATATAAGGAAGAAGTTCTTTACTGTGAGGGTCGTGAGGCACTGCAATAAGGTGCCCAAGGAAGCTGTGAATCCCTACGGTGTTCAAGGCCAGGCTGGACAGGGCCTTTGTTGACATGGTTTAGTGTGTGGTCTCCCTGCATATGGTAAGGGGATGGGAGCTAGGTGATCTTAAGGTCGTTTCCAACCCTAACTATTCTATGTTTCCATGATTTTATGAAATTGTGAGCAGACAGCCATTTTGCCACTGCATTAGAAGCATCATTACGCATTTTAGAGAGAATACGGTGTTCCTGTTCTTCCTGTAAGGGCTTGGGAATTTTGCTTATGAGGAAAGGTTCAGAAAAGGCAGAATGGGTTTATCGGTTGGAAGAACATGCAGTCAAACACTGAGCATAGTGTGAATAAAATGTCCCTCTGTTAATACAGCTGTGCCCCCCTGATCTTGCATTGTTGTTTGAACTGGTTTGGAACAGCCTTCAAAGTACCATGACTTTGATGAGATGGTAGGGGTAGCGATGTCTGAAACTATTGAGTAATGCTTGAAAGATGAACTCATGGGACTATACTGCTTCATATATATATATAAATATATATATGTATATATAGTGCTTCATATATCAGCAGGGTAGGGGTGGGAGGTGTTGGGTTTTTATCTGCATTATAAACATGATAGTTAAGAATTACTGGAGTGAGTTAGTGTAGTTATGCCACATTTTGGGAACTGAAGTTTGAGGAGCAATGAGAAAACAAGTGCCTCCCATTCATTCCAGAGGTCTTATTAAATATGTGAAACACAATAATGCTAAAATACTAGTCAATCCCTAGCTCTCTGGCTTTGGCTCCATCTGGAGACCGTATCAAAAGTAAATAGTGTCCAGACTGGGTTGTATAGAGGGCATATAAAACTGTCATAACTGTGACATTGGCCAGTGTCTTAAGGGTGTAAAACTCAACAAATTTAAAGTGCCTCAACCCTTATCATATGTTAGCTTTTAGCCAATAGATTTTCAGGAGCTTCTTCATCAGGCAGGTGTACCTTCATCATGCTTATGAGTTATCAGAGCATTCTTCCTGCTTGGAGGATAACAATTTGGTTTAATTTGATATATCAAAATTTTAAAGTGTTGCTAACAGCTACAGAAAATCTAAATCTTGCAGCCTAGAAGAAAAAAGACACTGACCCTGACTTTCATAGTCTGACAATTGTATAATATCTACTGCTAGAAGTATGTGCTTCCCTATGCACCATTAAATTAAAACTCCCTTTTAAAAATAAATTCAATGTGGGGAAGTTTAGAACTATAATTAAACACTTTCAATTATTCCTTTTAGGGTAATCGAGAAAGTGCTGTAAGTGTTAGCAACAGAGGGCGAGTACAGTAATGGGCTGCTCTTTATGGTGTAGACTTTCGTAAATGACTAGCAATTATTTCTTGCTGAAGCAATAGCACTTTATTGATAGATTTATCTAAAGTAGAAAAATAAGACCCTTTTGTTTTGAAAACAAAAATTATAAAATAAAAACAGTAATTGGTGATTAACTTTGTAATTTTGTTTCTAGTTTTATATGCATCCTATATTTTGGCAAAATGAATATGCATAAACCTAACAGTAATGTTAGGTTGCATGAACGTAAGAGGAAATTAATTGCTGGATTATTTCTCTCAGTAAATACCTTCAGAAATCTCGATGGTAATGTTGAAGTGCAGCAGTGAAGCTGAATATCCATTTTACTTACATGCGTTTATAGATGTGGAAGCAACTGCAAACCCAGGTTTTTTAAATAAATCCAAATTAGAGTTAAAAAACTTTGTAATTTGCTTTGTTATTTTCCCAACTAAATTCTAAGAATATTGTATATACAGGAGAGTCCTAAAGTCTGATGCTGTGATCATGTTTTGCTGCCATTGTTTAGACTTTATTTGAAGTCTCCACTTAGAAACAGTCATTAAATATGACTAGGTGTTCCATAACTATTACGGAGAACAAGAAACAAGAGGCTAGCTTTCCATTAAGACATATGGATATACATTTGCTTATTTTCTCAGTATATGTAATTTGGATGGTCAAAAAATAATTATTCATACAAAATCTAGAGTTGGTTTTAGGAATTTCCCCTGCAATTTTATAAAAAGCTAGAGTTCATTTTGACTTTTTGCAAATTAAATTATTCAGTTTCACTGGTTTCAAAAATTAGTAGATATAAAAATAGGTTTTTAAAAGAGATGTTTCAGAACCAATCTAATTGCTTTATATTATAACTATTCAGATTATATGATATTATTCTTTACAAGCAAATTTTTAATGTTTTTTATGTTTGAGAAATTATTTCCTCTCACCACTGCCCATAAATCTTACTAATTGAGATTAGTGCACATAAATCCTACAAATTATGAGCTCCTGTGAGCTGTTTCAAAATAGGATGTAAATAGAAAACATAAGAGAACTTTGTAGAGTCCAAGGTTTAGTATAGTTTATGACCTGTATTCAGGAAACGTGCTTTAACAAGTACCTACTTCTGAGCAGGTGCTTACAGATTATGCATTGCTGAAGTTTGAAGAGTAGTAGGGAAATGCACACCTCCCGTACTGAACTAAGGGACTCAAAGGCAGGAGAAATCCCATATATTTATTTTAACAAATCAAGAAATATTGAATATGTCAAGTGTGATACTTCTCACTGCTTGCTTTCATAGTGAGGTAACTTGTCCTTTCTCACCATCTTCCCCTTTGAACACTTGAGTAAGTCAATTTTCCTCTGGTTTCTTACACTTTCCTGAGCTAAAAACAGACTGTACTGGAAGAAGCTAAAATTACTTTTATGCTTCATTCAGTGTCAAATTCATTGGTCTGAGTCAAGTAAGATGTGATCAAAATTGACAATGTCACAAGGCTTTCAGCCACAAAATCACAAGCAATTTTCAAAATGTTTCTGAATCTTCTTTGCTAAAATTTCAGATTTCTGGATAGCAATACTGCATTTCCTTTATTTCTTATCAACACTGTCCTGAAATCATTTCCTCTGAAATATGGCTCCACAAATTGTTGTCTAAAAGCTGCTGCTGGCATAATGAAGTGCTGCTGCTGCTGCAGCAAGTCCTTGACCTTGCTGTGCTGTTTCCAGGGCCTGTGTGGGTTGACTCCTAGAGATGCATCTTTTAGGGAGAAGGAGGAAAGGCAGGAAAGTAGCAAGGAAGGAAGGAAGGAAAGAAGGGAGTAGAATTGGAGTTATTTCTAGTGATCATTTAAAACTAATAGTCTCAGAAAATGTTGCTTATTAAAAGAATGGAGATGGATAAAAGACTTTAAATGTGTTTGCTAACAGTTTTTGCCCAGATGTGATACCTGTTTGTGGAAGATAAAAGAAATATTTAAAACAAAGTTTGCTGCCTCATATCCTCAGTCATGGACAGAACTTTAAAACTCAGTTTGTGAATAGTGTGGCAGAAACAGAAAGCCGTTATTAATAGCATAGTTATCTCCTGAATATTGCAAGTGATTCATCGGTATTCCTAGCTCTGACATTGTGGATCATAGTATAATATGTCGAAAACACAGCTGCAGATACCCAACTCATGTTTTTTTCAAGGTTTAAACTAGTAAGCAAAAGCTGGTCTATACAAGATAGTGGGTTATAGGTCAGTCTAATTAGCTAGCAGAAATCTTTGATTCTTCAACACTTTTTACAGCCAACAGGGGCTAATGCCTGCTGTATTTGCCAAAGTCTTTGTTCTTAATCTGAGCAAAATGCTTTTTTAATATTCAGGCCTACTTGCAAGCTTTTGTTAAATATTTAATAGATGATCTTACAACATTCTGTGCTGAAACAATTAGCATGCTATTATTGTAATCTGAGAATAGAAGATATTTTAAACAGAAGAGCTTTTTTCCTTTCTGAAGCCTTGCCAGAAAATGACCACTGCATTGAAAGCATTGAAATATTAGACACTAGTGAAATAGCTCAACTTGTTTAATCTGATATAGTGAAGTTTTGAACAAAGGGAACTATGGCTGTAAAAATACCGTGGCTGCAGTAGATGATCAGACTAGCTCTTTCTTACATGAATTTTATTTCTCTCTGCAGGAAACAAGCAAAGCAAATTCATGAACAGCTGAAAGAAACACAGAATAGGAAAACCTACAGCCTAAACGCTTCCAGCATGATGGCAAAGTCAGAGTGTATGGCACAAAGCCAAGTCCAGCTGCAAAATGTAAGTAATCCTGCCAGCTACAACACTTAATAGCCTGGCTGAGTTCCTGCTGCTGATGGCAGCACATCGCCATGTTGCTATTAGCATCTGAGCAATGGGAACAAGAATTCTCACCTCTTTCATAAAATGTTTTCTATCAGGCCTGATAATGGAAAACACTAAGCAGGATTTTTTCTGAATTTATTTCAGTGGGTCCTGTTGCATTTTGTTCATGTAACATCCCTTGCTGAGGCCCCTAGCTCTGCATCC
The DNA here is from genome assembly GCF_033783945.1 of Neopsephotus bourkii. Lineage (NCBI taxonomy): Eukaryota > Metazoa > Chordata > Aves > Psittaciformes > Psittacidae > Neopsephotus > Neopsephotus bourkii. The sequence goes on along the minus strand of NW_026902109.1, from coordinate 10,844,592 downwards.
AGCAGCGGAAATTAGTATTAGAGTTTTCGGCAATAATTTAGCTCGTATGTATAGTTTACAGCTGAAGTGGGGGTCTGTGATCTTAGGTGATTTCAAGTCTTCCAATAATTAATGTTCCTGCCTGAAAAAATGTAAAGATTTGTCACAGTTAATTCAGAGTAAATTCAAAATCTAGACCTAAATTTACACATATAAACTAGTGTTCAAGGGAAGACTGTGCAGATGGTCTCATTTTCCTGGGTCATGAGTTAAAAGGACTTTGATACCAGAAAGAGGTTAGTTTGTTCAAACTAAATTTGAAATGTATTTAGTCATTTTCTGTATATAGTTACACTTAAGTTAATACAGTTCCACAATCATGAAATTCATTAAGTGTATTTTAAATAAGGAACTTGAAGATGACTAATTTGTTTAACCCTGGATGTAAGTTACTTTCCAATGCATGTCATTTTCTTCTCCATGGACATATGCAATTAATGATGTCTTATTTGAACAAAATCTTTGAAAAAACTGAGAAGGAGTCTGGTAGCAATAGCAAATCATAAGTTTTATTCAAGCCTTTCTAAATGCTTAACTGTTAGTTTTTGTGGTGGGTTTTTTTAAGGTAGGGTTTTTTTGGGGAGAGGGTGTGTTGGTTTTTTGTGCCTGTTTAAAAACAAAGAGTATCTTAGCATTGCTTAAAGGGCTGACTACCACTGTAGTCATGATATGCTCTATGTTTGAGGAAAAATACACTGTTTCAAGAAAGCAGATAGCTTCACTAAACTGACATAATCACAAGTTAGGGAACCTTGTGCAATTCTTTGTTTTACTTTCAGTTCATTCAGTCATACAGTCCCTTCTAGCCCCTAAAAAAAAAAAAAAAAAAAAAAAGCATTTGGGGAGTGTTGTGTTGTAATGATGGCAACAAAAGGTAAAGTTTTAAGGAGCTTCTGTAATCCTTTTGTTCTAACATATAACGTATGTCTTGGTTAGCATTAAGAATATGTTCTTTGCCTTTTTCTGACTGTAATTCAGTGCAATATTTTGTCAACCCATCATCACTATGAACTATTTGATGTCTTCTGAGCAGCTGACAAACTCATCAACAAGCTTTATTTAAGTATTTCCCTTTTGCTATGACAATAATCATAATGGCTGAAGTAGCAATTTGTAGATTCCAGATACTAGGTATTGAAAGCCATTATTATTATTTATTATTTTAATCCAAATTTGCCTTTCTGTTTTTAATGCTGTTCAGACTGGCATTTTCAGTGCTGGTAATTAATACACTGTTTTCTTGTTCTTGTGGCTGCTTGCAGGCAGCTGTTTTCTTCTTGCCATTAATGCATTTTCCCTTTGGGAGCAAAGATACTAAGGAAGACAAACAGAATGACCTTGTGCAGGATGTAGTGTAACTGTGCAAGGCAATAATGGTTTCTATTGTTAGCAAGATTTTAGTGCAGGAATGCATGTAAGAAGTTCATGAAATATTTAGAAAACTTGGAAGATTGGAATGGAGAAAAAAGGGCAGGGGGGATGGCAAGGCAGCGGAAAAGAACTTTGAAATGTTATTTTATAGGAATGGCTGAGTGGCTCCCCACTAGAGACCAGAGATCTGCCCTAGGCGTTATCTGCTGGTTGGAAAAGGGACCAAGTATTGCCATGGGGAGAAGAATGCTCCCACTGCTTCCTCCTGTGGCTGTGCTGCTGCCTTTCTGCCAGTTACTGCTGGGGTGTGATCTCTCTTCAATTCCCATCTGCAGATCCTACCAAATGGATCTGGGGAGAAATCCTAGTTCTCTTTATTTCCAGGAGCCAGTAAATAAACTGGAATAAATTAAGGTGACTGTTTTCTGGAAACTAGTCTTCCAGTATAGCATTTTGGTTTATGTAATCTTGGTAGTTGTTTCTTGTGCTCTTCTCACATGGGGAAACTGTCTTGCTTATATGTATGTCACCTTTCTCTCTTTCCCTAAACGATTCCCCCATATCTTTCTCCTGCTTATTTTGAATGGTGATGCTTTCAGGTTTCTCTCCCTGCTTTTTCTTCTAGAAGAAGAACACATTTGTGTAAACCTGAGAATAATTGCATACTATTCTAGTAATGTCTGTTCTGAAGGAGCCATCACATTTTGACCTAGAGGTTGCTATATTTAGTAAAGTCTGCATGGATCTATCCCAATGCTGAGTTGCTTTAGAAAGAGGCTTTAATATTTCCCAAGACCCATGGTGTAGCAGGTAGTGTTTCAAGTGGTTTGTGGCTGTAGAGCTTGACTTTATCTCCACATCTTTTCTCCATTTTTTTCTCCACTTTAAAGTGAGAGAAGCCAAACGAATGTATCAAAGTGTTACTAACATGAAACCACACCTTTCATTCTTGAAACAAGTATTAAAATGAGCTAAAGTTTGTATTTTATTCTAGCTGAACTCGTTATAGTTGCAGCTGCTTGTATTACTGCAAGAGCCAGCAGTGTGCACTTGCAGCCCAGAAAGCCAACTGTATCCTCGGCTGCATCAAAAGGAGTGTGACCAGCAGGTAGAAGGAGGTGATCCTGCACCTTTACTCTGCTCTTATGAGACCTCACTTGGAGTATTGTGTGCATTTCTGGTGTCCTCAACATAAAAAGGACATGGAACTGTTTGGAACAAATCCAGAGGAGGGCCATGAGGATGATCAGGGGACTGGAGCACCTCCCGTATGAAGACAGGATGAGAGAGTTGAGTCTGTTCAGCCTGGAGAAGAGAAGGCTGTGTGGAGACCTCATAGCAGCCTTCCAGTATCTGAAGGGGGCCTATGTGGATGCTGGGGATGGACTCTTCATTAGGGACTGTAGTGATAGGACAAGGGGTAATGAGTTAAAACCTAAACAGGGGAAGTTTAGATTGAATATAAGGGTGGTGAGGCACTGGAATAGGTTGCCCAAGGAGGTTGTGAATGCTCCATCCCTGGCAGTGTTCAAGGCGAGGTTGGACGAGGCCTTGGGCGATATGGTTTAGAGCGAGGTGTCCCTGCCCATGGCAGGGGGGTTGGAACTTGATGATCTTAAGGTCCTTTCCAACCCTAAATATTGATTCTATGATTCTATGATATCCCACCTCTGTGCCAGTTAAAGCTTTTTTACATTATTGTCATTATGAGAAACATACACAGGTTAAAAGCTCTGAATGCAGGCTGTTTAGAATTGCCTTCATTTGAGAAATTAGTCACTCACTCTGAGGTTTTTGCCCTCTGATCAGCAGGGTAAACACAAGTGACAATGGCCACATCCCAGCACCCATCTTGGCAGGCCCCGAGGTTGAGGAAGAATGCAAGGAGAGTTAGGCATTTAAGTTAAAACATGGATGCCTCCCTGGCATTTGTGATATTGCAGGGAATAAAGATATATTTTTTTTTTTTTGCATTGACAGTACTTTGGAGTATCATATGCTTTTTCTTCCGACACTCAGATGCATTACATCTCCTCCACTTCTTTCCTCTGCCCAACTGGGATTCTGAAAAGTAAAAGTAGCAGGTTAGACTTGGTCAGGGCAGATGTATTCTCTCTGAATTCCTCCTGAGCACAGTTGGTAATTGTGTTCACCTCTGCTGAGTCTATTTCTCTCAGAGTTGATTGCATTATTTTGTTAAGGATGCAAATCGCTTTAAAAATACTGTATACTGAAAGCAACATTCATAAATGTTTGAACACAGCTCCTAGTATTTCTCTTGAATCTCTTTTAAGTCCACTGATTTTCCCAAATACTGAGGCAGCAATATACTTTTTGCTAGGTTTTCTAGCATCTTGGATTTGAATACTAATGCACTGAGAATGTTGTTATAATTTTTCAGTCAGGAAGAGATAGATGTGACAGTTCTTAATGCAGGATCTTTTTGGTACACGAGATTCATGTTTATTTCACCTAATGCATGAAACATAGAACTTCCTAGTAATATGTACTCTGTCCCAAAGAAAGTATATTCTCATCAAAGGGTATTTAATAGTGTGCTCCATGAGACAGTAGTGAAAGGTTTGATGTCCTCATAGGCAAAAGGAAGTAAATTGATGTTCTCATCTGCCTCTCTTAGAAAAGCAAGCGCTCTGTGCCCTCTCGTACACTATGCCAGGGGCAAGAGAAGGTGTTGTGGCCCTCCTTTTTTTCTGTAGTTCACCAGTCTTCATGAGTTCTAGTCATGCACCTGGTTACTAGCTCCTTATTCTACCTTTGCTAGATTGTTTCTTTAAATACTCATAACGTGACAAACATGTCATGACAAAAAAAAAAAGCAAAAACAAACAAAAATTGAACAAAAAAATTAGAAAAAAAAAAGCCACAAAATAAAACACCAGGCATCTGAAGCTTTGACATTCCTGTAGTGATTCTGAGAGTTGTCATGGTTGTTTATGCTTTTTTTATCTTCGTGGATTTTAACGCCTTCTCCGATGGTACTAAGTGGATCTCTTAATTCCCCATCACTTTCCCTCTGAGGTGGTTAATATGCTTTTCATGCTGTAGTATATGGTTTGACTTTTCACTACACTTTTTTCTAATAGCTTGCAGTCAGTAGCTCTTTCTGTGTCTTGTCTTTTGTTGATAGTAGAAATAAATACTTTTTAGTCACTGTGATAGAATTGCAATTAATATCTGTTGAGCAACAGCTACACTTGAATCTTTTAAAAGATCACTGTGTGGTTTTGCCTGTGTTACAATGTGATTTATCAGCTAAGATCAAGAGTATGTTTCTTACTTCTATACTGCATGATTACTTAGGAAGAACTGCCAGAATAGACAAACTTGAATTTACTGGCCTCTGGCTACGGCTAAGTTGGCAACAAAACATATAACACATATGGCAACACCTGTAAGGATGTTAAATATACCACCTGATGGGCTTATGTGCAAGGTCAGCCAATCCAGAAAAATCACTGGCTCTTTACCTCCTTGAGACACCCTCTCTGAATGTAATTTAAAGCTGACCCCTTTGCCTCATCAGTCATTTTTGAAATGGGATCCCCACATCATCTCTCTTCCAATGCCATGTGTGTTTCTTGATTTTTTATCATTTCTATTTTGGGAAAATCATTGAGGATGAAGGGCTAAGAAAAGCCTGGGGAAGGGATGGGTGTTTTGTTGTGCATAAAACCAGGAAAACAGGACAGCAGTGTCAAGCTATTCTGTAGCACTTGACCGGCATATGTTATCTATGGAGCCTACATTTTAGAGTAAAGAATACAGAGCATGGAGCAGGCGAATTACAGGCTCACAGTCATACAGTAGGTCAGTGGCAGAGGATGTAGTCTTCTGGCCCAGGCTGCCTTCACACATACACTTAGCTTTAACTATCAGGGGTGGAATTTTATTGTCAGTGTTGAGTAATTGTATGTAACTTGGAGATGATTTTCTCCATGAAACCATGAAAATATGAAAATTTGCAAAATATTTTATTTTAATGCTGTCATTATTCTTTATTGAGCCATATGAAGGAGCATTTCTCAGTACTTGCTCAAACAATCACAAATTAAACAAGACAATAAAACCATAAAAAAACCCAAATAATATGTATAAGCTTTCAGTGGTGCTTTCAACCTACTGGAACAGTCCATTGAAAGCATTTCACAGCTTATTCTCCATCATGGCTGAGTATTGAATAGCTCAGAACAGTCAGAGGCTTCCACAAAGCTCTGCCCAGGTGAGAGCTGGGCTGTGGAAGCACCGTGATGGGCTCCGCTGGGATACACATGGGGAGTAATCCCAGTATGGTATACCATTCTTCTGGGGGCACCAAGTGGTACTGCTGTAAAGTCCCCACAGAGATCTGAGGATATTTTTCTCCAAAGATTACCTCAGAGAAGGGATGTGACACTTACAGTTAAGCTAATGGAGAATAAACCAAGATGTTTTTAAACCTATTAAAATGTATGAATAATGTGATACATCCAAATAAGTTCAGTTGCATTGTTCAAATTCTCTGTGTATTCACACCCTCAATTTAAATTGTGATTCATATTCTCATTGTAATTAATGTTTTGGCTGTTATGGTAATTGTTAACTGGTGTATTTGAAAATGGCATAAAAGAAATGTTTAGTTAGGGGAAAAAAATATCCTTTGCAGGCTGTGCCTGCGTGGTGCTGGCTGTTGGACCTTCAGTATAGATTGCTACTCATCATCAGGGCAGCTTCTGGAGGTCCTGATTTTCCTCAGCTGGGGTGAGGAAAGACCCTGTATAACATTGTTCCTGCCTACACCTATCTTATCCATAGCAAAAGACTCAGTTTATCTCTAATTAGCCTTCATGATTCACATCATACTCATGGTTTTATAAGCCATTCAGACCTTCAATTTGGTATCGTGAACAAACATGAAAAAGGACAGAAGCTTTCTGGCACTAACAACCAATTCCTCACATAGCTCAAATTGATTTATTCAGGTTAGAAATCAAAGAGAGTTTCATTTCTGCAGCTGGCAGGATAACTAGTAAACTTTAAGACCTTCAAAGACATGAGTAGCTAAAAAAACATACTTCTGTCTGACTTCTGTCTGAATTTTCTGTATTTTATCTACAACATTTACAAGTGACAACTAAGGTCATTATAACGTAAAGAAGAGTGGAATATGTTCCATATTATTTCAGTTGTGTTTATGTCATGCACACAGCAGCATTTTGCATATTGTCACCCTCATTAGCTTTGCCTTCAGAAGCACATAAGCAGCCCTGTTTATGTGGGTATTTCACATAACAGAAAGAGGGATAGGAGCATTAGAGAAAAAATTGTTATTTTAGCTACAGAAATCAGTCATAAGAAGCCTCAGTAGATGAAATAAAATTGCATGTCACCTATTTTTCTAAGGCAATTATCTTGTATGACTTTCCTTTTGGATTTGCTGAAGTCTGGGGAAATGTAGCTAAGAATAAGTGAGAATCGGAAAATAATTTGATATTTTTAAAGAGTTACTGCTCTTTTGTTAGGCAACAAAATAATTGTGAAAAAAAGCTGTACGTTGAAAGAAATCTTTCTATCGTCTGCATAAATGTTTATACTGTTGTATCCTTACATGGCATTTTTTGCCAATGTGATTTTTTTATATTATTATTAGAATTTGTATTTTCTTTCTAAAATAATTATGTAATAGCTTCCACAAGACCAATTTATTGTAAAAATAGATATCTAGGTGTCTAGTACTAAAATTACAAACTAAATACAGAAAGAATGGATTAAAGAAAAACAGACCAATTAGTTTTAGTGCAGGTCATTGTAATGCAACATAAAAAATTAAATACCTGGGTGGAGATGTGGGTAACTGCTCATATCTCTGAGATATTTCTCAGTAACCAAAAGCAAGACTGATTATTCTTCTATGCCAAAACACAGCTTTTTTTTTATGCTTTGATTTTCTGAATCCTTTCAGGATCAGAGACAATTTTTGCTGAATTTCCAGTTGAATCACAAAGCAAGCAAGAGGAAAATCTGTTCTTGTTCATGTCTGGTGTTGGCTTTACAGACCTTTGTGTCTCACTATGTGCCCAAAGACTGCTCTACACCTACAACTGTCACAAGAAAAATTATGTTTACACTGTTCTCACTAGCTTAGATACTCAGGGGTCAAAAGTTTTCAGACCTGTTCAGAAAGGGTATCTGGCTCTATGGATAGGATTCAAATATTTTTATTACTTATCTGATGATACAAATGCTGTTTCAGTTATGCATGCTGATGAAATCACCAAATGATTGAAGGAAGTGCTGACTGTCCTCTGAGATGTGTTTTGTGATTTCAGCCTTTCATGGACAGCCACAAAAACAGGCTCTTAGTCAGGGGGATCAATGTTCTCTATCATTGTGGGCAGATCAATTAGTAATTTTGCTACTAATGCAGATATCAGCATTTTGATGCGGAGAAAGTAACGGAGATAATGACTACTGGCACTTTCTGCTATGTAAACAATAGTGAATGAATGTATTACTTGCAATGCTTAATTTTAATTTAAAAATGCATTAGAGCACTTCTTACCCTGCTCCAATATGAATTCTGACTGAATAGCATCAATAATATACTTTGTCTTTTGTGTATTAATTAATTTTATTCTCTATGCTACAGTATTCAAAAACAGATAGGCATCCTGGGCCTATTCTTCACAAAGTTATGGAGTCTAGTTTTTCAGGCCCTCAGTCTTTCCCAGAGGCCTTGTCTCCTGACAGAGGAACCCAGCCCATCAAGCAACATAGGTAAGCAACTGTCTGTCTGATGGCAGATTTGGCAGGCTGCCAAGGGATGTCATTGAACTGATGGTATGTGTGTGCTGTGAATAGGGGAGCTGGTGAATGGTATGGTACCAGCAGAGCCTCAGCTGACTTATTAAGCAGATGTCCAAGCGTTTTCTTAGCTGCAGACATAAAAGGCAATAACAGTGCTCAACAACTTTATCTGTGATTTGTAAAAGTCCTAGAGGAAGCATTTAAATGGACCATGCAAGCTGTAGACAGAGACAAGTGAATGAAACAACTGTAGTTTGAGAAATCATTAAAAACAAAACTTTCTTTATCAATGTTCATTAAGTTAATGTGTCATTTGCAGCAGAAATGTGTGGTTGCAAATTTTCTCACTGTCACTTTAAACAAATAATACTTGAAATGATTACTGGCTTATTTATAAACACATGGTGGCCCTTGAAAACTAATCTTCCATAAAGTTTGGATGATTGTTTCCAAGAGGAAAGAAAGAGGAACATCACCCATCACTGAATTGCATTTGGATTATAATTCTGCTAGTAGCCTTTTCTGATGAAAAAGAATGCAGATGCTTCATTATGATACTAGAAAACAAACTCATGTCTGGTATAAGCAATAATGTTTTGAAATGGCCGTGATAATAATGTTTGATCTTTGCACACAGAGAGAGAAAAAAGGCTGAGAAAAATCAGTTCAGAATATTTTAGCTGTGTAGTCTGGAGGAGAAGACATTTATTAAAGGATAATTTTTAAAATTACTGAAACAAAAGTCTGAGATTGCATGAAGTTATGAACCAGCTTCTATAGTATTTTGTGCATTTTCATTGGAGTCTCCCAGTCAGCTACATGTTCCTTTTCTTTTGAATAAATTATTTGATTAACCTACTGAAGCATATAAGCCAGGAAGGGACATTTGGATTCTATCTACTTTTACCTTCCTTAATCCTTTAATTTGGCATGAATAAATAATGTCAAATGTTATGTCAGACCCATTTCTTAGGGCTTATTCTCTATGACACAAAGATTCTCAAAATATGCATAATAATTTTACTGAATATAGATGAACTGTGGAACTCCTACCTAGAATTCTTTCCATGGAAGTTTTAGGGAAAATTTTATCTCCATTTCGCCAAAAAGTGAAGTTCAGAAAAAATATGGTAACATTCCCTTAGCTTTAATAACATGGTTGCAGTATCTAAGTTTGAAATGTTTTAGGTGCTTTACCATGACATTACTTAATCTTAAAAATGTGGAAATAAAGACTAAAAATATTTCTTCTGTTTATAAACATTGCATCACTTAAAATAAAGGCTATAATAGAAGAGGAATGACTCTCCAGACTCCCTGGTTTCCACAGTGAAATTAAAGAATAAGCCACACAGGTAACTATTGCAGAATCCCAGATTGCTCGTTTAAAGAAAAAAAAAATAATCAAAACAAACTAAAACAAAGCAAACAAACTAAAACAAAGCAAGCAAATTACAACAAAATGAAAACACACAAAAAAAAACAGTCACCCAACAGTCATCTCTACTTGCAGATGTCAAGTTCCAGACTGTCTTAAGAGTCTTTGCCTCAGAACTGTTTTAAGTTGTGGAATGACTAACTTAATGTATAAAGAATTATTTTGCAGTTTTATAACTTAGGATGTATTATGCAAGGGCCTTGCTTTGTAATACATGCAACAGACTTGAATATCAAACACTTTATAAGGCTAATTTACACACCACGTGATTGCTTCCTAATTCAGTTTCTAAATAGTATTCAGTGTGGCCAAACGGTTAAATGTGGCCAAATGAGGAAACTTATTTTTTTAGTGGGATACATTTTGTTCTAAACATCCCTTCATCTCATTCCAAATCTGATGTGAGCCTAAAAATTGCAGCAGCTCTGCAGGTTCTCATTTTTATGCTGTGAAACTATATTACTAGTTTATTTCTGATTTCTATGGAAAAATTTTCTTTCATTTTCCAGATCTGTTTTCTCTGCTAACATTTTCAAGGGCACTGATGATGATGATCATTTCTTAAAATCAGCAGCTGTATTTTCCAGTTCTTAAAACCAATACAGTTTTGGCCTGGCAGTAAGACTATCTAGGTGGGGAATCATTTGGGATTGCTGAAATTTGACTGACAAAGATCACCTAGTTATTTCACTCAGATTACCAGATAATAGCAGTTTTCTGTCTCTACCAACCTCAGCTGTGTGCAACGAATTACGGCAGAGATAGAATTGAAAATTTAAATCTCCACTGAATGTTACTGCTAAAATATTTCACTTGTATTATGTTCTGTTATTACTGTAGAATGTACATCATCTGCTTGTGTCAACTGGAAAGTAACAAATTTGTTTAACCAGTAAACTTCTTGTAAAGTATGCAGTGTCTCAAAAATTAATCTTGGATTATCTGTTGATTTTAGTTAGAAGAAAAGCCATACTGTCGTAATTTCTTACAGATAGAAACAAATTAGAGTTTTGATAACTATGGGACAAAGTTGTGATCCCATTGAATAGCAGTTTTCTTGGCAATTAGTCATCCTGATTTTCATTCATTGATTCAGTCATAATTGATTTTGTAGGGATTAATTTCAGTGAATACCATGATGAAAGCCAAATGCAGAGGCTTTCAGCCTAGAGCAGTTGTATTGTCTTATAGAAATGACAAAATAGGATAAACTTACTCTAAAATTTAAAATTACTTATGTTTAAATTTTTAATGTAATGTTAACACCATGAAAACCATGGTAAAATGATTTATTATTATTGATTGTTGTTGTTATCATTATTATTATTGTTGTTTAGTAATCATTTTAGTTTTTAGGCTCCCAATATAATTGATTCAGTTTAAATTAAAAGAGTAAATGTAAGTTATTCTGTAAATAAGGCTATTAAATTTCAAAGCAGAACTACTGATAAACTAAAGCAACTAAGAGTGTAAAGGCAGAGGAGGCCTGAAAGGGAGAAAGCATAAGGAATCTGTATTTTCCCAGGGAAAGAGCATAGTTTTCTGTAGAAATTTAATAAAAAGAATGCCTAAAGTAATGTGATGTTGGGAAAGAAATAAACTGTATCACAGAGGGAAAGAAAACATGTTTGAAGTGAACATTTCCAGAAATCGTTGTTAAGAATTACTGGTAATACTGAAAGCAATCAATTGTTCTTGCTACATAAAGGAGTACTATACAGGAAGAAGCAATGCTGATGGTGAGACAGAGGTAATATATGAAGCAGTGAGGGCAATCTTGAATGAATATGTTTAATTTTTCAGCTAGGGTGATTATTTAAGGATGAAGATGGGAAGGATTTGAGGATTTGATTATTTGAGGATGAGAATGGGAATAGAATCAAATGTATGAAAATAGACTACTATAGTCAAAGTGGAAGTAAACTGCAGAAATCAAAGCTCTCAAGATGATCTAGTAGATCTTGATCAAAGAAGTCTGGAAGGAGGACTGGCTCATGAAATTTCAAGTGTGGTAGCAAAATCTGTCAAAAAAGGAGCTGTGCCATGTGAAGATGGAATAGAAAATGTCAGATATTTAGGAAAGGAAAAATTTATCAAAGGAACTGGAGACCTATTACATTGAACTAGACTAGTCAAGGATTTTGGACAAACCCTTTGGGGGGCGGTGGAAGCAAATTCTTTGGGTAGATCTAAAAAAGGGTAAAAAATGTTATGAAGTTTATCAGCAGTGATTTTTGCAACACTACACTGAGAGCTTTTTTTGTATTTGGTGTAGGTGAGATCTCTACACAGCCTCAGTTTGTTTGTTGTCACACATCTAATGCTTTTAGAGAGGGAGAAAGTAGGGAGAGACAGAAGAGCTATAGTGCCAGATACACAGAGGTGGTTAAAAGGTAGAGAGTAAGGAATTACATTGAGGAGGTAAGTGCTTCAGGCCAGAACGCCTGAAGACATTTAGTGCTCCAGAGGAGCACTAAGGGAACTCCAAAAGAATTAGTCAACTTTGGGGACAAATTTTGTTTAATGCTTTTGTGCACAACTTTGGTGTAAAAATTAGTTTAAAAGATAGAGTCAGTACAGATAAGGATCTAGATAAAAAGAATGAATTGAATAACTGAGTTACTTTGTCGAATGGCATAACAGAGATGGATTCCATAACAGATGGATTCCATAACAGAGATGGTCAGGCATTTTGGAACTGATGATAAAATCTAAGCAATGAATGAGGAAGAAAACGTTTCAGTATGTACTAGTTCGTCAAAAGAATAATCAAAGTGATGCAGCTGAGCAAAAGATAAATGGGATGAGAGTAATTATTAATCAAGACATTTTCATCAGAAAGTCAGAACCATTAAAACCACTTCATAAGACACTGTTGTCACTTCATTTGAATATAGTATGAGAATACAGCACTATTATCTCACCTGGTTAAAATGACCTCCTGATTACTATGAACTTAAATCGCAGTATGAGGACTGAATAATCTGTGCTCCATAAGAAAGCATTAGAGAATCTCAGTCTTCGGAAGACTGAAAAGAGTATATGACTGCTGCTTATAAATATATCAGAGGAAGCATAATGAGAAGTAAAAGACCTATTTAAAATGAAAACCTATTTAAAATGGTGGCACATATGTCAAATAAATGTATACTCATCATAAATAATTTTAAACTGAATGGAAGCCTCAAAGTTTTCAATATAAGAACAACTTTCTGGATATTATTGTAGTTTTGGTATTGAGGTTGATCAATACATTACAGGGAATATATGATGAAGTTATGGCAGATGATTAAACTCAGTGCCACTGAGGTACCTTTGAAGGCTCTCTTCCCTTTTCCTATAGTATGTATCTATCTGGTGGAACTGGGATGGTGACCAGATGGTACATGTAGTGCTGAAAGGTTTACGTAGAGTTGCAAAGTCCCCAGTCAGCTCTGGCACATGCCATTCCTGAATACCAGAATATATAAAGGAGCAACAGTGCTCCCATTTCAGAAATCAAGAGGATATATGTAGGTGTAGGCTGGCTGCTAGAAAGCTTCTATTTATGTGAAGGGAGAAGAGAGTCTTGCAAAATGCAGGCTACAGTCCAACCCCATCACCTGGGCTGAGAACCTGACCAGTTGTAATGGTTCATAAACACAAGCTTGGAAGCACAGGTCATTGTGCCATTGTAAATGAGACATTTTCCTAGGCAGTAATCATGTCTTGAGAGCATATATGATTACTTTACAAAGACGTGGAAAAGAGTGGTGTTTTGGATGCTATGGATAAAAAAGGGGTAAAACTATGAAGTTCAGTTTTCATACGCCACAACTTTTTTTGTCATAATAATCTCCTTACAATCTTAGTATTCTTTTAATCACATACAGTTTTGCTGAAGTCCCAAATAATAACTTTCTCCCTTTGTGGAGCCATCTATAACAGGTTTCAACAGAGATGTGCTCACTGTGTCATCTTGTTCCTGTAAGAAGTCTGACAAAAGGACTTTCTAATAGAGTTTTATTATTGTTGCATGGTATTTGTTGAGTGATGCTTATGTTCTCAGGTATAACAGAGCCTTTTTATTAAAACTGGAATTTGTTTGAAAGTCTGAATAGTTGATCTGTACAAATGTTGGCAGTAGATTATCTAACTTAGCCTAAAAATGTGGCTCCTAAGGAACATCAGAAGACACTGTCTCTCTGGCAGCTAGCTCTGTCACTGGGTTATGTATTTACTGTTTCTGTCCTACAAAGACAAAGCCCATGTCTTCAACACTATTTGCATCTTGTGATCAGTAGGTGGTAGAGTATGTAATATAATATGCTTCTGTGTAGTTTTTCAAAAGAGTCTGGTGTAATAAACACCTGAAGAAAAGTACAAAGATCAGTGTCTACAGAGCCATTGTATTGTCTACTCTTTTACATGGGTCTGAATCATGGGTCATCTACCGTCATCACCTGCGACTCCTGGAACGCTTTCATCAGCGCTGCCTCCGTACAATTCTAAACATCCATTGGACCGACTATGTATCTAATGTCACTGTCCTCGAACAGGCAGGGGTCACCAGCATCGAGGCCACATTGCTGAAACTGCAGCTGCGCTGGGCAGGGCACGTCTCTAGAATGAAGGATCACCGCCTCCCCAAGATCGTGTTTTACGGTGAACTTGCCACTGGTAGCCGCAAGAGAGGTGCCCCAAAGAAGAGATACAAGGACTCCCTGAAACAATACCTTAGCCTTGGCCATATTGACTACCATCAGTGGTCCACCTTGGCCTCCAATCGGGAGACTTGGAGGCACACCATACATAATGCCGCTGACTCCTTTGAGAGTTCACGAAGAACTAGTCTCGAGGAGAAGAGACAACGCAGGAAGAATCGTGTCCCACCTGTTCCACCCAAGGAGACCTTCTGCTGTGCTTTTTGTAGCCGGATTTGCCTATCCCACATTGGCCTTCTTAGTCATCAGCGCACTTGTAGTAAGCGTGGGTAAATGCCCTTCCCAAATCTTCGTTCGCGAAGTCAAGCCATGATGATGATGATGATGGTGTAGTTTTTGCAGCTACAGAGTATTTACAATCCGTTTTGTAACTTCCCTTCCTTCTTCAACTTTGCATCTTTCTTTTCATGAATTACAGAAATGAAAAAAGGGGAAAGAATAAGTAAAATAGATATGCAGACAAGCATGGTTATAAGAACTATTTCTGTAGCTCTTTTGCACTTATTAAAGAAGGAAAGGATGTAGATCCCATGCAGTCTTAACATTTTGTCATCCTCTTGTTAATGTTTTTCAAGTTCTGTTGACAAAATTATTTCTGAATGTGTTCATAATGTGATGTATAATCAATTTGGTTTAATAATTGGCTAAAAAGTAGTATGGGAGGATTCTCAGAGTTACTGTGAAATGGCTGAAAGTCTTCTTTTCATGAATGTTGTTAACTGCATTTGGGAGTTGTTTATATGCCTGTGAAGAGAATACTGAACCTGCTGAGACAGAATTTGTTTTTACTTGGTTGCTCAACCTAAAGAAAATTTTCACACAAAACAATTTGTAACACTGAATCCCAAGTTCTTAATTCACTTTAGAGATAGTTGAACTACTTCTTTCAAACCACTAATTCATCAGAACTATATCTCTCACTGGTATATGCATTACTTGTGAACCAGTTCAAGCATATGCTGATTTTTGTTATTCTGGAGTAACTGATTAAGAAATTTTAAAGACATATCTGCTACAGCTTTGCTTATTGGTCCGTTTTATTGAACAGCTCAGTTATGTGGGCTGGGTATTTTTGCCTAGTTAGACTGGAGTACAGGGAGGAAGACACCATAATGGTGGCTGAAGGAGGATAAATTCGCTGAAGAAGTCTGAAAGGCATTGTTTGCCTCAGAGAGAGGAACACTTTATGTGAGCAGTAGAGCAGAAGTCTGAGAGGGACCGTATTAACAGTCTTGGAGGAAAAGTATGCTGACGTTCATAGAAGTTTTGTGAAAAGGGAAAAAACTTTATTGTGCTGCAGTTACTTTTTCATCGAACTTTTTTTAGAAAAAAGTTACTATCTTGTCTTTGGTGCTTCAAGAAATGAGTGTTAACTTGCAGCTGCACTCTGTGTAGATATTTCCTGGTCCTTAATGAATTTGTCTTGCCCATGACCACGCATTATTTTTGTTCATTTTTTTCACTCCGTTTTTTTCTGTCAGAAATGTTGAAAGCATGAGAGCCTCACATTAGCAACAAATTGGTCGCTTAAGCTCTGTTGGTGGTGCAGCTGCTGTGATTGCAAGGAGATACTGGCATGTGCTATATCCCTTCAGTCTAACCAGCCCTTTAGCAGCCTATAGTCTAGTGTTCTCTGTAGCAAGGAATTTCAGTACAAGCTGAAGGAAGTATAGATAAGTCACATGCATCTTTGCTGCAGTTTTTAACAGTGATCTCATGTCTACTTTTACCTGTTGAAATCGTAACAAATGCAGAGCTTTTGCGAATTTGCATATGCATGTTATTAGATGGAAGATCATGTGCTCTCATCCAGCAAGAAAGATGCACAAGGGCGTAAAACCAACCACAATTAAACAATGCCTTTCTAGTTTCAAATACCTGTAATCAGTCTAAAGTCTCTTAAGTTAATCAGTTTGCTGACTTTTGTAGTTCATTGATGAATATACTGCAATCGATAATTAAAAAAAAACCTGAAATTCATTATCCAACAAAAATTATTCATTCAGCTGCATCTTGTAATAATCTCAGGCTCTCCTGGGCAGAAATTGTCAATTCTTTTGTGATGTGGTGGTATTATTTTACAGGATGTGAACTGTAACTCACAACTTCAACTTAGCCTTTAGAATTGAAAGGCCAGGGCTTTTGTTTTTTTAAAGAAGTCCTTTCACAGCCTCCTTAATAGCTAAAGAAAAACCTATTTAAGGTAGCATCAAAAACTCTTGGGGGAGTATTATTGCCACGGTTTGTTGATCTTTTCAATTAAAAAACACCAGGAAAATAAAAGTGTGGGAGAGAACACAGTGGAGATTGCAATGGAACACTGGTAGCCTGAGTAGCAGGATAGGAATTTATTTCTTATGCTTTGACTTTGGGGAAAGAGATTGATTTTAATGGAAATGTACAGTCCAAGAGAATTTGTCCAAGATACTTGGTCCAAGCAGGAATTGCTTTGGGAGTAGCTGTGGCCCTAACTGTAAATAAAGTTTCCATTAGGTATGAAATGCAGATTGCTTTTAAGTCAAGTAATAATAGGAAAAGAGAAGCAAATTTATCTTTTGCATAGCTGAATTTTATCAGAAGTTGAAATTATTCACATAAACAAAAATAATGACTCTTAAATTGATCTACAAAACCTATAGTAAAATATCATTAAAGATGTAACAGAAAATACGGTGATACATTTGCATTTCTGAGATCCAGAAGATGCCAAAGAGAAATAGGAGTAAGTGGAAAATTAATAGCTAGTCACACCATGCAGGACTGTGGCTTGCCAGCAATAGGAATAGGTTATGTCTTGCCTTGATTCTGTGTTCCGTTATTTTTGCATCAGCAACAGCTGAATTTGAAGTTAATTTACCAAAAGTATGGATTCTAGATAACTTTTAATACCTGCATGTAGTGGAAAAAAAAATCCATTCTCCTTCCAAAACACTACAAAAATGTTTACAAAGGCAATTTTCTAAAATAAGGAAACTATTACTTGTTTCTATCATATTCAAGTTTGTATTGTATCTCAGAAACAACACAGCGTTTATCAGTGTATCCAAAGAAGAAAACAATCTGTGTATAAAACATGAAAAAAACAATATAGAAATCGTGTTCAACATGGAGAAAACTTGTCAGATACGTTTTTTTCAAGCTGCATTTCATAAGCTTCACTTAGATTCTTCACTTACATTTTTTTCACAATTTAATGATGTTGTATCAGGAAGCAAGCACCTCACAGACTGATAGATGGTATAATGGGTTCTCAATTTAAGATCTGATTTTGAGCTCAGCTGTAGGTATGATGGAGTTGTACTGTTTGTTTATACTGTCCAAGTCAACTCTATATAGCAGGATTATGGGTACGCATCATGGAGAAAAAGAAGCATCCTTCATCAAGTATGAGGAAACGTTTCCTATACCAGGCAATTATTTTCATTCCTACAAAAGAGGTGATGTATTAAACATGACATAAACATCAGCTAACTATGGATCATAGTATTACATTTCCATAGAGAATTTCTACTGACGTCATAGACTGCCACAGCAAAGTTATAAAAACAGTAATCCATGCATTATTAATCCTTAATCTTTACTTTGCAAAAGTTTACATTTTGCTGTGATAATTTCTACTGTACTCTTGGTGTTGTTCCTAGAAGTCTCTCTTCATGCTGCAGCCCAGGACAAAAAAGTGGGATGCTGCATAGAAATGCCTTTCGGAGGACTCCTCCCTTACCTCGGGGTAGGTTCAATGGAATTACAGGACCAGCATATCAACAGCTAGAAGAGTCAAGGATCACAGACCAGGACACAATACCTTGTCACGGGTAAGTAATTATGTAACTGAAGTGATACAGTTTGTGAGTGGCTGCTGTTATGTGGTTAATATGCTCTGCCATTACAGTCCTTCCAACTTATTATAGTGTACTGTGGATCCAGGGTTTATAGTATTGAAAGCAGAGGAATATTTTCTGTATACTGGCCCTTTGAAGGTAATACGTTCTCATTTGGCTGGCTGTAGTAGGGAGTGATTAGAACAACATTGTTGGCAATGTTACTCTTTATAATGGATTTTTTTCTAGCAGTGATGTGATGTTCTAGTAACTTTTGCATAGCATTTTTTCTTCCATCAGCACTAGGCAAATAAAAAATTCAGATTTTTTTTTTTTATAAATCAATGTACATTGCGAAGTGTGTTTGCTTTAGAGACTGAATAGCAATAACTTCTAAAAGTTTGTCTTTGAAAGCGCACAAAGAATCCAATAACTTTCCTTTTTCACTTCAGCTTATTAGAATATTGAATATGAGCTCTAGCTGTACATAAGGTCTGAATTTCAGAAGTGCTCCTGAGCACCTACAGCTAGCTGCCTTTGAAGTCTTTTGCAATTGCATATCCCTACAGATTTCTGAGGACTTTTCAGAATCACTGCAAACATGTTATATGTAAAACTAGGAGTGATATCTGGAATGGAATAATACAGTTTCATTTGGACACATGTGAGTCACAGCGGAGTGCAGCGAACAGTTACATAGCGAGAAGGCAGCTGTATGTTTTCCGTATCAGAACTGGCTTATGAAGTGCAGATCTAAGTCACCTACATGTTTAATTTTCCCCAGAGAAGGAAGGTCGCTATCCTGTCTGAGCTCCTGGGAGATGACAGTCACAACTGCTCGCCAAGTATAAGTGCTGTTACATGTGTGTGTCATGGGCACACGCGCAGGCATGCACGCATCCCACCTGTGCCTCCCTCACCGTGCTTTCCAACCTGCAATGAGACTGCCCAATCTGGGGAACAGTCTGAGAGAGGGACTTGGTTCACTAAATATTTTGTAGCTGATCTACTGAACAAAGTTGGCATCAGTAATTAGGAAAGACAGACCATGAACAGAGCTTACCTGTGAAGGGAGAAAGCAAAGCTGCAAAAGGTTTATGTGTCTGGTGACCTCTTTAAAAAGTACAAATTTGTCTCATACTTTTTTCCTTTTATTATTTGCTTCTTATAAGGAAATTTTGTTAGTAATCCTTGCAGTAAGTATATATGATAATGTGTGTATAATTCATTACAAAAATTGTGACTCCAAATGCAACCCTTCCTGAAAGGGACAGGCTAAGAGCCTTCCCTCTTTAATAGCAGCATCTTGTAGCATAGGCTCTGGAGAGTGATGCAGCCCCTTCCTAGGTTAAGAAGTGAGGTAACAAATGTCAAAGCTGTCTTGTGGGTGGCTGCATTTTCTCTTCTCTAGGAAATCAGTGTGTGATATGACAAGCATCATCTTGTAGTGGCAGATATTTTAAATCTGCAGGTCTGCAGGAGGTTGATATTTGGACCAGACTGTTACCCCTTCTGGCCTCAATCCACTCAAGCACTTCATCCATATTTTGTGTGCTAGGGGTGTCTGTCGAATTAGATCTTCCTAATATTGACTCTAACAACTGGATCTCTCTCTGATGGAGTCCTGTGAGTGCATCAACAGGTGGTGTTGTGACAGAGTCACAGCAGTCTGTGCATATCACAAACATGACACCAAAAGCCTTCAACTGATATCTATGGAAATTAATTTTTTTTAAATATCAGTGTTAGGCATGAAATTAAAAACAATTATTTGATCTTATTTTATTACAGTGTTTTACTGATTTTTTTTATGAAAATTGAGTCTTTGAATAATGTAACAAAACTTTTTGCAAGTTATTTTGTGTTGCAGCAATGAAGTAATCTCTTCAGCTAGAATATAAGTATGCATCTTATTTCTGAACAAATGTAAAAAACGATTCACTAATTGTACTTCATGCGGAATTCTTCTAATTTAGGAAGAGGTTTCCCCAAGATCACATGGCTTTTCATCTTCTAAATATCTGCTAGTTTTATAGTGTTTATATCCTCACTAGATTTCCAGCCCAAATTAAAAGTTCCCTTGTCCCCTGCAGAACTTACACTACTTCCTTTCTTTTCCCTTTTCACATCCATCTTTTCCTATAGGGATGCACAGATCAATTTTTTTTATCTTTCTAATTGTTTGACCCTTCTGAAGTTTGTCCAGTAGCAGTTTAATCAGATTTTGTATGTTTACATTTGATACAAAAGAGGCTAATTTACCTGAGTAGTTTTTGTCTGGACTGTAAAAGGGCTCCTCTTCCCATCCCACATTGAGGAGAAAGCTTTTGCTGCCTTCCACAAGCAGCAGACCTCATGATTTGCAACAGGATCTGATATTTGCAGAGTTTGAGTCAAAGACAGCTAATATCAGTTATTTAATCAGTATGCTACTTGAAGGAGTAGAAAAACCTGCCTGAAATGAGGAGCCTGAAGAAAACAAACCATCTCCATGCCAGTCACATCTCAGAGACTGATCTGAGTCCCTGAGGGTGTCACAAGTTTACATGCAGTGGTTTGATCGCATGCTATCAGTGAGAGCTGTTCGTATGGCACAGTATGAAGTGTTGGAAGTAATGCCTTATAGCCTGTGAGTGTGTACACACACGTATATAAATGTGCTTATGTATATAAAAGCCAATGTGTCATACCTACAGGTAGAAAATGGGGTGCATATATATAGGTGTATGTGCTTACAAGGCTGAATCAAAGTCCAGTAATGCCACTAGAATGACTTCTGTTCATTTTAAATGGGCCTTGTTGTCAGGGTCTTGTACTGGACATCTATAGGAATACATCATATAGCAAAGTCACTGGTACTCTGCTAAACAAAAAAAAGCATTTTATTTTTTTAGTTACAATCTCTTCTGTCTCTCTTTATATCTGTTTTAATGGGGCAGTAAAATTATTTCCTCTTTTCAGTGTCATTCTTTATTTTAGACTCGTAAACACTGTATAACAATTACTGTTGCATATTTATAAATGTTTGAGTTTTTCTTTTTTGCTTGGTTTTAAGGAAAAGGTGGAGAGAAAGCTGCACTTTGAAATACGTGCTTATGAATGAATTTATTCAGACAAAACAATTTTTCACATAAAACCCCAGATATTATTCTTAGGAGGAACTATTGTTCTAGTAACGTTACTTATAGGAAAATGTAATTAATATTGTGCAATTATAGGTCTAAGTCTCCGTCTATTGAAAACAGCAGCAGTCTTGTGTCACAAGTAGAAGTATGTTTATAATTGACCAAAAGCAAACTCTTCCATGGCTTAGGTGTAATATCCCTGCTAGTTTAATACCTTGCCTGTTGCATGAAGTGTATGTGCTTTAATTCAACCTCAGTCCTTTGAAAGCCTTGTAAGCACAGGGCAGAAACATGTAATTGTGGCATACAACTGGTGATTCTATCTGTACTTCAAGAAATAATATGTAAATACGCCAGGCATTGCATTACATATTATTGTTGCTGTCAATTTGTGTTCAAAATACCAAGAACAATTGAATCTCTATTATGGAATTGGCAAATGTTACTATTTTCTCACCAAACCCATTTTAATTTAGTCTTTTCTTGGTTTTGCTTATATATCATCCATATAATACATCCATTGCATGTGGAATTCATGAAAAACATTCCCTTCCTTTGTTTTCAGGGTGCAGCCCAGAATATATTTAGGGCCTGAATTACCAAAAAAGGGAATAATGCAACTGATGCGATCTCTCCAGCTATAGTCGTTTGAATTATATAATAAGCAAAGGAAACAAGAATGGGCACAACCCAAAGGTCTGCATTGTTTTGTTTTCATTTATTTTTTTTAATTATCCTCCCTTGGGAATAATATCCATGATCAGTATTTCATTCATACTGATTGTTGAAAACTGTTCTAAAAAGACCCTCCATAAATGGCTACATGTGTGTTTAAGCAGATTTCAAACGCCATTAACCAAAAGCTGAGTCTTAGCTGGTTCAGATGTAGAACATAAACACAGCTATATAGCATGTACAAGAAGTTCTAGCATGCATCTGAAAAAGCCACTTGCTATATTATTCCCCTGGGTTTCAATTCCCAAACCAGTATGTCTTTCCATCAGATAGCAGCAAAAAGAGCAACACCTCTTCCTTACTGCAGCACTCCCAGCTGCATTTTCTGCTCTTCTGGGGACACCTGGAGAGTTTTCATATAGGGGCTGTACAGAACTGCATGCATGTACGTGTACAGGTTATGTGTCAAACAGTTGTACAAACACAGTGCCACCATAGATGAGTTAATAACAAGTCAGTGGCGCTCTGCTGGAAATGAGCCTAAAGATATCTCCTCCTCTCTCCTGTCTGACAGCCTGCCAGGAGGATAAGGCCAAATGAAGCCGTTCCAGTTAATTAGTGTTGTGAGCTAATATTGGACTATGGCTGTTACATTCAATTCACTTTCTCTTCCTTAGTTCTTTTTCTGCTAATGCCAAAAAGCAGCAAGGCACAGATGAATAGGAGGATATCCCTAGTGAAGTCCAGCAGGCTTAAGCAGCTTTCAGAAAAATACCCTTCAAGTCATAGCTCAAAGCACCTGTTTCCACACCAGATCTAAATGTTGCTTCCTCGTCCGTGGACAAAACATGCTAGACTTCACCATTAGCTTGCCTTATTAAATAGTGATATGATCACAAAGCTCATTATAAATAAAATACGTTCCGGTACTGAGGTGATGTCTGTGGTCCCTGGCAATCATGACTAACTCTTAGAGCACCATATTTCTTGTAATGCTGCTTCTCAGATGGGAATTTTTTTTTTTGTCATTGTTTCCTTTGGTTTATATTCAGTATACTTTCCATTTCTGGTTTTTAAGTATATCATGTAAAACTCTTTCCAATCAGAGTAATGAATTTGATTTTGAAAAAAATCAGAAATGTTGATAAAAATTCATGTAAGTTGCTCATAATAAGTAAAAAATCATGCTATGATATTTATTAATGGAGGATAAAGATCTTATTTATTTTTTTTAGCACAGGATTACGATATCAGGCAAACACAGACATTTGCTCAAGCCAAATGTATTAACTCTATTTCCAGATGAGATCCAAGAAAAGAAATTAGGCCAACATTAGGAGTATGGACTGTTGAAAAAAATGACATGTTTTTAGAGGTACGCTGCACTTAGATGCTCTGCTTGCTTGAAGGGGAGCACATACAATCATTTTTATACACATAAGGACTACACAGCCATGTTTTGTTTAAAGTTCCATTTTTCCTGCACCTTTTTAAAGTGTTCTGCTTAAAGTAAGAATTTGACATTGAGAGTTCTGAACTCATCAATGAAAGCAAAGAAAGCATCAATCCATTTCCCCAGTTAGGAGCATAGGAATGGAATTTCAAATATAAAGTCAAAGAAAAATAATAATACAGTACAACTTCTGAAATCTTTTAAAAAGGAATCATCTTTTTTCTCATATACTGGTGGGCAAAATAAGACTGGGAGGAAAGCAATGGTTTGCCACCAGCAGATCTGAGAATCAAAGCCAGGTCTCGAGAGTCTGTAGTTTTCCCCAGGGCCATACTACTACCAAGTGTTCCTAGTGTGAGAAAAAAATGACATGTAGCTTTTCAGCACAGTTCACTGAATCTTAGTTTTCCTGCTGCTTGTTGCATCTGACCATTTGATGTATAACAAAACCTTCTTTTTACTCTTTCCAGGTATTCATCCAGTGGTTTAAAAACTCCTCAGAATACTCCAATAAATATGCAACTGCCTTCAAGAGAGACAACCCCTTATTTTAATAACATGGATCAGAAGGACTTGGTCGGCTATTCATCTTCAAGGGCCAACTCTGTTCCCATCATCCCGTCTGTGGGCTTGGACGAAGCCTGCATGCAAATGCAAAATGTTTCTGAAGTAACAGGCATCAAGTGGTGCAAAAACTCCTATTCAGCTGAACTTGTCAATGTGAGTTCCCCAGTCAGTAATTGTCTTATAGCAGAACAACACGAAGTGAAAATATTGCTAGAAACTGTGCAGGAGCAGATTCGAATTCTGACGGACGCAAGGCGGTCGGAGGACTATGAACTGGCAAGAGTAGAAGCAGAGAACAGCACGAGTGAAAACACGGCCTTTCTGCCCATGAGCCCCGTGGCCAAGTCAGAGCAAGAGGCACAATTTGTCTTAAAAAGTGAAACGCAAAGGGACTCGGTATTGACCAAGTGACTTTGTGTGGGGATTTTGGGACGGGAAACAATATCTGTGCATTTGATGCTTTGTTAAACAGGAAGGGAGGAAATTAAGTACAAATTATTTATATGCATTAATTTAAGAGCATCTACTTAGAAGAAACCAAATAGTCAATCGCCCTCATATCATAGTGTTTTTTAACAAAATATTTTTTTAAGGGAAAAGTTCCAGGAGGGATGGCGTGTGCATCAGGTGCTTTCTAGGCAGGATTACACATAAAGTTTTGGTTACAGAGCATTTTACCATGGTCCTCTTTAGCTGTCCAAAGGCTTAGGCTATGCATCCTCTTTCTTTCAGTAAAGGCCAAGACCATTCTTAGATTTATTTCTGGTTTCAGGGCAGCGCTGCAGTCAGCTGCTGCCCAGGGACTCAGACAGTGGGGAGCAAGTCCCATGACCCCACCACAGACCCAGTACCCTCTCCCCCTCTCCTCTTGGTTCCAGGTTCACACCATGGCACGCAGACATCTACTTCTGAGGTCTGGTACCTACTGTGGAATGACATTAAATCCCTAAATTGAGTCAGACACTTAACCTTCAACCTTACTTTAATGTGTCACTAAGCCCAAGAAAGTCAATAGAAACATTTAGGAGCTGTGTCTTCATCCAAGTGTGGAGTGGGATCGGGCTCTGTATTGGTATGATATATAATATAGGGTAGAGATTCAGTGGTCAGGAGCCTGCAGGTGCTCCATTTTCTGAGCTTTGACTGTCAGAGCAGCCTTAGTGGAGAGTGAGGAAAAACAAAAAGTCCAAAAGCATTTATTATGGCAGGTTTGGGTTTTTTTGAGTGGGGACATAAGTTTTGTTGTTCATTAATAACCCCTCAACATTTCTAAACTGGTATATTTTGAAGGCATTTGTAAGCTCTCAAGGAGCACTTCTGAGTGTGTGTGTATTTTTTTAACTCATTTTTTATTACGGGTTGTTCAGAGAAGAGTCAGAAAGATCCAGTATGATCAAACTTCAGCTGATAAGTGTCCACACTGCCCTAAATTGTTCCCACTTTCAGTTCTTCAATCACTTCAATTAATCATGGCTTAGGCTTGTGAACTTTAAAGCTTCAACCCTGCAGATGGTTCTGTATGGGCAGGCCCACAAGCATGCACAGATATGATTCTAATTGAGCTATATAAGAGCAGATGGTTTCCACCAAATCACTCCCTGCAGGGAATCAAGGCCTTGGAGAAGAATTGTAATTTCCTGGTTGCCATATCCCAATCACATTATAAGCATTTTTTTGCATTTACTTTCTGTTGAGTTCCTCTTCCCGCCATAAATTGTAACACAATATGCCAATAATACAAGGAACTGGATTCAGTGGCATACACATTACTGTTTTTATTAGTGTTAAAATATCTCCTTATTCATGGGGAAAAGTAAAATCAGCTATAATAAATAATTGCTAAATAGCCTTCTGTTCATGTCAAAAAATTGATTAAAAAACAAACTACAGTATATACAGAATGTAATAAGATACTCCTTTGCAACAAATTAATTGTTAAATTTTTATGTGGCCCAGACTTTCCAGTTCACAAGTCTCAAGACTTCCCAAAATAGCACAATCAATCATGCAGTGCTGTTGTATGTTGAGTCAGAATAAAGCAATATTTTAACTTCTGTCAAGTAAATTTGCAAAAGAAATGCTGAAGGTGTATGTCTTTTTTTTTTTTTTTTTTTTGTTATGGCAGTAAAAAAAATTGCTATTCACAGTCTTCATTCACCAAGTCTTATTTTGGGTTTCTTTTGCCTTTTTGTTTTTAGTTTTGGCTTGGTTTTTTAAGATAAAGTTGATGAAATTGTCTTGTATACAGAACTTTCTATGCTGTAACTTTTGCTGTGTATTTTCAATAAAATTATATTTGAGGGCAAACTATGCTTTATGCCCCAGGATGGAGCATGCCTCGTTTGGAATGCATTCTTCAAAGACACAGGGCTTTTGCTATAGCAGTAATGTGCAATAACCATGAGGAGTGGTCTCACCCTGACAGGTTTCTGCAATATGTTGTGGCTGGGCACAGACTCACCATGAATGAGCTGAGCTAACTGCGCTGGGTATGGCCCCAAGCCCACACCAAATAAACCTTGTGAGAAAACAGGTGTTTTAGGTAGGCTCAGCTTCACATCCCTACAAATGACTTTTCTGTCAATATCCCACCAGCTCAGGACGTGAGCAAAGTGAGGTTGCCTCTGCCCATAAGCCCTGTGAATACACCTGTAATATAAAAACTGGCTACTATATAAAGCTCTGATTCAATAATCTATGAAGTGTGATCACAGTTAATTAATTGTTCACACTTAGTAATTAATTTCATCAAGAGATGGTCTGTCTGCAATAAAGTGCAGAATCCTGCCCAGATAGGTATTTCAAAATTAAATCTTTTCAATCCAGATGTAAGGCCTTCTCACCCCCATATCCTACCAAACTCTGCAAATTCACCTTTGGCAACATATTGTAAATACACAGCAAAATTTCTGTTCAA
The DNA here is from genome assembly GCF_033783945.1 of Neopsephotus bourkii. Taxonomy (NCBI): domain Eukaryota; kingdom Metazoa; phylum Chordata; class Aves; order Psittaciformes; family Psittacidae; genus Neopsephotus; species Neopsephotus bourkii. Next base: position 10,817,682 of record NW_026902109.1, on the reverse strand, counting down.
AAAAGAACCATATCATAAGCAATGCCTTTATGGAGAGAATGTGTTCACTCAGCACTCCTGAAAGGCCCAGAAAGAGGGGAAGAGCAATGTATTTAGGAGAATGAAATGTTTGACTGAATGATTGATCTTAAAATGGTAAGGATATCTTCAGTTCATGTTAGAGATGCGATCTTGTATTCAGCAAAGGATGTGTGACTGTTATATGTTAACTGTTCTATTCAGTTTTCAGCATGTTTGAATAGAGAGACATTAATATTAACCATATGTCAGACTAGTGTATTATTTGTTAAGAGTATCGCTTCAGATCCTATTGAAACTGTCATTGTTTGCAGAGGAAAAGAAAAAGGTTTGAAAACATCAAACTAGATAGCCTTAATGTCCTTTGTGTGTTTCTCTAATGCACCAGTTTTTCTCCATGGACCTTTCGATTTTACAGTGAATGGGACAAAATTTTCCCTGAAGTCTGACAATTAACTATGTAGAGGACACAACGGAAAGTTGTACCAAAATAACCAAAGTCATAGGCCGAATTTTGCATTATTTCTGACCTCTGTGATCACACTGAACTCAGTTGATTCAGAAGGGATGTGAGTCAGTGTAGTTCATTCCTAGAATTACATCTGTTCCTATCCTTAGAAACAGACTGTAATCCCTCTAAAAGAGTCTCTGAACTCAGTCATTTACCTGTAATGTAATTAAAAATTATATCTGACCTGTGGAGTTCCAAGTGTAGTGAAAATTCACACATGCAGCATTACACTCGAGTAAACTGGAAGAACAGCTAACAAAATAAATTGAACTTCCTCTGAACTGAACAGAGAAAGCCTGTGTCTCTTCAGCATGATACTGTGGAGCAGAATTATGAGAGAAATGTATATCCAGATTTTTTTTCTTCTGTGTAGAATTTCTTCAAAATAACCCCCCCAAAAATCCACTAGAATGGTCTCAACATTTGAAATAGGAAATGTAGGTGAGTATGGGCCCATTTCATAGCATTAACCACTGGAAAATTCTTCAGTACACCCATGACACAAAACTGGAATGTTCTAATTGTTGCACGATTAAATTTTGATCAACAAATGCATCCATGGAAAAAGAGCTTTTCACAATGCTTTTGGTGTCTAGCCACGCTCCCAGCTGATGTAGTCAATGTAGCAGTTTATATTAAGAGAGGATCACATCCAAAATCTCTTATACTCAATGTTCAGTTAAGTGCCACAAGGTTTAGTAGCCTTCTGCATGGTGTAAGGACTTCCACACTGATTTATGGAGCTACATTCATTTTGCTTATGGAAATCATATTTGTGTCGCCCTCACTAGAACACGATGCAAGATTTGCTGCCCAAATGATTAGTTTGTCAGGTCAGTCTTTTACAAGGGCTGAATATCAGACCAGGTTCTAAAAACCATGAACTTCCCAGCAAGTGGCTAATTCCAGTTTTATTAATTAAAATCCTACAGCTTCAGGTTTAAATTCTGAAAAAACTATGAGATGATGGCATGTGCTCATGACCATGCATGTGCTAGATATGTTCCTGAATCAATTGTTCAATCATAAGATCATAAGAAGATGATTCATGTCCACGTCTCACATAAGGAGAGAGAGAATCTGGATGCCTCTTCCCGATTCATCCCCAGCAAGGGCCACTTCTGCGCTGTCCTATGCCTGCTTTGTTTTTTTATGAAATCACTGAATTTCTAATGGTTGAGCACCTTTACTCATGTTCAATTTTACCTTGCCCTCAGTTTTTGCTATAATTTATAGCCTAAAGTTTGGGACATTGGGACTGTCCGCTGAGTAAATTTAAGGCCTAAAACATTCAAAATTTTTTGCGTGTACATTTATCTGCTTTTGGTAGACCTTATGGGAAATCTTTCCCTTGAAGAAACATTTATGCAGCCTGTGCTACAAGGCATTTTCCTGCCACTCCTGCTGGTATCAGCATTTCCAGCCTCTGAGTGAGATGCTCTCTTCAGGTTCTCCTGGGCACTGCGACCAGAAGCCTCTGAATTCTTTCAGAGTACCAATGACCAGAAGTCATCTGAAGTGTCCTGAGCCATAGTTATATATCAGAACACTTCTGCCTATTAATAGTAAAATGTCTCCAAAGTTTAAGACCTTTCATATGCATTGCATTGTTATATAAAAAATATAATGCCAAAGTTTATGAAATTAAAATTATATAGTAAATATTATTGATTTTATCAATGTCTTGCTTTGAAGGAATATGAAGTGAGAGCTCTCAGTTTTGTAAATATTTGGAAACTAAAATACAAATAATAATAAAAAATAATACAAAGAATAATTACTATTGTAAAATACAAAAGATAGTTCCTTGCTTTCTCTGAAATAATCAGTAGTAGCTAAAGGTTATCGAGATGCATTAGGGAAATGAAAGAAGACACAGTGAGGGCATTTTATAAGTCATGTCAGTAATATGACTAAGATGGTGGGTTTTAAGTAATTCAGGCTTAGAGTTTCCCTTGCTTGAAAATACATTAAGATAATGTTTCTTTCATAATATAAAGCTTACTTCTATACAGAGCTGAAACACGTATCACCTACCTTAGCATAAGCAGAACAGAAACGCAGTTTAGGTTTCACTATGACTTTCTGACTCAAGCATTAATCTCACTTGCTTCAGATTATCTCTGATTTCTTCCAGGAAAGAATAAATGAGTACCCAAAAAACCAAGAAAATAAATATGAATAATTGATGACTTCCTCCTCCCCTCCAAAATCTACCAATTAATGCTGCGGATATTGAATATCATAGAAATATCTGAGATTTCGACCTTGATGGGGAAAACAGCAGCTAGGAGAATTACCACCCCCACCACCCCAGCAAGATGCACACTGTGGATTTCTGGAGAAGAGGGTAGGGAGCTTTGCCTGGCTCTCACAGAGGGTAGAACCTCCTGGCTATGGCACAGCTTTTCCATGGGTGAGGAGGGATAGATTTTGAGTTGGACCAGGAGATGTCATCTGAGAAACTTGCCTTACCTTTATTTCTTTCTCAGATCTCTGTCAAGTCAGTGAAACCATGGTCATCAGCGCTAGTTTATTTTGTAAGTTAGTGATTTCCAAATTCTGGGATCCTTTGAAGTGCTGAATTTTGGAAGAAGAGACATCTAAAAAAAAAAAGAAAAGTCAACAAAACCCCCCCAAAAATGTCTTCTGTAAATTTTTTTAACCATCTTTACCTGAAATGCTTACATTACTTTAACTATTTTTTTTTTAAATTAGGTGTTACAAATATAAACTCCAAACATATATATTTACATCATGATAACAGGACATGGTTAAGATCTGTGTGTCATGTTTCTCTTCTGATCTAGTTGAAGATGTCCCTGCTCATCTCAGGGGTGTTGGACTAGATGACCTTCAAAAGTCCCCTCCAACCGAAACCATTCTAACCATTCCCTGAAAAACATGTTCAAGTTACTTCTGTTATTTTTTGGATCGTTTATAAAATGGTGGAGATTTCTGTGCACATCAGTGGCCACTTTGAGTTTTACATGGAAAGGTAAACAAATTTGCAAACAAAAAATGGACTACATAAAACTTCCATGTCAGACTCTAGTGGTGTACAAGTGGAGGCTGTTTCACTGAAATCATAGTTATTGTGAAGGAAATGAGGCTTCCAGAGGAAGATATTTATGGTGGCTCAGCAGTTGAGCTGACTGAAATAAAACCCAGGTTTCCACCTCCACAGTGCTAACCTATGCTTCTTTCTAATGCTGGCCCACCCCAAGCTGCAAGGTGTCTGAAGCTCCACCACTAGTGACTGTATCAAAAGGCAGGTGTCAGCACTGACTTCTGCAAAAATTCCTCTTATTAAATCAAAATGAAATAATATGAACTAAAAATCGATGGAACTGATTCTCAATTGCTGTCAGGTCATAGTGAGCACTAGCAATGGTGCTAATTTACTGTTTCTGAGGCTGTGGCTCATGATTTGACGTGACCCATGAGTTTCCATTGTCCGTGCTGGAGCTATCTGAGCAGAAATTTCTCTGCCCATCAGGGTAACATTATTAAAGCAGTTTTATCCCAACTTACCTCATTTTCTGCACTTCACTGTGTGTTGTCCTTGATTATTGTAGAGGTAAAGCTGCTTCCAAAGTCTGCTTTAAGTGCCACCTCATATCTGTCAGAGTAACTGGTTGTGATCACTCAGCTTCAGTTTTAACAGTGGTGTAAGGTCCTCCAACTCTACAGATCAGATCTGGGTTTTGCAGTCCAAAATCATGTATATGTCGTAGTATCATAGAATGGTTTGGATTGGAAGGGACCTTAAAGATCATTTAGTTCCAGCCCCTCTGCCACAGGCAGGGACACCTTCCACTAGACCAGGTTGCTCAAAGCCCCATGGAGCCTGGCCTTGAATACATACAGGGATGGGGCATCTCAGCAACCTGTTCCAGTACCTCACCACCCTCATAGTGGTGGAATATGTACAAGCAAAACTGTCCATACTTGTTCTGCACAATTGTATGCATTCAGATCTAAGCATGGATCAGCTGCCAGGCTGATCTTTCACTGTTTTATTTAACAAAGCTATATTTTAAATATAATTTGCTATGCTGCTTCTCTGTATGTTGTATAGAGAAGCAACGAAGGCAAGTTCAGCATGTCTGCATTTTCTGCTCAGCTAATAATAGTAGGTTTGTTGTCTTTTTTTTTTTTTTTTTTTATCAAAGCAGCTTAGGAAACAAAGTTGTTAAAATTCTGACCTCAGAGGAAAAACTGGTACCCTGGCAGGGGAAGGTTATTCTGAGCAGATACTTATCTAGGCTGTCTTTCTTCCTAAGCAACCTTTCTTCCAAGAGTCAGTGTACCTAAAACACTTAAAACATAAGCAAAGCTAAGGCAAAACATGGACTCTGCCTTCTTTGCAAAGGGGTCAGGGGCACAAGTAAAGGCTAATTACCAAAAACCTTTCTAGCTAGTTCCACTAGTATTTGCACAGACTGGTAATACTAAAATGACTGCGTATGATTTGGTCACATTTATTTGCAGGCTGTGATGTATTTAAACTTATAGCCTGCTTTAAATTGTCGGTGATTTGCAGTATCTCAGGATGGAGTTTCAGAGTGCTCAAGATGGCATTTACCACTCTCCTTAACCTCCATCCCAGTTTCATTTGACTAAAGGACATTTCTATTACATGGGTAGAAGCGACACCGCATTGCTGGAGGCGTGAGTGTCACATTAAGCCCCGCATAGCTTTTTGGTGAGCAAGGCAAAACACTCCTTCTTTCAACCTTGCAGGCAGTACTCTGGGCTGTGAGGGAGCATACTGTAGGCTCAGCCCCTTTGTCAGGCAAGAAATCAGGTTTCACAGTAGGGGAGGCCTCCTAAGCTAAAAATGAAAAGCTGCCTCAAGATTTGAGATAAAAGGGTGACTTAGAAAAAAACCAACTAGAAATCACAGTCCTTTAAAAACAGTTGTGGTTTTTATTTCAATTTCTCCAGTAAGTAGTTGAGTAGGTTTTTTTTAAAATTGACACTTAGCTCAATTTAAAGCTGTCTCTAGACATTTTCAGAGAATAAAGAGAGCACATCCCAGTGCAAATGCCTACACTCTAGGAAGGCGCTATAGTTCATAGACAACATTCCATCCTTGTGGGTAGGATGTGGGCATCAGTGCTTTGCCAGTCTTCCTTAATTTGTTGACAAGACCCAGCAGCGCCCTGCACTCCTCACTCACTGGCTGCCGATGAGACCTGCAGTAAATCCCCTACTAAAAACACTTAAAAATGAAACAAAGATGAAGGAAATGTGGCTTGTTCACTGTGAATATCCAGTTAGAATAGTTGGAATAACTGCAAGAGAAACATTTGCCTTTGCAAAATGATTTATTGGTTAATAGTCTTTCAGTCCTCACTATTTAGTCAAACAAGGACCATAAGATTTCCAGGTATAAAAGTCGAATGATTGGTTCCTGGATCTAGTTGTAATGGTCACAATTCTGATATTTCAGACTTTTTGCTGAGCACTGATCAAGTAGAGTCAATTGGGCTTCATTCAAATAGATGAACTTGTAGAGTTACACCTGATTTCCTTTATTGATCACTAGATTCTTTCCATATCATGTAAAATTATGTTTACTTTAAAACTGATCTGTAGATATGAATGGAACAGCATCTAATGTGGACTTGAAGTTTGAACCCTCTCAATGCATAGGGTGAGTCTTGTGAAATCTTCATTTTAGCAGCTGAAAGTCTTGAACCATTCACTGAAAGACAATTATTTGATTTCAACAAAATTGATTCTGCTGTTAATAAAGTCACTGATAAACACTTGAGCTGGATTTGGGGCTTCTGAATAAAATATATAGATATAGATATGTAAAGCTACATACACAAACTTCTTTTAGAACACAGAAATGAATGGTCCAACTTAAAGTTTATTAATCTAAATAGCTGGAGAGAATATCCACTTAACCACATAGCCTAAACACACTGAAGAAGGGGGGAAAGGTGTTTATTTTCAACTGTATTTATTTTTTCACTGGTACAAACAGAAATAAAAACAGAAGAAAAATAATCATAGTGCCTATGACAAAGGTTGTTTTTCAAGGGGTGTGCAATGTGTACCACGATTATTTTAACTGCAAATGGAAGCCACTTTTAGACTGAGTGTGGTTGAAAGGAAATGACCTTAGAAAAAGTGTCACCCAGCATCCCAGGAAATGTTTGGGTTTGGTATGCTTGGCCTTCATTTTTGTGGAGCTGTACATTCCTGTCCATGGGTTTAAAGGATAAAAAAAAAGAACTGATTTCAGAGTCAATGTTATTTTGACTCGTTCTTGTACTCCCAACACCCAGGGTCGTTTACCATAGGAGTGAGTGAAGCTGAACAGTATAATTTTTCTGTTTAGTGTCACAAATGAGTTTTATTGTTTTACTGAATTCAGTCTTTTTTCTCTGCTTTCGTGGTGTGCTCCCGCTGTTGCCAGACATCTCTCTCTTAAAGCAGAAGTTTCATTTGTTAGCAAAGCCACAAAAAGGCCCCTCCCAGAGCCACCCAGCTGGGGTAGCTGCATGGAAAACAGTGCCGCCTTGCAGCCTTGCAGTTCCTTGTGTGGATGACCCTCCCCTTCCCCCTGTTCCCAGGAATGTGGTTTTCATGTGCATCCCCAGCGGTTTGTGCTGAATCGATCCATGCTGAGCTTATTCATCATCCAACCCCCAGAGACACTCTCTGCGTTCCTCCAAAAACATCTCTAGTTGATGCCAGGTAGCCCCCAGGTGAAGCCTCAAGTCACTGCAGTTCCCTGCCACTGCTGACTCTGCTCACAGTGTGCTGAGCACATTAAATCTCAGCTGAGACCCAGCCTGCCCCCAGGCATGGGAAAGAGGGTGTAGGGATAGGATCAGGAGAGCAGCAGGTACTCCACAGCTTTGCTCTGCTTCAGTCAGGTTCTCCCAGTACACCCTCTGGGATGTCCTCCCGCCCCTTTCCCTCCTAGGTTCACTCCTGGCCACTGCCTTGCATATTCCCACTTTCCCGGCTAACTTGGGCTTTTTATGCTAGCTTGGAAGAGCTGTCACTTGGCTTCTACTTATACATGCTTTTTGCTTGAGATCCGCCTTACTTTAATAACGCTAGCCCAAGTGCTCATGAACATGCCAATGTTACAAAATTGCAGAAAAATATTATATATTCCAAAATATAATAATATTCCAAAGCTGCTCTTCCAGGCATCTCACTCCCTGGGCACAGGCACCTGAATGAGTTTGATGCTGAAACTTACTGGTCTGATAAGAATTATCCTTTTGCCCAGGACTAGGGACAGGTTTGAGTGGGAGTATAACACTCCCCCAGCTAATGATCCTACCCACAGGCAACCCACACACCTGTATTAGATGGAGCTGTTCACCTGGTTCACAGCCACTGAGGATACCATTTGTCTCTCTAGCAGCAGCCACCCATTCAGGTCTTTTTGCCTTGTGTGCCTGCACTAGAAGGGTTCTATCCTGATGAGAGGAAGCAGTTCTGGAGGTATGGCTCTAGCAGGAGGTTTGCTTCTTAAATGTGTCATGTCTGATTAAATGTTTGCTTGAGGCAATGCTTTTGTTGTTGTTGCTGTTGTTTGGGTAGGTTTTTTCTCCCTCCTTTCCCTTTTGGTTTGTGCTGGATATTATATGTAATAATTATTTTATTTGTTCTGTGGAATAGTAACTCAGTTTATTAGACTGAGCACAGATTAACAGATTAGACCAGTTTTATAGCTTTATCTTAAAGCTTTCACTCCATTCAGAGCTATGGTTGATGGTTTTGAAAATGTGCTTACTTGATAAGATAGTATCATTTTTGTTTCCCCCTTCACCCAAGGGGATTCGTAAGTTTCTTGTCTGCTGCCTTCCAGAATGGAAAAATCCGAAGCTTATTTAGAGTGTGTTTTATGCACAATAGTCACTGCATACTGTCCAACCAGCCACTAAAACCGCTCGCATGTTGAGGAACTATGCTAACTTTCAAGAGTGCAGCTTAAAATGAAACAAATAAGGATGCAATGAGAGTGGCTCATAAAATGCCCATTAAGTCATGCTTGACACTCACTTAAAGCTTCATGTTCTTACGGAATGCCAGTGTTAAAGGCACATTAATTATTACTGCTTTCTGGAGCAAGGTTACAGCAAGCTTCAAAAATTTCTTGCAAAATTATTATCCTAATAATTCAAACTACTTTGCTTAGGCAGTCATCTGCAGAACAAAAACTTTTCTCAAATCACTTATGTACTTTTAATTTGCACTATTCACAGACCCATAGCAAGTTGTTAAAATGCTAATAACTTACATCTATTGCTAATGCCAAACACTGGAGTTACTAGCAATGTCATTGGTACTATGCAAAAGAAGAATATGCCTTACTGTAAGCATCTTTTTTTGCTGGGACTTGGTGAGCATATGTACTCAGAGATCACAGTTGCTTGCAAAATGTCTCAGGAGGAGTCACACTGCTCCATAAAATAAAGGGTTTGTTACCAATTTAATACTACTTAAAATAGTTCATTTGTGTTTATAGGTTCTCGATGTTTTCCAACCTTGAGTAGCAGAGCTTGCTTCTCTTTATTTGTTATCCATCGGTAAAGTAAGATATGAAATTATAGATGGGTGGGCAGCAACAGAGCAACCACTCAAAAAATCCTGATTTTACTCTTTTTTGGTGAGTCTGTTTTCTTAATTTGATATTCATAAGCACTGTTACAGTAGGATATGCAAAGATGCCAGGAAGAGGCTGATGTTTTGGGAGGCTCTAGCTATTTGTAGAAGAGGAACTGGAGGAAAACAAGGTGTGAGGGAAAAGCTCAAGACAGATTTTGGGGAGATGTCTGTGTCAAATATTAATAAGGACTTGAAAACTGACTCAAACCTCCTCCATATTCAGGTGGAAATAAGCTAAATGGACAGATCCAGGTCAATAGAGGGGAGCTACTTGAAAACCTCACGGGGGATTCTACTCTGAAAGTAAGACTCCTTGGGTTTTGTTCTTGGTAATTAGCTAACAACAAAACCAACCAACCAAAAAAAGCCAACTGTATCCTGGGCTGCATCAAAAGGAGCGTGACCAGCAGGTTGAAGGAGGTGATCCTGCCCCTCTACTCTGTTCTCGTGAGACCTCACTTGGAGTGTTGTGTACAGTTCTGGTGTCCTCAACATAAAAGGGACATGGAGCAAGTTCAGAGAAGGGCCATGAGGACGATCAGGGGGCTGGAGTACCTCCCATATGAAGACAGGCTGATCCATTAAAAAGGTGATGTTTTCCAGCAGAGTTGATTTCTTTTTAAGGAATCAAAGTGGCTGGAGGAAAAGAAGCCCGCACCATTATTGCTAAAAAAAAAATATAAAAAAAAATCCGTAGTTATTTTCTCTACATTTTTTCTTGAGTTCAGACCAGGGGAAGTTAGAGGGATTTAATTTTAGAGGTTAACTTTGGGAAAACAATTTTTTACAAACTAGTTTGTAGTCTTGGATGGTGGATAAAAGCACTCATTCTACAGTCAGATTGGGTACTGCAGGCATAGAGATAATTGTCTTGCTCCACTTGACATCTCTCGTATCTTACTGTCTCTTCCCACTATTTCTATTTAGAAGATGTTTTAGTGTAGTGGATGTGGGGCAATGGGGATGGAGGGAATATGGCTTATCTCCAAGAGCTAATACAAGTCTCTACAGCTGCAGTATGTCCCCTTCTTTCTTTTTGGAGTCTTATACAAAGTCTCCAGTTGTTTGCTTACTCTTTGTTAGCAGTCAGTATTTTACCGTAGGATGTTAACAGCTTCTTGACCAAACCTCCATTGGGTAATGCCTTGTTCTTGGAGCTTTCTCGCTTTGAAATGAATAGTGTTTATAGATTTATTGTTGGTAACTGTTATTGTAAATGTAGACCAGCAAGATATAGAGATGTAACTTTTGGCTTCAGATCAAATGAATCTTTCATTCCGATCTAATTTAGCCAATATAGATTAAATTAACATAGAGCTTCCTCTCTGTGAATTAAATGGATCAATCTTTCTTAGAAAGTTATCAATAATCATATTATTGTACTGGTCTATTAATTCCTTTCCTCAAGAAGTTACTATTTTTATATGGCTACATTGACCTGGAATAATTACAACCCCAGTATTGCTTCCAGCCATTCAGTTTAGCACTCTTCTGCTAAAATTTACTGCTTCTACTAAAGCCTTACAAATACTTGGAAGGAATAACAGTGGATAGAGGAAAATTTCTCACCTGAGTGTCATGAAAGATGTGTCATGAAAGATACGTCATAAAGCTGAACAGGAGTGAGTTTCATGATTTATGGATTAAATATCTCTTTAATCAAGATGTCTTAAGTAGCCAATTTAATCATTGTCATCAACTTCATCAGGGTGATTGAAACCATCATTACTTTAGCAACTAATTAGGAAGAACTGGATAGGGTCTTCCCACTAATGTTGGAGCTGCTCATTAGAAAGGTGTCAGAGGACCCTGATGGTATCTGTGCATAATCTGCCCTGGTGCTTTTGCTGGATTTTGGTAGAGTGTGTATTCTTCCTTAAACTAAACTTCCTTCAGTTTAATTCAAATTAATTACTGCTTTATATTACAAATACCTAAGTATTTATACATAAAACTTGACAAAAGCAAAGTGCACAGAAGTCTATTTGATTGCTTCTTAGGCTTTATAACCAAGGCCAAACAAATCATTAACTATTTGAACACAGTTTAAAAAAAATCTAAAAGAGAGAATCAGATTTTCTGGAAGGGAAAAAAAAAAAACAACCAAACAAAAAAAAAAAAAAATCAACAAAAGGCCAAAGAAGACCAAACCGACCAACCAAAAAAAAAACCAAAAAAACCCATCAAAAAAAAAAAAAAAAACCCCAAACAAAAACCGAACCACAACACTGCATGTAAGCAAAGCAAAATCCCAAAGCATTGCATGCTGGAATGGCAGGTGGCTGATCTGTGGTCAGACATAAAAACAACATTGGGCATGACCAGGAAAATTATGGTTTGGAAATCAAGAGGTTTGCTATCTGGTATAAGAAGATAAGTTGATCTGAAACATGATTCACATGTAGCACACCCATGGGGTATTTGGTACAGATCAAAGAAAACTAAGAGTTTGTCTAAGCAATTTAGAAGAGGCCATGTAAGATATAAGCAGCAGCAAAGATCATAAAAATGAGTTTGAGAAGCAACTAAAATAACCATAAGCTATATAGCAGGTTACTTGTAGGGGTGATGAATCCAGCCAGCTGGAGACTTTGGGGAGTGAGGCTTTCCTGCAAACTGAAGAAAAGCTATGCCTAGTTAGGAAAGCAGCCCTCTTGCTCTGGTTTTAAGACTTTTTTTTTTTTTTTTTTTAACCTAAAATAAGAGCAAAAGTCTTATTTTGGTTATTTAACTTCACAGTGCTAACAAAGAGTTGGGACATTGATCAAAGGCACAGATACTAGCAGTCATATCAGTAATCTTAACAGAATTTATATCAAATTAATCAAATAATCCAAATTTTGCTTTGAGTTCTTGATAGGGGTTAGCAGTTGGTCTGACAAAATTATAACAAAACCTGAACAAAAATTCTAAAATACTTCCCAGCACAGAGAGGAAAATAATTGAGCAGCTCTCAGATGAATACAGGAGTGACTTCAATATTTGTAATCCAAACCTGGCGATTTCTGGCATAAACTAGTGATGCACCTCATCTGTATTTGGATGGAGGTTGGGGAGAGGAAGCCAAGGATGGTTTTGTCATTTGGTAGTAACCGCCATGGGAAAGGTGATCATTCCCAGCAGTAGCCCTTCAAGGAAGCAGCAAATAGAAGTGATAAGGAGTGCCCTGAGTAACGCACGAAAAAGTGCAGAAGGACACAAAGTATCAATTTAGTTTTGGAATGTATGGCAAAACATGATCTTGCAATTAAAGAAAATATTGTAATTATCTTTATGGTTTACAAGCTGAGCTAACTGCTGGGCTTGATGGAAGTGACATGAAAAGGAGAATTTAATGAATGTGGGGAAAGCAAAGGATAAAGGAGTTAGAAGAGGTTTTGGAACAACAAATGGCACCCCTACCTTATTTCTTGTATTGAAAATTGTGTTCTTATCATCTTGAAATATGTGGGAGACCACATGAGACCAAGTGCCATGTACTGATTTAACAGCCATGATCTTGTCCCATTTTGGGATAGGAACCTTTGTGTCGATACTGTTCAGTTTTTTACAACAGACATTTCCTCAATTGTAATGGGGGAATTGTACTGAATCTTCCAAGGCTTTTCTGTCTCTTCAGTTCATTGAAATCTGGGGTGCCATAGGTAATGCCTGATGAGGTCTTGAATACCTGTTTTCATTATTAGTGGGGTATTTCTCAGAGTATTGGATTCTCCAGATCCACACAAGTGGCTTCCTAGCTGTTAAAATATTTCACGGGGCTGAGTAGAGCTCCTCCAAACCAGAGCAGTATTGTCTCTGCCATCATAGGGTACACAGAGGTGATATTTTTGATCCTGAAGTCAACAGAAGGGATTTTATCAGGCTTCCTGCACTGGCACAGGTATCCCTTGGTGCATAGACAGCTGTGTTGTCACTACACCCCTCTGCCCTCCTGAGCAGAGCTGGAGAGAAGGTGATGTGGCACTGATGCTGCCAGCACCTCTCCAAGGCTGCACTGTGTTTGTGCTGTAACCTGGTGCTAGCCTGGTCCTAGCAGCTAGTGCTGTTGCAGCAGAGTTGTGCTTGAATTGGGCTAGTGTGAATTGGTTTGTTATTGCTCACATGTGGGGGAGAGCTTGAACCAGGATTTTCATTTTATTCTTTGAGCTCACCATCTTTAGTGTCAAAGGAGTGTTTCCACTGCGGCTACTGTTTTAAACCACATACTGGAATACTGTTTCTGTTACTCTTTATTAGTGATAGTCTTTCTTACTTACGTTTCTTTGCTACCCTGCTGGTGGGCTTTAACTGACACACACACATACACCCTTCCACTGTAGCGTTGCTCTCTGTTGCCTGGGAGGAGCAGTTGGTACAATTAGCAGGCTTTTTATGGTAATACAGTTGTTTTGAGAGAGTGTTTTGGAGTATGTGTGTGCTTGGCAGTTGCTGAAGCCTGCAATTGCTGAAGCAGCAGCACCTGTGACTTTCTGGAGAGAGGAGAAGCAAGCTGCAGACAGACAGATTGTGCTGGGGAGTGGCCACCAAGCTTGGCAAACTGTGGTGGCTGGCTAATGCTGAGGCCACAGCTGCTTCACTGTCCTAAAACGAGGAGCCCAGGTATCTATTCCCATTGAGGAGGACAATCAAACCTAAACATAGCAAATAGCTGTAGCAGCAGACTGCAGGAATGCCAAATGCAGCAATCAAGCATATCTGATGACTGGTGGTGGCTTGTCAGCAATAAATATTCCTGCATGTGAGCTGACAGCAGCTCCCACCCGATCCTTGTTAAGCCGGAAGCTGGGTGAGGGAGTTGTCATAGACCATGTGGATAAGAACCAGTGTCTGCTAATGCAGGAAGGAGTTTACCACAGGGCAAGGTAGTTCCCAGCTCTTAATTGTCTTTCAGGTAGTACATTTGTAGCGTAGTCACCAAATTAGTGGTCATGGGCAGCACTGAGAAGTAGTACAGGGAAGGTCAGATTTCTAAAGTACACCATACAGCTTTTTGAGCAAAAGGAGAGCTATGATTAGGCTATTGTGCTTGTATCTGAAGAAATAATTCAGTTGTTGCTCTAAGGAAAAATGCTATTTAACTTCTCTGCTTCTGCCTTCTTCATATTTTCCCAACATACTTCCTTCTAGATTTCTTTATTACTACTGTCTGTTTTAGTTGATCTAATTCTGTGGTCAAAATGGGCAGATGGAGAGGGATGTGCTATTCCCTAGCACGTTTTAAATGACATCAGCCTAGTGAGTTTAATCCTCAGTGCAAATAGCTGAAGCTAGAATTGTAAACAGTTGCTGTATCTAACACAAATGATGTCTCTCAGCCTGCTAATGGAGTAGGCATATATTAACCTCCCACCAACAAGACAGAGCTCATGCATATGCCGTCTCGTTAACCTGCTTAAAGAATAGGAGTGTTTACTTTTATAGGATGTTATGAAAAGAGATGGTGAACTTGTTAACAGGAGTACTTCTGTGGAATTACACCACTCTCATTGTAAAGATTTTTTTCCTCGCATCTAGCTTGAATTTTCTCTTTTTTACTTCAAAATCATTACCTCTTGTCCTATTGCAATGGGCCCTGCTAAAAAGTCTCTCCCCAGTACTTACTGGTTCCCTCTAAATATTTTGAGTAGCTAAAACCCAATGAGAATATTATTTTTCCCTCAAGAAGATATAGTAGCCATCATCAGGTTTCCAGGAAATATAGATTTTTTTCATAGGACTGTGAGGAGACATCATGCAATGAACTACAGCAGCTCAGGTATGTGAATACAAGTTACAGCTCGGACAGCAGGGGAGGTCTGCAGAGAAAGACTGATTAAGTTACTGAAACTTCTGGAGATCTACAGCTCCACTTTCCACAGCTAAGGTTCTACCTGCACACACCACTCTTTTTAAGAAGCTCTTCAGCCAGAGGATCACAATTAGTGATGACGACAACATGGGACAAAAGTAACGAACATGCACAGAAATGTTTATGCACAGAAATGTTTATACACAGAAAAAAACCACGCTCTATATGGTTCTATAAAACAGTATTTCAGCAGTTTGGCAGGTGACAGTTCTTGTTTTCCTACTGAAAGAGGTAGGAAAGAGTGGCATTGGAAGTGGTTGTAATGCTTTAATTTATTCTTAATTAAATCTTACTGAATTCTATTTCACTTTCAAATTTTCCTGTGTTTAGGGGTGATTTGCAATTCAGACTTACTATTCATGCTTAAGTTGCTGTTTATGCATGTACTTTCTATGGTTGCTAATGAATTTAACTCATATTTGCTAGCAGTATTTTTAAGAAAGGCCTGGGAACAGAGTGTAGTTTGGATGTTTTGATGGTTTTTTTTAATCTCAGATACTGTTGATTAGGTTCAAAATAATCCAAGCTGAATAACCAGGACTATCTATTTTCTTTTGTGATTATAACATTATCATGGTATGTATTTTCATCAGTGTTCTTCCTTTGCATTCTCTGGTAAACAAAAAGTGGGGAATGGACTAAGGTGTGTGTGGCTGGTGTTTGGTTTTTTGTTTGGCTGGGGTTTTTTTGTTTATGAAAAAGGCTGAGTCTTCCATGTATATACTTGTATTTAATTCCTTTGAGTCATTAATCAAACAGTGAAATATAGGAAAACTAAACTAAATTCAAGCAGAGATTATTTCACTACCATTTGGCTGTTGGGCCAATCAGTTTTTTAAATGTGAATCTTTTCTTTTTGTCTTCAAATATTTTTGAATAAAATTAATTGCATTTCCTTTGATGGGGGAAGAAATAGGAAATCAAATGTAAGAGGTCAGAAATTAGTGATCATAGTATTGAATACCAGCAGGCTTCCACATTAACAGCAATCTTGAGATTGAAGGCGTTGGTGTTTTGGCTGTGAAGAGACAGACTCATGATAGTCATCTTGCCAGCCCACTGACAGCAGTTGTACCTGATCATAGCTTTTCCCATATTCAGCCGACTGTCATGACTGTGCATTCCTGTACCAACTCTTACCCAAATAAGTTTGATTTTGCTGGCCCAAGCAGAATGGCATGTGTTGCTTCAAGTGAAAGAAAATCACTGGTATCAGAACAAG
The DNA here is from genome assembly GCF_033783945.1 of Neopsephotus bourkii. NCBI lineage: Eukaryota > Metazoa > Chordata > Aves > Psittaciformes > Psittacidae > Neopsephotus > Neopsephotus bourkii. The sequence continues at coordinate 10,801,431 of NW_026902109.1, read as the reverse complement.
GCAAATGATAGATGATGGTCTGAATATAATCAGCCTACTGTGGTGTGCAGGTACCCGCATGAGCTGGTTGCATACTTGCTGCTATAAAGCAGAGTTAAAAATTATATTCTGAGAGAAGCTTCTCAAAACCAGTGAAGGTTATGCATAACAGAATATAAACATAGTATTTAAACTTTTATTTGCAATCAGATTAGCGTAGTCTGAACAATCCCCTGTATCTGGGGGATTTGTAAAGGAAAGGGTGAATTGTATTAATACTCAGGTGACATCAGAGACAACTAGTTCCACCTGATTTTTTTCTGTCTAATACAGAACTGTGGACTTTAATATATCCCCATCTACCTTCACTAATTTTAACAAAACTTGATATCGCCGTATATTACACAGAAGTAAAGTTTCAGGCAGTGAGACAGACCTATTCAAGTTAGAGTTTTGCATTGCTTTCTAATCACTGTGGAAAGTAAGTGGCAGAGAAAAATGTCATTTTAAGATTAAATAATGTCTCTAGAGTTTATCCCCTCCATGCTTTTTCAGGAAATACTGGATGCTACTGAGGGCCTAAAACCTAAGGCACTTCCCCACAAGGATTTCTGTTAAAATGTTCTGAATATTTTGCAGAGCAGTTGACTTCACTTGTGCATTCCTTTCCACATTGTACATTTGTATGTATTCTGTATGGATTCTGTAGAAGTAAGGGAAACTATTAATTGTAAAAAGGGAAAATCACATTTTTATCTTGAAGACCAGTGTTGTCATTTAAACACTATGGTGATTAAAAAAAAAAAAATGCAGCCACTGACATTGAGGGATAAACTGTGGCCAAGAATTTGGTGCTCTCCGTGCACAACACAATTTTGTCAGAGTATGCTTTTGGAGGAGTGACAGCTTATTTCTGTGGCTCAGGGGGTCATAAACGTGTCCCTCCTTAATGGCCAAACACAACCAGCCTTGGTGGTTTACAAATCTGTGAATCAGCATCATAGAGCAGGAGGCCATCATAAACTTGCCCATTGATTCAGATACTGATAATATGTGCCTTGCATGACCAACTTCCTCAGTACAACTCAACCCCAATAAAACCATGATTGTTGCACCTACTTTAGTGGCTGGCTTAAAAAAAAAAAAAGTGCACTGGTGCCTCTCGGGGTTATATTTTCTGATTTATTTTGTTTGTTTGTTTTAGGGGGAGGGTGGTGTCTCTGTAGAGAAACAATGGTGTTTGGAATACATCAACTAAATGGAGAAGAAAAATCACCTGGGGAAACCTTGTCAGATTCTGGCTTGAGGCCAATTTCAAATATTCTGTGACTGCAAATTTGTTGCAGAGAATCAAAGAAATGGTAGGCAGAACATCCAGAAGCAGAATAAATTAACCTCTGTTAAATTCCATCAGGAATCCAATACAGCAAAGTAAAGGAAAAGACAGGGAACTTTGCCTTTGCTTTGAAGCTATTCTAGTCTATCTTTAATGATGGGTGGCCACAACATACAGGCTCAAGGGTTTTAGGGAGGAGAAGGTGGAGCTAAACAGAAATGAGCTTATGGTGCCACTTGCACTGACAGATGCAAGTATTCCTCTGTGACATTAATCAAAGCACTGCTTTGGATGAGTAATATTAGAGATAGCATTTAAAAGTGGAGGGGGGAGATGATTTTCATTCTCAGAGTACTTAAATCTGGAGCGACTCTGACACTGAGAAATGCAGAATCCTCCCTTCCACAGCAGGTGGGGGGAACTGAACTGTATAACAAAAGCCAGCTTCCAAATATTTGCACAAGTTTAGAGAGAGAGGCACTTAGGTAAAAATATGCAAGAAAAATGAACAGCTTGGTAAAAGGTCCTTTTTTGTCTCCCTAGCAGCAAATGTGCTTAGTAATAGGTTCATTTTGACTTCTAAAGGAATTTCTGTCAAACACAATTATCAGGGAAGACTGCAACTGCGAAGGTATCAAAGCTCTTTTTGCAGAAATCGAGCTTCAGAGCACTTGTAGATGGAAGATGTTTGTCGAGTTTCTTTGTGCCACTTCATGTTTCTTTTCTTTATGAATCTTCCAGCTGTGGTACATGCTGTCAGTTTAAAGACAAGAATACTCCAGCAGCTTTCTTTGTTAAAAAGTCTTTGGCAGCTGACTTTTTTTCTGTTTTTTTGGGTTCTTTCTTTTCTGTCTCTGGTTGAAAAGAAAGGCAGGAAAGTGAAACAAAACACAGAAATGAAGCAGTCTGTCACACTGAAAACCTCTTAAACATAAATAATAAACTTTGTCTAGGTAGTTCTCTTTAATACTCTTGCTTTTCAATTTTTTTTAACTGTTCTCACTCAACAATGATGTCTAAACATAATTAAATAGTCTTTATTCTCAAACTGCATGAAGCATTACATTATCAGGTTTGAAAGCATGTCAAAAATATTTTGAATGCAGTTAGAAAAGCAAAGGAATTTCTTCCAAGTGTATGAAGACTAATTCCATTTATATTCAGGATAAGACCAGAATGGTATCAAGAAATACATTTTAATTGCTACTTTTATATTGTGCATGGCATGTATATTACATGTTGAAGGTATCCTTTCTGTTTATGAGCCTTTAAGGACTTTGGTGTTATGTGTAGATCAAACATTAGGACCCACTGCATACATTCTTATCTCTGTGTAACCCATCATAACAATGACTCTTGGCAGATGAACTGAGCACTATTTTAAAGCACAGGGAATAAAAAGAAATTAAATGGATTTATTTCCCTTTTTTGGACTGCTCAGTAGCCCACAATTCAAGCACACACTGCACAATCTAGTGAGAATTAAATGTCGTTGTTCAAATATAAATGGAATGATCCACTGAATTCAAATTATGAGGAACCCTGAGGTGATTTCAGCTGTCCTCACAGGTGGTCGCCATTCCTAACAGCAAGTCAATGTCCAGGTATGTTGGTAGAGTGTGAGCTCAAAAGGTGGATTGTGTTTGCACAAAATCGGGTGTTAATTATCAGGAATACTTGGTGTCTTGTGTTTTGGAGCCACAGACAAAATGTCGTCATCACTGCTGTGGCAAGGAAAGTGCTGTTCAGATTATTTCAGATAAACCATGTCACATTTGCTTTCATGACTGGAAGCAGAAGATCTGAGCTATTTTCATTATGTTTTTATTTGAAGTTTCCCCAGTGGAAATAGCAAGTCATGCAGCTATTGTACCCATTCCCAGTTCTCCTGTGCTGCTGGGGTGTCATCAGCCGTCGCAGGTACTTGTGCAGACTCCAGTGGAATCTGGCCAAAGCTATGGAGGTTAAGAGTGCGGTGGACCTGCCTGAGCAGGGGATACTCCATAACTAAAGCATGGCTGCATACTGAATTAATCTAATACTTGAATAGTTTAGCTAAAAATCTGCCACCGTATCCAATAGTTTATGAATTATTTTTTTCTTTAGAGAAAAAAAAACTCTCAGTCCCTAAATGTCTGCAAGCATCACCTTGCACAGGCATCAAATCCTCTTCTCTCAAATTAAAGTGTGATTTGATGAGGTTCAAAGCTGCAGCAGGATGACTCGTTCCTCCACGAGGCAAAGCTATCACCATGTATTTTGTAGTTTCAGTATAGTGATCTAAGTGAAGTGGGTACATGACAGAGCAGAAGGCAGGATCTATTGCTCATACTTCAAGAGGTAAATCAGTCAAAGCTAACTTCAGGCAGGAAAGATACCTCTTCTCTATGTATTTAATGTCTAGCTATAAACTTACGAGGAATCCAACTCCCTCTCATGCAGCAAGATTGACTAATGTGTTTTTCCTGCATTCAAGTGTGTGTTTATCAGTTTGCTCTGCTCACAGTATACACATTTGCAGTCTTGATCACAAATAAGGACTTCCTTCTCCCAAGACCTTTTCCACGTATGATTCACTTTAAAAGTCTGCAGAGCATGCAGTGTTCTTTACAATCCTAAATTTCAAGAGATTATTTTATAAGAAAAACAAAATCATTGTGTGGAGTTCTTTTGTATCCTCAGAAGCCATTAACGTGGTAAACATGACGAGGAGGATTGTTTATAGTTAGAGCTGAGTTCAGGTGACTTCATTTCCTAGGTAGTGCAACCACATGCTCATGAACAGATCTCTCCTGCTTATTTTTTAGGCTTTGAAAGAACAGTATTCTGGAGCCTGTGTAAACTGTATGCAAAAGCCTGCATGCCTTGCAAGAAGAACTGCTGTTTTAAGAGGGTGAGAAACATTAGAAGCCTCAAATTACAGCAGTGAAAATTGTCAGTGCTTGTATAGTAGGCTGTATTAAAATGCAGTTTGTGTTGGTTTGCTTTCAAGCTAAGATAACAACCTCACAGGAAAGCAGGCTTACATCAATTAATTTAACACTGATATAACTTCAGTGCAGCCTGCCTTCCTTCCTTCCCTCCCTCTCTCTGGTGCATCCTAGATAAGGACGCACTTGCTCCTCATGCTTCCAGGCACTCGATGGAGCCTTCCCTGGAAAGCCAAGCAAAGGCCAAGTATCAGTCATTGCTAATTCCCTGCTGCTGCTCCTGAAGGTAGCTTGTAAAAAGGATATAAAGGCTATTTAATTTCAGTGCCTCATAACTTTTTTATAAAAAGCTACGTGCTTGTGAAGTAATTCACTATTTTAATACTATTACATTGTTCAGATTAAAAAGACAAGGAATAAAAATCTTACAGCATATTTCCCTGTATTACTCAGCTCTTTGAAGGCTGAGGGAACAGGATAGGAGTGGCACCAAAAAAAAAAAATCCAAAAAAACTTGAATTAAATCTCACTGACTTGAACCATAGAATGATAGAATAGTTATGTTTGGAAGGACCTTAAGATCATCAAGTTCCAACCCCCCTGCCATGGGCAGGGACACCTCTCAATAAACCATGTCACCCAAGGCTCTGTCCAGCCTGGCCTTGAGCACTGCCAGGGATGGAGTATTCACAACTTCCCTGGGCAACCTGCTCCAGTGCCTCACCACTCTAACAGGAAAGAATTTCCTCCTTATATCCAATCTAAACTTCCCCTGTTGAAGTTTTAACCCGTTACCCCTTGTCCTATCACTACAGTTCCTAATGAAGAGTCCCTCCCCAGCATCCTTATAAGCCCCCTTCAGATACTGGAAGGCTGCTATGAGGTCTCCACGCAGCCTTCTCTTCTCCAGGCTGAACAGCCCCAACTTTCTCAGCCTATCTTCATACAGGAGGTGCTCCAGTCCCCTGATCATCCCCGTGGCCCTCCTCTGGACTCGTTCCAACAGTTTCATGTCCTTTTTATGTTGAGGACACCAGAACTGTACACAATGCTCCAGGTGAGGTCTCATGAGAGCAGAGTAGAGGGGCAGGATCACCACCTTTGACCTTCTGGTCACACTCCTCTTGATGCAGCCTGGGATAAGGTTGGCTTTCTGGGCTGTAAGCGCACAGTGGAGCCGGCTCATGTTCATTTTCTCATCAACCAACACCCTCAAGTCCTTCTCTGCAGGGCTGCTCTGAATCTCTTCTCTGTCCAACCTGTAGCTGCGTCTGGGATTGCTCCAACTCAGGTGTAGGACCTTGCACCTGTCAAGGTTAAACTTCATGAGGTTGGCATCAGCCCACCTCACAAGCATGTTCAAGGTCCCTCTGGATGGCATTCCTTCCCTCCAGCGTATCAACCAAACCACACAGCTTGGTGTCATCGGAAAACTTGCTGAGGGCGCACTCAATCCCACTGTCCATGTCACTGACAACGATGTTCAACAAGACCTGTCCCAACACCGATCCCTGAGGGACACCACTTGTTACTGGTCTCCAGCTGGACATTGAGCCATTGACCACAACTCTTTGTGTGCGGCCAGCCAGCCAGTTCTTTATCCACCAAGTGGTCCACCCATCAAATTGATGTCTTTCCAATTTAGAGACAAGGATGTTGTGTGTGACAGTGTCGAACGCTTTGCACAAGTCCAGGTAGATAACATCAACATAGCTGCGGAGGTGGGTGTAACCATGCAACCATTAGATATACTGACACCACACATGGCACTAAAAATAACTTCCTTCCAGGTGTGAAATTCCTACAGTACGAAGTGAAAAAGTGGTGTGAGTAATAGGGAGCAGGCTCTGGAAAGGATCTTTATAATACTGTAATTGTAGCTTGGTAAGCTGCATCCTTGCTCCTTCAGCTTCATCAGCTTATGACAGAAGTGGGATGTTACTGTGGTAGGGATTAACAGACTGGGGGCTTTTTTTGTGGATATCATCTACCCTCTCACTCCCACAGTCTGATGCTGGGTAAAGCTGGCAAGTCTGCAGCCTGAGGTTGCTGCTCAAGCCCTTTTGGGATGTAGCAGGGTTTCTGAAAGCTGTTTTAATTATTGGGCTGTGTATTGGCAAGCCATTAACTGCAACTTCACAGTGGGATGTTTATTCAGTGTTGTGTAGCTGCAAGGAGAAAGTTAACAATGGAAAATATTGCTACTTAGGTCATTAGTACTGTAGACATTCTTAAAAAAAAAGTAATTGGTAAAGGCTGGAGGATTTAGTAATCAACATGTCAGTTCAGTCCCAAGTGCTTTGTACATCTCAAGTTAACTTGTCCAGCTGCCTTCTTGCATCTCCAACTTGAACAGTCAGAAATAAAAGCAAAATTCAGTGATTAGCAGAGTGCTACTGGCACTTGCCTCTGATTTACTCATGTAGGGACCTTCTAAAGGCATGTAAATAGGGGTAAGGAGGAACGGTAATGCAGATACAGGGAGATACTCAGTGCCTTTTACAAAAGCTGAGAAAATACACAGCATTGTTTCCTTTGTAAACTGATTTTCTAAAAATTCGAAGATTGTGTTAAAGGTCTTTTATTTGTAAGGGCTTTGTAATCTGTACCCAGTTAAAATATTCAAATATTCCTTAACTCTACAGTTGATAGAACTTCTGCATATGAAAAGTTGAGCACTTCCACGTGTGTTAGAATAGTTTCTTCGTGCTGGGGTCCTCCCAGGTGTATTTGGGCACAGGAATTGTTCCCTCTGTGTGAGCAATTATGTCTCAAAGAGGACAGCTCCATCAGATGGGACTGGGTTTTATTTTACGGTTGGATTACGAAGGACAAAGCTGTCTGTTACCAAGTCACAGAGGTGTTCAGTATCTCAATAAGAAGCTTAAAGAATGGGGGGCTAAGAAGAGATAATGAGACCGGAATGCTGTTCTGTTTTCAGTTGGGATAGAGTTAATTTTCTTCCTAGTAGCTGGTGCAGTGCTGTGTTTTGGCTTAGTCTGAGAACAGTGCTGATAACACACTGATGTTTTAGTTGTTGCTAAGTAGCACTTACCCTGACCAAGGACTTTTCAGTCTCTCGTGTTCTGCCAGTGAAGACAAGCACAGGAAGCCAGGACGAATCAGAAACAGAATACCTGACTCAAACTAGTCAACGGGGTATTCCATACCACAGTACGTCATGTCCAGTATATAAACTGGGGGGAGTCACCTAGAAGGGATCAATTACTTCCTTGGTTGGGCTGGGTATCACTCAGCTGGTGGTGAGCAGTTGTAGTGTGCATCACTGCTATTTGTTGTTGTTTTTTTCCTTTTCCTGTGTAGTTTTATATTCTCTCCCCTCATTATTTCTCTATTAGTAGCAGTAATCATAGTAGTATACTGTACTTTAGTTACTGGACTGTTCTTATCTAAACCTGTGGGTTTTACGTTCTTTCAATTCTCCTCCCCCTTCTGCCTGGATATGGAAGGGGGAGAAGGGGTGAGCGAGTGGCTGCATGGGACTTTGCTATCATCTGGATTTAAACCACAACAGATACTTAAAACTTTCAACCAGCCAGGCCTCGCTCTGAAACTTTGTACTATTTACTTGTGATGTTGACAGGTAAGGTTGAAGGAGAAGAGATCTATGGGAGCTCAGTATTGTTTAGGCAGTTCAGGTTTGACAGCTGCTCCTCATACTCTTCTCATGGCTTATGCTGCTGCTATCTGTGCCAGCCGAGCTGGGGAAAGGGTTGGGTGTGCAGTATGGGGTTGGGGTCCTCCTCAGCAATGCCTGCTTGCTAGCATGTACTTAGCCCTTCCTGCAAGGACACATGCTAGGGTGTCAAAGACTGATGAAATCCAAGCAAGAATCCAGCAAATCATTCAGAAGATAACCTGCTGACAGCAGGAAGTTCTTGATCACAATGTTAATGACCATAGTGCTTAAGTTCTGTGATTTTTGCTTTTGTGTTACTCTTTCCTTGTTTAATACGAATTCACCATGGGCATTATTAGGAGCAGGAGAACAAATGTAGGAATCTATAATAAACCTGAGGCTCTAGGGTATGGTTTTGCTGGAAATGAAGCAACAAAAGCTTATTTTCTGTTGAAGTAGCTCATCCAAGCTTTGAACAATCAGAGATTTCTCTTAGTAGCCAGAAAAGAGACTTGTTTTAAATCACAGCAGAGATGGTTGTGTGGAGGAGACTGCTGGTCAGCTGAACCACAGCTGCTGCTTGCCTGCAGACCTGCTTGATGAGCAAGGGAAATCATGTGTCCCTGGCTCCCCTAGCCAGACTGCTTGCTGCCACATGTATTCCCAGTCTTTTCCCATCCCTCCTGTCCTGCAGCCACTGCCTCCTCTCTGATGGAAGGCCACTGTTCTGCAAATTTCTAAAGCTTTTTTCAAATTGGTTACCAGTTGTGACCTGAATGGAGATATTTAAAAAAGTTTGCTGCCTCAAGTGCAGACTTCCATTACCAGAGGCTGGTCTGTGATGAAGCTCATAGCAGTAGAAAGCCAAAGGTCAGTATATTAACACAGAATGCAATAGTACATTCAGTTGGTAGGTGATCTTGATTTCCATATAAATGCAGAGAATTATGTGCACCTCTCAGGCATGTGAAACTAAAGGTAATTTTTATGTAGCTTACTTTGTTTTGGTTTAGTAATTTAATAAATGGAATTCTCTGGCTTTCTTGCCATTCTGTCTTACTACACCAGTGTCAGAGCAGGGATAATTTTAATTGGAATTAATGACTAAAAATGGTACTCACACAGGTCTTTGGGCTTAGCTGCTAGCAATCTAAATCTTGGAAACCTGGATTCCTAAAAGATCAGAACTTAAAATGCCCTGAACTACAAATTAATATTAATCTGCAGCTCAGTCTGGTGCTATAAACATTCCAAACTCTTCCATATATCCTCAACCAGGCGCATGTTTTTACCTTTCACCACTAAGCCTACTTTTAGCAAAGAAGAATTTGTTGGTAATCACACGCTGTAGAGCCTGTTTTTGTTGTTGTTGTTGTTGTTTTGGGGGGGTGTTTTTTTGGTGTGGTTCTTTTTGTTTATTTTTTGTTTGTTTGTTTCAGCCATCTTCCAGTCCTGGAAATGGCATGGTTTGTCCTAAACAACTTTGGTGCCTAGAGGTTCCTGGAAGTCAAAAGCACCATCCTGACTATTACTAGCAAGCTTCATGATAAAGGCAATGATAAATTTCTGATTTTACTTTAAATATTCTTACATTTGATCATAATTATTAATGAGCATGGAGTGACATCCTAGGAGATGGTATATTTACCATATTTCCAAATTCTTATTTCTCAGAAATGAGAAAGGAGCATAGATCACAAGTGACTAGGCACAGACAAAAGACCTACAATTCAGGAGGAAAAGGTCATAAATCATAGCAACATACTCCTTTGCCAGAGCACTGCTGGATTGGTGGTGGATGGGAGAATTTGGGCCTCCCCTGATCCTATCTGGAGCAGGCACTGAGCTATGTGTGGCTGACACAGCAAGGAGTTTTTGTATCTCAGCTACTCTGCGCAGGGGACTGCTCCAGCCCCTAGTGCTGCCCCAATGCAATGGAATGTGGCCATGGGGCACAGCACATGGGTTTGTGTCCAGGTGTAATCCTTTAGGAGCATGCTGCCTATGAGGATACCTGTGATGGTAGACAGGTCGGGACCAGTGGCAGCTGAGGTGTATGGATCCTGCAGGAGAGCCACAGATTTTTACTTCTGGTTTGTAGCACTGCTGTGGCCTGTGGATTGTGGTGACAAGAAACATCAGTGAATGTACAGGTAAAATCTGTAGTTGGAAAACAGTGGGTGATAGCTTGCAAGAAACAAGCAGAAAGATATATCTGTGTGAGTGTTATCTACTATGTAAAGCAGTATCTCTCCCCAGAAACCACACTGGCAGGACAGGAATGCCAAGGCAGTTCTCAGCCTTAACAAGTGATTAACCCCTAACAGTTCTTATATTAGTGGCTTTTATTATCCTCTAGGTGTTTCTCCTCCATAACACAAGCAAGCTGACTTTCCATAGATAATGCTGATGTCGGGAGTGCACCTGCAGTTGGGGGGTGCCCATGTTCTGAATCCTAAGCAACTATTCCCCCTCCTACAGAATGCAAGATGCCATTTTATTGAGATGCTGTCTTGTATGTTTGTCACTATGAGGAAGAGCAGTCAAAAAGGCAGAATTTCTAGCTAGTGGGGAGTTCTCAAAAATAAGAAAAGATCACCCTGCCCTCCGTTTCCAGAGTATCAAGTCTTCCAGGAAATGTCCACTTGGTGGTACCAACATACACTTTCCAAAATGAAATATGTTCCAAGGCTACTGAGCCACAAAACAAAACGGAGCTTATTGCCAGCTTCTCTGCTACTACTTCGAAAACTTGCTCTTAATTTCATTGGTCCTGGTTCAGTTTCTAGTATATAATCCAAACCAGTCACATAACAGTATAATGGGTCTTTTTTTAGCACTAAAATTCATTTCCTACTGCCTTGTTGCCAGAATGTAGCTGCTGCTGTTTTGATAACTCAATACATAGAGTAGCCTTAGAGTTCAAATGACTCATGGCATGTTAACTTACTGATACAGTAAACCTAAAAGTGAAGAAAGGAAAAAAATGATAGTTTGCTTTGTAATATGTTGGGGTTTTCAGATTGTTTGGAGCCAAATAATGCACATAACACCTAATTATAAATTCATCTTTTTACCAGAAAACTAACTGTATAAAGAGAATCTAAGATTTTAGCAAAAGATGTTATTTTGTGAGAGAGTCTTGCCATCACCTCTTCTGTTTCCTTCTCCCCTAATATTTATTACTGAATTTTGTATAATTGGGAAATCTATAAGACTTTAACAGCTTTGAGAGTTTCTAATTTGAACAGAAAATTAGCTTGTGTTAAGGGAAAATGTTTTTCTTTTTGTGATATTAAAAAATATATATTTTTTCTCTTCTTGTAAAAGAAAGAGAATGTGAAGGCATTTCATTTTCTTCTAAAGAATACAGAAGGGAATAGAGAATGGCAAAAAAAGACGTATTGAACTCTCAGTGAAAGTCCTGTGTGAGCCTGCCTTTATTGCTGCATCACAATGGCAGACAATGAAACCCTGACTCCAAGCAGTGAAAGGAGTTTTCTTTAATTTTCAGACTATGGACTCTTATAAAACGCTACTACGCATATAGAAGTATCATACAGTGTGCCTTGTCCTCTGCTCATTACTTGCATAAGATTTTCGTCCCTGCTAGCCTCTTGTGTGCTGGATTTTATGTTGGTTTTTTTTTTTTTTCCTACAGATATTTTCAATACCTTTTCTTTCCGCCATGCGTCACTGGACAGAGCTTACATTCAATGCCTCCACTTTGATCATTTCCATCTCTAGAAGGCCCATTAGAAATGTAGGTGAGAACATTAGTAAGATCACCAAGGACTATTCAGGCAGAAAGATAAATCATACTATGTCTCTTCCAGTTTTCAACTCTGCTATCAAGAATCAGCATCCTTCCTTTAGTCTTCTTGTTAAGAGAGACCAGCCAACCCAGCATGTTTGGCTCTGTTCTGCTCCTCTGGCTCATTTTTTGTGATATCTTCTTGAATCACCACTTGAATTTCAAATAATAGGATTGCTTATTTGAAAGGATACCTCTCTGCTCAAGTAGAAGCCACACATTTGGACTGCTTGAAAATGGCAGTATGGCATTACATATACTTTATTCTCTGGCCAGAAGTTCAGGATGTTCCATTTCTAAATTTGATTTCCAGCTATAATATAAACGCGTCTCATCGACTGATCATCCTTGGAAGTTTATCTACTTTTAAAGATGTGAATGATAAAGTGCTGCTGCTGTGGTTGGCTATAAGTCATTCTATGATGCCCTGATTTTTCTTTCTAAGTCTCCGTGGCTGTAACAAATAAGGTGTTTAAGGGAGAGAGGGGAGGGAAAACGGTAGAATATGACCTTCATATTAGTTGCATTTCAGATTAAATAATAATCCTGCAAGGACATGTTTGTGTTTGAGTTTCTACATAGCTTGTGAACTGTGAAGTAAACTAAATCCAAACAGAAATCTTGAAAGTTGAAGCAACAGAATAAGCTGTCAAAAATTTAAGTTTTAATACAATCTCAATTAACTCTAGTATTGTTACCTCTCAAGGTCAATTAGACATTCTGGGGGGATTCAAATGAGGTATTCCTCTGGGAAACACATCTGTGTCCTTGTGTTGGCCAGTATTGTTTAAAGAACCCCTGAACCTGTCTCATCTCCATCATGTTGTAGGGAGCCTCCTCCTGTGGGAAAATGTTTCTTGCAGCCATCTCACCTGATCTTCTTTGGCCATTCTGGGGGGATGAGCTATCCAAGGTTGAGATCAAAAAATGCATAAAGTTAATAGCAAGTCAAACACTGGGTTCCAAGTTTTGTCTACACCTCGATAGCTGATGTTGTCTATCCTGTGTGTAACTAGTACAAATTACTGATTTAAAAACAATTGGGAGTGACTCATCTATGTGCAGGTATCTACACTTAAAACAAAATGTGTTTTCCCAAACAGCCACCTACATTTTGCTGTGATTTACCTGCTCACGTGCTATTTCACCATCCCAGCAGCTGAAAGCACTACTTTTCCTTTGCCTCTTGACAGAGCATTTTTGCTCACTGAGCCTTTAACTGGGGTATCTGAAGGGCAGATAGTGTCTTGGAGGAGCAAGGTACCAGAGGGCAGATGCTTCACCTCTGTTGCAGATTTAAATTGGAGCAAACAGGAGACTAGAAAACTGATTTGGGAAGGGATGAGGGATTAAAGTTCTCTGCCGAGTCTGCTCTCAGGAGGTATATGCAACGTATTTGACTGCCAGGCATTACCATGAACATCATAGAAGGCATGGAGTTAATGGCCCTCGTGATACTCATAAATTCCACTTGCCATATTTCTCCAGTGATGGGGGAAGGAAGATTTGATATCTGTAGTCTTCATCTGTTGGAAAAAATTTGCTATATCTGATGCTGGTTTTGCCATAAATACTGAGCTAGAGCAGGAAAGCACATTTTAATTAAAAAATCCCAAACAAATAAACAAACATTATTTTTGGATACTTGTTCTAAGATGAATCCTTTTTTTGCTGCAATATTTGGAATGAAGCTTTCATGTAAAAGCATTAAAGATAATCTGTGAGCTGGTGGCTGCCCATTAAAGAGGAAATGACGGCAGTATTCAGGGCATGAAACCACTCTATTCTGCTTTGGCAACATCTAAATTTATACCAGTTTCTGTCTTACTCGACTGCTGCTGTAGCTGAAGCACTTGCTTCACCTTATGGCAGGTGTCTGCTTCTCCTAGGGGAGACAGAAGACTCAAAAGAAGATTGGAAACTAATTTCAAATTTCCTTGGTCTGCCTTTTACTTTCAATCTTTCCCCTGCCCCTCCCACACACCCCCCCCCCTCCCCCCCCCCACAATGGTTGTTTGCTGTGGTCAACCTCTTTGAGAGAAAACTATTTTCTTTCAGGTACTCGTCATTTCTCCATTGCTTGGATGACCTGGGAACACAGTCTTATGCTACTCTGGGGAGTAATTACTTAATCCTCAACCTTCATACTGGTTGCTTTATAATAATTCCCCACTTTCAAAGTTGAACACACATACACTTTCTGAGACAGAAATAATTCTCTGAAATGACACTGTTTTTGTCTTATGGCACAGGAAGAAAAACTGGGCAGGCTGTGGGAAGCAGCAGGTTGCAGGAGAAGTGGGCTGGCTCCATAATGCCATTGCCCAGTGTACCATGGCCCTGCCAGTGCAGTGGGTTTGAGCACTGTTATGGTGCAGTTCATTCTTCCATTTTAAAGCAGGAATAGTGGAGTGACCCTCTGTTATAGAGGTCTTGTGCTCAGCAAAACCTACATCTACAGGTTTGTTGAAGATGGAGGGGTGAATCTGGGTTTCCAATAAAAGGGAAAGGAGCTAATGGTGTGCCTCCATTAAAATCTTGATTTGGGTTTTTCTCCCTGCTTCAGAAATTCAAATGGATATGGCAATCTGTGCTGTAAGGGGACTACATAGATAACATGCATAAATGTGATGGAATAAGAAATAAAATAGCGAATGTGCAGTGGTTGTGTAATGACACAATACAGATTGCGTTTGCTAAATATATTGGTGTGATGAGTGAAGCAGGCTAACAGTGTTGTTAAAATCAACACTGGAGTATTTGTACAGGGCAATCAATATTCCTCTGGCCTCAGTTATCAATGTCAGGTAAAGAAAATGTTTTAATAGAAATTGTTGATATGTTTAAAGTAGAGGAGGTATTTGTATTTCTTGGGGTAACAAATGCACTTTTCTCTTTGAACGTTATGCGTTGGATGCATTTTTTTCCTCTTCATAAGAACTGGAAAGCCTATTGTAATAACTGAAGAAAAAACCCAAAAGTAGCTGTAGGGCACTGGCAAGTGAATCAAACATCAACCACAGCTGATTAGCTAAAGCAGAGGAGTGTCTAAGGATGACTGCTTGCAGGCTACAAACAAACGTGTGTTCATTTGTGCAGCCTGAAATAGGAGAGAATTGTATTGAATAAGTGAACCGTAATGTTTATAACCTTACCTCAACAGTTTAAAACGTATCTGCCTCCTACCACAGAGGGCAGAAACATTACCAAGAATATTTCTGAAATACGGCAAATATTGTTTGTAAATTAATGTGTTCTAAGAAATGCATTTTAACTGTTTTCAATATTTACAAAAAAATTGTTTTCAGTGTAGGGATGGATTTTTTTGAGAGATTGTCACATCTTTAGCTAATGGTATTGCATGAATTTCTTAGCAGATCTGTAGGTGAAAACAGTGCACAGATTGGCTTCCGGTTGTGGTTTGCATTTTACAATTTTAAAATAAAAAAATATAAAATCGTTCTTTCACTTCTCAGGAATATACCCCTAACAATGCAGTTACTGTATTACAAGAATGCAATGATAGTTTACATTGCCTTGCTAGAAACTTGAGGTAGGCCATAAGCAGCCTGTATCTTGGTGTTGCCATCTACGAGGTATTTGATTGCTTGGGTTTTGTCATCACTTGGCCACTTTAGAAGGCTGTCAAGTTCATTTCATGGTATTTGCATGACTTGTTTTTTGAATGATATGACTTCCTGAATCTATTGTGGCATTGCTGGTCTATGAAGGGCTTACCGATACATTTCTTCCTGTTTGAAGTGAGATGGGTTAATGGGTTTCCTTTAGATTTTGACAATTATAGCAGTTACCCTTTATTTTGTAAAAGTTAGAAGCGGCTTAGTGTTCAAGTTTAATAATGATGATGACTTTTTTTTTTAAAGCAACTTTTTTTGTGTTTACTTTAGAAACACTTAGCAATCTAAAAGACCAGATTAATTTTAAAAAGCTTAAATCTGCTCATATTGTTCATACTGGCTCTGAATGAATAGCATGCCCCTGCTTGAGAGCATTGCCCATGAGCTCTGTCTAAACATAGCTTTGCAGGAAGAAGTCCAGAGCTAAGGCTCTTGCTTGAAGCTTCATTGATCCAGCTCCGCCAAGCACTCTAGAAATGATGGCAAATTCCTTTCCCAGGCAGAGCAGTGTACTTTATTACAAGATCTGATCTTCAGAAATCAATCAATTTTGTACTTTTCAATGAGTTCAGGCTGCTCCAAATTAAATAAAAAAAATTAAAATAAAAATGACTGGCATGGAAATGGTTCTTCTAAGTAAATTTCTGCTTAGATCACTGCAATAATACCAATGCAGTTTTCATGATAGTTTCATTAAAAGGATTTTCACTAGGAATGAGTTTCAAAACTTGCTAATATGACAGAATCTGAGGACACCCATAATTATATCCATAGTTATCCTTTTGTTTTTTCTCCTGTCTCTGTCTGCCTATGTTAATAAGAATTTCTAAACTGCCTGTTAGTGTAATAGTCTGGCACTCTGCAAATTACAAAACCAATTTTGTTTTCTTTATATCTGTTTAGCTCTGCTAAACTTTGTGTGCTGGTGCTTTGCATATACTCTTTTCACCATAAAGAGAAGGGTCTCTGAGATAGCAAGAGAAATGAAAATGAAAAAATTGTGGATGTTTGAACATTATTCTCCTGGTGAGTTATTCTCTCTGAAGCTTATAGAGACCCTGACGTAGGGTTAGTAAATGTAGTTTTGTCTTTAAGATTTATTTTGGTGCACTAATGAACTAGAAAAAGAGTTTTTATAAAATATTCCTTATCCTCTTTACTCTCTAATGCAATTGTTCTGTATTTTGTTTCCCTAAGTTTATGTATTTATTTGCCTATATGATCTTAAGCTGTTGCCACTGAAAATATCAGTCTGAGTTTAGTGATCTTTCTAAGAAAGCATAATAACACACACATTTTGTCACCTTATAACGCATACAATTAATGGTACACTACTCACAAGAGAGGTGGTTGATAGTTTAAAATTACTATTTTCCTAAAAAATTAAAGTCTTGTTCTTAGAAAACTTTAAACTTCAGTAATTTGGTTGAAAAGTTGCACACAACAATTGGAAATTTTCTGTGATAAAGTCCCTCTATCTTTTGAGCTGGTTCAAGTGTCTTTGGACAAATCGCCAAAAAGGAGTCTAGTGTCAGGAAATAGTTACACAGGATTTCCCAAAGAACATACACAGTGGGTATCATTAAAATGTACATATTTTCTTTATTGAAATGTGTGTGATGCTTCACAATGGACTACGTTATAAATACTAGAGATTGAATTTTTGAATTCTGATGGATCTAAAACACTTCCGTATTTTTATTAGGAGATAAGCCTTTCACAAGCATACTGATTTCTGAGAGATATGTATAGAAAAAGTAGTTACAGAAGAAAAATATATGTTACATACAGTGATCATCTTCGAATGAGACAAGTCTTTAAATAAAGTATAATTACTTTTTAAATTGCGATTTACACATTTCAGTACATCACACATCTAAACTGCAAAACAAAAGAATATTGAAGTAAAGCAAACTGAAGTTCAGTCCAGCATTGTGTGGTTGGTCATTACATCTCATAAACACTTTGAGGGTTTTTTGCCTTTTTTTTTTTGGTGCCAAGTGTCCTTTGCAGCAGGTAAGCTCAGAATTTTTTGCAGGAGGACATGCTTGATTGCAGAACCAGAGGTAAAGCAGAGACAACTGGAGAAGGATATTGAGTAATCTAACATTTCCTCCTCCAGGAGAGAAAGACACCTGTAATTTACAGCTTTATTTCACCCTGTTTCCAATGTCTGAAATAATGGGCTTTCAAGTCATTGCTCTTCAAAGGCATTTGAGTGGTTTTGGGTTTGTTTTGTTTTTTTTTTTTCCCCATTCAAATATATTTATGAACACTGTTATGCATAGAAATAACCTTCAAATTATTTAAAAAAAAATGTCCTGTCCTTTTTATAAATTATCCATGGGACTTTTGCAGATAATGAACATCAGCTAGCTTAGATTTATTATTTCAGAACAAGAGAAGTATGCAATTTAACCAGTGTGTCACATTTCAAATCTTTGAAAAGCACTCATATAAGGGCTTTAGAACTTAAAAAAAAAATAAACATATATATATATAAAAGTAGGCATTTCTTGTCAGTCTGAAATACCTGAATTTAAAAATGTTCCCTACAAAAAGAAAGCTTATTGCAGGATCATTAGCAAGGCTAGAACACACTGATTACGTAATTAAAAAAAACCCAACCACATACATATACATGCTCCAAGTTTTAATTAAATGTTAAACTTCTGCAAAATGCTGAATGTTTCTGTCATCTTCGTAGTGACAGTAAATAAAGTCTCCATTCTGAAAATGTACTTACCTAACTTGAAACATTTGAATAACTCATTGATGTTTTATGTGCTTGAATTAGGCAAGAATTTAATACTTACCGGATGGAAGGTTTCATTGTAGTCTACAGGTAGTTTCAGTGCTTGCTTACAATGATTCAATAACAATAACCCTAGTGATGTAATTATACTGAAGGTTGGTATCTTACAAATACAATGAAAAATTTCCCAAGCCATCACTGTCTTGGTAAGAAAGGACCAGGTTAACAAGTTGATATTTCTTCTGAGTGTGGAAATGCCCTGGTTGATTCAACCTACTTCAACCTGGATAGGCCGATTGATTGGTTTATTTTTCCTTCCTTCTCTATTTTAAACTAATGATGATTCAGTAATAATTTAGAGATAAAAATAGTAATAAAGGGATACTGAGGCAATAAAAGGTAAGTAAAGGTACTATGAAATGATTGCACACAATCCAAGTAGTTTGCTTGTGAATTCAGGACTCAACATTCTAAATAAAGTCTTTCTAAGAGCCCTTTAAAAGTAAGTGCGGAGTGGGTGTCAGCATTGAAGCACACTAATTTTGGAGTTTGCAAGTGATCTAAAGTGAAAACATTGCTCTAGTGCTTAACATCTTCAATTCAAGCTCTAAAGGCCAATGCAACACTACATAGGTTTTTATCCTCTGCTCAATAGGTTTAAACTAGGGGGGGTGGAGAAGGGATCAAGCAATTACTGAGTAATTAAGCAATTACTAGGTATAGGAGGTTTGTTTTACAGAAAGAAATGTATAATTGTGAAGTAACATAACTTTTATAAGTGTATGTTCAGAATTGTTTTTGCAGATGTAACAATTTTTCCTTTGCAATGAAAAAATGAACACACAATAGAACTAGGGGTTCTCAGTTCAGTTTTTGTGGCCTGGATAATCCAGGCATTCAAATGTCACCTCTAAGAGTGCCCTAATATCTTCAGCTTTCCTAGAGGGTTTTGGTGTTCTTCTTTTGAGATGATGAAATATAAGGACATTAATCTTACGTGCCTGAAAACAGACAAGAAGTATCTCCTTGAATTAAAATATTAGACATATTTAGTAACTAGACGGTTAATGCAGTTTATACTTTAATTCACTTGTGTTCGTGTTCTGTTGCAGAACAGTTCCAAAAAATATGGTTTGGTTACCAGTTCTGAGCAAACCTCAGTCTTTGGGAAATTGACTTAGAAAACAGTTTAAACATATAAGGAAAACCTTGGACACCTATTCCTAATGTTATGAGAACTTTATCTGGTTTAGGGTTTAGTTGCAAGATAAATTCAGTTATTTTTATAAACTAAAATATCTTCTCATATTTCTTCTACTGTATTGGTTCTCTGCTTACAAAATACTAATGTGCATAAAATATTTTTCTTTAACATCAACTGTTTTGATGGACAGGGTTTGGTTGTTTTTTTTTTTTTTTTGTTTTGATTTTTTTCACTTATGTTAGCTTATACAGAATATACATAAGGTATTTACCACTGCTTCATCTGTTTTTCATTTTTAGTTAGAAATACAAATTAATCAGGAACTGTCCGAGTACTTCTTTGGTTTTGTTTCTGTTTTGTTATCTTTTTTTCTAAGAGGATTTTGAAATCATTGTTTGATTTCTGGAAGGTACTAATTTTTATTTCAGCAGCATGCTAATTTTTATTTCTGCAGCTTTTATTTCTGCAGATTTTTAAATCATTATTTGATTTCTGGAAGGTACTATTTTTTATTTCTGCAGTATTTCTGTTTCCAGTCCTCAGTATTTCAATTCAATTTTGCTTTGACTTTCTCATTTTCTGACTGAAGGAGTCAGTATTTAGGGTCAAGGTACATGTCAGAGAAAGCAGTGGCTGCTGCCTCATTCTGACCATGAACCATAAAACTTGGGTTCATTTGTTCTTACTGAAGAATCTGTCATGCTATCAGGACTGAGGATAATTGAATTGCTGCCCACTTCTTTCCCTGTAATCCTCTCTTACTCTTCTTTAATTGTCAACAGGATTTAGCACAACAGTTTGCCATGGCTGCTTTCTGGATGTTTCACCTGGGGTTTCTTGTCTACTTCTGTCATAGAAATTCTTCAAGTAGTTAATTCTTAGCTTCTACTGTAAGCAGTACCCCAATTAATTTTTTGTAGGTTGTGCAGTTAAGATACAATTATAGTTCATGATCTGTTCTTCATGTCAAAATACTTTCTTATTTTATTTCAGTTCAGCTCTTTGTAAAAAATAAAGATCATTGTAAATTAGGATTTTAAAAAATTATTTTCCTTGATAGAAATAATCCATTAACTCCCAAAGCTGAGAGGAACTAAGATGAGCAGCATATTTCAGAATTCAGCATTGTACCATACTAATGCTGCACAGTGGTGACTGAGACGTACATCAAAGCTTGATGTGCAACACAGTTTTGAAGATATTTTTTTCTTTTTATTTAAAAAATAACAAGAAAAATATTTCTGTTGTAATTCTACTGACTTTAACAGACCTGTCTAGTTAGTCAGCTCTTTGCAAGCACTATAGTGAAGCAGTGTGGCTTTGCAGGCAAGATTGAGGAAGATGTCCCAAACATAAAGGAAAGCATAAGTATCCTGAAAATTCACAGGAAGCTTCACTAATGGAGAATAAAGATTAACTTGCTGAGACACTGAAAAAGAAATTGCCCCCAGACACTTGCCTTCTACAGATGCTGAGTGCTCAGGTTTCAAAACCAGGTGTATTTTGAATTTATTTCTTCCTTAGTTATAGTTTAAGTAAGTCTAATAAAATTGGGAAAGGATGCAGATTAAGACCATATTTAAATGGCATTGTCAGGCCTATACACAAACTTGTGAAGAAAAATTAACATGCTACAAATTTGTCTGGCATCATGAAGAGGATTTATTTTCCATTTTAGGTGTTTATCAACCTTTCTAAGAATTATTTTCACATTTACATTTTCAAAGGTTAAAGCTGATAGAAAAGGAGCATAAAAATGAGAACTAAAGAGAAGACTACAAGTAACAACTCAGAAATATTACTTCTGCTTAGCAGTGGTTATTTAAAAATGAACCCTGTTTCATTTATAAGAGTGTTACAGTTTTCTTTGTATTAGATTTAGCAACAATAAAAAATTTTAGTGCTAAAAGAAGGCATTTAGGTTGCAACTGAATGTTTACCTACATTTTAATTACACACAAAACTATTATAATTAAATGCATTTCAAACAGTATGCAGACAATGAAATAAATTCCTCTATATAGTAACATTAAACAAGTAGACGATATTATTCTGTTTTGCTCAGGACCAGATAAGAGTTAACCAGTAATTCTTTACTGCTTTCTAAGAGGGCTTTCCATTGTACAGAGAGGCTTAACATCTGGATCAATGCTTGCATGGATTTTAATGAAGTCCTTTAAATCTTAGAAATTATTGAAAAAGCATCTCCTGTGGAAAACAAAGATTAGTTTAGCTGGATGTCATGCTGAGCAACGGATGTTTTTCTTGGCTGGCTTGCCACGAAACTGCTTCCATTATCTGTATCAAGTAAGGATCTTAGGCTTTAGTCCAGTAAACAAAGATTATCTTATTGCCATTCAGTGCATGCTGTAGCTTCTTGGTTTTCTTTAACGGAGAATATTTGGCCACATTCTGTCTGTTACCATTGCTTCTTTGCATTGCACTGTTCCCATATCAGAGACTCAAAGGGACTCCTGGAGAAATCTATTCATATGACATAGCCCTAACTAAGAAAACTTGCATCTCTTTCCTGTAAATCCCCATGCGTTAAGGTTTGCCAGGATAAGGATTAAGCTGTGTGAGAGGGCTGCTGGCAAAGCACTGAAAGTATGTACTGAAGTGCAAGGAACAGCACTGAGAGACCGCCCTAAGGTACCAGCCTTCAGTATTTTTCAAATTACTGCCAGGTATGCATTCAGCCCCGAGTTTATATGAAAAAACAGTTCAAAAGTTTTGTGATGTTTTTCATGTGTTTGTGTTTTTTCCCTCTTCCCCTTATGCTGCAGGCCTGATGGAGGGCAATCTTTGCAAAGAGCATCAGTGCTCATCCTTCAGATGGAGTGGCTGGGCTCAGGCCTCCTGGCATGCACTCCCCAGCAGTACCCTGTGCAGGAGGGTCAGCAGCAGTGTTTACTGCAAGAATCAGGTGTCCAGTGGTTTCGACACTGTGTTCACTCTACTCAAAAACGTATCATACAGGACTCCAAACATCCCTGTCAGACAAGTTGCACATGCACCTGGAAGAGCAATATTTTGCTGCTTGGTATAAGGCATGTGAGCAGCCTTATACCTGCTTATCAAACTTATCAACCTGCAAGCTGACCCTTTCCTTGGATCCCAGATTTTATTCCTGGATCACTTTAGCAGTTTTTTCAAACTCTTTGGCCAGTCATTCCAGTTCCCTAATTTCATCTACCCAGCGGCTTAGTAGAGGGGTCTCTATACAAGGACTTTCTATAATATGCTGCCTCCAGCCATGATCAGGCAATTAACTCTGATTTTTAATTGGAGGGATAAATGATATGAGAAAACCAATTATGGCAAAGTACTGTTGCGCTAAGGTGAATCAATGCACCCTTAAAAATTTCCCAGTCTAGAACTTGTGTTTGATGGGATGATCAGCATATGCTGCAAGTAATAAGCAATGAAATTTTTGCTCTCCATCTGAATGAGGAAGAGTTACACACTAACTTTAAAAACATTTTTTAATAGTCTCTTCTAAATTAAGACATGCAAGGAGACATATGCTGAAAAAAGAACTTTGGCAAAAGGCTTCCTAGCAGTTACATCCCCACTGATGAACAGCATGGCTCTGATTTCCAGTAGAGGAACTGGAGAAATTAAGTTACATTTAACAGGTTCATTTCTACGTTACCACAATTTTTTGTTAAAGGCAAAATTGATTAAAACCAGAAGAGACCTAGGATGTAATGCACTCTAATCTGGAGTCCTGATATTAATCTAGAACTTGTGGCACTGGTTACAGGAAGAGAGAAGACAATTCTGTGCCAATTTCAATCTGTATTTATAAATAAAAGCACTGACATAATAGTTTTTTTTTTAATACAAGGGGTTTAGCAATTCATGTGTCGAGATAAGTGCACTTGGAAAGTGATGTAAGAAATAGGTTTAGTAAGATGAACCCGAGAATTGTGTGATCAAAGTAAATCTTTGAAATAAATACAGTTGCTCTGGAGAATAATTATTGTGCTAATAAAATATTAAAGTGTGATTATTATCTATAGAAACATGAACACTTTGTACAGATCAATGTATATAGGGACATGCATGCAAGGACAAAAGCATCCACCTTGTACAAATACGCAGATTCAGAAGTGGTGGAGGAAAAACACAGGTGATAAATGCTACATTCTGATTTACCTTTTGTGTCAATCCTGTTAATCTGGTTTTGTTCACTACTTTACATAAATAGTGTTGAGATTATGACAAGACTCTGGTTTCTGTTAATTAGCCAGATTGACAAATGATATTGACCAATTAAGACACCAGTTAGGACTTACAGTGCAAATACAGTTTGCATTACTTATGGTGTAATATTAAAAGGGAGAAGATTCTGTCTTTTGACATTTGATGTGTAAAAGAACTCAGTACAAATCTCTCCACATAAAGAAGTTAAAAGATCCTGTAAAGAAATAAACTACTAACATTTTGAAAACAGATAAAGCTGCAGAAACAAGACGAAGAACCCATCAGAACTACAAATCCAAATGTTTTTGCATCTCTCAACCTGGGAGACCAGTCAATCTTTTAAATTACCTTTTTATATTTTTTGAAGTTCAAGTCCTACAGCAATTACCTAAATTAAATTTTTTAATATTTCATGGATTGCGCATCTCCTAATCTGTTCTTTATTTCATTTTTATGAAAATTACCCTTCAAATTAGTTTTCTTCATCCCAGGAAGACCCATATCTTATGCATTATAATTTTTTAATTATCTTGATTTGTGTACAGCTATGATTAGAGAAAATTCTAACTTGAATTTCCAAAATAACTAGTGTGACATACACGATATCTAAATTATATTCCATATTCCTCATGGAAGAACATTTTGGATGGTCTTTCCCAATGTTTTCACTGATTTTTTTTTTTTTCAGTTTCTTTTATTTCCCTGACTTATAACATCATCCTTGTAGGGAAACCTTTCCTTCACAGCTGCCAAGAGCCACCTCCAAAGTCTGAGGGCTTGTTTTAGTTTTGTAATCGCTTTGTCAAGTGGACCACGGTAAAGAGAGGCATCCAGTCCCTGAGGGAATCAGCCATTATAGAGAAGATCTATCTTAGGCTGGATGCTGGAAATATGTCCATAAATCCAGATGAAGTTGAATGTACACGACCCATGTGGCGGAAACTTACACAGTGTGCACCATCATCATATTCCCACTCATTAGCATCAATTAACTGGTGTGAGGTAGCATCACCAACAGTGGATGAATTGAGTTGTCGACTCTGAGAATTTGAAGACGATCTCGCCCTTTTCATCATTTCAGGTGTGGAAAAACGGTCACAGGATATCAGACAATTGAAAGATGATCTACTTGATCTATTCAGCTCCTAACATCATTATATAAAGGCAAGCTTGACACCACCTATCCGGCACAAAGCTGAATCACACCCGTTAATTGTGGTGTACTTTTCACTTCAATTCATATTGAAGTTCTAGCATGTCTGGTAAGGCAGCACTCAATGGTGGTGTGACTTCATTCAGGCCATGATAGTCTATTGTTACTCTTCACTCTCCATTAGACTTCTGTACTGCACGGGTTGCTCTTTGTGCCTGTCATTTGCTTTTCCCCTTGCTAATAGGGGCAACTGCACCCAGGACACCAAATTAGCTTGCTTTCATAGGAATACTTTGATCTTTTGAGGTCCCTTCCAATCTCTAACATACTGTGATACTGTGATACTGCTTGCAAACAGTTCAAACATCAATTGCCACAGCTCCCCCAGCCTTTCCTAACATCCTGCTTAAGAGATTGAGTTCTCCCCCAGGGAAACAAGTGGAAAGGTTTCCTTTCACAGGGAAACAGAGAAATGAGGCGTGCAGCACTGATTTGTAGTGGGAAGTGGCAAAAACTTAAATATCTTTACTAAGTATGTTTACTTAGCAGTTATTACTGCTAGTTTTGTCCTCGCAAAGTTTTAATGTCCAATAATGAGCTTGGGTTAGGAGGGCCGGTACAAGGCATTCCCAGCCTGTCAGCATTTTCTTACCATTTGTGTTAACTGTGACTATTTTCAGTGATAGGAGTGAGAAAGAAGGTGAAGTTTCTCTGATGTTATACTGTCACAACTGTTGTATAAGGGAACAGGGGGATAGCCATGGATGGCTGATAGAGAAACCAGGCAAACCTCCAAATTTCAAGCAGGCACTTGTTCGGCAAGTAGTTCATGATAATCTAAATTATAACAGCTGAAAAAGCAAGCACTAATTAAACAGATTAGACAAGTGATATTATTGAGACTCTGATGCTGTACCTCTGTCTCCAATGGCTTCAGTATCTGACATTTCTTAATCACCAAGGCCAAGACAGCCAGCCTCAAAGCCAGGAGAGAGGTGGGGGTCTTCACTCTTTCCAAAGCTAGACTACCACTGGTGCTTATATATCCTTTCCTATTAAAGAAAACCAGTCTGAGGGTTCACAACCTCTTTCCACAGACCAGGACCAGTCTGCTCCAGCTTGTCCACATGGGTGTTAACCCCAGCACAGGTCCACCCTGGCATGTTCAGGTGTGGGTGACCTGCTGAATACTGGTCATCCAACTCTTCTAATATCTACAGACTGGAATAGCCAGCAGAACTATATACCTTCATTATTTTCATGCAACTATAACCAAAGAAATATATGTTATGAAAATTTTATGTTCTACCTTGAATTGAGCAGCTTTATCACATGCCCAGAGTGCAAGAAAAGCAGGATGCATTTCACAGGGAGCTATGGTGGTCATCCAACCAGTCTACAGCTGTGGGACACTCAAAGGAGACTTCTATCTCTAGTCCTGATAAAGTCTAGCAAACTGAAAAGATTGTATGCAAAATCTTCAAATTAAATTAACTAGAGGGATGAAATCTGAATAGCGAACCCTTGTACAGATCTGAGATAAAGGGAGGGGTCTGGCTCCCATAGAATGAGAGGCAAAAGCAAGAGACAACAAAGGGAAGCGAAGGTGGGAACTCGAGAAATGCAGGCTGAGACATGCACTTGCTAGCAGCACTGATTGTAGCTGCTTTCAGCTGCTTTTTTTCATGTTTCACACTGTATCTTTTGTCCAAATATATTTTTATTTGAGGAAAATCTTTTGATACCTCTTCTGGCATGCATGTAGTATGTTTTTAGTCTTGTCGCCAGTTGATTTAGACAATATTTTCTTCCGACTGCTCTTGCCTTTGCTGGTTCACTTAGATACTTCATCTCCCTCACAGCGGCTCTAAATTATCTGAATTTGTTGTGTGTGCCCCAGAAACCTTGCTAAATCAGTCTCTCATACCAGACATTCATTTGCACCAGAAGCTTGAAATATTTGACAACTTTCAGTGTTTTGTTGTGTTTTTTTTTTCTCGTCTATCAGGAACTTAGAAATACAGAACCCTGTGAAAATAAATGAAAAGCCCTGCTTATGTAAAGCTGGTAGAGCTTTGCTGCACGTTCAGATTTTATATGAAGCAAATATTAACATGCAGATGAGTTTTTATTATTATTCATCTCTCCTGTTCTTCCTTGTTTCCCAGTAATGGATTTTGATTTATTTCATGATGGGATCAGACTTCTCCTTTGTATCATTCGGAACCTCCACACATTTTCCACTAAGGAAGGGGGAGGGAATGGTAAGATCTACATTATGTTTATTTGTGATTTTCTTCCACCTACAACTGAGATTTGAGAATCCCTGGTAAGGTGAATCTTTTTCTTTTTTTTTTTTTTTTTTCCTAAATACAAGCCTATAAAGCAATGAGAATATATAAATATGTATACATGTACAGTTGAGAATTATATGTTATATTAGTAGCTGGATCAAAAGTAGCCTGAGGCAAATTATTTTCTGTGTAATAATATAAATACTTTTGGCAAATTTTCCCAGATGAGAAAGATTCCACTGTGTATTTTTGTAATTGTCATTCATGTCAGAGAGAAACTGCCAAGAATTTTAATGTGCCCTGAATTCATTAGTAACTGATAATGAATCTATGATTTGAGAAAATGCCTGTGAAACAGCTACAATCTCTGTATACATGTTTCTATTTTAAATAGTCTTCCTATAGGTGTTCTAGGTCAAATATGTATTCATCATGCTAAGCAAACTAAAATTAATAGTGCATGCATTAGTCTGTGATGTACCAAAATTTGTATGTGTGCAAGTTTATATGTTTCCCATTAAAAAAGGAAAACTACTTATGCTTACAATAGATGTCTTTCTGTTTAGCATACTTATTTTTATTCTGAATGTAGTTCATTATTGTTAACAACTTTTTGTCAATGTTACTACAGAAATGGAGAATGTTAATTCCAAGAATCATGTCAAAACTCATTTTCTATTCTGCTTACTTAGTTTCTCTATTGCAAACAATGCTTGATATGTATCTGTGGATAATTCAGAGCAGCTATGTTATTTGGAGTCTTTATTTTTGTGTGGAGCATCCTTGCATTTGACCAATACTTTTTTCTTTTTTTTTTTTTTAGTTGAATTTTAAAGGTTAAAGCATCAGTGATTTTCTGGGGAGGAAGGGGACGGAATCCATAAACTTACAGAAAAAGAAGTACAGGAGCCTAAACTTATCTTCACACAATGCATAGTTCTTTTCTTTGAAAGCCATTTTGTACCAATTCATAACCTGTGCTTCTTCAGATTGGCACATACATGTTTTGATGGCACTCAGTGATCATTAGGCATAAAGAATGTGCTGAGACTCTTTAATGTTTCACCTGAGAACTCAGACTTGCAGTAGACCTTAAGAAGCTGCAGCTGTATCAGCTACAGCCACCTAGAACCTAGCTGAGTAATTCTGCCATAATGTTACCATTTATTTAATTTTTAAAAACTGAGAAAAAAATATTCTAGAACCATCATTTGCAATGCAGTGATTAGTTAGAAAATTAACTTTCTTAACGCCTCAGTATTCCACATATTAATATAGTTATAGCATTCCATTATGAATCTTAAGATCTTGGAAATAATATTTTCAAAATATTCCTACTGTAACAATTGAATCCAGTTAAAAATCAACATTTTTTCTGCTTCATGCACCGTCATCAGCTATTGCAAGTTGCAAATATCTTAGAATCAGAATTTACCAGACAATTTTATTAACGTAGCAGAAGGTGGAAAATAATACAATTTAGTCTTCCACAGCAATATTGACTCTTGTGCTGACAACCCTGCTCATGCTTTATGGTACTGTATAATTGGAAAGAGACAAACAAACCAAAGTTTCACAGCAAAAAAGGTATGCATTTTCATATAGCTATCCTCTTGGTTAGTCTCCCCAAACGCTTACTTTGTGGTCATGAATAAAAGGAGAGAAGAAGAAGAAAGGAAGAAATAGTTACCCAAGTGCAGTATTCTGAATCTGTCTTCTGGCATTATGAACAAGAGGGTTGATTTTTACAATGTATTCAGCATTTGGCGATTCTTTTAGTCTGTCTTTACAGATTTGCTTGCCTGTTTTCTGTCTTTTACCTGTTTCCTTAAAGACAATTTAAATAGGAAGTGATACCTCTAGCCTTTTCACATTGGATAGTCCTTTTGTTTCCTTTTATGGTCCATGCTGTAAACACCACCACCACCTAGGATTTGAGCATTAACACAATATAGGAAATAAATAACTGGTTCAGCTCTTACAATGAACTTCACAACTGACAAGATTCTCCAAGGGAAAATTAATTCATGCATTTTCACATAAACACAATGTAAAACTCCATTTGTAACAGCACCATCTGGAGACACAGTAATGTTACAGCCTCTAAATCTGCGCCCACACATTTGAGCATACAACTGGCATACTCCATTATCCAGCTACAGATCTGTAGTGGTTAGCCATGGTTATATCCATATCTTTGCACAGAGATTACATATGAAAAACTACTTCTAATCATTTCTACCTCAGAACTCCATGTGCACTTCTCCAGAATATTAACCTTTTTTAAAAATTACCCACCCTACACAAAGTTATTGCAGGGACAGTAAATCTTTAGACATTGTAATTTGGAGTTTCCACATCCTTTTAGTTTTTCTAACCATTTTTGCATTCAGTATGTGGTTGTCTGTCTATGCAAGCAAACTGGTGATGATTTTTCCAATCAGCCTTGGTACCACTACTGCTGGCCCTTCTTCCACAGCAAACAGGAAGATTTGACAGGAGCATGGGGTGACTGAAGCCAACAATCTGCATGGTAACCAAACTTCTGCTGTGGTAAACAGATACTGCTTTTATAGTCAGGATTTTTCAACTGTAGTTTCCCTCTCCACTTGAAAGAGTTTTGCTCAAGAATATCTTCTAAAAAAAAAATAAATCCCACTGTTTGCTACATGTAATATTATTATTAAATCTTCATCTCTATTCATGCTGTTTTTCCACATGTCCTCCTTTAAATTGAAAAATGGGCAGTGCAACCCAAAGTTTCAAATCAAAGTAAAATCATTGATGCTTGTAAAACTGCAGTGATTTTTTTAATGTAAATTACTAATATTTTTCATGTTCTAGCTATGATAGCAGCATTCACAAAATGTTTCTAAAATTGAATATCAGTGCATATCAATAATCAAGGATTTATGATATACACGAGAGATTTGAGTGCCTTTATAGTGTTCCTCATAAAATTCTCATTTGCTAGAACAGAGTGTGCTGCAGTAACAGCACTGTTCTGTAAGAGCATGTTTGCACATGGTGTAGCTTTAAGCAGAAGTCTGCTTTACCCTGGCAGGTTTGGTAACATCTGTGAATGATAACAGCAGAAAGATGGAAGATTTAGCACTCTTTGCAATGTTTGTCCATGCAGTGATAGCTGGTGTCCAACGCTTGTCTTTGAACTAGTCCTAAGAAGAATAGGGTGGGCTAAAGATGTCTGTATCACTGACTCTTTGATTAATCTCATCTCACTGTGCCCTGTCTGTGTGTCAATGTCAGATAGTCAGTGTCTGCTGAGAGCAGCCCCATCTTCAGGTTTTTCACTCCTGTGCAATTTGTAGCAAGTAACCCTGACTCTCTTTCCTTACTGAGTGTACATTTATTGTTTTTCTCTCCTGCTTATCTGCAGAGCAGCATATTCTCTTAACTGACCTCCCACCAGAATGAGACATACGTGGTTTGACTGATCCCCGCAGCTCTATTCTTGCAGAATGAAATACAAACCAGGTTCTGCTAGGAGAACCCATCTGTACTCCTCCAGGAAGCAGTAGGAATGCAAGTTGGGAGAATTATAAAGGGATGATAAATTCTGGTGCACCTAGGGAGGGGGAAAGTGTTAATTGCTTTCTCTGCAGAAATGGACTGTGGGGATTAGGATACCTCTGAGTTTTATTTTTTCCACACTGATGCCGATTTTTAATCTCTAGTGCTGTCTGTGAAGTGTTATCCTCTTTAAAGTGTGTGCATTTACTGGAATAATCACACTTTCTCTTCCCGTCTGTCAGCTATTAATAGTAGTAAATTTTAATTGCATATGTAAATAAAAACACTGTGTACTCATTAGTTTAAATATGTTTTTCATTAGGCAAATGAAATGCTCGTTGTATATGATGCAAAGCTAAAAGCAGAATGTTAACAGCACCGAGAAGTTTGGGAAATATATCAGCTTGATTTTTTTAAATATTTTTTAGGATAAAAATAAGTTTTAAGGGATTATTATGGGAAAATTCTGCAGTGCAGGAATCTTGATTTTGGAAATGGAAAAACAAACAAGTGGCAGAAGCATGGGTATAGTGTCAAGGCCAATGCATTTAAAACCTATACTAAAAGAGAGATAACACATAAAAGGGAGATAGCACATACAGTTGTATTACTATTTCTAACATTGGCTATTTTAGAGATGGCATATGCAAGGCGGATAGCATTTTTCAGTTCCTATTTAGAAAAATTCTGACATATCTCACATTCTGATAACTTGAAACATATTGGCCCCAAATTGCATCACTACTTCATCATTAATTTTCAAACTCTTTGAACCCAACACTCTAAATACACTTCTTGCTATTTTTAGAGGCTATGCAATTACAGTCAAGAAGGTATAATTTTTCAGTTCAGTAATCTATACTTTTAAGCTTGGAGTATATTTATCTACCTACTAGGTCGTAATCTGTTTTCTTTCTATCAACAAAATACCCATAATTTCATAACCATTTTACTTGGAAACTGTCTTTACCATCTCCTTCCACTGTTCTGCTCACTGGGAAATGATAAAAATCTTATCACAGAGACATTTAGTAAATCAGTATAAATATATACAAAAGCCTGTCCTCTCAATGCTTCTCTCTGCATGAAAAGATGCTCTGTAGGTGTGACTTCCCAAAGTTGTTATGGCTCAGAACAGACTAACAGTCTCGCTTTTGGCATTGGAAAAGATCACATTATCAACTGAGGTCAGTCATTTGTCATTATAAAGTAGATATATATTGTAATAGTCAAACACATTCCCTGATAAATATGAGAATATAAAATATCTTTCCCTCCAAAACTTAGAGCAAGAAATACATTTTCTTCTGAATCACCTTAGTAAGAAAGCTAAGTTAACAATTTTTGTTGCATAAAGATAATCTTGAATATCCTTGTCTCATCTGTGCTTCCTCAATTCAAATTTTATCAAATTTTCATATTGGAGCACAGTAAAATATTTATATGCAAGGAGAAGTGGAAAAAAAATGCAAAGACTGTCTGGCTAGAGGGCAGTCTGCTGGAATTAAAACAGAGCCAAAGTTTCAGCAGGCAGTCTGGGAAGAAAAAACTAATACGTCAGTCTGCTAGTTTCTTCATTTGCCAAACTTTGTTGTAGCTAGCAGAATCTATTCCTGAGAGGATAAAGGCAAACAGAGATTCTATTTTGTACGAAAAGCTAGTGCACTTGACATAGTTGAAACCAGATTCATAGATTTTTAAAGACCAAAAGAGACTGTTACGATATCAAATTGGACTTTCTACATAAGAGAGACTATAAGGTTTTACCTGCCAGTGTCTTGATCGAATTCATGAATTTTAGCTGGAGTTGGAGCAAAGTTTTGAGGATGATACTCAATCTGGTCTTGGTCGAAAATGTTCAAGAACCAAAGAATCACTTTTGTTTCTTCCTACACTATATGGTTAATGGCTCTCACATTCAAAAAGCAGGGTTTTATGTTTGATTTTTCACTTGTCTGGATTAAACTTTCAATCATGGCATCATGTTTTATTTTATCCTGGCAGTGGGCCATCTGAGGAGAATGGGGATTACAAAGCTGTGGGAGAAAAGATCCAGGAAGTGTCAAACTAGACAGTTTACTTTGTGTCCTTTGTTTTAAGAGATTAAAGGAAGCTGTGATTTAATACATGATCTCATGTAACCTATAACAGGTTGAGATCTCACTTTTGCTCTTGATGCCCTCAAAATTCTGTTTTTTTCTAGTCTGCTATATTAAAAACAATAGGCAATGTTATATATAACTAATGTTCACTGCATGTTCACGCTTACATACAGTAAGAGCAATCTAAATGCTAGCTCAGTCTGGATCCATGTCATAATAAAGTTATGGACTTACTTTCAAGGAATTTCAGCATAATAGACTTGCATGCCCATTGGAGATATTCAAGGCCCACCTGGACAAGTTCCTGTGTGATGTACTCTAGGTTACCCTGCTCTTGCAGGGGGGTTGGACCAGATGATCTCTTGAGGTCCCTTCCAACCCTTGGGATTCTGTGATTCTGTGACTGTTCACAGAGTACACTGAATTAGAAAATAAGCATGTCCTGGCTTCACTATTGCTCTAAATATCATCCTTATTATTCAGAAGTTCTCATTCATCTATAAACCATGCAGCATTTCTCCAAAGTTGTCAGTATTCAGAAAGGGTGGTTATCTTTTATAAATGATTACACTGAGCTCTGGACTGATTCCTTTGATTCTCATCCATCATCAGACCCTCTTTAGTGATTTCTTATGAGGATCCCCTCCTTCTCGCCACAGAATTTCTCTAGGCAGAAGATGTACTTCCGAGATAAATTAAATCTTGTGCATAGATAGCTGCACATACTAACACATCTCACTGTAACATTTGACAGCTCCTTCTTCAGGTTCCTCAAGAAGCTTATGGCTGAGGTGAGAAATTTGAGGCTATATAACATTTTAGACTGTAGTAAGCTCAAATATTTAAATTGTAAATACATTTAGACTGGGTGTTTTTAATGGTAAAATGTAACATGCAGGAGGATGAGGAATTTCTGAACTCATCTAAAACTGTCTTATCACATTTTATCTATATTCAAATTGGGCTCAGTAGGAAATGGTAACATATCAGGGAGCCAATTAACATCAGCTTCCCCCCACCCCTTTTTTTCTCCTTATTTTCTGTGCTTTTGTGGGAGCTACTTCCAGTTTTCCCACTACTCACAGTGAAAGTATTGATTGACTTCTAGCATAGTTTTAATTTGCTGATATCAAAGAATCATGAAATGGTTTGGCTTGGAAGAGACCTTAAATATCATCTAGTTCCAACACCCCTGCCATGGGCAGGGACTTCTTCTGCTAGACCAGGTTGCTCAAAACCCCATCTTGAATATTGCTGTGACCTCTGAATTTGGATGAGATATGAACCTCTCACAGTGGAAAACTTATTCATCAGTGTGCAGTAAGGATCTGGATGGCTACTTTTGTCCACTTTGGATTACTTTATGCGAACTGCAAATCCTTCTAAACCAAAATATTAACAAATGGGCTAATTTGTACAGTGTACAGTATCAACAGGAATGTGATTTTGAAGTACAGTCAGCTTTCCAAAATCAAATTTACAACAAGGCAACTGGAGTGCTTCATAATACGGAGAGTTAGAAACATAACTGTAAGCTGCAGTAGAAGCTAAGGAATACAAATAAGAGCAGTGAGAGAGGTCTGTGATCCAAACATTTGCATATTAAGATAACAATCAGTTATAAAATAGGAGCCACTGTCAAGCTGTAGTAGAATAAACAGTGGAATTTTACCTTATCCCAATGGCAACAATAATATATTTGCAAGGCAATACCAGAAATGACTGCCCATAAAGTGGTTCTTAGGTAAGCAATGCAAAATGTAAACTCTACATGAATTTTTAAAATTAATTGCCTTTCAGCAAAAACAGCTGGGACTTTCTGCTTTGGATTTTATGTTTTCCAGGATTCCCAATTACAAGTGTCTCACAAGTGTGCTGAGCTGGTAATGGGTTTTGCCTCTGTTCTTCCAGGATGAATCAAAGCATTTCAGGATAATTTGCTCATCTCAGTTTCTCTTCAAGTAAGTGATAATCTGTCCTGCACCTGTTAGTATAAATTTGAAGTTATGAAAGCACATTCACCAATAAATATAAAGAGTAGTGGGAAGTATAACAGGAAACAGAATAAGTTTCCGTTTGCAAACCGTTACCTTAAGACAGTCAAACAACTAAAGATACAATGTGATTTAGGATCTGTTTTGTGCTAAGTAGTTTAAAACATTACCTTGCCGCTATAGTTGTTATATTGACTTATATACATTTTGGCTTACTATTTACCTATACTTCAATACTTCACATCAGCAGCAGTTGTAGTTGAAGTCTCAGTATTCTCACTTCATTCACTGTGAAGCTTTTTTTTTTACCATCTATGTGTAACTATAGAGCATGAAAATTAGAATAATGAGCTAACTTGAAGTTGGTAGCACCCACTGCACAGGCTAACCATAGGAAAAAATACAGAAAGTGCATCATGGATCAATTTTCATTCTCTTCATTGTGCTTCTCCTGTTTGTAACAGATAGAGGGTGTTTGCCATGCAAAGCAGCGTGGAAGACAGGATTCACCAGAAAGAGGTGCAAAATATTTCTGAGGTGAATACCCTTATGTTTTGGGAGCTGCTGGTACCTTGGAAGAAGGCTAGCCATATGAACATAAAACATGCCCTCTCAGGTGAGTCTGGTAATCTATCTAGTCTTATATAGATGTATATACAGTTGCTAGGGATGTGAATATAGATCTATGTCTGCAAAAAAATTACGAAGAAACTTGTGCAAGATATATTAGTGATCGGATGTCAGTTTTGTGAATTTAGTCTCAAGATGATTCCAACCCCATCTGGGATGAGCTTAACAGATATATTTAAGTCTTGATTTAAAACATATGGAAAATGGCATGCAGATCATTATAATGAATCTTTAAAGAAACACCCTATGCGGTGCCTAACTGGGAGTGCACTGTGGCGCTGGTGAGATCTGACAATGTACTTAAGTGCTTTGCTGTGGCCTTGTGTTCAGGCTTTGGCAAGTACAGGTGGTGCACTGGCACTTACAGCTTCCATTAGCACCGTTGAATACAGATTCATACAAAATGAAATGCAATGCAAATAACTCCCCTCCCCAAATAAATAATAAAAGCAATTAGCAAGCAAAAAATATCTTTGTCACAGCTGCAGACTGTACAAGTGAGACAAAAGTTGGTACAAAGTACCAAATGGAAAAGGGACTTGCTCGACTCCATATCTAGCTCTGGTCATTAACTATTGATCACAACATGCTAATGTACTGCAGCTGGTGATATCTTTGGAAACAAAGGTAAGTTATGGAAATACGCATGTATACAGCACATTTATCTCCCTTTCAGTATATTTAGCTGCAAGCTCTGATGTAAGCAATAGATCTCAACAGAATGGCTGTTCAAATACTGAAATTGCTGGGTACTGAAAGGCAGATTACAAAGTACCCTCTTAAGATATACAGTTTTAGGTACCAAACCAAACATTTACTGTATTATTCAGAGAACTCTATCTAAAGTACCACCTCTAAGGAAACTGCTGTGAAAACAAACCTCTGGATCATGGCCACAATTTCTCATGTGCTCGGACTTGGGCTCAGCAAAGCTCTTAAGCACATGATAATGTTTATTTGTAATTGACAATCTTTAGAACCTGTGGATCTTAATGGGAAGAGTTGTAGGCATTTTTACGAAGTTATAGTTTGCAGAAGTCCAAAGAATGTTGCAGTACTTCCTTTATATAAACTTGTAAAGAATGCTTTCCCACGAAGGAAGGTAATTAAGAATTATTTTAATTCCTATGGAATTTTATGATCTTAGATTGTATGTCTAAATTGATGCATTTTGAATAGGGAGAGGTAGACGGCACAGATCTGATGTCATTCCAAGTCTGTTACCAAAGCATTTCATGAATCATAAATGCCTCTATTTCCTCTGGAACACTTCATTTTCTAAATAGGTTGCAAGATCACATAAGAGAAACTTCCTAGCAAGCCTTGTATATATTAGCCATTCATAATTAAACACAGTGAGCAGAAAAACTCTTTGCAGTGCAGATACAAGGCATCCATTGATGGATAGGGAGTATGATGAAGACTACTGCAGTAATGTCCCAGATATTTCCTGAGCTCATTTTGAGGGCAGGGGCATGCTAGAATTATGTCGTGCATATGCATGTGGAATAAAAACTCTACTTTCAAAATTGTTCACCTAGTTACTGTAAGGCTATCAAATTAAATAGTCAAGAGCTGCTTTTACAGATATTCACAGCTATTCTTGGGGGGGAGGGAAAAAGCAGTTCTGCTTTTCTGCATGCTTTTTTCAACTGGCTTACTTAGATTTTGCTAAACTTCTAACTTCAACTTTCCTCAGCTTAGTTGTCTCAGGTGAAATACTTCAGGACTTGTCCTTGAACCTTCAGGATAAGAAATCAGTATAAGCTTTTATCCTAACCAATAGTATTTTATAACATTATCTACATTGAGTTACTTCATGTGTCTAGATAGCTGAAATTTTATGACCAGGAACGTTTAACAATGACTTTTACTAACTATTGCACAAAAAAAACCCTGTCTTCGATCCCTCTTTATTAAACAGAGCAACTAATCTCTGCTGCATGATTTTATTGATTGTTACAGTTGTTCAACACGTATCTCTAGAGAATTGTTGTCATTGAAAATGATACCATTGCTTTTTCTAGGTTTCTAAAGCACTAGAGAATGTAAAACAAATAAAATGTCTGCAATGACATTCTCTAATGGGTAGTTAAATATTTTTAAGTTATTTTTGAAAGAATACTATTAATTTGCAAATTATTTACAAAGGATGCAGCCAGGTACTAGATCTTGGATCCAACACAAAGGACAACTGACATCCACTCAGGTGAAAGTCAGAGATTCAGATGGAAATATCAGTAAGCCAACCAGAGGTAAAATCTACAAATCTTAGTAAGTCCAAGCATGCTGAGAATGAGGGAAATTATGCTTTGACCTTGTTAAAAGAATGAGATTCCTCAATAAATGTTGACCAGAAGAGTAATAAAAATAAAATAAAAATAGGTGAATTATCATAGCAACAAAAAAAAAGTATAAGTCATTGCTTTTACTAGATTTCTAAGGTGAAGTTGATCTGCATTTTTTTTTAATATTTAGTATTAGTATAAGGAAGAATTGATTATTCATTAGTGTATTGAAGGGTACAGAGTGCATGTTGGCCTTTTTTATCTAGTAAATTGTTATGCTTATTTTTTTCTTCCCCCCCTCCCCTTCAAAACTTTTTAAGGTTCATAAAAATACCAATTTTCCTTTGCATAATACAGTACTGGGTTTTTTTGTGTATGAATCTCTATTTTTGACTTTTTAAACAATCACCTTTCCAATAAAGCAGACTGAAGTTCTTGTGGAATCCAGTTTGAGAATCTGATCCCTCAGAGCTTTTCTGTATAACCCCTGACAGGGCTCAGGACTCAGCCTGATTTAGCAGTAGTCTTTCAAGTTCTACTATTCAAGGATGTCTTAGATTCTGTTGGAAGTGGTTTCTGTTTACACAAATACGGTTTTTATTTATATATGCCTTTGAAAGTGTTCTCTGTTCTTGTGATTGGGGCAGAAAATACATGTTGTGGTTTAAGCCCAGTTGTAAATCAGACCACACAGTCTCTGTCCCACTCCCTCCCTTTCCTCCCTGCCCTGCTCCAGGAGGGATGGTGAGGAGAATTGAAATAATCTAACTCCCACGAGTTGAGATAAGAACAGTCCAGTAACTAAGGTATAACACAAATCACTACTGCTACCACCAACAATAATAATGGTAAGGGAAATAACAAGGAAAGAGAACACAACCGCTCACCACCCACTGACCGATACCCAGCCTGACTGAGCAGTGCTCTAACCCTTCTGGGTAAATGCCTGCAGTTTTACATCCTGGGCATGACGTGCTGTGGTATGGAATACCTCTTTGGCTAGTTTGGGTCAGGTGTCCTGTCTCTGCTTCCTCCTGGCTTCCCCTCCTCCCTGGCAGAGCATGAGACTCAGAAAGTCCTTGGTCAAAGTAAACATTACTGAGCAGCAACTAGAAACATTGGTGTTATCAGCGCTATTCCCAGGCTGAAAGTCAAAAACACAGCACTGC
This sequence comes from Neopsephotus bourkii, assembly GCF_033783945.1. Classification (NCBI taxonomy): domain Eukaryota; kingdom Metazoa; phylum Chordata; class Aves; order Psittaciformes; family Psittacidae; genus Neopsephotus; species Neopsephotus bourkii. Next base: position 10,762,765 of record NW_026902109.1, on the reverse strand, counting down.
ACCAGTTACTAAGAAGGAGAAAAATGACTGCTACTGCTGAACCCAGGACAATACAGAAAGGTAAACATACACTTGACTCATAATACAATATGAAATGAAGTTAGGTAGAGAGCTTTGGAGCATTTGCTTAGCTTCACTGGACTATCTGTCTTTTGCCATCCATCTCTCTTTAAAGTGCTACCCAGTCCCTTCTTAATAGTTCATAAAATTTAGTGGAGAATTAATATATTCTGTTAGATCAATTAATACAGATGGAAAAGCCAAACACGATTTTGGGCTCAGACTCCCTTCCTCTACACTTCCATTTTCCTCATATATCCTTAGACTGTGCTGCTGTTAGGAAAACATAGCATTGATGCCAGGAAGAGATTTCTTTTTTTAATCAGATACTTTCTGCCCATACAAGCTACATTATCAGAAGGTAAAACCAGGCTTCATGAAATAGGTGAACCACTACAAGACTCAAAGAGGTGATATTTTTTTCCATAGCAGACATGCAAAGCAGCATTTCCAACCCAGTAGCAATACCTAGTTTTACATATGTAGAGAAAACCTGAGCTCTTAAAATCAGTGAAAATCAGTAAAGCTGTAACACAAAAAAAGTCATAATGTAAAGATGTCACTATAATAATTAATTTTGGGCATTTGTCAAGAAAAAATATTAAATCATATTATTAAATATCAAGCTAAAAAACTATGAATAATAAAAAAATCAAAGTCACTCATTCTCAAAAAAATTGTACATAAATTAGCATATTTCTTGGGTTTTTTCTTTAACATTTAGGGATCAGAACTTGAAATTTATTGAATTATTACTTTCAATACAAATATGCTTAAAGTGAGTGTAGTTTTAGTGGTATATCTGCGTCTCTAAAGAAAAGTATAATTATGTGGATTTAAGATATGTGACAAATATAAGCATTGTTATATTCCAGTACATCTTCCATTGCCTTGTGCCTATTTTTTATACTAGGTATGAACTTATTTCAGTGATCATTGCAAAGCTGAGGACAAATTCAAACCAAGTTTTTAATACGAGTCAGTAAAACAACGCAATTATGTCTTTCCTATTGGAGAGATCAAGAACTGTAGAAGGGATATCATGAGGGTTATAAACTGCTTTTCCGTTATACAAACACTCCATAAGTTGCACCACACATCACAAAATAAGACACCATTAAAACAGTCACGAAAAATCAGCCACCTTTATATGTAATATAATGTTCAGTGTCAGTATTGGCTAATAAGAATTAAATTAGCAGCCCACTCTAGAAATTATTACAAGGCTCTGTTAATTATTAAATAGAATTTGGGGATTTGAGAACTGCAGAAATAAGGAGGGGAGGAAATCACATACTGATCACAACCAGCACTTGAGATGTTTGACAACAATTTATTCAGTACATCTTTCATGTCCAGTAACTATAAACACTTTCCTTGGTAAAATGCAAATGTACTTTCACAAATATCAAAGGAAAATACCTGTACATTTGTCGAAAATTGACTATTTAATTGATGTTACAAACTAGTCTTAACGGAACATTTTGCCTTTCAGCACCAGGCTCCAGCCTTAGGATACCTGAACTCTTTAACAGCTGGTTTCTTTTCTAACTGCCTCCAGTTACCACTTTTGAAACTGCACTTTTTTTCTGCTGCCTACAGAAAAAACACAGCACATATCTGCAAGAAATCAAAGGTAAAGTTTTTTCTCCTTAGGTTCAGAGTGTAATTCATGGAGTTTTAAGATGTCTCCTCTCCAGACAGAAGCAATGAATGTATTAAATTGTTCCATTTCCTGACATACAACTGAGGTTTGCAATCCCTCTCTCTTTTTCTCCTCTATCTCTCCACCATTCTCATCACCCAAGAAAGAAAGATGTATGCCAGGCAGACATCATAACTGTCTTTGCTAACATCTGTTACAGGCCAATTTCAATGCTATTGCTACTTCCCTTCTCATTCTGTATGTATGAGCTGGTATTAATATCTCCAAGGAAAGTAAATGCATGAATCAACGTGTCTGAATTAAATAGGGCTGAACAAAATGAAGCATATGTATGAAAGAGTGAGTGTTGTGTTTGTACATTCAGGTACTGTGCTGGGCATCACAGGTGGAGTGGGACACACTGTGAAGGCCACATCTGGCTTGACAGACAGAAGGAGACTGGTAAGAGGAAGAGTTGGGGAAGACCCTCTGTGTGCAGTGTCACAGCCTTATTAAAAAATAAGGTCTGGAGGGGGACAGACTCTGGAGCTGTGGTGCATGTCTGCTGTGTCATCATACAGGTCTTGGATGAAAGGATTGGCAAAGAGTTGCCCCATCAAGCCAGATGCCCCTACAAGCAAAGCAGAAGAAAGGAGGAGGTGGAGAAGAGTTTATCAGAGAGCATCAGGAGCTGGGGGTAAAAGACCTGAAGACATCATGGTGATCCCAAAGCAAGATGTCTTCAGAAAATGCAGCATGTTCTTCCTGGGAAGTATACTGGACAGAAGGGGTAAGTACTTTCAGAAGTTGTTTCTGAAAACTGCTGCTGAATAGGTGTTGTGTTTGTTGCAACTATCTTTTTAGCTGTTAACATCTGTCTTGCAAGCAGCCCTTGCAGAAGCTGCATATGCAATTGAAGTTTGTTCCAGTACTACTGAGAGTGGGTGGGCAGTTACTCACCTGCTGGCTGATGTGTGGTCAGCTTGTTTGGAGCAGCTCCCAGCCCCGTGTTTGCTTAAGCATGCCAGCACCTGCTGAGGGGCCAGTGATTTTACTTGCTAGCTTTCCCAACCTAGTTCATCTCCTTATCAATAAGGCAGCCCGCTGCTAGTCAGTGAGTAATAGACACAGTCAGTATATCATTGATGCTGCCCCCAAGCCCAGTGCCTCTCTCTCCTCTGCTCATCTATCTTCCCTGTAATGCAAGTCAGATGTGTCACAGTCAGCCACCTACAGCTGCCCTGTCCTAACAGGCACAGTCTGTTGGGAGATTTTAAGTAAAAGGAAGAGATCGAAACCAGTAACTGGCTTATAAAGGAGAAGGCTGTCTTGGCTGGAATGTGTGCAGGTGATAAATACCTTTTTGTACCGTGCATATTTGCATCTTGCACTACAGAGTACAGCTGTGGCTGGAAACTCTGTCTATTCATTCTTTCATTCCATATAACTGTCCTATCCCATGCTGTGTGCACTCTATAGCCCAGGAGCAGCTTCAAGCTATATAATGCTCTGAAGACTATTGTCACTGATATTTTGCTTTATGTGATAGCAAAAGGCATTTTTGCAAGAGAAAAATATGTACAGGAAACTCTCCAAGGTCAATATAACAGTGTAAATAGCCAGACAATGTTTCCTTGTGAATTACAAGGTTAAGCAGCCAAACATCTCTTAGTCATGTAAATTATGAAAATTCTGAGAACTGCAGTGCTGAATCGTTTTTTTCTGGTTCAAAAATGACCATATCTTATCCTTTTGTTCCAGATTTTATTTGCATTGAATGATTGTGTTTCTTCATGTCAGATATAGGGATGAAGCTAACATCTTTGCTTTAGGATGTTGTTCTTTCATTATCAACAAATGCATTCAGCAGACTTGCAGAAATTCTTGTCAAGATGTGGTAAAAATAATACAAAACCAGTACTGGGCTATTTCTCTTAAACTATCTTCAGTTAAAGTGATTATTAAACCCCAGGACAGGTTTAGGGGTAATTCAGATGAATACTGTTTTCATCAAAGCAATAGAGAAGTCATCTGCTTTATCCCTGTTGCCTTTGGACCAAGTTTAGAAAAGGCATACCAAGTGAAATTAGAATTATTTTGCTCCAATTCCTTTAAAATTCAATTTTTATCAGTTACTGCTTGTAGTTATCTGATGTAAGAAAGACTACTTGCTTTCTGAATAGTGCCACTGGTAGGTGGTTGGGGTTTTTTTTCCATTTTCACTTGAAGAGTTAGACATGCACTGTCTTTATAGTAAAAAAAACACCACCACAAGATGATAATGCACTCCTTTTTCTAATACAATAAATAAATGAAGACCATGCACAAAAGAAGTAGGATTCATTTGAAAGATGGGTGACAAAAATACTGTGAATACAGAACAAATGTGAGAATAGCACCATGTGTTGATGCTGCAAACTTCAGTCTCACTTAAGAAACATGGATAAAGGCTTGTCTTTTGTTGATACTTGGGGTCATTACTGACTGTTTAATGCAATGGTCCAGGTGCTAACTCTGATCCTGGAAGACATTAGAGGCTGAAAGCAAACTGGCAATTGCTGCAACGCAGAGTGAGAAGCTACAAACACTGCATTCTTTAAACTCGTCCTCAAAGCTACTGGCTGCTACTGCGAGCATGATGCTGGCCCTGCACAGCCACCTCTGGAGGTGTGCAGTAAAAGTTAACTGTAAAAGTAGCACAAGAAGGAACTGGGAGATGGAGACAGCTACTCTGAGGATCCTGCAGAGCCAAATTGAACTTTGGAGCTATTACAGTTGCTAGGGCACCTCAGTTGCCCCTCTGCCTTGACAAGAAGAACAAGCAGTCATGTTACTGAGAGGGTCTGAAGCTCTTTATGAGGCTCTGAAGCATTCCTTGGTAATCAGGCCATGCCCACGAGAGGTAACTCAGAAAATCCAGAGACACTCACAGCTATGACTGACTCTGAGAAAAGAATCGACAGAAATAACTGAAAAGATAAGCAGAAAACTGGATGTGCGTGGAGCATACTGATTAGCACCTGCACACAGAGGTTATCCACATAGGGTGAGGGTGTTCTGCACAGCATGTTTTTCTACAGTCTGCCATCTAAGGGCCCTCTCTAAAGGAAACAAAACACTGGTATGGTCCTTTCAGAGATTTGCAGTCCAAGGACAAGCCCCATGCACCAGATGAGAGGCAGCTTTTGCAGCTCAGATTCACATATCTGAAGCTAGTTTGTAGGAAAAAAAACAGGAACGGTTGCCTGGGCACAATTTAAGTTTTGAGAATACAACAATTGTTTTTAATAGCTTCAGAAGCATTATTGCTTCAGAAGCTCTGTTTCATCAAAGATAAAGTCAAATGACAACAAATAAAGTGGCAGAGAAAAATACAGGGCAAGTTTCATGAAGCAACTTACAATAATATCAGGATTGTTCATGTCAGGATAAAGTGAGTAGAAAATGCATCTAAATTAGAATAATTGGAACTAATATGCTCTTTGTGTTGTCATGAATCATTATTTAAGTCACAGGTCAGAATCTGCCGTTTTGGGTTGCCTTGATGTTTTTATATTTGTTAGAGTGTAAGATGATAATAGTGGAAACAAACAGTACTGCATCTGGAGGAGGTTTTTAGTCCATATAAACATAAATGTTTAAGCTAAATCTACTCCACTGTTTCTTCAGCTTGACCAGCCTATCTGCTTTCCGAGTGGAAACAGTATTTTATTTTCTTCTACTTTTTCTGTTAATAATCTTTCTCACTTTTACATGGCTTCTCTCAGTGACAGTGTCAGAAAGATGATGCCTAGGCCCAATTAGAAATTCAGTCAATATTCACATAATGAGGGTTCTAGCAAAACCATGTCATTTACTTCAAAGACATGGATATATTACTGTAGCTATTCAGGATTCAAGTAATTTAGGGCACCTCCGTGAAAAAAGATAAAATAAAGCTGAAAAGCTTAGAGGCAGTTAATTGTTACTATGGCAACTTACTAAATAAGCTTTGAGATTCTAGTCATTATTCAATTTATTTGGAGGCAGAACAGAATCATTAAAGATGAAACTTTAGTTAAAGCTTAGAATATTTCTGGGATCTTATGGTTTCCTGCTGTTCCTCATAGAGTTACTTAAAGTTTGTCCATCTCAGCTTTGAACTCTGTCCAAGATCAAGATGCAGCCTGCATAGATTAAAAAATGGCATCATGTTACATAGCAATGATCTAATTTTAATAACTTTAGCAATTGCATTTTTACATTTCTATATCCTGGTAGAACTCATTTAAATGTATTGTGTGGGAAAGAAGTGGTCCTCAGCGAATAATACTCTCATCTGTCCATAAAACAAAGTGATTAAGTCCTGATTTTAAAAACTGGGCTCTGACTTGAGTGCACCTTAGTCGTCTTCCAGTATAGGATACAGTCCCCTCAAACCTTTTGGGAACTCTGCCCCTACCAAATGCTGGCTTTCAACATCACTGTCTCATGCTGAAGTTCATAAATGGATATGCAGAGTGCCATTAAGATAATCCTAGAGTTCTTCCTTCCATATAACACCTATGTGCAGAAGAGTGGTAATACTTTTTAGCCTGGTTCCTAGCCAGTACTGTAACAAAGCTAATAATTAGGCGCTAGGATAAAGGTTATCAAAAGGCTCAAAGTTTATTGAGCCATATCAAAATCTTGCTAGGCTGATCATGTCCATTTGCATTCTTAATGAGTGAATTTATTTGGTTTCTGTGGAGCTGCATCACTGGAATAGATTTAAAGAGCTTTACTTCTACAGGCAGCAATGGGGACAGCAAACAGAAGAGACAACTGAGGGGTAAATTCTCAGTCACTACACAGTAATTAGCTGGAGATCCATATCAGCCGAAACTTTTTGCATTTTCTCAGCAGCTCATTTCTCAGCTACCCATTGCACATGATACCTCAGTGGAGGTCATGGAATAAAATCGTGTCTCAGTAGGAGACACTCCACAGCTTCTCACAGAAGTAACATCCTCGCTTAGACCAGCTTTCTGTCTCCTATAGGCTGGAAATCTCTAAAGTTGCTGAGTCATAACTGCTAAGTTGTTAGGGAGTGATGCTTTCAGTGTGAAGATACTTAGAAGATACCCAGAAGCAAACTTATAAACAGTGCAGACTGGAATAACAAGTTCTAAAAAAAAGCAGGACAAGTTACCTAGCTGCAAGCTCAGGGCTCCTAAGGGTGAACAGCAGTTGGTATGTAGGCATCTTTAAAATGCCCTCAAGTAGATTAACAGGGAGGGGAGGGGAGGGGGGGGAACTGCAGTATGTAGGTGTCTTTTAAAAGGGGGTAAAAGAAGACTAGATAAAGAAGAGCGATAGCCTGTTTTATATCTGGCCAGGAGTCAGTATGACATCATCATAAAATAACGCCTTCCCCACCACCTGTAAGCCTGTCTGGTTTTTTTTTTGTAAATTAATGGTCTTGGATATGGGGAATCTAACAGCCCAGGACACACCTTGCTGTGTTTGAGAGCCTCAGAGTGATTCCAGGCTTCCTTCCTAGTGAGTGCAGAGAAACAGACACTGCCAGGGCATGGTTCATTCGGTCTTAGGTATTAAGCTATGAAATAAATCAGGGAATTATCCTGTTTCTCTTCCCAGTTCTTAAATTATAACACAGAGCAATCTTAAAAGAGTCTTTTTAGTCTTTTTCAAAATGCTTTTATTTTGAAAGATAAGTTGAAGATCTAAACTTCATGATATAAAACAGTCATTGTGGAAGAAAACTGGTTCTGAATGGTTCCAGTATACTCAGCATACTTCAGCAGACTTAATTTTGTTGATCTTTCCCCTGGTTTTGTCCTGAGAGAATTCCTCCACACTGTGCTGGGGGTTTTGTTTTGTTTTGGTTTTTTGCCCTGATTTAGAACACTGAAAATGCTCTTTCAAATTTCATATGAAGAAAAAGGAATGTGAATCCAGCTGCAATATAAACTGTTTTTCTTTCCCATCTGAAAATGCTGTACAATGTGCACGAATTCTGCATTGCCTATTCCTTGCACCGCTCCTTATCTATGGAAATCCAGTCTCCTGAGTTGTTATCTAGGGAACTATAGTGAGGAATAACTTTGTTTAACTTAAGGAGGGGGAAAAAATAAAAAAGAAAAACAATTGCTGAGGAAAAAATGAAGGAGAATGTGGTCTGATCCCAAAGAGTGCTGTTAAATCAGACTGAGCATTATTTATTGTATTTTATTTTCTTCACTGTTATGCAACAGCATCACCCGGCTGTTTGCTGTGTTGCAAGGGTAGTATTTTCAAGGTCACCACAGAAGTAAACACTCAATGGTGGTATGAATATTCATATCAAAACACATTATGAGAAAGTAGATAGAGCAAATATGCAATTTAAATATAGACTACAGGAGGAAATGGGACATGAAACAGTAATTAGTGAAAATTACATGTTATTTACATAGGTAAATACACTGCAGGGGTTATGCATGTAATCTTTTTCTATTAGCATATGTTTGCTTGTGATTTAACCCTGATTTAAAAAAAAAAGAATTTTAAAAGCTAAGAATGGGAAGAAAGGAATGCTTCCTTTGTACCAAAAAAAAATTACACTGCTTGCAGGATCACCAATTTGGGCTGTAAGCTAGGTTTCATAGCTAATGTGGGTCAGAATAGGCTTGTACTGCAGAAACTAGTGATGTCAGTTGTCTAGAAGATATGCACTCTCCTCAGCCTTGCTTATGCAACTCCTATTTGGGTTACTGGAAGTGTGTGGGTGCTGGCAATGAATGCCCAAGCTCCTACTGTCAAGACAAGGTGGGAATCATACTTCACTACTGAATTTCTTGCAGGAAGAACAACTAGAAGGGAACAAAAGCATTGTTTTCCTTGTTCAGGGAACATTTAGACCTAGATTGTTTCCTACTTGTCCTTTCAGAAACAGAAATGTGGCTTTAGCCTAGTTAGGTCAGTACTAGTGTGCATCATGAGTCTTTACAAGCATCATACTAAAAGCAGCAACACTCATTTTCAGTTTTACTCTGAATCACCTCATCTTGCTCGACTCCCACCCACCTTCCCTCCCCCCAAACCTGGCCCCACTTCTTTTTCCTTTATCAATTAATTATGTCCTTTTCCTTTAGCCAAGAGGAAGGTGAGAGAAAATGCTTGACTAATGTATCTTCTTTACTTTCTTCAGCCAGCAGCATTCGTCCCTTACCATAACCAGCTGCCGTGAACATGGAGTTAGTGATAGTTTGGGCTTCCCAGAGAAAATGGATTGTAGGGAATTAATGAGGGAAAGTGGGATGGAAACAGATGTCTCTCTTGCAAAAGCTCATTTATTTTTTAGCCTTTTGCCTCTGGGTTGATTTTGGTTGTGTACCTCTACTGTGCTTAAGTCTGCCAGCAGGAAAAACTTCAAAGTACATTTATCTGTTGGTGAAAGCATGCAATGGATAGCTGATGCTCCTATGCTACAGGGTCGTGCAAATATTTTGTGGCCCTGAGTCTCTGTTGAAAAGGCAGTCATTAATCAGGTGAGGAAGGGTCTGCCCCTTGCTCCTTGGCATAGTCTCATCTTTGGTATTGCTGGTTTGCTGTCTTCCTATTCTTTGCCCTTCTTTTCCTAGGATTTTACAGTTTTTTTTTTTTTGTATCAGCATTTTCCTCTTGAATCCTTGAGATTTAAGTAACCCTATCTCAGCAGATATTGTTGAGTCTATTGTCTTGCTTTTCTTATCCTGTGTGGTTTTAGCTCATAGGCTTTCTCCCACCTTAACAGCATTTTTCTATAAAACTCTATCACAGTGACAATTGTGTTGTGCAAAACCAGGCTGAGGCTCGTAGACGGCTGAAGTCCTCAGCCACAGAGTACGAAGGGAACCCAGTTCACATTAGCTGCCCCAATGGCATAAAGAATTGCAGCATGAAGCTGAAAGAAAATTTGTGAGACAAGGGTATTACACTGGAGTGCAGTAACATTTTCAGGAAATTTCTGTGTTTTGGCTCCTGAGCTGGCACTTAGCAAATGCCCAGAATCCAGAGAGGACAATGCTCTGCTGGTGGTCGCGTGTTCCTTAATACAGAGAATCTAAGACAAGTATCTCAACTTGAATCAAGAATCAAGCAAGTATCTCAACCTTGGTAATCTGGCCAAACTCCAAGCTGATAAGTTCCACACTATTTTAAAGCTCACCTGACACTGCAAAATGTGGGTTACTACCTGTTCTTTTTAAACACTTCAGTTTAGAAATCTGGATAATGCAACAGTTGTCTTTTGTTATCTTTCATTTCGCATTTACTTTTCATTAGCAAAGAAGTGCTTGTGGATATATGGAAAAACCATGAGAACTCTTCCTATCTTTTATGCATGTTTCAATAAGCAGAGGCTTTGTCTATGTGAGTGTATGTGAGTGTATGTGAGTGTACACTCACATACACAGTCCTCTGCAGAGTAGCTGTGTATAGATGAAGATTTGCCACTTCTCCTTGTCGAGACAGCAGCACGTTGGTCCTTATTCTTTATAGAAATTTTATTACTTTTTGTGAAGTACCTTGAGACTTTGTGGAATAAGAGTGTATTGAGATAAAGATTATTTATTATTCATCACTCCAAATACATTTGTTCATACATTTTAAAGCCGGGAACAGTGTGTGATAAGAGACAGCTGCACGGTTAGAACTCTTACTGCAAGCATGCAAATTATTTTTTGGGTCTGAAAAGAAGCGGTGGGCCCAAGCAAGAAGCTTTTTTTCAAGCCATATCAGATGTGCTAATGAAAGCTATTACTTCTCCCCATAAAACATAACACAGCAAGATCCCCAAAATGAACTAAATTTGTTGATAATAATCATGCTGTAGATAATAGCACAAGCACCAAAAAAAGGATGTAAAAATATCATTAAAAGTCACCTAGTCTCTGATTTGAATCTTTTGTGTGAGGAAGGCAACCTGCGAACAGAGCTGCTGTTAAGTATGCCTTATCCTCATGTGCCCAGCTTCTCCAACAAAAATTGCTTAACACAGGAAAAGGCAATTCAGCTGAAGACATAAAAGCAAAACCAGTCTCCTTCAGAAACTAGACATTTTGTAAAAGTGAATGGGGCAAAGAGAAGAGCGGATGTCCATGACTGAAATGACCATGACAAGACAATCTCTCCGTATGTCAGATGGACAAAATAACAACAGCCTTTGCTGGAAATCTCGTTGAAACTCGTTCATATCAGGCCTCTGGGTTTTCTTATAGAATGGAAATTAAGACTGAACATCTCCTGTTGGTTTTGGATCCAGTCTGGGATTGCTGAATATTTCACAGGAAGCAGTTTTTATGGGGATAATGCCTCTAACTGGGGCTGAAATCATATGAGCACCTGTGGCATTTCAGACCCAAAGAAAGCTAGAGTGCCACAGGGCAAGCCACATTTATTTCAGTCACGTTTAGAGACTTTGAAACAAAAGTATTTTATTCTACCTTACTGTTTGGCAGTTTAGTGGAGCTAAAGGAGAAAGGAAAAAGCTAATTTCTCTTTTTCCTGCTAGCAGATTAGTAGTGAGTTCTGTTTAGGATGAATCCCAAAGGGTTCTTTTTCTCCCTTTTATACCATTCAGGATGGAAAAGTGCTAGAGTGGTCAATTTGAAGGGCTTATTTTTATATTAAGGGTAACTGCAAATTTCGACATTAGTTTGTCTCTGAAACCTGCAGGTGACTTTTTGAATCACAGACATAAGCAAGACCAAAAAAAAAAACAAACACCCTGTTCCATAGGTTGTAGTGCTAAGCAGTGTACAGTAGTTTGGTGGAGTCCATTTTCAATGAATGACTCTTAGGGAGAAACAAAAGCTGAAGTGTCATATGAAGAAGACAGTGCTAAATTTCAGGTTCTTCTGAACTGAGGACCAGACACTGCCAGATGCATTTTGTGTGACTATCAAATGGTTCTCAGATAACAGCAATAAACCCTTTTGAGAGTAAGCAGGTATCAAGTCAAATGTCCAGTGTCAACTAACTGCCTCACTCCACTGAAAATTAGCAATTTGTAAATGCCCTTGGCTACTAGCTTCATCTTCAAGCTTTCACATCCCCTGTAGTCTTTCTCTGACTCAATTCTCCTATCCTTCTTCTTCCTCTGCGTTAAAACCTAAGATATATCTTCAGAACAGGTCATAGGAGAGGGTCTAATCCCAGGTGAGGAATTTAACTACTATTGCAATTAAATTCTAAACCACAGGATGTTCCATCTAACATGAGAAGAACTTCTTTACTGAGAGGGTGACTGAGCACTGGATTGATTTACCCAGGGAGATTGTGGAGTCTCCTTCCCTGGAGATATTCAAAAGCCATCTGGGCACAATCCTGAACAATGTGCTCTAGGTGACCCTGCTTGAGTAAGGAGGTTGGACTGGATGATCCTCGGTGGTCCTTTCCAACCCCAACCATTCTGTGATTATTTCTCATCTACTTTTTCTTTCCCCTAAAATATTTAAATTTCTTTCTGTTTTTTAGCTGTCAAGACTGAGCAGCTATTTTTAAACTGCAGACTAGCTTACCTGCATCTTAGATTCCCTAAATGCATAGGCTTCTGCTCTGCAAGCCATTCTCACCCAGTAGATATTCTGGCACAAAAAAAAAAAGGCTTAGATTGGGAAAAGATTTTGCTGTTTCTCTGCATGCTGCCCAAGATAGGGCAGTGTCTGTCTGTGACTCCCGAATGCTGTTTCAAGTGATCGATTTATGCCTCACACTCAAAAACACAAAAAATATCATGATGAACTTTTGCATACAGGAAAATAGTATCTCTAGGTATTTGTGTTCAGGGTTTGATTTATATAAGTGACATTTTGCATGTAAATACACAGCCAGGCATTTTACTGCCTGCCAAGAGGTATTTGTGGTAAACACAATGATGCTTCTTTTAATCTAAAATGTCATACTTTCATGTGCACCTACCACAAAGGTTATCACACACATCAGAAAGTAAACAAATTATTTGGTAAATAATCAACCTCACCAAATTTGTGCCTTTTTTTTTTTTTTTCCTGGTTAAAGTAACTTCTGTCAAGGTATATGACTTCCAAATGGGCATCCAATAATTTTGGGTGCCTGACTTAAGATCTTAAGATGACATGAAAATAGTAATTGCCTGCCATTCACCCTGCTAGGAGTTGAGTCCCAGCTCCAAAGGGGATTGAACAGATGTGCTCTGAAAAATGCCAATCCCTGGGCTAGTCTTCCAGGCAGTCCTGCCTGTAAAGCTTTCTTGGGGTATTATCAATAACCAAGGGCCTCTGTGTCTTTCTCAGACCTGTACTTACAACTCAGAGCCCTGCATAGGTAGATAACAGGAGATTGCTCTGACTGGATGTGTCCTGAGATCTGTATTTCTCCAGAAAAGTGTAAATGCCAAACATTACAGAGCATCTCTTCTTTTTTTCCTCTGAAGTTGAAAAGTTTTTCAGGCTCTGATCTACAACTGATCTGTTGCTTCAATATGTATTTACTGACTATCTCTGATGTGTCCATTGTCTTCTCTATAACCACTGCAGCATGACTGTCCCAGGCCCAAGGATGTTTCTGCAGTACTGAGACTGCAGCAGTAGTGCCTCAAGCACTCCTGATGTTACTCATTGCCTATATTTACCTATTGAGTTGTCATGTTATAGGTAGGTCTGGGGAGAATCTCAATTCCAATTTCCGAAGGAGAAATTTGCATCATGACAATTGTATGAGCTTCACTCTCTTTTCTCAAAAGGCTATAGTTACTGCCTTTTTTTCTGGGCTAACTTCTCTCCTGTTCTGCTATGTGATATATAGGTGCAAATAATTCTCCAAATTTCAGCCATCTTTTTCACCTTTCCCTCCTCACTCCCCCTGTATTGTTTTTAGGTAATCAAATTTATCAATTTCCCCCTCTAGGAAAACAACTCTATGGTCTGTGTTTTGTCACAGGTGTAGTGAACCTACTGTCATACAACAGTTATCCTACAGAGTCACTGTGCTGAATGGGAAGCCCAAGTCAGTCTTGCATCGCTTTAGTCTCTGTAATGTCAGATACAGTGTGTATAAATTTTGTTTCGCCATGTGAAAAATAGAGCAAAACATTGCAGCTTTCCAATGGCAAGGCCAAATTTTCAGTTGAGAAATCTCAGGCAAAATTTCTTTTTCCTTTACACATACATGCGCTATACATGATAAGATAGAAGACTGCACTTTGTCTGAGGAAACTTTATTTTTTTCACTTTAAAACCTAGCAGGAAAAAAAGGACTAAAATGCAGGTCTTGTTTCTTTTCTTTTCCTTTTTTTTTTTTTTCACTTTCCTGAATGTTGAACCTTTTATTAAAAAAAAAAAAAAAAAAGAAATCATAACAAAGAAGATATAAAAGAAACATAAAAAGGAAATGTTCTTTCATTTTCAATCACAACAAAATTGATGGTACATTTCACTGTAAGTGCTAAATTCTTCATAGTAATTCTTCAGACTGAAGGAGATTTTTCCAAAACCAAATGGCACATATATCTACTGTAAATTAGGAGAACCTATAAAGGTTGCTGTTGTTCAAATGTTGTTACTTTATTTTTCCACTGAGGTGGTTAAGCATCATTCTTCTGCTGTCCTCCAGTCTGCCTGTGAGCTAAGTACCAACAGTGGTACTTTATTTTCCCTCAGATATTTTTCACTAAGGCAAACTCCCAGTGCTATGAGAGGCAGCCTGTTTGAGTAACAACTAAGTGAAAACAGCCTTAAGATTTGAGCATCCAAGAACATAAACTATAGTCTAATTGCTTGAAAGCTTGAAGGCTTGCTCCTGAGCATAGCTCCAAAACTCACACAAGTAGAATGACCACACACATGTCCAGCAAAATACCCAGGAGATGCTGAGTGTCATCCTGTATTGTAGGAGAGGTTGCACAGGTATAAGCAAAGATAGGTGGCAGCTTGCAAACTATAGAGAACCAGCTGTTTTAACCTGAAGAGTTGCCCCTGCCTCTAACCTGCTCCTATGATGGATGCTGATGAGGGTGTTCAGCTCTTGCTGGTGGTCGACTTTCTCAGCAGCTACGAGTCCTCTAAAATTTTGACCCAAATCAACTTCCTTCTTTCCACTGCAAATGTCAACAGAGACATTCGAGAATGAAGGACGTGTGGCTGTGGCAGGGAGACACAGTTGTTTGGGATAGGAAGGGCAAGGAGGGACGGTGTGTAAGACAGGCTGAGTCAAATGTTAAGGCAGAGAAAGTCAGTCAGCTGCTTGTTACCATTAGACCTTTAACCAAAGCTGTGTTTAAAATCTGAATTTTCCTCCCTTCCAGCCCTTGCTTGCTTTATCTCCCATTCTACCACCATTGCAAAACTCAGTTTTATCTACAGAACTGAGGAGTCTGCTCCACTCTCTGGCTGTAACTGGAGGTTAGAGTCAGTTTCCAGTCCTGAAATAGGAGGAGAAGCAGAGCTCAAAGCTTCAACAGTTGCTCTCCTGCAGTTGTAAGTTAATGGTGCCCTTTTCAGGGGTTGCAAAAGTATTGTTTCTTGTGTGAGAGCTAACATCCCAGGAAGAGCTCAGTCTGAGCCAAATCACCACTTGTTATTTACTCTGCATGGTAACTTCTGGCTTAAAATCAAGTTTGTGGTGTTTAACTGTAGAAGTGATGATGGGCTAAATTGCTTCATGAGTGACACCCACAAATAAATATTAGAGCTGATCAAACAAAACCGAAGACTGAAGTAACAGCAAAGCCAGCAATTAGTTAGATTTGTCACTGAAAACATAATTTTTTTGGAAACTGAAAATAGTTCAGTTACAGCATTTTGCTGAAAGCCAAAAGAAACTATGTAAGCTCTTTTCCAGGATCCAGCAAGGGAAAAGAACAGAGGAGATCATGGAACCAGCATTGCGTCTATTTCCACCCAGACCTGTGGTTTTGCACTGGTCCCATATGCCATCAGAACAGTGATAGAAATTCAGCCTCCTGACTGACAAGGTATAGAAGAGCTGGTGGGGGATTTTGGTGCTACATAGACAACGAACCCTCACCTAGAGGGACCCTCTCATTAGTTTCAGCTTCACAAGATGGTGCCTGCCCTACCACAAAAATGGGAACAGGGAGCAAGACTGCATCTGCAGACCATTTTGACCAACACCACTAGCTGAGCAGAGATGTCTTTTTCTGTAGAAAATATTGTGTTAATTGAAACTTAGAAGCCTGGACAAACAGGACTAAAGCACAGAAAACTAATGTACATAAGCAGCCCCTCTGGAGGTAATTGAATGCTATAAATTACAAGTCTATTCATCTTTCAAGCTCCCATTTGCAAGAATAATTTTTATTGTGATTATTCATGTGAATTTGATAACCTTGTGCTAAAATTCTTGATTTTGTTTGTATGCACTTTCAGGTGTTGTGCTTGTGGGGCTGGACCCCAGATTGTACCTGATGTCTGGTCTCTGAGATAGTGTTTTCCAGTTTTTTTCTTGGATTTATAACTTTCCCAAAATTATCCAAGGGAGATTCAGATTACCTGACAGCAGGCTGCCTTCTTTTTAAAAGATGTCTCTACAATTGTCCACATGTCCCTAAGGGAATACAAACACAAACCCACTGGCTGTCAATGCTTTCCAGCACCCAGGACCTTGGAATTAAACTTATGCAATATTCAGTTACATTGCATCAAGTAGCATGTACAGAATACATTTTCACAAGTGAAACATTCTCAGAATCATCTAGTAAATCAAAATACCTTTTAACAGAATAGTTAGTGCTTTTCCCATAATGTTTAGGTGTGAAATCATTACCCTGAATAATTCCCTGTGGTTTTTATCTTGTGTTTTTGTTTTGTTTTGTTTTTAATTCACATTCTCCATTAACAAAGAAAATCTGGTGAGTGAAGTGCTGCAAGAGCAAGAATTCATGAGTTGCTAAAATAAAATATATATGCTGAAGCATTTCTAAGAGGGTTTATTATTCCTGAAGTACAATATCATCACAGCATTTGTTGATTCTAACTTTGTTTTTATGCTTTCTTTGACAGAATTGTTAAAAACTGCTTGCATACAATGTTTATTGTACAAAGCCAATCTTTGGAATTCCATCAGAAAATATCACCGGGACATTATAATGGTAGACCAAAGAAAGTATACAAAATTAGTTTGCTAAAAAGTTAGTAAATATCAAAATGATCACTGCATCCATTTAATTTACCATTTAAATCAATTTACTTTATTCTTCCACCAGATTCCTGCTTTTGGCTAATGACCTTTTTTCTCATGCTGTACACGGTGTAGTCAGCTATTTAACAGATTTATTTTGCATCTTCTCATTCATCATATGGCCTGTTAGCTGTTTAACAGATTTATTTTGCATCTTCTCATTCATCATATGGCCTCAGCTCCTTATTTACTGCACCATTCTATGTAGATGGAAGATCTACTAATGTTCTTGGAGCCTTTTTTGTGCTTTTTGTGAGTTTAGTTTTGTTGGGTTTTTTACTATGGAATCTGAGAATTTACTTAAACTGATGTCGGCACCTCTGTGAGATAGTCTTCCTCTCTGAGATTTCTTCTTCCAATTTCACATGTGAAGAAATTAAGGATAGGATAAAGGCACATACTATAAGGGGCAAAGGAATTTTTTCTCAATGTATGTAAAGCTTATGGATGCTAAAATGCAGAAAAACCATAAGCTACCATTAATGAGTTCTCAAAACTGACAATGTCTGAGACTATCACTAGAAACATTTTAGGTTTGGAGTTTCAATTAAATCTAAAGCCTCCAGTTAGAAAAAACTAGCCTTTTCATTAGTAATTTCTTATATTTTTGTAATACTATTACATCCATCTTTGAAATGCGTTTCCAAGATATGATAGATGATTTAAAGGCCAGGGACTAACTCCTATGAGTTAGGTTGCAGGAATGTGCTCTTTTTTTTAGTGGGTTTTTGTTGGTTTTTTTTTTGGGTTGTTTTGGGGTTGTTTTTTTTTTTTTTTCTGTGGGAAAGCTTAACATTTAATTACATTTATGTGAACTTGGAAATTAGACCTTTGCCATGTTGATTTTTATGTTTTCATGTTGATTTTTTAAAAAGCTGCAGCTGGGCTTTTCCTTTCATAAAGGGGATTATCAGCTGATATTTTTACTTAAAAGTGAGGGGAAAAAAATTCACATTATTTATTCAGCTAATTTCATTGAGTTGCAAAGCACCACTTAGCATTCTTTTGAAAAGATAACTGTGAAGACAATATTACAGTAATGTTATCTGGTGCAAACTAATTAATTCTAATTTTCTGTTTAATTAATGGGAGAAACTGCTTATTGGAGAAAAGGACATTCAGCTGTAGATTAAAGAAAAAAGTCATTTTGAAACACTGATAAAATCAAGTGAGATGCCAGCCCGTCTCTTTTGGGGTGGTTAAATGAGTGGGAGCATAGCATCGACCATAGCCAGGGCAACTGTTTTGCTCTTCTTTAAACAAAGGAGAAAAAAAGAAAATAGAAAATTAGTAAGTGAACCTTGGTTATGATATTATGTGGGTTTATGGAATTTGATAATTGTTGTCCTATTCAAGGCCTGGGGTTCATACAAAGCTAACTGGCAGGGTGTGTAGGTTTGTTAACTTACTTTGTTTCATGGATGCTTTGCTAAGCATAGCACAAATCTATGGTATATTGTTCATCTACTTGCTTCAACAAATGAAGGGCTTTAACTGTTACTTCATGTTTGCACTGGGAAGGAGTATGTCTGGTCATTTTTAACAGCTTTGTATCAGAGAAAGTGGTGTCTTCTTTTCGAGGTTTTTCAAAGTAGAGAGACCTTAAAAATGTACTTCACTTTATCAGCTAAGAGTTCACACGCAAACAGAAATAAGACAGGGAGGAACAGGAAGGTCAAGCTTGCATAAACACACTGTGGCACGTTAACTGCCAGGAGAAAGAGCAATATGCATCTTAACTGAATGCATTATGCAGAGAAGAAAAAAGATGCTATTCTAGCAAAGTCAAATTTCTCTTTCATGCAAGCTCCCATGTCATAAATCTCAGAACTATATCCTTTTAGTAATGTAGGAAGCATAAACTAAAATGGATAATTCTGAATCTGACATGATCTTTTTAACAGTGAAGGCAGAAGGAACATTATAATTTCTTTGTTTTAGAGACATCAAACATATTTTTCTGTGTCTATCAGAAAATACTAAATTTTATAGCATTATTATTCTGCTAAAGCAGTACTTTCCAGGAATTCCACTTGCTGCTACAGAGAGGAATCCACCAGAGGTTGACCTTATCTTGGATTTCATATGTAGCGAGTAGCTAAATCTGATACAAAATGATTTTAGGAAGAAAATTCAAAGTCAGCCCATTTCTTTTGTGAAAGCCATTTGAAACCCTTGGGGAATAGATATCTAAATGTAATTTAAAACTCCCTTTTACCCTCAAGTGATTGGGATTAATTTTAATAAATCCATAGAAGATCTCCCCCTCCCCTACAACAAGCCCTGGACACTTCAGACTACTTTTTCATTCTCCAGCTTCACATATCAGTGCCCCCTCATTCTGCTCTTTTAATTCGCTCAGATTTAGTTTTACATTCAAGGAAATGCCTGTTCAGCTGTTCAGATTAAGCCTGCTGCACCCATGGGAGAACTCCTGACTTTTCCTATGAGCAATGAAACAGCACCCCACAGCCCCACCTCAGGCCATGCTGGTGATTCGCAATCTCAGTTTTGCTTGTCGCTCACCTCTCTCTCCCCAGTGAAAATGCTCAAAGACTGGGGGAGACGTTATGCTGTCTGGTACTATCTCTATTGGAAAGGCGCTTTTGTATTTGTAACACAAGGTTGACATGGTTTTAAAACCAGATCTCTTAGACATCAAAGGCTCCAGATAATTAGAAATGCTTACATTTGCGATTCATTAAAAAATGCATTTCCCTTTGTAAAAGAATTGGTTTTCTCAACTCACCTGGCTTGCTTCTCTCTTGAGTGTGTATTTCGATTTGTGCCTTAGCTTATTCTGGTAGTTCTACAAACTGTGTGTCTGTGGTTTGTGTTCTTGCTTGTGGGTTTGGGTCTTTTTGTTATTGGTTTTTTTGTTTGTTTTGTGTGGTTTTTTGTGTTGTTGTTTGGTTGGTCGGTTTTGTTTTGTTTTAGCTCGGTTTTGGTGTGGTTGGTTCACCACCCTCTGTCCCGTCCCTTCCTGTCCCATCCCCAACCCCCCCAGCCCCCCACCCCAATTAGTTTCTCTGGGACTATTTTATTAGACTTTTTGTCATTTGAAATATGTAGATGATATCACTAATCTTATTAAGTGTAGGTACAAGTTGCTAATATGAAATGTGAAAAAGCAGTGCAAAGTACAGTTACTTATTTTCACTGTAAATACAATTACATTTTCAGTTACTGCTCTGTACTTAGCCTTTTTAATATTTTTCTATCTCTAAGAAAAAATAGTTTTTCTTTAGCTCTATTCTACTGTTGTGAGTGGCCGCTCTCAGCTTCTTTAGGAGGTATTAAGGTATTGATGACTGAGGTAGACAGGATTATTAACAGAGGGATACAAGCCTTTTACCTCTCTGACTGGTCTGACAAACAGGTGAAAGCTCAAACAAGTGAAGACAGCTCAGATAGTAAAACTGTTCGTTTACCTAGGGGGATGATCAACTGGGGTCCTCAGTTTATTTTCCAGTAGACAATGGTTTTCCTGAAAAATCATGACAATATATAGGCTTGTAGGTAATCCCAGGAACAAGAGCCATGAAATACCATTTCAACTCTAGAAGTGCCAGAGGAATGATTTTAAAGACCCACTCTATTCTGTTTCACTAGCAGGCTACCACCAGTGATATTTTGTGACTACGCTAGAGCAGCTCTTGCATCTGGGCATGATGGCAGTGAAATAAGCTGATGCCATGAGAATTGCAAAGTGAAAATGGTGAAAATAATAATAAGGAAGGGATTCAAGACAGGAATTCAGGGTGAAGAAGAGAGGTTTACTTTTGCCCGAAAAGAGAGCAAGCTCCTGGGGGTTTACATAGGTTAATTCTAGTATGATACAGTTCTCTAGGGGAGCTACTGTGTTTTGAATTGAAATTGAGCTGTATCTGACCCTACTTATCATCTTCTGGTCCACTCTAACTGGGTTATCATAGACAGACTGTGAGCTGGTGGAGTCTGAGTACGCATATACTTCCATACCTAAATCTATATCCCTCAGGGCAGTTGAACTTGCTGATGTACATTAAGGAGGACTTAATTCAAAAGACTTTTACATCATCTGTCCAATGATTCATACACATCTAACTCCGGGATTTCTTATCTCCTGGTTAAAGAAGTGGCTCAGGAAAATAGAATTCTATTCTTGCTACCACTGTCTCGGTACAATGTGTGTTGTGGGATCATTTTTCTTCCTATGTATTTGGTTTGCTTATCTATCAGCTGAGTCTATAAAAACAATCTAGATTTTCAGAGGTACTTTTTTGTTATTGTTTTTACTTAGCAGGTCCTATAAAATCCTTTAAAGTTTCCACATACTTATATTTGTGTGTGTATGCCTCCTTGTCTTGTACTGGTAAAGTGTCTTCTAACTGCATGAGGCTGCAGTTCATGAAATACAGGAGTGGAGCTACATCAGTTGAAGTTAGGGTGAACTGAGCATTGTATTTTCCTCACAGATATGATCACAATGTAAAGGAATAAAAAATACTTGTGCAGGCTTTTCTTATGAGAAGCAAGTGAATGAAAAATCAGAACTGTTCTTAATCTGTATGACATCTTGAAGAAGCACACAGGAACCAATTCTGTCTTTCAGTCACAATTAAGGGTTGAAAAGCTACAGTAAAATCTCAGTGAAGAAAATCCACTATGCAGCTGCCATTCAGAACCTCAGCCCCAGAGGCTATTTGGTTGAAAGGCTGAGGTATAACACAGCATTAGAGAAAGAAGAACACAGAAAAAAAGATCTGCAGGTGGTGGCTGACAGGCAGATAATTTTTTTTTTTTTTTTTTTGCTAAATGAGCAGCAAAACCTCATTAAGTATTAAAAAAGATGACCAAATAGGATAGCAGAGTAATGTACAATTCTGAAACATGAGCCCAGATTCAATGCTTAGCATGTATACTGGCTAAAACCTCAGAGCCCGATTTTTGCAAAGATTATTACAGATTGTATTAAATCCTCTAATGCCTAGGAAGCAACTGTGACAGAGCTCTTCCACTTATACCAAAACATTTGGAAGGATCCGAAGTTGAATACTGACAAGACTAGAGTTAAAGCAAACTTGGGAGTTTTAATCCCTTTTCTGGCACATAGGATAGTCCCTAGCTTCTGATAATATCTGGGCTCCTTTACATGGTGCCAGTGGTGTGCCCCTTGATTCTCCCCTTTTGAGTAAAAGAGGCATCTGCCAAGAGTTACAGACACTTTTTGAGCCTTGGAGCCCCTTAGGTTGTCCCAGGTTCTACACAAAGGGCATGGAGTAACCATGGATATAATACATCCAGACTGAATTATGAAACACTGTAACATGGGAGGTGAAAGGTGTCTAATTAGGAAGAAAAACACAAAACAGAAGGAAAAACGAAGAGATAACAGTAATGAAGCAGTGGAGAAAAAAAAAAAAAAAGAAAGAAACAGATGTTTAGTGACTCACATGAATAGAAACATATGAAAGCAGCTATTCAGGAATAGGCAAGCTCTAATTGAGCCTTTTTTTCAGTGCCACTATGCTATTGTAAGCAGCTGAAGGGAAAGCTTTCTGAAAGAAGCAAGATTGAATTACAAGAGAAGAGGAAGCAATTAATGATAAAAATGATCAACAGGCTTCCTAATGCAATCCCACATCCCAAATATTAGAAATGCTTTGAAGTCTGATGGCTGCTCTCTCTCTCATTCCTCTCCAAAAATGTGGTTGTCTAAAGATAGCACGTTACCCAGCAGAAGCATACTTCAAAAATTTTCAAATGCTGCCATAAAGAGTTTGTTTTCTTTCAAGTTATGTGAATTAGTTTTGCTTTTGTAAATCTATTAAAAGGGGTCTAGGTCCAGAATCAGGTATTAGGAGATTCTGTTGTGATATAAAACATGTAGTCCCTCAAATATGGAGGACCAAGGAATAGAAATTGATGTGAGATGACACTGGATATCAATCATCCTCTAGGAATACCAGAGAATTACAAGGAAGTAATCTCTGACTAACAGTTGCACCGGTAAAATATCTGCTGAGCAATCTTATGTAAGACACTGATTTATTCAAATGTCAGCCTGGTGGTCATTCTTTCTTAATAAAGCTGTAGTAGCTGAATGTCTTTGTCCTGAATACATTGACCAAACCCAAGCTTAGTACACTACAGTTTGACTCCAAAGCTGCTGGGAGAACACATTATTACTTGATAAAGAAATTTTAAAGACTTTCAGCACAAAACCTGATAAACTCCATATAGATTGTTCAGGAAACTTTCAAAAACTCTTGAAACAGCAGCATTCTTCTATCTGAGAAATGCATACTAAGTATTAAATTTACCATGGAAAAGGCTGTTACCCCAGGCATCCAAGTGTAACTCCTGAATGCTTTCTTAATCTGTGGTTGACCAAACCAATAGAATACCAAATGTTTTGATTAGGAGTATGCTTAATGTTCAGCAGAGTTCATTAAACTGATGCTTCTGTAAGGCAATCAAGCACTGCAATGTGAAACTGAAACCCCTTTTGCTCTGCACAGTGCTGCCCTCATGGCTCTTGCTGCATGCTTAGCACATCTATCACCTGGTCCCTAGATGCGCAGTCTCAAGGGGTAAAGAATGGGTGCAAAATTTAAGTAGATGATGCTACTCTCCAACTATTCTTTCATTGTAACAGGGTAGAAGGACAATGGGGGGGGGGTCTCCTTTATTCTGAGGGGAAGGTCTGTCTGGCTCTGCTGCTAGGTACAGACTATATCCAAAACTTCTTCAGATAGCACGGCCCCAGAGATTGCTCTAACGATTTTCATCCAGAGAGATGGCTTCTGGATAATTAAATAATGGTATTTGAATACAACAGATGCATACAATTAAGGCAAAGTCATTTAAAAGATAAAGGTGTGGAAAGGACAATATAAGAGAAGTGGGGCTACTAGCTTTTTTTCTCACAGACATTGTCATTTTCAAGAAAATTTTTGTTACCTTAGTCTGTCCTAGTGATGTTTAGTTTTCTGCTGTACTTGCATATCTGCAAAACTATGGCAGAAAGCTCAGTCACACAGCTTATTTGCTCTGTGTTTATACCGTATTAATCTTAGGCCTCCAGGTTTCTTCTGATGTACTTTTGGGAGATCAGGAAGAATGTTTTTGCTTTTAATATACTGTTTGGCTTTGGGTTATTATTTCTACTGACTTCTGCAGCATTGGTGTTTGGCTCCAGCTACAGATTGGATTTTGGCAAGGTACACATTGTAATCTGTACTTGATGTATTATGTTTTTCACACAAGAGAAAATCTGAATTCTGTGGAGAACATGTGTTAGTAAGATGACAGAAAGAGCAAGGAGCATGAAATTCAGATGTGTTTGGTTGGTGTTTTGTTAATTCACATAGCATAAAGCCAAGCACAGATATGGAGCCAAAAGGGAATTTTCTCTGCATCAGATCATGAGCTGGTGTTAAGGCTTGTTTTCTACCCTTCTCTACAGAGTGAGTCATGATCATACATTGGGCTCACCTGGAAGCATTATTTAGGAAATCTGCTGTTCTTATAGGGATGTTATTAGCCCCACTACTCTTATTACTGTTCCATCTGTGTGAAATTGTAGCATATTTGGGTAAGTCTTGTGAATGGGCACAAGGAAGTACTACATTTCCTTGGCTGTGAGATGGTGCTTGGACCTGTCTACAAGAGACATTGCTGGCATTTTTAGCCAATAGCTTTGGAGCAGGACTCTCAGAGTCAGGAAGCCCCATTTAACTCTGTGCTCCTGAGCCAATGCAGTCTTCCTATCACTGAATATGATCAACAAATGGAACAGGTAGGCAAAAGCCTCTTTTATGAATGTTAGCAGGGCTTTTAAGCATAACCTAGACACTAGGCAGATCTATGCTATCACCCCATTGATGACTGAGTGCATGTAGAGCAGCAAAGTTTAAGAGCCTGTACAATTTTATGTATGATATTTAAGGATCAACAAGATTAGATAGTTGGTTTTGTGACTGAGAGTGATGCCTACATGTTGGGAAACGGCCATAAAGCCTTCATTTGCACATGGCCTAAAGTCTTGTCCTTTTAATACCTAGAAAATGCTATGTGCTTCCATGGTGAGCAATTTCTATCTCAAGAGAAATAGCCAGGCAAGCAAGAAAAAAGAACGTAAATGACAAGGAAAGACCATCATGCTGGTGGCTTTGCTTTTGAGTGCTGTCCCACGAAATGCATGCAGCCACCACCAGTAGCAGCCTGCAAGGCGCAGGATAGCAAAGAAGAGAATAGAATTTGAGCTCTCTGTACTTTGTTATTTTCTATTTTACAACATAAAGTTTAATGGGCGAATACTATCAGGCTTTATGGTCAGGTGCTTGTTCATAGCAATTTCTGCTGTTTTCCAAGCTCTGCTTAATCTTTGGCTTATGCTTGGCAGTGAGATCCTCTGTGACTTTGGAAAGTTTTTATTGGAGTGGCTTCAGTTCCTATCTTTTATATGTACTATTTTTTGTTACTGTTCACCCAGTCAGCCTTTTGTGTGCACTCTATTTTTTGACAAACTGGCTTGGCTTTCCAATGCTGTTCATTTTTCCTAGTATCTAATCTCAACACACCCCACACCCCTGCCGGTACAGCTTGAGGCTGTTACTTCTTGTCCTGTTGCTTATTACTTGGGTGAAGAGACTAACCCCCACCTCTCTCGATCCTTCTTTCAGGCAGTTGTAGAGAGAAGATCCCCCCTGAGCTGTCTCTTCTCCAGACTAAAGAAGCCTTGTTCCCACAGCTGTTTCTCATGAGGCTTGTGCCCCAGACCCTTCACCAGCTTCAGTAGATTGAAGAATGGTATTTCTGATCACACAGGAAACACAAATGTGTTCATAACAACTTAAAACTTGCAGTCTCTTCAATGATTTATTGCCACTCAGCGAGCGAAACCTTTAGAGACCCTCAGGCACTGTTCCTCTAGGCTGTAAAAGGAACTTGTAAGCAGCAGCCTATAACCTTTGGTAAACCACCGGAAACCCTGCTGAGCCCACAACGCCTGAGGGGCCGCTGGGCAGCAAGGCGTTAACGGCCGCGCGGGTTACGTGATGTAGGCGGGCTACTTAAATGCCGCCGGGCACGCAGCTCCCCTTTCCCTCCGTCAGGCTCGGCGCGTTGGGGTGCCGTGCTGCGGCCGATGAGTTCCTCGGTAATGCCGGCCAGGGTGCGGCAGCGGGAGGTGCGACGCTGGGGCTGCCCTGCCCCGTGCGGCGAAGCCGAGCCGGGCAGCCAGTACTACCAAGACACGGCGCTTTTCGGCGGGAGTTGTCTGTCCGGGTGCGGAAGGATAAGGGCTACGCAGACCTCTGCCTTAATTAAGCCAAACAGTGGTTTTAATTAAAGGCAGTAACGTGAGCTTGTTGAATAACGGTGAATCTGTAAGCTTGGGTTTGTGATGGCTGAGAGTTTATAAGGCTTTTGTAAGGTGTGAAGGGTTGCCTCGGGCTTGGCCCGCGTATATGTGTGTGTTGAATTAAAAACAATTTACAGCTGTGGGTTTGGTTGTATTTTTGTTTGTTTTTGTTTTGTTTGGGGTTTTTTGTTAGCTTGTTTTGTTCTTTATTGTGGGGTGTTTTTTTTTTTCTTTGCTTTGTTTTTTTTCTGTCTGTGGGATGGCTTGGCTGGGGCTTGAGTTTTTTTGTGATTTTTGCCTTTGCTCTCTTGTGTCAGACCTGTGCAACAGTGTTCTTCGTGTACACTCTCTAGTTGGAAAGCCCAAAGAGCTGTTTCTGCCCTTGGGTTGCCTGCTTTACACCTCAGGTATATCATTCCTGGGGCCGTCACCATTCTGAATTTGGTTCATTGGGAGCATTTTGTTGGCATTGTGTGTACTAATCCACGAGGAAAAGTCTGGCTGATACGGATGAGGGCAGATGAAGGAAGAGCAGGGCACAGGAGTACCCAGGCGGTCCCCTGTAATGTCTTGTTTATTCAGTGCAATTATCTCTGCAGTACCAGCAAGAGGTTTGGGTATTCAGGCTAAGAAAAGTTCTCTACTGCATAATTTCATTGAAAGTGTTGCCTAGCATAAATTCTAAATAGGAACTTTTTGTCAGGTGGAGGAAGGGATTTTTCTTTGTTTTTTTTCTTTGTTTCATTTTGTGAGCTTTTATCCTAATGTGTGGATACTTAAAAGCCTTCACATTTTTGAATATGAAAGTAACATCTGGTTTGTTTTCAATGCTGTTTCAAGCAGCAAATGCAAATAGAGCTTTGTATTTTAACAAAGCACTCTTGGATTGCCATTCTAATGAAAGTTTCCTACTTCCCAATTATCCTAATGTCAGGGATTTGCTGTATCTTGCTTTGGCTGGAAATGAAACTTACAAAACATTTCAGCACAGAACTTATCCCTCAGGAAGACTTTCCTTTTTAATAGCACTAGCTAATCTGTTACTTGGAGTTTCTTCTACTTATCATATTTTGAAGTCACCAGGCAATATATAAAATTCCTTTATAGGTCTCCAGTGCAGATTGTATCAGGCATGGACTGTTAATGATAAGCTGACACCCAGCTCTTCACGCAAACACAAGAATGCTCCAAGTAAAAGTGGTATGGAATGGAAATATTGACCTAGAAGTGTCAGGAGTATTTTTAGCATTTCATTGTGGTGTGTATTTGACTTGTGAGAGTGTTCTTCTGAGGCCCACATAGCAACATTTCTTGTTGGCTTTGCTGCTTGGATTATATTCCTGTTGTGGTTTGGCGTCAAATTTTTTGTCTCTGCTCTTTGTTGTATTGTTTGCTTGATGACTAAAAATAAATACTGAAGACTTTCCCCAACTGTTCTGTATCACTGTGATAAACCTGGTTTAACGTCGGTGAGAAAATAATGAATAAAGCATTATAGGCTCTTTTTTTTTAATGTCGCTTCATCATTACTTTAGCAAATAATAGTGATGTATTGATAGTGTTGTGTTCCTTTATTTCTAGGCTTCATATTAAAGCTGTAGTATTTAATCTAAAAATACCTGCTGAAGTCAACAAGTGACTTGGAAACTGCCACCTAGAAATTAGTTGTAGAGCACTAGCTTTGTGGGAAGAGTTGCTGTTTTCTGAAGCACATAGATACAAAAGTTCCCAGAAGAGGTTTATTTATAGTGTTGCCTTATGCACAGCTCTTTTCCAGAGTTTTCAACAAAAATCTTTAATACCTTGGCCGGTAGGATAAGGTGTCTTTCACAAGTAATAGGAAATAAGCCACAAAATATTTGGTTTCTGAGTAGGAAAACTGAAAAACCAGAGCAGAGTATGATGGCAGGGCCGAAGAAAGCTCTTGCTTTAAAAGTTGAGAGCAGGCTTGCAGTTTTGTTGAAAATGTTAACTAGATTGTTCAGAACTTCATTTCAAGGGGTTTTCTTGAAACACATTGGATAGCTATTTTGTTTTATCTGTCAGTAACAAACTACTGTGCAGATTCCCTGACAGAAGTAAAAAAAACCCAAAACCCTTAACAAACGCACCTTCATTGTAAAGTTTTCATGTCACTGTATGTATGTATGTGTATAGGAAATGTTTCCTTTGACCATTGTAAAGACAAAGTATTTGATTCTTCAGTAATTGAATCCTCCTCCTGCCTTTTCATAGTTATTTGCACTTTGAATCCTTTGGAGAAGCATAGTAAAATAAGAGGTGAGGGTGGCAATGGTATATCAGACTTATTTAATAATTGGGTTTATGGTGTGTTGTGCTCTCACAGTATTGCTTTATAAAGCTTCAGAGAAGGAAATGTGATGACAGTAAGTGTTGGACTAGTTGGGGGTGGTGTTACATATAAGCTTCCATCAATTTAGTGTTTCCTTTTAATGATCACCCACCTGGCATTGTCTCATTTCTCTTCCCTGAATGAGTAATTCTCCAAAAGAATCTTGAAAGAACTGTGAAGAGCAGCTCCACTGAAAAAGCTTGAAGTGATGTACTTGTAGGTGGTAAACAAGCAGGGTGGAGGATCAATTTGATGTATCATTGCTGAAAGCTTCCTAGCATTCTCTTTCTATATTATGCTCTCCTCTGCTGACACAAATTAATATTTCATTTCGGTATCAGTTTCCCCTCTACGTATGAAGTTTAATGTGATGCAGTCATTGAATTGAGCATGATCACCTGTTTAAATTACAAAAAACTTTCTATGTTGGTTCAGAAACCAAGATATTGGGAAAAAATAAAAGTTGACCTGGCACTTCTGGCCTCTGTTGAAGCTTATTATCAGCTGGTTGCTGGCTCTGTCCTTTGACCTGCTTCCATACCACTACTCTACACTGAAGATATTTAGTGCAGCTGTCATTTAGTTGAGCAAGAAAAATATTTTGATAGTTATTAATAAAATCACATACACCTTAGTGTGTCTTGCCTGTGCTTGACCCTATCTGATACTGGCCTGTTGATTTGTTATAACTTTCAAGTCTGCTTTGCTTGCTTTTGAATTAGAAGCTAGAATTTTCTTGCCAGTGATCCAAAGTGTTCTCTATTATGTAGCACATTTATGTAAGGAACTCAGTTTTATAGGATGGGCATCTTTGCATTTCTACAGCTGCATTTATGTTTGTAAATTAAGATTCTATTTAAAACAATTCAAGTGAATGGTGATTTTTATGTAGTATTTCTGATTTCATTTCATTGACATAACCATTCGTACTGAAGTTGCTCCAGTTATGCAATATTTGGATATAGATCGTATCGCTGAAATCCTGTTATAGTACAGTTTACTTCTTTCTAGAGAGGACACAACTGGTGTCATTATGCAAAAGGTGTCCCAGAGGTCTGAGAATAGTTCTCAGCCTCTCAGCAACAGGTACAGTTACTTCAGCCAGATATCAAGCAAACAATGAAAGAGCCATAGACATACCCTTATGCTTAAGCTCCACAAAGTCTTTGAAGAGACGTAGCTGTTTGCAGTATAATTACAATCTCAGTCTCATACTGTCCTTGTTCCATGCAGCTGTGTTAGCAGTGTCTATATGGACAAGGGCTGTTAAAAGCCTGTCCAGCAGCATGCATAACTCCATGAAGAACAGGGCTTACATCATGTTTTGATAATTTATCTGAAACTGTTGTCTCGTAATAATGTGCTAGCTAAAGTAGTGAAAGGTAACTTGACCAGAACGGTACAGTCTGCATCTGCTTTCTTCTGAAAAACCAACCAAACACCTCAGCTTATTGTTTCAAGAGAACTTACTTTGAGAAATGCCTGGTATTTCTAACAGGTGTTTGGAAGAAATTTGTGTCCAGTTGCCCAGCTTCCTTTTTCTTGCACTTTTCCTAGTGATTCTGGACTAACCAGAAGCATACTTCTTAATATTTTAAAATTCAAAAACCTGCAGTTCAAAAAGTGGTGTCAATGGATAATGAAATAAGCAACCCTCTCTTTTGCTGAATAATCAGGAAAGAGGTTGCCACTGGATTTGAATCTGGTAGAGTAGCACCACAAAATGCTCATCTGGTGTATTTCATTTGTTTCCTAATACTTCATTTGTGCAAGTGTCCCGGGTTCAGCAGTAGCAGTCATTTTTCTCCTTCTTAGTAGCTGGTACAGCGCTGTGGTTTTGACTTTCGGCCTGGACGTGGTCTTGATAGCACCGATGTTTTTAGTTATTGCTCAAATGTGTAGGCTGACCAAGGACTTTGTGAGCATCATGCTCTGCCAGGGAGGAGGGGAGGCAGGGAGGAAGCAGAGACAGGACACCTGACCCTAACTGACCAAAGAGGTATTCCATACCATAGCACATCAAGCCCAGGATGTAACGGAGAGTTACCCAGAAGGTCTAGGACTTCGGGGTTGAAGGAGGTATCAGTTGGTGCTTGGTTGGGGGGTTGGGCGAGTTACCGGTCAGCTGGTGCTGAGGTGTTGTATTCTCTTCCCTTGTTATTTCCTTTATCAGTATTATCATTGGTGGTAGCAGTAGTGATTTGTGTTATACCTTAGTTACTAAACTGTTCTTATCTCAACCTGTGGGAGTTACATTCTTTTCCATTCTCCTCCCCATCCCTCTGGGAGTAGGGGGAGGGCAAGAAGGGAGGGAGTGAGTGAAGGAGCTGCCTGACTGGTTTTAAACCACGACAGCAAAGTACTTCAAAGCTGTTTGGAAATGGTGATTATATCTTCACTGGTTGTAGAAGTTCAGAGTGTGAATAAAATTCACAGCCAGGTGTGTAATCTGAAATTTGAAATTGTTTTTCTGTTGCTAAACTTCATGCTGTTCTATATAATTCACTGCCAGAAATTGAATTTTTTTTTATATTCCCCCCCCCCGAGGAGAGTAGTCTCTACCATCACACACAAAGTACAGATGACATCAATATAGGGATGCTGTGCTCTCACTGAAAACAAACATGCTGTGCTGCTGACCTCTGAGATGCTTGTCTATTTTAAAGGACTCAACAGAATTTTGGGTATGGAGTGGGATGACACATATCAGTGAGGTTTTCTTTCACTTAAAACAAAATACAACTTTGCCACCTGCAGAATGGTTTCTGGAGAGACATAATGGTCTCTTGGTCTGGAAACATTTGCTCTGGATGGATTTAGATTTTTTGTGCTCACAGAGTAAGATGAGCAGGGAGATATGCTGAGGAAGTTGTGGGAAAACTGATAGTATTTGGTTTTCACCGGTTCTTAAGTTACCTTATGGTTAAGATTTCTTTGAACATCCTCATTCTTTTCTCCTGAACTGTCCTTTTAGTTTTCTCCTTTTGTTCAACAGCTTAATGGCAGTACAGTTAGCAGGAATGATCATTATCTTAGCTTAATCCCCTACCTTCATAGGGTGTTTTCTGCTTTCTTATGGTAAATAGCTTACATGGAGAACAATTCTGAGCCCTCTAGTCATCCTCCTTTATTTACTATGGTACACTGATCTTGCTAAGAGAGCCAGCTATCTTATCCATTTCAACAGGATTCTCCTTGTACTGCATGCAAATGTTCTTTCCCAATTACATTTATCTATTCATAACATAGATTTTGAGATCTGCCTAAAGATGCACCCTAGGGACAAAAAATTCCTTAATTGATAGTTGCTTTTAGAATACTGTAAGATTTATATGTTAGATTGTGCATACCAGTGATAAACCAAACTTGTCTACTTCAGTTTTGTGTTGTCCCTTCAAATTACTTGAATTTATCCTCAGCTTCTTTCTGTTTCTGTGAGCAATGAAGACTGAAGTCCTAATCTTCTGTCATGGGAATACTACACAACAGGAGAACAAGGTAGTCATGGTCACAGCCAGTAATGGAGGTCGCTGGAGTTAATGGTTATGGAAGCCTGAATGTATGACAGAAGTATTAAGCTCAAAGTCACTGGCCTCCTTTTTGGTGATGTGAGACAGTGGAGCTCAACTTCTGAACATAGTTTATAACATTGGAATTGCAGAAAAAACACATGAACAGAAAAAACCAACCAACCAACCAAACACATCCTCCTCCCCCCCAAAAAAAACAAACAAAAAACCAACCAACCAAACAAACCACACACACACAAAACCAACCAACCAAACAAACAACAAAAAACCCCAACACCGAAAACTCCCCAAAACCACAAAAAACCCAAACAAACCCAAAACATCCTTGATTGCAAACCCTTGTCTTGGTTGTCCTTACTGTGGAGCTCTGTCTGCAGCTAAAGCAGGTAAAAAACTGGCAACCCTGAACCAAGAAATGGTAGCAAGTTGATTATTTTTGCATGGTACATAAACAAAAAAATATAGCTAACACCAGCTGCTTGCCTCCTGTGTATAGAGGCAAAAGATGAGATTAAAACTGGACATCAGTTCTAGCATACAAATACTGAAGCATCTGTCAAATATTTGACACTTAGGAAACTGAACTTTTTTTACTCTGGCATACTGGAAGAGCATCTGGTAAAAAAGAGCAGAACCTGGAACAACTTCAAATAAAACCTTGCTCCTGGGAGGATATTGCTATGGTAACTAATTTATCTTAGCTTCTCAGATCAGCGTTCCTCTTACCATTAGACTAGCCAAAAGCCATCAGAATGTCCTGCAAACCAAATTCAGCATTCATTGTAGTGAAGATATTTTGGTATTCCTTACAAATCCTTATAATCTTAGAAATTAGGTCTCTAATACTAGAATGAATAAGGAGTGAAACTGAAAATTAAATGCAGTGTGTGGGTTTCCACACAACTTGTCACTTGGGAAGTAAATATTGTAATGAATACTCAGGAAATCATGGTGGTGATTTATTTCTGCTGTGTAAAAGGCTGAAACATAGCCCAAGGTTTTCATCATGATATGAAGGTATAAAATGCTGAGCTAATCAATCTGCTTTTTTTTTTGTTTTATTTTTCTTGCAAATTATACCTCTTTTACCATAGTTGCATTATAAATCTTAAATCGAAAGCTTTGTGTTGTATTGGCAGAAGAAGAAAGTATGAGTATACTGTTATATTCATGACTTGCTGAGGTCAAATCTTACTTCTAAGTGATGTTTCATACTTCTAAATGATGTTTCATGGGAGTATTATGTAACTTCACAGCTACAGCTCTCCTGTCTTTAAAATGAATATGAAATTTTTTTGTCACATAAAGTTGTTGTGAGAATTAATTGCTTCATGTGATGGGTATGCACTACTTTGAAAATTATGGCATATAGGTGATGAACATTATTACCAGGTAATTATTATTCATATACTAAGTTCTAATTAAAGCAATTGTTGAGAGATGAAGGTAGTATCTGTATTTGTATTTTGATATCAGGAATGTTACACAGTTATAAACGTGACATAATGTGGTGAAGGTGCATCTCTGGGAATAGCTTCTGCTTTTACGGAATCCCTTTCATCACTATAACCTAATGATAAGTGCATTTCAGTATTTACTCTATTAAGGGAGTTACAACTACTGCCAGACAGGGATAGTTTAGCATAAACAGAAATGAACTAATGGTCCTGCGTTTCTCTGGACAGGTGATTAGTGACCTCAGGCAGCATCTTGAATTATCTT
The DNA here is from genome assembly GCF_033783945.1 of Neopsephotus bourkii. NCBI lineage: Eukaryota > Metazoa > Chordata > Aves > Psittaciformes > Psittacidae > Neopsephotus > Neopsephotus bourkii. Next base: position 10,728,926 of record NW_026902109.1, on the reverse strand, counting down.
TTTTGGATACAGAGGTAAATGCTCCTGAGTTCTGTAGCATTTTTCTCACAAATGAGATATTTAACATATATTGAACTAAGGGAATTAATGAAAAAGGAGTATCTTGGCAACTATGTATATTAATGTGAACAACTCATAATGTTAGGGTAGCAGAACTCTGACTGCTGATCATATATTAAGAGTTCGGTATCCAGGCCGGGGATGAATGCTGAGATTTACAAAAGTAGATACTGTAAGACTCAGTGTTGAGATCTAAGGTGTTGTGTGTACTCGCTTTCTCAAAATTACAGTGTTGGAATTGCACAGTTAAAATTCTGTAGTAGGCTGGGTGATTACCTAGTAACATGCAACTGCTGACACCATGAATTAACAGCTCTTTCAACTTCAATAGTGCTTCAATTAATAAACAATGATAGTCAGTAAATAAAGCATTCAAGTTTCTTACCTAATATAGAATCATAGAATAGGGTTGGAAAGGACCTTAAGATCATCAAGTTCCAACCCCCCTGCCATGGGCAGGGACACCTTGCTCTAAACCATATCAACCAGGCCTCGTCCAACCTGGCCTTGAACACTGCCAGGGATGGAGCATTCACAACCTCACTGGACAACCCATTCCAGTGCCTCACTACCCTAACAGGAAAGAATTTCCTCCTTATATCCAATCTAAACTTCCCCTGCTTAAGTTTTAACCCATTACCCCTTGTCCTGTCACTACAGTCCCTAATGAAGAGTCCCTCCCCAGCAGCCCTATAGGCCCCCTTCAGATACTGGAAGGCTGCTATGAGGTCTCCACGCAGCCTTCTCTTCTCCAGGCTGAACAGCCCCAACTTTCTCAGCCTATCTTCATACGGGAGGTGCTCCGGTCCCCTGATCATCCCCGTGGCCCTCCTCTGGACTTGTTCCAACAGATCCATGTCCTTTTTAGGTTGAGGACACCAGAACTGTACACAGTACTCCAGGTGAGGTCTCACGAGAGCAGAATAAAGGTGCAGGATCACCTCCTTCAACCTGCTGGTCACGCTGCTTTTGATGCAGCCCAGGATACGGTTGGCTTTCTGGGCTGCAAGCGCACACTGAAGCCGGCTCATGTTCATTTTCTTATCAACCGGCACCCCCAAGTCCTTCTCCACAGGGCTGGTCTGAATCTCTTCTCTGCCCAGGCTGTAGCTGTGCCTGGGATTGCTCTGACCCAGGTGTAGGACCTTGCACTTGGCATGGTTAAACTTCATGAGGTTGGCATTAGCCCACCTCACAAGCATGTCAAGGTCCCTCTGGATGGCATTCCTTCCCTCCAGCGTATCAACCGAGCCACACAGCTTGGTGTCATCGGCAAACTTGCTGAGGGCGCACTCAATCCCACTGTTCATGTCAGCGACGAAGATGTTAAACAAGACCAGTCCCAACACTGATCCCTGAGGGACACCACTCGTAACTGGTCTCCAACTGGACATTGAGCCATTGACCACAACTCTTTGTGTGCGGCCATCCAGCCAGTTCTTTATCCACCGAGTGGTCCACCCATCAAATCGATGTCTCTCCAATTTAGAGACAAGGATGTCATGTGGGACAGTGTCGAACGCTTTACACAAGTCCAGGTAGATGACATCAACTGCTCTACCTCTGTCCCTCAGTTCTATAGCCCCATCATAGAAGGCCACCAAATTGGTCAGGCAGGATTTCCCCTTAGTGAAGCCATGCTGGCTGTCACCAAGCACCTTGCTGATTTTCATGTGCCTTAGCATGCCTTCCAGGAGAATCTGCTCCATGATTTTGCCAGGCACAGAGGTGAGACTGACTGGTCTATAATTACCCGGGTTATCCATTTTTCCCTTCTTGAAAATGGGGGTTATAGTTCCCTTTTTCCAGTCGTTGGGAACTTCACCTGACTGCCATGATTTTTCAAATATGATGGCCAGCAGCTTAGCAACTTCATTTGCCGGCTAGCAACTTCATTCACCAGCTAATATGTACGTTTTGTTGTTTTGTTTTTTTTTGGAGGGGGAACGTAATAAAATCTAAACCCCACAAGATGGAGGATTTGGGGGGATGATTCCTTAAAACTTGTTATTCCCATCTAAAGCCACCCTATAATTCTGGTAATTGTCAGGATACTGAAAAGGAACTAATTAACTATTTATTTCCATTTTATGTTGTGCAGGAATCTGCAACTAAAATTACACTATTAAGTAGCAATCTTAGAATATGTGTGAACTCTTGCTGCTACAGAAAAGGATTATAAAATACTCTCCTGTGTTTCAGGGTAGCTCAAATTCATCACTGATTATGAATCATTATTTTGATGGTAAATTTGTTAGACTTTAATTCCTAGATCTGAAACATTTTGAGAGTGCAGTGGAGTAATGGATATTGTTAAATATTAATTGCACTAATTCTTGAATGATCTTTTAAGTGATCACACTAACATAACAAAACTATTAGGTTTTGGGGTAAGGTTTTTGTGTTAGCCAGTTAATTTTTAAGCATAAAGTTTAAGCAAAATTTAAGTTTAATTTTTAAGCATAAAGGATCTCATTTAACATGTATATTATTATATTTAATCACTTGATACGCACTAGCTTTCCTTCGAGTATTAGTTCTGTTCTTTCATAGTGCAGTTGTTGATAAAGGTCCAACATTAAGCACAAAATTTACCAATTTGTTCTTTAGGATAACATCTGCATGAACATTATTCATATAGTCAAACTATTTTGGCTGATTTCCATCTAGATCATTATTGTACAAGTCACTTTTCTGTGCTCATTTGCAAATTATTTTTTTTAATGGAAGCATTTAAATTAGTGTTAGTTTTCATTTGTTCTTAAACATTTTCTGCAATATTTAGTTTTGTGCCAATGTATTCTTTGGTCATTGGCAACAGACTACTGTTTATTAGCCTAGACAGCAAGCTAAGAAATCTGGAGTTTGTTGGATACCAGTTATTAAACATTTATCATGAATTTTGGGGACATTTTTCTCTCTTTATGTCAGGTTAGAAAATGATTTTGGGACCTTGGTTTTGATTTACTTTTTTTTAGTTTCTTATGTCAAGCATTTAGCTGAATTGCAGAACGGGCTGCATTTCTAGATCCAGTTTGTGTAAGAATGACTAAAGCAATCTTTGGTCTTACTGAGATCTATCATAGGCTTTACCTTTCCTATCTTTAAAACTGTGGTAGCATTTGAAATATGAGCGTATCTGAAGGGTCAGTGACTCCAACTCCATCTTCAAATAGTTCAGTATAGTACAGATATTGATGATCTGTTTTTTCCCTTTGATAATGCTGACTGTGGGAGTATGTTTGCCATTTGTTGTTGAATTAAGTACATTCTCAACTTAGCACGAAGTTGAAAGCCAGGTTAAGTAGCAGTGCTTGGTTGAATTGTCTTAATCATTGCATGTGAAGAAGGCAGATACAGAAAAGCCTATCAAAAAACTTTTTGCTGTTTTGATAAGCTGTATTGGGCCTAAAGCAGGCTTTAAAGCAAATGTTACACGCTAAGAGAGCAGTTTTTCCTTTTGCTTTCAATCTTATTTTGTAGGGATCCAGTTTGTTAATGGATTTCAATTAAAAATTAAACCAACAGGGAGATAAAGTTTTTATCCAGCTTTGTCTTTCTGAGTATTTTCATTACTTATAAGTTACTATAGCGGGTAACAAATCTCAGAATGAGAATTTGACTGAAGTTTAGTGATATTTGAGGACTTATTTCATACTGACATTCTTGGCATAGACCTCTGCTCTTTTACTTTTCCTGCATTTTTCCATTCCACAATTTTTAGATATTTATTCATTGCTACATGCAAGTTTCAAAGAAAGCAATAATTTTTAATCTTTCATTGGTACAGTGTGTTTAGGAAAGAATCAAAATGCTTTGTAGACTGAATAAAAAAATTACATTTTTTCTTACAGCAGCTTGTAAAGGTCCCAAAAAAGAGACATCATAGTGTGGCAATAAATAGGAACTGATGCCAAAAATAGATAGGATCTGGTGCTTAATTTTCTACTAATCTAAACAGATGGTATGACTGTACATGCTGTGATCGGGTGGACATGTTAGTTGGTGGACAAAATACCAGCCAGTAAAGGATGGTTAGTAATTTTCTAGTAGAACTTAACGCCCTTTCTGTGCTGTCCCCTTAAATTGAATCATAGAAGAAACTAAAAGGAATGTGGAGAAAGGTCTTCCAGCTAGCAGAGACCTTCCCAAAATCTGCAGTTGAAAGTGACCCATTCTTTTTTATGGAGAGGTGATTGTGGTAATGAATAATTAACTAGATTTGTATGATGAAGTCAGCATGTCTCAAAAGAAACTGAGAATAGTTTCTCATAGATGAGACAGCTTTGAAATATATCTTTCCATGTCACATGGGTTTAAAAAAACCCACAACAACCCAAGAAGACAGGTGCAGAGTGAGTAAATGACATGCTGAACATCCTTCATAAGTTGGCAGGGTGAAGAGTAGGTATGGTGTTGTGTGTCTCTCAGAATATAATTCCTTCCTCATGGGTAGTTTGTTCTGAAATAATGAGGGCACTGTGAATGCTTTAGTTAGAAAAGGAAGGTGAATTTTTTGTTAAGCTTCTAAGTTTTCTCATATTTTTTGGTGGAAGTCAAGCAATCGGAACCTCCTGCTAGACAACATGAAAGGTGTTCAATCAGTAGATCCCATGTAGAACACGTAGAAAAAAAATCCAATTTGTTTTTGTCAGTCATCTACAACATTGACACCTGAAGCAGTGTTAAAGGAGCTGGCAGGATGACAGAGGACAGATTTATTATGAATATCATGCAGATTGTGGTACATAACTTTTATTGAGTAACTGATTCTATTTTTAATGGCAAAGTGCCCAAAGCCAAAAATATAGAAACAAAGAAGTTTCTAATTCATTGAAAAATCATCAGCCTTAAGGGCATGCTGTTACTGGTTCCTGGTTAGTGCCATCTGCCAATATGACCTCCTCTCTCTGTAATCCTAGTCCTTTAAATCATGTGTACCCTGCTGGACTCTAAAGCAGATCCAGAATTGATAATTTTGTAAAACTGTACAGAAGATCAGGAATAGAATCAAACCAGTTATAATTAGCCTGCTTTTTGGTTATGTCTAAACATAAAATTTTATTATTTATGTCAAAATTTCAGAGCTCCCTGTCCTGGGTTCAGCAGTAGCAGTCATTTTTCTCCTTCTTAGTAGCTGGTGCAGTGCTGTGTTTTTTAACTTTTGGCCTGGGAACAGTGCTGATAACACCAACGTTTTTAGTTGTTGCTAAGTAATGCTTAGGCTGACAAAGGACTTTTTGAGTCTTGTGCTCTGCCAGGGAGGGGGGAAGCTGGGAGGAATCAGAGACAGGACACCTGACCCAAATTAGCCAAAGAGGTATTCCATACCACAGCACGTCATGCCCAGGGCGTAGAAATGGGGGCAGTTACCTGGAAGGGTGAGATCACTGCTCGGTCAGGCTGAGTATTGGTCAGTGGGTGGTGAGCAGTTGTATTCTCTTCCCTTGTTATTTCCCTTATCATTATTATTATTGGTGGTAGCAGTAGTGATTTATGTTATACCTTAGTCACTGGACTGTTCTTATCTCAGCCCGTGGGAGTTCCATTCTTTCAATTCTCCTCCCCATTCCCCCTGGGACCAGGGGGGCGAAGAAGGGGGGGGGAGTGAGGTAGCAGGCTGCATGGCTGCTGGGCTTAAACCATGACACTCCCTCAAAGAGATATTTTAATTTTAATTATGTAGCTGCTAATGGAAACTACTAAAATTACTAGTAGCTTCAACTCTTAAATATCTTATTTTCATCCTAGATAGTTATTATTATATCATTTCATTATTACACCACTTAAAACTGAGAGAACAGTATTGATATCTTGCATGGGCCTGCTATGCAAAAGGGGCTTATTACATGATGTCTGCAATTCTGAAGTAAATCACTCAGGTAAAGATGAACATTTTGTTCTCACAAAGTACCTTTTGTGGGTTTCCTTGAACTGTGTTTGTTCTTGGTCATTGTATAACAAATTTTTGTTATATAAGAGGATGTTGTAACCAACACATCCGTAAATATGTTGATGCATCACACTTTCAAATAGGAAAGGATACAAATTCCAGCACCCTAGTGTTTCAGTATAAATGGTAGACCAGATCTACCAAAGCTGGCATGAGGAAATTATTACTGAGTCACCTACTCTCTGGATTGTCCTTCAGAAATTGACTGTTATGTAAATCTTGATAGGGGCTACTGTAAACTGGTTAAAAAAAAAAGCCTTAGCCCCTTAGCTTACATAAATCATAGTTGCTTACAGTGTTATGTGCAGTGGACTTCTGATGTTTTCAACAATGAAGCAGTGCATTAAAAATCCCTTACCTAACAGCTGAATTATCTTCTTACAGGAGCCACACTTTTTCTTAGTTCCTCCATTGCAGTGTTTCTCCAGTCCGATGTAGTTAGGGTTTGCCTTAGTTTAATGATTTCTTTGTTGAAACACTTCTAGTAAAGTAATGAAATAGAGGCTCTGGACTTCTCGATTTCTCCTGTCTGCAAGAAACTCATTATCTTGTCGCTGTAGCAGATACACAACTCTGACATCCATCTCGTGGGTCTTGCCTTCTTTCCTGTTCATTCTCACCATTTCAATAATATTAAGCTGTCTCCCACATCTGAACAGTAAAATCCTCTTTATCTCACTCACTTATTACTCCATTGAACTTATGTCTGAACAGATGCTTCCAGTTATTGATGGTCTGTTGCATAGTGGTTGGAGTTTCTTTTCCTCATAGAAAAGGACTCCTTTCTTCTCGTCAAAAAAAGAAAATAATTCCTTTGCCCTTTTAACCTTAATAATATGTTGTCATATTCTAGGGAAGATGAATTGTCGCTGTGCCTGCATGGCATCCTATCGAACAGGTAAAGATCCAAGTGGGATTATCCATATCCTCACTCACTGTTTACTGTAATAGTGCATGTAATACAAAGTTCAGATTATTTTATGATTGATAAATTTATGCTTTATGGAGACCTTTGGGTGCTAAAGAAGTCCAGATTGACTGGTGTTAACAAATGTATGTATTCACCGAAATGCATTCATTTCTATGGAGTACACATGGAAAAAAGTCTTAATCTTTGGATATGCTGGGCAGGCTTAGTACATGGCACTGAGATTCATGTGTTTTCCAGAATTATATTTAAAAGAAGTATTTTCAAGTGCTATTCAACTTAAAAACAGTCCAAGAAGTCCTAGTGCTTTTGGGAGATGGATCTCCCTGTCCTTCAGAGCTTTTCCTACAATATAGAATCATAGAATAGTTAGGGTTGGAAAGGACCTTAAGATCATCAAGTTCCAACCCCCCTGCCGTGGGCAGGGACACTATTGAGCCATTGACCACAACTCTTTGTGTGCGGCCATCCAGCCAGTTCTTTATCCACCGAGTGGTCCATTCATCAAATCGATGTCTCTCCAATTTAGAGACAAGGATGTCGTGTGGGACAGTGTCGAACGCTTTACACAAGTCCAGGTAGATGACATCAACTGCTCTACCACTGTCCCTCAGTTCTGTAGCCCCATCATAGAAGGCCACCAAATTGGTGAGGCAAGATTTCCCCTTAGTGAAGCCATGCTGGCTGTCACCAAGCACCTGGTTGTTTTTCATGTGCCTTAGCATGCCTTCCAGCAGAATCTGCTCCAAGATTTTGCCAGGCACAGAGGTGAGACTGACTGGTCTGTAATTGCCTGGGTCATCCATTTTCCCCTTCTTGAAAATGGGGGTTATAGTTCCCTTTTTCCAGTCGTTGGGAACTTCACCTGACTGCCATGATTTTTTAAATATGATGGCCAGCAGCTTAGCAACTTCATTCACCAGCTTCTTCAGGACCCGCGGATGCATTTCATCAGGACCCATGGACTTGTGTACATTCAGATTTTTAAGATGGTCTCGAACCAATTCCTCTCCTACAGTGGGCCCAAGGTCTTCATTCTCACAGTCCCTGCATCTGCCTTCCAAGATTTGGGTGGTGCGGTCAGAGCCTTTGCTAGAGAAGACCGAGGCAAAGAAGCCATTCAGAACCTCAGCCTTCTCCAAATCCTGTGTAGGTAGTTCACCCGAGAGCATGCTGAGGGGGCCTATGTTCTCCCTAGTCTGTTTTTTATTTGCTATGTACCTGTATATCAATACATTATGCCAGGAAAAATGAGGCCAGTCTCAAATATTTAACTTTGCCTCAGCTTGCTGAACAGTTTTAAGGGATGGAAAAGCACGTATGAGAAATGAAATAGTTTTGTAAGAAGGATTTCACATCTTATAACCTGGGTGTTATATTGAAAATGAAAAACATTAAGTAACTGATATGCAAAATGTTATGTGTAGTAGAAATACCTGCATAGAAAATAAAGAGTTGTTACTGTAATTCTAAAAAAAAAAAAAAAAAACCAAAAAAAAGAAGAAAAACTTAGTATAGGTAAATAGTTATTGGTGTTTGTTATGAAATACTGTAGTGCCAACATTCTGAATCAAGTGTTACAGAGATAATATAGGAGCCCGGCTGTAATGGAGCTTCTAAAATGTTCTTCTGGGGTTTTATTGACTTTGCTATGTGGCTTTTTTGCCGTGGGGGTGTTTTGACTTTGAAGAAGTAGTTTTGTCTGCTAATCATGTGGCTATGTAATTGAAGGTAAGGGCAGAAGAAAGGTGACTTGTAAGGAATAATCTAGGCATGTTATCTGTAAATCATGTTTCTCTTGTGTTAAAATCATTCTGTCTACAGAGAATCTGTCCTTACTAGCAGGTGCAAAAAATACAGCACAGTCTGGACAAATTCTGTTAGGTTATTCCTGAACAGTGCTTTTCACCTGCACAGTGCTTTTCACCTGCCGCGGTCATGAGAACACATCAAAGTAGGGCTTCTTTCTATTTGTTGTTCCATTAAATGTTGTTGATGGTGGAAAACTTGATAATGCATGAGAAGTAAAGCCAAACCAAATTGTTTAGTTAACACAATTTCAATCAAGACTGTGCTAGGTAACTCAGTCTACTGGGAGCTGGGAGGCCACAAATTCATTTCCAGTTCCCTTTCACTAAAACGCTAAACCCCACAATTAGCTGAACTGAGAGAAAATGTGTAGGTGCTTTAGCTTTAGAGAATATATTGTTACGAGAAAGAAAGGCTGAGTACTAACCAATGACAGGCTATATATAATGAAGACTCAGTGGATTTTCACTAACTTCACTGCTGTTAACCTATACTGTGATATTTTCCCTGTGTATTTCTGTAGTTAATGCTGCTAATGTATGCTGCCTCATGGAAATAAAAATGCTGTAATTCTGATGCTCTTTATTCACTAGTAAATGCTTTCCAAAGATTCCTTTTCTGGAGGCTGAAAAAGGGATAGTATAGTAGTCTTTGACCTCTAGAATATAAAAGTACTTCTACATGAAGAATGTCTCAGAAGTTATCTACAGAGGCAAGAAATTAGAATGTGTTTGGTAATATTCCTGTAGGGTCATTCCAATATTTTATTCAGTTGAAAGCCTTTTGGGCATATACTTGAGAAAATAAAGGATTCACTGATTATATTAGGAAACATATTGTTGGAATCTGTAAGAACCATCAGTCAGGTTCAACTGAATTATTGTCCATTTTCATAAATTCTCTGGAAATAACGCTGATTTTTATAAACACAGCCTATTTAATATCTTTTGAGAGATGCCCTTTAGAACAGCATATGTGCAACTATAGGTGTTGTGATTAGGAAGTGTTATTTGGTTTTCATGGTTTGAATAATATAATGTCACATAAAGTAATATATGATTTATTTATACTCTAATTAGATACAGTTAAACAAATTATTGGGTCTAACTAAACTCCAAAAAACTGCTTTAGGAGAAAAGGTACAGTAATATTTGGTATTTTATACAACATCTCTTTGTGGGGTAAAAAAAAAAAGTCCATAAAAGCTATGAAGTCGTGTAGAACATGATTCTGAGAATGGATGTCTACAGGACAGTAAGCTAGGAAATGATTAAACAATAAGTGTTATAGTGCTCAGCTTTTAAATATTGGCATTTTATTTTATGGTTTTGCAGGGAGCATTGTTTATTGGAAAGAAAATAAACACAGCAGGGAGGAAACAGCTTGCATACAATGCTCTGCCCATCTGAGTGGTATTCAACAAGAGCCCAACAGGTTGGTAATCAGTGCTGATTTAGAAATGAACAGAAGTATAAGATGGGACAGATGAAAGCCTATTATAAAATTTCACCAGAGCCAACTCAGTACCGTTGGCAGATATTTAGCTTTCTTTTGCTGAATTACTTCAGAAAGTGAATTCTACCTCTTAACATACAAATGATCCGTTCCTTACTGGTGCTGAGCATTAACCTGGCAGAGCTTCTAGATCTCATAATAGTAGCAATAGTAATCTATCCTGAAACAAATGATTGTCAGATCAAGCAGTATCTGTTCAAAATATTTGATTTTATAAAATTATTGTTATCTGTAAGTAACCATGTGTAGTCTCAATTTTCAATCACTTGGGGTATATTTGCATTTCAGTAATTATAAGGCCTTTACAGAACTACTTAGCTTGAGCTTCACAGTTTGACCTGAGTAGTCATGTGACAGTTAAGATGTTTTATTTGATAGCATCTCTATAAAACAATTTTAATGATTCTTTCTGACTTTTGGCCATCTGTCCCATTTAATGTGTGATTACTTTTAAGAATTGCTTGGAACCAGAAGGGCATCTTGTGATAGTTTTTAGCTCCCAGTTTGCCAAAAGTGATCAGTGTGTCCCTATTTTGCTGAGTTTTAGCTTGAGATGTTTGAGCTGTTTACTGTTGGCAGTAAAAATAATTAAAAAACCTTTATCAGATGCCTTAGGAAAGAATGAAAAAGAACAACTTGTGTATTGCATCTCAGGCTAGAAAGAATGGTTTAGCTTTCAATATATTGTAAAAGAAAGGTTAAAAACTTAATTATTATGTAACTTCATTCTCATTAGAGAAGGACCTCAGTCTCGAAGTTGAGAGCTTTCGCCCATCTGCTGAATTCATAATGGGGCAATCAGGGGGGAAGCAGGGGGAAGACAAAAGGCCTACTCTGCTAGGACTGGATCTCAGTTGAAACCTATCTCAGGTTCTGACCTGCACTACCTGTCCATAAAACTTTGCAGTGAACTGGAAATAAACATTTGTGAAACACAACTGTACTGTTCCTTTCTGGCAGAGAGTAAAATAATACGAAAGCTGGATAAGGCAAAAACAAAGGTCTCTGGTATCTATTAGTAATAGAAATAAATATAGCTGTAATAGAAATATATGAGAGATTCTAGCATTTCAGGTAAACAGATCAATGTAGGAATGGCAAGAAAATGGTGAAAATGGTGAGAAGTACAATTTTCAAATTGGACATGTGAAAAAGTCAGAACTTCATTCCCTAATATTTACTTTAGTATTTGGTTGGCTTCATTTCTAAGGGGTTTAGTTTTCCAATGCTCAAGTCTGTTGGTAAGTTTAGAATTGTTTTTTCATAGTTCCTCATTTAAATGATGTGTTCACTCTATTGTTAATTATCTGTATTTCTCTGGCTGAGAGGTAGTAGTACATGTAAATTTTATTGCCCTACTCACTGATTATCAGTTAGCAGTGATAAAAATTCAAAAGCTAGTTGAAGCCTTGAATTTAATTAGTTTGATATTCATTTGAATTTGGCAAATTCTTTTTTGATGAGGAAAAAATGGAGAATTATTTTTCACAATTACATCTAAGACAGTGCCTTTGTTTTCTTTTGTTTTAATTAGAATTATGCTTGGTATTACCCAGTGGGCTTCTCTAACAAGATCTAGAATATGCAGGTTTTTTGAAAGATAGAGATCTGAATGAGTTGTTCTAAACTTTGTTTGAGGAGGTGCCATCTGTCTCTAAGGGAGTAATTATGAGCTTGGTTGTATGCATAGCCTAATAGTGTCACGGAGAGGAAGGGATGTCAGTCAGGTAGGCTAGTGAAATTTCCCTCCATAAGTTTGCACTTGACTTCCTTTTGAGACCAGATTGTTCCTGCAGGTGCCATTGCATACAGCTCTGTGCCCATTTTCTGTGGCTGTCACCTGTTACGTACTGCACAATGCTGAGAGCATATTTTATAGAGGGAAGGTTGCACACTGGTGTAAAATTGTACAAAATGGGAAATAATTTGTCCATGTATGTTTCACATTGCCTTTGCTCTTTTTCGTCTTCATTTGCCAAAGTAATTTTTAAAAAAATGCACTACTTCAACTTGAAATTAAGGTTTAGATAAGGAAGGATCTAAACAGAGGTTTACCCTCCTCCCCATAGTTTTTCCTGAAGGAGTCTTTCACTGTATGCCTCTTGAATTGGTATGAAAGTGGTGTTGGTATTTTTGGGGATGCAGCTGGAGCAGAGAAGAATCCCTGAGTCTGCCGGCAGTGGTTTTTAGACATAGACCAAAAATCTTTAAGGGAAAAGCAACTGTTTCTATTTCTTTTAATTTTTTTATTATTATTTTTTTTCCCTCCTCTGTCGTAGGAAGCCAGCATTTTTATGTTGAGGAAAGGTGACTGTAAATGAACTGGGAAAACAGACAACAGTTGCATCTCTGATTTTATTACTGGAGAGCAATTAAATCTTACATAGATAAGAATGGTATGATAACCTGTGTAAGGGCAAAAGGTGAAACCACATATTGATGGTGCCAAGAGAATAGACTGCTCTTCTTGTTATAAGGTTTGGTTTTAAGTACTGTGGTACGTGAAGTCTGTAAGAATGGTTTAGTGATAAAATAGGAGATGAAATGCAGACACGTGATTCTTGTATCTGATTCTTGCAGCTGGGATTGTACCTTGTGAGATGCTAAATTTGGGGAGGCAAAAGAATTATCTGTAACTGGTAACAAAATTCAAAACTTGTGATACTGAACTAACTGTGACTCAGCAGAAGGATAATTGTGAGGATCCTGTAAGGACTCCAGGGCTCCTTGCTGCATAGTTCAGCTGGGAACCCAGCCATGAATATAATGAAATACTGAACAAATACTTTGGAAGCTTTAAGCACCTCAGAAAAACTTGAAATGAAACCTATATGCCATAGAACTGAGTTTTCTGAAGCATTAATATAGGATTTGAAATAAAATGGATCATAAATAACTGATTTTGACCATTCTAGGTCTAGTGCTGAATACTTTTGGAACTACTGTGCAAAACCAACATGGAATATTTTTCCTCTGAGGTCTTCCCACACTTGCATATTACTGTTATAGAAAAAGACTGTTGAACTCTTGCTGTATGTACTTTTAGTTTGCCTGTAATGCTGTGTGTTCATCAGATGTGTATCACTGAGTTCTTATGAAGTGGATGACAGAGTAGTGTTTAGCAAGGTTGGTTTGCTGGGTTTATTACTTAAACCCTCTATAAATGTCAGTTTTGTACTGGGGAGAGGAGGGAGTTGCTGAAGTGCCAGCTGCTCAGCATGTAGCTCTTGGGAGATAGGATTTACAGTCCTGACCTGAAACCATGTAACCTCTCTGAATTCCGGATTGCCAAAGTGGTATGTTGTCAGTGTAAAATAGCACTCGGCTATCAGGATGCCAGCAGCAATGAAGATGTACTGCATGTGTCTCATGAATACTAAATTCCCAGGCAAAGTTCAGATAGAAAGCTTCACATGCATCAGTCATGTTTACTGTTCTTGTAGCTATCTCCTGGTGCCATATGTAAACATTTCAAAATAAGCTTCCAATGGTTAAACTGCACAAAATAAGAGCTTTGTCTCCAATGCTAGTTTAGAGAAGTTAATGTGATGTGTGGTGCATACTCCGTTACTGGTTGATCTCAAATGACATTGCCTGAGGATTCAATAATTAAAAACCCACTTAGCTATTTTATTCTAAATTACTTTTGCATTGCTTTCTCTCCTGCCTCTCAGGAAGTTCCAAAGTAATTTAAAATGGCAGAATTGATATTTGCTACTAGTAGACTTACTGGTTACATCTGTACAGTTAAATTAAATGTGCTTTGGACCATTCTCAGGCAAAACCCATGTCTATTTTATGAAACTGCTTTACCCTCTATCACAGGGGACAGGTAGGCAACATGCAAGCTGTCCTGTTTTTTTCTGGCAAACATCCTTGTTAGCTGCTGTGTCCACAACCAGGGAATTGTTTAGGGGAGTGTAATGTTTGAGACTTAAAAATGTAACAGTCTAAACAAGTATGTTTCAATGCCCCTTACGGTATGCTTTCTCTTTCCAGGCACTGCTTAATTTGCTACCATGAATGTACATTTGGATAGGGTTCATTTCACTTTAACTGTTTTTAAAAGCTAGGAATCCAGTCTAAGATATTGGGCAAGAGCTGATAGAGAAATCATTAGATAATCCTTCCTCTGTCTGAATTATCCACTGAATGAATGAAACATGCATAAGGCAGAACAGTGCACAAATAGATGACATCAACCCTTTCAATTATGTGCACTACGTTGGAGGAGATATCTGTACAGGAAAACAAAATATTAGTTTGAAGAACTCAGAAGTACATAATAGAACTGTGAGGTGGTGGCTTGGAAATAGTGGTAAAAATTGTATGTATGTAAGGTCAGTTAGAGAAAAGCACAAAGTTAAAACAAAGTAAGAATCATAGCTGCAGAGTATTGGAGAAGGAGCCTCTAAACAAAAGTGAGGGTGTGACAGATCCTTGAGGACAAACAGCAACAGAAAATCAAAATAAGGTTTTATAGTTGTGTTTAAGGAAGGCCAAAGTAAATGGAAGTGGGCAGACCAGAGTTTTAAACCAGCAGAAAATCTCGAGTAATCTGAGAGCTGATTTAGTAAAATTATCCATCTAAAAGGATGAATCCCTCCAATTCAAAAATCTTGTATTTGGAGCACTTTGGAAAAAAAAATCTCACCTAAGTCCCTACTATGTAGCAACTACGTTGTAATTAAATTTTAGTCTGCTGGATTCATATTCTGGCAGATGCCAGAGTCCTTGCCTCATTGCATAATGAGACAGTAAAACAGAAATGTTCCTTTCTAATAGATATATAAAGCAATAAGGATATTTTAAAATTCCTGTCAAATCACTCCATGTAAATTACCTAATCAAATACCATAGCTATATAATGTAATGTTAAAAACAGCTGAATTACACCATTACAGAAATCAACTGGCCCTGTTCCAGATTACAGGGTTTTATAATTACAATGTTTCTTGATCAACCCACTCCGCTTCCTGCTGTCACATATCTCTGGAATTGCTACATATATTTACCACTGTATATGTTTCCATCCTCTTAAAAATGTATGTTTTTCAAATAATTTTTCCTAGAAATCCTTCTTTGGTGAATGCTGGTGCTGGCATGTTTGGTATATATTAGTGTAATGGCAAAACGGAGGTTCTGTTGATTACCCTCCTGCCCCATCACCACTATATATATGCATATATATAAATCCACAATAGCGGAGAGTGATGAAGTTTGCCAGGAAATGCAGACTACAAAATCCTGAATGTTGATCCCCCCTTCATAGAAGAGTTGGGGTTGGAAAGGACCTTAAGATCATCAAGTTCCAACCCCCCTGCCATGGGCAGGGACACCTTGCTCTAAACCATATCACCCAAGGCCTCGCCCAGCCTGGCCTTGAACACTGCCAGGGATGGAGCATTCACAACCTCCCTGGGCAACCTATTCCAGTGCCTCACCACCCTAACAGGAAAGAACTTCTTGCTTATATCCAATCTAAACCTGCCCTGTTTAAGTTTTAACCCATTACCCCTTGTCCTATCACTACAGTCCCTAATGAAGAGTCCATCCCCAGCATCCCTATAGGCCCCCTTCAGATACTGGAAAGCTGCTATGAGGTCTCCACGCAGCCTTCTCTTCTCCAGGCTGAACAGCCCCAACTTTCTCAGCCTATCTTCATATGGGAGGTGCTCCAGTCCTCTGATCATCCTCGTGACCCTCCTCTGGACTTGTTCCAACAGATCCATGTCCTTTTTATGTTGAGGACACCAGAACTGTACATAGTACTCCAGGTGAGGTCTCATGAGAGCAGAGTAAAGGTGCGGGATCACATCCTTCGACCTGCTGGTCACGCTGCTTTTGATGCAGCCCAGGATACGGTTGGCTTTCTGGGCTGCAAGCGCACACTGAAGCCGGCTCATGTTCATTTTCTTATCAACCGGCACCCCCAAGTCCTTCTCCATAGGGCTGGTCTGAATCTCTTCTCTGCCCAGGCTGTAGCTGTGCCTGGGATTGCTCTGACCCAGGTGTAGGACCTTGCACTTGGCATGGTTAAACTTCATGAGGTTGGCATCAGCCCACATTACAATCATGTCGAGGTCACTCTGGATGGCATTCCTTCCCTCCAGCGTATCAACCAAACCACACAGCTTGGTGTCATTGGCAAACTTGCTGAGGGCGCACTTAATCTCACTGTCCATGTCAGCAATGAAGATGTTAAACAAGACCGGTCCCAACACTGATCCCTGAGGGACACCACTTGTTACTGGTCTCCAGCTGGACATTGAGCCATTGACCACACAACTCTTTGTGTGCGGTCCTCCAGCCAGTTCTTTATCCATTGAGTTTTCCATTCATCAAATTGATGTCTCTCCAATTTAGAGGCAAGGATGTCGTGTGGGACAGTGTCGAACGCTTAAAGCATCTTAGAGATGCTCTGAGGCCTTGACCTAAGCTGGTGCCAAGTTATGTAAGAATGCTGTGGTTATGCGAGATTTTAAAGGAAATGAAATTAAAAGTGGTACTCTCCAGGAAGTTACTCTTTAAATACTTAGGAATTTGATAAACCAAAGTGCTACAGTGCAGTTAAATCTCATCTGAATCACATCTGTATCAGTAAGAAATGAATGTGTATTGGTTCCCTTGAAATAGGAATACCTGGTGTCTTATGTCTTTTGCAAGAGAAAAATGATAAAGATGAAAGATCTTTATGCATGGAATAAAAGGGCATGAGCAAAGCAGCCTTCTGGTACCAGCTGGAAGGCAGTTAGCACTCAAGTGAGTTTCTCCCCAAGATGCAAACATAACAGTGAGTCTGACTCCCTTAGGCTAGGGTTCTGAAAACCACTTTTTAAAAACTTGGGTGCTCTAGGTATGTTAGAAGAAGATCAACAACCCACCAAAACATAGAATCATAGAATAGTTAAGGTTGGATTAAGATCATCTAGTTCCAACCAGATCATCTTTTCCAACCTGAATGATTGTATGACTATAGGCTTTACTTTATAGCACAACTTGAAGGTATAACAACATAGGCCAACATTAGGTAAACAATTTTTGGTTGTGACACTTCAAATTCAGTGCTTTTGAAACTGATTGGACATTCTAGGATGGCAAGTATATCTTATTTAACTTTCCTAGTAAAGTATTTAAATACAATAAGATTGACTTGTTTCTTATAAAAGCATTGCCATAAGATGAAAAGATCTTTTATATATGCTTCTTTAATTCTAAACAGTAAATTTGATCAAATTTCTGTGAGATTTAACATGCTTAGAGTCAAGTCAGATAACAAGTTTTTACACCATCACAGCCTCTTTATAAAATAGTTATTCTTTTCAGCTTTAAATCATTTTTCTCAAAGACAAGGCTTTGTGCTATTTGAAAATGAACTGTTCTCAGTAACAAAACTATCTGCATAAGCCAAAGATCAGGGATCCCTCTGGCCCTCAACGTGTGTTTCCACTCTTCATTCACAACTTTCCTTCTTTCCTGCCTAAAAATCATTTACAGCTGACATGAACCAATTAATAGCAACTCAGAATACAAAGGAGTATTTCCCAACCAAGAGTAGACACTACACAAGAACCCAAAAGAAAGTACCAGGGAAAGCTGGCAGAAAATCTATGAGTCTGGTTCACTGTTTGTGAACATAACACTGACCCGGTTTACTGCCAGAATAATTCTGTCCTCTTGTATGGAAAACGTAAGGAAGGAAAAGAATGTCTGGCTTACACAGGAGACAAATCTGTTTAGACAATGCAATGCAAGTTTCCTTATTTGAAGGCAACCTGGTAAGAAGATGCATCTGTGGCTTGGCCTGAGTAAGGCTGACCAGGAAAATTGCCATAAAACATTTTTTTTTCACAGGAATATTGGAAAGGACCACTTCAGTCATCATCTGTTCTTTCAAAGTAACAACTCACTGTGCATCTTCATTGTAATTTGCTGATTTACTGAAATCAGAATGTTTTGCACGGACCATTTTTATTTCAGCAAAGCTGAGGTAGGGCTGTGACAGAATCCTGCTGGGTTTCTGCCTGGCTCTCCTGCCTCAGCCTTTTGCAAGGTACCTCGCAGGTTGACAAGCAATAGAGTGCCTGACAAACTAGAGTTTTCTGGCACCTGTGCTCATCACTCCTTGGTAGGTGAAACTTGAAAGCTTTTTAAGAGTCATGATTCCAAGGCAGCTTGGTGGAGTGCTTCAGATTGAGGGCTTGCTTTCCTTTTCAAACTGTGGCATAGGAATATAACCAGCATGAATGGTGATTATTTTAAAACAGCTCTGCAAAAAGACAGGCAGGAAAAAAAAATAAGTAAAATGTAAGTATAGCACGTGAAGGGGAAACCTTTCAGGTGAAAACACTTTTTGTTTCTTGGCTTGAGAGGAAAATAAATATATGCTATTTTTATTGAATTAAAATATTTATTTGACATTGCTGTTGCTTAATAGCAAATTCCAAAGATAAAATTGCAGTATATTACCACAGTAATAAGACTATCTTAATGGGCTTCTATATGTTTTTGCCAAGTAACTGAAAATTAGATGTTGCAAATCTTGTTATCACATATGGATTGGGAAATCCATATGTGAGGTAGATCGAATTAAATGTAGAAAATTTGTTCTTTGACATTTGCCCTGTCTGATAGTTCTTATTACCAGGTTGTCCTGTTTTGGCTAATTGTGTTGAAAGTGGGAACAGTAACAAGCTGTGAGGGTTTGACAAACTGCTCAGTAATAAAATGTTAACCTGACTTCTGAACTAAAACTATTGCATCCTCAAATAACTTGTCAGTGGTTACAGTTTAATCTAGGAGAAGTGGCAAAATATTAATTGGGCTCTACTCATGGGGGTTGTATTGCTTAGTCTGGTGAATACTAATATTTCTGCTATCAGTGACTTAATTCAGAATTAGATTTAGTCCATTTGCAGAAAGAATATATCTCGTCTTTAAAAACAGTCACCTACCACCAACAACTTTCTCCCCCATTCATCCACAGTAGCATTACTGTTTTGTGGTGTCATGTTTTTGCCATTGACATTTCCAGCGTCTGAGGTCCCATTTCCAATAAAGACTTACAGAACAGACGGAATGTGGATTTTTTTCTTCCGAGCTAGAAACTCCCTGCAATATTTCTTTCATATCTTGAAGTTGCACTGGACTTGCTCTCTTTTATTTCACTCCTTCAATTGAAATGTAAATGGATTCTGAGCAATTTTTTTTTTCTAAAAGGGATTTAATTCAGGCAGATCTCTCAATTTTATATATGCCTGAAATATTTGCTTTAAGAGAATGAAATAAATTTACAGTGCCGTATTGTAAATGTCTTCAAACCCTGCTACCTTTCATCACATTTTGATTAGCTGCCTGCTATTTTGCTAAGCACATGACTTCATTTCTCAGTGTCAAGCAGGAAGTGGCTATGAGGGTGTTCTCACACTGTTGAAGGAAAGATGTGTATATTTAATATCATTCTTCAATTTTTATCCTATCTAGAATGTACATCATACAAACCCCTCTTGATCACTGTTCTTTTTTCTTTCTTCTAAAGATTTCCAGGTCTGGCTTTTTTTCTTGACTTGGAGCTCTAGTGAAATTTCCCGCAGTATTCCAAGCATATATCTTCCAATTCAGTACAAATTGGCAGTGCTGCTGCAGTCGGCATGCATGTATCTTTCCTTTCTTCTGCCTTGGGCTGCTCCTACTTCCAGAATGTATTTCTATACCCTTTTCTGTCTATAGGAGTCCATCCTTTCTATAGACTTTGTTCTGGAAGTTAAGTAGTTCTGTCAGTTTCCTGATTAGACCAGGTCTTGCAGCCAGCAATTTACTTCATGTTTCTTCTTAGACTCCATGTTTCTTCTTAGACTCACATATTTGAGTTCTTCCTTTCTTGTTTATTATGTTCTTTGCATTCTTAGAGAAAGAATGGAAGGATCTCAGTACAATGTGTCACTGTCTTCTAAATTATTATTTTTAACACCTTTTTTTTCACTTGCTAGCCATGGCCTCATTATTTCCTTCTGGTTCAATAACAGTTATCCATCAGTGTCATTTTCCCTGAATAATGTGAGTCTCCTTTTTATCCTTTTAAACCCTTTTGTTCTGTTTCAGATCCTATATGTACGGTATCTACTGTGATCAGCTAATACATGTTGTCTTTATTGAAATAAATAGATTTTTCAATGCAGAAAGCTTAAAATAAAAACAGACAAACAAGCATACAAAAAAACCTGCCAGAAAGACATTCAAGCTACATTTTCTTTAATCTGCATTTGTAATTATGTCCTTATTCTATCAGCCATATTTTCATCCAACAAAATGGAAGGTTTTGTGAAAACTGTATTTAATTGCAAGTTCCTGCTTCCCATAGTATTAGCAGCATCTCTGTAGTGCTGCTACAGAAAATAATTTCTGTGTGAGAAGCAAATTTTTACTGTTCTTTGTGCTATTGGATCATTAAAAAGTATTTCAGATGAACCAAAGGTCAGAAGAGAAGTTCGATTTAGCTTGATCAAAAACAGGATTACGTCAGAAATCAGTAAAATCAGCATATGTGGCATATGTGGCCAGGAGCAATAGCTAATGTATGTTTTATGCAAATTTCAGTGATACTGTAGGAATATTGCACTTTAGGGTAACCAGACAAATCTGGCAAGTATGTCTTATACTCTAGGAATGGAGTAGAAGACATTATGTATGCATGTCCCCATTATGGCTCTGATTAAAATAGGAAGTTAAAGCCTCAGGCAGCATAGTTAAAGTTTACTTCTCTTACCTGACCTGCCAGCCCATAAACTGGCTGCCTTTTAAGGTCTGCCTCAGCAGGGATTTCACTTATTTTCACCACAGTCAAGTGACCAGCATGAAGACTAGAATCTAGCCCTGTACCATACTGTTCTTGGATTACTTACTGCTCAGTGATCGTCATACTTTTTTCCATCCCCTTGGAAACTACTTCCCACTGTTAATGGTTCATTACAATTGTCTTGAAAGCCATGGAATCTACAGGATCATCTGATTCAATTATTTATTTCTCTGGTTGTTTCTGCACAGGCATTGCTGCCTGTCTTTTCATTAGGTTTCCCGTTTTTAGTGTTGTCCTTCATGCACAAAGTTTGCTCTAAGGCATATCCAGTAGTCATTTGTTTTGATTCCTAACATATCTATGTGGAGGCTTTCTTGAAGGGCTAGGAGATTCCGGTTTGTGATGATAGAGTTAGTACAACAAACAGTTTTTCTAAGCTTTCCTTATGTTACTCCACTGGAATGAGTGCGTGGGATTTTTTTCTTCTATACTATCTTTCTGAGCTCCTGGTCCCCACCTTGTCCAGGGATGGGGAGAGATCTTGCAACACAAATTGCAAACACATCCTGTCTCTGAGACTAGTGAGCTTGTGATGTTTCTTTTGACACACCGCAGTAGCGCATGTGCCATTGTATATCTAAAAGTCATAGTCTGAGGCGTTTGTGGATTGTTGTTTGTTGGTTTGTTGGTTTTTTTTTGGGGGGTGGGTTAGCCAGTGGAAGTATATGTGTTTAATAAAATGTATTTAAAATTGTAATCTGAGTGTTATTACGCTTTGCAACAGGAATCTCTATTGTTATCTAAGTTGATTTCTGCTGAAATGTTAGATAGAAGCATAATTGCATAATCCATATAATTGCATGTTGCCCTCTCATATGCATTCAGATCTGATTAAAATGATCTCTTCTGCCATCCTGTTTGTGTAGTTGTAAAGGTCAAATGTGTTATTAGGCTTGACTATTCAGCTGAAGGATAAAGAGGACTTTTTATAGCAGCAGTAATGTGATACACACGGAAGTCTTGATGCTTCAAAAATGACATCTACTGGTCTCAAGGGTCACAGGCACATTTTTTTTCTTATCTACCTAGCTGTAAGTCATGGTACCCAATCTAGCTGAGTCAGTGGATAAGGCGTGAACCTGACTGAAAAGCTGTGGTGTTGCCTTGACAATGCTCACTATTGAAATGCTGTTAGTCTTGAGTCAGTTATCTTTTTTGATCTTTACATTCATGTTGCATTTGGAACACTTACTGCAATAGGTATACGGGGAAGTGTATCTAATTTCCTTTATCTTCCCCTCTCTGAACAAGCAGAACATGGGTCACAATACAGTAAGCGCAGTATATTTGAATGCTATAGCTGTTTTCTCTGGGTCTGTGGCCCAGCTACAACGGGGTAGTACCCTGCCAGAGTAGCACTTGGACATGTAACCAGCCAATATTCACAGAAATGGCAGAATAGTGTATGAGGTGTGTTTTAAGTAACTTTAGCGAATACCTTTTATGTTCCAGAGAAGTCAGAAGGACACATATTTTCTTTGAGAAGAGTAGTGTCATAAATATATCCTATGTATTTCATGTGGATTTATGCATCTAGATATAAAGGAACTGTACTGACAGTGGCCTTCTGATACCACATGAGGTTTTCAAAGTTTTACTCTAAGCTACATCCCTGTGTTGATGTGGAAACTGGATGAACTGGAAATGTGCAGTCCTGCAAGATATCAAACATAAAGTAACAGAGGCTTTGATTCAGTGCTGGTCCTGATGAGGTCTGAATTTCATTTCCAGATCTATAACAGGTTCCCTATTTTATTTTAAGTAATTTTGTAAATAATTTCTTTCTGTAAAAAAAGGCAAAAGTTAGTGCAGTGCTCATTACAATTTTGTACAGTCTTCTCTGGTATCTGTTCATGCTTTTCTTTAAATCAGAAGCCACTTTGTCTCTGCTGCTCTTCGTGCCTTTTTGTATCTTCAGAGCAGTCTGGTCAGAAGCTTCCCAAATTAGGTCAAGGTTGATTGTTATTTTAGAAAGGATATGAAACACTTAAGCAGACTGGCTTTTTTATTGAAGGTGAACTTCTAAGGGCTCAGTAACACAAATCCAAGGGGGCCTTTAGATGTGTTCTTAGTGGCTCTTGCATAACTAGAATCGATCAGCAGCTACCAGCAGCTAGATAATGTGTGTGAAATGAGTTGGTGTTTTCATCCTGTTTTCTCTGTCTTGCAGTTACCTCCTTCTTTTAATCAATAATGTTGATGTTATTAGCAGTCTGTGGAAGGGTCAAGAATACTACAATATTGAAAGTATGTGGGTGAGGTGATAAAGGCTGAATGATGGATTACGTAGGTGTTCCAAGGCAAGTTTTGGTTGTACTTTTAAAAACCTCTGACTTTGGTTATTCCATGAATAAGTATACACATTAATTTTTTTAAAGAAATGAATAAATGCTTTATTAAAAAAAATATTCAGAATTCTGACCTTGGTTCAGTCAAAGTAGAACAGAAAAGATACACTGAATTAATATGATACAACAGACAGACCCTTTCCATTTCTTTTTACTCTGTCCCCTTGTACTCAGAATTCTATGGCTCTCTGGGAAAATAATTCAGACAGTTTGAAATAAATTTAGTCTGGCAGTCATTTCTTCCATCTCTACATCCAAAACTCATTAGAACTAAACAGAAATCTTCAAATTGAAATAAACTTTCCTACTTGGATAGTGATTTCACAGTATCACAGTATGTTAGAGATTGGAAGGGACCTCAAAAGATCATCTAGTCCAATCCCCCTGCCGGAGCAGGAACACCTAGATAAGGTTACACAGGAACGTGTCCAGGCGGGTTTTGAATGCCTCCAAAGAAGGAGATTCCACAACCTCCCTGGGCAGCCTGTTCCAGTGTTCCGTCACCCTCACTGAGAAGAAGTTTCTTCTCAGGTTTAAGTGGAACCTCTTGTGCTCCAATTTGTACCCATTTCCCCTTGTCCTTTCATTGTTTGCCACTGAGAAGAGCCTGGCTCCATCCTCGTGACACTCCCCCTTTATATATTTATATACACTAATAAGGTCACCCCTCAGTCTCCTCTTCTCCAAACTATAGAGACCCAGCTCCCTCAGTCTTTCCTCATAAGGGAGATGCTACACTCCCTTAATCATCTTAGTTGCCCTGCGCTGGACTCTCTCCAGCAGGTCCCTGTCCTTAAACTGAGGGGCCCAGAACTGGACACAATATTCCAGATGAGGTCTCACCAGGGCAGAGTAGAGGGGAAGGAGAACCTCTCTCGACCTACTAACCACCCCCCTTCTAATACAACCCAGGATGCCATTGGACTTCTTGGCCACAAGGACACAGTGTCGGCTCATGGTCATCCTGTCGTCCACCAGGACCCCCAGGTCCCTCTCCCCTACACTGCTCTCTAACAGGTTGTTCCCCAATCTCTACTGGAACCTGGGGTTGTTTCTGCCCAGATGCAGGACTCTACACTTTCCCTTGTTATATTTCATCAAGTTATTCCCTGCCCAACTCTCCAGCCTGTCCAGGTCTCACTGGATGGCAGCACAGCCTTCTGGCGTGTCGGCCACTCCTCCCAGCTTAGTGTCATCAGCAAACTTGCTGATAGTACACTCAATTCCCTCATCTAAATCATTGATGAATATATTAAATAATACTGGTCCCAGTACCGACCCTTGAGGCACTCCACTAGATACAGGCCTCCAACTAGACTCCGCCCCATAGACTACAACTCTCTGGCTTCTCTCCTTCAGCTAGTTCACAGTCCACCTCACTACCCGATCATCCAGACCACACTTCCTCAATTTAGCCGCAAGGATGCTGTGGGAGACCGTGTCAAACGCTTTGCTGAAGTCAAGGTAGACCACATCCACCGCTCTACCATCATCCATCCACCGTGTTATTTCCTCATAAAAGGCTATGAGATTGGTCAAGCATGACTTCCCCTTGGTGAAGCCATGTTGACTGCCCCTCATAACCCTCTTATCCTTGATATGCCTTAAGATGG
The DNA here is from genome assembly GCF_033783945.1 of Neopsephotus bourkii. Lineage (NCBI taxonomy): Eukaryota > Metazoa > Chordata > Aves > Psittaciformes > Psittacidae > Neopsephotus > Neopsephotus bourkii. The sequence continues at coordinate 10,703,845 of NW_026902109.1, read as the reverse complement.
CACCAAGGATAAGGTGTTCCATCACTTTCCCAGGAATGGAGGTGAGGCTAACCGGTCTATAGTTACCCGGGTCCTCCTTCTTGCCCTTTTTGAAGACAGGAGTGACATTTGCTTTCCTCCAGTCCTCAGGCACCTCTCCTGTTTCCCAAGATTTGGTAAAGATGATGGAGAGCGGTCTAGCAATGACCTCCGCCAGTTCCCTCAGCACCCGCGGGTGCATCCCATCTGGACCCATGGATTTATGGATGTCCAGATTGCTCAACTGGTCTTTAACCCATTCCTCATCGACTAAGGCAGACCGCTCCGTTGACCTATCTTCATCCGAGGTCTCAGCGGTACAGGGCTCTTCAGGACTGCCTCCGGCAGAGTAGACAGAGACAAAGAAGGCATTCAGTAACTCTGCCATCTCTGTATCTTCTGTCACCAGGGCACCCGTCCCGTTCATCAGCGGGCCTACATTGCCTCTGGTGTTAGTTTTATCTGCCATGTATTTGAAAAAGCTCTTTCTGCTGCCCTTGACCCCTCTCGCCAGCTTTAATTCCAAGGATTTGGATCCATTCTTCTTTTTATACAACACCTTTTACATTCTTCAGATGTTACATGCCTGTTCTTTAACAGGCATGGTGGTGTAAAAATTGGGTGTATTTGTTTTCTGCTTCCAGTGGCAGATTATCTTTTGCATGGCTGCATCAGTGACAAACCACAAGCTTCTCAGTCACAATCCCGTGAGTCTTAGTTGAAGATACTTGCTGTCTCAACCTAGTTTTAGGTTACATTAGCTTGACCCATGTTTATGTTTTCAGTAAATGAAAAAAAAAAAAAAAGCATCTGTACATCTGTATTTTAGAAACCACTTGTGTTGCACAAAAATGAAGTCTAAACAATACGTACTCTTTAATGACACCGACTGGTATTACAGGTGTTTACTACCTACCTGTGCCTATACATGGACATCTTTAGAGGAACTTTGTGATGAAACAAAACCAATCAAAGCTTTATTGGCTATCCCTGCTTTCCCTGGTTAATTGTATTTTACTTATTATTTTGTAATTTAGTAGTGTTTTCTCTTACATATAAAATTCTGGATTGTATAGCCTTGGATCTGATTTGCCAGGGCAATTGCAGTTGGTCAGCACAGTGGTAAGATGCAGGTTGAAGTCCTCTCTTTAATGTCATTAAACTAGTAGTCATGGGATGACATGGCAGAGGGTAGACAAACTAGGATGTTGATGGGACATTGTAGGCACGTGCTCTAAACAGAGTTATTGTATGTCTACCTACAGCAGAATGTTAGGGTCAATGCAGTTGTTCTTTCTCTTGAAAGAATAGTTGGCCTGTTTTTGTTCTGTGGCCTGGTCAATCATATATATATATATATATATATATATATATATATACACTCCCCAATCCTTAAGAGTATTTTAGGATAATTCTGAAAAGAATTCAATCCCTTTACTTCCTGTAAGAGAAAATCACTATGAACTCACTGTCCACTAATTGCAGAAACCTTCTTGTATCATGAAAAGAATATTCTATCATCACAACTGCTCTCTTGTTTTTTCCCCTGCTCAAGACAGGGACAATCTAGGCCCTTGACAAACTGTTCATCATTGATCATCAACTTTATGGGATTCGATCATAGTACAGCAAACCATGTAAACACATTCAGTCATCAACATATGGTTCCGGAAAGCTTGTGGGTTGTATTGCTTCTGTGTTTTTTGAAAGAAATTATCATGGTCCCTTGTTTAGAAGCTCCCACTGTTTTCCTGTTTGTTGCTTTTTTTGTTGTTTTGGTTTGGTTTTGGTTTGTTTTGTTTTTACTTGGGTTTATCTTGGTTTGGTTTTGTTTTGCTTTTCTTTTAATGTTGGTAGATTATGGAAGGAGTACTTGAGCTGTCCTAAAGACCTGATCTTTCCCTCTGCTGTTCTGTTACGAGGAAAGAACTGATTCATGCTAACTTCAGTTTCAGTTTTGAATACTTATGAAGATCAGTGTCTAATCTTTCCTGTCTGTAATCTTTTGACTCTTCAGGATATCACTTTACCCAGCCTAGCGTTTTCATTATCCACACTATTTCTATCCTACTAAAATTCCCTCTTACCACTTAGGGCTTGCTTTTTTGGTTTGGTTTTGTTGGGTTCTTTTTTTGGTTTTGTAGGGTTTTATTTGTTTTTTTGTTGGGTTTCTTTTGTAGATAATAAATGATGTTTTTTTCTTGGTTTTGAAGGAAACTTATTTGTTTAATATTCCTGCTTTTATTAAGGCAGTGCTGTAAGCAGTTTGCTGACAAAAGCAAGGGCTTTTGTTTGTTTTCCTAAATCCACAAGGTTGAAAAAAAGAGCAGTTGGTATATGTAAATTTCAGCCCTTCTATGGATGCAAATATTAGTTCATAGGGTAGGTTATTTTGGTTTTGGATAATAAGTTCCATGAAAAATTGGATATTTCATGAGGAGACTTCTCAGAAGTAGTTATTTTTATATATGTGTGTGTGTATGTAGTAGGTATTTTAACACTAGGAAAAAAAAATGAACAGAGGAGAAATCCAGAGCTGGCATTATAGGTAATGAAAAAAAAGGTAGAAGAGAAGAAATTCTAGGGATAAATCATAGTCCCTGCATATGTGATGCAGCAGTTTAGGCCTGAAGATGCTTTTGCAACCACTGTTTGAAGCAGAAGCTTCCCTTTGTCAAGGAAGAAAATTGGGTTACTGTTTTGAGAACATCCAAAATTTGATGCAATACCTAGACTGATTCTGTTCTCATTAGCATAGCTTTTGAGCCCTCAACCTATTCGGTCTCAATTACTGCCATGCAAAGCCAATCTAGTGGCACTTTAAGCCTAAGCAGTATAAATTATAGTGAGAATGGATTTGCAAACTTGATTTTTTTTAATGTATTTTTTTAAATCCTTAAAATTTATGCAACAGTTTTCTTTTTTTTTTTTTTTTTTTTTTAAAGGAAGCTCTATATATCCCAAACATTAAACTCCCACTAATTGAAAGGATTGAGCTGGCTCAGAAATGTTCATGGGAACAAAAGGTGATGATTCAAATGGCAAGGTTATGACAAGCCTCTTTTACCATTTTCTCACAGATACTCTCCTCAATTCCTGATGTTTAATAACTGATCAAAGTGGTTGTGCAGTCTCTGAACAAGATCCCACTGCTTCTGTAGGAGACAGCTTCCAGAAACTGCTTCTAGAAGAGCAACAGCTGCTTCCAAAGAGAAAGGTAAGCCTTTGTCACACGAAACACTATGCGCTTTCCTTGAAAGATGTGAAATACAAGCAAGAGCCTGCGAGGTATTTGTCAGACTACAGAAACATTGCTCTCTTCTGGGAACAGAAATACTGAGTAATTTGTTGTGGATGTTTTTCAAAAATGCAAACCAGGTGTTTTGAACTCTTTTATATTTATGACTGTATTACTCTGAGGCTGTTAAGAGTTTTAATTTTGTGGTTACCCCACCTGCTGTTTCGTTATTAAAACCTTAGGTCCGATTAATCAAAAATATACTCTGCAGTCAGATCACACAAGTTCTATAAAATTTGTATGCATGAGTATACTGTGGAAGCTATTCATGTCTGAAATAATTTTTAAAGTTTCTGATGTGTAAGTGTCTTATGAGAAAGCAGTATGGTAAAACAGGAACGTCGCACCTAGAATGCAGCTGTGAGAAACTTCCTTTCCTTTAATATGTGTGTATGAACACACATCCATGCACACACACTAATAAAAAAAGGAAGAATTTATGTCTCAAGTTATTTTCATGAACACTTAAACACTTACTTGGTAGTATACCAAAAGGGTATGGCTGACAAAATGGTAAAAATGATGGAAAACATTGGCAAATTCAGTCCCCTACGTCCTGTAGCTTAATGCTTGCAATTTCATGCCTCTAAGGGAAACTGCCATTGAGCCACTTGTTTTAAACCATGAATACTGTATGAGGAGGGTATTGATGAGCATTCACACTTCACCTAGCTGAACTGATGTAAAATGGTTCATTGATCTTTCACTGGTTCTTGATTTTGCTGAGTACTTTCCTCAACAACAGAAAGTATGGTAAGAACTTCTCTTGCAGTTTGTGTTTTCATGAAGATCTTCTTTTGATATTATATTTGATATAATTAAGTACTTCACTATTTCATGTAGTCTAGCAATAATTTAATTCTTCAGTCTATTCATAACTCTTACAGTGGAAATTATTCTTCCATGTCTTATGTTTGTATGGAAGCTAACACCAGAATGTTACTATGTATCTGGGATTTTGCTCTTTATTGCAGTTGTTCATAGCTTGTATGGGAGCTCAGGCAGGTGAGCTCTGCTGCTCTTATCAGTTCTTTTCCCATAATGGTGCTGTGACATCCAGCAAGTATAATGAGGTGAAAAATGACACCAGCTCTGCAAAACAAGTTCGAGGACAATTATGTCCAGAGTTGACAGGGACAGAAGGTAACAGCAGTGAGGCTCACACTGAGCACAGTTTTTGTGTTACCTTTTGTAATACAAACAAATATTAGCAGTAATAGAGTAGGTGGATAGATGCTTCAGAGTAATATTGTCAGTGCAGCTGAACACTAAGTCACAGTTTTTCTTAGTCTGATTTCAGACAGAATAAAATCAGCTTGTCTAATGTTTGGAACATCTCATGGAAAATGTTAATATTAATTCATGAGGAATATGTTATAGGAGGTCTGTTAAGTTACCAAAGCATAATTTCCTGTCAGATGAGTTACTATTTAAAGAAATACAATGAACTTGCTTTTGGAAGCCCAGTCCTTAGCTGGTCTCTCTGTTTGCAAACCAATTAGTTCCATGTATAGTGCTTTTGCAACATAAAAAAGCACTGTGGAATGGCAGAATATTGTGTAAAATTTAGTGACAGTGAATGAAATTTTTAAGAGGATGAAAAAGAATTGTTAAAAATAGAAGTGCAACTCACAAGATCTTATTCAAGTCTCATGTAACTTCATCCTGAAGCAGGTGAATTGGACCAAGGTACATGTGTGTCAAAATTCTTCCGTAGTACTGAAAGCTGCATGATATAACCATGTGAACATTTGCTCACAGCATCTCATGAGTCAAGGGGAAGAGACCCCCAAAGGCAGACCTCCTCACTGCTACTTCTTGCAAAGCTCTTTCTCAGTACTCAGTGCTTTTCACAGCAGTCTGATCCAAGGTTATGCAGCTGGTGCTATTGCAGTGGTGATCTTGAACAGAAGTAATTAAGCCCTTCTGAGAGAGCTTGCATAGCTTGTTGGTGCACTCAAGTTGCTGATGTAAGCTAACAGCCAGTTTGTTCCTCCATGAGGACAGGAGAATGCTAGAACCCTTATTGCAGCAGCCATTAAGACTAGCCTTCAACTTTGTACTTATGTAGGGAAATTGGCTGGGTAAAATTTGGGACAACTGGAGGCTTATTTGGTCTGAACAAGAATCCCCTCTCCAGCAGCTCTGGCCTTGTAACCACTATCATTTTTGTGCTGTTTAGCTCAAAGAGATGATAATTTTCTACATGTTTGATCTAGCTAGTTAAAGACTAATATCAAGCTCCTGGAACAAGTAGCCAGCTCCAGATGGCTAACCAGATGTTCTGACAGTAGTACCATCAGAGGGAGATGCAGTGTGACAATGTATCTGGCCTCTAACCACATTTCATATTGCAGTGCTATCTTTGGCAGCAAATGTGGCTGGCTAGAAGTAAGCTTTAGGTATCACAAGCCTAGTGCTGAGTATCAGCAATATTATTTAGCATTTTAAGGGAAGATTAAAACGGACATTGCACTCTTTCTTTGAATTTTGTTGTACCAGTTAGTTATAGGCATCTTGTATTGCCTGCCTTTCTCTCCTTCTCCCTCACAAGCTGGGCAATCAATCTAAAGAATATAGACTATTTTAGCCTTTGGAACTCAAGTTCTCAGACTCCTTTCTTACATGCTGTGAATGTGATAAGAAGAAATTGAATCTGAAGCTTGTAGCAATAATTTAATGAATGAGGGAACTTGGAGGGTTTTGATCTTTTAAATAGCATTACAAAAATATTCTAAATAATGTAAAGCTATACTAGGTTGCTTTCAGGGGAGCGTGTCGTGATATGCGCATGGTGCTTGGCCTGTGCAGAAAAAGGGTGTTGCAGTTTAGCCTGGACTCTGGCACCAGTCATTCCTGTCATCTGCAAAGATCAGCTGTGAGATCAAGAACAAGCTGTGGCTTGAAGACTTGTGTTCTGGTACCTCATGTGGTGGCTAAGGCTCTGAACTTTGCCTGAACAACTGTGTGCATCAGAACAGGCAAAGGGTTTGCTTTCATTTAAGCTCTTCTCAGGAAGATCACAGGGAAAATTTATTATTCATAATGCTTAGTGATTTATTTTTATTTTTTTCAGTTGCAGGGCCATCAGTAAAAACAAGGTTTTCCCTCCCACAGACACAGCTATCATCCTTTTAAAGATCTTGAAAATAAGCAAGGTTATTTTAGCTAACTTGAGGTATAAAAACCTGTTTCTATTCACATATTTCTAAAAAATATGTAAAAAATGATCTGGAAAACGTTATGCTAATTTTGTACTTATCCACACAGTAAGCAATAGAGCTTTCAGTCTAAGAAACACAATTAGACTGTGAGTGATTTTGGGATGGTGTCATTTTGCACCCATGGCTAAACATAACCACTGGTATTTGAACTCCCAAGAAATACAACTGTACACAGGAAAAAAGAAATAGCTGTTCTGGGAAATAAGTTTCAAAGGGGCAGCCTGATTGCTAAGGCTGTTATACAGAGAGGATGGGTTTTCCTATTGCTGCTTCTGACCCAAGCTCACTTGGTGATGTGATTCTCTATGCCCTGAGGCAAGGAATAAGAGAATGGAGAGATAAATTGGTCTTTTCAATTCAAAATACAAGTAGATCTTCATGTCAAGAAGACAATATGCTACCCTTGCTGGGCAGTTGATCAACAGTGTATCTGCTGAAAGGGGTATGAAGCCAGCATAAGATTAAAATCTAATTGTACCTTCCTATCTCTCATCTAGCCCTCAAAAGTCACTCCTGTACTTCGAACCTGGGCAGATATTCATGCCTTTTAACTTCAGATATCAAATATACTTAAGCTGGGGGTCTGTGTTTTCCATTTACTTAACAGAAAGAGACAAGTTCCATGATTTATAATACTGTCACTCATCTTTTGGAATTAGTTGTTGGGGTTTTTTAACAACTTAGGCATTTAAGTCTGTTGCCTAAAGTTAGGGAAGTTGTCATCTTTCAACAACGTGGGCACACATCTTTCTTTAAAATCTAGAGCACCTTTGTGTCCTGTCAGAAAAACAACCTTGCTGTTTTGGCCTTGAAATGCTTTGGAGTTTTGAATACTGTGAGAAAGGATATGTTTAATTTGCATTTTTGTGAAGTGACATGAATTAATATGTCCTGGTAAAAATGACTACTACAGATACTAGGTACATGGTAGGACCTGAGGCCCCACGGAGAAAGGAGCCCACACTGGAGCATGTTTGCTGCAAGACTGGCGACCCAGCAGGGGCCCATGCTGGAGCAGTCTGTTCCTGAAGGACTGCAACCATGGAAGGGACCAAAACAGGACCAGTCTGTTCCTGAAGGACTGCACCCCATGGAAGGGACCCACAACAGCCTGTGGGAAGGACTCGTGTGGGAGAAGTTCATGAAGGACTTTCTCCCATAGGAGGTACCTCACACTGGACCAGGGCAAGAGTATGAGGAGCCTTCCCACTGAGGAGGAAAGAGTAGCAGAGGCAGCTGATGAACTGACCACAACCCCCATTCCATGTCCCCCTGTGCTGCTGGGGAGGGAGGAGGTAGAGAACTCAGGAGTAAAGTCCAGGAAGAAGGAAGGGTGATAGGAAAGTGTTTTAAGATTTAGGTTTTATTTCTCATTATCGTACTCTGATTTGATTGGTAATAAATTAAATTAATTTTCCCCAAGTCAAGTCTGTTTTGGCCAGGGTGGTAACTGGTGAGTGGTTTCCCTGTCCTTATCTCAACTCATGAGCTTTTCGTTACATTTTTCTCTCCCCTGTCCAGTTGAAGAGGAGAAGAGATAGAGTAGCTTTGGTGGGCACCCGGCATCACTCTCTAAGTGTGGTCAACTCACCACACTTAGAAATTAAACTCCTGTTTTATCTCATATTGCTTTTATCTGAACTGAAAATCAAAGATGGGTATTTTGGCCTTGAGTTCCTCACTGGTGGCACAAGCTCTGTCTCTGAAGAAATTCTGCTCTACATGTTTTACAAGATCTTTGATGTGTCTTGGAAATTATCACTTCATACTTTCGGGCTCATCTGTGTTTTAAACCTTTGTGGAAGTAATATCCACAAAAAAAGAATACTTCATATGGAGATGGATAGACTTAATTCAGCTGGTTCTGGAGCTTCATTTTGTTTTGATAGCGTAACACAAATGCGTTAGGGTGATCAGAACCAGAGCAGTACTGCACAGGGGAAAAACTGGCATGACAGTGAGTAGAAATTAATTTATCAAGAATTAATGAGAAAAATTGCATGGACTGCAGGGGAACACAGGGTATAAAATGCTGTGCTCCTTTTTTGGTCTTGCTTATCTCTTGAGTATAAAATGTGTACTCTAAAAACTTAGGTTAAATATAGTGATCTGGGAAAAAATATCAATATTCATTATGTGGCAGTGACTTAGAGATTTGCAGAACAGTTAAGGTTGAAAGGGACCTTTGGAGACGATGTATTCTATCTTTTCTGCTGAAAACAGAGTCAGATTTAATATCAGTTTAGAAAGTAATGAGTTGTTATTTCTTCCACTTCACATTCAATCTATTGCATTTACTTCTAGCTAAAAACATGGGAATTATTAATAGTTTTTCCTATGCTTCTCATCTATGTTCAAGGGCTATACCACCTTTACTGCAAAGAGACTTTGCGAAGTCAAAGGAAGCCTCAATTTACACATCTTTCCAGCTGTCATTTCTAGTGACAGCATGTGTGTGATGGTTGGTAATTTTTGTTGTAAGTTGCTGGGAATTCATGTATTCTGTATTTCTCTGAGACTTGACTTTGTCTTTGAAAAGCAAGATAATGTTTTTTCCTCACTTCGGTACCACTGCAATACAGTGGCAAGGAAATGGATGACTATTCAACCATGTTTTATCTTTCCTTAGTTTCCACAAATCTTGTGCCACTGCCACTCTGAGTATTGTGCATGGTGGTGACAAAAATATACTGTATATCATGTATATCAGGTCTCTTATGAAACAGTATGCAAGTGGTCCAGAGAGTGGGAATGAATAGCTAGGGGTAAGGGGAAAGGGTAGTTCTTAAGCTGCCACGAAAAAAAACACATGGAACTGTTCCCTTAGTATCAGTGAGGACAAAAATGTAGCACAGAAGTAACAGGATATGGTAGACTTTGATCAGTACAGGGTATCACTGCAGGAGTTTTCCTTGCTTTGCTGTCAGTCACAGGCTATGAATGTGACAGATACAGCTTGATGTATAGCATGTGATTTGATCCATTACTCAGCCCTCTAACTGCAGCCATATACAAAACAGGCTCAGACTGTATTCCTTGTCTGAAAGATTACTGCCTGGAAGGTGGATACAAATACTGTTAGGAAAGACAAGGCAAGCAAATAGAGCAAATACAGTACAAAATTCTTAAATCTTCTGTCCTCTACTAAAAGTTTGCTTGTCATGACTCAAATATCTTTGTGTTGTAGGTTTCTGTGTGACATTACATGCATCTGTTATAGTCCACAATGTGTGTATATAAACAAAAGCTGTTAGATAAGGTGGACAATAAGGTGAAGTCAGGAAAACCTTAATGTGTTTATTCAGCATAGTTTGGTCAGGAGTCTGGTGTATGTGTGCTCAGTCCATATGAGAAGTTTAAGAGTAGGAGGGAATACAGTGAAGTCACAGCAGAGAGTCCTGGCTATGATTAATAAGGCTTGGAACAAATAGAGCAAAAGAAAGCTTCTGGTGACAAGCCTGACACGAAGAGAGCAGAAAGAATTTCTCTACTGTAGGATGTGGTACACTTAGGAAACTGGTAAAAACTTGACAAATGAGAAAGAGAAGGGAGAGATAATACTATTAGGACTCTTGGCAGTGTGTATTTCCACAGGGGAAACAAAACACAACCCTATGGATATTAGAGAGAATAAAATTAGCAAAAATTGGCATTCCAGACTGCAGGGAAAACTACCTGCTGTTTAACACACACATGCACACACACACACGCATGCACACAAAAAACCCTGCCTATACATCATCTGTCTAATGACTGCATTGAAGCATACAGATATTTGTAAATAGAGAATGTGTTTGAATTGAAAATGTTCATTTGCCTTCTTGGGAACCTTGATATTTTTAACAGTGCTTCTCTCTCTGTAATACAGAAAGAGCCAGAGTGCAAGAAAAACAATATGGTCTTTTCAACAATACTAAAAGCAGCAAGAAGAACCCTCAGAACTGAGCTAACAAGCCCCCAATGTTCTGCCAGTGTAAGAATTTATCAGAGAGGAAGGAGATTTTTTGGAAGACCAGTTACTTATAACCTTTGGCATTTTGACAAGGTATATCTACTATTCCTTAAAATATTAGTCAGCTATATGCCCAGGTTACCCTTGACATATTTTGAAATATTGTGGAATATTTCCTTCATGAAAACAGGGAAAGGGCTGAAACATGGTACGAGACGTTTTAGAGTGATTTTTTTTGTTTAGACTCTACCCTCTGAAATTGGTATGAATAATGCAAAAAGGCAACACCCTGACAGTTACTTTAGGTTCTGCTTTTTACATTGCTTTAGAGCCACTGATTATCTCCTGATACAGAGAATCATTCCAGTAACTGTTGGTCAGCAATCTTCACTGTAAAACAATTTAAGTCCCAAGCTTGTACTGGTATAAAATGGTGCAATTTTTTTTTTTCAATGGCATTAAGCAAAATTACACTATCAGAGGATTTTAGATTATTGCATCTAAACCTGTATATTAAAGCCCTTAGATATTTCATCAATAGAAGATGATGATACATAGTATTGGAATGAATTGTTACATTTCTTTAAAAATTCTCAATTCTTTAAATGGATCATCTTATTTGTAACCACTGAGGACTTCGTAATGCTGGGGTGGTGGGTCTATTGAAAAGAGTTTTTTGCTAAAACCAGAAAAAAAGCTATCAAGAAAAAGGGGAATACAAAATAAAATACTATAAAGTCAGTAAAGTTGTGTTTTTAATATTTTTTCTAAGGGAAGAAAATTCTGAAACAAACTAAAATTTAATACAGACAAAATTACTTGGAGGAAAAAGGTGAGTTCATACTTTGAGAACAAAAATATTGTTATTGATGAAATAAAATGGTATAATTGTTAGTGATAGTGTTCAAGGATGTAGAAAGCTCCAGAGTTGCACTGTGTATACAAAGAAAAACAAGGGAGGTTTCACAGATCCCTTGAAGATTAAGGCAAGTGTGGTAGTAATTTACAAAAGCACTTTCAAGCAAGATTGCAAAGAAAAAGAAGTATTTAAGGCTCATAACTCAGAAATGGAAATAGCCCAGTTAATATAAGGAACTGGTGCATCCCTGTGAAGTAGAGCGTAATCAAGTATATTTGGAGGAATTATTAGCTGACCAGCATGGTGTTTTTCAGCATGGTTTGATCTTTTAGTAAAAGTTCAGTGGGGGACATGGAATTAGTTTTGACTCATTGCACAATGAATTGGTTTTCAGATTTAGTGATATTTTTATCTAGGTTGTTGGTATGGCTAGTTGCTGCTTAGGTGTTGCTGTAGCTGACACTGTTCATCGTTACTGTTTGTTACCACCACATCAGAAAGCCCTGCTGTGCCTGACATGGTGCAAAACAGAGCAGAGAGAGGTGATGGCTGTCCTGGAAATACAATTTATATAGTGAGAGGAGAGAAATGGGTTATTTTAGGATATGTAACACACTATAATGAATCACATGGAAAAAGCCTGTTTCTTCTCAGTAACCACAGAGGGATTCCACAGTGATGAGCTCTGCCATAAGATCTACATTGCTTTGAGTTAGGTGAGATGAATATCCCCCAGGATGTCACAGTGATAGCCATGATAAGATGTCATGGCTCACTGGTGCTTAAATCTTTTGACAGCTTTATATATGTACATGTCATATGTATATGTGTTTGAGGAAAGACAGTTGCAGGCAATATAGCAGAGAAGGAGAATATAGCAGAAAATGGCTGGAAGGAGAATAATAAAGATATTTAAAATAGTATTCTGGAAATGGAAGAGTGTCAGTGTAAAATGTCTAGGCTTTCTCCAAGTGAAACTGGCCACTGAAATCGTGTGAGAGAAAGGGTTTTCCTTTACACAACTGCAGAAAAAGAGCAAGGCTATAAACATAGATTGTTTGTTTCATTCACTATTAAAATAGCTTTATGGGGTAGTTTTGAAAAGGTCTATTATAGAGGGTGCATCTAGGTAAGAAATTTTGGTCTGCAGGAAAAATATAGCTTACAGTATAAACAAATAGAGGAAGACAAAAAAGATTCTATAGTATGGTATAGTTATGGCGCAGCAGGGTGTGACCTGAATAGTGTCACAATAACGCAACCTAAAGCACTTGCTTGCCTTTGTAAGTCTAGAATACCTGAGTAACAAAGGCTTTTCAGGTAGATAACATAGAAGTTTCTAGTAGCTTTCTCTCCCATAATTCCATTAATCCTCTAGAATATGCTGATTGCATTCCTGCTGATAAAACAGTAACTCTATTCCTCAGTGCCAGTTGTTCTCTGTTGCCTCTGCCTGAGCTTCAGAACTATAACAGCAATTACCTCCACTACCAGGATCATGGAAAAGAGGAGAGCAGTAGAAATAGAGGAAAGATATTAATTTCCCATATCCTTATCTGTCTTCAGCATGTTCTTTCACAGTGGACGTCTACCGAATGGCTTGCTGCCTTTGCAATGCTGATGTACAGAATGAAGAAGAATACCATTTAGGGAAGCAGTTGGCAGCAGTCTGGATTACACCTTCTGCACGGAGGATAAGTAGGCTGATTGAAGCTGTCTGTCAAAATTTGGCTAGAACAGTTAGCTTCACCTGGCTTATTCCACTAGAAGTCAATGTCATATTTTAATGCGAATTAGCTTTTAAAGCTGAAGGCTGTGAGGAATTTGCTTCTTATTTCTGTTCTGTACCTAGAGATAAATAGAAGGCAGTATTAGGCAGTAGTGGAAAGAGAAGGATAGTGAGTCTTGTAACGATGCCTTACACGTTTACAGTGCCTTTTAAACAAGATTGTAGAATGTACTTTATATTGTGAATGTAGAAATGTGTGTTATGATGTTATAATGGTTCTTGATAGACACATAAGTTTGTATTAGGTACTGTAATAGAATGCAACTAATATATTTAACATGCTTATTAGCCCAGAAGTTTAATTACTTCAAGAATCTCTTGTTACCTTGTGGAATACAACTGTATATAGTGGGGCTGTGAAACAGGGTAGTGATGGATGTATCCAGAGTTCACCCAGGAGAAAACAAGGTTGATTCAGTTAAGTTTTGGCCACAGAACACACACTTGTTCATACCTGATAGCAATGGCTGTAATAAGTAGGTTTTGCTTTCCCTATTGTGACATAAGCTTGTCAGTGCTACAACACTTGTAAGCTCCTTAGATACTAGATTAATATTGCTAGTAACTAATTTGATGAGCTAAAGCTGATGTTATGGGGTTTGGTAATCTCTTAGTAGAAGTAACTGCTTGACTTCAGGGTGCTTGGAAAACTGTTATATAGGTTGAATTGGTTTTGAGCTCTTCAGCAGTATTGGCAAAGGAAAGCTGATACTAGCCTTGCATTGTGTAATCTTGCTTATATGCAGCATGCTCACTCTTTTATATTTATTTAACTATTTGTGATTCAAAGAATAGACAGAAATGGGTTTGAGCTCTGTTGTCATTTGTATTTCTTAAATAACCACTCAATGGAATGGGGAAAAAAACTGTTTCCATGCTGAATGCCCACTGAGATTTTTGTGAAAACGGATATACTGTGAGCTAATATCTTAATAGGATATCCTGATTTACTGCTTTACTTATGGGAAGAGTAGCTGTGGGTTGTATTTTTACTAAGTGAAATAAATCAAAAAATAAGAGGAGATGTGAAAAACAGAAAAAAAAAATTTTCCTCTCAAGCTCAAAACTCTTCCTTAATGAAACTCTGTGTTTATTCACACTTGTACTAGAACAGGATAGGAAAAACTCTCCATAAAAGATGGAAAGGATAGCATTCATCATTCTCACTCAAGAGACCATAATGTAAAAATACACCGTTCCTATAACCATGTAAGTTTCTAAAAACTCATTTAGTTTCACATACTTTGAATAGAATGCTCGTAAGACTTTCAGAGAATGCTTTTCTCATGTCTTTCTGAAGCCAATAGAATGATACCTTGGTCTAGCATTTAGTTGTTCCCCTCACTGCTGATGGTATTCTGGTCTTCAGTAGGTCAAGGGAGGTGATCTTCGCCTTCTTCTTGGCAATGGTGAGGCTACACCTGCAGTGCTGTGTCCAGTTCTGTACTCCTCAGTACAAGAGAGGCATGGACATACTCAAGAGAGCACATTAGAGTGCCGTGAAGATTAAGGGACTGGCGAATGTCTTCTATGAGGAAAGGCTGAGGGAGCTGTGATTGTTCAGCTTGGAGGAGAAAGCTTTGGGTGGTGGAAATCTCATCTGTGTATATAAATACCTGAAGGGAAGAGGTAAACAGGATGGAGCCAGACTCTTCTGATTGGTACCCCGTGAGGATAAGAGACAACGGGTACAAACTGAAATACAGGAGGTTTTGTCTGAACATCAGGAAGCACTTTATTGTGAAGATTGTTGAGCACTGGCAGAGGTTGCCCAGAAAGGTGGTGGCATCTCCATACTTAGAAATATTCAAAAGCATTTTGGACATGGTCTTGTACAGTCAGCTTTAGGTGATCCTGCTGCAGGGGGGACTTTAGACCAGATGACCTCTAGAGGTCGCTTCCAACCTCAGCCAGTCTGTGATTCTGTGATTCACGTTCAGTTTGAATGTCTCTCTACAAAGCTCTGACTAACAGACATTTATTGAACAAAAGCCAGTTATGGCAATGGGTTTCCTGCAGCAGTTTCAAGACTGTAGAATTAGTTCTTATGCAGCTTTTGATTTTCACACATGTGGTGTAATTATTCCTAATTTTTGACCACTACAGTTGGATAAAATATTCAGGAAATGCACAAAATACTGCGATTCTCAAGGCCAAGAATTATAAGCTAACCAACTGAATAAAAATACTTGTACTATCTGTCACAGAAGGCAGAATAATACAGAAGACATTTATGTTAATGAAGTTTCAGGATAGGCGTCAGAATTATTCAGACACTAAAGGACTTGATAATAGGCCAACATAAACAGAAGCATCTGTCTTTCTGAAGTGCTGGCTGATTAAGAAAATTACTGCATGTGTTTAACTAAGCTTTTATACTAACCTTAGGTTAGTGGTGAGGATTAAAGGCTTTGTAATTTTTTTGATGGAGAATTTTTAATTTCATCTTTGTAGAAAGGCACTTAAACAAACACTTTCATTTACATGTTGGGCTTGAATATGATTACTAAAACTGGAAGCTGAAATGTGTAAGTAGCTGTAACTAATGGGGAGAAACGATAATACAAGAACTGTTGGAGGGCTTCTTTGCCTCCTGCTGATCCACCTGCATAGAAAAGGTTCTCTGAGCACCTAATTCATTGGGGTTTAGTGTCACTTGGAATACTGGAGCAGCCATTGCATTGTGCAGAGGCCAATATTTTCAGGAGACAAACTCCTCTTCCGCAGTTTTCTAGAGCAAGTACAGGTGTTTGGCATCTCTCCTGAAAGTGAATGAAGTCACTAGATTCTGGTAAGCTTTGCACTACCACAAAAAGGCATATGCTTGTCTATTTTTAGAAACAAGTGCAATAATAAAAGTTTTGTGAAGTAAAGACTGCAGTAATATTACATGGACTCTAAATTGCTTTCATGCATGAACTAAATAAAGTGCTAAAAGGGTATAAGAAATACTCCCTATCCCAAAATCCAGTTGCTGAGACCATGTTTTAATGTGTTTGCAAAGAAGTTACATGGCATGTTCTACCTTATTGTTGAGAGGCTTGCAGTTTACCAGTGTAATACTGTGAGCATTTACTTCTAGGGAAATAGTTTGCTTCATGTGTACTGCAGCCTGGCTTACAAGAGGGTAGAGTCTCAGAGAACCCAGTGGGACTGGGTCTGCTGCCATAGAGCAAACTGAAGGAATGTCACATTTATTTTTTGTTGTTGCTTTGTCCAACAGCCAACAGATCAGAAAAGAGCTGGTTGAGTGAATGCCCAATTTAAGCAAGTTACTCCTTTGCCATGGACTTTTCTGGTTTCAGGTAGAGGAAACAAACCAACCTCCAGAGAAATAGCTATTAATGCTTCCAGAAATTAATAGGTAGCAAAACCCCATTGAGTAATGTCACCCTTCTCACTTAATATCATTCCATCCAGGAAAGAGTAGAGAAGACAGCGTATCTACAAAGTTGGAGTACTGTTAAAAAAACAGAGGCTTGCATTTTGGGTGGGCCATCAGAACTGATTTTGATTTCTTTCTGCTTGCGCTAGGCGCTTCCCTCAAATCAGTACAGTTCCTGTAGGGAGAAATCTTAGTCCTTGGAGAATTAATTGAATAAGCTCACCTGAGAAATTCCTTTACATGAGTTTTAAAAAGTTTACAAATTACGGGTTATGTCTCATCTACATTATGGTGAATGAATAGAAATCCATTAGGGAAAATCGATTTGTTAATTCCACAAAGTGCATCTTCAATAATGAATATTGTTCTCTTCTGTCAGGGTTGTGTTTACAAGCAATTGAAACTCGATAGCAACTAAGTCTAGGCAGAGATCTTTCCCAGACCAAAGTTCAGGAGATGAAGAAAGCTACTTGTACTTCTGAAGGGTTGTTAGATGTCTTAGAATTTTCTCCTGTTTGTTGTTCTCCCTTATAATGATTGCTGTTTTGTTTTGACAACAGTATTTTCTGTAGATCAACTTAATAGGCACACAACTGTGATTAGGAAGAAATTCCAGCTCATTGTTTTCACCTCCTTAGCTGTTTAATGAACCAGCACTTCCCTCCTGTAAGTTTAATGGATTACTCTGCAACTAAATGAAGCTCATCCACAAAGAGAAGCAGATAGAGGAATTACTGATAATTTCATCAAAGAAAGTTGTCAACTCATCTTGTCAAGTTCGTGAGATGTCTGTAAAGTTGACACATTTATTTTATTTTACAGGTTTATTACTCAACTAGGTTTTGGTTTAGGTATGTACTTTTATAGGTATAAGATACGTTTAAGAATACTGTGCTCATTTCAGGGCAAGGTTATTCTGTAGTCCGTGTGTTAAGCAGGGGGACAATAGTCAACCTCCCCATTTCCAGAGGAGCAGAAGGGAGGAAGACATTTGTTTCAACCAAATTACCCATTCCTTTAAGGGATCGGGAATTTACTGAAATTTTGAAGGAGGTACAGTTTTTTTCAGGATAACCATGAAAAGAAGGAATTACAGTTTTTACTAACCTTGTGAGTTGTGGAAAACACCAGAGTTCCTGGGTCCTGCATCTGCATCACAGCCAAAGACACATCTTTCTAGTCCATGCGTGGGATTTTTCATATGTCTGTGTGGTTGCTTCAGGTCAGAATACATTCTTGCCTTAAATTTCTGTTGGTTAAAATTCCATTTTCTATTTGAGTAAACAGGTAACAGTTTGGGTCATAGATGAACAGCTGTTGTTAATAACTCTCAAAGTAAGAAAGTCAGCTAAGTATTGTATAAGAAATAATGTTTCAGGAATGACTTAAAGAAAAAGAGGAGGGTTAAATTCTCTCAGCAGGAATTAGTTCAAAGACATCAATGAATACTGCAATACCTTTTTTAAGAGAAAATAAAAGCAAGGCAATTTGAAAAAAAAAAAACAACCCAACCCCAAACCTGTGAAAATGGGTCTTTTTTGCATCTTCCTAATTCTTTTAGTTATCTGTGTGTGCATATATGTGATACGCCTTTGTGTGTGTATATAGATATATCTGTGTTTGAACATTTATTAGCATATTCATATACATATGTCCCTATAACAGACCCTTCTCTTTAAAATTACGAAGTTTCTTGCTCTGAAAACCCATACAACTGAAGTAATGAACTTACTTTTTGCAGGAAATATCTTCTACTAAAGATTCATAATTAATATGGAGACACCAATATTTAAGCAGTAGTAGTGGTATTTTCAGGTGGAGTGTGCATCAGTTATATTTTCAGATGGACTGTTGCATCACAATAGTGCATGGGTACAATACAAATGTATATGATCACAAATAAATATATTAGCAACTTCATATTATTATCTCAGAGTAGTGATTTAGAGACTCCATATCGGTTGAAGGACTGGCTTCTTTTCAGTGAGAAAAAGTTAGGATTTTATCAAGCCATTTCTGGGTGGCAAAATGAATTTGGATGTTTAAAGATCAAGCTTCCCAGAGCATAAGCACAAATACCATTATAGCAACCAATCCAGAGGTATTTCTTTGCTTCCTGTTGCAGCAATCGTTTAATTATAAATTGAAATTAATTTTAAATAAAGATGTTTTTCTAATTTAGTGGTTTGTTTGTTTAAGGAGTTCAAACAACTGTCACAAGCTAAAAGATATTCTAATACCTTGAAGTTCAGTTGTATCTTTCATTTTGTCTGTCTGGAGCCCTGAAAGAACTACCTACCTGAAAGAAGGACCTACCTCCCAGACAATGTATGACATTGAGTGGTATATTACTCCCTATTATAAAAGCAGAGAGTAGAACAGACAATCCCAGTTAAGAGTTGAGAAATGAGGAAGCATCCAAGATTTAGTGAAAAAACAGTTTAGTTTGGATTTTTTTTCCTTTTTTTTTACATATTTGTACTATGTTAAATAAAAGTTTTTGTCACTAAGCTAGTTATTTACCTTATTTTATATGAAAATTGTTACTTGCTCTGTGCCATGTTCTACATGTGGTAGAAATTTTCTTTGTTATAAATTAACAACTGAGGGGAGCAATGGGTCAAGAACTCTTGTTTTTTATTACTGAATGTCTTGGTAATTGGTCAAGATGCTGTTGTTTGTGAAGCACTGTGGTTTTGTTCCCTTTTTGTGTTCTATGGCCCAATTTAAGTGAATATAGAGCTTGGCTACTTATTTACAGGATAAGAATCTTATTTTACTGTTTTCATAGAATCACAGAATGGTTTGGGTTGGAAGGGACCTTAAAGATCACCTAGTTCCAACCACACTGCCATGGCCAGGGACACCTTCCACTAGACCAGGTGTCTCAAAGCCCTATCCAGCCTGGCCTTGAACACTGCCAAGGATGGGGCAGCCACAATTTCTCTGAAAAAAACTGTTCCAATGGCTCACAGTAGTGAAGAACTTTTTCCTAATGTCTTGCCTAAGTCTACCCTCTTAAAGCTTAAAGCTATAGTGCCTTGTCCTGTCACTACATCCCTTTGTAAAAAGCCCCTTTACAGCTTTCTTGTAGGCCCCCTTTAGCTACTGGAGGGCTGCTATTACGTCTCTTCTGAGCCTTCTGTTCTCCAGGCTGAATAAGTTCAGCTCTCTTAGCCTGGGTTCATAGAAGTGCTCCAGCTGTTGGGGCATCTTCACGGCCTTCCTCTGTACTTGCTCCAGCAGGTCCACATCCCTCTTGTGATGGGTGCCCCAGAGGTGAATGCAGTACTGCAGGTAGGGTCTCATGAGAGCAGAGTACAGGGTCAAGATCACAGAATCATAGAATAGTTAGGGATGGAAAGGACCTTAAGATCATCTAGTTCCAGCCCCCCTGCCATGGGCAGGGACACTTCACACTAAACCATGTCACCCAAGGCTCTGTCCAACCTGTCCTTGAACACTGCCAGGGATGGAGCATTCACAACCTCCCTGGGCAACCCATTCCAGTGCCTCATCACCCTACCAGGAAAGAATTTCCTCCTTATATCCAATCTAAACTTCCCCCTTTTAAGTTTTAACCCATTACCCCTTGTCCTGTCACTACAGTCCCTAATAAAGAGTTCCTCCCCAGCATGCCTATAGGCCCCCTTCAGATTCTGAAAGGCTGCTATGAGGTCTTCACGCAGCCTTCTCTTCTGCAGGCTGAACAGTCCCAACTTTCTCAGCCCGTCTTCATACGGCAGGTGCTCCAGTCCCCTGATCATCCTCGTGGCCCTCCTCTGGACTTGTTCCAACAGATCCATGTTCTTTTTATGTTGAGGGCACCAGAACTGCATGCAGTACTCCAAGTGAGGTCTCACAAGAGCAGAGTAGAGGGGCAGGATCACCTTCTTCGACCTGCTGGCTACGCTCCTCTTGATGCAGCCCAGGATACAGTTGGCTTTCTGGGCTGCAAGCGCACACTGCCGGTTCATGTTAAGTTTCTCATTAACTAGCACCCCCAAGTATTTCTCCTCAGGGCTGCTCTCAGTCCATTCTCCCTCAGCCTGTGCTTGGGATTGCCCTGGCACAGGTGCAGGACCTTCCACTGGGCCTTGTTGAACTCGAGCTTCACACAGACGCACCTCCCTAGCCTGTCAAGGTCCCATCTCTTCCCTCCAGCGGTTTGATTGCTTTGTGTAATTTAGGATTGACTATACAGGCATTATGGCCATTACAGCTACATGGAACTAGAAAAAAATAAAGCAAAAGTTCAGTTAGTATATGTGTGTTCCTCTAAAGACATATTTTTATATAGAAGTGTGTATATATACATATGTTTATATTTTCATCAATGTATAAAAAAAAGTATAATCTCAACCTGGTCATTATCCCAAGTCTGTGTGTCCCCATCTTGACTTTATGTCCTTGAACTAGGCCTCATTTTCCTGAATGAGGAAATGAGTCTTCTATTGTAGTTTTGAGAACCAAAAAGATACTGCTTCCTTTCTTGAACTCTACTGGCTGAAACTCTTAGATATCACTACTCAAAAAGAGTTATAGTGTGAGCAATGTACAGTTTATGCAATTTTAAAGATTACTTAGTAAAGCTATGGTGTGTATTCTCTCACACACTAATGAATTTCTAATGACTATCCACAATCATACAAAGAAATAATTTCCTTACTAAGATAATCTTATTTTATGTCCCCGCATTTTCTTTACATGAGCCATTACTGTGCTTTTCATGTTTCAACCTTCTTCCACCTTTTTAAAAGGCCTTTTTAATTTTCCTGCTCCTTTTTCCTGATCTTATGAGACATTCTGTACCTGAGCATTTTTGGCAGCTCACGAGCAAGCTTTCCCTGTCTGCAGAGAGTCTGTTTTGGCTCATCCTACTTCCACGGTGCAGCTGGGCATGCTAGATTGAATTTTTCTGCTTCATACTTGCCAGCTGCTAGGCCTTAATCTTTTTCTAAAACCAAGAATTATCAAACAACTCCTCAACTTTTTCTTTCATTACCGTAGCAGAGGCCCATATGGCAGATTTACATAGGAAGACAAAACAAAGCAATTCTGCAATTATCCTCAAAGCAAAGGCTTCTGTGTTGAATCAGGCAGTCCCACTGCACAGATTTTGGTGGAGCAGCCTTGTGTGTCTTTCTGTCGAAGCAGTAGACTAAACTGGGCACTAACTGAGATCACTGAATTTTAGTCTGGATTTTAGCATTGGATGCCTGTGTCTTATGGTTAGTTATTTCACTTTTTCCAGTTTAGGTTGAAAGGCTGCCAGAATGAGGACTGTCTTTTCCTGTGTTGCCATATTTGCACAATGAAGTTACAGTAGGTTCCAAACATGCAGCATTACTTCAGCATCACTTCAGCATCAGAAGTTTGCTTCAGTCACTGATATATTCATGATCTAAACACAGTCTTAGCTGCTTCCATGTGTTGGAGGACATCTCAAACATTTTCAGCTCAGCTTTTGAGTTTTCATTTACTCTGTTTTACAGTGAAAGGGATGAGAAGGCCTTCAAACTGAAGTTATATAATGACTGTACTCTGTCCCCTAGAAGGACATCACATCCTTGATTTGAGGTGAAGCTGCAGCAAACCAACGAGTTCTTTCACTTCTGAGAGATGAGAGTTGACAGATACCACTTTAAATGCATATGTTATTACGCTAGACTGAGTTGAGGTAACAAAGGTGACAGGAGTATAGAATGATTGAATTCTAATCTGAATTTCTAGGGAAACATTAATTATAAAACTTTATTACTTTGCCACTTCTTTAACTGTACACAGATTTTGGTTTGAGGGTGGATTCTGCAGCAGCAGGAAATCAGAAATACAAAGGTGTAAGTAGTTCAGCTCTGTTAATACTGGTCTAATAGCCAAAACTGCATTTCCCACCAGTTATCTCCCTGATGCAGTCTCGAAAACAATTTTTAATGTTTTGACCTGATCACTTAATATAATGGGTAAAATTTTCCCATGGATTCTTCTCAGTGTTACTGTAAATCTGAACTTGACATGAATCACACAGACACTACCGATGGAAAAGCCAGCAGAAAAGAATTGCCTTAGTGAAGCGTATATTTTGCCATTTATATCAAACATTTGTCAGCAGGCAGATGAGAAGAACAAAAAAGGAGTGAACTAAAAGTGAAATATGCCTACAACATATCACTTCTCTTCAAGTGCTTTGTTTTCCCTCTTACTTTATTGTGGCATATGTGTTTGTTTGCTCTCTTGATTACTGAATTATATCCCAATATTTTTCTTTCAGAATCAGGAATAGAGGCCATTGATCCTTTAAACAAGATTGTTTCCTAGTCTTTTATGTTTGATTTCAGATTTGTTTGTTAAAGCAATGTCTATTAAACAAGACATCGACCCTTGTGAATGTTGTGTGTGTGTGAGGGGAGTCATTAGTGATTGTTTCTGTCCTCTTTCTGCTTTGCAATTCAACCTTGGAAGTCACTCAACAGGCCCTTCCCAAGTGTTTAGTTGCTCATAGAAGGTAAATAATGGGAAATAGTATAAGTAAATGACTGAATAGTACCTGGTGCTGGAAATGTGATTTGTATGGTGGTTTTCATCTTGGCAAGCTGCCACCATTTTATCAGTGGGTTGGATCCCCAGGTGACTCTGAACGGGTTTATGTGTTACATTAGTGATATACAGTAATTACCTACCTGCTGTGAATTGACTTTGTGAGCCATTGTTTCAATTGGGTAGACCACCCTATTACCAGCTTGCAGTGGTACAGGGCATGTTTTGCAGTACACAGTGGCTTGTACAAAAGGCAATGTAATCTCACAAAGCTACTGAGTTTAAACCAGCCCCTCTCTACTCTCTTACCTCAGTAAACTAGTTAGAAACAAAAGCTTAAGAAATGGTATTTGGAGGAGGGAAAGAAATCCATGGTATTTCCAGTATTTTATCTACAGGTGAACTGAGGAGTTGAGAGGATGACTTAGATCCCTCTTGCATTTGCCTGTGGCAAAAGCCACAGAATACAGTGTCTCTTTAGAAGATTTTGGAAATTTTTTTGATGCTGTTTTAAGTTTCTGCTCTCTGGAGTATTGTGTATTAGAGGAAAACTGCTTAAAGTATGTTTAGCTTGGGGCAGAAATTTTTAGATCTGTAATATTATCAGAAAAGTATCAGAAATGATGATACTGTGGGATGGAAAGTTGCACTTTTAGTCAGCCACAATTTCACATTTTGATTTGCAACTTCTGTAGTTTCAAGTTATAAAATTAAAAATAATGGCATGTCTTTGATACAGAAACATACAAATCAATAGGAAGGAAAGAGTGCATGAGGGGGACTAAACTCCTTTTCCCTGGTGAATTGTTCAAGAGACAACAATGATTAGACAAGCCAGTATATTGCAGAGAACTTTGCATTTCAATTCATGCCACTGAAACAATCAGCCCTGGTTGCAGACTTCAGAGAAGGAACTGGCATCCAGAGCTCCAGCAATTCATGGTCTTCTGCAGTTTTTTTCAGGTGTGGTAAGACTTCATGCTGCTTGTTCAGGCTGAAGGTATGCTGATGGCAATGTTTTGTTCTAAAGCATTAGTGCAGTTTTGCAGAACATACCTTGCTTGTCTGTTAGTTGCCTATCTGTTCATTCAGCTCAAAAAGGTATGGATGCATGCAAACTACTTTCCTTTGGAGAAACAAGAGTTAGAAATTCCTGCCCAGGTGAAGACTACATGCATCCCTGTGCCCACTGGCATAAGAAAGTTCTGAATCAGCAATTGTGTCATATCACAAAGTCCTCCAGCACGTACTAAGCATTCACATGCCAGCTGGATGTTTTAGTGCTGTCAACAGCTCTTTAAAGAGCTGTTTGTGCTACAGAAAAAAAGCTGAATCTACTTTCATATTTGCTATCAGATACCAGTGCTGAGTTCTTTGTGACTCTGCTGCTTTTTGCCTCTCCTGCTCTAGTTTGGTGCATTTTTTCTCTTTAAACCTCAAATAATAATTTTTGGCTTTCTTACTTGCTGAAAGAAAGTTTTCAGAATTAATGAGACTGATTAAAAGAAAAAAAAATTGCGTAATTTTCTCACTCCCATTTTTCTTCTCTCTGGTTCTTTTTTTTTTCCCCCTGTTTTCCAGTGAAAGGAATTATGTCTATAGCCTCAGCACTTCTAAGCTAATGCTAATCGTTTTAAGAAAAAGCAGGTTATCATGACATCCTGCTTTCTGGCAATGGCCAGAACTGTCATTTTGCTGTCTGTGGAGTCTTGGCTGCATGTGCACTTAACAACTAAAATCTTAAAAAATCCCCAAACTCTGTATTAGTAGTGACTCATTGCTTCACCTCAGTCCAAAATAACCTTCAGTTTATGTGAAGCAGCAGGCACTGTGTCCTTGTTTGCAAGTTATACAAGTTTTATGTGAGCTGTACCATGACCTTACTAGCTAATGAAAATATGTAATTAAAAATAGACAGAAAAGTCAGAAAGGAGAAGGAACTTAAGAATGGCAATGCTATTTGAGACCACATGTCCTTTTCTCCCCTCGTTGTCCTTGTTCCCTACCCATCTGGTTGATATATAATCTCTATGTTGCTATTCTCTTTGTATGAAAAGGCTCATTTCTACCTACAGCTTAGGAATAGGTTTATTTTAATTATGGTCCTATCTCAGGAGTTCTTGAGATGTCTCCATATCCCTTTATTTCTATTATTCTGTGAAATTTGAGTATAACAGTCTTGTCTAGGACCTCAGGAGGAAAGTGAGCTCTTATAGCATGTGGGAAAGACCAGTCACTGTGGCAGCCTATTTCCACTGCCCAGCAGCAAAACCCCGTATTTTAAAATAGCTGGGCTGCCACCTCTTTCCTTCCAGTGGCCTTGGAACACCTGGTGGATGCAGCCCTGCTGGGAACCTGTATGTCACATTCCCTGTTTTCTAAGCAAGGTGTAAAATTGCTTGTTGCTCAGATTAGAGAATGCCCATAGGGAACTTGAATGCTGAAGACGAAACACGTAGCAAGTTTTATACATATAGAGAATTAGAGAATAGGGCAGGTATTCTTTCAATTGGATTTTTGCAACTAATAGCATGTTGTGTCAAAGAAAATTGCTTGTGACTGTTTGCTGTTAGAACATCTACTGGGGAAGGTCAACTTTAAAGCAGTAAACATCCTTTATGAAAAAAGAAAGGAATCAGTGATGTGGCTCTGAACTGGTGCAAGAGCAGATGAGTAGGAGATAAATAATGCTTACATAGGGTATGCTGGTGAATAGCATGGAACAGTCTGTAATAAATGACCTGGCATACAAATATTACTGCAGAAATCTAGATAAGGTTCAGTACAGTGCCTAAAAATGTGTCTTCTGCTGCAATTATGTTATTTGATCTGTTAAGGATGCTGGACTTTGGTGGATATGTTAGTTGACTTTAAGACTAATGGCCAGTGTTCATACAGAGTCATAAGCCAGTCTGTACTTTCACCACTCAAAAACCTTGTGACAGATAACAACCAAGTGGCATCAGATGCCAAACAAGAACAGATATCACTCTAGTAAGCTAAGGAAAAAAAAAAAAACATAAATCACATCAAAAATATTATGGTGGCTTGTCTTCTTCTGTAAGAAGGTGCAGGAGTCTGGTTACTGCTCCTGAATATCAAGTACAGT
Source organism: Neopsephotus bourkii (assembly GCF_033783945.1). Taxonomy (NCBI): domain Eukaryota; kingdom Metazoa; phylum Chordata; class Aves; order Psittaciformes; family Psittacidae; genus Neopsephotus; species Neopsephotus bourkii. The sequence goes on along the minus strand of NW_026902109.1, from coordinate 10,677,674 downwards.
AAAACAGGAAGAAACTCTTCTAATTTCCTTGTGTTGGGCAAAAGACCAGACCTCTCCCAGACACATTTGCAAGTTATGCACCAACAGCAACATGGAGTTACCTAATTGATGGCAAATGCTGTGCATCTAGAGACAAACAAGCATGTCTGTCAGGAAAGAAACATCACCTTAACACAAATTGCTGCCTAAATTGCTTTATATTGGCTTGTGTGTTATCAGGCTCATAGAAAAAGCATTTTGAAGTGAGACAAAAAAAAAAAACCAAACCAACCAACCAGCCAAACAAAAAAAACAAAAACAAAAACAAAAAACCCAAAACCCCAACCAACAACCTCAAACCCCAAACAAAAAATGCACCCAAAAATCCCATACAAAAACCACCAAAGCAAAAGACCCAACAAAACCAGGTCTCCAGGATAACTAGAATAAAGGGTCTATAGAGCCAAATTGTTATGGACTCTCCCACTGTGAGGTCTAGAGAAGGATTTAAAAATTCTACAGAAGATATGGTGTCTTCTATAGCACTAGTCAGGAGTCTTCCATGAAGAAGTAATTATTAGGATACTACAGCATAGAAAGACTAAGAGAAGTCTTAGCATAACAGATGATTCTAGTAGAAAGACTCCTGCTTGCTAGTCTGCAGTAATAAAGATTTGTTTAATGTGTATGTTTTGAAGAGGTTTTAATAATGTATTGTCTTTAAATTAAAAAAAATATGTATTTATTTTTAGCCTTTATATTAAAAGCAGATGAAGTATCTTAACTCAGCTGTTCAGGTAAACTGAATATGGGACCATGTACTCCAGTATAAGACTACAGAATAGATCATCCAGTGTGCTAATACACATATAAGCAAATGTAAAAATAAATATAGAAAAAGAAACATATAGAAGTATCTAAAATAAATTGTGTGGTTTTCATATTTCAGGAGTGTTTTTTTCTGTGTAGGTTTACAGTGATACATGTTTTGGAATGTGGGGTTTTTTTTAATACTTATTTGTATGAATTGTATTACAACTAGTGTTTTATCTGAACAGAAATATATTTTGTCTTGCTGCATCATAAATACACATGGAGTTATGAGTGCCACGTGTATATCTATTTATTGGATTGTCACCAAATTTGGAGTGGAAGATACGTTGGGTTTTTTCTAAGCTCAGTTTATGTTAAAAAATCAGTATGATACCAGGTTTACAAATTCAATTTTTCCCCATTTGTAGCTGTTTATGCACAAGTTTCATTTTGCTCCCCCCCCCCCCCCACCTTTTTTTCATCTAAGTGACTGAGTTTAATCTTCATTCACAGATCATGCCTCAATTTCCTCATGCCTCAATGTTCTGATACGTCTCCAAGCCTTGCTTTACTACCTTCTGAGAGGACAATTAATGCTCCTTTGGCTTGTTGTAGCTCAACCCATGACTCTTCTGGTGAACTTTTCTTGTCTATTTTTAGTAGTTTAGGGCTTTTCTATTTGTGCTATCTCATTTGACAGGAGTACTATTTTATAAATTACTTCCTAGGAGATGCTACCTTTGTTCCAGTGCCAGTATCAATGCCCATCCAAGCTGCAGATCACAGGACTTTGCAGGTCAGCAGGTAGTTGTGTTATCAAGTTATAGAGTTACTAAAACCTGCCTGGTTTGCAACAGTAATTCAGAGGAACTGTCAGCAAATGATCAATGGTAAATGTTGCTCTCTAGACTGATCATATTAAGGTCTCATAAGACTGCCCACTGATTCATGACATTATAATATTTATTAAGGCATTCATTTAAGAGCTTTGTTGTAAGATCTCAGTTGTTTCAGTCCTTCACTTACAAGGGAGGATACAACAGTCTCTTTCATCAAAGAGATTGTATTGCTGTGCTAACCTACCTTATGGGACTACAACAGCTCTGGGCTCCAGGTTAGATCTTTAAGAAAATCTATTTTTTCTGTGCTGAAATTCAAGACAGCAGCTCTCAGAATGCAGTGCCAGGATTACCCCCTTCCTTGCATATGAAACTGCATTGTGCCTGCCATCAGGACTTCTCCACATCACAATCTGTTTTCCAGTGACATTTTGATGTCTTTCACCTAGATTCCTGTTTTGTTTTTTCCGCTCTTCATCATCCTTTTTCATCATCATCTTCTTTCCAAGGACATCTGACCTTTTTCTTGGCTCAGCCACTCTGGTTTTACACATTAATTGCCTTGTATGGAAATATCAGACTGAATCCAGCTCATTGTCTGCCTCTAAAGAGGAAGGTGTGATATTTCTGTAAGTTTCCTCTACGTTTTCTTTCTCCCCTGTGTCAAGTATGATTTATTGACTTCTCAAGATGTTATTTTAAGCATGCAGAATACACATAATAGATGTTCATACCAGAGGTTATTCTCATTGCTGTTTGGGTCATGGGCACAACAAGAAGAAAAAGCAGAATGTGGTTATGACTCTGGGGCTTTTGTGTGTTTGATTCAGTGCATGGTTTATAATGACCCAAGAGAAGGTGAATAAAGTGTTGGACGTTAATCCAAGGTCCCCCAATCAGCAGAATATTGATGTGCAGGTAGAGGCTGTGCACCAACCAAACTGTTTCCTATGTTTTGTTAAATGTCATAATCATTCAAAAAATATACAGGATTAAGAGCAATACTAATGAGGCTTACGTATCTATGTGCACTCGGAGGAGGTTGGTGTGAGCTACCTTTCCACCTGTACTGCTCAAGTTCTCTGGACACAACATGTATTGTGAACTGAAGAAAAAAAAATAGGGAAAATTAAGATTGGCATAGACTGCCCATATACATATTCACTAATAAAAATTGAAAAGGCAGGATGCAAAAGTTGGTTGTTGGTACAAAGTGGACATTGTTTACTTTGTCTCAAAAGCAAGAGGGATTGCCCAGAGAAGGTACTCTGAAATGGATTTTGACCCTCTAGAAAGTAGTGTGAAATGGCAAGTTATCAGCATAGTCTAGTTAAAAGGGGAGAGGATTAACAGCATTGTAGAGTATGAAAGCACGCCCTGATGTTGTTATCTGTGTATGTGTGAGAGAACATACATGCTTTCTTATATTCAGGAAGGCGCTAAAAGGGAAGGCTGCTGTGAAGATATGTTGTGTCTATAAGTGCATATTGCTTTATTCTGTGCCAACATACTCTTCTGTATGTCACAATGAAAATTGGGCTCCTTTGAGAGAAAATTTAATATCTTCCTCTAGGCATTTTTCAAATTTGAGTTGCCAAAACCTCCCCTTGCTGAATCTCAATTAACCTCTATTCAGCCTTTTATTAGATTTGTCTTTGTGCATTAGAAAGCTGTTAAATTTGGAGTTAAATGGATTCACTTAGGTGATGTCTTAATGTCATTGCAGACTAGCAGCTTTCTTCGGTGACAGGTTTATGAAGGAAGACACACAGTAGAAGGAAACACTTTTTGATAGTGACAATTGAGAAATGCTTCTGCCTCGGAGTATATTGCAGTCTTACAGCTTCTGTGACTTAGTGGCCAAGCATAGCTCTAAGGAATCCACCTTGACTTCTCAGCAAATTAAATACTAGATTCAGATGTGGATCATTATGCTGGCTTCTGACATTTAAACTCATATGAAATTACCTTATCTGAGTGGACTGAAGCAGTGAAAGGTTTTTTTGCTGTTGTTTTGAGCTTCTGGATTTTTTTTGTGGATTTGGGGTTTTGTTCCTTGTTTGTTTTGGTGTTTTAAATTGTTTTGTTGTGGGGTTTTTTTGCAGTATTTTTTGATTTATTGTTAAGAGATCTGAAGTACAGCCCTTGCAGATATACTATCATGAACTCCATAGCTGATGATAAAATGGACCCCTGAGACTTTGTGTGCCTAGAAGCTTTCTGCTTCCCTGACCGCCTCTTCCTTTTTTCTTTTTTTTCTTTATTTTTTTCCCTTTGCCTAGGTTAACATTTTTCCTCTTTGTCCATTATAAAATTGAGCAAATATGCAGATGAAGCACAAAACCAGTCTGAGCCTTCCGAATGACAGTCTTCCTCTGCTTTGTGTGGATAATCAGGAATGAGAGGAAAGACTATTGCCTTTGTTTTCCAACTTTACTTCCCCTGCAGCTCTAACACTTTTCTTAGATTGACTCTTCTAGTTTGTGGTAAGTGAAAACTGTTCTCCAATTTAGGAAGTGTTGAATTTTAGCAGTTAGGTTTATATGACTAATTCAGGATTTAATTCTCTCTCACATGGGTTCTGGTCAGTCATAATCTCTTATCTCCCTAAGCTTTTTTCCCAACTGCTTCTGTGATTTAACATAATAATCTTGTGGTAAGAGGCCCAGAGGTGTCTAATTATGACTGTAAGCCAGAAGAGTGTTCCATTGATAATTAAATATGTCAGCTTAATACAGAAGGAACAACTTAAACATGTTCAGCCACTAGGAAGTCATTTGAGCTGCCTACTGCATAGGAAAGAAATGTATGTAAAACTTTCTTATGAACCATTAAAATTCCTCACAACTATTATGTCTGGTTTGCAGTAAAATCTTTAAATTTGAAAATCCTTGTTCTTCTATCAAACATATATTCCTGTTTGCTACATCAGCAATCCTTAAGGTCAACAGCAATGTTCACTTTGTTTAGTTACCAGTTTAAGGATGGCTGATGATCCATTTCTGTAAGTTCATTCTCATTATATAACAGAGGAGACAAATATCTGAACATGATGAATTTTGCAGAATCATGGTATTACCCTGGAGACACGGTCACATGCAGCTTCCTGGCATTCTCTCTCGGGGAAAAAAAATGAATAAAAAAAAGTGAAGCAAATACCTAATGTATAGTAAAGTGGCCGTGGTCCAATATAGACCCAAAGTAAAATAATGTCTGGTTTCCTTAAAGGTAGGGAAATGCAAACATAGATCACAGAGCTGTATGTCACTGTTTCTACAATAGAACTTGCTACTAAATAATTATTTTATTGGTGCTGCGCTGATGTAGCACTGTGGGAATGAGTTTCAGCTCTACCTTACATTCAGGCCTCGCACCTCACTGTGCAAGTAGGATTTGTGCTCAATGAGACACCAACACACTAAAATTTATAGGATCACAAAACTGTGTGTCTTTTAGGAGACTCCAACAGGGCTCCAATCCGATCTGCTCTGTACATGTCCAGTTACAGCTGGTTTTTGGGTGCCTTTGTCAATTCAAGTTTTGACTGTCCCCAGGGATTTTTGGGTAGGTAATTCTGTTGGGGTTTTTTCAGTGTTGTTGGTTTTAGGGGGAGAATTTCTCTGACCAATTAAATATGCAGTGGGGAGATATCCATAATCAGTGCCCTGTACCAAATCTGCTCATTTCTTCAGAAATGAGGCTACTGCTCCTACAATGTGCTATACTTCTGGGTATCGGGGGTTCAACAATGGAAAAGTTGTTACTCCTGGGTACTGTTTTGGTGGCCAGAGAAAAAGAGTAAATGTTTGCTAAGGTACTGTGAGAAGTGCTGCCATCACCTTGTCTAGCGACTGCAGCAGGACTGAGGAGATGGTGAAGCTCAGCTCTGTCCTGGGCCACATCCCAGTTCTGGACCCCTGCAGGAAAGCTGCCCTCCTTGACATCCTGTTGGTGCCTAAATGTTTCAGGTTCAGGCATTACCAAGTTTACATTTTACATTGTAGTCACGCTACTGATAGCAAACTTTAGCTGACTAAAACGTATATGACAGCAAACTTAATTGCTGATATAAAACCCCCTTGATTTAAACTAACAAAATTTGTTACCTTTTTTCATGGTTTTGCTGGATATATGATTCTGGATGTATGGTTTTATATTTTGCTGGATATATGATTTGCATGGATATATGATTCTAGCTTCTTAAAAGTTTATCTCAGTCAGTCGCTGATTTTCACCTCTTGAACCTGCCTTGCTTTCTATTTGTGACATGAAAATTAGTTGCCATGGAAATGACTGCAGCAGGAACAGAGGATCTCTTAAACAGGGGACCAAAAAAATATTCCATATATAAGCAGATGGGCTTAGCTGTGAGCAAGGAAGAAAAAATCACCTAAAATCTAAGGTGAAAGAAGTGTGTGCATGTGGGGGTGTGTGTTTAAAAAAGTTTGTCTATATTTTCATTTGCATGCCAGCATCATTTTAAAGCCTTGCTGGTTTCCTAAAGAACTGTATGCATGCATGTGTTTATCTGACATCCTAATTGATAAGGAACTGTATCTCTAGTATCTGTGAGGACTGAGTACCAGCTTTAGTGAGATACATGGTAGAATGAGCTGCACGAGATGAGCAAAGGCCTCTCTATGAAACAGGTGTAAGAAGAAGGGTTCATAGGGTTCCTTTGCTGGTCCAGCCCACATTCCCCAGACACTGTGCAACAACAGCATCTATCTGGTAAGCATGGTGACAAAAGCCTGGAGGGTTGGTTCTGCTTAGCTTTAGTTGCAGTTTTTTCTTTGCCCTAATAAGGATCTGACCTGAAATATGTTAAGACTATTTCTTTTTTTTTTTTTTTTGGACAAGAATGGAATAAAATCTGTGGTGAGACTGTCAGGTTTATGCTGGGATGGCTTTCAGTCACAGCATTGTTGCAAAAATTCTCCTAGATCCATTGGAAAGATCAAATGCAATTTTCATTGTGGAGGATTGCAGCCTTTCTATCAACCTATCTATATCCATACTGATGGGAAACAAAGTTTCTTTGCACATGATGTTAGACAGAATGCTCGGTAGATTCAGCTATAATGTAATTGGTGATAAGGAAACATTCAGGGCAAAGTAAGCTAAACTTCAGATGGTGTAGGGGACAATATTTGGGTCTGTAATTCTTTTACCTAGGTATAGTACAAGTCTGGAAATTTTAAAACATTATTTATAGACGCCCATTATGTTTGTCACTGTGGGACGAAGGGAGGGGGAAGGAGGAGGAAGAAATTGGATCTGTGTTTGCACAGTGACCATGTTGAAACACACAGTTATCTCTTGTTAATAATCAGACCATCTAGTTCTCTGCAAGGTATCCGAAAGGATAACATGCTATCTGGTTTATGTTCTTACTAGATAAAATACTTGTTTCATCAAATCATTTGAATAGGTGTTAGTTTTGACCTTTTCTCATGCAATTATCGCCTATAATGGTCACTGCAAAGCTTCATAGCATGTCCCAAAACTATATGGCTCCACCCATAACCTAGAAGGATGGGCTGTTGTGGTATGGTACAGAAAATGCTACGCTTATCATTACAGAGCTGCTGTCCTGCCATGCTGTGGCATTGGCCTTTGCTAAATATAGATCTAAGCAAATACCTCAGAAAGGTTTTCATGCACAGTCACTGGTATAAAAGAATTTTAAAAAAATTTAGTTCAGATCATTCTTTTTTTGCTTTCTATGAATATTTTAGTGTATGATAAACGTGTATACAGAGCATGAGATTTATGTATGTGGAGAATATTTGCCAAAATCATATTATGAATTTATACAGATGAGTATTTAATCAGATGGTGCAAATTTTAATGCTTATACATCTAAAAGAAAATACAATGCACAATCCAAGTTAAATGTCATTGCTTGATTTTTGCTTTATATACTCTAGATGAAGGGTTCATCAATAGTCCCATCATGAAAGGTTATTTATAGGAATTGTTCTGCAAATAATTAAATTATGAAATATTAGAATATTTTAAACTGCTGAAGGCCAACTATGAATAGAAAAATAATTTGAAACAAATGACTTATTCTAACTAGAAACTGACACAGCAGTGGTCAATGTCATGAGAGTTAATGATTATCTTATCTTTACAGCCACTGCTCTAAATGATCTTGGGCCCATCTGCCTTATCTCTGTCCTCCATCTCTCTTTATTGCTCAGCAGTAAATTTGTGCAACAATACCTTTTGTTTATTTTTAAAATAAATTTTGGTATCAGCACAATTAATTAATTCAAAACTTCAACAAATCAGCCTGCAGTAGGGCACTGTCATAGGTAGGATCATAATATTTAGGGGTAGTGGAAAAATATGTATTGGATATCAACATGTCTTTGGTGGGGTGAGGGACGTGAAAGGCCTCAATGAGGATTCAACTCTTTTGTCAAAGACTGCCAGCTTTGACTGGTTTTATTTGATGATAACAAACAAGAAGTCCACTGTTAGGTAAAATAATGCTTTGCAAAGCATATATATGTATATATTGCTGAAAATAGGAGTTTTACCATCCATTAGAGTCTCTTCAAATTTGTCATCAAAATATTTCTGCAATTTGCTCTGTATCCAGAAATTGCAATACATTGTAACATAGAAGATGCAAAACTCTATTTAAATAAGGGGAAGGCCAATGACAGTTCAAAGGATGAATCTGCTTCTTATACTACTAGTACATACCCTGAGACTCAATGGTCTTCGCAGAAGGCATATATGTGTCCCTCCTACTGCTCCCCAACAGCTCCTCTGCAGCAGCAGCAGCAGTCTTCTGCAGAACTGGTTCAAGTTAAGAGTGCTCATTAACACTCTCACCATTAGGAAGACAGAACCCTTTTTCCATCTTCCACACTGTTGTCCAGTATTTTGAAATGTTCGTGGACATTTTTAATTATTCAAGGTTGTTTTCTTAAAGTCTCATTGTCATGAGTCAAATATCCTAAGAGCATTTCTAGTTTCTTGTAGTAAAATCTTGTGAAATACTTTAAAAAAGTATTTTTGACCAATGTTTTAATTGCTTATTTTCTTGAGAAGCTTGTATGCAGCCTAAGGAAACATTTTATATTGCTTATCACTTCTTTATTTTTGTCCAAACAACTACTATAACGAGTCTGTCATGTTTAAATATCTCAGTTTTTTTCCTACCATTTTTTAGCTATATACATGTGGTTTTCAAAAGAAGTATGAAATTATGAAGTTTATCTTATTATTCCTCAACCTGCAGCTGGTATTTTTGGACACAGCTAAAAGCAGTTCCTTAAAGAGAAAGATTCCACATGCTTCTGTGCTAAATGATGTGATTACAGTATCACAGAAATCACAATATTATGATGACTTAATTGTTTTTATCTTATTTACACGCCTTCTAACTGTCCTTTGTGTGCTGTTAAGAGCAGCCTTCCTACCAGTGTCTGCATCTAGTAGTCAAGACTCCAGTGCTGGTTTTGCATGCCATCAGATCTGTAAGCATCTGAATCCCTTGAGCTGTGGGTTTACATTTTAGCATGAGAAAACTGAACATGTGATTGATGTATTGTAGGCACATACAGAGTGTAAATCAGACTTGTGCTACTACTCTGCAATTACGTTCCTTCCTGGGTGGGTGACTTACACAATGCTCCCGAATGGTGCCCCACAGCTTTTGTTGGCATCAGTTGACGCAAGCATACAGATTTTGGTACTCAAAACACACTTTCTGTCTGTGTGATGAGGTTGAGATGAACGTACAATACCCTGCAGGAAAGAGTGTTAAACGTTTCTCAGCACTCAGCTGTGACTTGGTTTTTCTAATTTAGTGGAAGAGAATTCAGTACTTTTCCATTTTGGAAAAAAGTTTTCTAGGCCTAAACGAAAAGAGATTTTTAGGTCTAAAATGCTAAAGCAAAATCTCAACAACCACAAATGGGATCTCTATGAATGTGGATATTAGGGATATTTATTTAAAAAAAACCCAAACAAAACAAAAGTCATAGACAGTGTGGGTATCAACATACAGCATATATTCAGATTGTCTCTTTTGTTGCATGGCACTAACACAATACCCTAACCAAGAGATCATTTTATAGGACAGCCTTTCTTAGGGGAAAACTTTTGCAAGCTGAAACGGGCATTTCTGACTGAGATGAAAATATTTTGGTTTGCTTGATTTCATGTGGTACCTAGTCTTCATGCTTACTGTGTTCACTGCAAATATGTTCCCTGCCTTCATCATCAGAGAACTCCTAGAAGCATGGTCATAAGCTTTCTCGGTTCTGTCTCCTAAATGGTCAGCTGCCACCTCCAAAACAAAGGCCAGCTGGAAAGGGGTTTTAACTTGATCTTTTTTCACTGATACCTGGACTCCCTGGCAAGCAAGATTTCTGAGCTTTTGGTTTCTCTTTTTATCCTTCAGTACATTCAATTTAAGTTATTCAAAGTACTTTTCTATGCATGCTTAAACTACAAACCACTTCTCCAGGCTGAAATAAGCATAATTTTCTTCTAGGTATTGGCTTCAGCCAACTGAGCCTTGCAGTACTTTCAGCCTTATAGGTTAGATAAAAATGCCATTGGAAGGTCCATTCACAGCAGCTGGATGTGGGTACTGCAGATTTATTTTGAGATTCAGGTTTCAATGAAGGAGAAGCTTTTTCTTCTGAAGCATTTTTAAAGGTCATAAAAATTCTGCCTATGTATAAGAAGAATGGAAACATATTTTCTGTGGTTTTCTAGATGCCCAAGCAAGTAAGGTGCAATAATATTCAGCTAGAAATTTATTAATGCCTCTTGCTGGGAGGTGATTCTTACCCTCTTACTAGAGGTCTTCATTCAACTGATTTCCACAGTACTGGTTTTCAGCATTACCAGTTGTATTTTGCAAAGTGATGATAAAAAGAACTGCTACCTTGCACCATTTACAGGACAGCTTTTGCCCAGCCTGACTGCAAAGTGAAACTAGAAAGAATGTCAGAAGCTATTCCTCGGAACAAGCTTTAGCCAGATGAAGAGGAGGACAGGCTACCAGTTAAGTGACTGTTGTATAGCATACCACCAAACATTTGTTGGCTACTGGTATAGCTGGGTACTTCTCATCTACAGATTGCCACTGTATTCCTGTATTAGCCTCCTGCATTCAGTGATGTTTCTTCTTTTCTATCTCACAGTTAAACTTTTTCTGTTCATTATCCTTCATGTGAACTTTCCTAGCTGTCACCAATTTTTCTTTGCCCTGGCATAGATGAGAGCACCTGCTTTCACAACAGCTGAAAGGTGTATTAAGAGGCTGTTCCCTCCTGTTTTCTGCTGTGCGGTGTTACTTCTGAGCTGAACGGATGTCTGACTATGTGCTAACTTGAACCCAGTCTCTAATAGTAATGATGTTTGCTAGGCTGAAGAACTGGACCTGAGGATTAAGCATATACTGGGGTCATGGCTTGAATGAGAAGCAATAAAGTCACCAAACAACAAAGACATCTGCAGTCCCTTGCAATCATAATATAAACCTGACAGCCATGAGAATCAAGGTCAACACATGAATTTTTTCAAGGGCATGTGTGTTGGAGTGTAAAGTTAGAAGTTTACATAAAAAGGTTTCTCAAAATGGCTGGCCTGATGATTTTATATTTATTTTTTAATGTATGCAGCTACATTTGAGGAGCAAATATTTTATAAAATGCTTTCACATTTAAGTTTGAAAAATTTTAAGAAGATTTTGAAGCTGAAGATCTCAACAGTATGCTTCCAGTACTTAAGTATAACATTCTGGACTGTTAAAAGTGAAAGACTCACTAAACAAGTAAAGCTGATGTCCAATATCACATAGCAAAGGTATAAAGCAGAACTGCATGAAAAGTTGTTTGACAGCCTACAAGCATGTGACATGATTCTGATATTATGAATTTCAAAGAAAAGTAAAAATGTAGACTAAAATCCCAATAATTTAAATTCAGAATCTAGAAATGAGCAGCAGCTTACTATCAAGCATTTCAGAAGTCTAAACTGTAGTAATTTAAAATAGTTTTGATAATTAAAAAATAGCTGTATTTCATAACATAGTATTTTCACTTGGTTTGTCATTTGTTCATAAGTCAGCATGAGTTTAAATGAGATTTAGGAATAAGGCTACTAAATCACAAGAGTGTTGTTAAAGTATAATTTTTTAAAAAGCCAAAACAGCACTGTGCTTGGACTTGTTAAAGCCTTTTGTGTGTGAATGTTTCCATCCCGCAAAATGAACTTTGCACTTTCCCTGCTTTTTGAAGGGATGCCTTTCCTGCTTCCAAACACAGTGGGATCAAGATGTGAGTCTGTGAGGTTCATGAAGCTGGACTAGTGCTTGTTGCTTGGTTATAACAAAACTGGAGCATTTAAGCAATGAATAACAAATGATAGAAGTGTTAAGGATGACAGAAGTCCATCCTTAGGATTTTATACTGTATGGAAAGACTGGAAATTAACTGCTAATTTGCCATCATTTAATGCAACTGGAGAGGTGGAAGGTAGAGGGATGGGAGGGCAGGCAGCTTGGCAATTAGCAGGAGCTAATAATGGATTCTCAGGAATTGAATATGTTTGGTTTTATCTTGATGCAGAAGGTTCTGCCGCAGTTACATGAGATAATGGCTTCTCCGTAATTACTGGTGGGAAACCCTGTTACAAATGCAGCTGCAAATGCCGAAAATGATGTATACCTCTACCACACTGCTCCCCGTACCTCACCCTGTAGAGCTATACTTCAGCTTTTGCGTAACAAGATGCAAGCAAGCCAACAAGCTCATATTTTATTATTTTTTTGTGATAAGAGAAAAAGGCATCCTGACTGCTTTCTTCCTTTTTCCTTTTCTTTGTTGTTGTTGTTGTGTAGCCCTGCTCTCTCAGCTGTGATAGTGAGTCTGACCCTTAATCCACTCACAGAAGAAATGGTTCACTAGGCCAGTCTCTCTTTCAGTCTGTGACAATCTGTCTGCAGGGGTGAGAAAGCAGTTCATTCTCTGTTCTTGTTCTCACTGGTCAAAGCTCTTGACAAGATATCAGTGTCTACTGTGATAGAAGTTCTTAACCTTTTTGTGATTTGAATATCTTACTTGGAAAAGGGCCCTAAGCTTGTTGAAATAACTTCACACAGACTCTGAAAGAGGCTTGAGATTTTAAGACCAATCAGTAAACAGCATTGGCTTTGAAGCACAGCCTTTATTCTCTTAGCTCTAGTCAATTCAAACTGTGGTATCATCTCTGCCACTGTTCAGCTGTATTTCGGGTTTGCTTTGATGCTTTCACAGGGCAGACATAGCCTTAGTTTTGTCTGTGACAGTCAACAATAAATGTCTATGAAGTTTAGTAGCGTGATACAAAAGGCATGGTGTATATACTGCTTCCTACCATTTTTTATAAAAATGAAAAATATAAAAATAGTATGCTGTAGGATAAGCTTTTTGCTGAGTATGCTGCTGAAGAGCTGGAGAGGACATTCTGTGCTATGTGGAAAAGGAGTTATTGGATTTCTGTCCTGTAGCCTGTACATCCATCAATAAGCTTTCATCTTCTGCTTTACCCCTACCTCAGTGCAGCAGCAAAATATAGTATTTTGAAGTTTCACCAGATTTAGTTGTCTTCAGTGGGTTTTTTCCTTTCTGCAGCAGTGGATTGCAAGGAAATGAGACATCATTGGCCAAATACCTGCTCTACTAGTCTAGAACAGCAGCTGGGCAAGAGTTGTGGTTAGCAGTCTCTCTATCACACACACATAGTATTTCCTTGCTCTATGAAAGATTATTGTATGGGCTGAGAAGCCGAACAGATGAAAATTACTATGGCTTATTACAGTTTTGACTTTTTAACCATTCTAGAAAAGTCTAAGAAGGGAATACAGATTGGGAAAATTGCAGCAACTATATACAAGTGTTTAAAAGGATGACAGTGGTTTTTTTTGATCACTTACTGTGTCAGATATGTCTCTTGGCAGAATAGGAGGAGCTTCTCAAAGTATCTTAAGTTCAAGTATAATATACAGCCTCTAATTCTTTATGCTACGCAAACATAATGTGTGCTTTGGGTTATGACAGTAAATAAAATACTTGCTGTATTCTTAAAGTGTAGTAGTGTAGAATTAAGTGTGATGAATTAGGGAAATAAAAATAATCATTTTGTTTCTTCTCCTAATAATAAGACCTCATGAAAATCTCCCTCAGGAAAGAAAAAGATTTTATTTTTTTTGCTATCACTTTCCCAAGCATAACCTTGTGAAGGTGACTCATTTTAGAGTCTCCATCATTTAGGGAACCATGGTATCTGTAAGGCCTCTTGGTAGTGTCTGTTCACCAGCAGCAGAAATGCATTTCTTTTCTTGCTTAGACACTCCATTGAGTTCAATTCTCCAGGCACAGTTATCTAAATATTTTTTTGTTCCCAGTCTAAATGCATTATGCAAAGAATTCATTTCATAAAAACATAACAAATGTTTGTGTAGATTTTTATTTTTTTAAACAGTCCCAAACACGATAGTTCAGGACGCTAGTGTAATTTTAAGAGCTTAAAAAGCAGCAGCTACAGTATAATAGGATTTGGGGTTTATGCAAATAAAACCATTATGCCCATTATTGGTGCATAACAGAGTAGAAAGACCTCTGCACTTACGGGTAATATGACAAGTGCTTTATTTATGGCAACTCTTACAATTTTCTCCCAGCATTTTCTTGCAGTATCATGTGGTCTCCAAAAGGCAAAAGTTTATGTTGCTGGGAAGAGCTCTCAATATATTAATAAGAAGCTGGACAAATTACTTGTGCAAAACAAATGTTCTCAGATTTTGTTTTGTTGCCTTTTAGCTCTCCAGCAGTTCAATATATTCTTGACATTATGAAGGATTGCACTCCAGTAAAACATAAGCATGGAAGATGGGAAAGTTCTCTGACTGTATGATTAAACTGATCTTAAACTTTACAAGTACAGTGTGCCTGAAGTAAACAAAAAAGACATTGCCATGGGTCAGACGGCAGTCCTCCATTCATTCTCCTTCTGAACCTGGCAGTAGAGTACATGAGTTTTGTAGAGGTCTGTTCAAATGCTCCAATAACCTGAACACCTTATCTTCATCTATATTTGTCATCTTATCACTCAGTTTTTTGCATTCTACAGGCAATGTCCTAAGGCATATGAAAGCTGAGTGATCTCCTAAGTCTGCAAAAGAGCAGATATGATCCTTGGCCCTGGAAAGCTGAAGGAGTATCTTGATCATCCTTTGGTTCTACATAGTCTGGCTTGTAACCTTGCATATTTAGTGATACCATGCTTTCGATAATTCAGTTCCTTACAATTACAATAAGGAAAATGCAAAACAGCTTCAGGCTAAAGTGTGCCTGAAGCTTATCCACAAAAGGCTGCATTATACTGACTCTAAGAACCAGAATCTGCAATCAGATTTGTATACAAGTTGCCTAAGCTCCATTCCAAAGTCCACTTGTACACTTTTGTCATTTGGATTGACTGCTGATTTGGAGAGACACCCTGGAATTCCAGTGTGAATTCCAATTCACATGGGAAAACTTGTGTTCCCATTTCTCTCTAACATAGTTTTCATTCATGTTCTGATTTAAAATCATAAAGTGATCAAATACTTCTTAATATCACACTTTTAAATGCTTTTTCATTTGTAGGCATATAAACTTGCACGTATGGAGTCCAATTGAAATACTCATTGAAAGCACCTTCCCATAAGAATTAAACCTCTAAACAGTACCCTAATGCTGCCTGTAAAAATAAGGATTTGCTAGGCTAATTTCCTTGATCAAATTGATACAACTACTGGAATGCAATTAATATTTGATCTATGAACTTGAGTATGTATTATTTAATCCCTGTCCTGCATTATTACTGTACTCTTTTTTTTTTTTCTCAATAAGCACCCTTGTGAGGTGGGCTGATGCCAACCTCATGAACTTTAACCATGCCAAGTGCAAGGTCCTACACCTGGGCCGGAGCAATCCCAGGCACAGCTACAGGCTGGGCAGAGAAGAGATTCAGAGCAGCCCTGCAGAGAAGGACTTGGGGCAGTGGTTGATGAGAAAATGAGCATGATCCAGCTTCAGTGTGTGTTTGCAGCCCAGAAATCCAACTGTATCCTGGGCTGCATCAAGAGGAGTGTGACCAGCAGGTCAAAGGAGGTGATCCTGCCCCTTTATTCTGCTCTCGTGAGACCTCACCTGGAGTATTGTGTACAGTTCTGGTCTCCTCAACATAAAAAGGACATGGAACTGTTGGAGCAAGTCCAAAGAAGGGCCACGAGAATGATCAGGGGACTGGAGCACCTCCCGTATGAAGATAGGCTGAGAAAGTTGGGGCTGTTCAGCCTGGAGAAGAGAAGGCTGCGTGGAGACCTCATAGCAGAAGGGTTCCTATAAGGATGCTGTGGAGGGACTCTTCACTGGGGACTGTAGTGACAGGACAAGGGGTAACGGTTTAAAACTTAAACAGGGGAAGTTTAGGTTAGATATAAGAAGGAAGTTCTTTACTGTAAGGGTGGTGAGGCACTGGAATGGGTTGCCCAGGGAAGTTGTGAATGCTCCATCCCTGGTGGTGTTCAAGGCCAGGTTGGTTAGAGCCTTGGGTGAGATGGTTTAGTGTGAGGTGTCCCTGCCCATGGAAGGGGGGTTGAAACTAGATGATCTTAAGGTGCTTTCCAACCCTAACTATTCTATGATTCTATAGTGGTGCTTTTGTTGCTGCATCAAAGGTTATAAGGAATAAAACCTCTGGATTTTACGGAAAGCATACACTAAAACCCACTCACTTTTGCTAACAGTATTACTCTATTAGAGTATAAAAATTAGGTAAACCCACTTTCTCTTTGTTTCCCACTCTTGCCAGTTAAGTTCCACTTACCACAACTGGTAGCAGCAGGAAAGAGAAAATTGTGAAATCTCCTAGCAAAATGAGAAGAGATAATGTGTTGCTATACATGTCCAGGATATTATGGCGCACCCTAGGAAAAAAGGAAAAGTCCAGATGTGCCTCTGCCAGCCACAGAGGGACAATCAGTTTACATGTGTTTGAACTTATTACAGTAATTTCTATTATGAATCTAATTAATTTTGGCTCAGTTCAGTCAGTACAAGTCAAAGCTTATTCTCCTGTAACAGGTTAGTGCTGGGGTTGCTATTTGATTGCTAAATGGTTGCCAACCAATTATGTTTAAATAGGGCTATTTGCAAGAGAAAAACAAACATGCATTTCAGAAATGAAAGTCACTATTGGGATGGTGATGCTACAGCCCTGAGCACCTGCTGGGTGCAACTCTCCCATCTAGAATAATCTCATTAACATTGCCCAGCAGTTAAGATTGCAATGCAATTTGCTTCAGGTTTTGTGTGCAATACATAAAAATGTGATGCCAGCTCCTTAAATGCATCATGCACCTGCCAGCTGACCTGTCTGTCATCCTTGTTCACCAGTGGGTGGGATCAGTCAACAATACCTTCATAAACAACTTGAAAATCCAAATCTCTCATGATCTGATTTATTTATGGTGACTTAAATACAGGGCATCTGTAGAAATTTATGGACAAAGCACTTCAAGGGACACTGCCAGCTAATGACCATCCTTTATGTGTATGGTAAGATATCCAATAACCAGTGGGTTTCATCAGTCTTCATACAAATGTGTGAATGCCACTAAATATGCTTTGTGAGCTCAGTATAGTTTCCCTCAGTGAAAAATGCTGTGAGTAGAAGTACTTAGATTTACCTTTGCTATTGCAGTAAGCAGAAATCCAGATATTGTATGTAATTAAACTGAGATAGCTAGGTTAGTGAAACCTGCAGATTATGCTAGTAAATGTTCAGGATACGTAAGGTAGGTTCTGCTATTCCATCTGACCTGGTAGGGCATGACAAACATGTTTGGTTTTATAGAGCAGCTTATGAAAAAATTAAAAAAACCCTCAACCTATTTATAGCCAAATTTACACAAATTTCTTTCTGAAATTATCAGCTTTTGAGACAAACTCAAAACAGGTCAAGGTATTTGTACTTATAAAGTTCTGTTCAGAACACCAAAAGCCTGCTTAATATTTGGTTTTTTTTCACATGTTT
Source organism: Neopsephotus bourkii (assembly GCF_033783945.1). Taxonomy (NCBI): domain Eukaryota; kingdom Metazoa; phylum Chordata; class Aves; order Psittaciformes; family Psittacidae; genus Neopsephotus; species Neopsephotus bourkii. Next base: position 10,659,945 of record NW_026902109.1, on the reverse strand, counting down.
TGGTAACTTGGTTTAATACTTCATTGACTTACATCTTAAAGACTCGCGTCAAACTCTTGGTGATAAAAGAACTTTCCTGCAGAAAACTTGTCTTTAAAGTAAGTCACCTGTTCCTATAGAAGGTAGCATGTGATTGCCATCCAGAGGCTGTTTACCTTTGTGAACTAAACTGTACTTCTCTAGATAGATAACCTTGTGTCATAAATAGCAATGTCAGTCAAAAGCTACAAACATTGTAGAGAGAATGATCCATCTTTTACTTTCCTGCTTACTCAGTCACTTCTGTTGGCGAGGTTAAGACCCCAGCACTAGAGTTCAAAGTAATGTTCTTAGCACTTGTGTGGGGATAAACCCAGGGCATTGTGAAAAGAGACAACTGATCAAATCTGGTCCACTTTGGTTACATAACTTGTTTTTACAGACTCATGAATGCTCACTTGTTCTGTAAATTCTGAACATTAAGATTGCTTTGTTTGGAGATCATGTTGCTTTAGTTTCTTCATAACATCATTTAAACAGTATAATGAACACATATTCTGGGACAAGATGCAGCAAAATTGCCATGGTGTATCGATATGAGTTTTTCCTTAAAAACCACTGTGTAGCCAAGAACTCCAAAGGTATGGGGGAAATATTTTCTTTTACTAAGAGATAGACTAAAATGAGGATAGGAAAAGGATGACAGAGAGATGCCTGATAGTGAGTTTTAAAACCCAATGAAATGCTGGCAGAACTAGTGAGAATCATTTAGATGGTAAAGCACTGTTAGACTTTAAGAGTTTGTGGATTTAGCTATTTAAATTAACATATGCAGGACCAGAATAGACTTATTAGCTCCAATGAGTGTCCCATTGAATCATATATGCTGTCACTTATAGTAACCTGAACCTATGCTAGATTCCAGTGTGTGCAGTGGTGTGGTGGGGTTGGAATAACCTGCTAACAGAAATGCCTGCATCTAAAGATTCTGGAAGTGAAATGAAGGGCCTGACTCCTTGAAGAACTGACTTCTAACTGTTATTTAACACAGTTGTGCAGATATGTGTTAGGAGGGGAGAAGTTGGGGGGAAGGCTCCAGAGAAGGGAAGAGGTTAATAATTCCAAAGTTTAAAATTTGGGAGCCAAAAGTAATTAAATACTATAAATTAGATATTTTAGAGCTCAGGATTTCAGAGGATGAACAGTAAAAGAAAGGTTTATTTCTCTTTATTTCTTTTTTTAATTGGTCTCTTACCCACCAAGAGACAGTGATAAATATACAAAGCCACTCTGTTTCTACTTATTATGAAAATTCAGTATTAATCATAATAACTTATTTTTAGGAAAAATCTAATTGAAGACAGAACACTATGTTTCTTCACAAGGAAAAATACTCCTTTTTTAATAGAAAAGAGAATCATTAATATTGATCATTAATACAGATCTAGTTTTGTGATGAAACTTAAAAACTACAAGGAAACAAATTTAAAGCAGCCTCTTGATATTATTTGTTGCTGAGAGATTATACACTTAACTAGTCTGACCTAGGATACTGTACTTGTGCGTCCCATTTGCTGAATCTGCTAATGTTGTTGACTAGCTTTGACAAAATATGAATTCTTTTTGTCACCTATAATATACATAGATGGTGTTAGTGACTGACATTCTTATTCTGCAAAATATTTAAAGCAGATCTGGTAAAATATGTTGGTACTTGCAGCTCCCAAGTAATTTCCCCTATGAGATAATGGGTTCAGTTCTATGGTAGACTTCCAGCATACAGGTTGACAACTTTTCCTAGGCATATTCCTCAGCTTAAATTTCCGGAATGATTCAACCGAATTGCTTAAATAAGATGGGGTGAAATACACTGTTGTGCTATATAATTTCTTACAATTGTTTAACTGAGAATCCCTAGTGTTTTGAAACAGAAACTAAAAATTTGGCAGGAGGCTAATCTACTAGCATGGCCATGCCTGTACTTGGCCTGATGACAAGGCTGAGAAAAATCATCTTCCTTATAGTCAGTGGAGGCTTGTCAGAATTTGCTGAATTCTCCGAGGACATGTCCTTTCATGAAGAGCTGCTGGGCCTTTTTTGAATGTCCCTGTAAGTGCTGGTCCTGCCAGCCAGGGCTACTCATGGGCCAGGCACTGGAACAGAGTGGCAGCTGTGTGGCAGTGATAATAATCTAACCTCCTTGTACAGCTGGCTGGCAGGCTCTATGTGTTGGATGGGACAGCCCATCTGGATACAGGAGGAGCAGAGAACTGGTGCACTAGGAATGGGGCAACAGCAGAGAGAAGGGGAGCTACAGGTTTAAGAGAAAACAATTTATTATTTTTTTGTCTTCCTCTTCAGTTTTGTTTGACATGAAAAATAAATTGCCCTGTTAACCAAAGACACATGTTTGATCTAAAACTACCCACTCAGAGATGACCAATGTGTATCTGGCCATAGTTCCATCTCATGAAATTGATCTTTTTCCACTTAAAAAACTCCTACAAAACCCTAAGTAAGTTAAACTCTTCGGTGTTATGCACGTGAGGCCACCTTTACTTTTATGATTGTAAGCTTTCATGGCAATGTTCTTGTTTCATTGCAACTATATCTTTTTTCTCTGAAGTTGCATTTCACTGAAAAATTGTACTACCATGCACTGATAATGGAAGCAGCTTTTTATTTTTATTGTTGTATATGGGAAAGGGAAGGTGAAAAGTTGTAACAAAATAGCTAGTAGTTTTGTGGTTTTTGTCTAAAGTAGTATAACAACAATACAAGCCTGATGACATGTAAATAACAGTCTTCTTGAACTACAGAGTACATTGTACTCTCTCCTTTGAACAAATGTAATGTTATGCCCGTAATTAGCAGTTTCTTGAAATGGCAGTGTATGTTTTCAATAAACATGCATTAATCAACACTGCAGACTGATTTTTTGGGTGTTAATTATTGTAACTGTTTCTGGGAGAAATTGTCAAGCTAGTTGGTATACTGTAGCCACAACTGTGAAAGTATCCAGTGAGCAATGCCCATGTGCTTAATGCTACTCAAAGAGCTAGAATGTTTCTTTTTCTCTTAAGATCCTGTTTATTTTATTCATCCAGATACAGCCTCATGGAAGCATTGGATTTGAAAGGAAAGGTTAAAAACCATTTCAGAGGTCAGGGCATTTAAATCAGGTTTTGGTCTGACTGACTCTCCAGTTTGGGTAATTTGGAGAGAGCAGGGTTAGCTGCTAGCTTACTGCCCAAAATGCTGTCCTGGAATGGCTGCTTTACTTCATCACCCTAAATTGCTTCAGCTGTTTTTATTTTATTTTTTACAGTTTCTCAGAGTAAAGAAATATGCATATATGTTTATTAGTTCACAGATGACTTGAAAAATCTCTATTACCATCCTATTCAGATAAGGCAGTTACTCTGTTTTGGTGTCTTTTTCTGGAGCATCCATTTCATGCTATTGCTCCATGACTTGAACTCAACAGTACCTGTCAACATGCAGGTAAGTACTGGGGTGTTTTTTGGTTAGCTTAAGTACTTTCACCCTTAGATTTCCTAGAGGAACTGTGGCAGCAGGAGATTTTGAAAGACCTGATGAGCTGTACTAGCTGGGTCTGCTTCACCTCTTTTATATGTTTTGCTACTTTTCTACCTTCCCTGACTTACTTGCCTAGCTGTCATTGCAATAGCTGACAACCTGTTCAATAGCATACAAAATAATTGCCTCAATCTTGACTAGTGATGATAAATCATAGCTGTACAAAAGGATATACCACTGGAATATAACTGAGATTCAGTTAAAACTGAGATCATTAAATTTTAGATAAAAAGGTATTCTAAACTACTCACTTTTTGTGGAGACATGAAGGCCAAACACTTAAATCTGTGGGCTGTGACCATGTCATTTGCTTTAACATAACAATCCTGACTTGGTCTAATGCTGTTGGCATTCCCCAATGTGTGAGGAAATAAAAAATTTTCCTTTGATTTATCGGTATATATTCAGGCACAATAGCACCAGAAATAAGTACCTCATGGGTGTATGATGCTCCATAATAAGGTTTATACATTCTGTGACAATAGATGAAAGAGATAAGGGAAGTGCATTTCCCATAAGAGGAGCATTTTAGACTTTCAGCATCCTTGCCACCCTTGATAGAGATGAGTGGTGCCCATAGTTACTAAACATGATTCCCATATAGGTAGGACAAGAGGTTTGCCACAATAGAAAACACTGAGTTTTCTTTTGAGGTGTCTTCGCTCTGTTACAATCAAATGTAACTTACCCTGCCTTTCATACAGCACAGCTTGGGATTTTGAAGGTAGTGATGTTTCCATCACACACAGGAGCTCTGCCCACCTCCTTTGGGGGCTGACAAGGACTTTTACTATGAGAAAAAACAGAACCTAGAGTGACAAATGATGCATGAACTGACAATCCTTACATCAATTCATCTACAGCCATCAAACCACATGGAAACCAGGGGAAAAAAACCCCGAAGTACTGAGAATTCTAATTTTTCCTCTTCCTCTGTTAGTCTGTACTTATCTCCATGGAACTTAAAAGCTGTGTAATTATGTAATTTGAGAAGAAAATAATTAACAACATATAGAATTTCTGCCACCAAAAGTAGCAGTGTTTTTAAAATTACCCTTTCACAGAACCGTTTTGTCAAAATACAGATTTCATTGATCTTGGCTTTTTTACAACCTTAATTCGAAGTTGGGTTTTTGTGGCTGAAAGCCGTTGCAGGGCTTTGGGCAAAGAAATAATGCTTGATCAATATTAACACGTGATTGCATGTGTGTAGAGATGTGAAATGTGGTTCAAAGATATTTTAAAAGGATGTTTTTATAGTGTGTTGATCTGTCCCACTAGAGAGAGTGCCTTCTAAAGTGTCTTCAAGAGAGCCATGAAATTCACACAAGCTTCTAGGATTTTCTGTGTCTGTGACCATAATAATTTAAATAATGTTAAAAGCTATTAGAACTCTGCATTAGCATTTTACTTGTACTAAACAGCAGCCAAAGCTGCTATATACTCTCCTCTGGCAAAATTGTTTTCTAGGGTCAGATTCTGTTAAGCCTTCTCATGTTAGGGAAGTTCATTGTCCTTGAGAAAATTATAATTTACTCTACCTTCTCATATACTGTGAATTAATTTCTAAGTAAAATTCTGACCAAATCTCACTTGTTTGTTTCCACTGTCCTGAGGTGTCTTATGTTGAAAGTATACATGTTCAGATTGTGATGCTTCAAGGTTGGATTGAGACTATGGTTTGACATGCAGTTACTCTCTATCATAGTAATATTTCCAGAGAACAAACCTGTGGGAGAATAATGCTGATTCCAATGTACAGTTCTCATCCCTTCTAAGCCTCCATATGTGAGTTTTCTATAATCTTTGCATTCCCCTAAACCAGTTTTAATTCTAAAGCTTCTATTCTCACACAGTGTGAAAATTATATTGCTGAAATCAAATTACTTGTCTCTAGATAAATAAATGGAATAGTTTCAGGGATACTATGCAACACTGATGCCACCTATGCTTCCAGGTAGGCTTTTCAAGCTCTAAGTGCAACCTCTTTTAGTAGTCTGATTTCTATTAAAAAGGAGTATGCTGTATTTCCTAGGCTTGGTATGATCAGAACATCTGTGAGACTTCAGTGTGACTGAATGTTTGATAAGTAAAACATTCACAATCTAACAGTGCTGTGGAATGTTTTAGCTGGATTTCTTTGGGATTTGTTTTAGCTTGGAGAGAAAAATAACCTGCAAAAGTGGTAAAAAATGAAAGAGTTAATTTGCCAGTCATGGAAAAAGGTAGGTAACTGGGATTAGCTTGCTTGTATGTACATCTGAAGCTTGAAAATTAAGGTTCCAGCTGACTAGTCAAGTTACATACAGCTAAGTAATGTTCAACCACTGCACTGAAAACTACACATACTGAAACTCTTTCTTTACTGCCACTGAAGCTATAGAGAAATTGCACTTGTAAGGTAGCAAAGTTGCAATGAATTTGTAGTTCAATTAATAAAAAAATCTGAAATGGAAGATTTTCCAATGACTACCTTGGTGAAATTTTCATTGGTAAACAGACAAGAGGTTTCCATCCTTTACTGGTGAGGATTTCCTCATCAGATCTCTCAAAAGCATGGCAACTGGGGACTACTTTGGCAAGATAAGTGTTGGTTGTGAAAGATATGCCTAATGAGGTACTCCGTGACTTGGAGTCACGTTACAGAATTTTCATAACAAAGGTCTATCTTGTCAATGAAGATGAATGCTCTTCTATTCAAGTTCTGTTTAGAGGGAAACCTCCACCAAATGGGAAACTCCTATGTTTACTTATGACATTATTCTAGACAGAGATCTTTGTACTTTTGCGGAATTCAGGTTTGACCATAAACTACAGACAAGTGTGGCTGGGAGGAATGCCATTCCTGACATCAGTTAACGCCTAACAGTTTTGACTTTGCACTGTAGCATCCTGTTATTTCTTTCTGTATCACAGTTAAATACTAAGATTGTAAGAACAAAGTGACTGGGAAGCTTTATTTCAGTACAGTCTTTTAAGGGCTGAGGTTTTACATAGGGGGATGACAATGAGCAGGAAGTTTAGTAACAGACAGAATTCTCGGAATTCACAGTGAAGATGCAGTATTACATAAAGCTGAACATTGACAAGTCTTTCTATATCAAAATGAACTGTCCTTGCAGATCTTGGAATGTAGAAACAACACTTTGCTCCTTGGAAAGTAATACTTTTGAGCTTTCAGTCTTTCATGTCATCTAAGAACCTTTATGAGAAATTGTGTTACAGCCTATTTTGGATAATAGTATCAATGTTCCATGCAAACAAATAATGGTAATTGTTTAAAACATTTTCACTTTGACCACTGATACAAATATGTGTATTCTGCTGACTACTGTTAGTGCTGAGTTCACATTACTGAACTTTTTATTTTACTGATTTTTTTTTTTTTTATGTTGTCTTACTAGACTGGAACTTTATGGGTTTAATTTTTCCTTCCCTAGGATTCTAAATGTTAATTTGAAATGAACTCTCTTCAAAGCATGCATTTGAGAAGGGAGACAATCAGTAGCAGAATTCCATCACTAGTGAGGCTCTCTAGGTACACCCAGAAATGTCTCATTTTTATGCCAGTAAAACCCCTATGAATTAACTTTATTCTCCCTTCAGTAATATTTGTTAATTTAACGAGATGCTTGATACCTCAGTTACTGCTGACCCTAAAAATGTATACAATACATCTCTACCTGTGGCATTTTTATTTCTGTAATGTTGTTTATGCAGTTTTGCAGAACAGTCTGTGTTGACTGAGAATTCAGCAATGGTGTCTCTATGCTGCTGTATGGACATGGTTCTAGGAATCCATAGTTGCTATATTCCATCATCTGCTGACTGTGTTAGATAGCCTTGTTAAGCTTAAGCAAAGATAAGTGTTAGTTCATGAAGAGGGTGGATTAATGTTAAGTTGAATCTTTTCCCAGTTGTCTGTAGTGTTTGGCATTATCTGTCTTTGTCACACACCCACTCAGATTTGTAGAAAGAATATAGCACTCTTAGCTGACAATAAACTGGATATTCTCCGTAGTGCTGTCAAGATGGGTCAAATCTGTTCTGGAATGACACTTTCCGGAGAGGCATTTCATTTGTAGTTTTAGTGATCTGCATTTGCTTCAGTGCTGATTCTTTATCCTTATTTGTTGCACTTGCATTCTGGCACTTCATTTTCACCCTTTCTCAAATTCGAACCTTGGAAAAGCTCTCCAAATCTTTTTCAGCTTAAATGCACAGTCACACCAGTACTCCCTCTTCCTTCCACCCTTGCCATTAATACTTCTCATGCCCATTTCTATATAATATTTGATTACACTTTCTGCCTGCATTTACATGGCCCTATGCTCCACTTATGAAAGAAACTTCTAGTTGATACAAACCACAGTGTTCTTTAAGGAACATATAAAGCCTTTCTTAATCCATTAAATACACGCCATACAATGGCAATATCTCTCACTGCTTTTTTGTTCTTTCAGGCTTTTATTTAAGATGTGCAGTGACAAAGCAGGAACTGCTCTTTTAACACTTACTGCTTACAGGGAAAACGTTGTGAATGCTTACAATACTGTAGAAAAGAATTTGGGTTCTGTTGCTGAAATAATCAAAGATGTGGATCTTCTATCATCCGCTTTGACATAATTATTTTTACAATGGGAATCGGATTTAGGTAGTATATGCATCTGTTTTTTTTTATTTCTTTTAAGTTATATGTGGATACAAAGACTTACAATTTCTTGGATATATTTTTTAGTGCCATGAAATTCTTTATCTAAGGTGAGCTCCTGGGAGGAAAGCAACAGACAATTAATTCATGACCCTAAGTGGTAGTGTGTATGGGAAAACTAGAAGCTAATTGAGATAAGCTATCATTTGACTGTTTATTTTCATAACCTAATTGTTAATTTCACAATGACTGTAGGCAACGTGATTAATATAAGCTGTGAGAGCAATCAAGCTGAAAGAAGATGGTAATGGACTACATGAGATATTCTTGTTCTCCGTCCACTTATTTTGCTGTAGTTTAGAAAAGCTCTACAGCTGATCTGTGCAATGGTTTGAAATTACTGTGCTAGCCAGTAGGTATATCAAGGTCAATCTATTGACAGGCATGTTGCCATTTCTGGTAAAAATGAAATAAAAATAGATATATATAATAAAATAAAAAAAAAAAAAAACCCAACAAAACACCCTAAATGGATTTTGTGGTTTTGTTTGCTCTTCAGTTCTTTTCTCTATACCATCTTCAGACCTAAACAATGCTCACCATTTACAGCTCAGGTCCCATTCTTCAGACAGGGAGACTCCATCCCAAAATACTCTTTCCCTCTTGCTTATTATTTCAGTGCTGTCATGTATCAACCACGCCATTCATGATCCATTACTGCTCCATTTTCCCCTTTTCAAAAGGCATAAAAAACCTTTTGTCATTGGCCTTATTTCTTGTATCACTTTAAAGCAATGTGATGCTTTTCTGTATATGAACAAGGTGAGGCTGATTGAATGAGAAATTTTTTCATGTACTTGCCTGCATTAGACTTTTAAATTGCAGGGCAGAATTAAACTAGATATGCAGTGATGCTCTCATAAGATATTTAAAGTCCAGTTCTGCTGGCAGCTGGCCTAGATAGTCACAGTATAAGATTGCTTCAGCAAACTGGAAAAGCATGACCTTGACATCTTTGCTTCTGTTAGTTTGAAATAAAGGTGGTACCAGTCACTTGCAAGTGGGAAAAATACATTACAAAGCTATAAGGGATTAACTCAGAGTGGATTTTGGAGCCTAGATATGCTTGTTTTGAAACAGGTAGACTTAAAAAATCTTCACAAGAAAGGCATTTTCTTTAGTCGAGTTTCCTCTTTGTGCGCATTGTATGCTGAGCAATTCTGCTTACAATCAGATGAAAGATGCTTCACACATTTATTTTTAAATTATTTTCTACCTAAAAATAAGCCAAAGGCTGCATAAATATGTTTAGTATGTGCTGCTCAAAATACAAAATGATTGCATAGGAATAAAGCTAGGCTCACTCACATTAAGATAAATAGCCCATATGCAGAAGAAGAAAACAGCTGTATCATCTTTAATTTATTTTGTTTGCAGATATATAGTGACTATGGGGTTTCACTCTGTTAATCAGTGAAAGCTGATAGATGATGTGCCTTGGCCACAATGAAAAAAATCTGCGTCTCTAAGGCCCTTCCTTCCTTTTAAAGACTTTTTGCACACAGCTGAAGTAATAAGCTGGTACAGTGGGTAAATGTGACCCCACACTTGGTCTTCACATTCTAATAATAGCTTGAAGTAGAATCCTAAATGATGTATGTGTTGTTTTTACTGCATTGTAGTTATTTTTTCAGGTTTATGGTTTCTGTGACACATTGATGCGTACACCCAAAAGCATTGACTGAGGATTAGTTTTCATAATTTTGTGTTCTAGGTGATAGATTTGCCTCAATGGGGCCTGCAATGCTTATTAATTACATGCACTATCAGCAAAGGAATGTCAAAGAAAACGCTATGAATTTTAGAGCAGCCAATAAATTAATTTCTACTGCTTTCTTTTCACAAAACAGTTTATATGACAAAGATCCAAATACTTCATCTTTTACTCATAAAACTGTAGCAAAGTCCAATATTGCAAAACATCCTTTCAAGAAACAGAAGAGAATGTTGGTACAGATTACGCAAATAAATTAAAATGTGTCAGCATTGGTACCTCTTGTGTAATTCTTCCAGTGGGATTAGAAACAAGAGCCTTGCCTCGGTAAGGTTCCACTGAAGAAAATGAAATTACAGTGATCTGAACAGCATCACTGCAGGGTCCAGAGAGAAAAAACAACCCATCCTATTCCACAAAGCAAAAGCTAATTCTTGAGTTTCCTGTAATTTTTTTTAATGAAGTCAAATAAAATAATGTATTTTATTTGTATGGTACCATTCCTCCTGAGATTTCTCTGAATAGACTGTTAAAACCCTTGGCCAGAATAGCCTACATCATGCACACAGAGGTCAGTTTCTTGAAGCTGATCTTGCTTCATTCTCCTTTCTGACTTGCAACTTTGTCCAACAGAGAAGCAGTATCAGAATGCCCAAACTATGCTAGAGTCCAGGCAGCATTACCAGTATTTGGGGTTACTGCAGAAGAGCCAGTCTAGAGCCACCTTAATGTTATTCTGCTTTTCTGCTCTGGACCTACTTCTGTTTCTTTCTCTTTTGTTTCCACCCAAGATGAGATGAACTTGAATGTTTTCTTTTCCATGAAGTTAATATAGGCATGACCCAGCCAAAGAAAATCATGAATGTGAGAAAAAATATAATTGTTTTGAGTCACAAAACACTAATACATTTACTACTCAGAGCAAGAAAATATTGGCAAATACTGGCTGCTCATCAACATATGAAATGTGATTGGAGTTTGAATATAAAGCAGTCCTGCTCTTGCCCAAATAGAAAATTAAAAAAAAAAAAAATTGGAAAAATGGATTTTCTAATTTCTTGATTGTTAAGCAACTTTTTAGAACCAAGAGCTGTTGGTAAGAACTTAATAAGTATGCGCTGGAAAAGAGAAAATTGAACAAATGTGAATTTGGAATTTGTCTGCCTGAAATTCCTCTGGGGATTTCCTCTACAGAATCTCCATCGTATCAAAATACACCCTAGTTCCTTTGTTATACCTGCTGTTGGATTAAATATTTCACAGCTGAATGGAAGAATTCATTAGGTCTGTGTTGTGCTCCTCTTCCTGTTATGTGCCACCAAGTTCGCTGTAATTAGCGGCCTTTGTATTTTAATTATCACTAAGGAACTACACACATATTCAGCTCTGCTATTAGCTAGACAGGTCTACATGTGCATTATGTCAGAAAAGCAAGTGAAATATGCTCCTATGGCAACACTCAAATATCTCATCCCTATTAACTCTGACTTCTCTATAAACTGTGGCTTTAGTTTTAGGTATAACACAAAATGGGCAGAATCAACTGGCTATTTTACATGCAGTGTTAACCCTGCAAAAACTTTATTTCCTTTTAATTGTGCAAAGGTTAAAACAGAGTCCATGTTGACAAGAGTCTAAACCTAATCATGAAATCCTTAAGGGACATCCTTTATCTTCAGTCCTACTAACTTTGTAGTGACTCTCATTGAGTCACTGTCATTTCTGTAAATGTGGGTTGATTGGTTGGTTTGGTGGTTTGTTTTAAGTTTTGTTTTGTTTTGTTTTTTATGAAGAGCTTTTTTGTAGCACTTACACATTCATTTTTGCTGCCTCGTGACTTCATGAGAGATAATTTGTGTGACTCTTCCTGAATTTTTATGTTCTGATAGAAATGTCTTCCCTTCTAAGTCAGTAAATGAATACTTCTCTGGCACGGGTCTGTCTGCCTGTCCTATTTCCCATCTGTCCTAGTCTGTCCTTTATGTTTGCAGAATGGTCCCTGTACTTATCCTGTCTTTTTGTAGAGCAGCGTATGTACCAGCACTTTACTGAGTACCATACTCTCTGACCAGTAGTAATAAAACCCTGTGGTGTAAGGCACTCTACAGTAAACATATTTTAATTCCTCTTGAATTGGTTCAGCAGTGACAAAGATGGGCATACATACATTTACACTTATAAACTCCCATTTTATTAGGTTCTTAGTTTTGGAATTTCCTTTGCTCCTTTTGGTAATGAACAGGTAGTGGCTTTATCTTTCTTTTTTTTCAGTTTAATGCCATCTGAATTATTTTGCAAGGCATAAAAGCCTGAGATAGATGTCTTAACAAAAGAGATTTAATTATTTGGATTAATCATCTGTAAACACCATATCCATCCAGGTGGGATGGGGCTTTGAGCCACCTGTCTAGTGGAAGGTGTCTCTTCCCATGGCATGGGGGGTGGAAGTCAAACCAAACTGTGATTCTGTGAAACCTGTTCGAAGTCTGCATATCAGTATTTCAGAGCAGCTTCCAATAAAGAACTGTTAGTATCAGTGCAGTATTACATGGGTTTCTACTTTATTACGAAAGATTATTTGCTAAAGAGAAACTACTGTCTAGCCAAATAACCAATAGAAAAGCCCCTAAGAAAGCCCAAGGTGCTTTTTTGCTTTTTTTCTTTTTTTTTTGTTTTTAATTATTATTAGATTAATTCATTCCAAAAACACACGTTTTATTCTGGAAGAGATTGCAGGGAAAATACAAAGTACAAAGAGGAATTAGACAAGTGAGATTATAGTTTACATGTACATAGTCTGTGCAGTTTACAAGTCCTGGATCTTGAGCCAAGTAGGATAGGGCCTGCCTTTTTCCCATGCTGTCTGGAATGTACGGGGTCTGGTATTAAATGTCTTATGTTCTGCTTTGGGAATCTTCAGCAAGGATATGCTCTCGAGTACAGGAGGTGGCTAATATGTGTGCTGTGTGGAGATCAGAGAATTAGGACTGCACAGAAATGGAGGTTAAGCCCACTTCTTTATAACCACATCTTAAGTTTCAGACATCAGTTTACCATGGTTATGGGTCATGTCTTAACAACTTTCAGGCAGCAGGAAGAGATGTGATGAGGAGAAGAGGTGAATAGAGGCAAGCACACAAGGAGAGGGAAAACAAAGGAAAGATTAAACCAGCACACAGGAATCAGAGTCAGAATGACCCAGAATCTCTGGAAAAGGGAGTGGGAGAGGATGACACACAGGGAGCTTGCTGCTAGTATTGAAGGTGCTTCAGTATAACATGCTTAACCCAAAGCAGAATCAAAGTGGTTAACCCCAATATAAATATCAAAATCGTGGATGTAGGTGTCTCCAGCTTTTCTCTGTTATGAGGGGGAAAATAAAACCCTCATTGAACACAAAGAGAGGATGTGTGGTCTTGGGTAAACAGATGATCGTGAAAGTAGAAATAGTTCCACTTTGAGCAGTACAAAATAGAAATGTTAGGGATTTTTTATGAGATTATTCTGAATATCTCTGAAACAAGCAGTCTACAACAAAACCAAACAATTCCCTATTTTTACTTTATTATTTATAAGATTAAATGGTGCAGTAATAGCTTTCTTTAAGTCAATCTATTTAAGGATTAATATGTATGTGTTTTCTCCTTTCTAATGAAGACATCTATTTGGGAAAGACCTTCAAGGGAATCATTTCACTGGTGGGGGAAGGTTTAGAAAAATGATAATTACAAGCTGCTGAATCACAGTCCCAGTCTGTTAGAAACAGTTCTTTTTGTGCAGGATGTTTCCATAAATAACTGGGTTTGTAATTCTGAACCGATAAATGTTTAGACATTTTGTGAAAGGAACTGCCTTGATGTTTGTGGAGAGAAACACTACATTGTCCTAGAGAAAAACTGAACAAATGGAGGCCGTCCTTACTTGCCTGAACTGATTTTGCTTGCCTAAGTAGCAATTTCTCCACTGGTTAATGAAGGAAGAGCTATTTATTTAATAAGCTAATGCAGTTAACATGGCCTATTTAGAAAGAGAGCATTTCATTTGGTAGTCATTGCCCCTTCAAAACTGTCCTTTAAGAGGCTCTTGAAATTTATATGGGGATGGTGTTAATTTTTGCTGCTGCTGTTTTCTATCCTTATAGGAAACAATTCTGATAGTAATGTTGTACAAAATAAGTTTTAAGATAAAGAAAAATCCCAATGTATTTACTTCCTTTGAGGTATTTGTGCCACTCGGTCTACAGATAGCAGTCTTTTGCATTCACATCTCATGAAGCATGACACTGTTTTTCCCTTCATCTGATTCCCCTACCAAAAAAATATCGGCTGCTTTCATCTCTTCCCTCCCCTTTTACACTACCCCTTGCTAAAAGTTTGTAGATGCAACAGGAATCTCACTTTCCTTGAAAATCTGTTATTGTCCACCATTGCCATATGAAATTATCTCAGACGAGACTGAGAAAGAATTTATGCAATACGGATTTCCTCACCTGGGAGTCCCTGGGAATAATATCATTGTTGCTTTAGGAAGTTTAAACTTTTTCACTGAAAGACAAATCCAAGGCCCTTTCGTGTCACCAAAAAATGCCCAGTGAGACTTTGAGAGACTTTGGAATGGGCCTTTAATTACACCCGAACAAAATTAGGCCCTTGAGTGCAAGATAAATGAACTACATTAAAACTGAAGACTTTGTTAATGCTTATGGATTATAGCATAACTGATAACTGTGGCTGAAGGAACAGATTGATGTGTTTTCCCTACACACTGTAGCTGCTATATGACACCCACAGCCACCACAAAAGCTCTTCCATAGGTCCAAGCCATAGCCGAAAATATAAGTTTCTTCCCTACCCAGAGGTAGCTAGTGGAGTCTGTTTGTAAGTTAATGCACCTCTTTTGTGTTCACTGCTAATATGTTCGACACTGTCCCACATGACATCCTTGTCTCTAAACTGGAGAGACATCAGTTTGATGAATGGACCACTCGGTGGATAAAGAACTGGCTTGAGGGCCGCACACAAAGAGTTGTGGTCAGTGCTCAATGTCCGGCTGGAGACCGGTAACGAGTGGTGCCCCTCAGGGATCGGTGTTGGGACCAGTCTTGTTTAACATCTTCGTTGCTGACACAGACAGTGGGATTGAGTGCACCCTCAGGAAGTTTGGTGATGACACCAAGCTGTGTGGTTCGGTTGATACGCTGGAGGGAAGGAATGCCATCCAGAGGGACCTTGACACGCTTGTGAGATGGGCTGATGCCAACCTCATGAAGTTCAACCATGCCAAGTGCAAGGTCCTACACCTGGGCCAGAGCAATCCCAGGCACAGCTACAGCCTGGGCAGAGAAGAGATTCAGAGCAGCCCTGCGGAGAAGGACTTGGGGGTGCTGGTCGATGAGAAAATGAACATGAGCTGGCTTTGGTGTGCGCTTGCTGCCCAGAAAGCCAACCGTATCCTGGGCTGCATCAAAAGGAGTGTGACCAGCAGGTCGAAGGAGGTGATCCTGCCCCTTTATTCTGCTCTCGTGAGACCTCACCTGGAGTATTGTGTACAGTTCTGTGTCCTCAACATAACAAGGACATGGAACTGTTCGAACAAGTCCAAAGAAAGGCCACGAGGATGATCAGAGGACTGGAGCACCTCCCATATGAAGATAGGCTGAGAAAGTTGGGGCTGGTCAGCCTGGAGAAGAGAAGGCTGCGTGGAGACCTCATGGCAGCCCTCCAGTATCTGAAGGGGGCCTATAGGCATGCTGGGGATGGACTCTTCATTAGGGACTGTAGTGATAGGACAAGGGGTAATGGATTAAAACTTCAACAGAGGAAGTTTAGATTGGATATAACAAGGACATTCTTTCCTGTTAGGTTGGTGAGGCACTGGAATAGGTTGCCCAAGGAGGTTGTGAATGCTTCATCCCTGGCAGTGTTCAAGGCCAGGTTGGATGAGGCCTTGGGTAATATGGTTTAGAGCGAGGTGTCCCTGCCCATGGCAGGGGGGTTGAAGCTTGATGATCTTGAGGTCCTTTCCAACCCTAACTATTCTACGATTCTATGATTCTATGATTAGATCAGACACAATTTGGTCAAAAAGCACACATCTATCAGAAAAGCATTTTATTTTTTTAATAACTTCTGCTTTCTTAGGCTGGTATATGCATGCACTGATGCCTTTTGTAACTGCAGAGTCTTTCTATTCTCACTGGCAGCTAACTCTCATCATCTTTAAAATGTGGAACGCTTGACCAAATGCTTGTAAATAGATGTAAAATCAAAACAGTAAATACAGGCTCAAAGGTGTCAGTGTAAAAACCTGACCTGCCAGCCCTTTCATTCACACTGAATATGGAGATGTTGTGATGGACACATGTACATAAAGTTTTCTTGCTGAGCCAAATATATATCACAGCTGCCTTTCTCTGAGAGCTGTAGGATTCTGAAAATGGTACGAAGATACTGTCTATCACTTTGCGGATTTGTTTAGCATGAGCCCAAGCCGAACACCCTTGGGCTCACTGCCTTTTGAGGCAGGAAACAACCTGGCTTTTTCTTTTCCTCCCTTCTCAAGCAATGAGGCAGGCCAGCTATGTGTCTTCAGGAGTCTGTTGTCATGGCAAGCATTTGTTTTCCTGCAGCATGTCATTAAATGTGCTGAAAGGAAATCTTAGAATTGTGGCATGCAAATTATCACTGCAAGTTTGTGATTTCCAAGGCTCTCTTTAGATTTCAGTTGAGGAAATGAATGGTGAAAAACAGCAATAAAAACAGTTGCCAGAACTCCACATACCTGCTATGATATTTTTTTTTACATTTTATTTGTTAAAATGAGCTGGATACAGATGAATTTTTTGCCTCAATATTTATTGCTTCATCTGTCATGAAATGGGAACTGCACGTGCTTTGATAAATGGAAAGGGAAGGTGCCTGTTTTTATTTCTCTGCTGACTGTTAAATACCCTGTGCTTTGTTGAAATGCTGCATTGTAACTTGCACTGGTATCTTCCACAGAACCGAAAAGTCCATCATCTGGAGGAGCAGCACTTTTTGGAGGACTAATTGATCTTGTTCCTCCAAAATGAAAGAACACCTGCCAACAGTCCTTTGTCACACTGAGAAATGCTGTGCTGGGGGAAATCTGTCTGCTGTTTATTCGTTTAAATGTAAAGGCTGTTCAGGAAAGAGAGTTTCTGTGCCTGTTACACTGGCCTAAACACAGGCTCAGGCTCCAGGTGAAATAGAAAATGCAGTGATAATATTGCAATGTATTGCATATACAGCCATCAGAGTTGCAGGGCTTAGTGTGACCCATGAAATGCAATAGCGGGGTCATGTCAAATAAATTCCTAGCAGTGAGTCTCTTCTTCATTGTGTGATGTTATTGATTCCATAACTCCTCTGCACAGCACAAGAGAACCACAGATCTCCTACAAGTGTACCTTTTGTACTTGGAATGAGTTGGGGCAAAAATAGTTGGAATAGTTTTGTTCTTCAATGACCATAATAATTTGATTTTAGTTTGAAACTTTCCATTACTACTGGAAGTCTTGGGATAAGAATAAGCCTGAGTACATTTTAGTGAAATTCCTACTCTGTTTTTCTGAGATTCATCCAGTATGTTACTAAGCAAACACAGCAGAACCATGTAATACTACCTTTATGGAAAAGAAGGAAAAAAAGATCCTATCGAAGGCATATGTACTTGGCTGCCTTGCTTGATAATAATTCAGACGTCAACTGATTTGAATTAGAGATGTGAGGAAATTAATTTAGAATGCCTATAGCTCTTCTCAGTGAGGAAACACATGATCACTTGCATGGATACTATTTTTCAGTCACTTCATGCTGAACTTATGACACTATAACCCTCAGGACTGGAAGGAACCCAAAATACCAATTGTGTATTCAGCAGTTGGTGCAGAAACCATAGTTCATAGTGCCTGATACATACATGTAGGAAGACTATAAATGAAGATTAACTGACAGGCAATCATTGCAAAAACAGCTGGAAGAAAGGTTACTAATTTTTCATTCTAATTTCAGCATACTTTTGTGAAAACATCTGTAGAAGAGCAAATGAACACAGAGCAGCTGTGCTATGGTTGTGAGGTCTGGAAGCCAGCCATTAGCTCTGTGAAAAGTGATTATGCTCGAGTGTCATGTTCTGTGTTAGGCCATTTCCCAACAGGTAGACAGAATCACATTAACTAATCTTAGTTCTTACAACATGTTTCCTGTACTGCTTATGTCCATTAGCCAGCGATTGCAAGCGCATAAGGAAACTGAGCAACTATGGGGGGTTTCTTCTTTATCCCTTGTTAGGGACCAAGTAGCTGCAGCTGAGCCTGACCCCTCTCCCATGCTCTTGAGCTGGGAGGAAATTGCTGGTTTGGGGAACTTTCTTCTACACTTGGCAATTCTTCTTTTCTGTCCCAAACACCCTGCTGCTCTCCCTTAGCAATGGAGGTAAATGCTGGTTGGTTGGTTCTGCCTGTGTCTTGGAACCTTAAGCAACTGTATTTTTTATTCAGGCCTAGGTGTTGCCTTGGGCAAAGCAATCATGAGAGGAGTGGGATCGCATAGATGTCCATGTAGGTACAGGATATAAATGCTACTCAAAAAGATAAAAAATGTTTAAATATGTATTTTGACCAAAAGGAGTAGTAGCCACCAGTGAGGGAAAGCAAGGCATGAAAGGTTTAGGAAAGAAGGTGAAAGACAGATCTTTGGCCTGTATGAAATATGTTGCTTCATTGAAGTCTGATTGGCTCCAGCTGAGAGAGAAGCCCACAAAGAAGGTCTGAAGAGATGAGAGAAGGTAATGCCTTATACATGCTATATTATATGTACGCTCCACTTGGAGAAATTGAAGAACAGGGTAAAATCAAACTGCAGTCCACCTTTTTTTTTCTCTCTATTGAGTTCTGAAAGTTTGTTTTGCAAACTGCTGGTGAATTTTACAGGTTGTAAGTAGCAGTCTCAGAGGTGAAGGTAAGGTACAAAGGATTAAGTGTATGTGGGTATGTATATATATATATACTGTATGTATATATATATATACTCAGTATTGATCAAAGCAGAAGCTTTAAAAAATGGTTTGTAAAACATGTGCTACATAAAGAGCAATCTCTTCCTGAAGTTATTTCAACTGTAACTTATATGGCATATAACAACAACTTCCTTCAAGGCTAGTCAGTGCCAATGGTACTGAGAACTCTCCTCTATTAAATCATTAAGATTCCTACTCCTAGTCAGTATTGTACTTTGATTTTAAAACTGTCATATGTAGGCAACTTTCAGTATACCATACTACCTAGTTAAATATGTGAAAACTGTATTTTAGATTTTAGAATTGGAAGAGATGGGCCCTGAGCTAAATCCATTATCCAATTCTAGAGATGTTTGAATTTGGCAATTTTGTCCCAAGCCTTGGTGTTGAGTTTGCTAATGCTGCAACATATCTTGAAATGCTTTCCCTTGCCCCAGGCTAGATAGCAGATGTTTAGGAAAAGCACTAAGGAAAAATGTTGTAATTGTTTGAAACTGAAGTGCTATCCTGGTCCACTTAATCTTGTGACATCTGCCAGGAAATGAAGACAGAGGAAGGTACGTTTTACTTTTTAATTAGAATCTGACATCTTAAAATGCTTCTCCTACTCCAAGAAGACTGAAATACAACTTTCATGCACAAACTGTATGTGAATGATCTTGTTTACTATCCAGAATATTGTAAAATGTGTGAAGTTACTGTTCCTATCTGCTTGTCTCTGAAGCTGTAGATTGAAATTGTTGCAAGCATTTTTGAACTGCAGCAGCTATTTAAACATTTATGCATCAGTATTGCAAAATGTATGTTTACGGAGGCAGCCTTTTTAGCTTGGAGATATAATTAAATGGGCAGAGCAGTACATGAATTCTTCAAGTGCTCATTTATAAGTTCTTACCGGACTTATTCCAAAAGTGATAAAACTAGTTTTGGATACTCCTAAGTTAGAGTATAAAAGGAAGGCATGCAAGTGTAATGATCTCGTGCATGATGGGAAGACATTTTTATTGTAGACGTGAGAAAGCACTGAAGTACACGGAAACTGTACTTCTGAAAGTACTGTGAAATTGGGAACTTTTCTGTGTGCTGAAACTCATCAAGGAGCAGGGTCGTTTGCTTGAATTAGGGATGTGTACAAGATAGTCCCTGCCCCAGTGGTTCAAAAATAAGCCAGAAGTAGGCTGACTTTTTCTGCATTCATGCAGCATTATAATAATAAATGATTGAAAGCAATTGCAACTGTAATAGAAATTTACATCTTGTTTTTCTTGGTTGTTTAATGAAGCATTTGAAGGTCATGAAGCATTTAGTATCATGACCTCTATTTAGTACTATCTATCAACAGGAAAGACCGCTAAATCTGTATAAAGATTGCCATTTAAATTGCTTGCATGTAAAAGCAACATTTTAGGTTCCTAATATTTCAAGAAAAGCTTGCTGCCTCGAAGAATATTTGCAAAGTTTACCTAATCTTTGAATGTTTACTTGTTTTCCACAATAAGAAGCATTTTAGGCTTATCAGAAGTTAAAATAGAACTTAACAGAATCTCAGGGGCTGATGGACTAATCTCATTTAAAAGCTGGAATGTAGGTAAAATCTGGGCCTACCTGAGAGTCTGAAGGTCCGTAAGAAGGCACATTGACCTGGAGTGGAAGACAGCAGTGTGTGTCATAAGGGACTGGAGTTTATTTCTACTTCCCCTCAAGTCTGGGATGGCAATTTAACAAGGGACTAGCTGCATAGATTAGAATGCCTTCAGAATGCCTGATTATAAGTGGAATTTGGGAGCTTAGACACGTGCTTTAACATACTGTCAGTGTCAGGGAGCAGAAATCATGGTGGCAGTACTGGAATTTCCTGCATCATCAGTAGAGCTCCTGCAGTGGTTTCAGTTGGTGATATTCCCAGTTTCACAATATTTCACAAAAAAAAACCCAAATCCTGGGTAGCATTCTGTTCTGAATCTCACTAAAGATTATGACAACCATTGAAGTGAAGTAAATTCACAGTGTATCATATTTTATAATTTTATTGTCCTGGTGGTGGTAGCCATCTTTCAGTCTTCCTTAAATTAACCGTTTTTTTGAAAAGCTAAATCTTTACATTTTTTTGCTGTTGTTATTTTTACAAATTACAAGTGCAAATAAGGGAAGAAAAAGCTGGTGATGATCTGGAGTGTATGGGAGTGTATGGCTGTGCGGAAGAATTATTTCATGCACCAACAAGCAATCTTTTCAGACTGCTTGACATTGAGGCTGGGTCATGCCTAATGGTGTCAGCCATCTTGACATCACCAACTGTGCTCAGCGAAACTGATAGGATGTGCACAAGCTTCTAATTGTGATCAGGTCTGAAACTGAGACCACATATAAAGGAATTAATGTCATTCAGTGTTTGCTTGCTCCCTGTAATGAAGTTTAGTGTTGAAATACTGTTATGGGTGTTTTACATAACTATGGCTTTGGATGTTTGGTTTTAGTATGCGCTGAACTGATGCAAAATTAAAATTGAGCAGTGTAAATATTTATTACCTACAATGAAGTTAAAGCTGTTTTAAAAACTGCTTTTTGTTTCATTCCTGAAGGAACAAATGAGCTGGAGTACTTCTTCTAGTAGCTCTTGATATTGTTTGTGTTACATCCCTAAATCTGAGAGCTTGTGCATAGTGGCTGCAGAAGGAAAGTAGTTTTGTTTTACTGAAGTTACCAAAGAAATTTAGCAGAGGCTTAAAATGATGCATTTCAGCCTTCATTTCTGTTAACAGTAGAAGTACATTTCAGGCAGATCACCTTAACAATTTATCAATTTCATAATTTCATAACCACTGAATGCATTCCAGATAACATAAAAGTATGTTTCTTATGAAAGAAGTAGAGCAAACTTTGTGGTTAACAGTTGGGTGGGTTTTTTTATCCAGTTCCACACTGAGCCCAAAAGACAAACCAAAGAAGGGTTCTAGAGAAATGTAAATTCTAACTTTAGAGACTTTCAGTTCACTAGGAGTCTTCTGCACCTTTTGTTGAGTGATTCCAGATGGTAATTCTATTACCCCCTGGGAAAAAAACCCAAACCCTACACAATACTTCTAGTGTTTCTAGCACTACTTTCCGACCATTGCATCTCGTCATTCTTTTCTGTCTGAAAGCTCATAGTCAGATACTTCCCCAAATACAAGTACCTAGAAAATGTGAAAGTTCATCATCCTATAACTTTTGATAAGAACAAAAGACAAAACTCCCATGAAAGACATTTCACAGCTGTGAGCTATTTTGTAAGGTTCAGTTTTTCAACTACTTTACAGAGGTATAAATAGAGAAAACTGGGCATGGTCATTCAGTGCTGATAATATATCCTTCTTAACTGTATTCTGTATTGGAAATTGTACTGGTGACTGTGTAGGCTGTGCTGCAGTCCTGGGAATATGGTGAATCCTCTGCACTAGAAGTTGTTAAGTACAAAGAAAAATATAGTAGGCAAAACGGATTGTTAGCAGATCTGTCAGCCAAAAGATCTACATTTTTTCTACTTAGACAGTACAAACTGTTGAATATTTGTGTTTGAGAGTTTTGTGTCACAAGGCATTTCCTATCAGCTTTTTGTTCCGGGCAGGGTCTCATGGTTTAAGCCCAGCAGGCAACCCAAAACCATGCAGCCGCTTGCTCACTCCCCCTGTTATTCCTTCCCCCTCTCCCAGAGGGATGGGGAGGAAAATCGAAAGAATGTAACTCCCACAGGTTGAGATAAAAACATTCCAGTAACTAAGGTATAACACAAACCACTGCTGCTACCACCAATAATAATGATAAGGGAAATAACAAGGGAAGATAATACAAATGCTCACCACCCACCGACCGATACCCAGCCTGACCTGAGCAATGATCTATCCCTTCTGAGTAACTGCCCCCAGTTTATATACTGGGCATGATGTGCTGTGGTATGGAACACCTCTTTGGCTAGTGTGGGTCAGGTGTCCTGTCTCTGCTTCCTCTCGACTTCCCCTCCTCCCTGGCAGAACATGAGACTCAGAAAGTCCTTGGTCAGAGTAAACACTACTGAGCAACAAATAAAAACATCAGTGTTATTCAGCGTTGTTCCCAGACTGAAAGTCAAAACCACAGCACTGCACCAGTTACTAAGGAGAAAATGACTGCTACTGCTGAACCCAGGATAGTATCCACCCCTTATTCCATACCATTCACTTCATGCTCAGATCCCACATTTTTCGATATACCATTGCTTTTGTCTCATATATATATACATACATATATACACACACATACACACACAAAGAGAGAGATATCATTCCTTATTGCATTTGTGGATCTCTGAGAAATACAGTTTTACATGCCACTCCTTGTACATACACTCATGTGTATGTACAAAATCCTCTGTATCCTGAAGTTCAAATCATGTTAAAAGTGACTATCAGGTGAATCCTTGAAATCGTGGCAGATGGCTGTCTGTAGCTTGATATAATTTCATTTTATCAATGATTTTTGAATCATCTCAAATGTCATCATCTATGGAAAATTACATATTGCATCTGTTCTGGAGAAACAAGTGAGATCAGGATTGAAATGGTATTAAGAATTCTCCCATCTGCCTAAACCAAGGGGTGCATTAAATGAGATCTCTTTTCTTCTGCACTTCCATTGTGCCAAATGGAACAGAGAATTTTTGTAGAAAAAGAAAATTTTAAACAGTTGGGAGTAATTATGATTATTTTTTTCAGCGTCTCTTAAAAAGAAAGACTAGAAAAGATGAAACTTCTTATCACAGAAGTTTTTGGAGGCCTTTTGTTTCATTTTGTTTCACATTAATTTACAATGTAGAATAGTGCATGGAATTTCTATTGCTTTCAGTTAGAAAAGAAGTTGCGGATACTTTAATTTCAGATTAACGTATCTACAGCTCCACTTTTCCATAGTAATATTGTATAGGATATTGTAGATAGATTAATGAAACATTTCATCACACGTCCCCAGAGTCCTATGAACCCAAGTTGTTTATGGTACTGGAGCGCTCTGAAGGCCTTGGAATTTGTGATCATTGCTAGTGAATTTCTATCTTCCCAGAAAAATGAGGGTAAATATGTTTTCTTCAATTTTGCCCTCTCTAGTTACTTGTAAGAACAGAGTACTGCAGAATTGCTTATTGCAGAATAGTGAGAAGGAGCTTACTTGTTCTGATCTGCTTTCTGCACTAACTCGTAAATGTGCTTCCGAGTTCTGTCCATTGCTCTAACCTGAAAGGCACTGGCAGGGTTTCTGCCCTCTGTTGCCAATAGTGGCACAGGCTGGGACATTCTTCTTTTCCCTCTGAACTGTATAGAGTAGCAAGTGAGTTGGCAAAACCCCTCAAGGAAGGATTAAGAATTGTTACTCAAGGAGTTTACTGACAGTTCAGCATACCATGTACTAGAGGAATCGGCTTGTTCTACATGGGCATGGTGTCTTCCTGGGCATTTGAAAGAAAAGGAGCTGCCAGGTATGTTCTAGAAAGCTGTTACAGGCTGACCACTTGTGTTTTAGAAAGATCTGCTTTACTAACGCTCCTGTTACCCTGCTGGGTTATGTGTAGCAGGGAACAGGGACCAGACAGTCTTGTTTGTTCCAGTCTAGTATACCCCTGGTGCAGGAGTGTCAAGTGGCAGCTTAATAGTTGATACCTGAAGCTGGCATTTCCTACTATGCTTTCTTCTTGCTCACCATATACCGTTGTACCTTTGAAAGTGCTTAATCCTTTTCCCCTGAAAATTGGTTGTGTATTTGATGATCTCAACAAACCTTTGACACTCTGAGAAGTGATTTGGCCATCATTTGAAAGGTCACACAGACCTGTAATTCTACAGCATGTTGTATAATTCACGAGTAGGAGGGTCCAGGGGCTGTTTTGTGTTTTATTTGTTTTTTTAGAATTACCTTTTTGAAAATACTGTTGTGTTTTCCTTTTTTATTATTTTTTTAAATGATGCTCTTATAAAGGGTTGTACTCTTCCTTCTATTTTATCCTGATAAGAATAGAAGAGCAGTATAAAATCCTAAATCAACCTCAGAAGATTTGGAGGGTTTTTAGACTGTGCAAGAGAGCTTATTCCTTTTGCATACTAAGCCAGAAGAATGTATTCAGGGCCTTAATTTGTATGAAAATAGGATGTGAAATTTGAATGCAGTACTGTTGGGGTTTTGGGGTCTTTTTTACATTTGGATTATTTTTTATTTATTTCAGAAAGCTAAACTAATATGAAACTATTTATGTGGAGGTTATTTTTCATTTAATTGTTACAGGTAGAACATAGACTAAATTGTGAATTTCACTGTAGTCTGAAACACCTTTTTCTCTAAAACTGTCTTAAAAAACATAAATAATTCAAGCCTGCACTTACACCATTTGCTGCCATGGATGTGTCATCTGTGGGATCTCAGTAACTCAAGAGATTTCATTTTTTTCAGATTCTGTAAAGGCACACATTTTTTTCCCTGTGTTGTCGGATATTGTCAGTGGATATCTCCTATCTAATTAAGTGGTCATTTAAACATTCTTCAGGCAGTAGTTTTTAATTTTAAAGGACCTTCTTAGGGAAAGGCTAAATGCTCCTTTAAGGCTGTGAGATAGCTTTCCTTAACACTGTTCAAAGTCATCTTATGGTAAATTGTTGCAGCCAAATTCCTAAACCTCCTGATAAAAGTCAAGCACTTCACGGTCTGCATTAAATATTCTCCTACAGGAAGAATTTTTGTCTGGAAGTGAAATAATTTCTCTGAACCCTTAACTTGGCCTAGTTTGGGACCAACAAGTAGAATGACTGATATTTTGTGTTCAGAACTGAATTACTTCAGACTTTGCTTTGAACTAGAGCTCAGGGATTTTTTACGGCAACTTGCATTGTTTATTGCTCTAGTGACATAAGGAAGCTTTTCAGAGCAGAATTTTTCTACTTAATACCAAAATTAAGATGCTGATATTGTTCTATATGGTTCTTTAAGGTTTGAGTTAGGAGGTGAATTTCTTGCTGCTGCAGCAGTCTGCAAATCTACTGCATAATCCCCATGAGGTTATGGGCAATTGCAGTGTACCTCAGTTAGTTGTGTTGCACAGCAGAATCAGATGCTCAGGCAGGCTGAGCCAGATCAGAAATACTATACTTCTTATTTTTGTATTCTGTTTTTAGCGAATTACTACCCAAAAAATTGCGTCAGTAGGCTCTTGCGTGATTTTATATTGCTCACTAGGTTTTGGTGGTTTGTGTTTTTTTGGGGGGGTTTTGTTTTGTTTCTTTTTTTGTTGATTCTTCCTAGTTCAGTTGATTTGATCTTTTGTCTGAATCTATCCTTTTTGCTTTAGGGCTTTCTGGCTGGGAATAATGACAGCGTTTTAGGCTGTAGCAATTGTTGTGGTCTATTTTGGTTTTGCATTTACTGTCTCTTGTCATGTGCATTCACCTCTGCTTATTTCCATTTCTCTGTTCTTCATCTGCTAAGCTGTACAATTTGTCCCACATCTGCCTTCCTTCTCTCACTTATGTATTCTCATGTCTGCTTGCCCAACTCACTGCAACACCAGTATCCCATGTAATCTGTACGTTATTTTCTTCTGCTTTTTCTCTGGTTTGACATTTCTTTGTCACACTGTGAACTTGTTTTTCCCCAGCTAGCTTAATGGTTTACTCAGTAGCTGTGGGTTTCAAGTAGCTTACTGACACTAGGGATCTGAAATGATCAAGAATCAACAAACTCTGTACTTCTGAGGCATTGACAAAGCACAAGAAGCAGTAATATAACAAGAGGAGCAAGAGGTTGGGGTGGTTCCATATTTTGTCAATAATAATATTATTTCATTTATTATTGGGGTGATTGATTTGAGGTGGTTGTGGCAATAAATTTGTTGAGTGACTGGGAGATTAGCTGATGAGTTGATCTGATGTGGTTGCTCTGAGCCTTCATCTGTCTTTCAGCCAGCACATTTATTGACTGTTGTATACCAACAGTCAATAAAACATATGGTGTTTGGGGGAGTGGAAGGGATTAGGGCTAGTGGAGGTAGTAAGAAAGGATTCTCAGGGAAATCAGGGGATGGAAGTCTTGGGAGGTATTTGGAAGTGCTGCTGGAAAGAAAGAAAAACCTGGAGAGTATAGGACTGAGCAGTTTCTGCACTGGAAATAGGATTTGCAAGAAGGACTCCTAGGGGCTGGAAAACCACCTCCAGTTAACTGATCACCTGGCAGAAAATGCATAGTGACCAACTGAATCATGGGGCTGTTTCACTGGTTCACTATTACAAATAGGGCAAGTTGTTAACCAAATCTGGATGGGAACAGCATTGGGGACTATCCCTGTGGTACCTCAGGAAGTAGCTGTGGTGCAAGGGATCTCCCGTTGCAGGAAGGGCCCAGCTTCTGCCTCAAGTGGACCATGACACAGCCATGTTGTTGTTACAATTTAAGGTGTATTTTCTATTTGAATATACAAAATAATTTCCTTATACTAAGCAGGTTGTTTGTTTTTGTTTTTTTTGCTTTTTTCTTTTGTTTGCAATCTTATATTCACAAGGGAAAAATAGGGACACAGACTGTTATGTAGCGTTAACTTTGTATCTTTTGTAAACAATGCAATGCATTTCTTCATGCCATCAGAAAATGAAAGATAGTGGTAGTGTTTACCATTTTATTCCACATGAATCACGAATCTTCCTATTTATATAAGTAATAAAGGATTTCAAAAGTGTTAAATCTCCAGGAAGGATGTTAATCCCTGTTCTGATTGACGAATCTCTGCTCTAATATTCTAATGCTCTTAAATTCCCCTATAGACTGAGGGTGAGTCAGTTGAACGTGTATATAACTGTAATGTATACATAATAGACAAGCGACAGGCTTATGGTAAGGAGAAAGGGAAGAACTTTGTTCTCAGTTGCTGTCCTGGGTTCAGCAGTAGCAGTCACTTTTCTCCTTAGTAACTGGTGCAGTGCTGTGGTTTTGACTTTCAGTCTGGGAACAACGCTGAATAACACTGACGTTTTTAGTTGTTGCTCAGTAGTGTTTACTCTGACCAAGGACTTTCTGAGTCTCATGCTCTGCCAGGGAGGAGGGGAAGCCAGGAGGAAGCAGAGACAGGACACCTGACCCAAACTAGTCAAAGAGGTATTCCATACCACAGCACATCATGCCCAGTATATAAACTGGGGGCAGTTACTCGAAAGGGCTAGATCACTGCTCAGGTCAGGCTGGGTATCGGTCGGCGGGTGGTGAGTGGTTGTATTCCCTTCCCTTGTTATTTCTCTTATCATCATTATTATTATTAGTGGTAGCAGTAGTGCTTTGTGTTATACCTTAGTTACTGGACTGTTCTTATCTCAACCTGTGGGAGTTACATTCTTTCGATTTTCCTCCCCATCCCTCTTGGAACACAGGGAGGAAAGGAGGGGAATGAGTGAGCCGCTGCATGGTTCTGGATTGCTGGCTTGGCTTAAACCACAACAGTTCTCTATGGCACCCAATGTGGGTTACAAAGGGTTGAGATAATGACATATCTAACCAGGGTGTGTCTAATCGTATGTGATAAGCATTCATTGATTTGGACTAATAGTCACTCATCACAATGCTGATTTATTGGCTCCCGAAGTTGTTGCTCTTGATGTCAGAGTTTCAGTATGTTGTACCTTACTTACAGCAAGTATTTGCTGTGTTAGTTGTTATCGAGTGGGGGCCTTGGGCTAAGGTTCTTGTTTCATTGTACTTTATGGTAATGACTTGTAACACAATAGTCTCATTGATCATGAAACTGATCTGGCTTGCATTCCCAGTGTGGTCACCACCTCTATACTCTCTGAGGTATACAATACAAGTGTTTAGCAATTACACATCTTTTTTCCCCTCCTCGGGTGGTCAACCTATGAAGGAGACATTCCCTTACCTTCCCACCCCCCACCCCCCCCCAGACAATTTACAGCATCATTTGAGAGTTCTGAAGGTTTTGAATGGCCTTTGGGTACCCTTGAGACCTGCCTGCTGATTGTGATGGGGATTACCATGTTGGCACACACGCAGAGTGTGTTTTACCCACGACCATTTTGTCTGATCTCAAAAGGTAAGCAGAGTCAGGTTTGGGTCTTGTCTGCAGTTAGATGTCAATAGAGGAAGACCAAGAGATTTTCCCTGAGGCTGCACAGTCATGAGTGGCAGGGTGTGTGGGATAGTATGGGCAAGTATCTAGGCCAGAGGGGCCCTCCGGGGCTTTGGAACTTCACCCCTGAACAAGTGCAAAATCCAGAAAAATTAGTAAAACACTTAAATGAGGTGTGTCGTCATTCTGGCCATACCAGAGAGGGACAAATCATGGCAACGTGCTGGGGCTTGGCCTATGCTTACAGAGCCCTGTTCAACACTGTCCAGCACCTTCAAAGGGAAAAAATGTCTCTGGATCTGATGACAAACAACAGACAATGCAGCTCCTCCAACTCCAAATACAGCAGCTACACCAACCCTAGTGACAAGTACAGCAGCTACTCAAACTCCAGCTGGCACAGACAGTGCAGCTACTCCAGCTCCAAGCACAGCAGCTACACCAGCCCCAGTGACAAGTACAGCAGCTGCCCAAACCCTGACAACAGGTACTGCAGCTACTCCAACCACAGTGATAATCACTGCAGCTAAACCAGAGGACCAATTCATGCCAATATCGGTTCCCCCTGTACACAAGAGCAAAAGCGAAAAAGAGGCAAGAAAGATGAAGACAGACAAAGAAAAAATGCACTTACTACATGGGACAGCATCTGATCAGGATGCTGTGATTCAGGATTACGTGAATCAGAGGAAGAGGAAGAAGAGCTCAAGTTCTTCCCAGTAGCTGCTGGTCTTAAACCACAACAATAGCCTAGAAAATCAGGAGAATTCTGAGACTTAACTTCCCTCTCCCCTTTCATTTTTTTCCCTGGATTTTAATTGCAGTAGATTTGCTGCCTGTGAAAAGTGCCTGCCTTGAAAATCAAATCCATGCATCTACACACATAAGTGCGCTGATCTTGTGTCACAAGAACAGGCAGTAGAAGCTTCATTATTGTTTCTTCCCAGTGCCTTCTCTCTTGAAAGGAGTGGTATAGTTTGTTGTCCCTGCTCTCCATTTTCCCAAAATAGATGTATTTAATGACAGGCACATTCTGTTGTATCTTCATTGTTCAGTTTTTAAAGGGAGTGCAGAATATTCTTGATGATTCTCTGGGCAGCCTCTAATGTTTCTCAGTCAGAAGAAAAACATCAGGCATTTTTGATGAGTAATCAGGGAGCACTTTCCAAACGATCCACAAAGGAAAGATCCAGTACCTTAAATCCTGTTTTTCTGTATGAAAGATATCTTTCCATGGAGTTAATAGCAATACACAGGTTGAATCACATGCTGAGTAATTGAGGCAAGATTAACAATTATTTAAGAGAAATGGTATTGTATCTGGAAGACTGATTCATTTGTGCTTTCCAGTAGCTGTTGCAGGGGTTTGCTTTTTGAAAGATTAAATTAGCTTTACATTATCCTGTGTTTCTATTATGTTTTCTAACTCTGTGACGGATGTTATCTTACAGCATCAATATATACAGGTAGGAAGATAAATATTGTTTTATATTTCCTTCTGCATTCTGTGTCTGGTACTATTTTGTGGAGCTTTTCTGTTAATATCGTGGATAACAAAATGAAGAGTGCATGTAATACATGTGCAAAAAGAAATAAGCTCTAGAGAAAAGCCTTGAGCACTCGGAAAGTATAGAAGATAAACTTGGCCAATTGGCAGAATCATCTGAAATAAACAGTATTGAAGAAGGCTGAGTGCAAACTGCAGTACCGCAATAAGAGGATTCATCTGCCCAAACGCTGGACAGGGAATAGGCCAGGCAGAAACTCTGTGGACAAGGAGCCGATGGATTCTAAATTGAACGCAAGTGAATCCTGCTTATTGTTACCAAATGCATTGACCCCAGGTATCATTGTGGGATGTAAAATATTGTGTCCTATTAAAAACAAGTCTGAGATATGCAAAGAAATGCTTTGCATGTCTCTCAGCCCTAAAAATATCTCCACTCGTGTACTATGTCTTGTTTTGCGCATCACACTTAGGAAATTCTGGACCCAGTAAAGTGGGGCTAGAGGAGAGGAAGGCAAATGGTCCAAGGCATGTGAGCTCTGAGGAAAACTTTTAATCAATTGGGTATAATTAATTAATTGAAGAATACACTGAGGAATGCTATAATAATGGTCTTCAAAGGCCTTAAACGGCTCAGAAGGGCAAGGACTTTCTGGAAATAAGACAGTAAGTAATAAATTTGAATTGAAGAAACTGTGTGCACCAATAGCTAAGTAGGTTGGGGAATTTCCATCACTATTGTTTTTAAATACTGAGTAGGGAGATTATGTGCTGAACATACTTTAGTGCCAGATGATTCTTTGATTTCCTTCCCAAACAAACATTTCAATTGCAAAATGGTAGAACAGAGCATTCACATGACCAACAAAGCATTTCTAGAAGCAAAACCACACAATGCATTTTAAAGCAGTAGCTAAATATCATAATTTTTATATAAAAATCAGAAATAGTAATACTTGAATATATGAAATTTAAAGTGATCTTGTGCTTTAATAATAATTTGTCTTTTTAAATATATTTGCCAGTATTTACAGCCTTTTGGAGCGTCTTGTGAGACTAATTTTGTGGTTTAGCTTTTGTGTCACACAATACATTGAATTTAAGCATCACTCAAAATTTGCTTCTCAGTAATATCTGATATTATGTATCAGCTATCACCATAATAGTAACTGGTGTCTTGTTAACAGTTACTGGCAAGATTTAATAATAATTATAGAGGCCCTCTGTATGTGACCAGAATTTTCAGGAGTTCAGTTCATACTCAAGTACCAAAATAATTTTTCTTTTTTTCTGTAATAATCTTGATGAATTTCTCTGTAAGTCTGTTGGCTTTTTTTTTTTTTTTTTTTTTTTTTTTTTGTGTGTGGTTTGACATGTTCAAATCTATTCCTAAGGGATTTTAGCAGTCTTTTCTGTAGTGTCCTGCTGTCATTTTGCCTTAGATCCAGAGAAGCATTCAGTCTCTGTATTTTGGGGTACATATTTTTACCTTCATTCTCTGCTTATCCAATCTAAAAAAAAGTATCCGTTTATATTCACAATATATTCTCTTTGCACAGTATCTAACACCAGTTTCCGTACGTTTCAGACCTGCACAGGGATTATTACACTGACAGATTATTAGTTTTTTAAAAGCACAAGGGAAATACTGGATTATATAGCTTGACCTCTACCATATGCCTCGCAATTTTTCCCAGCTAATGCTATAATGAGCCAAGTAATTTCCTGGAAGGTTACTGTTCTCCACTTGAGATGTCAATATATGGACAATTCATCACTTTCTCTTTTGGTTTGTTCCAGTGGTTATTTGCTTTACTTTAGTCTGTGCTTATGTTGTTCTTTGTGCTCCGTATAATTTTACCCAGGAAGAAATCGGAGAACTCTCACTTGGGTTACTTTGTTGTGCCTATGGAAATGAACTCCCATAACATCTCAGAGAATTTTGCCTTTAGCTTACTTAGTGTTTTTCCACTTAAATCTACAAAAATTGGGCATAAATTGCATGCTCCCCCAATTTCGTATGATTGTGTGTTATTTCTGTAAATTATATCTATGCAACAATTTCAAGGATAATATCTCCATTCAAAATTGATGATAGTTGTAATATGCTGAAGTAGGTAAAGTGGATACATTAAGGTCACATGCTTACAAACAAGCATATGTGTGAGTGCAGGGTTTATATGAGAATGAAATAAAACTAATCATCGTCT
This sequence comes from Neopsephotus bourkii, assembly GCF_033783945.1. Taxonomy (NCBI): domain Eukaryota; kingdom Metazoa; phylum Chordata; class Aves; order Psittaciformes; family Psittacidae; genus Neopsephotus; species Neopsephotus bourkii. The sequence goes on along the minus strand of NW_026902109.1, from coordinate 10,627,065 downwards.
CTCAACTCTCCTGCAAAAAGCAACAATTTCTGGTTGTTTTTGAGGTTCTTGTGGTTTTACTAGTGTATTACTAGCTTATCAGATCCAGTTGTCTGGATCTTTTTCATGCAGGAATTTGTAATGATCGTTGTTCAATACCTGGCATACGAAGAGGGAATAGCTATGTATATGAAAGCATGAGAGATAACTTAAGATAAATGTTAATTAAATTATTGCTCAGCCACTTTGCATAGCAAAACTTCATTACAAAGTGAGTTCCTGTTCACTATAAGAGAAGCAGTCAGTAACTGTGATTTACAAAGCCATCAAAACTATGGCAATGCTCACTTTAATCAGAAATGTAATTATGAGGAAATTTGCTGCAGGAAAATTTATTCATAGAATAAAGATTAAAAAGTTCTGAATGTTGTTTATCAAAGTGCAACAATTAAATTTTCTTTCCTAGTCTGATACATCCTTGTGGAAGGAAAAAAAAAAAAAAAGAAAATTCTCTGTCTTGATTACAGTGGAGAAAATAAACTGCAGCTGTTATAGTAATTTTCTCAGATAACAGTAACAAGTGTCTATGAACGGACATACACATATGGAATGAATGGATTTAATGCACTCTCTGAGGCTGGAACTACCTATCAATACAGCTACCTGTAATTAACTCTCTCATACTAAATAATTCTCTTGGCTTGAACATAACAAACTCGCTAATCTGAAGTGGTGTTTTTCTTATTCCCAGGGCTTCTGTAGCCCCTGCAGCTGCCATGTGGATACTTGTAATTCATGTACTCCTCTTTCTAACAATTGCTGTACAGGTGTCTCTTCCTCTCCTCTCAAGAGATAAAGCTGAGTTGTCACCCCATTGTGAGCAACCTGAAAGAGGTGGCTGCTCAATGAAAAAAGGTAATATGTATAAAGTGAACTATGGGATCTGAAAGCCACTGAGAAAACTAACTTTATTTTTTTTAAGGAATCCTAAATTGAAAGATTAACTTTTCAGATAGCAGTTTCCTGCTGAAATTTTCCTCACTGCCTTATACTGATCCACAGTAAACATGTATATCAATGTCCAAGGGGAACAGCTGGAGCGTTGAAAGTACCCTGTGTAAACCAATAACTAGATTACAGCCAGTAGGACATTGACAATTTAAACTTGCTTGATTGCTTTAATACTGGAGATTCATAAGATAAGCATGCTGCTGAAAAAGGAATTGAATATTATTGCTCTTAACTTTGGATCTGAATGTTTTGGGATAGATTTTAGGGGAAAGAAACAGCTGGTTTTTATGGCTTTGTGGTGTAGTTTGGGATAGATTTTTGAAGAAAGAAATAGTTATTTGTATTTTTTGTGGAGAAGATGGGATTAATAATTCAATTATTAAAATGGAATTATAATGCAATTTATCACATGATGGAAATTTATTATATTTGATATTTAATGAATATGTGTACATATTGTCCCAAGGCAGCTGCACAAGTCTGATGTCCTGAATGTAACAAGATGAACTGGGGAAGTCTGTGTATACCTGAGCTCTTCAAAGTATTTCATCCCTGTGTGTACGTTCATTATGCTACCGTAAAATGATATCCAAAATGAACTGGAATAAACTGCAGGGGGTTTCACTAGGGACTCGAACATGATCTAGTTTATGTCTTTTGCAGATTTCTTTGGCCAGTGACGTGGTTCAATGAAGCAGTTGAAATTGAAAAGGCAGATTTATTTTTCTTGTACCTTAGAGATCAGGTAGATCTTCAGTTCAGATATGGGGAAGAAACTTCCTAGTCTGCAGATGCCTACATCAGGTTTTCAGGACCTGACAGTTCTAATACCAGCCTGTTGGAAACACAGTAATGGACTAACTAGGTTGATTGCTGGCTTTTGAATGGTGCTGAGTGTTCTGATATTCTTTGCTTCTTAAAAATTTCATAAAGAAATGTAAGTAACAGTTGATTCAGCCCTGCTGACTGGATATACCTACCACAGGAGCTGTCTCCATGATCAGGACAATGTACAGCTTAGAAAAGGCACACCAGCAGAAAATGTTTCAGTAAGTATAAGAATTGCTGTACAAGGAGCTTTTCATTGCTATGATCTAATTCCCTTAAATATGATTTCCATCCACTTTCAGTACAACAAAGAATATGGTATCTTTCTATTTCTGTCATTTGCCACTATTAAATCAGAGGTTTGTTAGTATTTGTGAGAACTGATAATTGAGATTGATGAAGTGATTCAAATAAAACAGCAGTTTATAACTGAAAAATCATCTGATGTACAGGCAGATACCTCTGTGTGGTGCAGTTCAGTACTGTGTTAAGTGCAAATAAAGTGCAAGCAACCTCATTTCTCATAAAGTGTAATATCAGGCAGTTGAGATTTACAAGAACAATTGCATCAGCTCCATGGCATGCCTGAGATAGTTGATGTAGTTTTTTGCAGTTCATGAATTGGATTGCATTAAATGCTGGTTTACAGATCTTTGGCACTGAACTGAGCAGTACAGAAGTCTTTATAACCTTATTGTCTCCTCAGAAGCACACTTGTGCTTGGTAATACTGAGCTGGACACATAGCACTATGAAGAGAGCTGAGAATACATGTGAATGTTACAATACTTTCTTCTCTGTTATCTACTATGAGAATAGAGAAAAAGTAATCTATCTTATGCAAGTCAGAAGTCAGACGCAGGATCAGAAGACAAGACCCAGAAGTGTCATCTAGTTATCTTGTCAGTAGGAAGAAAGAATTATCCTATGAGGGAAAATTAATCATGTTTGGAACCTTATGAAATTTCATTCCCACACTTTGCTGATGCAGCTGAATCACAAGGGCACGTGGAAATGGCACAGTCCAGAGCAGTCACCGTGTTAGCTTGAGGCCTAGTCTGATCTAATTAACCCTGCTCAGAGGTAAGGTTAATGAGCCTGGGTAGAGTCTGGCACAGGAGTTTTTATTCAGCTTGCTTGGAGCTGCCCTAAGGCTCTACTGTAGAAGTGCAGCATAGACATGCAAATTATTTAAATACAAACGTGTAGCATGACTTCAGGATGCTTCTGTGGTTCAATACAATATAGTCTTGTACATGGCACTCCCTCTTCTGGGCTGGGTGACTATCTTGGAGCTATAGCTGTAAGGAGTACTTCACTAGGGAGCAAGAAGCACCCATAGATGAAGTGACCCATAAAGGCCAAAGGAAAGGTAGATTTGAGAGCTGGACTGAGGAGGCTGTCACCTTTGTTGCTGTCCCACCACAGGCTACACTGGATGCTGATTTCACTATGAAACTTCTGTACAACTTGCTGATGTTAACGAATGTCTTCTTTCCTATCCTAACCCAAATCTCTGATAGAAACCCAGCCATCTTGTAAGGGTGTTCACCGTAAAACAAGAGCATGAGCTCCATGATTCAAGGGGTTCCTTCTGGCCTTTTCTGTGCAATCACAGATACTTGTACAGTATCAGTAATGCAGAAACACCTACATATCACACTTTTCTGGACATAATCCACAGATCATTTCCCCTAAAACAGGCAACCTATAGGGAGCCAAAGTACATGGTATGATGATCAATGGATTGCCTCCTCTTAAAAAACCTTTGCTTCCTTCCTGCTTTCCCCATTGTCCAGCATTCCAAAACCCCAGATGTTAATGAAACATTTACATGTCTTACATGTAAACATCTGTAAAATGTTTACATTACATGTAAACATTCTAACATGAAACATTTACAATGTCATGCTGCTTTTGTTTCTAACTCCAAAGAGTTGGGGGGGGGGGGGGGAGTACAAATGACCATTCTTTTTTTCCCTCATAGGTGTATTTAATAAAAATCACAATAATTACAAACTATAAATGAAATAATGGTAAATCTATTTTAAGCAGAGAAAAATTGATACTCCTTCTTCTAAAGCGATTTGTTGCTGTCATCTTGACTGGTTTATTCACAAGGAATTCAATTTATTTTGCATTAATTGGGATATACATGCAATTAATGCAGGTGTGGGAAATTAACTCTTTCTTCATAGACTATTAAGCTGTGGACTTTTACACCAGTAAAACATAAATGTTGTGTAACAGGTTAGCCACAACCAGTAAATAATTGATACGATTAATTTCTGTTGGGGTTTTTTTGTGGGCAATTGTATTTCCCATGATCAGTTTCTTTATTACTGGATTTACATTGGAATGGTAAATAATTCATGGCCTCCTTTCTTTCCCAGACTAATACTTAAATGTTGACCATGTTCTTCTTATGGAATTACTTACCTATATTCTTGTGATCCCAGGTTTCTTACCTCTGGTTGGGTGTCCTACAACAGTTTCCTAGAATAGTTTGGGGTTTTGTTTTTAATTAATTCAAAGATTTGATACTTTGAGTGAATGTTTGCAGATATGAATTTAAAATTCACATTTCATACATATTTGAACCAGTAAAATACAGTTATTGAAAAGTTTGCAGAAAGTAAATATAAAAATGGATACTGATAAGTACAAATATAATTTCCAGTCTGTATATTTGCTATCAATTTGTTCCACCACATGCTCTCATCTGTGTCATGTGCTCATTTCAGGATTAAATGTTTTAGCATAATTTATTATGAGTTTGCTACTGAAATGTCATTCAGCCTCACTTTTCGGTTAGCTATATTAGAAACTGACAGTAGTGGTAATACTACTTAATAAAATGTCATCTGAAAAGCCAAGTGATCTGAAGATACTTGGAGAAGAGAACAGATAGCATAGATAGCATTATTCTCAGTAGCAGATGGGGAAAACTGAGGCCTAAAGAGATGAAAATGCTTGCCCAAAAATCATTTAGGACTCTGGAATTAAAGTCAGAATTACAATAAATATTTTCCAAATTCCATTTCTCAGCTTGCCATCATAGGATCTGGTGTGCAGTAAACAGAGCCTGTGGCAATTATGCCATGATTCCAGGTACCCCTTTAAGAAATGAATTACCATTATTAAATCAGTATTTTACACTAAAACAGTCTTTAAGATCTATTAATCTTAGTGCTATTTTCCTAAGGCTTTCCTGCTTTCAGCTGATATCTTTTTCAGAATTCAACATACCCACAAAATATTGTCTTACTTTCTAGATGAAGATCAAAAAATAAAAATAGAAAACCTAAAGTCCAAGGCTACATGAGCAATAGACGGGAAATCACATTTTGCCAAAAAAAATCATTATATTTATGAAAAAATTTTGTAAACCAGGCCAAATTCAAATGCTAAACATAAATTTCGCCTTGCTGACCAAAGGCAAGGCTGTTCTCACAGTGTTGTTTCCTTCTTAATTATTATTTTCCCAAAATATCAACACATGCAAAACATTTCACAAAAGATTTGTCTTTCTATTTGTGAATGTGAACATTAATTAATGCTGGTCCTTAGTTCATGATTTCAAAATTCAACAAGGTATCAATAACATTGACAACTAAATTCATATTAACCTCAGATTTCTGATAGACATACAGTATCCATATTCCTACATGTGTTCTTCTCTTTCATATTCTCCAAGCACAGCAGTCTCCCGTTCTCTGGCATTAATCTGTGTTCATAAATTCATGGAGTGAAGCTTTGCATTTTATTAGTCTGCATAGTAACTCATGTAAGCTCTAATAATCAGGATAACTTGTTCAAGTCATACAATGTTTTGAGGTTGCATTCTTATCATTGCCACTCTTGTGTAACTTAGGAATAACTTCAGTACTGCCTGTACATTCAGAGGTACAGAAAAAAATTCATAGTTTATTTAGGAGTTTTTATTAGAGAGACACCACTTGTAATTCCCAAGATCATACAAGTATCATCGTCTTTGGTATACTAATTTATAACCTCCCATCCTGAACATTCTCACTGGCCATCTGCACAAGCGCTTCCACAGCATGGAAGCAGAGCAGTCCTCTAAGCTTAGTGGTTTCCCTCATTTATAATGTTACATGCCTCCTTTTGATTCTATCTTGTGAGTTTTCACCTCTCTGAAATGAGCAGTAGAAAGCACTATTTCTTCTGTTGTTTCTAATTTCTTCACATCTTAATACTCCTTGACTTTTCCCAAATCCATTTAAATTCTTTCATCCCAAGAGTCAGTGAAGAGATCCTTCAGGTAAAGATTGCTTTTTACTTCAATGAGAAAGCATTGTGTTGCTGTTTCCACAAGGTTCTGAAAGAAAAGTATATTTGTTGCAAAAGCCTTTTTTATTTTTTTTTCTTTCTTTTAAATGTATGTAGTTTTGTATTCTTTAAACCACAGTGGAAGTTTTAGATGAAAGGAGGTGCATGCATAAGTTCAAAGCCTTTCTTGGTTGATCAGTATTCCCAGAAGACACATGAATGAGAAAAGGTGGATAGGGAGAGCCTGGCTGGACTCATCTCATCAGCTTGGCTAAAAGGAAATAATGGGGAGTGTGGGGAAAGTTCTCTTAATTTTTATTTGCTTTTGTTTTTATTCCCCTTTAGGCACAAAACAAGCAAACTGAATTCTATTTAAAAACAGATCGTGCTCCTGCTCCCACACACCACCTTTTCATAATCAGAATCTTCTAATTTTGTGTTACAGTTTTTCTATAAGCATTTTCAAGGAGAAAAAAATTCTGAAAGAACACCTGAGGGAAAACTCTGCAGATGCATGAAAGATAATTTTCTACCTGATTGCATAAATAAGAGCAAAAATTAGTGTGTCAAACTTCTTGTGTTTATTGGTATTTAGGCCATGACTCAGATAATTGTTTTTCCTTAGGGTCAGGCTTGTATCTGAGCTCTTCAAAGTATTTCATCCCTGTGTGTACGTTCATTATACTACCGTAAAATGATATCCAAAATGAACTGGAATAAACTGCAGGGGGTTTCACTAGGGACTCGAACATGATCTAGTTTATGTCTTTTGCAGATTTCTTTGGCCAGTGACGTGGTTCAATGAAGCAGTTGAAATTGAAAAGGCAGATTTATTTTTCTTGTACCTTAGAGATCAGGTAGATCTTCAGTTCAGATATGGGGAAGAAACTTCCTAGTCTGCAGATGCCTACATCAGGTTTTCAGGACCTGACAGTTCTAATACCAGCCTGTTGGAAACACAGTAATGGACTAACTAGGTTGATTGCTGGCTTTTGAATGGTGCTGAGTGTTCTGATATTCTTTGCTTCTTAAAAATTTCATAAAGAAATGTAAGTAACAGTTGATTCAGCCCTGCTGACTGGATATACCTACCACAGGAGCTGTCTCCATGATCAGGACAATGTACAGCTTAGAAAAGGCACACCAGCAGAAAATGTTTCAGTAAGTATAAGAATTGCTGTACAAGGAGCTTTTCATTGCTATGATCTAATTCCCTTAAATATGATTTCCATCCACTTTCAGTACAACAAAGAATATGGTATCTTTCTATTTCTGTCATTTGCCACTATTAAATCAGAGGTTTGTTAGTATTTGTGAGAACTGATAATTGAGATTGATGAAGTGATTCAAATAAAACAGCAGTTTATAACTGAAAAATCATCTGACGTGAAGGTAGGTTTTTAACGATCTTAATATTTGTTGAGCTTTACAGAAAGAAGATGAGAGCCAAGAGATTTCTCTCCTCTAGCAGCATAGCAAGGTACATAAAGTGTACTTAAAGAAATTTGCCTATTTCTAGTTGATAGTATCTGCACCAATATCTCACACTTTCTGAGAATCACCGTATCATTTTTGCCATCTCTTTTTGGAAGGATGAGAAAGTACTAGTTGACTTTGCCAGATTGCAGAGCCACAATATATGAAGATAGGCTAATAAAGTTGGGGCTGTTTAGCCAGGAGAAGAGAAGGCTGTGTGGAGACCTCATAGCAGCCTTCCAGTATCTGAAGGAGGCCTATAGGGATGCCAGAGACAGACTCTTCATCAGGGACTGTAGCAATATTACAAGGTGTAATGGACTCAAACTTAAACAGGGGAAGTTCAGGTTAGATATAAGGAAGAAGCTCTTTAACATGAGGGTGGTGAGGTACTGGAACAGATTGCCCAAAGAAGTGGTAAATACTCCATCCCTGGCAGTGTTCAAGACCAGGCTGGTCAGAGCCTTGGATGACATGGCCTAGAGTAAGGCGTCCCTACCCATGACAGGGAAGTTGGATCTATGTTGTTAAGGATGATGTTAAGGTCCTTTCCAACCCTAACCATTCTGTGATTGTATGATCTTGTACTTTTGTGTCTATCAAAAGCAGTAGCAAGCCATTGTTGGGTTTATTTAGGCTCCCAATGACCAGCTAAAGGAACTTCAAAAAGATTTTCAGACCAGCCCTTTAAGGGAAAGTCCTGTCCTCTTTTGGCTTCTCTGGATGGGAACCAAACTCCTGTAATCATCGCTAAGAAACCCCACTGACACCATATGCTTATTGCCTCAAAACTTCACTACAGAGGATTTTTACTTTGGGAATACACAGTCTGCTAGCTACATAGTCTGTATACACTGATACACCCCCTTAAGGGTTTTGAAGGGTTTGTCTCTCACAGTGTCTTCATTATGGGAACTCATACTAGCTATATAAAAATTGAGATAACTGGTACAATTTGAATGACATGTCAGATTATAAAACCCAAAATGCATAGTCAATAGGTGAGAGGTGAGGATTTTTCTTGGTGAAAGGGGAAGGGAGGCTCAGTCATGCAGAAATTTCATGCTCAGTTCTGCCAATCACTAACAGTATTTCAATCAAAGAATCTACCCCCCTGCAGATTAATGTTTGGTTGTTGGATGTTCCACTCCTTTTCTGAATTGTTAAGCTCAAATTTCAGACCAAAATGGATGTTTTGACACGCTTTCTATTTAACTATCAATGTCAAACATGTTTTCATTTCAATTGCAAATAAAGGCAAATAGCAAGACTGAAAATTGCCACAGAATGCAATTGTATCCACCAACAATGACATATATTGAATTGCATTCAGCCTCCTTACTTTCCATATAAACTTTCGAGGCAAATCTCCATTGCGTGTTCACTTTATTTAGACAATAAAGTCCGGGAGCTTTAAATTTATATGTACTGCCTTATGACATGAGGAGTTGTATGGAGCAGTTGAAGCACTAGTGTTTGCCATGTACTGGCTCTATTCAAGGTAATCTATGGGACTTGTTCAGCTTGTAAAGCACTGCTTAAGGTGAAAAGTATTAGCCTGATCTGGGAAAACTACAGAGTTTATGCTAAACCTGATTCAGTCAGAACTGACTGTGTACACATTGCACAGTTGTGTTGCTTCTCAACTGCCTGCTCCCCTTCATGACATTGCTAGATTTGGCACCCACAGATTAAAAATGAACTGATCCTTTGCTGAACACAGGAAGCAACAAGGAACCCTTTCCACTCCACATCCATGCTGCCTAAGATCTGCCTACAGTCTGCCAGATTTTAACTTCACTGCTGAGAATTCTTGACTGCATTCAACATCTTCGAAAGCTTTTCTAGGTAGCTGAACTATAAAAAACAGTGGCAATTTTCCCTTTACACCCCCCACCCTCCTGCCAAATACAAGAAAAAGGGCTCTAGAAAAGGTTCTTGAAAGCAGGGAAACCAGTGTTTATATGGAGGAGTTGGCCTTTGTGACATAAGATCTGAGATTGTTTTGTTGTGTTATTCCACTAACTTGTTTCAAACTGGATCTGGGAGTCAGCAGTGTTAGAGGAGAGGATGCAGTACTTACAAGCTCCTAATTTTGTGTTCCTTTTGCCTTTACTACTGCAAACTAAAGTAGACCCTGTTGACTTTGAATGAGATTGTGCTATCTAATGATCTTCCCCCAGCGTGTTCTTACGGACTGGAATCAAAGTGATAATCTGAAGGAAAAACATTTTCCATCTTAGTGCAAGTTCCATTAATAACCACTTTCTCTTTTGGTTCTCTGCTGTCTTACTTGATCTATCTTTTCCTTTTGTACAGTGAGTTCATGCTGTGAGATGATGCTTCTGCTGCCATTTGGAAGCTGTTCTACAAGCTTCTTTGTGTCTGATGCAACTGCATGCATCTGCTTTGTGTTCATGGATGTCTAGGGGTTAAACGGAGAGTCTTTGTCTATACCAGAGCAAAACTGACATATGGCTCTATGAGGGAGCTGTCAAACCACTGATTGTCTGAATCTTAGTGTTCAGATGAAGCTCTGAAAACAGTACTGTTGCTTGTGGAAAAAGGCCTGTCCATAAACTACCTCACAGGAAGTAAAGCCAGATACAAGATCTCCTTCTGCTCTGCATGCTCGCTGCCCTCATCAGTGTAGTTGCATTCACCTAAAGCAATGTCCACTATGTACTTTCTTGTGGAAGGCAATTGGAAGTTTACAAAACTGACAATTTAATGGTTTTCTACTAAAAGGTTCATAAGCCAGAAAAGTTGTGAATAAGCAAAATTGAAAAGTTGAGACTGAGTGGTAGTTTCCATGTTAAAGAGCTTATTTAAGTGGGGTTTGTGACAGAGTTATCAAAAACGTAAGCATATGTTATATCCTCAGATTTTAAGCAGAATTGTCTTTAAAAATCAGTGGCATGTTGTGACATCTTGGGTTTTGATCAATGCATAAGTTACTGCATTTAGAAAATTCACATTGGTAGCAGTCCTGACATCCTGTCCAGAAGGAATGATTCCTTTAAAAATTTTACTCCCTATTCTGTGTTAAGCTGGGCTAGGATATCTGTGAAGTACAGTATGCCGAGATACTGTGGAGGGAGCACTAATTCAGGCACTGACAAAAGGCAAGATGCTGTTGATGAAGTATCATGTGAGGCACACAAATCTGAGTCATACATTGTTCTGAGCTGTGCAGATTTACAGTCATCATTGTCAAAACAAATGTCAGCATCTCACAGAAAAAAAAAAAAAAAGGACAGCTTCCATAAGCAGAAAAGTAAACATCAAAGCCAAATATTTTCCTTCATTAGTCTTCATTAGGATTAAGGAGGCAGGTAATATGTCAATGGGACATAATTATGGCATAGCGAATCTTCTTGATGATATGTGCTCATCAGTTGGGCAAGGACCACTAAGATGTAGGCTCAGCCTATACAACTATAGCCTCCTATTTGTTTATTTCTGTGGAAATATTTTCTAACATTGAGTGTGAAGTGAACCTAAAAGTTCAGGGAATGTTATAAATTGGGGGATTAAAGTGATGAAGTCTTTAAGAGGGAATAGTTTAATACAGTGCAGTACATAAGTGAACCAATGTTGCTGCACCCTTCTTTTCACTGCTTGCTCTGCATTTGTTGATCAGTGTGTTCACCCTGTTGTCTGTAGCATCCCTGCATTTCCTAAAACTAAGTTTATAACAGATTGCTGTGCCAGTCTGGATAGGACTCTGTACGGCAAACACCACTGAAAACTTGAGTTTTATCAAAATTAGGATTGAAACTAACGTTTCCAGAGTTATGTATCCTAATGTACCACTGAGCTCTTTAGAGATTTGTGTGGCTTATAAATACTGTTGTGTATGTGGCCACAGCAGGACACGTTGTGAGTTAGATTAATGCTTGTTCCCATGGAGCCATACAGGAAACAGCAAGTGTCATTTTGCTCAAGTATTTTAGCAGTCTGGATTACAGCCTTGTTTCAGAGGGAGAAAGATTTATTAAAGGAGAAAAGGCTTCCCACCATAGTAGTAGTTTCTGTAATTAGCCATTTTAGTTTATTGACAAATAAGCATTATTTGGAATCTGTCCTTTTAATGCCCTTGCATTGTTTGGGGGAAGGAAAACATTTGAGTGTTCTGTAGGATGTGTATGTCATACTAATACACAAAGAATTTTTGCATTCTGTCATTGAGTTTCTGTGAATATGGACCATGGTAGCTCTACAGGGATAGTGCAGCACCTTTAGTGCCTGCTTAAGTGATGCAGTGACACTGTTAACAGCAGTTGAGGTTTCTGCATGTTCCCAGGGAAACACTAATACCTAATGTATTCACCATTTTGTAATGAAAGCCCTACTTTGCAGTGACTTTTTTCAGGTTGGTAAGACCTCTGGGGCAAAGGACCCTCTTTTGTACCATTTGTTTGTACAGTGACTTACTCTGGATGGGTTTGATACACTAATGCATCAGAGTTTCATGTTATTTTGGGACTCCCATTTTCTTAAGTGTGCTATGATAAGAGTTCCTCAAGTGGAAAACAGTTAAGCTACTGGCTGATCCTGCATTTTAGCTCTGTGAAATAAGCTACATAATGGGATTATAGAGCTATGGACATTCATAACTACAGCCATAACGCTAGTAGCAATTTGAAGAGTGTACCAGGTCTCAAATTGGAACAAAGAAACTGAGAGCCAGCAAGTAAATCTGTGACAAAGGTCTTTGAGCTTTTCTGTAGTCCAGGCACTTATTAGACCCCAAGGTCTGGTGAGATTTGTGATGAGGGAGTTTGCTAAAATGTAGATTGTGACTTGGGCAGATGGAAGTCTGTTTAATGTAAAGCACATATTTATAAGCATGCTTAGTGCCACGTGTTTTGCTGCAGAAGCTGGTCCACAAAAACAAAGGACTAATCTGACTTCTTTGTGCACGGAGATGTCATAAAGACTCTTGCAACTGTTGTAATCACTTCATAGTTTCTATGAGGTTGGTATAAACCCAGTTTATATCAAGGAACAGTAAGAAAAATGTGTAAAGTGCTGGTGTTTGCTTATCCCCTCTTCAAGACAGTTGAAATACAAGGAAAAACTATCATAACCATAGAAGATTTGTGAACTTATGTGCCACCATTATTACCCGGAGTCAAAAAAGTCCTTGTTTAGGGAATTAACTGTTCTAATGCCAGACTTGCCAGTTTCATGGAAAGTTCATTTTGCCAGTAATGTGAAGTCAGTTGTTGATGGTAGAGAAGGAGGACAGATTTCTCATATATTTCAGTAAAAGCTTCATGCTAATCACAACATTTACTGGTGGTTGGAAGGGAGGAAGTGCAAGAATGTTTTTCTCAGAGATATCACAAGAAAGAAGTAGCTTTCTAAAAAGGTTACCTTAAAACAAGTGTGATAATTAGGACCATTGAACTTAAAATCAGTCCATGATCAAAGGTCTGTGTGTGTTTAATATACATATATATATAAACTGCATATAGTTGCAGTGATTCCTTCTCATGAATTAGTTTTATATTGGTAACTTTTGACTGGAGAACATGGTTATGAACGTATTTCCTCTGTTGTGACTAGTGCTTGCTACTGGACTTCACTTTGAAGTATTTTCACTAAGGGAAGTGGCTGTACAGTAATGCAAGTCACAGGATGTCTTTAGAGCATCTCTGAATTCCTGTGATCAGTAGGTATCATTTTCACATGATTAATCAAAGGGTGAGATTGTTGATAGATGCAACCTCAGATCCAGATAGGCTTCCCTTTAAAAAACAGAAGGGAAAAAGATACGGGGGGGGGGGGGGGAGTGGGAGGGTGCAGGGGGGAGAGACGGGCAATGTGTTATCTACAGAGGATCTCAGATTGAAATAGATCTTTCCTCCACAGCATAGTAAAAGGGAGGAAAGAGCAGGATCTAAAGTTGGTATTTACTCAGTCTTTGAAGTCACTACTGCATTTACATTGTTGCCTTTGACTTCAAGAGGACCATTCCTAGTGCTTGAGCAACCTTCATTGATATTGAACCATAAATGAAAGGCAGTGAATTCAGCATATCTGCAAACTTCTGGGGCAATTTTATACTTACGTAAGTTTTCTGAGGCTCTACTTGTCTGTGTGTGGTGTGGTTTTTTTTAACTTACTTTTTCTGTCTACTGTTGCCAGCAACAGAATGAGAAATGTATTCAAAAGCTGTGAGGAAGAATAAATAAGCAGAATAAATATGCACTGTACAGTCTAATATTTAGAAAGTTTAGAAGTTTAGAGCTTCATGACACAGTGCTATTGAAGGCAATTGCAATCCTAATGGCTAAGGAAGTTTCAGCTCCTTGTTTCAGAATCACTGATTCTGGTGCAGAAGGACTATGCCCAAATAGCTGCATGTTTTATGTTCCCTAGGTAGAATTCTGTATTTCTTCCTTAGATGATTTCTAACAGATGAAAAGATAAAATGGGTACATTACATTTGCACTGAAATAGGCAATTAAAATAATTGGCTTTTTAAACATGTTGAGGAAGAAAAACAGACAGTTCAAGTCCATGTTGGTAAGTGATGGCCCCATCCCAAATACAAAGATGCTTTCTTCAGGTGTAATATAGTTCTGATTTTAATATTGTGTCAGTTTTTCATAAGTAGAAGTTGCTGTTTAAAATTGAAATCACTGAAACACTCTGGGCTCATGCTTACCAAAGGTTTCAGTTTCAATGCTGACATTTTTTCTCAAGAATAAAAACAGCCATAATCTGGTAAAATCCTAGGCTTGCCAAGATTTACACATGCAACATATTTTGTGTTCCAGAGCACCAACATGTTGTATTTTCATGTTTTTCCATCTTTGCAAGTATTTCTCTATGGCCTTGTCAAGTTGGTGGGTGGCCTGACTGCATCCAGCTCCATACATTATTTGTTACACTGATCCCTGGGACAATATATGAATTGAGATGAAACACTAGATTTATGGCCAAAGTAGGTGTCTTCCAGGAAGAGAATTTGAAGCTGTGTAGACATTCCCTCACAGGGGAAATTTTGTGTTGGCACAGAGGACGAGTTATTTCACCTGTGTATTGAACAGGGGGGTTTGGAAGAAATTGTTTGATTACATTTTGTATGGAAAATTTTGTAGAACTTTGGGGCAGTTGCAGAGTTGCAGATCATGAACTGCTCAGAGGCAGCTGTGCAAGGCATCATGGATTTCTGATGCAGCTAATACTAAAAGAACAAAATCGTATTTGGGAGTATTAACAAATGTGTTCAGCTCTAGTGAAAATACTTCCTGTAGAGTACTTCCTGGCTGGTTTCCGCAGGGGGAAAGCAGTAATTTCTGTAAGCAATCTTCAGATAGATGCTGATAGTTTTTCACAGTATTAATTGGTGTATTAAGCTTGTTTTGCTGAACCATATGCACCAGTTAAGTTCACCTAAGTATTTTCAAGCACACATGATAAACAGCAAGGCATATGCAAGCATAGTTCTAGTATATAACTTGATATAAGTTGATTATAGCTTCACAATATCTTGCCACTATGGTGGCAACTCAATTTAGAGACCATGACAAATAATTTGTAACAGAAATAACTACCAGTGACTGCAGCTGGGCAAACTCAACTTGGGGAATAACATGTTCGGAGGCTACAACCACATTTTCTGCTGTGGTTTTTGGATGAGCAGGCTTGGGATATAAACAGTGCCTGAAGGATTTATGGACATCTGCTTCTGTTACTTCTGTAGTCCTTGCCAGTATCAGTACTATTGTGCTCTAGTTTTGGCTAACATGGCATACTGGGGTTTTAAGTCAGAGTAGGAGTGTTTTCTACAGCTTTGCTCCAGCTCTACTGTACTACAGTGAATTGATATAATTTACTGCTAGAGTTTCATCACTGAGAAAGCCCCACATTCAGACTGATGTAAAGGCTCCCCTAAAGGTGGAGGAGCTAAAAAGAAAGAGAATAATGCTGACATGTTGATTCTTGAATGCATGCTATTAATAAAGGAAGCTTCATTGCTCCAGCAGCCATGTGGCTAACGCAAAGTTTGCCTGGCATCACATGGTAAAAGTGCTTCTGATGATAAATTTGCTCTGCTATCCTCAGCAGGTTTTAGTCTCTGAGGTAAACTTCCATCTCTGATGAAACTGAAATGCAGTGCCATTGGACTTGTTATGTGCCTGAAGAAGACTAGCTGAAAGGAATTAATGTTATAATTTCCTAACAGTCTATTAAGAAAGGAAATTATCAGACTATGAAACAGCAGGTGTACACTTCCTAGGTCCCTAAAATATTTATTAAATAGATATCTAATACCTTAAACAGAAATGTACCAATGTAACATGAAATTCTTTGAGATAACACATGCTGGCCCAATGCTGGCCCATGTGAAATACCACACAATAGAGTCAAGTGATGTTTAAATTGTAAGGAAAACAAATAAGCCACTAGTGCAAAGGGCAGAGTTTCTTAGAGGAAGCATAATGTTGCAAATATACATTGTAGACACTAAGATTTGCCCTAGAAGTAAGGTAAAAAAATCTGTCCACCCAAATAGCAGTTACATACCTGAAGTTTTAGGACTGTGAGAGGTAAAATAGGAGATATCTGCTCAGTAGCCAAAATTAAATCATCTTAATTAATCTCCTTTGGATAATAGCATATATGTATTTAGTCCCTAATGACCCCATTCTCTTGCTTTCTTTTTCACATAACTACCTTTAAATGCTCGTTGGAAATAATTATGGATATGTATTCAGCTTTCATTATTTTATACACTGTTCTCAGCCTTTGACTGGCTATTTAATTTACCACATGCATGTATATGTCTGTGCTCCTTTAGCATCTGGAAGATACTGGCTGATCTGAACAAGCTATGATGCAGCCAGGACCAAAAACATAATGGCTATGTTTACTCAGTGCGGGGACCTAAAGGCTTAAAGCCCAGCTGGCTTAATGTTCTAACACTGGCTTAGTGTTACTAATTGGCCTCCTGTCATGGGGAAACTACTCTAGAAAGAGCTCTGCTGCCTCCCCAGCCTGTTGTGCCCCTCATACAGGTACCATCTCCATACTGAGGGGACAGCGGAGTAGAGACAAGGGCATAGCTTCATATAGAAGTATTTGTAAGGGGAATTTCCTGATCTAAGAAGAATATGTGTTGAGCAAATGAAGGTAATTTTATGACCTCTTCACACCACTTAATTTCTTATAAACACTGCTGAGCAGTCTTGCCTGGAATAGAGCAATAGCAGATTATTAAAGCCAAAACCCTAATGAATGAGCTGAAATGTTTAACTTTGCACTTTTTACATAGTCTGTGTATAAGATGGGAAGTTATGTTTGCAGTAGGAATAAATACAAAACATATCACTGATATGCAAGTCTAATTAAATTCAACCAGAAAAACATGAAACTGTGTATATTCACCCAAAATTCATGTTTCCCAAAACCTCACTTAAATAAAAACTATCTGGTGTCATGCCAGCAAATCCTAGACTAAATGATTTATCAGGGGTAACAAATTATCCTTACTTTTTTGTGCTTTAACTTTTTAATATGAATAATCAACATCTTATCATTGCATCTCTATCTATACATCCTAAGATACAGCTGTGTGTCATTACTTTAGAGTACAAGGACATTAAATAGCTCCATCTCCTCTCCTTCAAGAGCAAACTACAGACTTCTGTCAACTGTTGGTACTCTAATTGCTTCTCTTCCCAGAGACTTCTTTTCCCCAAAAAGTGCTTAGAAATACATGTTTTGATCTCACTTATATAAGCTACCTGCAGCTATGAAGTTGCTGGGGATTAGCTGTTTAAAAAAAAAAAAAAAGAAAGAAAAGGCAGTGAACCAGCTGAAAGCTGTGATTTTTCTAGGTGTAAAGAGCTGGTTTTACTTTATTTTCTCTATCTTCTAATTAGCCATATAGATAATTGTCAGTTATAGTGTGAAGAAGATGATTGACTTGATCAGCTGTTTGTGGTTATCCATTCCATGCTTCAATTGTGCTCCATGTACAAAAACGTTTTGTGAGCTTTCTAAATGTACAGCTATCAGTCTTGGAGAATACTTGTAGCTTCTTAGGCAGGCTTTGGGGATCCGCCTGTTATTTAACCTCTGTGAATTTAGTGCATGTTGTTCATGCTGCTGTGTTTTGCACACTAACAGCAAAGCCAACATGTTCAATAGTGTGAAAGCAACAGAAGACAAATATGGTCCTTGACCAGTGAAGAGGTACCAGTGCTCAGGAGGCATTCTGCAGGCGAGAGGGGTTGTGCAAACACTACATGATTTTTGCAGCGGTATAGAAGCTGCAGCGATTAGGTTGCTGCTCTGCTTGTGCTCTTCTATTCCATCATTAGAGACTATTTCTGGCCCAAAGTACAGCACGCAGATGAAGGCCAGGAGAAGGGCATGCTGATTACCTCAGTAGGAAGACAAAAAAAAAGTAGACAATACAGGATAAAAGGATTTGTTCAAGCTCTTAAGAAGAAAGATGATACTAGGCAGCAATTTGTGTTAGATCTATACCTCTGTTTCCCTAAATGTGATCAGTGTCGTTGTTTTCTTTTTCTTTCTTTTCTTTTTTTTTAGGTGTCAGTGTTGCTAAAAATCTGAGGTCTTGCTAGTGCTTTGTAGCATCTCTTGTAGCAGCATTTTGGTCATGTTATTGATAGCAGGTGCACTGGCGGAAGGAAGAAGCTGAATATGTGCTTGTAACTTGTGTCTTGTTTTTAACCTGTATCATTCCAGCAGAAAATAGATGTGAAGAATTTGCACACAGGTAAGGTTTATGCAATAAAGATGTTAAAGTGGCCTTACCACTGTCCTTGAGCAGGGTTTGGTTTGGGGATCGGCTTCTGAGCAACCTGGGGAAAATGTTAAGTTTATGTCTTACAATGAGACTTAAGAGAGTTAACCACAAAGAAAGCCTACCCCTCTGTTTTCCAGGGAGTCCTTACCTTTTCTCAGATAATCCAGCTTTTTTATTTCACTTGTCATTTAAAAAATGTACCTGTATTCTCTTACTCTTTATCTCCCCTCTTTAATTATATATTAAAAAAAACCCCAAAACATCCAGGGTAAAGGAACAACTGTCATGAGAAAGATGGAGCATTGCAAAGAGTAGAACCCTAATTTTAGCTTGGACATCTAAGGACTGTTCAGCTACAAATAACTATGCTTAAAAAAAACAACAACCAAAAAAACCCCCAAAAAAACAATACAGGAACTACTAGAATTTGTGATAAAATGTAACCAGATTTTGAGAGGCATCAGCAGTTCCCTTTCTTTTGGTATCCTAAATAAGATGAATGCTCACAAATAGCAGTGGGAGGCTAACAATCACACATTTTAATAAAAAGACTTTAAATTTCAAATGTAATCTAGAGGTAGGCTGGGGAGAGCTTTCAAAAAGCTGTGATATGTAATAAAATGGCTGCAGCTTAGATGTTATAATTGTTATTTTGGGTTTTACCACTACTTTTTTTTTCAATAGATGCTTTTGTTAAAATGGGAAGAAAATATCTTTAAAATGTCTGCTGTGATTAAGATTAAATATCATACTTCGATTGTATTTTAGGTTCTGATAAGCTACTATATTTTTTAAGTCACCTTCTGTCTTCCTATAGTACCTCCATCCCTGACCTCATATATTTGGAAAATCTTAGTAATATTTTTTTAGAATAGAACCCTGTTGATTCAGAATCAATGCCAAATAACATTTTTATAGCATCTTTAACATTTTGGATTTATAATAGTTATGTGAGCTTTAAATGAGGGCAAATGGAAGGATAAAACCCCTTAATGCTAGTGGAATAGCTTGTTAAAATCTCCTGCAAGCCTTACAGTTCACTATTTTCTGTGACTTGTAGATCAATACCTCTTGTCACTGAAGTTGGCATGAATTTTGCTGTTGACTTTGGAAGTGGTTGATAAGGATCCTCATAGCTCTGCTCAGACCTTAGTCTTTTCAAATTGCTTTACTCAGTTCATCATAAGAGGTTCTTGGGCTTTTCCAGAATCTGGTTTTCCAGCAGGTGATTTGGTCATGGTCTATAAATAAAAAATGCATTTCCCTTTAAAAATTGGTCCTTGCTATCAGGAGGTAAGTACTGGCTTCATGTCACTAAGAACAACCAAGGACTTAGCAAGTCCATCCATGTAATTCTGTTCTAATTGTTCCTGCATTGCTGTGAGTAATCTTTTACTGACAGGTTATCAAAGTGCTGTCATGTCATCTTTATGACTTCTTTTCCTAGAATGATCTGCATGCAAATCACATTCTCTGCCAGACAGAATAAAGATCACTTCGTAACCTTCCCTTGTCCTTCCCTTCTCCTTAACAACCCTTTCAGAACAACCAAAAAACATGTGATGTGCAACAGAAGAAAGTTCTATGTTACGCTCACATATGTTTATCTCCTCCTGTTGATACTTGTACAAAGACTGGCTATTAAGGATGACAGCATTCTTTGCAACAGAGTGATAAACCACTCTATTGCTTAGAGCATTCTGCTTCATTCATGCTGTTGACAAAGGGAAATATGAAAAGAATTTATCTCGCATCCATATTGTGACACTGGGATCGTTTCATTAGTAACATGATCATTCATGGTTTAATGTTATAGCCATCAGTGATTGTGCCTGGTTGAGATAACTGTTGTTTAAAACAATATTAATGAAACTAGGTTAATTTTGTTTTGCACTACATGGTTAAAACCAAAGGGTTCCTCTACTCGATTATTTTGCCACTGATGTGCTACATTTGTGATTACTCTGAAGGTACCTACTTCTAGGTGCCAGATTTAGTTGTATTTTTCTGTAGATTTGGCTTATCTGCTACAACTAATGCTACATGGGGGTTTTTTTGGGGGTGGTTGCATTTGACTTAAAGTATTTCTTTTTTTTCCTTTTATTCCTACAGCAGTCTGAAAGATACAGGATATCTTGCTTTTCTTGTTAATTTATTGGTTCAGGTGTGGACACAGAGGGGTGGCTTTTTGTGTGATGTCTCCTGTTGACATTTTATATATGTTGCCTGTCTTTAGTCTACAGTTTCCATGTAAAGCATGTGAGCAAAAAGTATGTTTCTGAGAGTCGTTAAGTAAATATTCATCATCTGTTTCTTGAAGTCTTTAGACTGAGAGATTGTTAAATATCATTGCCCAAGAGTTGATACCCGAGGTAAAATTTCAGCTCAATGATTTGCATCATATTGTGGCCTTTGGGGATAACATGTTTGGCAAAGTGAATGATCTGAACAGTACCATTATTGTAAAAAACAAAAAAAAACTGAACACACACACACACACACACACACACACACACACACAAACACACACGCACATCTTTGAAGTACTTTATGATGCTGGTGACTTTGTAAAGCTTAAGGTTGCTTCAGTATAATTCTTGAAACGACAGAGCCACTTTTACTTAACTGGAGCAGCACCACTTACTCCAAGCATACTCATTAATTACAGTGGAATTATTCGCAGACTCAGGATCACAGAGTCTGTCCCATTTGTCTTCATCTCCTGCTGTCTGCTAAATAGAGTCTCGAAGTAGACGAAATAGCAAGCTCCAGAGGTGCCTTCCAGAAAGCAGGGTCAGCACAGCAAGCTGCTCAGGACCATAGGGGCAGGATGTTGCATTTCCCTTTGTCGAATTTTGCAACATTCCTGTTTGTCTACTTCTCTAGTTTACTGCTGTCCCTCTGAATGGCAGCGCAACTATTGATCACCCACTCCTCCCAGTTTTATGTCATCTGTAGGTCTTCTAAGGATGCACTCTGTCCTATCATTAGGGTCATTAATGAGGATTTTAAATAGTATTAGCTCTGCTGTTGACCCCTGGGGCACACCACTAGTGGGTGTCCATCAGTTGCAGTTCACGTCACTAGTCACAACCCTTTGAGCTTGGCAGTTCAGCCACCTTTAATCCATCTCACTGCTCGTTTATCTAGTCCATACTTCATCAGTTTGTCAATGATGATGTTATGGAAGAATGTGACAAAAGCCTTGCTTAAGTCCAGATAGACAACATCAGCCACTGAGCCAATCATCTCATTGTAGAACACAATCACTGCACTCAGCTGTTATGATTCTTCCTTCATAAATCGATGCTGACTACTCCAAATCACTTTCTTCACCTTAATATGTTCATAAATATTTTCCATGATTATTAGTTCCATCTTATTCCCAAAGACTAAGGCAAGATTGACCAACCTACAGTTTTTTAGATCCTCCTCCTTGCCCTTCTTGAAGATAGACATGACATTTGATTTCCTCCTGTCCTGAAGAGCCTCTCCTGATAGCCATGACCTTTCAAAGATAATTGAAGTTGTCCTTGTAATGTCACAAAACCAGCACCTTTTACACTTGGGGATGTATCTCATTCTAAATACCTCCTAGCCTTTTCCCATTCTTACCTGCAACCTATAAGTCATAGCAATTGATTAAATATATACCTGTATCAAAATGGCAACAAATGTTTCACAACCCTCTTTTTCCTCTTAAAGACATAGTTACCTTGATCTGTTAACCCACTGAGTTCTTGCCAAGTGGTAGATTATCAGGCGTAGAGTTTAAAACCTTTGACAAATGTAACAGAAAAAGTCAATTATTTCTCTTACACTTGGATGAGGGAGGAGAGGTTGCATTTCTAATTTTATGATGATAATTATCGTACTGTCATTATTCTGTCTCACGCTTCAGCACAGATTTATAATGCCGATATCATATGATTTCTAGGCTGGCTATCTGAGAAACAGATACAATTCTGTCTTTTTACAAGCCTGCAGGGAAGAGCTAATTCAACTATGCTAGTCATGATTTATGGGCATTTATCCTAATCGGATTTTCTGACAAGTCTCCCATCAGGATACCACTGGATTTGGAAGCAGACACAAAAATCTAGTTTTGTTACTCATTCTGAGATATGCAGAAATTTTTATTCAGAGACTATAGTCTGAATACTTGGTAAAACTGACTTAAACTGTAACTGCTTCAGAAAGGTAGATACCTATTTCTAAAAGTTTACCTTGGCCACCAAATGTAGTGTGCAGTTTATGTCTGGCTAATATTGGGGATGCTGCTGAGCATTCAGGTTTTTCTTCACAGTTTTAGTGAATATTGATCTATTATAACTACAAATCCAGCCTTCTGGGTTAGTTAACTCACAGTGAATGGAAGAAAAGAAATTAAATGGTCTGACAACACACTCAAAACAGAGACTGAAAACCAGAATTTGGGGCAAACCAATCTTTTTCTTCTTTCTGTTTTCTTTCAAGCAATTACTTTTAAAGAATAATGTAAAAAAATAATCCATCATTGTACACTTAACAGTTACTGACTTTGGGGGTTTTTGGCAACTGTTTCACAGAACTACGTGAGGTGCTTCCATGATGTTCTAAATAATGATTTGCCACCTGTACCTAATGATTGTTTTATTGCCTCATGTCCATGAGGGATGTTATCTTGTGTGACATTTTTTTCTGGTTACTCCCTCCAAGAGTGACATTTAGAAAGAAGTAAGTGTTCATTAAATGGAAGATGTAGTTGTGATGTGCTTAAGTACCCACATATCTCCTGAGAGCACTGGACTATTCTTGTTGGAGAGGTTCACGAGGTAAAGAGCAAATTTAATGAACAGTCCTACTACTGCCTCTTAATGCTTCAATATACATTACCTCCCATATACTTTTGGTTTAGGATTCAGTTTTTAATACTGTAGCAAGAAGCAGTTTTTGAAAACACAAGAGGTAATCCCAAAATTAAAATGTAAATTGTGAGGGTGAAAGGAGGCATTTGTTCCTTTGAATTAAAGGATCTAGTGATAAGGATTTTGACAATATGGTTTATATCATCAAGCAAGCTACAGTTTTTTTCAGGCATATCTGGAGTGTATCTGGGAGAAGACAAGTTCAGTTTGAAGGATAATTAATTCATCATTTTCCTTTAGTTCTGAGTCTCTCATGTGCAAACCATGACATTTACATGAATGTGCAAATAACACTGTTAATATTCTGGAGAATGATGGAGATTCTTCAGTGTCAGGGTTCTGTGAGCCTTGAAAATGAAGCCCAGTCCCAGTTAGTTTCACTGCAGTTTTGTGCTTTGTGGTAGAAAGGCTGAAGTCTCCCTCTTCACGAAAGTCTGATGTTTTTAGCTTTTCACACCTCCCTCCTGCTGCAGATGTCTGGAGCTTAAATATCTAGCCATTTATCTGGAATATAGCTATCTGGAAAATGATTAGCCAATGCTTCTGAGCATCAGAGTTGACCATCCCTTCAAACTTCCGTAGCTGATGCTGACAACATGAGCTGTACCCTTTCCTTCCAGCTGCATTTAAGAGCGTAGATATTTAATAAATGAAGAGATCTTAGTTAATAGGAGAAAAGGTCTTAACTAGCTAAAACAACTTTTAAAACAGCCACATTTGCAGAAAGTGTTTACGGCATAGTTTCACTGGAAGCCATGTCCCTCAGCTGACTTGCACTGACAAGATTTGCTAACAGTACCTGAAACCATCTCCCACCCCTTCTTTTTCACATCCTTATTTTCAGTTCCTACCCTGTGATGGCATTTTACTTGTTTGTTTTAAAAAACCAAAACATAATGGCTTTTTGCTGTATGAGCATACACTCTAAAAGGTGTTTTACAGCAACTCATGACTCCCACTCATCACTCAGCAAAGGATGAAATATTTGGACTGATAATGTACTTTTTCAGTAAAACATATTTCTTTGATTTCTTGAGTACACTGCTAAAAACATTCCAAGTTTCAGTAGCTTATGCAGCTAGTCTTACCTCTAAAGACTACATTTGACAGAAAAAGGAAAAGAGAATTACTAAGCAGTTATGTCTAAGCTAAGTCCACTTTCAGAATATGGATTTATTTCAGTATTGGTTTTTGTATATAAAATTTTCACTTACATTTAGAACTAGCTACCACCCACCCCTGCTCATTGTCATACAAATAATTGGTGATTTAAGAAAAATAAAGTATTTTTTACCTTGCAAGACATACAAGGAAACATATTTACTGGCAGAAGCTCTTGTTTGTCCCTGATATAAGCCCTTTTCCTTCACTGTTCTCTGCAGTTAGGGGCTTTCTTTTACTAATAGATAACAAAGCAGCATGCCACAGTCCAAGGGCTGCCATAGGGCAATCTAAATATTCATTCATAAGAATTAAGGAAGGAAATTAGATATTGGCAGTTATTCAGAATATAGCTAATGCCTCAAAGCGTAGATTTGCAGCTCAAGAAAAATTAATGCCTCAAATTATAAAAATATTTATGTGAATTTTTAATGTCCTAAAGTTCAGAGCTGTTCAATGCCAGGATTGTGGTTCAGCTCACAGATGATCTAGGAATCATGGTGACAGTTTCCTGCTCAGAATCACAATCACAACCACAGTTGTGATTGATGCATGAATGTGGACAGATCAGTTTGTAGATTTGCCAATGCTATTTCTCCATCATTGGTTTGGGGTTTGTGTTTATTATTGCAGAGTTTGAGGCGTTGCGAAGTGTGTTCCCAAGTGCACAGTGACATTCTCTTAGCAGATTTATCTGAGAAATTGGCTACACATTATTAGTGATCTTATCAGCGCTTTTTATTCTCAATTGGAGTATTTATTAAGAAATGTTACGGGGGAAGCCTGCCTCCAGCTAGCAATAATCCAATTACTTGTAGGGCACATAACTGAGCAATTTTGCAGATGCTTTTCGGAGTACCCAGCTAACATCATTCCAGGCATCAGCACTGAAGGCAGCAGAGCAGTTCCACCTGGCATCCTGCCAAAGCTCCTGACTCTCAGTCAGAGGCAGTCACGAGGTTACACATTGATAGGCGTGTAATTACGTGCTTTGGATGAAATCTTGCTTCTGCTGAAGTCAGTGGCAAAGTTCCCATTGGTTTCTCTGGAAAGCAGTAACCTTGTTTCACACACCCAGCCTAAGTATTTTAGTACGAATGTCCTGTCTTTGGTTATCCTAATGTTTTTAACTGTTGGTACACTCATGACAACTGGAGTGGATATTTTTAAGTTTGCTAAGACAGGAGGGAGGCATTAAATAATTGTGCTTTTGAGTTTTGCCATGGCACTCTATATCTGTATAAGTCTGATCAACATCCCCAAATGCTTTTTTTGCAGGTGAGGAAAAAGCTCTCATGGTTGCTTAACCCGCAGATCACTGAAGGCTTTTGATCTTCACATAAGCCCTTAATAACCCACTGATCTGGTATTTCCTGAGTTCATTATCTTTACAAATCTTGTCCAACATGCAAAAGGCCAGGTTGGATGAGGCCTTGGGTGATATGGTGTCCCTGCCCATGGCAGGGGGGGTTGGAATTTGATGATCTTAAGGTCCTTTCCAACCCTAACTATTCTATGATTCTATGTTTGAGAAATATCATGTTAAATCATATGCAGTGGTCTCACAATTATGAAATCATATACTGAAAGAAAAACAATCTGAGAGCTTTCTCAGGTGTGCATCAGAAATTATTGTTTGTTACTGCAAATGTCTTGATCAAGGAATGCCTTCAGTTTAAAAACATAGTCCTAGAATCAGTTCTGTTTAAAAGTTTAAAGTTTTTGAGGTGAGAATTTATTTTCCAGCATGAGATAGAAACTATGCTACAATTAACCCTGGAATGTTACTATTCATTTTGACTAGAGAAACACATTCAAATATAATGCAATACCTTCTATGTGATTATGAGCATAATTGTTCTGGACTTAGGTATAAGAGAAAGAAATTATCTTGCCACTGTAGAACTGAGATAATGGTCCAAATGAAACAAAATACGTTTAAAAATATGCTGTTGTGCAACATGGAAAATTTTTAAGGGTGTGAATTTTCCGGTATACCTTATCACTGTTTGCCATAGACCAGTCAAGGAAGGTGGAAGGTGCCTTTGGTGAGGTCTCAAGTGCGCTGCCAGTAAGCCATAGCTGAGCTAGTGTCACTGTTAATGAAGAAAACTTTTGTTATGTGTTAATACGATGTTGACATAGCAGGAGTCTCACTGAATGAGGCAGTGGCATGGAAGAGGGAGCACTTATCAAAACCTGGCACAAAGCCTTACTGTAAGATGTTTTTTAATACCTGTTTTCTTCTACTGCTTAGACAATGAAGTCGATTTGAAAAGTGACTACCCAAAAATGGCACCCTGTATTTATAGTCCCCTAATAAATACCAGGTCAGCTTTTCTTGTATACTACAGGTCCTGGAAATTCAGCCTGGAATCTGCCAGGTCAAGAGGCTTGTACTGATTTGGTAACACCTATGAAAGTTTTGGGCTCTGTCTGTACAAGCGTCATATTTCTGTTGATGTTCAGACTAGAATAGACTCCAGGTTTGTTCAGCAATACTACCAGCACCAGAGGCATACACATCACCCACTTAAAAAATATATTCATAGCTTGTCTAAGTTGAGAAAGAATTTAATTTTAGCCTCATGGTTCCATGCTGACATTCAAGCAGAAGTATCTCAACAAAGGGTTGAAAGTCAGTGAGCTTACCAACACTTAAGCTTTAGAGGGGCAATCATTGTTTGTTTATATTTGGCAAAGCTTGAGTTGAATTGCTCCTCCATTCTTTACAAAATGGCTCCTCTCCTGGAAGCAGACCTGCATGTGCAGACAATAGCCCCAAATGTAATTCATACCTGGAGTGAGCCTACAGGAACTAGTTCCTCAGTATGATAGGCACAATAGGCAATAGAAGATACATACAGTGAGAGACACAAAAAAAGTGTACAGCTTTATAAGGCAGCTTCAAGAGCAGTATTTGTCTAACCCAGACAAATGAGTTTAAGGCTATCAGGAGCACAGAAGGTCATTTGCAATGGCAGCCAAACTGAGAAAGACAAACAATCCAAGTAAGGCTGCTGATCTACCAAAAGAAAGAAATTAAGTCTCATGAAGAATAAGTAAACAAAGCACATTTTGTGCCTCTTTTCCTTTTGGCATTGAAAAAACTGTGACAGGTATTTTCTTTCTAAGGAAATACACCACAAAATACCTTTAATACTGGTTTAATTAAAGGAGTTGTTTTTATTTTGTTATTTTCATTCTGTCTATTGCTTGAGTTTACAAAATAACTTTTGTGATTTTGTTTGGGATGGGTTGTGTTTTTTTTCCTACAGAAGTTAGACTTATGTGAATTTAGCTATACATTAATTGTAACAACCAAAACCCAACAGTTAAACCAAAATGGGATATAATTGCATAACGTTATTCAGTAAATATACTAAGCATGGAAGTTATCCTCTTTCTTGAAGCCAACTCTGTCTGGTAACTATAATGTGTATTTACTACAAAATGCCATGGATGAGGAGTGCTAGAGATGAATTAAAAACCTCAATGACTTAGCTGTAAGTTCTGGTATCATATCAGTGGTGATATGTAAACAGCATTTCATTTAAAATTAACATTGACTCTGAAAATAAAATACAGTCTATAATCCAAGAATGTTAATGCTTTAGATGGTAGAAAGTCTGGAATCAGTGCCGCAGGAATCCATAATATTTTTAGATAACAGCATTGATCATGTTTACTGCTGAGAGGTTATTTTGTTGTCATCCTTTAACAGTCCTGGCCCATGTGAGATTAAAAAAAAACCCTAAAAATACAACAAATCTTTGAAAAAAGGGGTCTTTCTGAAATGGGAGCTGCTATAGAAAATTGAATATACCAAAGTGTCTCATATGTTGGAGCTTGAATTATTGTGAGCTTGTTGGAAGGAAACATAATTATAAGAGAAGTTTCCTGAATACAGCACCTCATTTCCTCCATTTGCAATGATGATTCTTCTTCACCTAAACCATATTTTCTTCATTTATATATAACCAAGGTTATCGTGTGCTAAGAAGAACAAAAAAAAAAATGTCAGGATTGGCATCCTAAATCATTCAAGTCAACATGAGAAACTATAAAGACCTCTTTTTGACTGTAGAAGAGGAAGAATGTAAGGATAAAAAAAGAAATAGCAATCCTGCAGTATTACTAGGTAAATGAGGCTAGATTGAGTGATGGTCTTTTTTCCCTCAGTTTGACACAAGCTCTTAGTATTGTTTAAACAGAGAATATTTTGAGCATGGCTTTCTCAGTTCTCAGGAAAGATACATGCAAATATATTCTGAGCAAGAGCTGTGGTCTTCCAAGCGGGGTGCACACATGACCATCCAATTGAAGTGTGGGAAGAAAATATTTTTGTATGATTTAATAAAATATTTTTGAAAGTAGTGCTTCTTTCATTTTTATTCCATTCACTTTTCACTTCTATTAGTACAGCAATACATTTTTATCATTTATAGATGTATTTACATACATGTGGGGATATATACTCAAATACGTTTTACTGATAAGAGTGTGCGATGAAAACCAGTTTGGAGACGACTGGGCTGGAGAACAATTATCAACATGACAGTTCCACACTAGATATAATCAGCCATTATATAGTTTACTTGTGCTATTGATCATGCATGGTTGCATGAGGAAAGAGTGAAAATGGAATTAAACCAGACCCAACACCCACAGAGTTTACAAAAAGGCTTCTCTTGATTTCCAGAAGATATGGTTAAAGATGTTAGAGAGGCAATAGAAAAGTTAGAAGGCATCAAAGTGATTTTCAACTCAGAAAAAATGAAGCAAAAGTTTTATGAAAAATAATCCAAATAATCAACAATCGCACTGAAGAAACCTGTAAACAAGTTGTGCACATGGAGACTTATTACATAAGCAAGGGTGGATTGAAAGTTAAAACAAAGCAGCACACTTGTCCAGAAGGATTTTGAGTAGTACTGTTGATGCATGTATTATGGAATAGGAATTAATCATTTATGTTGACTTGGCTCCTGCATGGCAGTTTCTGGAAAATTGCTTTTTTCATTTATTTTTTTTTTTTTCCCAGGATATTGCTTTACCAGTAAGTGATGAACACTAAAATGAAAGGAGTTTAGGGACAGTAAGTTACTGTGGGAAAGATCAGTTATAAGATTACTTATAAAAAATAAAACAGTTATTAAAATTCATCTGTCTTGCTTGAATATCTTAAAAAAAATAAAAAAGGAGTGGTGAGGTGATGTGGCTTAAAAAGTCATGAGTGTCTCAGTGAAGAGAAGGAGAAATGAGAGAAAAGCTAAGCAAAGAAAAATAATTGTTGCTTCTAGACAAAATCTTTGATGATGACATGGTGATGATAAATGACTCAAATTTAGGTAAAGTTCACAGTGCTATGTGTTTTGCAAGCACATAAAATATGTTTCAGAGCTTAATGTCTCAAAGACAGACAATAGCTGGTTCCCAAGATCAATAGAGTGTGAATATGCCACAGAGGTTTAAAGAATCATGAGATATCTTGCCTCCCAAGCCAATTCAACGTGGTGTTTCTAATACCCAGGTGTTTCTCCTATCATTTTATGGAAAAGTGCATATTGCTAAAAGCAGACATGTCTTGGCACTGGATCATTTTACATTAGTGATTGTGGTGTTCTAGGAGGAAAATGTTTAAGAACGGTATACATATATATACACACATATATATATGATAAAGTTATTTAAATGATGACTGCTTGTCATGCAAGGATGACAAAAAGCAATCAGTTGTTTCTTATGAATGTTCAGATATACAGTTGTGTTGTCTCAGCCTGTAGGTATTGAAACAGCCTGTAAATATTTCTGTATAGTGAGGTCAGGAAAGAGGTTGTCATCCATGGACTTGATGTGAATTAAGTGAAGCACCTGCATAACTGTTTGGCAGGACTGGCACAATTATTTTTTGTAGGACATTGTTTTCTAACTAACTTGACAATCACATTCAAGGTCTCTTATTAAAGTCAATGATTTGTCTTTCCTTACCCTTGAGAAATTAATTCAATTTTTTCAAAAAGTAGTTGATATTTGATGTATTTCTCAGCATGGAGTACAATTGATTCAAAATACAAAGTGAAGAGCCCTATATAAAATTAAGTAATTGTTTTCTAGTGCATTTAAGTCATGACATTATTTACTATTGCATGACTCTTCACAGAGCTGCAGAAGAACAGTTGTATATGGTTTGAAAGCTTTGTGTTTTTTGTTATGTACTGGTCAAAATTGGACAATAATCAAACCTAATTTGCTTCTGCCAGCAGTATCTGTTTATCCCTCAAAATAAAAGAGGCCTCTTACATTGAGGACTGCTAAATGCCACAAATCAAATCAGCTTATCTTCTGCAGTTCCTATGCCAACTCACTGACAACATTCAGCAAAACATATAAAAAAAAAATGGCACTCTTAACGTTAGTGATCCCAAGATGTCAGTTGTCTTCTATCGTTATGTTGCTTGTGTCTTAACAGGCTTCTATAATCATAATATCCTTAAAAGAAAACTTTTTGGGACATAGAATGACAAGATGCACAGTGGCATGATTCTGATCTTAGGATGGAGATACTCAACTACAGGAAATTCTGTTTAAAGATAAGAAAAACCTTTCTAGAGTAGGGATGATCAAACACTAGAACAGGTTGCCCAGAGAGGCTGTAGAATCTCTATCCTCAGAGATACTGAAAACCTGAGTGGATACAGTCCTGAGCAACATGCTCTACAAAACCTTGTTTTGAGTGCGGGAGGTTGGCCTACAAGTCAACAGGTCCCTGCCAACCTCAGCCATTCTCTGATTCTGGGAAAAAGGCAAGTGTTCCCAGCAACCAGATATTCTGTTCTACAAGTCACAGTGTTTGTAGTTTCTGTATGATCTCTGGTATAGGGTTCTATACCCATCTTACTTATCAGTGCTGTCTGAAAACCTGACTTTGTATTGAAAATACTGAATTCCTATATTCACTTTAGATTACTACTAACAGCTAAGCAATGGTTAAAAGATAATCACATTAAATACAGGCAGTCTTTTTAGTATCAGCTGGGTGGCAGATAACACCAGGAAAGAACATCCTCAAGGGATATTTTGGATAAAAGAGCAGTGCAAAGCCACAGTAGTATAAGAAAGATATGCTGAACTTTAGTGTATTACAGTCTTTTTTTTGCCTTTCAGGTTCTCATGGAGTAAGAACAGGAGTGCTGACAATTGTATTTGGATGAATTCATGTATTTTATGTAATGTAATTAAAACCAGGTTCAGTTTTTGTTTTTGTCCTACATTATACAAAAAAAAAAAAAAAAAGAAAAGATGCAGAATGGCAGTACTAGGAAAACTGTTGTTTGCTTAAGAACATATGTTCAAACTGGATTCTCACTGGAAGTGTGCTTTCTTTCACAGTGCTCTTGGGGGCAGAGGGAAATACTCTACCTGACTCAGAAACCTTCTTCTTCGACTGTGAGCTCAGGATGGAACAATCAGCATACATTTCAATGCTTGATGTGATAATATCCTATCATTTCAAAGCATGCCACTCATAAGCAGTGCAGCCCTCTCTTTCATTCTCTTTGTGTATCCCCGTTTTCTTATCTGTTTGTAAGTAACCTGCCCACTCTGCAGTGTTATCTTCAGATACCCTGTGTGGCATTCCTGATGGTTCACAGTAGCCAGCTGAGGCTCAGATATTGAAAAGAAATCTGGGCTGCATTATGCTGTCAGCAGGCAGTAGGGGCACAGGCTTTGGAAGGAACAGCCACAGTATTTCCTGTTTGTTTGGGATTTGGGGTTTTTTCCCCATTGTGTTTCTTTAAAAGCCAGTTACTAAGATGGACAGACAGAAATAATTCTGGGACATATTTGCAAACTCTTCTGGTTTAATCAAGCATGCAAGATAGACTGAGGGCAATACTGGCTCTGCTCCCAGTTCATACATATTCAGGTGATCTGTATAGCTGAAGAAATGTTTGGAGAAACATTTTTAGTCATGCAAATATGGTTCTGTCCTGTCCATATTCATCCACAGTTTCTGTAGCCCTAAAAAATTATGTTTTCTATCTGGTAACCAGAAATTTCTTTGTGTATTCCTAACAGAAAGGCATAATTGCTATAAGATGTATGTTTATGTTTGCTGCCTAGCTGACCTTGACATTACAAATCAGTGAATCACAGGCACGCATTCCCCCTTTCTCAGGATATAAATTCTCCTCCTTATAGCAATTCTATTTTAGTCCAGTGTAACCTACATAGGCATGTAAATACTGCACTTAACAACCCAGTACGTATTCCTGAAGAACACCTGGTACAGTCACTAATATCTGCTAATTCTGGTTTGTTCCCTCATTGATTCTGCATGCAGGTAGATGAGGTCAGCTTTTTTCAGTATATTCCAGGGTTTCTTCTTTGTTTAAACATATATTCTATTAGAACAAGTAAGGTAAACTTTGTCTTTTCCTGAGTATTAAAGGTGATAAAGTTTGTAATGAAGTTTTGGATTTAAGTTTCATCCTTTGCACTAAAATTTCCCTGGGAAAGCTCTGACTCCCATGCAGATGAATATCTGGGCAAGAAAAGTATTAGTACCTGTAATGCCTGCTCCTGGTAGTCTCATTTAGTGACTACATCGTCTGCCTTGGAGCTCTGGAAGAGTTTTAGATTGCTGAGCCTGTGCCATCTAATGAGCTGACGCTAAGGACCTCAGCAGGTGTAGAGGTGA
The DNA here is from genome assembly GCF_033783945.1 of Neopsephotus bourkii. Lineage (NCBI taxonomy): Eukaryota > Metazoa > Chordata > Aves > Psittaciformes > Psittacidae > Neopsephotus > Neopsephotus bourkii. The sequence goes on along the minus strand of NW_026902109.1, from coordinate 10,593,912 downwards.
TGGTGCTCCCCAGGGGAAGGCAGTTGTACAGAAACTCTTTTCCAAGGACAGGTGCCACACTGTTCTGTAACAGCTGCTGTTTTCTAAGGGATCAGCCTCTACACTCTGCACTATTGCATGTACATTGCATTGGCAGTTTATTTCTACCTCTATTGCTGAATGACAGTTTCTAATTTTAATACTCACTTGAGTGTTTAACATGGAACATTTAAATTTATGTGTGATGCTGTGTATTAATGCTAGCATATTAATGTAATTAACTAGGTGACTTCTTGGAGCAAAGCACTGTATCTTCTTTTGCTACTTGATCTGATTGTCATACTCTATTATTAATGAAAAATAATAAAAATCTTCATTCAGTTTCCAGTAGAGAGGAAACTTTAGGTTTTTGCAATTTTCATCTGCCATGTGAAAAAAAATTAAAAAGATCTAGAGTTTCAGACTTGAGATAGCCTATTAGAAAGAAATCAAACAGCATGACTACCTTGTCTGATAAACATGCGTGCCTGTGAGGTTTTTTAATCAATTTTCCTCTTCCATCTCACCCTCCTTCATTTCTCTGAATGTTCAAATAAGCATCCTTTTCTTGGCATTCCTGATGATTTCTTCTTTTATTCTAGTAACTGGTTGACCTTTTAAGCTGTATAGCATGATACTGCCTGCTTTTTAAGACTCAAGAATTGGTTAAAAATACCTAAGCTTAATAATACAGAGTGCTGTCATTTCATGTTTCTCATTCTTACTGATTTGTTATAATAATCTGTCATATATGGAGAATCAGACTCGAAACTGATAGACCTTGTTTTCACACCTCTATCAAGTTTAGCAGCACTGTGGAAAAAATGCTCTTTCACATATATGCCATAAATCTATATGCTAAAAATGTAATTCAAAAGAGGCATCCTATTTTAGGCCAACAAAACAAAATATAGTCTTTAACCTAATACATGTATCAGACCAGTTCTCATTTCCTTCCAAGCATGTTCCACAAAGCACTTACAATCATACAGAATCTAAAAGCACAGTGATTAAACATAAATCCTTGATTTATTTTTTTTTTCTTTCATACTGTGGATTTTCTAAGAGTGCTTTGATTAATTTCCAAATGAGGAATAAGGGTCTTAATCACAATTAGCTTACTTGAGAGTGCTGTGTTAAATGCTAATCTGAGGACTGCCTTTTTGTATATTTTAAGAAACAAACCCCACAGAACTAGGTGCTAGAACTAGGCACAATTTCTAAAGTTTACTTTGCCGAAATTACAGGTTAACGTTGTCTGGATTTGCAAATTGATTTGAATTTGAGCACTGTGGCATGTTTATAATGGAATTTGAAGCTGAAAATATAGCTGGATTGGGTATTTGAAAGAAATATACTCAGTCTGTGTGCACACATTTCAAATAAACCCGAGACAAATCATGCATTTTCATTGAAATGTGAAGCATTTACCTGCAACTTAAAATGAAGGCAGGTTCAGCCATATTTAATAAATTTCACTTTAAGTTTAAAGACACATTTAAGCTTACTAGAGCACTAAGGACATGGAGCTGTGGGAGAGAGTCCAGACAATGGTTATGAAGATGGTCAGAGGGCTGGAGCACCTCTCCTGTAAACACAGGGTGAGAGAGTTGGGCTTGTTCAGCCTGGAGAATAGGCTTCAGAGAGACCTTAGAGCAGCCTTTCAATACCTTAAAGGGGCCTACAGGAAAGATGGAGCGGGACTTTTTGCAAAGTCAAGTAGTGACAAGACAAGGCACAATATCCACAGGGTGAAAGAAGGGAGATTTAGATTAGATATTAGGAAAAAAATGGGAGACACATTGGAACAAGTTGTCCAGAGAAGCTGTGGCTGCCTCATCCCTGGCAGTGTTCAAGGCCAGGTTGGATGGGGCTCTGAGCAACCTGGTCTGGTGGAAGATGTCCCTGCATGTGGCAGCAGGATTGGAGCTGGATGATCTTTAAGGTCCTTTCTAATCCAAATCATTCTATTATTCTAACCCAGGAAACAAAACTCAGCTGACATAAACTAAATATAGTGAAATACCTATATGGACACTCTTTGCACTGAAAGGTTGGGACTATATCAATTTGTACCAGGTGAGAAACTGGTCCAACATATTGGAAAGTGCCTTCACAAAAACATGTGAAAATGTAAACATCTGAATGAAGTTCTGTTGTAAAATCTCACATATTTTCCTCATCACACAAGCTTGAAGTGCTTTATTTTTATTTTTTTTTTCCATTTGTGGCTGAGTATATTAGAAGAAATATCTTCCCAAAGACACCATAGTACAAATTGAACTTCACAGCCTAAAACAGTGTCTTCAGATTCCATTCTAGAAGAGCCCCAGCACATGAACTGCCTGAAGTCAGCCAGCTGTGCCAACACTTCCTAGTTGGACTGGAAAAGGCAAGCTATCGATGACATGCTGTGCTGGGGAGGATGTGTTAGTAGGACCTAGCAGCCAAATGAGCTGAAGTTCCGATTCCTGAGCAGAGGATAACTATTAAAAGTGGGTTGCAAATCTTGCCATGATCCTCATGCACAAATATAAAAAAAATATGGGTTAAATAGCACCACATTGTGCACAGTAGGCATATGACAGTATGACCAGTGGTGCTAGAGTCTTATCAGGAGCTATTTAAAAGCAATTCTTTATAAGTCTGCAATTTTATATCTTCATCTGCAGGCTGGCTGTAATGACATACTGAGGGGAGTGTCAATAATTGATGGAAATTATCTGGCATTATATACAGGACCTGAGATATTCTGCATCCTCTGTTATATCCAAATAGAGCTCCCCTGCATTGGGAATCATTTCTGAAGACGTTTCTTTTCCTGACTCCCTCTAAACTGTATCATGATTCTCCGGGCACAGTAGCTGGACACTGAGAAAACCAAGAAGCCCTTGGGAGAAATAGATCTCAGACAGAGAGCTCTGCAAATTCCCAGGATGTCAAAGCCAACCAAGAATAAGAGTCTATTGTGTAACTTGTACACATTCTCACATTAATCTTACAGTTGGACCAGGGGATATAATTAGCAGGTAAAAGAGACATTAAATCAGGCATGTTTTTATATAAAAGCTATCATGACACAAAGTCCTACTTTGCTGTCCAGAGACAATGTGGCACTCCACTGCAATGGTGCTCAGGAGATGAGGCACAGCTTCAGTTACTTTAGCAGATGTATGCAATATATTTAATTCCATTTATTTTGAGAAACACATCCCTTAATGGGTTGTTTCTTTGTAGAGTCACTCAAATAACTCACAAAAGACCAGAAATAAAATCACTTAATTAAGATTTAGATAACACTTTCTATTAGGGGACCATTTGAAAATGGTAATTTAAGAATTAATAAATGACAAATAGGTGTTATAAACTTGTTACAGAAGCTTGTGATGAATGTGAGTGAATCTTTTTTATGGAGTTTTATGAATATTACTGATCAAGCTGGGCAGGTTTCGTGGTTGATTTCACAAAGATTTTTGCTGAAGTTTTGTGGGTGTGTTTGAACATTACTTTTGAACATTACATCCTGCTCGTTCCAAAATGAAGCAAATGGCTTAAGCTAATAGCTAATAAAAGCTACTCCAAAAAGAGAAAAGAGTCCCTCAGAGATTTCTATTATGAGTTAAACCCGTAAAGAGCTAGAAAATAAAAGCTTAGGCTGCTTTTGGCCAAGGAGCTTGGATGCAGCTGTGTCTTGGGGCCTGACTGACTTTGAAGTGTTGAGTCCTGGAAAGTGTCATCAGGGCTTAAGTGCTGATATTCCTTCTAGGTCCTCCTTTCAACACAGTAACAGCAACCATCCAGCAGTGGAGGTCAGAACTTTGATAGATGGTGATCTGGAGTGCCCACTACCTCCCATGCTTGGCTACATACTTATGCTACGCTTGATATGGAGTAGGTGAGTGGTTGGATTCCCGAGCAGCATTGCTTCCCCATCCACATAGGCCAACAGACCATTGCTATCCAAGCAGCATGCCTCAATTTGGCCATGTATCATCCTATTGCTAGCTGAAAAATATTATAACTTTGCTGCTGCATTGCTCTGACTCGTGTGCTGTGCTGACAGGAAAGTCGTAGGTCATAAGCTTGATACCGCCTCATCAGCAAATTCCTGAGCAGCTTTACTCTGTAGAAGATTGTGTTGCTAAGACAATGCACTGTGATCATCTCTGTGTAGCAAACACTCCATTTGAACCACTAGTGTAGCAAACTCAGGAAAGAGAAAATCTGATGGAGACGTTAGCCAAGAGGCCAGATATGCTAACAGCTGCAAAGAGTCTGAAACATCTGAAGATCATCCCTTCTCTACTTGCAATACAAATTACACCCTGCTCCACCTTCTCAGCCTTCCCTAATACTGACACTATTGAAAATAAGTGGAGCAGAATTAAATTACTCTTGTCTCTACTCTGCACCATACATTTCCTTCACATTTTTTCTCTCTGTTGTGGGGACAAGGGGTATTATTTGGTTACCAGATTAATCTGCCTGACCTGCTAGTGAATGGTAATCTTTATCTGGACAGCTATAAATGATCGTATGTTTGGATTTTATTGTGGACTTTGGAAAGGCCATTTTTTTTTCCTTTTTATGATGCCACAGGACAATTCTGTAATCATAATGAAACACTCCAGGCTGTACTTTTTTTGCCTCATAATCACAGTCTTTCTGCAGTTGAGGACTCTTATCTATTTGCTTTGTGTTTCTTATTTCAGCCCGGACATGTGATTGCAACCAAACAGCAAGCCTTTTGGTGTTCAGATCCTCCACACCTTATTACACTTGTTCTCAAGCTTTTTTGGAAGCACCTGCAAATGTTGTCAATGTACAAAATCGAAATCAAATTATAGTTGCCATATTGTTGACACCCAAAACAATTTGGGGTACTAATAAAAATGTAGCCAGCCCAAATTGATGAAGGTTTAATCTGGGTGATTTTTTAATTGCTTTCCTAGCAAGCAAGAATGAAGTAAGCCAAGACTCATTTCTTCCATCTGAATGAATATGATACTCCCTGAAGGATGGTTTTGATCTTTGAGCAGTTCTATTCCTAATTTATATGTCATTCTCCAGAAATAAATATTGGGCCAAAATTTACAATTGCCTTGGTTTCAAACTGTCATGTTTCTAGCAAGCAGTCAGTCTTTCTTGTCTGACTCATTAGCAGTCTTGCCAGGATCTCAAGTCTTAAAGATCGGAAGAGACACTTAAGATTCCTTCATGTATTGTAAAGTACTATTTGCTGAATGCTGCCTAAATCCATATCTTCATCTGCTTAGGTTTGCTTTCATTTTTAGTTCATTTGAAGTGTATTCACATTTCTTGTCAGAAATGTCTGGCCCTAAGCTAATTTGATGTGGGACTGAGATGCACTGATAGGTATGTGCTATAGATTTATAGTTTTCAAATACAAGGACACGATCTGCTTTCAGAATCAGTTAATCACTGAGGTTTGTGCTCTGAGGTTTGAGTTTGGGGTTTCTCTGGAAGTCTGTATTGATATCACAAAAATATAGAATGCCCTTGGTGCAAATGACATCTGACTTGGGACTGCCAAAATATATGGGTAGAAAGTCCCTCCCCATATTCCACACAAACCAGAGGGTGTCTTCTCAGTGAATTAGACAGAAGAAGGGCTAGCTTAAATAGATTTAAAAAAATAATAATCTCATAATATTTGTATTCTAAAAGGTATTTGTTTGTGTTGACTCTCAACCTTCTGTAACTCCTTGAAATCTTACCTGCTTTTCATGCTGGCAAGGGTTTTCAGATTTAAAGCCTCTGGTTTTATCGTTCCAACTGTGGAAGATTGAGTTAACATCACAAGTCACAAGTCTGACAGAGCGTCCTCAGCTGAAAGACCTAAGCCAAATACCAGTTTTATCAATATGCTTTGGAAAATGGAAATACTAATTATTTATGGGGTTGTGCAGTATTTCATGACATGCAATTTCATTTCCGACAGGTCACATAATTATACTACAGGGGGACAGGATTTGCAAATCCAGGATACCGCGACCGTTCATACCAAAAAGCTTGGATGATTGATAAGGATAAACTTTGATTTTTCCCTTTCTGATCCCTTCTGTCACAAGTTTTAATGAATTATAGATATGTTCATGCATGTGCACAAGTGTAAGAGAGTGCATATTTTCTTCAGCCATTTTCATTATGACATTGAAATGACCTCTACAGAATAGATTTTCAAAGGGAGTAAAACAGAACAAGTTTTCTGTGGATGTATTAGAATGATGAGGCCTTTCAGGCTTAAGCTGCTTCTCTTTTCTCCAGGTAGAATACTTCAAATGGCTGGAGTGCCTACCTTCCTTCTGACTTCAGTCTTTATCAGAAAGATCATTTTGATTACATGTGAAATCAGCATGTGAAAATCTTATCTAGTAACTAGAATCATAGAATCACAGAATTGTTTAGATTAGAAAAGATCTTTAAGACCATTGAGTCCAGCCATTAACCTGGCACTGCCAAATCCACCACTAAACCATGTCACTGAGGGCCTCATCTACACAATTTTTGAACAGTTCCAGGGATGGTGATTCCACCACTCTGTGAAGAAATTTTTCCTAACATCCAATCTCAACCTCCCCTGGTGCAGCTTGAGGCTGTTAGCTCTTGTCCTATCACTTGTTACTGGGGAGAAGAGACCGATCCCTACCTCTCTCCATCCTCCTTTCAGGTAGCTGTAGAGTGCAATAAGGTCCCCCCGAGCAATCTCTTCTCCAGACTAAACAACCCCCGTTCCCTCAGCCATTCCTCATCACACTCGTGCTCCAGACCCTTCACCAGCTTCGTTGCCCTTCTCTAGACCTGCTCCAGCACCTCAATATCTCTCTTGCAGTGAGGGGCCCAGAACTGAACACAGGATTTGAGGTGCAGCCTCACCAGTGCTGAGTACAGGGGGATGATCACTGCCCTGGCTCTGCTGGCCACACTTTTGCTGATACAGGCCAGGATGCCGTTGGCCTTCTTGGCTGCCTGGGCACAAGCTGGCTTATGTTCAGCGGCCATCAGTCAGCACCTCCAGGTCCTTCTCTGCCAAGCAGCTTTCCGGCCACTCTTCCCCAAGCCTGTAGTGTTACACTGGGGTTGCTGTGGCCCTAGTTCAGCTACTGGCACTTTGCCTTGTTGAACCTCATACCACTGGCCTCAGCCCATCTATCCAGCCTGTCCAGATCCCTCTTCAGAGCCTCCCTACCCTCCAGCACATCAACACGCCTACCAACTTGGTGTCATTTGCAAACATGCTGAGGGTGCACCCAATCCCTCACCTGGATCACTGATACTAAAAAAATAATTAAATAATTAATAATTAAGAGCAGAACTGGCCCCAGTACTGAGCCCTGGGGAACACCACTTGTGACTGGGCACCAACTGGATTTAACTCCATTCAACACCACTCTTTCGGCTTGGTCATCCAGTCAGTTTTTTACCCAGTGAAGAGTACACCCCTCCAAGCCATGAGCAGCCAGTTTCTCCAGGAGAATGCTGTGGGAAACAGTGCCAAAGGCTTTACTAAAGTCTAGGTAGACAATACACCCACAGCCTTTCCCTCATCCACTAAGTGGGTCACTTTGTCTTAGAAAGAGATCAGGTTAGTCAAGCAGGACCTGCCTTTCACAAATCCATGCTGACTGGGCCTGATGACCTTGTTGTCCTGTATCACAGTATCACACAGTATCACAGTAGGTTAGAGATTGGAAGGGACCTCAAAAGATCATCTAGTCCAATCCCCCTGCCGGAGCAGGAACACCTAGATAAGGTTACACAGGAACGTGTCCAGGCGGGTCTTGAATGTCTCCAAAGAAGGAGATTCCACAACCTCCCTGGGCAGCCTGTTCCAGTGTTCCGTCACCCTCACTGAGAAGAAGTTTCTTCTCAGGTTTAAGTGGAACCTCTTGTGCTCCAATTTGTACCCATTACCCCTTGTCCTTTCATTGTTTGCCACTGAGAAGAGCCTGGCTCCATCCTCGTGACACTCCCCCTTTAGATATTTATATACACTAATAAGGTCACCCCTCAGTCTCCTCTTCTCCAAACTATAGAGACCCAGCTCCCTCAGTCTTTCCTCATAAGGGAGATGCTCCACTCCCTTAATCATCTTAGTTGCCCTGCGCTGGACTCTCTCCAGCAGGTCCCTGTCCTTTTTAAACTGAGGGGCCCAGAACTGGACACAATATTCCAGATGAGGTCTCACCAGGGCAGAGTAGAGGGGAAAGAGGACCTCTCTCGACCTACTAACCACCCCCCTTCTAATACAACCCAGGATGCCATTGGCCTTCTTGGCCACAAGGGCACAGTGTCGGCTCATGGTCACCCTGTCGTCCACCAGGACCCCCAGGTCCCTCTCCCCTACACTGCTCTCTAACAGGTCGTTCCCCAGCCTATACTGGAACCTGGGGTTGTTCCTGCCCAGATGCAGGACTCTACACTTTCCCTTGTTATATTTCATCAAGTTATTCCCCGCCCAGCTCTCCAGCCTGTCCAGGTCCCTCTGGATGGCAGCACAGCCTTCTGGCGTGTCGGCCACCCCTCCCAGCTTAGTGTCATCAGCAAACTTGCTGATAGTACACTCAATTCCCTCATCTAAATCGTTGATGAATATATTAAATAATACTGGTCCCAGTACCGACCCTTGAGGCACTCCACTAGATACAGGCCTCCAACTAGACTCCGCCCCATAGACTACAACTCTCTGGCTTCTCTCCTTCAGCCAGTTCACAGTCCACCTCACTACCCGATCATCCAGACCACACTTCCTCAATTTAGCCGCAAGGATGCTGTGGGAGACCGTGTCAAACGCTTTGCTGAAGTCGAGGTAGACCACATCCACCGCTCTACCATCATCCATCCACCGCGTTATTTCCTCATAAAAGGCTACAAGATTGGTCAAGCACGACTTCCCCTTGGTGAAGCCATGTTGACTGCCCCTCATAACCCTCTTTTCCTTGATATGCCTTAAGATGGCACCAAGGATAAGGTGTTCCATCACTTTCCCAGGAACGGAGGTGAGGCTAACCGGTCTATAGTTACCCGGGTCCTCCTTCTTGCCCTTTTTGAAGACAGGAGTGACATTTGCTTTCCTCCAGTCCTCAGGCACCTCTCCCGTTTCCCAAGACTTGGTAAAGATGATGGAGAGCGGTCTAGCAATGACCTCCGCCAGTTCCCTCAGCACCCGCGGGTGCATCCCATCTGGACCCATGGATTTATGGATGTCCAGATTGCTCAACTGATCTTTAACCCATTCCTCATCAACTAAGGCAGACTGCTCCATTGACCTATCTTCATCCGGGGTCTCAGCGGTACAGGGCTCTTCAGGACTGCCTCCAGCAGAGTAGACAGAGACAAAGAAGTCATTCAGTAACTCTGCCATCTCTGTATCTTCTGTCACCAGGGCACCCGTCCCGTTCATCAGCGGGCCTACATTGCCTCTGGTGTTAGTTTTACCTGCCATGTATTTGAAAAAGCTCTTTCTGCTGTCCTTGACCCCTCTCGCCAGCTTTAATTCCAAGGAGGCCTTAGCCATCCTAGCAGCTTTCCTACATCCTCTAGCAGCAGCCTTATATTCTTCCCAAGTGGCCAGCCCTTCTTTCCATGACCTGTAAACTCTCCTCTTCCACTTGAGCATACCGAGCAATTCCCTATTTAACCACGCAGGTCTCCTGACCCTCTTCCTCGACTTCCTACGTGTCGGGATGCTCCGATCTTGAGCTCGGAAAAAGCAGTCCTTAAAAGCAGTCCTGTAGGTGCCACATGATGGCACTCAAGATAATCTGCTCCATAACCTTCCTGGCACAGAGCTCAGACTGAGAGGCCTGTAGTTTCTAGACCCTTCTTTCAGTCATTCTTGTAGATGAACATCACATTTACTAACTGGAGTCTCCCTCATTAGACAGGACTGCTGATAAATGACTGAAAATAGCTCAGTGAGCACCTCTGTCAGCTGCCTCAGTACCCTTGGCTGGATGCTGTCCAGGCCCACAGACTTGTACTTCAGCCTTTTTCTCATCCTTTATCATTATGTTACTCCATGCATCCACTAAAGGATGGAGACTCTCCTTAGTCCTTCTTTTGTTGCTAAAGTATTTATAGAAACATTAAAAACATTTTTTATTGTCTTTTATAGCAATTGCCAGCTTAAGTTCTAGTTGGGCTAGACATCATCAAACAATGCTCTGCTGAACCTTGCAGAAACAATTTCATGTATTTTTTCTTACATAAAATTGTAGCTAGCATGATTTAAATGACACCATACTTTCTTCCATTTGTATTAAGTGTGACTTTCTGTAACTTATGCAGTATCCTGTCCCAAGGTAAAAACAAACAAAAAGAGCAAGAATGTTCTCCTTCTAAAGGTCATATCTCTTATGATTAATGTGTTGTTTTGAACACAAATATCACTTAGCAATTATAATGTGAATTGCAACTACCAAATTTTTAAGAGAGAAGGGGCTTGCTTATGTATCTATTTAGAGTTTTGCTACCCAAAGCCATTTGAAGAAGGAATGTTTCTAATAGGTATCCATACTTCATTCACAAATCAGAGCAAAAAATTGTACAGGCCATGAGTTCTTTTATATTTTCACACTGCAACCTGTGATTTCAACCTGACATTTCCAGTCTTCCTCAGATGAGTGGCTCCTGTGTTAGTTTTTATTCCACTGTTAAATACACTGTTAATAGCATGGAGAGTGAAAGGAGACTGTTAATAGAATACTGATGAAGGCAGAAGGAGTTTTGTGTCTTTGGGGATCATAATTACTTTCATATTTTTTTGTGTTTTTTTTTCCCATTGCACAGCCTGAATGTGCTGCACAACTGTCCTAAAATGCCAACTGTCAATGTCATCTATCAAGGCCCAGTCAAGGATTCACTCTGACAGACATTTATGTCTGAAAAGAAATGTAACTTAAATTTCATAAAACTGGATTCAACACTGACTTTAAAGCAACAGACTTAAGGCCAATGTTGAATTTAAGGTCTTGCTTCCTGCTTATTTTACATCTACTTTATTTAATCTCTCTGTTAAGTAAGTATACTGATGGCATAAATTAATCTGCTTCCTCTCTCTAGATCATGTCAATTGCCTTTACTGGTACTAGAGTGTATATTACCTGGCCCAACAGCAGATTTCACTGATGTAAATGTTACGGATATAATTAGTCAAAAGAACACAGGCTTGAGACTCAGGCATCATGTCTCTGTCCCTGCTTACAGGTGATCATAGATACATTGGATATTTGCTCTTTACCTCAGAGTGCTCACCCCTAGCTGGAGCAGAGATCCAGTTGTCCTGGGTTCAGCAGTAGCAGTCATTTTTCTCCTTCTTAGTAGCTGGTGCAGTGCTGTGGTTTTGACTTTCAGCCTGGGAACAGCACTGATAACACCAATGTTTTTAGTTGTTGCTCAGTAATGTTTACTCTGACCAAGGACTTTCTGAGTCTCATGCTTTGCCAGGGAGGAGGGGAAGTTGAGAGGAAGCAGAGACAGGACACCTGACCCAAACTAACCAAAGGGGTATTCCATACCACAGCACATCATGACCAGGATGTAAAACTGGGGGCAGTTATCCGGAAGGGCTAGATCACTGCTTAGGACGGGCTGGGTATCAGTTGGCAGGTGGTGAGCGGTTGTATTCTCTTCCCTTGTTATTTCCCTTATCATTATTATTATTGGTGGTAACAGTAGTTGCTTTGTGTTATACCTTAGTTACTGAACTGTTCTTATCTCAACCTGTGGGAGTTACATTCCTTCAGTTCTCTTCCCCATCCCTCTGGGAGTGTGGGGAGGAAGAAGGGGAAGTGAGCAAGCGGCTGTGTGGTTCTGGGTTTCCCATTGGGCTTAAACCAAGACACCTGTGTACTCCAGAGGTGGATAGTTGCAACAGAGGTCCCATACATCATTTGGAAACTTGTGGTTTAAAAGATGGCTTTCTTACTCTTCCAGTTTCGCCAGCTCAAGAATCAGTATTTTTTCAGTCAGACATTTAAAAGTCAGAGTAAGCAGACTTGGGCTGGAAGAATGAATATGTTTTCTTCAGTACTATAATTCTAGTTCTTAGGACCATGTGGTTTTTCTGGTTTGGCTTATTTTTTGGTGGAGTGTTTTTTTGGTTGGTTGGTTTGGTTTTGGTTTGTTTTGGTTTTTTTTTGGTTTTTTTTTTGTTTTTTTTTTTGCAAAGGCTGGATATAGAATATCATTTGATGACTTTTATATGATTAAAACAATGCCATTTATCAGACAGGTTCTTGTGAGATTTAGCTGTTCTCCTACAAATTCACTGGTTTACATACATTAAGAGAGTAAAACTTTTAGTAACTATTACAATTTCTTTTATTTATAGAAATTTATGAGAAATTGTCCTATTGTCAATTTATAGATGGGAAAATAGGATGCATTGATTTTTTTTATTTTTATTTTTTTTAATTCGGTGCCTATACAAATACCTACTGCTTTTCTAACTTGTTTTATCTGTAAATATAACTAGCCTCTATGAGATATTGTGAAGCTATGCTTTCTTCCTCGATTTCTTTCTCAGAATCCTTAGCAAAGGATCATAAGAGGCCTGGCAGTGTATCTCCAATTGCAGATTAAATTTTGAGATTGCTGTATGAACTTACTGAGGAATTGGGTCTTCCTTTTGTGGTGGGCCTTACACATTATACAGCTTTCTGTGAGCAAAAATACCGTCCAAATTCATGCTGATGAACCATATAACTAAACAAACTCCCTCTGCATAACTTTGATATCAGAGGTATGGGTCTGCTTCTGTTTCACTTTCTTTTCTAAAAGACAGGTACTATAGGAAGTACTGAATCTGTCAGTAAAAAAATCTAACGTGTGCAAAGTAAATTCACGAAAATCTGGTAGGGCAGTTAGCTTTCATAATAAAATGGATGGAAAAAGGCTTCCTCTATTCTGAAAAACTGATCTTAGGTATTCATGTGTTTATTTGCAAGTACTCAGTGGTGTTATGCTACTTTTTCAGTCAGGAGAGAGCCTAGGAGGAGTTTTAAATCAATCAGGTATAATTAAAATCACCAAGTGTGCTCATGCAAGGTACCTGAAGCATCTACCCAGCAAATGGCAGAGAAAGCATTAACATTCTCCTATGCACTGAGAAAAACCTCAGCTGGACCCACTGATTGCTGAGATTGTCAACCCAGCAGTCCCTGTGACTTGGAAATAAATAGCTTCCATGTATTCAGAAGAAGCTCTCTAAACAGAAACGTTTGCTATTATGTAAATGTGAATCTTTGGGGTTAATTAGAAGCAAGCAAAAAAAAAAAAAAAAGGCAAAACTGATAATCTTCCATAGTTTATTTCAGAGGTAGTCTTAGGTGCCTGTGGCCTTTCTGAAGTCTGCTTTTGCTGAGGGGTGGCTGGTTTGTTTGTTTGATAAGACTCCTGAAAGTGCCAAAGTAGAGGAAGCTTTCACCTGTGAGTATAATTCAAATTCTGTACAAAGAGTGTCTTGACTCTCTTTTAACTTTGCTTTAACTTCCTCATACTGAAATTCCAGGTAGAAAATGCAGCCTCATATTGTCTGTCTTGTCCTCTTATCCATTTTGCCTGACATTCTAATGGCTTGCAAGATAAAATGGAGGGAACTAGATTTTAGACCAAAAAAAAAAAAAAAACAACCCAAACCATACAGCTGAGATATGCAGCAGGCTTTAAATATTTTAAAAGTATTTTAAAAGTTTCTGCAAATAGGAAGGGGAACAAACTGTTCTTCTGTTCAAGTTGTGAAAAAGTAATACACTGGAACAAAAGCAGATTTAGGAGAAACTTTCGTAGAAAGAATGCTCCAATAACAAAGATAATTACAATCTAGAATAAACTGTATATAGAGGCTGGGGATGCTTATTCCCTGGAGGTTTTTAAGGAGTGGTTATAGTACCATCTGTCAGAAATACTTTAGTTGATTTGGGGCAGGTTTATGTAATAGATGATCAATATGAGACTTTCTTGCCTCCTTCTAGGATTTATCAGTAATAACCTAAAGAAAGGGGAAAGACTACACCAAATACCTGCAGCAGGGTAACATTCATATTCCAGTTTAAGACAGGGTGATTCACTTATCTAACTCTGGGTCCCATAGCATAGTAGTAACAGAGGGTTCCAAAAGCACTTAGTGTTAGTAATGTGTGTACATCCTGTCAGCCATGTGCTAAATGTAAAGAAAACTTGTACAGCGCTAGCCAGAACTGGACTCAGTGAATCCAAGAGCAAGGTACTGAAAAAGGAGGCTTCTGTATGACCTGCCTCTGCATTTCCATCAGTCTGGCTAATCCCAACAGGCAAGATGGGACTGCTGTGTTTGGGAGCAGTGAGTCATATTTGCAAAGAAACATGTGAAAGGGATATTCAGGTGTTAGAAATACAGCTGGGAGAAAACAAACAAACAAAAATCCCAACCCAAAACAACCCTCAACTTTCTCACACACTAAACAGCCCTAGACAAGCAGGTCAAGTCTTCTCTGCCACCTTCCCATCAGGCACTTGTAGTGGATATATGCTGACTGCTCGATCACTAGTTTAAAGTAACAAGGGGGTTTTTAGAGTATTTGCTGGAGAGATGTGAGTAGTTTTGATTTACAATAAAGCACTGTCAGTTTGAAAAAGATTGGAATTATGCGCGCTTATTCAGTTGATGAATGGGGTAGAAATCCTCATCTAAAATCATACGGTTTCTTTTTTGTAGTTGTTTTTGATGGCATTTGAGTAATAAAATTGCACGATGGTGTAGAGAGCTCATCTAGTTTGTTCTTCCTGTAAGTAGCAAACAATTTTTAACTGGAGATGAAGGGGTTAATTAGTCTGTAGAATCTGCCTAAGTCACATGGTCTTAATTTTAAAAGTCAATTTAGTTCATTTCACCAGCAAATATTCTGCCTCCAGGAATTAGCCTTTCTGTGAAAACTGTTCTGACTGTTTTCTATTGCCTGTTAGATGATGCTTTGAGGATATTTTCTGTGGGAATGCTCAGACTTAGAGCTGTGCCCACCTGCAATGATATAACTAGCAAAGCAAATTGCATTATCCTCTCAGTAAGCATTTTAGCTCTTTATTGGTTTAACCTGAGTTCCTGTAAATCAGCCAGAGCAATCAGTTTTAATGAGTCCTCTAAGAGAAAACAAACAACAATGGAAAAGCTCTGCTTTTTTTCAGTTTAATCTGGAAAAAAAAAAGAGAAGAGGCATTGCGTTTTCCCTGCAGTACCCCTGGCACATAACCAGCTCTCGTCACTTGCCCTGTGATAGAGTTTATGAGCCTCCTAAGCTTTTCAGCGTTTGCTGTGTAGAACTGTCATTCAGCAATTCGCTCAAAGGGCTATATCAACAGTTGGGAGCAAGGTGGCTGCGATCAAAATACTCTGATTCTGGTTGTTACATATTTAGTGTGACCCCCAAATAAATATGCATAAATAAAGGACTGAGTTTGTTTGCACTGAAACTCAGTGCATCATTTCTCAGCTTAATTCAATTGAGCCATCCTTTCTGCCAACCATCCCTTAAAAACAAATTTCTTTGAGATGTTTTGGTTTCAAAAGGAGAGAAAAGTTGTAAAACCCTGACAACTGAATATAAAAGCAAGATGATTATCTGATTTCTCCTTCTGATTGCCAGGTTTCTGTTTCTTTCAGTTCCAGGGTGAATTCCCCCAATAACAGTGTTCACAGCCCTGAACAGAATTGGCAAAACAAGTGAATTGTTAAGATCTGCTAGCTTTTGATCTGTTCTTAGCAGACAGAATGTCTTGATTCTTGAATTGTAAGGATTATGAGTTACAACTATAGAATCATAAAATAATTGGGGTTGGAAGGGACTTCTGGAGGTAATCGTGTAAGTCTTTTCTTACAGATGTCCTAAAAGCAATGGGTTAAAGTAATTGCATTCTAAATCTGGTAGTTTATTTAATTGTTAGATGACTGTAAGATGCTATTTTGGAGGCTTTGGGCCAGGAGCTCTGTTTTTAGGCAGAGGAAAGAAAAGTGCTTTAAAATGACAGCCTAAAAAGTAGAAAAAAGAAAGGAAGAAAATGATAAGATAGAAGGTAAGGGTTAAGGACCTTCTTCCACCTAAGAAGTAATAAGGTATATACCAGTTGCTCTAATAATAAAATACCTCCCCCCATGAGCTGCACCTTCCTTGTGTCCTGAGAACAGTTGTGTTATGACACTACTACCTCAAAGATGGGTTTTAAACATGAAAAGCATTGTTGGCAGTGTGAAATTAACAACCTTAATAAGTAAAACCAATCAGTGCATACTGTTATACAGCAGAAACAAGCTTGAAATCCATTTCCTTTCAGACTTTGCTCTCCCATCTTCCTAAGCCTTCTCTCCCATCATAATACTCCAGACAAGTCTCTATCACCAGAGAGACAGCATTTTGGCGTGTGGTTCTAGTATATGCATATGTTAATTGGTAAGCTGTCATCTGCCAAATAAAGTCTGACAGCCAAAGTATGCCTGCCTTGCCCTCAGAAGGGGCACTGATTTGAATCTCTTACCTGTCATGTAAGGGTCTTTACAGAACCTTGAGGAACACCAGTGACTGGACAGAGATGATAGACAAGTAAATGAATAAGCTTTGTTTCTAAAGGACATCTGACTAAAAAACTTTTAAGAAAATAATTTCTTCCTAAATCTTTAGTATCAGCATTCAATCACAGACAGTAAATGAAATCTGTATTCTCTGCCAATATGAAGTTTAATGTAATTCTGGAACAATTCCACTGGTGGTGAATCAAAACAAATTTCTATGTTATTAACCATGATTAGACTGGTTATGGAATTAAGATATGAAAGTGACAAATCAGGTTTCCAGGGAACTTAATAATTGTCTAGAAAAGCAGGCATGCAACTTCTATAGTATGCTATTGCCTATATGCATGGTTTGGCTTCGCAGTTCAACCTCTTGAGGAACACAAAGGATCACTGCACTTTATGTTGTGCAATGTGACAAAAGTAAGAAGAGTTCAAGTGCTAATAATTATCTATGTGGTTAAGTTTCTTTGCCACCATACATCCTTGCATGAGTCTGCCATTAGCAAGGACTAAAGTACCAGCCACAAAAAAAATTGGCTTTTCAGTATCTCTACTTTATTTATACTGATGTATTTTTAATGAATTTTATTATTAAAATTGTCACAAATTAATGTAATTATAAAGAAATTTAAAGGAACTGAGATAAAAGGAAATGTAAGAAAAGATAAGGAAAGAGGTATTTATATCTAAGTTTCATCCATATCACAGTCCTCAATATGTATTTTATTTATTTCAACTTTATGTTCTTCAGAAATGAAATTACTATGGAGCTATTGAACATGGTATTAGGAGAGGATCTTCCAACCCTAAGATAATTTATCCACCAAAAACATGGTAAGATCTTCATTTACAAGTACTCTAATATTTGTTTGGTTTTAATTTTAAAAGTCTGACTTTCTATTTGTTCTTAGAAAAGAAGTAGCTTTTGTTTTTGAAAGACTTTTGCACATTTCAGGGGGGTTCAGGATGATTTAGTTGCGTGACTATGACTGTTGCAGGGTCTTTTGCACCTTCTCAAACTATTCTATGGAAGTATTTTGTCAGTTCTTCAAATAACTTTTACCATCCATGAAACCACAGCCTTTCAACTAGTAGACTTGACATTTTCTGTTTGTATAGCAGTTACTTCTGCTGAAGTGATTAGTATATTTCTAGTGAAATCATGCAAGGCAAACTGGTGAATTAAGGATTAATTTGGTGTTTTCTCCACTGGCTGGGAGGGAGATTTTTCTCTCATTATGTAATGATTGGAATTGTCACATTTCCTAATAATTCTGCCATATTTCTGTGTCAAAGTAACAGAATCAGACCTTTCCTTCTCTAATCTATTTGCTCTTTTTTTTCTTCTTTACAACTTTCAAATTCTTTTCAGTGATGGCATTGTGGACAAGCTTCTTTCCAAACCATTCAAGATAGAACAAGTCTATTATATAACACTGAGTTAAAAGCATGGGTTTCATAAAACCAGTTCTGTGAATTGTGCATTTTTTGATATCTTTATATTTTTAAA
This sequence comes from Neopsephotus bourkii, assembly GCF_033783945.1. Taxonomy (NCBI): domain Eukaryota; kingdom Metazoa; phylum Chordata; class Aves; order Psittaciformes; family Psittacidae; genus Neopsephotus; species Neopsephotus bourkii. The sequence continues at coordinate 10,575,817 of NW_026902109.1, read as the reverse complement.
TGGGTGCCTGGGAAACCATAATGTTCTGTATATGGATGTATTAATTTATTAATGCCTTTGAGATGGCTGCTGCAGCCTCAGGAAATTCATGTAAAAGAAGTAGTTTTTCTCAGATGAGCAATAAATTCTAACCTACTAGAAGAAAACTTACTGGCCAAATACCATAATTACAGCAAAGATGAGTAATTGATGGTTAGTCATCTCTAATTTATATCCTGATTCATCTTTAGAAGATAGAAACCTGCTCTGTTGAACTGGCTTATTTTAAATTTGCTTGATCATCAAAATAATATAGTAAAATGCAAGTATAAACTATTGGAGGGAATAGAAAACAAAGGTTGTTTTTAAGAAATGCTTATTTATTTATTTTTTTCACTATGCTGTAGTCCATTTAAATTCAACTTGCACTCTGCTTCCTTCAGATTTTATGGATCTTTTACTTTCATGACTGAATAGCATCTCTGTCAAAATCCACATCATAGAATTAGGCCTGTGGAGGCATTTTATGATGCCTTCCTGGGATAGAGAGTGTCCACAGTATAACTTGAGATCAGCTATAGAGCTTCCCATTATTAAAGCTGTCATACCAGTATACATAAAGGGATCCAATGGATCCTCAAAGCTCTGTCTTTCTCAAGTGAAGATTTCTGTGATTGTTCTATTGTATGTTTCTTATTTAAATGGCCTTAGGATAAAAGAAAATATACTTCCATATGGCTCTATAAACTTTTCATATTTTACTAAATAATATAATAAGACATGAAAAAATTCCTGTCTCTAGCTTATTCAAATTATAACATCTTTTTATAGGAAAAGTACTTATAATTGAGAAGACTTTAACAGATCTGCTCTTTTGCAGTGAGATAAACTTCAAGTAATTCTTATCTGGCCTGTAAAATATATATAATGTAAAATAATACATGATATATAGCTGAATATAAGAAAATATTTTAATGAAAACACAAGGTTTGTCAACATCAAGACTGGCAAGTAGAATTGATTATTCAGAGTGCTGTATCTTGTTTGGACTGAATGTTGTTCATGAACATATCATTGGACTGATAGTTTAGGCTTTGTTGGTCTGCAAATAGACAGTTTCAAACTAAAGGGTATGTTGAAGTGCCTTCAGTGGTGCAAATAAATCCACAGAACTTGCTTGCTTGTCTCTATTCTCTGCCTACCGCTTAGAATTTGAAAGGTTGATACGTTTAAATGGAAAATCTTTCTTGTGAGAACTGTCTAACGTAGTCCTCGGGAGGACTAGCTAAGACAAGACGACTACTCAGCATGAGCTTGAAGTTGATTATGACAGATATTGGCATTCTGTCTAAAAACATGTTTGGAGTGCAACATCTTAACTGCAGTAGACTGAAATCTGTCATTGTTACCTGAGCTTGTGTAATAGTCTCAAGACAGTCTTTAGAACAAAATGGTTCAGTTGCAGAAGGCACAATTTTTTACTATAAAAAACTGGTCAGTCCAAGCAGTGGTGGAAAATATAATCCATAATTGGATTATGAAATAGCAATTTCAGTTAAGCGACAGTTCCAAAGGAGAAACTATTTTGATTGCTTTGCATGATTTGCAGCTCTTCATTCAGTCTGTCTTGAATTAGATATTCAGTAGTGTCATTGGACTTTAAGTAGGAATGGGTGGTAGTCACAACTAGGATACCCTAGTCTAGCTGTAGGCAAGATGCTTGCAGTCCATACATTACACAGAAGGAACTAGACATAGGGAATGCTTGTAGTACCTGCAGTGTTAACACCCTTAGACACAGGGAAAGCTTATAGCATCTGCTGTGTTAACACCAGGAGGAAGCATACGTATGTAGAGCTCTATTAGATGGTCATGACTGAACTTATAGTGGCACCTAGAGCATACAATGAATAATATAACTTAACACAAAATACCAAGGAGCCATCATCTCAGAAAGCGTACATTTGGGGTTTTTGCTCATTGCCTGAGTAGATGGGAATTTTGATTTCATGTAATATGGGTGGACTTGTTAAAGCATGCCTGGGTAAATACATCATTGATAGTTTTTCAACCAAGATCACTTGTTTAATAGACCAGACCTCTTCTTTGTGAAACCTGAGAAGAATGACGATTTTATATTAATGAACTATTTTTAGGGACAAATATAAATATTTTACACATCAGTGTGAGATTTATCTAAGAAAAAAAGAATCAAAAATTGAGACAAATTTTTTCACTTTATGTTTAAATGACAAAACCATAATCTATTGCTATTTCTACTTTATTTTGCTATTATAAATCTAACACTTTTTCACAATTTTCTGCTTTGCAACACATCACCTGCAGTAGCTATTAATTGTGAAGTGATTAGAATGTTAATAAACACAGCAGAGAGAGAACATTATGGAATCACAGAATGGTTTGGGTTGGAAGGGACCTTAAAGATCATCTATTTCCAACCCCCCTGCCACAGGCAGGGACACCTTCCACTAGACCAGGTTGCTCGGAGCCTGGCCTTGAACACTTCCATGAATGGATCTACAACTCTGGGCAACCTGTTCCAGCGTCTCACCACTCTCACAGTAAAAAATTTCTTCCCTACATCTTATCTGAAACTGCCCTCTTCTAGGCAATAGCTATTACCCTTCATCCTATCCCTACTTGCCCTTTTAAAAGGTTCCTCTTCAGCTTTCTTGTAGGCCCTCTTAAGATACTAGAAGGCTGCTCTAAGGTCTCCCTGGAGCATTCTCTTCTAGAGGCAGGACGAGTCCAGCCCTTAGCCTGTCTTCATAAGAGGTACTCCAGCCCCCTGATCATCTCTGTGGCCCTCCTTTAGATTCACACCAAAAGGCCCACATCACTTTTTTGTTGGAGGCCCCAGAACTGAACACAGTACTCCACATACTAGAGCACAGTAGTCATGAGAGCAGAGGGGCAGGATCATCTCCTTTAACCATGCTTCTTTTGATGCAGCCCAGGATACAGTTGGCTTTCTGGGCTGTGAGCGTACACTGCTGGCTCATGTTGAGCTTTTCACCTAGCAACACCCCCAAGTCCTTCTCCTCAGGGCTGCTCTCAATACATTCTCTGCACAACCTGTGTTTGTGCTTGTGAAATTCAGGGGTCCTCTTGCCAACTCAAAGCTGTGGATGTTTTAAATATATTTTAGCTTAAATTTCTTCACAAATTATGGATTACGATGAAAATATAAGACTAAAGAGGTAGTCCTTAAGAGTTTGGTATGCTGTGGAGGAGTATCTGACTACTCCTATGACGTCAAGTGATTTTATTTGCATTGCTGCTTTTTAATATTGCTATTTTACAATGAGAATGTGCAGCTATAATAAAAGATGTTCAAAGCCTATTTTACCTCAACAAAGAATAAGTTTCTTACCCTGTACCCTGCACAAAAATACGTGTCTTACCTCAACATCAGCTGTTCTGTAGCTTTCTCTGGTAGAAGTCCTGCACTTCCTATAAAGTACAACCCTTCTGGTCGGTGATTCAATCAGGGCCTAAGGAGAAAGGGACTAAGGAGAAAGCCAGCACTGCAGCACTGAGTTTTACATTTAAGCATGAAGGAATGGAAATAAGTAAAAATTTACTGATCCAAAAATTGGAATTGTGTAATTTTGGAAAAGACTTGGCTCTAGAACAGTTAACCTATAAATGGCAAAATGATTTATTGTGTAATCTTTTTTTCATTTAGTAAAAGGTAAAGTTTTTTTCAATTCTAGCAAATAGAGAGACAACTGTGTATCCCAGTGCTCATTCCACTTACATGATTCATTCTGTCCTGTTGCATAAAATAAAAACAGATGCACATCACACTGCCCCCTATTAACTCTGGGGATCCAACCCTGTGCTGGCATCAAGGAAGCTGTGGTCATCTGCTAAAGTTGAAAGTTTGGTTCTGTCTGTATATAATTTGCACATTGTGACTTAAACCGTGGATCCTAGCATGCTCAGCATCATTCTTGGTAAAAAATTATTTCTTTATATGATTTACAGTTGCCATTGTAGTTCCAGCAGCATTGCCCATTGGCACCAACAGTTTTCCCATTATCTTGGTTACAATGAGTACCATGGGAAATTATGGTTTGCTTAAACAAAATAGAATCACATTGTTATGAAAGCTTAGGGACCAACAGTCCCTAGGAAGGTATGGTTGAGATTTATATCCGTAGTAGAAATAATCTCTGTTGGTTATGACTGCCGATCAGTTCCCTCACTTGATTTTGTTTACACGTCTATAGAATATTGTCAGTTTTTTCTCTGAGTTATATTTATTCTGATGAGTGTTTCATCAGAAAGATTCACAGCGCGATATGTCAGCCACCCAATAAGTATTTTTAAATAGAGCTTTATTTCTCATTTAAAGGAATGAGGAAAATGCTCATTAGTTAGATAAGGTCTAGAAGAGTTTCCTTGTCATCACGATTGTTACATGAAGGCTGTAGGATTTTTTAGAGGTCAGAATGTTATTTTTTCTTACTTGATGGATAGTGCTAAGGAAAGACAAAAAGGCAAAACTGCTTCCACCCAGCAACATGATGTTCTGTGAGCTGTAGGTATGACCTTCTTTGAGCGCGAGTGAATTGACAGCTATAATTAAAGAAGCGGAAAAACTGAAAACTGTAGAAAAGGCAGGAAAGAAAACTCTTGGGAGAAAGAAAGAGTGTGTTGGGAACTGGGTGTATATATCCCTGTAATCAAAGGGTGTACCAAGATCTCATTACAGTCTGATGATTTTGACAGTCATCAACTCTTCTTCCTGAGGCATTTCCATATTTTCTTGCTGGGGTGTCCTTTTTATTTGAGCAGCATTTCTCTAAATCTGGTATCTGTATGGTAAAATTGTATTTTCCAAGATCCTCCTCCCCTACCTTTTTTCTTCCTTATCTAGAAATTCAGGACAGTTCTGACCTTAACAGCCTCTCAACAGCATGTTGAGCAGTGTGCCCTGTATAACCACTGTGTCTGCCCAGTCCTTTTGACACTCAAGAAATCCATTCAAGAGCTCAGCCCCGTGTTTATGTGTATGACTATATTCCAAACCAGGATCTAATTCCCTGCCCTCACTGCCCTCCTGTATCTATTCCACTTTGTTAAAAGACTAGATCTGTTCACCCCACTTATGCATTGTGGTGTCACGTTTTCTGCCCTCACCATCTCACAGAATTTGAGCATTCACTTTGATTCAGAGAAAACTCCAGGAACAAACTTGCCAACAAAGTTTTCAAGTTGACAAGCAGGTATTCTTTATTGCAGCGCTGGGAGACACTGGGGATAGCACCTCCTAACGTGTGTCCCCATATTGCTACACAAGCCATCCTTATATAGTCCCTAGGCATACATACATATTCATGAGGCTACGTATGGATTACATCATTTACCAGAGAGTTCCCCGCATGCGTACAGAATTCTGGTGGTGGTCTCTGAGGGTTGTTTACTTCTTCCAACAATCTTCATCACTTCTGGCAGCCTTTGAAGCACGTGCAGTAGATGCTTATACCAGTTTAATTGGTTCGTTAACACCACAGACATAACAATCCTCCTGTCCTTCTACTTATCAGTTAGTTTAACTGCAGCCCATCCTGGACACCTGCCATTCCCAAATACTCCTTATCCTTGCATCCTGTTCTTCTAGCTTGTTTTTCTTACGTTCATTTTGTACTAAGGTCATCGGGCCTAAAACTACATCAACTATAATGGTTTACCTTGTACAAGAATTCTCAGTATGTTCTCTAGCTGTACTCTACTTTCTTTTTTTTTCTGTGTATCATGCACCTCAGTAATTTCCCATTGCTACTGTTACAAAGCCATCAAACTTAACATTACTTAAAACTGATTCTAAAGGTTTATATATTCCATTTTGTAATTTTGTGCCCCCCCTTGTCTCGAATTCCACCTCAAGAAAGAGCAGTGGGGAAAAGGGAGCACTTGTGGGATTCCTGTGTCTGGTCCCGCTGCTCTTCTACATATCATGGATAGCAGGATGCCAGGCAGGGCTCTGCCAAGTCCACAGCTTCTCTGTTGGTTCTTCTGAATCTGTCCATCAGACATCTCCCATGCTCCCATCCTTTCTATTCCTTCTCTGGTGAGAAAAATGAAATGCAGAGAATGAAGGCAAAAGGAGGTCATAAAGCAGGGGTGCAACTAAAGGAAGGTGGGATTAAGGTAGAAGGAAAAGAATGAAGTAAATAGAGTACTTAATGTTTCATTCATGCTATAGGGCAAGGCATGGATCAGTCCTTGTGTTACCCAAACTAATTTGTCTTCCTTTAAAATACAGTCCCTTTGTAGAGATAAGATGCTTAATCAGCATGTTCTTTGATGGAAAATATATCTAAGTAAAGTTCTTGTTCAGTGAGCATTTTCTTAATTTGAAGAAATCTGTTTTGGTCTGTAGTTCAGAAAAAGTACTGTGGAGTTTTTCTGTGAAGATTTTACCTGTTAGCATGCTAGGCAGTTGTTTATTTCTCCATTCACTAGTCCCTCATCTGGACCCCTGGGTTTACCACAGAGAAATACTTGCACTTTTGGGTTTATTCTCTATGGAAGTATTCACAATACATGTAAATAAGTTTCTGGTTGTGAATAGGATTTGTTTACAACATGTTGGTCACTCTTCTCCTTTATTGTTCTTTATGATGTTGTTTTCAAAATCAGTGTCATGTGAAGTTAGAAGTATTTGGAATGGATTCTTCACAATATGACACCACGTAAAGGCTCGATGTTCTCACAGGCAAATACTTAATCAGAGCTTAATCAACAAACTGGAAGAATCAAAATTAGTTAATGATCAAAACAAAATATAAATGTGTTCTCTAATTGATTAGAGTGGCTTGGGAGGTTCTGGAAATCAAAAGATTTTGCCCAGCTGGAATGAAAATCAACATTTCTTCCTATTTTCCAGACAGAAATAATATTTAATAGCATTTCAACAGTCTCTGTTCCTGAGGAAAAAGTAGGAAGAAGATGAAAGGAATAGAAACGGCTAATAGGAAAATACCTGATAATATGAAAAGTGCTGTGAACAGGCCAATTTAATTAATACAGGGGAGGAGATGGGACAATGGGGAAAAAGTCATAGAATCATAGAATAGTTAGGGTTGGAAAGGACCTTAAGATCACCTAGTTCCAACCCCCCTGCCATGGGCAGGGATACCTCACACCAAACCATGTCACCCAAGACTCTGTCCAGCCTTGGCCTTGAACACTGCCAGGGATGAAGCATTCACAACCTCCCTGGGCAGCCCATTCCAGTACCTTACGACCCTTAAAGAACTTCTTCCTTATATCCAATCTAAACTTCCCCTGTTTAAGTTTTAAACCATTACCCCTTGTCCTATCACTACAGTCGCTGATGAATAGTCCTTCCCCAGAATCCTTATAGGCCCCCTTCAGATACTGGAAGGCTGCTATGAGGTCTCCACGCAGCCTTTTCTCCAGGCTAAACAGCCCCAACTTTCTCAGCCTATCTTCATATGGGAGGTGCTCCAGTCCCCTGATTATCCTTGTGGCCCTTCTCTGGACTTGCTCCAACAGTTCCATGTCCTTTTTATGTTGAGGACACCAGAACTGTACACAATACTCCAAGTGAGGTCTCACGAGAGCAGAATAAAGGGGCAGGATCACCTCCTTTGACCTTCTGGTTACGCTCCTTTTGATGCAGCCCAGGATATGGTTGGCTTTCTGGGCTGTGAGCGCACACTGAAGCCGGCTCATGTTCATTTTCTCATCGACCAGCACCCCCAAGTCCTTCTCCGCAGGGCTGCTCTGAATCTCTTCTCTGCCCAGCCTGTAGCTGTGCCTGGGACTGCCCTGATCCAGGTGTAGGACCTTGCACTTGGCATGGTTAAACTTCATGAGTTTGGCATCAGCCCATCTCACAAGCGTGTCAAGGTCCCTCTGGATGGCATTCCTTCCCTCCAGCATATCAACCGAACCACACAGCTTTTTGTCATTGGCAAACTTGCTAAGGGCGCACTCAGTCCCACTGTCCATGTCACGGACAAAGGTGTTGAACAAGACTGGTCCTGGCACTGATCCCTGAGGGACACCACTCGTTAGTGGTCTCCAGCCGGACATTGAGCCATTGACCACAACTCTTTGTATGCAGCCATCCAGCCAGTTCTTTATCCACCAAGTGGTCCATTCATCAAATTGGTGTCTCTCCATTTTAGAGACAAGGACGTTGTGCGGGACGTTGTCCAGTGCTTTGCACAAGTCCAGATAGATGACATCAACTGCTTTACCGCTGTCCATCAGTTCTGTAGCCCCATCATAGAAGGCCACCAAATTGGTCAGGCAGGATTTCCCCTTAGTGAAGCCATGCTGGCTGTCACCAAGCACCTTGTTGATTTTCATGTGCCTTAGCATGCCTTCCAGGAGAATCTGCTCCATGATTTTGCCAGGCACAGAGGTGAGACTGACTGGTCTGTAATTCCCCAGGTCATCCATTTTCCCCTTCTTGAAAATGGGGGTTATATTTCCCTTTTTCCAGTTGTTGGGAACTTCACCTGACTGCCATGATATTTCAAATATGATGGACAATGGCTTAGCAATTTGATTTGCCAGCTCCTTCAGGAACCACAGATGGATTTCATCAGGTCCCATGGACTTGTGTGCTTTCAGGTTCTTAAGGTGGTCTTGAACCTGATCCTCTCCTACAGTGGGCCCAAGGTCTTCGTTCTCACAGTTCCTACGTATGCCTTCCAAGGCTTCAGCATTTGCCCGTGAAGATTGAGGCAAAGAAGTCATTAGGAACCTCAGCCTTCTCCAAATCCAGGTAGCCAGTTCTCCTGATAGCTTCCAGAGAGGCCCCACGTTGTCCCTAGTCTGTCTTTTGTTTGCAGTGTACCTACAGAATCCCTTCCTGTTACCCTTAGCATCCCTAGCCACGTTTAATTCTAACTGGGCCTTAGAAGTCTTCCAATGAAATATTTTTTCAAAATGTATTTTCTTGCTTCCCACAAGAGGGAAATAAAAAATCTGTTAAGTTTTTAATATATATATTTTCTTAAGGACAAACCATAGTAGAGGGAAGAGGGGCAGTAGCTCTCTGCATTAAGAAATGCTTTCCTTCAACATAAATCTAGCTTTCATTATGTCCTACAGGTAGGAAATGTCAAAGTATGTCACTTAATTCCTGTGAGAAAGCATGGCCCCTGTGCATTGCTAGTGTGTGATATGAGGAGGTCTCCTTCCTAGTGGAGAGAATATCTCTGGCAGGTGTCCAGTGTCTCAAATGCAACTCTTCAAAATATTTTGATTCTGGGTTAAAGTATTTCAGATTTCAACTCAGATTTTTTAATATTTCTAAGTTTGTCAAAGAAAAAAAGAAGAGTTTTTCTATAGACTGGTTATAGTGTTACAAGGGCTAAAAGTAAAATGTATAAAGCAAATATGAAACAGATCAGAGTTGCTGTCTATAAGACTGGTGATGCAGAGGGAATGTAATATATTGGACCAACAGATCAACGTATCTGAAGTCTTTCTGCATTTCTATTTCAGTTACTTTCATCTGTCCGCCAGTTCATAGGGCAAGAGAGGTGTTGACATATAAAATCTGTAGTGAGTGAATTGGATTTGACCTTAATATAAGTTAAACAATCCTTTTTATTAGGATTAAACTTTTAAATTATTTTTAAACTATAAGCAACTTCTATTTCTTAGTTACCACTGCCACCATAGGAAGCATGAGAAGTCTTCCAGACTACTGACGCCTCAAAATGATCTCATCTTAGGGAACTAAGAAACCATTTCTAAATCATGAGGTTAAAATAATGCTGGCTGGTGCTATTTGCAAGGACCTGCTCATGCTCCCATCAAAGCATAGCAAAAACTTAGCTATCTGACTTTGTAGTCAGGTGAAAGTCACAGTGAGAGGACTCATGGAATACTTTGTCATTGGAGAATTAAAGAATAATATTTTCTCTGGGAAAAATAATTAAAGGCATACTTATAAATAACTTATTTCCATACTTAGGGGGGTGGAGGTTATTGTGGGAAAACTTCCCCCTTCTGATTAAATTTGACATAAAATAATTATTTTGCTTTTAAGAACACGTCCAGTAAAACAAAATTAAAATGAAAATGCTGTCAAGCATGCAATTGTAATGGTGCAGTGTGAAAGACTGGGAAGTGAAGAGGATGGCATATTGAGGGAGACATCTAATTTCTGAGTCCTGAAGTTTAATTTTGGCTGCATATTGCACTCTTAACAGTAATAGAAGAAAGGGGGTAGGAAAATAAATCAGATAGAATTTGTTGAACAGAAGTTTTTGCATCTCAGAAATGCGAAGTAAATATAGAGCCAGGGAAAGTGTTTTTTCTCTTCCAGAGGTAAGGTAGCTTGTAATTCAAATTCTGAGTCTAATTCTCTGCTTTCCATATCTCAGTGATATATGATGATACACCTGTAATCCAGCATCTTGTGAAAGGAGGCTGCAGTTTTCCAGAACTGTGTGATTTTTCAGGTGTAGGCAAGTGAATGCTGGACAGCAACAGGTTCTGGGCATACTGCAGAACATGGCATATTGCAAAAGAAATCTACTAGCCTGCTGCTTAAAAACAGGCCAGGACCACTGCCAGATGAAAAATAAAAAGTAGAATAAATTGGCTGCAAAAATATGGCATGGAAAGAAATAAGAATTATCTATTAAATGAGAAAAAAAATCTCTACTGATTTCACATCAAAATACCCAGCCACTCTGAAATATTATTATTCTTGTCAGTTCATCTGCCTCCAATTAAGTGTGTACCATATGCAATGATGTAAAGATCCTCAAAAATTCACTAGGCACAGTTATTTTGGGGGGAAAGACATAATGTTAGGTATATTTTAGATTTTCTGCTTTCTCTATTCATCCCACCCTTTGCTCTAAATGCTTTTCCTTAAATGCCTAAATCTAGATTTCCTGGCAACAAGGACATTTTATAAATTAACTGCCTCTGCCTAGCAACTGTAGCAAGATTTCAGGGACAGTTAATGATTTACAATTCCAAATGTAAGGCAGAGGAAGCCTCACAAGCCAGGCTGGCTCTCACACTGTCCTTGAGAGAACACACTTGCAGAGAAAGGTATGCCACTGACAATTTTTTCTAAAACTCAGATCACCGTTTTTGTTGAGAGCTCCCATCAGCCCTGAACCCATGTTACTTTTTTTTAAATTTCTGCTTTAAGGTTTACAGCGACAATATTTGCACCTCAGTCACCCAAAGATTTTTTTTAAAAGCATACTTGTAAACAAAGTGGCATGGGTGTCTTAGCCAAATCTATTTAATTTTATGAATGTCCAAATGCCATAGCAACCTTCATGCGCTTACAATTTTCCAAGTGTATGGAAGTGAAATAGGCTCCTAACAATTTATCTTCCTCAACTGCAAAAAAGAAATACATGAAAAGGTACAACTAGGCCAAGGTAATGACAGGAATGTAGGTTGTAATGCATTTTGAACTTGAACATTAGGTATTTTCCTTTTTTTATTTTGCCAGTTCTAGTTGTATCATTTATGTCACATACTGATTTTTTTATAGGGCTGTCTCTGTATCCCAGCCCTCTGAGTGCTGTGTAAAGAGATAGTTCACTCAGAGGATATCTAAATGAAATGCATAAGCAGGTTAAGAGTGCTGTTGAATTATGCTAATTTGAAATTAAGAAGCTCTTATACAAATAGATCTAATCAATATGTCTCATTTGAACACAGTTTGAAATGCTGAACTATAGGAGTCAGAATTATTTACATTTCAATTACATTAAATAGAACGTGGAGAAAGACCCTTGAATTTTTCTACTATAGTCTTTGTCTTCAGGATGGGAGTGGCTTAAGGACATGAGAAGTTGTTCATATCTACTGTTACAGTGATTGTACTGTAGAGCATCAGGCAGGGACTAGAACACACCTGTCATAGAGCTGAGAAAATGCAGATAACAAAAACAACAAACCCAAAGCCCCAAATAAATAACCCTGATCTGATTTCAAACAGCAAATTCTCAGTTTAGAGCAGTTTTATACCAGCAGCCAAAGGGTAATCAACAGTAAGACAATATCCTTCAGTATGATTGTCTTGAGAGCTTTGAAAAGGCAAGCCATTGAATTCTGACCAGGCAGCAGAAATCAAGTATCGTGATGAGTAAATTGGATGAGACTGAGTACAACAGAACCTTATACAGACATCCCATGCACATTTGGCTTTTGCTGTTTTCATTACCATTGCTTTTTTTGTTACACTGAACTTGCTCACAGATGTTTAAAAAATGTGACTAGATATTCTGTGCTAGGCAGAACAAAAGTTAAAAAGGAGCTGTATCAGCCTTGTCTTTCTCTTTTAGGTTTCATGCAGCATTCGTAGGAAAGCCTCTTGAAAAAGAATCAGGAGTTCAGTGAAAATGCATTCTAAAAAAGCCTGTGATGAATTCCAAAGCTACACAGTTGCTTCACACCAGCTAAAAATACATGCTATTACAAGGAAAGTAATCATGACTGTATTCTGATGGCATCTTCTTCCAAAAGGATGCTATATGTCTATGTCCTGTCTAAGAAATAGCTGCCCTCCCAAGCCTGCCAATAGGTAAATAATTTGTCTAGGTTGGGCAGCAAGTGGAATTTTCTTCTAGTGCTGTTGTGTTTCAGATAAGCCCTGAGAAGGGTAAGGGTTTCATGTGATTCCAGTTGGTGGTGATTGTGTGTTTATGAGTCACTTAAGTGAAGCCAGTTGCAGACTTCCAAAAGGCTGGTATCTCTGCAATATGATGTGAGTTCAAGCAGATTCCAGTGATGTTACTAGTGCAGTGCCAAACTGGAAGCCTGCATATGAAGTTGCAGAAGGGTTTAGAGAATAAAGTATCCAGCTATTTAAACCTAAAAACAAGGTCTAATTTAAATTTTATTATTACGATTCAGTTTGGTCCAAGCATAGAATCATAGAATATTTAGGGTTGGAAAGGACCTTAAGATCATCAAGTTCCAACCCCCCTGCCATGGGCAGGGACACTTCACACTAAACAATATCACCCAAGGCCTCGTCCAACCTAGCCTTGAACACTGCCAGGGATGAAGCATTCACAACCTCCTTGGGCAACCTATTCCAGTGTCTCACCATCCTCACAGGAAAGAATTCCCTCCTTATATCCAATCTAAACTTCCCCTGTTTAAGTTTTAACCCATTAACCCTTGTCCTATCACTACAGTCCCTAATGAGGAGTCCCTCCCCATCATCCCTATATGCCCCCTTCAGATACTGAAAGGCTGCTATGAGGTCTCCACGCAGCCTTCTCTTCTCCAGGCTGAACAGCCCCAACTTTCTCAGCCTATGTTTATACAGGAGGTGCTCCAGTCCCCTGATCATTCTCGTGGCCCTCCTCTGGTCTTGTTCCAATAGATCCATGTCCTTTCTATGATGAGGACACCAGAACTGTACACAGTACTCCAAGTGAGGTCTCATGAGAGCAGAATAAAGGGGCAGGATCACCTCCTTCGACCTGCTGGTCACACTTCTTTTGATGCAGCCCAGGATACAGTTGGCTTTCTGGGCTGCAAGCACACACTGAAGCCAGCTCATGTTCATTTTCTCATCGACCAGCACCCCCAAGTCCTTATCCCCAGGGCTGCTCTGAATCTCTTCTCTGCCCAACCTGTAGCTGTGCCTGGGATTGCTCTGACCCAGGTGTAGGACCTTGCACTTGTCATGGTTGAACTTCATGAGGCTAGCATCAGCCCACCTCACAAGCGTGTCAAGGTCCCTCGGGATGGCATTCCTTCCCTCCAGTGTATCAACCAAACCACACAGCTTGGTGTCATCGGAAAACTTGCTGAGGGCGAACTCAATCCCACTGTCCATGTCAGCAACGAAGATGTTAAGTGAGACCGGTCCCAACAGTGATCCCTGAGGGACACCACTCGTTACTGGTCTCCAGCCGGACATTGAGCCATTGACCACAACTCTTTGTATGCAGCCATCCAGCCAGTTTTTTATCCACCAAGTGGTCCATGCATCAAATTGATGTCTCTCCAATTTAGAGACAAGAATGTCGTGTGGGACAGTGTCAAACACTTTACACAAGTCCAGGTAGATGACATCAACTGCTCTACCGCTGTCCATCAGTTCTGTAGCCCCATCCTAGAAGGCCACCAAATTGGTCAGGCAGGATTTCCCCTTAATGAAGCCATGCTGGCTGTCACCAAGCACTTTGTTGATTTTCATGTGCCTTAGCATGCCTTCCAGGAGAATACCTATTGCTGTAGAGATTTTTCAGTATTAATTTCTTCAGTTGAAGAACTAGTGCCCTTCAAGCTCCCCCATCTTGGAATACTTCAAGTGAGAAGGAACCAGATAAAACGGAGCAGAATGCAGGACAGGTCTCCCTCTCTGTGAGCAATAATCTGTTAATGCTCTGAAATGCTTGTCTCAAAACCTCAAATTTACAGAATTAGGCTGCTGGTTTTATACTTATTAGCTTTTCATTCTGGATGTCACTAATGGTTGCTTTTTTTTTTTTTTAAAGTCTTTCAAGGGGGAGGAGGGGGAACCAACAACAACCTTCAGATTTTGAAACAAAACAATTCTGTCTGTATTTTGCAGCAGCCAAATTTACTTCTTCAGAGCTACCTTGGAACTTGACAATGTGTCAAAATAACTAAATAAATAAATGGAGTCCATGCTTCCAAGAGGCTTTAGAGTATGAGCAGAAGCAAATATTAACGTGCAATAATAAAGGAGTAAGAGTAGAGAAATTTCAGGAGCTCAAGACCTTAATAAAGGCAGAGCCTTTTTGTCGCTGGCATTTTCTTTAACATTGTGAACTTTGTTGTATCCTGTGGCATGCTGCTAATGCTAGAATTAAGAAACCTCAAGGTTTATGATTTTTGTTGCTCTCAATGCCTCTTCTGGTTGCTCAAAGCTTCTGAAAATAATAATCTGAGTAGTTACTGCATACAGCTTTTCCTTAGCTTGGTTAAAATCATCCTTGTGCAAGAGCTGTTAGCATCACTTCTCATGGATGCCAGATTTTCAGTGCTATTGGGAGCAATGGCACTGAGATACAAACTAGAAAGAGGTGACAGAATATTCTGCCTGAGACATTATAGGTTTTGTGTAGTGCCAGATACCTGTTCTGCGAAGGGGTGGATTTTGTGAAAAGGAGCAGCTCTTGCAAACTAGCAAGCTGGGCTTGAGACTTGTCAAAGTATCAAAGGAGGGGAGGCTGACAAGTAGGAGGAGAGAGAGCAGTACTGTTTGTTAACCATCACAACTTTCCTTCAGAGCACTTAAGACTGTAGTGCTAGGACTTCCCAATTCAGGGAGTCCTTTGTCAGTTTACTGTCCATACTGATAAGGCAGGGTCAGACATAGCTCCTTTCTCATCTTACCTATTAGGGAAAAAGTGGGGGAAAGGATAACCCTGCCTTCATTACCTGTTGCTGCGTGGAAGGCAAGGGACAATTAGGGGCCTGAATGAATGAAGCTGATATACAGCTGCAAGTTTTAGGACAGTTTCAGTCCTTCATGGGGATTATACGCAGTACGTAACTGTAAAACCTTGGTCAATTACACTATTTAGCATGATGTTTTCACCCTCTTCATAAATTGTGAGTGTTTACTTAAAGACAACGTATCTCCTGCAGTCAAGTTATTACTTAGGAATTTCAGCTTGCTTTGTTCTGGTATTTTTTCAAGGTTCTAATGATAGGATGACAAAGTATTAGAAAATATATTTACAAACGCTCAAACTAGAATAAAGTATAAGGAGAAAAAGAGCCAAATATCCAGATCATGAGTGTTAGTGAACACAAGAAAACTCATTACAGCTTTTTTTTGTGGACTTTTCATAATATATATTTCAATAATATTTGAGAACTATACATGAATGCTACTACATTTTTCCCTTACTACGTCATGTCTTTAACACCAGGGGGACATCTGCAGCGCAGTGAAACTTTTCAGTTGTGCAAGAATTGCATTGTGTGTTGTGATGGTAAGAAGCAATAGAGTGGTGCATTTGACCATTACCCTTTAAGCATTTGAAACTTCAGTTTCAATCTTGGCTTGAATTTCAAGTGAAAATAAGTAAATACTTCATCTTTAACCCTAAAGTTTTCACTAATGCCCATGAGGGAAGTATCCATCACAATAGTTGATGTAATTGTGTAGTTCTTCCTCTGTTGAAGGCCATAGAACCAAACCAGCAGGGTTAAGGAAGAAATTTATTTCTCAGACTCAGTTCATAAAAGCTTTCACAACAGCAGCGACTTGTTCACGTTGGAAACGCTGCACATTTTCAGAGTAGTGAGGGAAAATGAGACCATAGAGTCCCTGAAAAAAGCTACTGAAATCATTGTCACAGTTCCAGGTCCAGTTTGGCACCTACTGTGGCTGCACCTGCTGATGCCATTTTGTTGACAGGTATAAATCACCAGTCACCAAGGAGAAAATAATGAAACAGGCAACAACTGGCTCTGACTGTATGAGGTAATTAGCTAGCCCAGAGCTCTACACAGCAGTACCTAAAGAGAAGCAGGTGGACCCTCAGGGAAGCCTCTATATTTCTGTTTTCTGGGTTTTTTCCCCCCTCCCCTGAGCACAATAGCAGCCAAACATTGCAGACACATTTTGGAAAGCACTTACTAAAGAGAACCTCCCAAGTGTATGACAAGCCTATTGCTCTCTCTAGTTCTGCACGTCTTTCAAATATCTACTCTCCTTCCCAGAGATTTTCCATTTGTGTTTTGAAATTGAATGTACTTTCTATCATATATGAATGTGCTGAGTGTAAGCAGAGAAGGATGGAGTTATTGTGTGGTGTTAGGCAGTGTGAACTTTAGTTTGGCCATTTGTCTAATTAGGTGGCTTTTTTAGTGTGTGCTCTGTATAGGCTGATTAGAAGAGTCTGGCTCACAGCCAGGCTATTTCTTCCTTAAAGATCTGTTTGCTCTACAGCATTCTTGGAACAAATTTGTCTTTCTGGTTCAGACTGAGAATGAAGAAATACCACAGGTGGCACAATGCGAGCACAAAATATTACCTGCCTTTTGATAAATACAAATTTGTTGATAAATACAGCCTGTAAGTCCTAAATGGATGATATTGGCACTTGTGAAAAGTATATTGTTTCTCACTGATTATCAGTCATTTCAGCAAAATGTCCAGCAAAGCTGCAATCACAATAATTGCATAACAATTGCAGTCATGGGCTTGTTTGGCTTTTCTGGAAGTAGAACAACTATTTGTTATATAGCTGTGAATAGGTTTGCGAATGCCTTGGTGGTGTCAAGTTTTTTAGTGAACTGTGTGACTTCCGGAAAAACTGTTTAGGGATGAGGAGTATCATATAGAAAGGGACACTTCAGACTTCAGCCCCTTCAGGAACCTGCTTAGTAAGGTTCCATGGGATATAGCCCTAGAGGGCAGCGGGGCTCAAGACTCTTGGTTGGTCTTCAAGGATCACCTGCTACAAGCTCAGGAGTGTTGCATCCCAACTAGAAGGAAGTGCAGCAGGAGGGCCAGGAGACCTCCTTAGATGGATAAGGAGCTGCTGAGGAAAATTCAAATGAAAAAAAGAGCTTTATAGAAAGTGGAAGCAAGGACAGGAGGCCTGGGAAGAGTACAGGGTTATTGTCTGTGAAGCTAGAGACCAGGTTAGGAAAGCTAAGGCCCAGTTACAATTAAACTTGGCTAGGTATATTAAGGATAACAGGAAGGGATTCTAGAGGTACATAGCAAATAAAAAACAGACTAGGGAGAACGTAGGCCCCCTCAGGAAGCTCTCGGGTGAAATAGCTACACAGGATTTGGAGAAGGCTGAGGTTCTGAATGACTTCTTTGCCTCGGTCTTCACTGGCAAAGGCTATGACCGCACCAGCCAAGTATTGGAAGGCAGATGCAGGAACTGTGAGAATGAAGACCTTGGGCCCACTGTAGGAGAGGAACTGGTTCGAGACCATATTAAAAATCTGAATGTGCACAAGTCCATGGGTCCTGATGAAATCCATCCGTGGGTCCTGAAGGAGCTGGCGAATGAAGTTGCTAAGCCGCTGGCCATCATATTTGAAAAATCATGGCAGTCAGCTGAAGTTCCCAACAACTGGAAAAAGGGAAATATAACCCCCATTTTCAAGAAGGGGAAAATGGATGACCCGGGGAATTACAGACCAGTCAGTCTCACCTCTGTGCCTGGCAAAATCTTGGAGCAGATTCTCCTGGAAGGCATGCTAAGGCACATGAAAAACAACAAGGTGCTTGGTGACAGCCAGCATGGCTTCACTAAGGGGAAATCCTGCCTGACCAATTTAGTGGCCTTCTAGGATGGGGCTACAGAACTGATGGACAGCAGTAGAGCAGTTGACGTCATCTACCTGGATTTGTGTAAAGCGTTTGACACTGTCCCACATGACGTTCTTGTCTCTAAATTGGAGAGACATCAATCTGATGAATGGACCACTCGGTGGGTAAAGAACTGGCTGGAGGGCCGCACACAAAGAGTTGTGGTCAATGGCTCAGTGTCCGGCTGGAGACCAGTAATGAGTGGTGTCCCTCAGGGATCAGTGTTGGGACCGGTCTCATTTAACATCTTCGTTGCTGCCATGGACAGTGGGACTGAGTGCGCCCTCAGCAAGTTTTCCGATGACACCAAGCTGTGTGGTTTGGTTGATACACTGGAGGGAAGGAATGCCATCCCGAGGGACCTTGACACGCTTGTGAGGTGGGCTGATGCCAACCTCATGATGTTTAACCATGACAAGTGCAAGGTCCTACACCTGGGTCAGAGTAATCCCAGGCACAGCTACAGGTTGGGCAGAGAAGACATTCAGAGCAGCCCTGAGGATAAGGACTTGGGGGTGCTGGTCGATGACAAAATGGACATGAGCCGGCTCCAGTGTGCGCTTGCAGCTCAGAAAGCCAACCGTATCCTGGGCTGCATCAAAAGAAGTGTGACCAGCAGGTCGAAGGAGGTGATCCTGCCCCTTTACTCTGCTCTCGTGAGACCTCACTTGGAGTATTGTGTGCAGTTCTGGTGTCCTCAACATAAAAAGGACATGGATCTGTTGGAACAAGAGTAGAGGAGAGCCATGAGAATGATCAGGGGACTGGAGCACCTCCCATATGAAGATCAGCTGAGAAAGTTGGGGCTGTTCAGCCTGGAGAAGAGAAGGCTGCATGGAGACTTCATAGCAGCTTTCCAGTATCTGAAGTGGGCCTATAGGGATGCTGGGGATGGACTCTTCATTAGGGACTGTAGTGATAGGACAAGGGGTAATGGGTTAAAACTTAAACAGGGGAAGTTTAGATTGGATATAAGGAGGGAATTCTTTCCTGTGAGGATGGTGAGGCACTGGAATAGGTTGTCCGGGGAGGTTGTGAATGCTTCATCCCTGGCAGTGTGCAAGGCTAGGTTGGACGAGGCCTTGGGTGATATGGTTTAGAGCGAGGTGTCCCTGCCCATGGCAGGGGGGTTGGAACTTGATGATCTTAAGGTCCTTTCCAACCCTAACTATTCTATGATTCTATGAGCTTGGCATGACAGAGAAGCATATCCAAAGAAATACCAGCATCTCGGGGGCAGAAATGGAGAAAGTAATCTTTCAAAACTGAAGTTTTCAGAACTGTGTTTTCTCTCCCATTGCTTTTCCTGGTTTCTGAGTTTAGTCCCCACAGGTATATTATACTTATGACCTCCCCTTTATTCGCTTCCCTATAACACTTAATAAGAAATTTGGAGGTTTATTGCATAGATAAGAAATATCACCACATACATGCTACAAAGCTGTATACAACAAGGTCTAAACCTGAGAATACTCAGACAAAATTTCATTGTTCCTTGAAAAGCAGGATTTTAATCAACTATGCAAAATGTAAAATGGCCAGAGGAGAAGCCTAATGTCTTCTGTAACTACTCTTCTATTATCAGGCGTAATTCTTCTTTCAGGACCTTTAATCATGGTTTAGCAATTTTTCTCACTATTTCTTGCAATTGGTGATGGTTTTCTTTCTGCTTCATGCTGTCCCAGATGCTGACCATGTAAACTCTAATCCTCAGACTAGAACAGGCTATTGGTTAGCTGGAACATGAACACATATAAAGGTGAAATTCTAAGCTCAATTTGTGCAGCTGAATGGGGTTCATCAACTGCAGAGACCTAACTAGGCATCAAGTTGATAGACTGTGGCCTAGAGGTAGTGAGGCTAAGCAGACATTGGGCAAGCAAGGATATGTGGTGATATTACCAGTGTGCAGATAACAAAGAGCCCTGCATTCACTTGAGAATTGGAACAGAGCTGCAGAGGAAGAAAGAAATTTGTGCAGGTGAACTCTTCAACTTCCACCTAAACATAATTCCATCTACCCCCTTCCACTTAGGGGAACTGGAAGTGCTGCTTTTAGCTAGTTAGCAGGTACCATTCCTTCTATGCCTGTTGGCACTCTGTTCAGGCATATTGGTTGTTATAACCTTCCTAACCATTTCTTTCTGTTCTATTCTACCTCTGTGTCCTGGGTTCAACTGTAACAATTATTTTTCTCCTTCTTAATAACTGATGCAGTGCTGTGGTTTTGGCTTTAGCTGAGAACAATGCTGATGACACACCGATGGTTTTAGCTGTTGCTAAGTAATGTTTACTCCAATCAAGGACTTTGGAGTCTCATGCTCTGCCAGTGATGGGGGGGTACGGGAAGCTGGAAGGAAGCTGAAACAGGACACCTGACCTAAACTAGCCAAAGGGGTATTCCATACCACAGCACATCATGTCTACTATATAAACTGAAGGGAGTAGCCTGGAAGGGCAGATCACTTCTTCAGTTGAGCTGTGTATCCGTCAGTGGATAGTGAATGGTTGTATTGGGCATCACTTGTGTTTATGGTTGGTTTTTTCCCTTTCTCCTTTTAGTTTTATAGTCTCTCCCCTTGTTATTTCCCTTATCATTATTAATAGTATTAGTTTTGTATTATACCTTAGTTACTGGACTGTTCTTATATCAACCTGTGTGGTTTACATTCTTTCAGTTCTCCTCCCCATCCCGCCAAGAGAGGGGGGAAGCAGGAATTGGGTGAGTGGCTTTCTTGTGCTGAGTTGTGCTAGGCTTAAAGCACGACACTCTGCTTCTCGTGTTTTGTGCTTTTTCTCATTTGCACTCTCAGTTGTTTTTTGGCCCTATTTCTTTTTACCCCATTAACCATGTTCCTTTTTGGAGGTGTTCAATGTAAATCTACAGGGCTAAGTCAAATGTGGTTTTAACACTTACCTGAGGCTTCGAGCAAAGCAGCCATCTGGGCTGCGAGCCCTGCTCTGAGTCCACAGGGCTGCATGTGGTTTTGCTGAGAGATGCTGTTAGAAAATGAGTAGGCAGAAAAAGTCAGCTGTCTTTAATTACAGTCATGAGTGCACAGCTTGCAGGTCCAAGTGAAGTTGCTTTCTTCCCTCTGCAGTTTTTATTCTATATTTTTACCCCACTAGAACAGTAGTAGAATTGTCTCTTGCAAAGCCATCACTTGCCCTGTAAAAACCTGTCCCAAAGCTTGAAGGGCCTTCTCAACATCAAGCAAATCATATCTCGCAGACAGGAGGCCTAAGGAAGAGTTGGGAGCAAGATCTTATTTTCACTCCTCTGTGACTCATAGAGGAATGGTTTTCAGACTTGTGGTGTCCTCAGTCTTGCCCAGAAAGTGACATGATTGCCCACACGTGAATGTAAGTACTTCTTCCAGAAAAATGGAGCACACATCAGTTGAGGGAACAGAAGATAACAAGTTAAATTTCACATAGGAGTCAGACTACCAGTCCCAAACAAAGTCAAAGAGTCATTGTAAGCCACTAAATGGGGTAAAGTGAGAAAGCTGAGTCTGTAGAATCAGAGTACAAGAGGCTGCAGTTAGAGTGAGAAAGGAGGCAGAAACAGAGGCGGCAGGGACAGGAATAGATTGTGCAGGCAGTAAGAACGAAAATCTAATCTTAAGTCTGCAACATCTAGGAACATCAGCAAATTCAGCAACAGCTGGTGTCCCACTCCTTAGGAGAAAGATAAATAAAATTCATGACGGCTGTCTTTGTGTTATCATGAGGGAATATTGACCAGAGTTGTGTTCTTTATATTATTTGCTGCTCCAGGTTGAGGGTCTGACACTCTCAGATATAACTGTTATTTGACAGTGTCTCAAGTCACTTTCTGATTTCAGAAGGACTAAGAAGATGATCTGTTTTATTTGGGGAAAAATACATGGTTCCTCAGTCTGCTTTGGGTAGACATCAGTGTTCAGCATTTTGGGAGAGACAAAATATCAAATGTTCCTTTTCCCAGTGAACTTCAAGACATAACTTCTACAGCTCATTGTATTTTTCACATTATCACAAATACAGGTATGTTTCAGTGACTGGTGCTTGGCCCTTTGATCAACTAATCTTATAAAAGAAGCAGAATGAATTTAAATTTCTGAATAGGCAAAATACGCTGCTATTGTACTAAAAATGTCTGTAACAAGTTTGGGAGTCCAAACTTTCATTTTTTAACCCTAAAGAATGAAAAGCCCTTAAACCACTCAAAAAGGGTAGAAGCAAGGATTTGTGGAATTAAAAACAAAAAAAAGCAAGCAAACAAACAAACAAACAAAAAAACCACACCAAACCTCAGAGGATAAACTGCACAGTGAAATATGATTCATGCTGCAACACAGAATGGAGCTTGTTTTGCACAAGGAAGAATCAGGAAGCAACAAGCAGTTCAGGATGAACCCAGGGCATGCCTGCAATGTTAATGGCAGGAGCCAATCCTTTATAGGCATGTTTATTTGTCACAGTGGGCCTGACAAGTTCATTTTGGATGCTACCGCCTGAAGAGCTTTGTTCTCTTCCTCTCTGGCTCCAGCATAAGCACGTAAGACAGTGATCTTCCATGAGGCTTAATATTTCAGGCAATGTGTATCCTGTTTGGTGTAACATTAACATAGCATTTTGGCACATGCAGGCACATTAACAGATTGTGAAACCACACAGAATTCCAAGGAAAAGAAGCTGTTTGTAAGCTAGCCAGCTCTTCCCCCTTGCATTTCATCCCAAGATCTGTCTGGGTTTTTTGGTTTGCCTCCTACATACAGGCAAGGTGATGGTGTGCTGCTGGATACAAGGATTGTTCCAGAATCAGATCCAGCTGCTCTTTCATTGTAAGGATCAGAGAATCATAGAACAGTTGGGGTTGGAAAGAACCTTAAGATCACCTAGTTCCAACCCCCCTGCAATGGGCAGAGACACCTCACACCAAACCATGTCACCCAACCAACCTGTCAGTGAACACTGCCAGGGTAGAGCATTCACAACTTCCCTGGGCAACCTATTCCAGTGCCTCACCACCCTTACAGTAAGGAACTTCCTCCTTATATCCAATCTAAACTTCCCCTGTTTAAGTTTGAACCCATTACCCCTTGTCCTATCACTACAGTCGGTAATGAAGAGGCCCTCCCCATCATCCCTATAGGCCCCCTTCAGACACTGAAAGGCTGCTATGAGGTCTCCACACAGCCTTCTCTTCTCCAGGCTGAACAGCCCCAGCTTTCTCAGCCTGTCTTTATACAGGAGGTGCTCCAGTCCCCTGATCATCCTCATGGCCCTCCTCTGGACTTGCCCCAACAGTTCCATGTCCTTTTTATGTTGAGGACACCAGAACTGCACACAATACTCCAGGTGAGAGCAGAGTAGAGGGGCAGGATCACCTCCTTTGACCTGCTGGTCACACTTCTTTTGATGCAGCCCAGGATATGATTGGCTTTCTGGGCTGGGAGCTCACACTGAAGCCGGCTCATGTTCATCTTCTCATCAACCAACACCCCCAAGTCCTCCACAGGGCTGCTCTGAATCTCTTCTCTGCCCAACCTGTAGCTGTGCCTGGCATTGCTCCCTTGCACTTGGCATGGTTAAACTTCATGAGGTTGGCATCGGTTCACCTAACAAGCATGTCATCCCTCTTGATGGCATCCCTTCCCTGATAACTTCATTATCAAATCACCCCTGTACAGTTTAACTGGTGAAAGAGAAAGCATGTCTAGCTTCTTTCTGACTGCAAGTTTTGTCTAGTTGTCTTGTTCACATTACTCCTGTATCTCTATTTGATGAGATCAAGAGCAAGTAATGGTCCAAGATATGGAAACTTTAATGCACGTCTAGTCCTGTGATCAGTCCTGCAAAGCCCTGTCACCCTTGCTCTGACCATGCTAGTAGCAGTTTGAAGTGCATAAGTTGATCTGCTGCAGAAGGTGTGAGTGTCCCAGAACTGTGTTCTTGTGCTGATGAGATCTTCCTGAGAAGAGGTCATGTCTTTCCTCATTGTCTCTGATGTAAATCCTTGGCAGATTGACTGGCATTAATGATCTAGGAGAGAAGGTCCTCTACATGCTCTTTCTTTAACAGAGTAGTTCCTGCTTTTTGTAAAAATGCATTTCATGGGTTTTGAAAATCCTGCAGTTAATGAGGCAAATGTTCTTCTTGAGAATGACAGTTCTGCTAGTGGTGCTGTTTATTTTGATAATGCTTTATGTCCTTGAGGTCTTGTAAGTTGGGATAAACTAGGCAAAGTAGAAAGCCAAAAGCAAATAATGTTTAACATCTGTCAGGCGTTCAGCTGATACAGTGAAAAGAGAGTTATTGTTAGTTTTTAAAAACTGGAGGTTTAGAGATGGAAAAAGCCCAAGTGAAAAAACTCAGGATGACATCAAAACTGGCTCCAGTGGTTCAGCTTAATGGTTTTTGTGGGTTTGCATTTGGTTGTTTTATTTTGTGATTCCTTCCTCCCTGCCTCAAATACTGTAGGGATACTTAGGCTTTCTAACGATGATAGACAGCTAAAAATTAAGGAAGGATTTACCTTTTCCATGCCTTTAGGACTTCCTACAAAATACAGAACCCACATCTTAGCATCCTGTTGTGAACTAAGGCCACATACCATGGGAAAGGTGGGAAGGGAACATAGTCAGGTGCATGCCTAGGGCACTGCCCCTTCCATGGAAGATGTGTTTGATCTCCCACTGGGATAGGGGAAAGCCCGGTACTCAGTGATTTATGTATTTTTCCCTCTGGTCCCTATCACTGGAAACACTGGACTGTACTATTAGTTTCTATCACAATAGAGGAAGCAAGAGGCTGAAGCCCTCTTCATCCTTCCAGTAAGGGTCTGCTTGCAGAGTAACAGGCAAAATTGCCACAACTCTTCATGAAGACAGCATTAAGAATGGCCTGACTTAGTAATCTTTACCTTTTTCTTACAAGCAAATTTTTGTTATATTGGCCAGAACAATAAAATAGCAAATGCCAGGAGCTGTGCCAGTGAAAAATGACAGAGACTGCAGCTGAAGGGAATAGTCTCCACCTGGCAGATAGCCTCTGCAAAGCCTAGGAAGGCTTAAACAGCTGATAATGGCAGTCAAAAAAAGCTACATTGCAGTCATTTGGGCTAGGCTTTCGGGAAATATCACTGATATTGTGAAAGGAATACCCTCAGCATCACTCCTGCTGGGACTTGGGAGCTCCCAAGAAGCTTCTGCCCCCAAGGTCCTTCCTGGAGGTGCCTGTCTTCCTACCATCCTCGTTGTCCTTCAAAATTGGTAGGGTAGAGGAGAGATCACAGCAGGTTGAAGTTAGTGCCTCTCTGCTTCCCCAGCTGGGGAGCACCAACTTCTTTCATACAGGCGACATGACTGCATCTCCCACCATACCTGTAGCTGAGGTCTCCAATACCACAGACACCCTCTTCACTGAGTGGTTTTCACAGAGGAAGTGTAATATCAAATGAGGACTTCGATAACGAGTAGAAAACCATTTCCTGCCATGTTTTTTCTTGCCTGTGAGTGGGGTCAGTGTTCATTGTGTGTATTTTCAGTATTGTACAGCAGTCACACAACTATTGCTGTGAACAGGACTGATTCTGCCAGGATGCTCAGTACTGCAGGGCATTGCTCTGTGGTTTGCCTATTTGTTGGCCACAAGAGGCCCTCATGCATGTATAAATATGCTTTGGGACCTGCTCAGTATGCCTTGTTGACCAAGGCTGTTAGCTATTGCTGTGACAGATAGGATAGCTGAAAAGAATATGAATGAACAGCAGTGGAAAAGTAGCATTATTTCAGCAAAAGATTCATATTGTACAGTTTGACAACAGTGAGAAGTTTGACAAACAGGGAGTGTTTTCTCCAGACAGAAAATTCCAGTAACAGGGAGAACTTGGTTTTACTTGATGGTTTTTTCCCCTCACCATCTTTGTGTCAGAGCTCATTTGTTTCATTCTGGTTAAAAGAAAAAGCTTTGAAACCAGGAGAAATGATTTACAGTTTAGTTCTTTAGAATAGTAAAATCAATCAAAATATTTTAAAAATAGAAGATAATAACTGGAGCTGCTCATCAAGATTTAGGACTAACTGCAGGCTTGATTGAGGACTCTAAAATTAGCTTTTATTTTATTTTTCATGTAGGCATGTGCAAAGCACAACATGATAATTATCAAGCTGAATGGTTGCTGAAAAATAACTTAACTGGATCCTTGTAGCAGATTAAACAGAATGTCTTTCCCTGCTGTAAATCTCTTCAGCAATGATTGCTATCTCAGGGCTTGTAGTTCCTTTTTTGAGCCTATGTTTCCACTTCAAATATTTTGCAAGGCGTAAGCCATCTATGTACTTCTACTTCACTAGGAATACTCTGATTTAAATCAGATGATGGACAGGTTTTACAATTATTCTTTGTTAGCCAGCTTAAATTTCTCCATGGATTTAAAGTCTGTTGAAAACTGGTATCAGCAGGCGGTGGTCTTACTGCTGTCCTGAACTATTACTTCTCATTGTCTTCTTTGAAATCTTTATTGCTTATGAGCAAGAGGTGGAGCCAAGTGAGATATGGAATTTGAATGTATTTGTCTGCCTTAGGTTTTTCTCCACCTTTTTTTGTGGCTCTCAAGCATTTCATTGTTAGAAAACCACCAAAGAGTCTCTCTGTGGGCAGTATGGTTTGCACTCCATGACCACCTCAGAAAATCCCAGCTTAGTTAGTGATATAAAGGACAAAGAAGCCGTGACTGGAAGAAACTAGATCCAACCATGTGGTTTTCTTTTGGATCTAAGACATTTCAACATAGCTCCCAAATTGCATTGAAAAAGGAAGTTTTTGTGCAGCATGAAAAATAAGAAAAAGTGATTTGTAAGGTAAATTAGTTTTGTTCAGAACATCCCATAAAGCATCAGAAGCATACTCAAAAGATGGGATCCCTACTCCAGTTACTCATAATGCTAGGCTGTAATGATGTCACTTAGCTCTCAGCTGCTCTATGGCAAAACTAAAAATACATCAACAGATTATCTAAGTACTGCATCTGGGCATCTGTTCCAAGTGTAGTTGGTCCCCTTTCTCCCTTCTTGCAAAATGATGGCACTTCTTTATTCACATTACCTTATTTTGCACAGGATAATGGTGGTGTTATGAGAAGAAAGCAAAAGTTAATTGCTCAGGTAAAACCAGAAGAGTGATTTGCAACATGGTAAACTGCTAGGTATTTGTGTAAGACCGAAACTGGCTCTCTTATTTTGCTGGTTTTAAATTAATATTTAATTGTATAAATATGTATATAAGCATCTCAGAATGTATTAAACATTTTCTTCAAATTATATCATTGCCAAATTTCAACTAAAATTTCTGTTACCTCTGAAGCAAGAAATGCTTTTAATTAGAAAGAGAATTAAACCTCTCATTCTGGAGGCATCAAACCAAATGTCTTAATTTTGAAGCATTTTTTTTTTTCCCAGGAGAGTTTCTTCCAGGAACAACCTGATCAAACATTAGCAAAGCTTTTCACTCAATTCAAATACCGGGTTAGGTATTTTTCTTCATAAAAGACAAACCATAAAACAATCTGAAAATGTTTTCCCAGCTCACGCAGTTGAAGCAGTCAGAACTTTGTTATCCTCCCATGACCTCCAAGTCCTGGATGGCTGTCTTCTTTTCATTTAGGTCTGAACTTCTTCTAAATAGAAACAACCAAACCTAGGGCTGTTTCCTGAACCATAAAGTACATTAGCCATCAAAGGGAAGGGAAACTTTCTTCCATTTACTGAAGAATTAATAAGCAAAGTGCAACAACATTTACAAGTTAAGAGGCAGGAGTGCAGTCCTGGTTGCCTGGAAACAGCAGATGCCTTTGGAAAGCCACACCAGGCTCACTCTCCCAAGCAGCCTCTTACACAACCTGACGCCCATGTTGTCCCTTTTAAAACATGACTCTTCTCATTGCTTTTTTAACAAGACTTTAGTGAGTTCCAAGATCCATTTAGCCTTTACCACATACATGTATTTCCATGTGAGGATATATCACATGGTATCCACAAATTAGAGGTGGATGAGGGTCCCAAATTCAAACTTTGAAGAAATGAGCCAGCATTCAGATTTCATAACTGCTCTTCTTCTTGTACTGCTGATCAAACTGCTCAGGAGTGTTCAAATCTGGGTCAGTCTATATCAGTAACAGCAAACAGATTTTGCCAGAAGCCATATACAAAGTTGGGCTCAGTTTACTACCTGTCTTTTGTTGTAACCAACCTGTTTGAAAGCAGTGTGCATACAATAAGTTATGTGTCTGCAGTAAAACTAATATCAAATCCTGACCTGCTGTGGAAAACCCCCCAAAATCATTTTATTAACATTGCTGATGCATGTAATTTTGACATGTGCTTTCCATCAACGTCAGCATATAAATAATATCCCCTGCAGTAAAAATACCTTAGGAATTCAGATATAATAAAAAAATCTAATGAATATGCCATTGTAATTAAACAAAAGCTGTAAGGGACAGGTTAGTAGAAAGCTCATGAGGTTTTATAAATGTTCTGGTCAGCCTAGGACTGTGACTCTGGGCTGGTCCGGCACCAGCTCCATCCAGACCAATTACCAGCTCCAGAGGTGCCAAGTTAGCCTACACTATTCTGCCAACTTTCACGTGTGACTTTTTGTAGGCATGCTGAACTACAGAGACACAATCCTTCACACCCACCCCCCTCCCCATGCCCCCCATAGTCAAAGAAGAAATCATGTAATTTCTTTGAAACGACACTCTGGGATAGTCTGACAGACTCAACTGTCAGCTGAGTTTGGGGCAACAGCCTTCAACCAGTATTTGGGCACACTGCAAATGAGAGTGGAAAATGTCCTGCTTGCTGAGTTTTTTGCAGAATATCAATGTTCCCAGCTTCTAAGATGTGAAAGTAAGTAGACACACTAAAACCAGACTTTGACTGTCAAGAGTCCTCAGGCATGGAAGGCGTTACTTTGTTCAAAAATGAGTACAAAAAAATAAAGACTACTTTAGAGAGCAGAAGAAGATAGATTCAAGATACCAGGCTTATGCCTTACATACTTGCTATTTGATTGCTTGAACCTTTCATTACCACAGTTCCCCCTGTGTTAAGGTGGTTGATAACGCATTTTTCCTAGAACCATTGTGACAACTAGGGTTTTACCAATTGCTTTGATGTCTTTGAAGGAAGAAATACTCGATCTGCCTAAATTTAGACTGACAGAACATTGTGAATCAGGTGCAGCTGGCTTTGACCAGATTCCTGTAGAGCCCTTTATTGCATAAGGTATGGTTGTTTTATCAAATACAGCTTTCCTGTTTTCATAGCTACCCAAAGCATCGTGATGTGCCCCAAGACGTGACACTTTTACTAAGAATTGTTTGCCCTTGCATAACTCCTGTGTGTGCGCTGAGAAATAGGAATATTTCATGAGCATCTCTGTGCCAGGTAATTTTATCAGTTCTTATCAGGTTGCAGAGAAAGAAATGGCAGTAAATTGGATGTCTTACCTTGAAAAGCTTTCAAAAAGAAAACGTGACATGATGAATAGATGCCTGGGGGGTAAGGTGTTTTTTTTCTTCTCAGGTTGCAGGAACACAGACAGGTCAATATGACAGAAAGTTATGTTAGTATTCATGAACCAACTTTCTCTTTCCCTTGAGAGCTTGCTGTAATGGCTGGAGAAACATGCTCCACTGTGGTGGCTAAATGGCAGATTGCATCCAGCATCAGAGGTTGGGGGAGTGGTGACAAGTCCTGAATGCCAATAAAGCAGGAGCTGATGATTGTTGCAATTTGCCAGTGGCTGTGAAGTGACTGACACAGACAGCAATACCTTACCTTTTACCTCTTTGTGTGTTTATTACAGAGCATAGAGAATACAATATGGAAGCTCAGACAAGCAAGTAATTTCCTTAAGGCACCAGGTCATGTGGCATCAGGCCTCATGGCAAACATAGGAACCCATCTAATTCTAGCAAAAATATCATAGAACCTTAAAATGGTTCTTATCAAATAAATAAACTTTGTGTTATCAACCCATATGAGGAGGGGGAGGTAGGGTGAGGAGGAAACCCCTTGAGTATAGCCAACTCTCAAAATGATCTATTTGTGTAAAATCTGCATGTTAATATGGGGCAAACATCCAGCTGTTGTTAGATTAAATCCTGTTCCTTATTTTAAAAAGATACTAGGTTAAATGCCTCCATTTTATTATTTTTCCTAGCTCTTTTCAGTACGCTGCGCCAATAAATCTGGGCTGACATAAATCAAGATTATTAGGCATATGAATATAATAGCAGCTGAGGCCCAAAAGCTTGGTAGGGATGGGTCAATTTATGCTTTACATTTAGTCTTAAGTTTAGCCTTAAATTCATCCTTATGCTCACGGTTGCTTTTCCCTGTGTTCTTTTTGCAGTGTCTGTAAGCGAGAGCTCTTCCTCAATACCAAAGAAATAAGCATGTCAGATCTAATGAACAGACTCCTTACCATTTCTGTAGTTCCTTGTATTTGAGGCATTCACAGCAAATTTTGTTCTGCCGGAACTTGGCATGTTATGGCTCACATGCCATTGCTTATGCTTGCTGAGGCCAGCATCCCCAGTCAATGCTGGCAGTGAGCAGCTACAAAGGCAGCATCGATCTCAGCCTGCTTTATGCACTGTCTGTGCCCAAACCAAACCTTCCAGCCTGCAGGAAGGCAAGCCTTGCTGTTTTTAATTGACATATCAGGAAACAGAGGCCAAGAAGAGCCACCTAGCCTGCCCGATCCTGTTTGCAGCCTAACCATAGATATATACCCAACTTAATGAGCAATATTTTCTGCTGCTTTGCTGATGAAATACATTTAGTGACTAGCACAGTCAAAAAAGAATGCAGATATTCCAAACAAGAAGCAGGCTTGTACAAGCTATGGATTAAGCAACTATAGTTTTCTCTTACTTAAATGGAGTACACTTGTAATCTTGAGAGAATTCTGTGTATTCAGGATTTTATAATCCCTCTGTTGTTGGGTGAAGTGCAGAGACAAGCACAAGAACAGCTCTGGACCAGAGCAGCCTTGCTCTCTCTGAGCAGCTGTCCTTACCAAACAGGGGATGGGGATCATATCCCAGCTGACATGTGGGGTACCTTACTGGCCATAAGCATCCTGCAGGCACTATCACTCAAGTTAAATTTGTTATCATGGCACAGATGATTAAAGCTCTTCTGTTTATTATTATTATTATTATTATTATTATTATTATTATTATTATTATTATTATTATTTACAGAGAGAGCAGTGTGATAAGAGCCCTTGTTGCTTCAAGCCTAAATGTAGTTACTGAAAGTAGAGTTTGTAAGGTGCAAAACACTCTGCCGCCATCTGCTCTGTAATGCCTTCACACATGTTACAGCTGGGGTTGACACAGAGGAAAATGACACAGTACACCCAGGGGCTTCCTGTCTCTGAGAAACCAGAAGCAGGGTCCTTCGTAGGGGTGCCCTTGTACCACAGGGACACCTGCTGGAGCAAAACCTCAGCAACACCTGGAGGAAGTCAGACTATTGCTGTGGACCATGATTGTTTTGAAATACAACTAAACTCTCATTTAGATGCAACTAAGCTCATTATTTTCTTTCCTCAGTTAATTGTATTGCTCTGTGTCTTTGATAAATTTCCCAGGCATCAGCACATACCACCAGATGATTAAAAATTCTCTTTGATTTACATGATAACGCACATGACTGACCTTGTGCCATACAATCACACTTGTCAAAATGCTGCTTCTGTAAGAGAACCTCTTGCTCCTGCTGTTCCTGCAAAGAGTTCCTAGGGAGGTTTGGAACTGCACTGTACCCTCTGACCGAAACATCGCATGGTCCTGACACTACTGCAAAGCCTTGAGAAAAGGAGCCATGTATTTTGCTCAGTCCCATAAGCAGAGCAGCATATTATTCCTTGCATACTGTTACGTCTGGTGACAGTCAGATAAAACTGTTAGAGTCAGCATCCCACCTCCTTCCCTAGTCCCCAGGCAACAGTCCCCTTAGAAGCAAATGGAAGGGACGGACCTTGTTCCTGAGGTCTGACAACAAGCCCGGTGCCTATCATGCAGAGCAAGGGACACTCCTTTGTGTGGAAGGCATTTCTGTCCTTGTGCCATGGAGCTATAGGGGTAATAGTTGCTAGTACTGGCTTTTGGAGATTTACTGCTTAAGTATTTAGGAGTGCAAGTCAATAACTTTAAATCACGTATCTTATAAGGATATTTCATTCTGAATTCTAAAGTGTCATGATAGTACCCTTAGGAGCAGTATCATTTGGGATTGCTAAGGACATAAAGGGAGGGTTTTATTTTTTAAATCTTATCCACTAAGCAAAGACCTTTAAATCACCCTCCTGCAGCTGTGGTAGTATATTGGCAGTAGTGCAACTGATGATACCAAGTCATTTTCTCTCAAGGCCTCTGGTGAATGGTAGGGCAACAAAGGAATGTCATCAAATTTTCAGTTCCTTCCATACAGGTTAGTTTGCTAATCACCAGACAATTCACTTTCCTAGTTACCCAAGTCATTTCTGATTGATTAAAGAGAAGTGATCTCTAAGGTATTTGAATTTAAGGTCCCAAATATTACTTCTGCATTTTTCTGTAGTACATGCATTCTGTAACAATATGTAAGTATTCACATATGCAGATTATCTAGGTATTTAAATACAGTGCTGTCTGCTTTTGAGACAGGAATAGATAACACATCCGTCCCATAATCCTGTAACATTTGTAGTCACAGCTGTAGGTAACACAAGCACTTTCACTACTCTTTCAAAACTGGCTTTCAAGTGGGAAAGGATAGGATAGGATAGGATAATTTCAGTTGGAAGAGACTGGCAGTGATCATCTAGTCTGACTGCCTGACCAATCTGATGCTGACCTAAAGTTAAAGCATGTTATTAAGGGAATTGTCCAAATGCCTCTTAAACACTGACAGGTTTGCAGCATCAACTACTTCTGTAGGAAGTCCTTACCATCTTGGTAAAGAAATGCTTCCCAATGTCCAGTACTGAACAGCTTTGAACCACCACTCCCTCATGTCCTATCACTGGATCCCAGGGAGAAGAGATCAGCACCTCCTTCTCCACTTCCCATCCTCAGGAAGTTATACAGATAATTAGGTTCCTATCACCCTCCTTTTCTCTAAACTAGATAAGGACAAAGTTGTTAGCTGCTCCTTATAGGACATGCCTTCAAGCCCTTTCAACAGCTTTGTTGCCCTCTGCTGGATGCTTTCAAGAACCTTGACATCCTTCTTCTAGTACAGGGCCCAGAACTTCATACAATATTCAAGGTGAGGCACACCAACGCTAAATACAGTGAGATAATCACCTTTTTTGACTACCTGGTTATGCTGTGTTTGATGAACCCCAGGATGTGGTTTGCCCTTTTGGCTGCCAAGGCACACTGACTCATTCTGAGCCTGCTGTTGAGCAGCACCCGCAGATACCTTCTGCAGGGCTGCTCTCCAGCCACTCCTCTCCCAGTTTATACTTGTGCCTGGCATGACAACATTCTAGATGCAGAAGCTGACATTTTGACTTGTTAGATTTCATCTCATTAATCATAGACCAATGCTCCAGTCTATCTAGATCCCTCTTCAAGACGTCTTGAAATTACTAATGCAGCATTTTCAAAAACAAGTATGAGATTCTGCAAACAAGTGCTCATAATGCCTCTACCAAGAAAACATAGTCAAGGTATGATGTCTCATACTGTGAGGCGAGAGTTAGAAATGTGGGGCTTGTGGTGATAGGAATTCCTTAAGGAGAACGGCATTGTCAAGGTCAGGTTTTAGTCTCAGTGGAGAAAGCTGATGTGCCCAGGAGAAGACAAAGACGTGCTGACTGCTGCAGGGGAATTTGGTAGAACTCCTTCTGCTCTTCTGTTCCAGTAAAACTGCAAGGCTAGTAGCTGAGAATCATGATCATAATTCTGTGACAAGAAATGGGTGTTAGATACATGCCTATTTATGCACATGTATAAAATGGGGGTAAAATCCAGCATGTATTATCTACTGTGAGGTCTCTGTTCTCTTCCTGCAGTATTCTTCATCCATACTGTAGATCAAGGATCTTTTATACCATTGAGTTCTGCAGACACAGCTTCTTGGTGTGCAGGTGATGACTATCAATCATTATAACTTAGATTAGCTCTCAAGTCCATGCAAAGACAAATCTCTCCAGTCTTCTTCTTTGTCACTACTATTGATGAGCACCAGTCAGAAGTCTCACTTTCTTTGATAATGCCATTCTGGACGTTTGTTTCAAGCTTTTGTAAAGCAGCATTGCCCACAGAAAATGACAGGGGATGCAGTTTTATTGTACAGGTACTATATGATGCTGAACTGGAATTCTAGAAAAAAAACATTTTACATAGTACCTTCTCAGTACTCTCAGAATCAAAATAGGTAAAATTGGAGTCTGTGATGCACTAATATTTGGTGCTGAAGTAATATACCTATTTATTATTTACGTATTCAGTACAGGAAACTGCCTTTAGCACTGCTGCTAAATACAGAACCCGAAGTCATAATTGCAAGCAGGTAACCAAGCAGAAGAGCTCAGTGACATAGCTAGCTCACTAGGCATAACCTCAGGTCTGTAACTGGCAAAATTCCAATGTTTTTGCAAATAAGAAGATTTGAGTAGTAGAGAGACTGCAGAGCTCAGAATTAGCATCAGTTCATTGGCTTGTGGCTCTCCTGATAGAGCAGCAACATTAACAGTATACGCAGCTACATGCATAGTGCATCTAGGGCTATTTCTGTTGACACTCATAACAGGAACCTCTGGCACAAGTAATTTCACATACCTACTGCTCATTTGAAGTGCTAGGACATACTCTCACAAAACGTCCAATTTCATGCAGTGTTTGCACTGGATAGCTCTTGCAGGACATCCAGCATAATTTCCAATATACCATGTGCAGAAACAGTGGTAGCAGAGTTTTCCCCGTCTATTTGGAGTGTGCTGAGCATGTACCTGCAATATTGTAATTTTCCATAGGCTGCACTTTAAACCCCCATCTGGAATGTCTGCACATATTGAACAGCGCTTGCTATACCCTGACTTAGCATTTTCACTTCTACCATTGCTGACTCAGTTCACCAGCAATGACTGTAGCCTCTGCAGAGTCAAGTCTGATTTAAGCAGTAAACCCTCTCTAACATGAGGGGTAATTGTTTTCTCTGAAAGCTGATCTCAGGTGATTTTTGTCTGCCATGTTTCTAGACCCACATGTGACACTCAGTTCTCAAAAAACTACAGTAATGTTGTGCTTGTTTCTCATAGTCCCTTTCCAAGCTGGCAAAATTCACAGTGTTCATCTACAGCAGTTGCTTCTGGTACACACAGATATCATTATTCCAAGAGTACAGTATCATATTTATCATCAGCTTGGGAAAGTGTATATAGTATGCACTTGCCTTTGGCTCCAATTCAGTGTGCACTTTCCTCAGGAATGTCACTGACACTAATTGTGAACATACAGTATCCAGACATGCTTGGTCAAGCAACAGAAAGGTTAGTAGTCTCAATCACATTTTGCAGGAGTGCAGTAGATTTACTAGGGGCCTTAGGAAAGAACAAAGGGGAAGTAGAATCCTTAAGAATATTAGTTGGGTACAAAAGAGCAATAGAAGTAAAGGCTAAGCATGTCTGTGGTCAGCCCAGTCAGCAGTAATATATGCAAATGCACATGGAAAATATCCTTCTATAAGAAAGTCAGGGCCAGTGATATGTTTCTTTATCTCAGAAGAGCTTAGCGGAGAAAATGCTACACTTCACCAATCTGCTGGTAGGAAATTTTACTCTAAGCACAGAGAAACCGAAAACCCATTGAAGTGACCCAAAGCTGTTCTTGAGAGGAGGGGTAATGGCAGTCTCTTCCTTGACCTTTGTATGACTTGGTTCATGGTGGCTTTTGGCAGAGAAAGGGCATGGCTGGGAGCAGGAGCAACTCAGTGTCACCCTTCTCCAGGCTACAGGAAGTAACAATTTCTGCGGGATGAGCTAGCCCTCAATTGCTGAGTGAGGCCAGCCTTGCTGAGATGGAGCCACTGAGCCCTCTGTCTGCAGAGAAGTGCTTTTACTGATGGTACAAAGAAGATGTCCAGATGCTCTGCTTGTTTTGCATTTTAAGGCTGCTGCCAAACCAACTGGGAAGCCATATAGTACAGATGAGGCAAGTCACCTTGTGTATAAATTTGTGTGTAATTCATAGCCTGTGCATTCATTTTCGAGCAAACTCTCTTTTAAAGGTCAGACCAGAAACTGGGAAGGTATTTCGTCTCTCTGAGGGACAAAATGCAGCCCCATCTCAGTTATGGCACCCAGTTGCTTACATAGAGTGTTAGGTTGGATCCTATTGAAAAAGAAATGTTCAGCAGGAGAGAGTTTAAAAGTAATTAGTAACAGGGGAAGTAAAAAAGGTAACTTCAGTACAAGTGGAAAGTAGTGCATAGTAATCATTAGCTGGAGAGAGAATACGTAAGTGGAGAAAAGAACAATTAATTTATCAAGATAAACAATAAGATAGTTAAAATTACGGGAAATAGAGGAAAAGATAATTAAAATCCAGTATCGTTAAATACAAAACCACCCTGTGAGGTAGCTAGATATTTATTCGTTAATAGAGCCCAACTGAGCAATTGAGGGAATGCAAGGTATTGGTAAAGAGCTCCTAAAAGAACAGTGAAGCATCGGTGTGAAAGGTATCCTTTAGGACACATTTTCCCCACATATAAACAAAATTGTTTTGCTTCTGTTTTACCATCAGCATAGAAAATTGCAGTATGACTGTATTTGTCTGCATTTTTGCAACCTTTAACAGGTCATAAATTGAGGATAAGAATGTCATGGTGGTGTAAGTCAGGGGTAAGGAATTTTTAGTGCAGTCAGACTTACTGGTGTGAAACGCATACTGGTCTAAAATAGAAGTGATATATAAATGGTATATAAATGAGGTATAGAAAGCAAAGAATGCTACAGTGCTACAAGAAGGCAAGCAAAGAAGCTGGGAAATAGAGAAGATATGAAAAATGAAACCAGGTCCTCTCGCATTTTACTATTTAATAGAAGTAGACTACTAATAACATGTGTGAGACAAGATTTTGAGGTAGAAAGCAAATTTGGGCTTCTGTTATAGACGTACCCTTTCTACCCTGATTCTTAACAAAAGTTCATTTGTGAGTATAAATGTTGTTAAGACCTGAGTTTGGAGCCATATGCTCCATATAGCTCCAGAGTTGCAATATATATTCAAACAGTTACCTAGGGATCGCTATTATTCCTATGATTTACAGATTTCTGAGTATATTTTAAGTGATTGTATATTTCTGATTTTGGCATGGCTATGTACTGCATATAATTTTTAAGGACTACTTTATTTCCAAACACTGTGATGAGAAATGAGTCACAATAAGGGCAACTAGGAAAAGAAATTAAGATTCGTAGTTTCAGATTCTAGGGAAAACCTGTACTATATTGCTTCTCATAACTTGCATCATGTGAGAAAAGGTATTTAGAGGTGAGGAATAATCTGTGATAATTTAGGAACTTTTTAAAATGGTTAATTAAAAAAAAAATCAAAGATTGGAGGAGAAGAAAGCATTGAACAAATTAAAGTCAATGCCTATAGGAAAGGAGATAGGGCTAATGTGAAGTATTTGAGTCCCTTGTTTGTGTAGATGCACATGCTTGTCATAAAAGGAAGGAGGTTGTTCTTGAGTGACTTTCTTACACAGTTGTTTTCATCTTTTTAGAAGTTTGGTTGCACGCTGACGTTTGCAGCGGTTAACAGATGAAAAGGAGGGTGAAGTACTTCACCATAAGAAGGGATCAGAATAGTGTGCATTGGATTTGTTTAATGTATTTGCAATCACCTTACCCTTCACTTCAGTCTACAATGAAGTAATGGCATAGCAAAAATATGTCAAACAGTGATGTAACAGGGCTTCTTGTCAATTTGTTTAATGATTGATGATTACTGATATTGAACACAAGAAAGGGATTTCCAATCCTTTTCATTTTTATCCAAATAACGCCAATTTGACAGAGGCCAAATAGCATGGGATGTCAGCATTTTTCACTAGAGCCAGAAAAAGTTTTTCAACCTTGTTATTTCTTGAATCCTGATAAGCTTTTTATGCCAAAGTTATTTTGTGGCTTACATTTACTTGACTTAAGGTTTTCAGTTGTTGGTGTAGGAACTATTTTTGCATGTACACTGAGAGCATCTTTGATCTTATACTCTCAAAATGGTCTAAAAAATACAGGAGTAATGACCCTTATTTCATGGCGTAAGAAATATGACGAGTGATGTTACATGGATTATCTAGGATTATTCCTATATTAGCCATTGACACAATCATAGAATCATAAAATGGCTGGGGTTGGAAAGGGAATTAAGATCATCTAGTTCCATTCCCCCTGCCATAGGCAGGAATGTCTCACCCTAAACCATGTCACCCAAGGCCTTGTCCAGTCTCACCATAAACAATTCCAGGGATGGAGTATTCAATACTTCTTTGGGCAACTTGTTCCAGTGCCTTACCACCCTTACAGTAATGAACTTCTTCCTTATATCTAACCTGAACTTTCCTTGTCTAAGTTTAAACCCATCACCTATTGCTACAGTCCCTCTTCAGCACCCTTGTAGACCCCCTTCAAATCCTGGAAGGTTGCTATGAGGTCTTGACGCAGCCTTCTCTTCTCCAGGCTGAACAGCCCCAACTTTCTCAGCCTGTCTTCATCTGGGAGGTGTTCCAGTCCCCTGATTATCCTCATGGCCCTCTTCTGGACTTGCTCCAACAGCACCATGTCCTTCTTATGTTGAGGACACCAGAACTGCACACAGTACTCCAAGTGGGGTCTTATGAGAGCAGAGGTGCAATGGACAAAGGTAGTTTCATCTGCTGTCCTGCCCTCAATCTTGTGCTGCAATGACAGGCAATGGGATTTCAGATCTTTATTGTAGTCTCAGCGATGCCATCTGCCTGTCTCTCTTGAGATTGCGTGGTTGGGTTTCAGATTTGCCATAAAAAAATCTGTTATTGCCAGTTGAAAGAGAGTGAGCTGGGTGAGGAAGATGCATGAAGAGGACCCATAAGCATCACAGGAACCTCCAGGAAAGCAACCAACTTCTGTGCAAATACCTAATTTTCTATAGGATGTTCTTCTGTAGGGTGTTTTTTAAATGATAAAGAAATTTAAAGGGGAAAAAAATCATCCACAAATAAGAACAAAGGTCAGGGGAGCCTCAGAGGTCTATTTGCTGACAGTGTTTATGGTTAACTAGAGAAGGAGAGAGGGCAAGATGATTTAGAACAAAAAGAAAATTCCCCAGCGTCTGCTTCATTGTTTGTTTAAGTGCCAGCAGCCATGCATCATTTGACTGCAACAACTTTGTAAAGGCGAAAGACATTAAAAAATTGTGTCCTTCCTAACAACGTATCTACTCTCTTTGTATCTGGCAGCCTGCCCTAGTAACGGCTTCCGAGGCAGAACTTAAATGGGAGGCTGAAAACTGTCCAGAATTTGGTTATGTACATTTCTAACATTTAGAGTTCTACAAAATATATCAGAGGGCATATGCTGCTTTTTTTTTTTTTTTTTTTTAATGCTGTGGATCACACTGACAAAAAAAAAAATAAATCTTTTCCTGGGTGAGAAATTCTTCCCAAACCCTGTTTCACTGCAGCAAGCATTGTCATAATGGGACTGAAACTGATTAAGATCTATAGCAGGTGACAGGTTTGAGAAGGAATAGTGTTTTCATTATTTAAAAAATAATAATGGAGGGCTTTTCTGCTTTAGATGTTAACATGTGTCAGCAGCAAGGTAGAAGATGTCTTGGGAAGTGCTTTTTCTGTAGATGAAATGCATTGTAAGATGTTTTCTATATTGCAAGAGTAAGTGAAAGACAGGCATTGTAATACTGGTTGCATTTATATATCACCTGTCGTTCCAAAAGCAGAACAGCTGATTACAGATTATCCTGGAAAGGGGAATCACTTCACCCACCACAGAAATGCAGTCACCATCAAGAGAGGGATATAGCAGGCGTTTAACAGCATATAGCACAATATTGTGAACAAAACCATCGCTGCCGGATGAAACAACCTAGGAAATCAGATGCAGGCAAGAATGTTGTATGCAGGCTAAAATGAAGCCTGGAGTTTGAATGAAAGAAAAATTTGATTCAGATTGTGCTCACCTTTTTCAGCCTATGACTTAACATGGTCATGGTTAAATGCAGAACTTGGAACATTGATTTTTTTTATATTTTCTTTTTCCACACGCATGCACTTCTTTCTGTGCATTGCATAGTGTTTCCCCTCACAAAGAGATGCAGCCAGGCTCGAAAGATCAGAGCATGACTGAAACACATACTAGAGGTGAAGCAGTGGAGTTCAAGAACCAATCAGGGACCATGTCACTGGAAATGTAATCCACTTGCTAGTCTAATGTATATTTCCTTTCACTTCTTTTCTTCCTTCTTCACTTCCCATTATATCTCCTTAAATGGGTTCTTACCCATTTCATGCAGAGATGGCAGAGATTCCTTAGAGCTGATTCACCTAAATGGGGTGTCCGAGTATCCTCCTTAGGTAGGATACTCAAAGCCAGGTGAGCCATCATAAAAAAGGTCTGGTCCCTGGTCAACAGAATCATCATAACAGATACTTTGAGCCTTCATTGTGCTGGGCTGCTAAGGTCAAAATTTTGCAGGCCATGTTTTCTGTTGCTCAGGTTTGCTGCTTCTTCAGCATAAGGCACAAATTATTTGGAGCACATGTAGATTTCAACTGGAAGTAACAGATGTTTTTTACAATGAAAGTCATCTGAGATGTTTTAGGATTATTTATGTAGATGATATCACTTGGTATATTCATGGAATCACAGAATCATAGAATGGTTGAGGCTGGAAGGGGCCACCAGAAGTCATCTAGTCCAATCTCTCTTCTCAGTCACGTCACCCAAGCAATTACATAAAAATACTGTAAAATGCCTGGCCAATTTTATGCTCATGTGGCCTCTGGCTACTGGGACTAGTGAAGGCTGATCTGTCAAGTCAGAGCTGCATGTGGGCAGCAGGTTTTGGTTAGACCCATCTTTGTTCCCAGTGCTAAGGACTGAAGGACCCTGACACAGTAGCTTGCTACTCCTGCTTTTTATCCATGGAGGAGATATTACTATGATTCCACTCACTGGAACACTAAAAAGCAAATTAACAAGATACATCTCTGAGAAGGTCTGTTCTGAAAAGGACCTCACTCTGGTGGCAATGACTTGTTAAACTTGACATCTTTTTCTCTAATCAATGTCCTTATCTCCTAAGTTGGTTGCCAGTTCTGGTAACGACAAACTGATTTGCACTGATATACAAACTTTGAGGATCTTCAAGTGTGCACACACTGAAATTCTTAGTGAAAACCCATGTTGTAAATGACTTTTAAAAAGTCATATAGGGAATCAATGATACAGTCAGGAACAGACAGAAATCCTGACTCATTTGTTACTTTCTTGGTGTGCTCTTAGCTGATGGATACCTGCAACCTCAATAACCTGTTCCCTGTCCTAACTGTTGTGTGCTTCCTTCAGGGAGCTGCATATTTAGTTGCTCTTAACACCACTTTAGTTCACATAAAATCTAATCAAATTCAAGCTAATATCTATCAGGAAAGAATGAAATTACAATTATGGCTATCTACTCAATTTACAATAATTTGTGATGTTACTGCTCAGCTTACTATCTTCCAGTATGTGGCACTTGCTCCAAGAAACTGAAAACTTTGTTATTTTCCATTTTAGCTCTAGTGGGAATGAATACATCACCTCAAGGTACAGATTTCTTAAATGGTTCAAGAATTTTTTTTTTCTTTTTTTAATGCAGCTCTGAAAATGTACAATGCATGCAGCAAATAAGTAGAAGTGCTAAAGCTTCCTACCAAAGTTCTTACTTTAACTGCAGTTGGATGTTTCCTTTCTTTGGCATAACTATGACATAAGATCCATAAAATTTCTGTTCGTTCACCTTATTCATGTCACTACCTGCACTGAAAATTATCTCTGAGGAGGTAGAGAGAAGGAGGAAAAAGAGACACCAGTCTCTCACCACTCTGTTAAGCAGTAGTCACAGCACTGGTCATGGTGTGACCATCACATCACAAGTGACTGATTTGGAGCTAATAAAAGGGCTCCTTCAACCCCTCCATCCCAGGAATTCTGGGCCCAACCACAGTGATAAAATATCCACTCTAAAAACAAAAGCCTTTAGTTTTTTTTGCATGATAAACTGTGCCAAAATGTGATTGACAGCTTAATGTCTTCCCCAGTGGTAATGTCTGAGAGATATTTCTGTGCTTTCGGTGGTAAACTGATGCAATACAACTCATTCCATGCTGTAGCTCCAACCTTTACTGGGGATGGTAAGTAAACTGCTTTCATTTTGGGAAGCTTAGCTGGTATTTTCAGTTCAGATTATTGTTAAGAGTTTCCTAGACTATTACAGAAATGTCCTTACTTTTAATTCCTCCCATGTAGATCTACCAAAATTCTGTCATGATGTACATTTACTCATATAAGTTGGTTTGGTTTGGTTTTGTTTTTTCAACAACAGTCCTGCTGCATTTCTCAGACTAAAGTGAGTTTTTACTCCACCAACACCAACAAGGCAATTTTGTATTTAATTGAAAGTCTGAAATCTAAGTTTCTGGGAACAATAGATATTAGGGTAGTAGTTTGAATGCTTACTTGAGTCTTTCCAGCTCAAATAACCTTAAAACAAACCACATGACAGGAGGTAAATCACTGAAATCAACATTTGTTATTGCAAGTTGCTGTTAGTGGTATGATTTTAATTCTTCAAAAATAAACTCTCAATTTTATTCGGTTTTCCTCATTAACTCAATCCTTTTCCATTTTTACTAAACCAAAGTTCCATTTGGACAAAATTCCCATTGACGAGTAGAGGACTAAGTTCAGAAAAGAATGAAGTAACAACGAAAAGCACAGTATACGTCTTAATATTGATGGCAATTGATTTATTCTTAGTATTATTCCTGTGATAGTAAGTCATTATAAATTTTCCTGTGTCCTTGCTGTATTAAGAGAGATTCGTGTTTTATATGTGGGGTGTTTGGCAACTATAAAAGCAGATGAATCTACTTTTAGTTGTCTTTTTACTAAATGAAATGCTCAAGCTAATGTGTGGAAAGGTTATTTTTTACTGGGAAGGAGCATCAAGCTGTAACAGTTGGTTTATCACTCTCATTGTAAGAGTGATAAACCAACAGTTTATCCTTTGCAACTACTATTTTACTGTAACTTACACCTTATTTTCTATGTTGTGCTTTTAAAGATGGAGGTAAGCGTTAGCTGGGATTATTCAAATAGACCATTTGGTAGAAGCTTTCATTGGAGGTTGCGAAGCCATCTGGTCAAAATGGCCGGAAGACTTCCAGAATGTTTCTGTAAAGGCTGGACATATGAGAGAGTTTTCACTGAGCAATGACCTGTAACAGCAGTAGCAGGTTTTGTTTAGGGCTGTCTT
Organism: Neopsephotus bourkii; assembly: GCF_033783945.1. Lineage (NCBI taxonomy): Eukaryota > Metazoa > Chordata > Aves > Psittaciformes > Psittacidae > Neopsephotus > Neopsephotus bourkii. The sequence goes on along the minus strand of NW_026902109.1, from coordinate 10,531,931 downwards.
ACACTGTTAGGAGTCCTAAAAGTGGGCTATTGACAAACATTCTCTTCATAAAAAAAAAAAAAAAAAAAAAAGGTATGAGCTCTTATTAATTTATTTTTTTTTGACTGGGGAAGATCTGTTATGTGTTAGAAAGTTCTCTACTGGTAAGGTGTCAATTCTTCTTTCCTAAAGTTCTTTCCTCTAAAACAACACTGTTGGTTTTCTGGAAATCTTTGTTGCTTCTTAATATTTAACACATTTCAGTAGTTGCCTTAGTGCCTTTGCACAGGAGATGCCAACAATGGGGGCCAACAACTCAGAATTCTTGTCAGCTGAGAGTTATCAACAGTGAGATGCCCATGTAAAGGTTTTATTAGGTGAGAAGTTCTTTTTCTTTTCCCAGATTAGCAGTCAGTCTGCCTTAAGACACTTCCATCAGATATAGCTGTCAGACCAAGCATCCAGCATGTCATCTGGGAATGTCACTGCTTTAAGGCAGCTCATGAGGAGAAGGAATATCCTTTGTGAGCTGTCTAAGCAACTGGAGCTCTGAAGCAATGTATATCATGTTCATGGTTGCAATTAATTAGTAAATACTATAGGTACATTTAAGAGCCTGATTCTCCACAGTAAGCAAAGAGTGCTTGAGGTGTACCTGAAAACCCAGTTGTTCTCTGCTGATAACTTCAAGAACACCAACATTGCCCATGCCTAGTGTCTGTCTTTAGTTCAGTTGAATTTCACTGCAGTTGAAAGATCTGACTTCTCCCACTGGGCCAGGGGTGATAGAGAGACCTCCTCTTTTAGCAATGTGGCAAAATCTTTTCTCTTTTATTACTTCTGCTGTCATGAGATGTCATTCTGATCATACTGCTCTGATGAATATAGAGCCTCTTCAGACACCAAACAAGTATTTTTCATACAAAGTCCCCCCTTTCTCCCTTTCTTACTCATTGATCCTGTTCGTGCCTCATCCTTCTGGGTTCTAGGACAGAAGAGGTCTGTGGGATGGAGTTTTCTCTCTGTGTGACTGGGTGCTGAATTTCACCTCCCTTTTGCAAATCTGTCAATGAGATCATTTTACAATCCCATCTGCCTGCTTCATTTCCTTTTAACCTCTTGGAAATACTCCTGTGGTGTTTTACCAAACACAGAAGATCCTGACATGTTCTATGACTCCACAAAGCAGCAATTTGCAGAATATGTGCTTGCTTCTTCCTTGGACCAGGTACAAATTGTCCTATGCTTGCACAGCACTTATCAGAGATCAACCTCAAGCTGAACAAGTTTTAGCAAGCTCACACTCAGTAAGGAGGAGGTAAAAATAGTAGGCATAACGTGCAGATGGCACAAGTGCAATTAGCTATTGCACTCAGAACTGTCTTTTCATCTTTGGTTTCCTGCAGGTGGAAGTTACCAGCAAACATGAAAAATGAGTGTAGCAAATTGTGGGAGTTTTAATTCGTGAGGAAGAGAATGAGCAAAGGATCACAGTTTTCTCTTTACAACTGCATGGACAGTACTGCAGTGCTAAGGTATGGGCTAGCCCGAGGGAAATAGGAGAGAACTCACCACGAGCAGGATCCATCCATAAACTTTGGCCTACTGTCACTGCACATTTGTAACCTGCAATCAGATACTCAGCAGGGTATTAGATACGTTAGCTTTCATGATGCACTACCTTTTTTAGGCAATATACCATTTCTCAGTTGTGTGACTTTGTCTCCAAGGCAGCTAAAACTGGAGATTTACACAGTGATTCTGTAGAGGGGAGTAAATCAAAGAAGGAGAAGAAAAACTCAAAATTTCTCTGGCAGTTTGATGAAATGCATGTTAAGACTAAAACCAAACTTAAAAATATCTCACTGCCTGCACTTGGTTCACAGGCACCAGCACCCAAATTTGTCTTAGCTTAGATTCTGCTGACAGTTCCCTCATTTCTGGTTGACCAAAATGTTGCTCCTGCTTGTTTTGTATCACAGAAGCACTGCTTTCATACAGGCAGTAAAATAATTAACAATGATTGCATCTCACAACATGAAATTAAGACTTGCAACAACATTTTTACAGTTATATTTCACTTTGGTTAACTGCAAATAGTGTTCCAAATTCTGTTGTCTATCTTATCAGAATCTTATAAAGAGTCTAGAAGGATCCTGGTGGAGTTCAATATGGAATGGGTTTGATTCTTTTACCTGAGCAATTAATAATTCATTTGGTGGTGCTTACTGTATGTTCCCTCTGCCCTCAAGATAGGAGTCAACATTTCTTTAAGTCAAAAAATATGCTGGCTTCAGGCTGGCTTTAGAAATACATGGTGCAATGGTAATGGAGCCCTGTAACTTAAGTTCTGGCTTCAGGGGCACACAGGATTTTTTTCCCATTGAATGTGATAGGAGATGAACAATACCCCCACAAGTTAGTTCTGAAGCAAAATGTGATCTGTCTGCCCTGGAGTGTGATGTGTGGACACGTGCAGAGATCTGCAGCAAGCTGCAAAACTCCACGGCCTCCTCCTGAACTCAAAGTTAACTGATTTGGGCAGAGAATATTGCTAATCTGCCGCCTTAGATTTTCATTTTTTTTGCAGCACATCTGTGGGCTTTATTTTTTATTGATGGAAAAAATAAAGGCACTGAAGTAAGGTTGGTGGGGACACAGTCTGTCTTTCCAACCCATATGAGAAATCATGATTTTTTTTGTTGTTTACTTTTTTCAGACAAATATATTTCAAGATAGTGTCATTAACAGTGGGGATATTAAGATTAGACATGTAAGAAGCCAGTGTCCAATTTCCTGCCTATTAAGATGAATGTGTGGGTTCAACCCGCTGAGAGGAGCTCTTGGGAATCACCGAGATATTGCAGCAAGTACCTTACTGCTACCACAAGGGGCCAAGCTTGGGATAACAGAAAGTGTGGTAGTTGGGTGGGCGGTGAGCCCTTAGGGACTCCAGGCAATCAGCATTGACTGAGACTTTATTCCATCTGTTTTGTGACAAACAGCTTTGCACAAATAAGCCCAGAAGTCGGGGAAGTGCAAAAGCTGGCTGTAAGCATTCAGCTGCAGCTCAGGCCATGCCTGCTTTGGGATCTTCTAGGATGTAAATATGCTGTACATTCATGATGCTGTCAGGCACAGCAGTGGTAATGCTCAGCGATACACGCTGCCAATTTTGATGGTGCCTCCCTTCTGAAAATGTGGGCCTCAAAGTATTTGCCAGAGCATCCTAATTGGTGAAAGTCTGCCAGGCAGGAAGGAGGGGCCAAAGGACTGCAATCCTGAGCCCATCAGCTAGCAACTAAGACCCAGACAGAAGATTTTAAAACCCAAGGTGACAAAACACTGCAGTGCTGTAGTAAAAAACATTGCAGTGCTGTATTACATGACTAATAAAGGAGACAAATCATCAAACACGCACAGTACATTTATAGGCTTTATTTTAAGTTTTGTAAAGTGGATTACAGACATTTGTATTCATTAAGGAAATAAAACCCCTTTTGCTGGAACTCAAGTGTTGTATTATAAAAGTCTGAGTTTTGTAGGTGGTGAAAGAACCATAAACAGAGCAATGAAATGTTCAGAGAAAAAAAAAAAAAAAGGTCAGTTGTGTGAACTTCTTTAAAAAGAGCAAAACCAGTTATTTTTCTTAACTCCCTATGTAATTGATTAATGTATTAGGACAAAAGATAGATGATGTACATAGATGGGAAAATTCCGTCGGACTAGGAGTTTTCTCTTGCCTTTCTCTCCTACTTATTGCAATTTGTCTCCCCATAGCATTTAGAGGCATTGCCTGAGATTGAGGCCTCTGTGAGCACTGTAGGGGCAGTTTCAGCCTGGAAAAGCATCATTTTGAGTGGAGAAGTAGAGGGGGGAAAGCTGAGAGGGGGAGAGGTGAAGTAGCACCTCCTATTTAAAAATGGGCATGATGGGTACATGACTAATGTGAAGTTGCAGAGCTTGAAGCACCCCCTTTTGATGTCTAGTACGGGCAGGGCCACTAATTGCTTATCATTTACTTCCTTTCCAGGTCATGTTTTCTCTCTCCTCTCCTGCCTGTGGCATGCAATTACATTTTCCTTTCAGAAGTTGTCAGCCTTTTTCTATTCCACCTACTCCTGTTGCATCTTTTTTTTGTATTATTTGGCAGTTTTGAAAAAGGGTTTATGAAATAAATGACATTTATAACCTGAGCATGTGAGTAATTTGCTAGAGATCTTAATTACCTGACAAAAATAAGCTAATCAGGAAGATTCACTAGGGATTAATTGTGCTATGAAACCTATTTTATTTCCTTTCATTTTATGCACCTGGTTGGACCTTCCAAATGAGCTAGTAGGTACCTTTCCAGCAGGCACAGGAAATTGTAGTTTAAAATAGACTGGCATTAGAAATGGTACTTTTCTGTCTTTTTTAAAAAACGAGGGCAGAAGAGGTATGTGATTACAGCTTTGAGAAACACTTGCAAAAGTTGAAGAACTTCCTCTAACACTTCTTGCAGCAGGGTTAGACCATGCACTGTTTTTTAACAGCACACCCATGGGTGATGCCATACCAAGATATCCTTCTCTGGGAATTAAGTCTCTTAGTAACTGCGTTGCTTAGAAGCTCCTTTTAGGGGGCAGAGCTCAGGTAAGGTGCAGATCTGAGACAACATTATTGTACTTTACTTGACCCATGAGCCCTGCGAGTGTAGATCTGACAAGCCTTGCAAAAGGTATCTACAGAGTAGCCCTGTAATTACTTCACACCAGCCTTTTTTGGTAGGATGTCATTGTCATTTCAGTGTTGAAAGTCTTTTCACATGTCTGTTAAAAAACAGACGGAAGCCAATATATTTTGCAAGTGCCTAGAAAAGCAATTTTTAATTTTTTAACAGGATATTATTAATCATGGAGAAAAGAGGATGAATATGAGATTTCTAGCATATTTTCCTGCTCTATACTACAGGCTCCCTCTGAATGAATCACTGAATCTGTTTGTCCCTGAATTAACCATCCTTCAAAATGGGAATGAAGTATTCCTCTTAACACTTTGTATGCTTTGTGTACTTAAGTTGTAAACTTGTGGAAAAACAGTCTGGCTCTTGTCAGTGCCTCATCTTGTACTTCACCTCTGTAGTTAAAAGGGGAAACTGTATTAGAATAAGGAGAATCTGAATGTTATTCTTTCTTTGCTTCACTTTTAATCTTCATATTAAAATGGTCTCCAGCCTTCCTCCTGATGGCTATGCATTTAAAATAAAAGCACAGATTCTCACAGCTCTCCACAGTAAGAAGGAAAGACTGAGCAAAATCTGCCCTGGAATTAAACTGGAGATATGCCTATTGTTCATCCTACTGCTTTTGCAAAGTAGGTTTCTTTTTGCTATTTTTTTTGCAATTACGCCCAGGGATCTTGCATTGCGGGTCACAAACATATGCCAGCTCAATGGTCCTTCCGTTTATTTTTGTCTTCCTGCAAGGTAACCATTCATCCATGGAGTAATTTCTTTAAATGAGGCATTTTAATCCAAATTGCCAGTTAATACCTGCAGGGCCAGCTTCCCTCCTGATCAGCTCTGGAAATTAAGGGAAGCTTTGAATGCTGCTGTAAAGTTCTGCTTGCAGAAATTCTGAAGGGCTTTTGGAACACAGAGCAAAATTGATAGGGCATGCTCTGAAGCTTTAGACAAACTGCCAAACTAGGACAAGGAAAGCAAAGTGTGAGATTAACTTTGTGTTTGGGTGTCTCAGCTTGTGTGGGCCTGGGTTTGGACTGTGAAGGGTAAGTGAAAGGTCAGGTAAGAGAAAATGAAGCTGGGGTCTCACTGCACTGTACTTCATTCATGTAGAATGGCCATTACTACGCTCTTTTGTGCTTTTTCATTTTAAGCTGATGGATTGTTATCTATGGCAGTGTAAAGCTCAATGATCATCCCGCTTCTTCTATTTGTGTGTTTATATAAAGGTAGCTTCTGTAGTTTCCAGTCAAACTTGAAGTGAGTAGCGCAAGGATTTGTCAAACTATGTGAGTGCAAGTGTATTTCCTTTGAAAACCTAAGCCAGACATTCAAGTCACCACCTGAAGAGGCTTCCATATCTGAGCACATATGGAATTTGAAAGGAAACTTCCCTCTGTGTATTTATGTGGCTTTGACTTATTTGTAAATACTAATGGATCCCACAGGTGATTTCTCAAGAAATTTCTTAATTGTATTACAAAGAAAAATCATCCAAGTCTTTTATTACATCTTCCACTGGAGCTGCAACTGAATCAATAGGATCCTCTTCAAAAATTAGAAAGGCACCCATTAGAGCCCAGTATGATGATTCTTCTAAATGGTGGTGGTTGTCCCTATGCAATACCGAAGGAGAATGAAGCACAAGAACACAAGACAAATTCAAATAAGCAAACTAGCTAAATCCATGTCCTCTTGCTCTGTTGAATCTCACGGCTTCTGTAACCTGTGAGGAGGAAAAAAGGCTCCTCAAATTTACTTGAAGTACTTGTAAGGTTTTAAGATTGCAGTACTACCAAAAATCTGTGTCTGCATTCCTCCTGCTATTTTCCATTCCGTACAGCCTATTCCATCTGTCAGCAGACGCAGTTTAGTGGTCAACTAGATTAAGGAATTGATACTAAGTAGAATTAAATATGAAAAACAACACCTGTAATTAAAAAGGCTGTAAGTTACCAACTATTGCTGTACAATTAAAAATGTCAGTAAGTGTCATTGTTCTCTAGTCACTCATTCATGGCTTGTTCATTTTAGCTTTATTATAAAAATATAACTGTTGATAACAGCTGCACAGTCTAAGGACTTTCTACTCCATTAGATGGGGCAAGTGGGTTAAAGCTGTTTATATTTTCTTCTAAATAAACGCAATCTATGTCCCAATGCCATTCCATTTATGGGACTCAACCTTTAAGCAATCTGTCCATAATTGCACTTGAAAATGTTAAGAGCAATTTGCCAGGCACCTATCTGGGACAGTAAGTATCCCAAATAAAATATGATTGTTGTGCTCTGAGCACCAATAATAAGAAAGCACAGCACTGAGTGTTCTTGCTTTTAAAGCAAAATATAATTGTTTCTTGAATATGTGCATTTGAAAAAAAATAATCAAAAAGCCAAGCCAAAAAAAAAAAACCCAAAACACAAGACCCTCTGCATGCTTTAACTAATTATAATTGATTATTATGGTTTGACTTTGGAATAATGCAATTACATAATGCAACTAAGAGGAAAAGAGATTGTAATTACACTCAAAACTGAAAAAAAATTTCATCATATGTTTTCTGTCATCTCAATTAATTTAGCTGTGGTTGTACAAATCCTGCCTTCCAAAATGGCATTTTAGTTCAAGACAGTTAAGAGATGATTGTGGTTTTGCTTAGAGTTTTGTACAATATAGAAGTGCTGCTAAACCCATCCAAAATTTTCACAGATTTGAGCAGGTTCTGACTTTGATTCGTTCTTGTATCCCTTTACAAATATAAATTCAGTTACAGTACCTGTGCAGATGAAAGACTGACCATGGTGATGTGTATGATTCATTCAATCCAAATTAAAATCTGTCAGACCCTGTGGGTGTCTTACGCATCAGCTCTGGCTGATGGTGGGTAACAGAAACCTTTTAATCTTCTCCTTTTAAGCCTTCCTTACTGCTCTATTGTACTCAGAAAAATACCAACATCCTCCCTTTTATTTAAACCATAATTAGACACAATTTTATATTGGATATTTCTTGAACCTGCAGGTATTTATCTTCTAAGATCCTTGAGATAACTCCCACTGTGTTCATCCTGACAACTGAAATGCTTTAAGTTCTGTCACTCTGTATCTTTGATTGCTGCAATGCTATTTTCTTTGTTCTCAATAAATATTGGTTGATATTCAAGGATCACCTGCTACAAGCTCAGGAGTGTTGCATCCCAACTAGACGGAAGTGCAGCAGGAGGGCCAGGAGACCTCCTTAGATGGATAAGGAGCTGCTGAGGAAAATTCAAATGAAAAAAGAGTCTTATAGAAAGTGGAGGCAAGGACAGGCAGCCTGGGAAAAGTACAGGGATGTTGTCCAGGAAGCTAGGGACCAGGTTAGGAAAGCTAAGGCCCAGTTACAATTAAACTTGGCTAGGGATATTAAGGATAACAGGAAGGGATTTTACAGGTACATAGCAAATAAAAAACAGATTAGGGAGAACATAAGCCCCCTCAGGAAGCTCTCGGGTGAACTAGCTACACAGGATTTGGAGAAGGCTGAGGTTCTGAATGACTTCTTTGCCTTGGTCTTCTCTAGCAAAGGCTCTGACCGCACCAGCCAAGTCTTGGAAGGCAGATGCAGGGACTGTGATAATGAAGACCTTGGGCCCACTGTAGGAGAGGAACTGGTTCGAGACCATCTTAAAAATCTGAATGTGCACAAGTCCATGGGACCTGATGAAATCCATCCGTGGGTCCTGAAGGAGCTGGCGACTGAAGTTGCTAAGCCACTGGCCATCATATTTGAAAAATCATGGCAGTCAGTTGAAGTTCCCAACGACTGGAAAAAGGGAAATATAACCCCCATTTTCAAGAAGGGGAAAATGGATAACCCAGGGAATTACAGACCAGTCAGTCTCACCTCTGTGCCTGGCAAAATCTTGGAGCAGATTCTCCTGGAAGGCATGCTAAGGCACATGAAAAACAACAAGGTGCTTGGTGACAGCCAGCATGGCTTCACTAAGGGGAAATCCTGCCTGACCAATTTGGTGGCCTTCTAGGATGGAGCTACAGAACTTATGGACAGCAGTAGAGCAGTTGATGTCATCTACCTGGATTTGTGTAAAGCGTTCAACACTGTCCCACATGACATTCTTGTCTCTAAATTGGAGAGACATCAATTTGATGAATGGACCACTCGGTGGATAAAGAACTGGCTGGATGGCTGCACACAAAGAGTTGTGGTCAATGGCTCAATGTCCAGCTGGAGACCAGTAACGAGTGGTGTCCCTCAGGGATCGGTGGTGGGACCGGTCTTGTTCAACATCTTTGTCGGTGACATGGATAGTGGGATGGAGTGCGCCCTCAGCAAGTTTGCCAATGACACCAAGCTGTGTGGTTTGGTTGATACGCTGGAGGGAAGGAATGCCATCCAGAGGGTCCTTGACACGCTTGAGAGGTGGGCTGATGCCAGCCTCATGAAGTTTAACCATGCCAAGTGCAAGGTCGTACACCTGGGTCAGAGCAATCCCAGGCACAGCTACAGGTTGGGCAGAGAAGAGACTCAGAGCAGCCCTGCGGAGAAGGACTTGGGGGTGCTGGTCAATGACAAAATGAACATGAGCCGGCTTCAGTGTGCGCTTGCAGCCCAGAAAGCCAACCGTATCCTGGGCTGCATCAAAAGGAGTGTGACCAGCAGGTCAAAGGAGGTGATCCTGCCCCTCTGCTCTGCTCTCATGAGACCTCACTTGGAGTATTGTTCAGTTCTGGTGTCCTCAACATAAAAAGGACATGGAACTGTTGGAACAAGTCCAGAGGAGGCCACGAGGATGATCAGGGGACTGGAGCACCTCCCATATGAAGATAGGCTGAGAAAGTTGGGGTTGTTCAGTCTGGAGAAGAGAAGGCTGCGTGGACACCTCATAGCAGCCTTCCAGTATTTGAAGGGGGCCTATAGGGATGCTGGGGACTGATTCTTCATTAGGGACTGTAGTGATAGAACAAGGGGTAATGGGTTAAAACCTAAACAGGGGAAGTTTAGATCGGATATAAGGAGGAAATTCTTTCCTGTGAGGATGGTGAGGCACTGGAATGGGTTGCCCAGGGAGGTTGTGAATGCTCCATCCCTGGCAGGGTTCAAGGCCAGGTTGGGTGAATCCTTGGGTGACATGGTTTAGTGTGAGGTGTCCCTGTCCATGGCAGGGGGGTTGGAACTAGATGATCTTAAAGTCCTTTCCAACCCTAACTATTCTATGATTCCATAATAATGCCCCAAACTGCTGTAAAGGGGTTCTGAACAGTCCATCAGTTGAATATGTTATATTCCTCTTTGCATCCTGGTTCCATCTTCCCTACCCTGTAATTTGTAAGTGGCTTTCAGAGATCTCTGCACCCATCCAGTGTTTTAGAGTCCAGTTCCTGCTTCAGACTAATGACAAGTAACTCAGTCCATGTATTAGATTTCCGACAAAATAGATTCCACTAAGAGGCCTTGGGACAAATCCCTCATAAGTTTCTGCTGATTTACCTCATTATTTGCCTACAGGTATCTCTTTCAGCCCAGTGACTCTCTGTCTACTAGAAATGGCAAGATCCGTTTTCACCCAAGGGCAAGCTACACATTTACCTCTGGAGGAGGCATGTGCACAGGTAGTTCCCATGGTTCAATGAACGTGCTGGAAATCTCCCCTCCTGTTTTTCTCAGGGCAACTTGCTTATATAGCCACAGCATCAAGCTTCACCTGTCAGGCTCACGTTTGCTTTGAGCTAGGCTCATTTCTCTGGCTCTCCCTCAGTTTACACACTGCAGTGGAATATTTAAGCTGAAGGGAGCTCTCTATGCAGTTAATTATTTTGCCATAATGTTTCTTTTCATTTTTTTCATAAAATGTTTTCCTCCAAATAAAACCATAAAGGGAAAGGGTACAAAGTAAAACCAAATGTTTTCAGTTGCTGAAGCAAGGAGTCTGCAGTGAAGCTTACGCTTAACAAAATGGAAAATAAGAAAGCATGGTTTATTCTACCATATATTAAAATTAAGGAAATGAGGGTCTCATTTGCCTAAAGACTGACTCTTCGTATTCACCCAGTGGCAAGCAGCCTTTATCTCACACCATTTATGAAAACAGAGCTCATTAAATAGCACATTTTGTAATGGTGACAGAAGCCTGGGTTTGAGAAGCACTGCTCTAAGTTCCCATGTAAATTTATTCACAGTGATCACCAATAAAATAATTTCTTGTACCACTCCCTGATCCTAAGAGCTTTCATTTTGTATGTAATCACTTACAAATGCCAGACAGGGAAAGAGCCTTGCAGAGAAGGCAAAGAGGTTTCGGTATCAGATTTCTGAAGTTAGAAAACAGGAAAGAAGCCTTTGGATACAGAGCAGGTGAAGTAAGTAATTCTTGAACAGGGTCAAGTGTTCAGAAAGACACAAGAGCTCTGGGGGACAGTGAGTATCCTTAGGTTTTGGCTGGCATCACAGTAGTCTTGAAACAACACAGAGCTGGTTAATTTTCTCTGCTTTGTCAACGGCTGGTTTACCTCTCATTAACAGGTGTACCAAGCGAACATCCTGTTGATTACTTCCCTCTGGCCATTGCTATGCCCTCCTTTCCTCCAAATGATTTAATCAACAACTCTGCCTTGTTGTTGTGTAGGCTACTTGTCAGCACCACCCAACTAATCACATGGTAAAGACATAAAGTATTTGACAGGATGCTTTTATGCTCAAATCCACAGCTAAAATTCCCATTCCATTTCAAATGGTATCATATGCTCTTTACTCTCATTACAGTCCTCATCTGTTCCATGTCTTTGCATGGCACAAATCACTACCTTTGGACAAATACCTGTTGAGAACCAGAAGGGTGTTGCCAGGGTGTGCAGAGATGAGGTTAGAAAAACAGAAGTTCAGCTCAATAGCCAGAGATGTCAAAAACTGTAAGGGTTCTTCAGGTATATAAGCAACAAGCAAAAGTAGATGTAAAATATTGGTCTGCTGTTAAGCAGGGGAGGGAAATTAGTAACCAGCAGTTGCTGAAAAGGCAGAGATTTTCAACACTTTCTTCACCTTTGTCTTTACCAGCACTGTTGAGCCCCAAGCCTTGGGAACAAAAATCCATGTGAACACAGACCCATCAGCGAAAGAGGAGTTGATATATGAATGATTACAGGAGGCTGACCTGCAAATCAATGGGCCTTGGCAATATCCACCTGAAGGTGTTAAGGGAGCTGGCTGACCTTGTTGCAAAGGCACTCGCTATAATCTTTGAGGAATCATGGAGATTGGGGGACATCCCAGAAAACTGGAAGAAGGTAGATATCACTCTTGTCTACATGAAGGGTTTGAAGGAGGATCCAGGAAATTACAGGCCCACCAGTCTAACTTCATTTCCCCAGAAAAGTTATGGAGTAAATACTCGTAGGGTCAAATGAAGCAATGTGATTGGGAAAAGCTAGCATGGATTCACGAGGGGCAAATCACGCTTGATAAACCTGATGCCTTCTACGATAAAGTAACCTGCTCAGTTGATGTGGGGTGAATGGTGGATATTGTCCCACTGGATTTCTTCAGGGCTTTTGGACAGAGTTTCCTACGGCCACCACCTAGAGAAGCTGATATGTTATGATCCAGGCAAGCGGTCTGTGCAGTGGGGGTGGAATTGGCTGATAGGCTGGTGCTGGTACCAGGGGGTGATGGTAAATAGCTCCTTTTCAAACTGGTGACCTGCTGCTAGTGGGGTCCCTTAGAGGCTCAACACATCTTCCTAAGTGATCTGGAAGATGGGATCAAATGTACCCTGACCAAGTTCGTGATACGAAACTAAGTAGGGAAGTAGACATTTCAGAAGGGAGAGCCACCCTGCAGGAAGACCTGAATAGGCTGGAAGAGTGGGGTAACAAGAACCTCATGAATCGCAACAAGGACAAGTGTAAGGTCTTGCACCTGGGAAAACACAATCCAAGAGTGCAGCACACGCTGGGATCTACCCAGCTGGAGAGCAACTTTGTGGGGTGGGGCATGGGGGTAGACAACAAACTCAATATGAGCGAACAGTGTGCAGCTGCAGCAAAGAAAGCCAGCAGAATGCTGGGTTACATCAACAAGGGCATCACCAGCAGAGATAAAGAAGTCATCACCACACTCTACTCAGCGCTTGTCAGGCCACACCTGGAATACTGTGTTCAGGTTTGGTCCCCACTCTACAAAAATGATGTGGACAGGGTGGAGAGGATCCATAGAAAGGCCCTGGATGATCAAAGGACCAGGAAGCCTGCCATGTGAGGGAAGGCTGAGAGAACAGGGTTTGTTCAGCCCTGAGAAAAGAAAGCTTAGGGGAGACCTTCTCACCATGTTCCAGGATTTCAGGGGTGGCTACAAAGAAGATGAAGACTCCTTTTTCATAAGGAGTTACATGGAAAAGACAAGGGGTAGTGGACATGAGTTACGGGGAGATTCTGACTGGACACAAGCAGAAAATGTTCACAATGAGAACAATGATCCATTAGAATAATCTCACAAGGGAAGTAGTGGATTTCTCAATGTTTGACACTTAAGATCCAGCTGGACATAGTGCTGGGCCATCTTGTTTAGACTGTGGTTTTGCCAAGAAAGGTTGGATCAGATGTTCCTTGAGGTCCCCTTCCAACTTGGTGACTTCATGCAGCTGAGTTGCTTGTGGCTCCACTGATGAACAGCTTCAGTCTATGTGGCCCTATTCCTTATTTGACATTATTTTCTCCTGCATCATTTCCTCTGTTACAGATGTCATTGGGCCAGGCAATTGTTTGTTTCGGGTATGCATGTGGGAAGATTGCTTAGTGCTACTCCTTAGACACAGTTAATTCAATTACTGCAAGATTTTCTAGGCCTCTTGACAGTCTATATATAGTACTTTAGTCTTAATATTATAAATTATTTAAAATTTAATTAATGCTTCCATTAATTACTTGATCCTGTAATGCAGGGGGAAAGAGATCTCAGTTTCCACTGAGATCTCTTTATGTGGCCATGGTTTGTCCTCAGAGGCCTAAGTTTTATTTAGCATCAAATAGCCATCATCCTATGGGTATGTTTCTGTGGGTGCTTGCAATCTGAGGCCATAGCTTCTCTAAGAAGTTAGTTAAGGTTTATGTAACTTGACTGGCCTCCAGTGGATGGGAGCTGACATACTCCTAAACTCTGTCAAGACAGTTTCGCCCTTCCTGCTGCCAGTCCCAACACAGGTACTGCTGGGATCCATAGCAGCAGATCTGGTAGATGTTTATGCTATAATAAGCTGCTGATTCCTTACACACACCCCATCCTCCTGCCCAGACTGCTGGAAGGGCTGGGCAGGGGAGAGCTGTTGGAAAGTCCTAGGGGATTGTGTGCTTGTTTGCTTCAGAAAGATCCTCAGAAAGATCTGAGGCTCTGAACTCAGCATACTGAAAGGAGCTGAATTCTGATTTAACCCACCAGATGAGCCAGCTCTCTAATAGAAAACCTGGCTGAAAAGGGTTTGTGAGATCAGGAGCAGATTAGCAAGACATCCCAGTAATGGTTCTTGTTAGCTCTTCTGCACTTCACCCTGTTGCAGATTGCAAATAGCAATTTACAGTTAAGATTTGCATCAGTATTCATACTTCTGCTGTGTTATTAGCTATTGCAGTTGTTTTGTGTGACAAAGTCTTCTGTGTTCAGTACTCACTGTTACAAAAGGTAGATTAGTACCCTGTCATGTACAGCAGAAAATACTGTGCCAAATGCAGTGTATCCATTTTCACTAAGTGTACTATTAACGTTCATGTACTGCATAAAAACTGTGTTTGTTATAGCAATCATGCAGTGGGCATTTTTTCTGTGACTGTATTAAGCCAGTGGTTTTTGGTTTTTTTTTTTTTTTTCTGGCAACCAGTATTAGGGGCTTTTGGTCAAAATGACATGTAATGAAGATTTTGATTTCTTTGCTTCTTTCTGCCACCACTTTCTTTGCGAACTCCAACAGTTTTGATGTTCATTGCTTTTTCTTTTGTGTGCTACTTTGCAGTTTGAAAATGGAGTATGCCCTTAGATAAAGCAGCAGAGAGAGCTAATGTTGCTTCGTATTTTCTCTGCAGAGAGCGCAGAGAGTAAAATGTTACCCATAGAGGGCTGGAGGGAAGGATTTTGTCCTTTCAGTCCAGGAAAGCAGAGCAATTCACTCTACCCTGGTTGCCCTCTTGCCTACAATGCACTATTATACTGTAGCAACCACCTGTCAGTACTTAAGACTGAGATCAGCTTTTTGGTGTAACTGAACTAAGGTGACAAAAATAATCTGTTACAGCAACTGTGTTGGTTTGAGGAATAATGTGAAGGGTGGATTTACAGGGACAACATTAAAGGAGCTGTAGCTCTTCCCTTCTATCCTTTGTCATTACCTACCCCCACACACACTTCATCCCTGCCCTGTCACCTGGTACAAGCAGCATTTGTGGACAGCCTTTTGTCAGCATTACCACTGCATCCCCCATGGGTGACTGATCTGTGTGATTCACGCTAGCTCTCTGTATGCCATCTCTGGCACGCATTGCCCATGGAACTGTACATTTCCATTACCCAGGTACTAACACTATTTGTAAGAAATTAAAATGTCTTTATTTCATAATGATAGTCATTGGATGTCTTTCCTGGAAGCCACAACCAAATTCTTCTTGCTACAAATAACATGTAAATTTTATGTCTAATTAAAAACAGCGAAACACAAAAACAAGCACAAATATAGACATAGGAAAATACATATCTGCAGTAGGACTATCTCTATCTTCTGACACAGGGTCCCATATAAAGGAATGAAATTGCATCCAGGATGTATATGTGGCTTCTTTTGTCTATACAGTAATCAAAAGCAAACAAAATTTGGAATTTTTCAGAACTTTTTTGCACATACTGACAGAATTCTGTACTTTAATTTCATTGGATAAATCTGTTACTTCGGTTCGTCCAGACCCAACCAAAACAGCAACCACAAAAAATTGAAGGGTCCTGGCTGAAAAAAAAAATCTGGTTTACACAAAATACCTAAAAACTAAAATCTAAAGTTCTCATGGAATCACATGCTTTTCAGTACAATAAAATAAAAATCTTAATCCAAGTCCCACATTTCCTCCAAAAGTGGTTCCAAAAGATGATGTTGAAAAAATCCTGTTTCAGCTTCCCAGAGCTAGTGATGATCATGCTCATAAAGGGAATAAGAACAAAATGGAATAGCCACAACCTTTTTTTCTTTTTTTTTCTTTTTTCTTTTTTTTTCTTTTTTTTCTTTTTTTTCTTTTATTTCTTTTATTTCTTTTTTTTTTTTTTGAGAGAGAGAAAGAGATATTTTGTTTTCTCCTAAAAATCTGTGTTTCCTGATTCTGCTCCTACTTGAGGTCAATGGCTGAATTCCTCCTAATTTGAATGAGAACCACATCGTACTTGATTTGTGATAAGAATGTAACCACAATACAATTGTAGTTGTTATTCCCTTTCTTCTGAGCTAGCAATGGATGTTGTGACCCATTACAAATCCTTTCTTGGTATGTAAGATTTAAACGAAGTGTCAAACAATGGCCTTCCAATTTGGGGGTGGTGACTCCAACAGCACTCATGATTCTAACTGCACTAAATGCTTCAAAGGGGTCGCAGCACTCTGTTAGTCTGTCTGCAGTAAGACATTGATTTATAACTAATTATATAGGGTTCATGTTTACATGTAATAAAAACATGTATTTTACAAGCACGTGGTGATACCTTACATTATTTCTGCAAAAATACATGATTTGCTGTGATCCACAAAGCATTGTACGCATCCACTAAATATTTCACGAACACTACCACAAGGAACATAATATACTGTATCTGACCAAATGGATAGCTCAGAGCAGGGAAATACAGAGGTTTTCACCATGGTGTCACCAATTGAAAAACCAACTCAGATCAGTGTTAACACAATAGCGGCCACAACTTTGCAGGTGTTCACAGCCTGAAATGAATTACATCCTCCAGCTTCTGTTTTTTTCCGACAGGGTTGTACCACACAAGCCATGGTTGCTTGTGGCAGCCATAGGACAGACTATTTTTTCCATAGGACAGCCAAGGTTTAGAAAGAATTGGAGACTGTGAACTTTCCAGTCATGTCTAGGATGGGGTCAGAGTTTTAGGACTTGAGAATTGCACAGAAGATTTTATTGTCTCTGCAGAAAGAAGCGGTTTTCCTTGTCCAGGAAGGCTGGGCTGGCACTTACAGGGAGTATAAGACAGTGATGTGACTGCACAGCCCACCCCCAAACACTCTGTACTTTTGGCCGCCTAATGTTTTCCAAGAACAGCACATACCACCTGGGGCTTTCTGCTCAGTGCTTGCTACTGTGGAAGACTTTCGGAACCAGTCTGACTCTTGACTGTTCTTTGCTCTTTTTCCACCATTTTGCTTTAGGTTTTGTAGCTGTTCCTGCCTGCAAAGGAGTGGTCACTGATGTGTTTCTTAAGCTCAGGAGACATAAAGCTGATGTTCTTACGACCTTGACTGAAAGATGCACGGAGACCATTTCTGTAGTGACTGCTCTTTGTGGCTCTGAACTGGACTCCTCATTATTCATTTCTCATTTGCCTGATCCATGAATGCTTTGCTCATCTCTTCAGCACAAAAGCACAAGTTCTTCTCTCACTGATACCATCTTTACTGGCTTTACTAAAGAATCTCTTTGGTACGAATATATACTTATCTATTTCTGCATCTGTCACCAAGAACACATCTGGATAATTATTCTTCTGTGGATGCCATTTTGTAACAAACAAATCTCTCTCTTCCAAATCTCACTTACAGTAACAAACATAGCTGTCATATATCTTTATTATGGTTTCATAAAACCTGTCCTTTAAGCTGTAATGGAAAGGTTAGAGTACTAATATCTAATAGAATAAACTTCTGTGATCTATGAAAACTATGAATATTGGAAAGTGACCAAAATATTTGCCAATTGATCTCCTACTTGATAATGGGGAAGCTGAAGGCACAAACAGCACAATTACAGTTGCTTCTCTGAAGGTCCTAGTGTAGCAGAAATATGTAGGATTTAATGTCCCTAAGACACTAAATAGAACTGGTTGCTAAAAAAAAACTACAAAATTGGTGTTCCTCCTTGGGTACAAATAAGCATGAGGGCTGTTGATCGACATGTGAGGGAGCAAGACTGGAGCAAAATTGACATGAAACATGGGTAGGAGGAAACTTCTGGTTCCCAACTCCTCCTGTCTCATGGTGACTGATACACAAAAGCAATGCATAATGTTTTATCTCCTTTAAAGACAGCAGTTGAAGCTCTTAATTGTCACCGAGGTCTGGGCTAAGTGGGAGCTGGGACCAAACTTCTCTTAGCACAGCAAAACACTGCCTCTGCTGCCAGCTTTCAGAGAGAGCAGATCATTTTGCACAGCATGCCAAGGCTTCTAGAGGGGCAGAGGAGAAGATCCCACCTCTGTGAAAGCATCAAACTCACATCCTGCCTCAGCATCAGGATGTCTTGCCTTTGATCTGTGCTGGTGCGTATGTAGGTGCCTCTGTTAGTGCTACTTTCCCTGAAGAGGTGGGGCTAGCTAGCTAAGTAATGCATTTATTCTGCTGCCCTAAAAAATATACCTTGCTTTCCAGGAGCTTGTGGGCAAGCTCAGCACCCCTCTCATCTGCCTGTTTTGTGTGGAGTAAGCATCCTGTTTGGGACACAGAGCTGTAGGTGAGCATTTTCAGTCCAGTGCTGGAGAGAGCATGAATAGCACCTTAGGGCTAAGACTCCGCCTTCTCCTGCCCATCCAGCAGCAAACTCCCCCTTTGCTCTTCAGACTGTAGGGAGAGGTTGGTGTCATCACAGGTATTGGTGAAAACACAGGTGAAGGTGAGGGATGTTCAACTGCCCTGGCACAATTGATTAACAGCATTACACTAACCCTGTACTTCTTGTGTGAATCCACATCTTGCAAACCTAGGGGGAAGCAACTGGACAATGAAAACCCATGAAGGGAAGGAAAAGCATGTCAGACATAGGTGACTGCGGATTTTGCCAGCTCATCAGACTGGGTTTTGCAGGGAACTAAAAATCATCATCAGAACAGCTGGCTTGTTTACTCTGTTATGCTCATAAGCAAGAGAGGCTATTCCAAGGCATGGCTGCAAACCCACTTTTTCAGAAACTGCAGAATGGCTACACCTGTGGTTTGTGTATATTTTGTGGCTAAAAGTCACATTTGTTTAACGACTAGGGGGAGAGATGGGGGAGATAATGGCAAAAGCACATTAGATTTCTGTTTTTTAACTAAGCCTAGGCAGCCAGAAAAGAAATGGACACCTCTGCTGCTGATTGTAGAGCAGATACACAGTGGCACAGAGCACTTTGGCATCTAGTACATCCGCTGCTTGCCTAAATTTACAAGCAAATGAAATTTGTAAGAGCACTACAAGGAATTCTGAGTGGATCCCATTTCTCTGCTGTAAGGTCATTATGCAGCAGAAAATTAGGCGGCCTCAGCTAACAGCTGATGTTGCCAGCACACATAAGCCCTAAATATAGCACAGGCTGAAGGAAATTCCCCCATAATTTTCCAGATTGTCTATGGGAGTAAAACAACGAAAAGGTAATAAAATATACGACTCGGAGAGCATAGTCTGACTTGCAAATCTAGCTTGTTGCTGCAGTATAGAAGCCCCTACTGAATAGAAAGCCCTATCTCTGTACTTGTGCCGTGTGCTACTCTATAAACCTGGCACAGGCGCCTGAGCCTCCCAGGTACGCAGTGCTGCAGTGCACTCTCAACAGTGCCGCAGCCATCCTGCTCAGAAGGAGAGCTCCCAAATACCTCCCTGCACAACAGATTAACAGGATTTTATAGGTAGCATCTGGCTTTAAGTGGGGTAGGAAGAAAGTGTGAATACTTGTTTGGATGTCTTAAAATGTATTGTTGAAGAGAGCTGGCAAAAAAAAGCGAGTCTCTGGAGATACTAATAAAGTGAAAGATGTTACTGACTGGGGTTTAGAGAACAGAATGGCAGGAATTAATTCATCCTTCCTGCAACAAGTTCCCCTTAAGGAACTTCCTGTGAACTCTGACTACATGGATTTCTCTGCAAGACTGGGAGTAGAAATGACAAGCTTCAGGCAGTAATTAAAACTGATTATCACATTCATGCTTCCTCACACCAACATCTTGGTTTTGACATCGGCCTTGCAGAGCTGCTGGAAGGCAGCAGATGCTAAGGCCCTTGCATCGGCTCTCAGTAGAGGAGGAATTAGGCCACATCCCAAGTGAGCATTTTTACTGTCCTTCTTTTAATTACAGACACCTGTGCTAAAACGAGGTGGCCAGAGACCACTCTGGAAAGCCTGTCATTTTTCAAGGGGTTTCACCTGCAGTAAAACCTGACTCTGAGTAGAAACTCACGTTTGTAGGACTGAAACTACTACCACCACCACCACCACCAGGGTTTTAGTCCTTACCTCGTGTAGCATGTTCATCCCCAGAGGCTTCTGTGGAAAAGTCCTTCTTAGCACCGAGTCAACACCATCAGCATCTGTCTTCTCAAAAGGTACAAAATTGCTTCAGTGCTATTGGAAGTGTGAACAAAACTGTGTAGTAGTGTCATTTTTTTCTCTTTCTTGAAATAGATCACTCTTTAAAATGGAAAATGACAGGCAAACCCTACTTTTAAAATAAATAAATTTGAAATATGTTAAGGAAATTTATTCTTGCCTTCTTTTACTAGCTCAAAACAATTCATGTAATTGTATCTGAAGGCAGAGATCATCCCTATTTGCCTCCTATGTCCTAGAGTAAATTTTTGCTATTTATTTTGGTGAAAAAAGAATCGTCCAGTTCCCCCCTTCAATCATATTTTTTTTATTTACTAACTTGTACTCCAGGAGTGTTCAAATTTACTTGAGGCTACCTGAATCTGAGAAAATTCATTGTGTATCTGTCTGAATAATACATGGTCTTTCAGAGAACATCAAGGAATTATTTTGATCCTTTTCCACATGAAGAATGTTTTGATATTTTTCACTGGAAAAAGAACCAATCTCGATTCAGCTTGAAAGAGTATTTTTTTATATGGTGTGCTTTAATGGTGTTTATTTTATTTCAAGAAAAACTGATATAAAATTTGAAGAAGTTAGAATCAGAAAATCAGCATGTTCTATTTTGAAAATAACTTTTTGTGTGTTCACTACTTTTGTTCATATTGTTGAATGTATTTTTTTCACCAATTAAGTATTCAGAGGAGCTATTTTATTAAGCCTTGTGCCTCAGAACCTTTTACACTTTGTACATAATGTTTCTTAGTAGACAGAGCCATAGATCATTAAATCCTTTGGGCAGAGATTAATTTCATTTTTGCTTGTTCTAATCAAAATGGGAAACAAACTGGTAAAATGCTTTCATCTGCTTCCTTTAAATGCTCATAACCACCTGGAAGGAACATATTCATAAAAAACATGTAATTTGGCAATAATTTAATCTCTTTAAAGTATTTCTTCAAGAATTAATAGTCATGAAATCAATAATTCTATCTATACACTAAAACAAGGTTTAAAAAATTATTAGAGGATGTTGAGGGTTATTTATTTTTATAAGCATACATCTTCCACACACAAAAAAAAAAGTAATTAAAAAAAAAATAGGATTTATTAAACATCTAGGTCTGAACTCTTCTGTTACTTGTTCATGGAGATGCTGATGAATGTTTCACACAAAACCTTTAACAAAATTCTACTGGTTTGATTAGCAGAAAGTATTGAGGTGAAAATTCTGTTCCCCTCAAAAATTTTCAGTTTCATGTTTGAAAAAAGAAAAGAGGGAATATCTGCTGTGCTGCTTTTATTTGGAAACATTACTTTTAAACTGTACTTGGTCTGTAATAGTATGCCTTCACGTTAAAGATGTGGAAGATTTAATGATACACAAAAGCTGAGGTGGGATGATAAGGTTGGAAAGACTGATAATCACAGTTGTTGCTCCTTTGAATTGATTGGCTTAACAGACTTTATTTTTTGAACAATGGATGGTAGGCAAATAATAAAAAGAGAGTGACACTATATCCAAACAGTTTCCCCTGTACTGGCCAGATAAGCAAGAAATGCTGGTAATGTGATCTATGGGGGTTTTAATTGACTTTGCATGAATGAAAAAGCAATTAGAAAAGGGAACAGAGAATTTTTACAGAATAATGACTGCCAGGACTTCAAAGAGCTACCACACTTTTCAACTTTGAAGGGAAGTAACATCTTCTAACAAAAAGAAGAAAATTAGGGAATTTAATGCTTGCTCTGTTTTGATGACGTTTTGTAGTTCCCAGGCTGTTCTAATAGTTATTTCATGCTTATCATTTAGTGTTAGGTTGAGCTATGAATGTTAATAGTGGTTTAGCCCTCCCAAAATATCAGTTACTGGCATGATTCATGTGACCTGGGGATTTACATTTGTGTAAACAGGAAAGCATCTAATTCTTAGAAGCAAAACCTGTGAGGATCTATGTGAGCAAAGCATGTGGGTTGTGCTTTAAAACACTTCAATGAACGCATCCAATATGATCTGTTTTTCTAACCTATTTGCGCAATTATGTATATGAAGAAAAACAGGATGAATGCATATGTTTTTAAATTTCACATTGTGGAGGTTTTGTTTATTTTTAAGGTAGGGAAAAATGGGGAATTCCCCATCTTCAGGACAGACAAACCCTGAGAAGCCAGAGTACGGATGTGTAAGATTGCCAACAGCTAGATCCAGTTCTGTACTCTCTTAGGGGCTCCTTCCCCTGCAAGATAATTGGAAAGGAGTTGTTTGTGCTTGTGTTTTTCCCTTTTAAGGGGTAAGGGAAGAGAGGTGAGTTGACAGTGCAGGTGGTAGAGCCAGCTCAGCTCTGATTTCAGTGGCTTGAAAATTCAGTGTAATTTTAATGTCACATCAGTGGGTTTACACACTGTGAGGGTCTCACAACAGAGCACCAAATAAAGAAGCTACTATAGAGCGTCTTTTTACATGATATCCCTATATAAATATCTTCTGACATTAGAGCAAGTTTTGTTTCTGCTGTTTTTGTCTACCACTTATATAAAGACTTGAGCTACAGCACAGTCATACAAGAAGTACCAGCCAGGGAAGAATATACCTCAGGCCCCCTAACAGCTGGCTATTGGAAAGGAGGAACAGCAGCAATAAGAACAAAAGACGGCCAGAGAAAGAGACTGAACGTGGGGTGTTCTAGGTAGGGGGAAGAAGATCCCACTGTGCTCTCTGCCGCAATAGACAGTCCCTACCTCTATGGATGACAGACGCCTCTGCCAAAAGGGTGACTTCTTTTAGAGATACAGGTGCCTACATCAGCAGTCAGGATTATGGCATGCTCTGTGTAACTGCAGGTGATTCAAAGACCCAGGAGCTCTTAAAGTTGTGTTTTTGTGTGCAGCCAGAAGACTTTGTGTTTTGGCAGGCAAGACCAGTCTGGCACCTACCTAAAAACATTCAAGCTGGTCATTCTAGCTACGAGAAACCACGCAAAGGTGGCACTTGTGATTTTATTCACTAACTGAGGCATCTTTTGTGTGTTATCATTGGCTTGCATCCACAGCCTGCCTGAAGACCACAATAAAGAATGCCTCCTTATCCTTGGATATTTTCAGCTATGTATATTTAATCTATACATAATTTATTTTCTGACTGTAATTGTGAGGGTAAAGTGTGATTGCAATGTGAATGAAGAATGTTCTTGATTGTTCCCTCTTATATTTAAAATGTAACAGGAAAGCATTTTTATTTTTAATCTCATTTGGTAACTTTGAAGTGACAGAGAGACACTTTTACACACTAAAGAGCTATCTTCTCTCCTTTTTTGTTTGGGTTTTTTTTTTTTTTTAATTTCCAAAATTTATCAGAAGCCACTTCCTTTCTTTTATCTTTATCTTTACGCTTCTAAGTTCATTTGTGCCTATGAAAACTGTCAGATAAATAGTGTCGCATATCAGAGAATAACCTGTGCTTTCTGCATCTAGCATGAAGGTTTTTAAGCTTTCTGCATCTTGCATAAGGGATTTTTGCCACTGTGTTTCTGGCAGAACAAAGGGCATTATTCCTAATGAGTCATTTATCTGACAAATTTTACCTTCTTCTGTTGGTCCAGAAATTGCCCAAGTAATCTTGAATTTCTGAAGCTCTTGGAAGCTAATGAAAGTTGGGGGTTTTTTTAAGCTATCCACTGAATGAGATATTTGAATAGCACTTTGTCTGAAGATTGTAGCTGACAGTCAGAGTCCGAGATCTGTAGCTTAAATAGTGTAAGTCTAATAGCTTAGATTTAAAATTATCTAAAAGTGACACACCTACTTGAACATATTAAAATTCATGGTTTGGGTACAAAACTTGCATCTATGTCTGAAGCAGAACTTGAGAAGCTAAGATACAAAAAGGATGCTTCTTTACTGTTTTGTTCTGAATGACTGCAAAACCAAAATCTGATTTATCCTTAAAGGTGAACTATAATGTTTTAGGTGGTTGGCTTTTAATTGGTATTTTTGCATATTTTGGTTCGTTTCAGTTAATATTGCTCAGTAAAGGACCATTCTGTCCATTTTCCACAAGTGCCTTGGATGACCACCACAAATCCTTGAGCTGCCTAAGACACTGTATTTTCAAAACAACAACAGCTTTTTCACTGCCACATTTCCTTTTGGACCTATTGCACCCTCCCTAATCAGGTCAGATAATGGACTGATTTCCATGAAGATGTGCAGTAGCATGTCCATTTTGGCTGGAAAATGGGACAGCATGTATGCCTCTAGCACCTAGGTAAGGCAGAAGTGTTTGGCAAGGGCTAAGCTGAATGCAACTGATGTTACCTTTATATTATGCTTTATAATTACAAACCTCCTTACGTTCTTATATCTGTGTCTTCAAAGTGCTGTGTGAACAACTAATTAAATAAATTAATCATTAATCTACCTGATGTAAAGAGCAAATGTTCCTTTAAAGTGTTAGGGCATTTCCTAGTCACTCTTTTATTACAGGAGAGAAGAAGATGACTAAATGGAGAAATGCATAATTAGAAGGACCTTTGCTTCCTTTGCTGAAAGCAAGCCCTAGTGTTTAAGATGCTTCAGGGTCTATAAAGATATTTCTTCAGCATTGCCTTGCAAAATGGAGTAATCTGTCATGTTTCTGCAAGGCAGCCAAGTTTGAAGTGCTTGGTGGGGGGCATGGCTGCTGGACTCCTTCCAATAGACAGAGCAGGGAACTGGAAATGGCACAAACAGTTTTCTTGGCCTTGCACTGGTTTCTCAGGCTCTCTTGCCTTTGCTTGATTTGTGCTTTATAGTTCCAGATTTCTGCTGTAGTCTGGGAACGTGTAGACCGGCTTGATGCGGTATGGACATGTCATATGCTGTTTGTATCCAATAAAGGAGTGCAAAAGCGACAATACCTGCAAATGGAAAAATGTAAATGTACATTTTCTCATGGCACCAGGCAGAGCTGCATGTAGCTTTTATAAAATATATGAATTTGCTTTTCCTTAAATTTCATTTGTTACTGGGGGCCTGACATGTTGCACCTGTCTTTTGTATCCTCTTTCTATTCAGCTGCATGGCTCTGAATCTCTGCGTGGAGTACCATATGTAAAAAGACTAGGTGACTTTATAGTAAGAGGAAAATACTTTTGCTGGCATTCGTTTAGCTACAGGTTATGACTTGTAGGTAAACCCTAAGCAGAACACTTAGGGCTGGCTGTCCAGAAATATCTTTTCTTTGTCTCTAAATCGATATCTAAATATTATGCCTATTTTTGGTAGTGTTTCTTTATTCATGTGTATATGTACATTTGCAAGTGCATGCATATTGAAATACACGATTTTTTTCTATGGTGTCATTATATCAGTGGAAGTGATATGCACAAAGGTGCAGAAGTAATACACAGAGGGGAAAGGAGATGAAAATAGTGTGCCATGTCTGAAGAGATGGTTACCCCAGTTGGTAACCCTATTGATGTCAGTGATGTTACTTACATGAGGAAAGAATCCAGTCTGAAATGGGAAAGAAAATTCCCATTGCACGCTTACTCGGAGCTATTGTAAACAATGATGTGAAGGGAAGGGGATTTCAGATATCTTGACAGTGTCTAGCTAAATCCTTAAGCTCTCTAGACATGTAGTACCCAAATGTATAAGAATCCTTTCTTTAGTTATATGCTTCCATGAAAGTTGGGGGGTTTAATCCTAAAAATGGCTTTAAAAAAGTTTTTACCCATTTAATGAGAAAAGAGCTGTCAAACTGAAGTCAAATGATACCGAGGCAGGACAAGCAACTTTGTGATGGCAGTACAGGGACTGAGATCAGCAAAGACTATTTCTTCTCCTCCTTCTCTCACCTCTGACACAGGAGATATTTGGGCTGAAGCCTGAGATGCTGTACAGGCTGGGGGAACAGTGGTCCAGCCAGGCATGGCCAGCGTGGATACTGGGGAGAGGCAACAGCGAAGGTCAGGAATAACTTGAGCTTTTAACAGCCAGCTTCGGAACAGATCGTGTTTTTGATAACCACTTCTACTGAATCAACCAAGCCAACACAGACACAAATTAAGTAGTATTTTTAAATCCATAAATGTGAACCCAACTATGTCTGGGGTAAGGCAGAGAAATTATTACAAGATGAGACTAGTACTTTGTAATGGCCCCCAACAAAGTAAAACACTGTAGTCAGAGGCAAAAACCCACAATGTTTAAGGAAGGCAGGGAATACTTAAATAAACATATTTTCATTTTGCTTAATGCCTCAGAGATCTGACTCCTGAAGATCTTTGCACTGCCTGAATTGATGTGATGGTCTTTAAATGGCTGATGGCTTCTGTTAAAAGGTGGCTCGATTAAATGACTGATGTTGGACATCAAGTCTCTTACTTGTAAGAGACAAGTCTCTTACTGTGTAAAGAAATGTACTGCTGCAACATGAGAAGTACTGCCTGATCAAGTTAAGCAG
Organism: Neopsephotus bourkii; assembly: GCF_033783945.1. Classification (NCBI taxonomy): domain Eukaryota; kingdom Metazoa; phylum Chordata; class Aves; order Psittaciformes; family Psittacidae; genus Neopsephotus; species Neopsephotus bourkii. The sequence goes on along the minus strand of NW_026902109.1, from coordinate 10,505,250 downwards.
TAAAGCATGGGGACAGATGACATGTTTGAAGTGAAGTGTTGGTCCAGATGAGTGAATGAGTGAGCTTGCTTGATACACGTCTGCAGAGACATACTCCTATAGAAGCTTTTGAATGTAAACCCCCTAGAAAGTTACACTTCACTTGCTCTTGTTTCCTTTTCCCTGGCATTTCACTGTTATTTCTTTTTACCTTTGCTGGTATTCTGGTCTGCCATCTGCAGATTTTCTGAACCTTGAACAGTAGCTGTGACTTTGCTGTGAGAACTCTGAAACTCATTAACAGAAGGACTTGGCTTTAAGTAAATGTCACATCACATTAGTGTAACTCTCAGACACAAGCCAGCTCTTAGCTTGGCCCTTTCATTTGAGCAGAGCTCAAAATACCTCCTTGCTGCATCATAAAGATGTTCTGATGACGCTGATTACTTTTGTCTGCATCTATTTTGATTGATAACTCAGGTAATTATTAGCATTCTGCACACAGCAGGAGCTTTTCTCGGCTCTTCTCAGCCTAAGAGGACAGTGGTGAGGAGGAAAGGAATTTGTAAGCAGTATCACAGGGAAAATAACCTACAGGGCCTGAAAGTATTAACGAGAAGAAGTGCTATTATAATTAGATGCTGTGCCAATGTATTGTATTATGCTCTTCTTGGGGTGCAGCATTGGACTCTTGCTGTAATCAAGCCGAAGATACCTACGTTATGATAGCAGCCTTCTACAGCGTCAATCGCATCTGCCTTTACAGGTGAAAGGAAAGGTAAAACAGAGCTTTGGCATTCTGACATAGCTCTTTGTAATGGCTCTTCCTGGACTACCTGTTAATCCATCATTTATTACAAGGACTGCAGCAATAGCCCAGAGTATTAGTTTGCAGTGCTCTGTAACATTATCCTTAGAGCTCATCAGAGGGATATATTTTAAAACACTAAAAAAGCAGGAGAAGGGTGAAGAAGATTTTAGACCTCCCCAGAATTCCAGCAGCTTCTCTGCCTGCACAGCCTCTGCCTCCTCCTTCTTCTCCCAGTTTACACTGCTGGCTGTATCCACCCCGATGCCGAATATTGATACTATATTGATATTATTTAAGCACAGTATAAAAAGGAATATTAAAGTCATTGTCGCAGAAAATTGAAAAGCAAATAAATCCTTCTTATGGTTGAAGTATGACTCCAAGTGTGAATTTCAAGGGGCACTAATGACTTTCAATTTTCTAAATGCTTATTTTGGGCTGGAAGCGCTACTGAAAGTTTCCCCAAATCCCTAGTACACAAGAACAACTGAGAAAAAATAAAAAGCTGCTCGAGTACTCAATAGGTAGTTGGAAAATGTAGCTCTTGATCCTGAACTGCAAGCAGTAGATTAAGTGGCGAGTGTGTTTTCTTGGCTGTGGCAGGCATGCACAGTAGGCAGATAGGAAACGAAAGCAGTAAGATGAGCTTTTCCAGGGATTTGAGCAATTTCAGAATGTTGAGATTATTCCTAAAAGAAAGCTTAGTTTTATGGTATGATTTTCTTCCCTGAATGGATGGAGGTCTGTGCCTTTTTATGACAATTATACTCCTTGTATCATTGCAAGGACATGGTCATCTGACGATTTGATGCAGCCAGCTCTACTGCTTATTGACTGGTGTGGTCACAGAGACAAAATCTGTTCTCCTCTGAAAGGGAGCAGAAACTCTGAGCTCTTGAGTAAGGCAAACTGGAGAAGGGGAAAGTCTAGTCACTAATGAAAATGAGATGTGCCTCATAGAGGTGCCTGAGGCACCTCCCTGAGATGTACCTTAAAGGAGCAACCTCCCAGCACAGCTCAGCAACTCCAGAGCAAGCCAGACAGTGTGTGTATTTCACACTGCTCCTGGGCCTCACATACAGCCTCTGCCTGCTTCTAAGTTTCACAGTTTCCTTCTCAAGGCAAAACTGGGATTGAGGGTTACACAAGGACTCGGCCTGGAGCACAGTCTGTGCCTCTGGTTTGCCATGAGATGTAAATCACTGAAGCTTAAGTTTATGTTCATTGCCAACTCAAACCCAGGCGGCTCTGAGAACTGCAGATCTTGTTTATTATCTCATTTGGAACTATGAAGCTTGCTGACAAGGGTACTGCAAAAATCTGTATCTGGTTTCATGGAGTGCAATAAGATTTAAATCTGCAAACAATTTGGTCTATGCTGGAGCTTATTTCCTCGGTTACGTTTGGAAATCTCTTGACCAAATGCAGTGGATACAAAACAAAGAGAGCAGATCCTTTCCCCTTAGCTCATGTAGCAAGCATGTGGCAGAAATTAATTTTTCCTACACCATTGGTTTGCTCTCTCTTCACATACAGCTTTGCACAAATCCTACTGGCATTAGTGATAGTGACGAAAAGACATAACAATATAATTTCCCTCTAAAATCCAGGGCACAAGAAGGATGTGTCCAAATGAGGGTGATGTCTGAGGTATTGGTGGATCTCTACTGTTACTAACTGGATTATATGTGGTGGGCTGTTAGCCCAATATTAATGAAAGGGCAATAAGGACTTCATCACAAACAAGCTTGTCTGGAGAGAGAGAATGGGAATATTTGCCAATGGCCTGAATTTTAGGTGTTGCAGGTGACAATTTGAATGAGTCACTGATGTCCTGTTCCACTAGGGAAATTCATACAGTCCATTATCAATTTCTCCTGACATCCACAACCCTCATAGGCCTAATGGTGTCAGTTATTCATTACCAAGCAAAAGAATTTGATTTTCATACTCCTCAAGTGAGAGAAAGTTGGAGAAATGAATAAGACAAACAAGGATGTCTCCTGTGCATGGTTTTGTTAGTTAGATCCCATGTCACTAACATAAAAAGTAATAATAGCTGGTTTTCTTATTTTGTTGCAGCTTAACTGTGCCTCAAAGTAACCTGGGTGCAAGGGGGTATTATATTTTTAAGCCAATATAAAAGACAGGTGATAGAGGTGAAGCAAGAAAAATGCACAGTTCCCCTCAGAGACAGCATTAACCTCATGATACAGGGCTGGTGACTTCTGTTGGACTTCCAGCTCCATAGCCAGGTATTGATGGGGGGGGGGGGGGGGGGTTTGGCATTAATACCATTGCTAAGTAGCTGCTACTGGGGCTTTTCCAAAATTAGATCCTTACATGCCGGAGTAGGATTCTTTATGCTTTTATTCTTGATGGTTAATGATAACACTGCATGAAAAATAGTGTTTGGGATGGCTGCCCAGCTTTGCTTAAATGTGACCATCTCAAGGGAAAATCATGTGGCAGCTTTCTTGAAGAACCTTGTACTTTTCAGTGAAGTATGAAACACACAAGTATTCATTTAGAATAAATCTGAGTTGCATTTTGCTGAAACAAGAATCTAGACGAAAGTAGGTTTTTAGCTACTTGACTTGACTTTTCTTAATCTTTTCTATTCTTAAGAAGTTATTAATAGCTCACATAAACCATGTGCCTACTGCCACAGAAATGTGTGGGACAGTTACCTAGAGAAAATTTCTGCTAGGGTAGACTGATTAACTGGACATTAACAGTGTCACTAGACATCTAAGTAGTGTAACTAGCATGCACATGAAGGACTTGTATTTCTTTCCAAATAGCATGAGAAAAAGTCACAGGAAAGAATTTGCGTTATGTACTCCATGGCTGTCCTCTACAAAACACCTTTAAACTGAACTTTTAAAGTCATCCGTAGGCCCACATACTAGAGGAAGAATAGCCCCTAATGGAGCTGAATGGAATAATATCTACAGGTTTCCCTCTGCAATCAGAGCTGTGCACACATGTAGTAAGGAAGGGAGACAGACGCTCCTCCTTCCTATCTGACCTACTGTCAAATGAGAAAGCAAGCAACTCTGAGTGAAGCAACATCACCATGTGGTAGACAGAGAGGGAGTTATAACTGCTGGAGATGAGGAGGCTGGCTCCATACCTTGTGCAAGGACTACTTATATAGCTCAAAAAAGCAAGATCAAAGAGGAAATATAATTCTTCACATCACAGGCCAAGAAGAGGGAAACAAGAACAAGAGCTGGCGTGGGAAAGGAGAGGAAGCAGCTGATGACAAACTGACTCTCTCCCCCTACAGATAGTGGATTTCATAGAGATAAGCTGTTGGGAAAGCAAGAATGAAGCAGCTGTCTCTTTGCAGAAGATGGCCAGGATTACTAAATCCCATTTAAATAACAAAGATGGGCTCTCTTTTTAAACAGAATAATCCCTTGTGGTGACCTAAGGAGACCTGATGGTCAGAATAACACATTCTTAAACGCCAGCCTCTCAAGCTATAATGTGTGCAAAGCCACAGTGAAAACTTCTGTTGTTCTGCATGTGTTAAACAATACTTTTAAGTGTAACCTATTAGCTGACTCTACACAGTGCTCTACTGGTTTCCTGAAACCAGTGTGTATTGAAAGATGTTATTTGCTAACTGTTTTAATACAAACAGCATTTTGGTTTATTCTTTTGACGTATATTAGGGGCAAAAAATTAGTGGAGGAAAGTATATGCTCATAGCAAATACCCTGTAATCAAAGGGAAAACACTGTATGGTAATAAAGCTGTACTGATTTGGTATAATTGAAAAGTGGATGTCAGGTTACTAGTGGAGAAGAGCTAATGGTATCTGTAGGGAACAAACAGATGGAGGCTTTTTATGGGTAGGGCTACTCTGAAAACAAATTTGTATTATTTGTAAGTAAATCTATTACATATAAATGTACTAGCGAACTTTTATATCAATAGTGGACACTGTATTTAATTACCAATGATCTGCTTTCATCCAGTATCTTTTCCCACGTCTCTACACACTCTCAGACTACTCTAAACTCTCACTTAACACTGGCATCATGCTTCATTTTCAATAGTGTGACAAACTTATTGCCTAATAACCTTTCTCAAAAGGTACGGAAAGGAATTAATGTGGCCCAAAGAAATCTTAACATAAAGTATTGGGCTTCTGTGTGTGAACTATTGAGCGGAATCAATAGTGACCCAAGGTTTGTTAAGGTGAACCAAGGTTTGTTAACACCATGCATCTCCTCTGGAGAATATGAGCAAAGTATCTATATCTAGAAGATGCTTTTAAACCCACACAAACCACTCCTGAAATATCTTTGAAGGGCAGCGTGGTGAAGATTTAGAAGGAAACAGCTGTTTTCTGCAAAGTTTATGGATAAGAAGTAGACCAGAATAATGATTTCTCTTGAAATGTCAGGAAAATATTTGTAAGTAAAAGCCTCACTTCAGGTGAGATACCACAATTCATGAGGTTTGTTGAGGACAACCTAAGGTTTGTGCTCTGCTAGGTAAGATCAGTGTAGATGAAGATGTACAAATAAGACATCTACCAGAGCTTATGTGTTAATTTTGAACTTCTAATTTTTCTTCTATCAAGCTCTGTTTGCCAAACAGGGTTTAAATAAGAATTCAGAACATCAAATAACAGATGGCAAACACTAAGATATTAAAAGCAAAAAGCCCAATTGCATTTTAGTTTATATTTCCTTGGAGAATCTTTAATTTTCTTGTTCCCTAAGACAGTGCCTTACCCATCCCTTGTACAGATCCATGAAATGTAATCAAAGCAAGGATTCTCTTGGCATCTCTAGTTGTTCTCTGACTATAACAGAATACTTGTTCAGGTCAGATGAATCTCAGTCAAAAAATAGTCTTTGCCACCCCCACCCTAAAAAAAGACCAATAGTTTTGGGGAACAATGACTCACAAAACAAGAGGAGGAATTTTTTTCTGGTGTATTCTTATGTCTTTTCTGTACCTTTCACAACATGAATGCTATCTGAGATAGTAAACAGTGGGATTTAAGTGACAGTGCTCTCCAGAGAAATGCAAAGTGACATGTGAAGCAGTTGGATTTGATACCTCAGTTCCTCAGGCTTCCTTTTCACTTGCCACTACTAGGAAACTGTCTTCAGTCTTCCAAATAAACAAATTACTTTGATCTGAAAAGAGCCAGATAGTGTTAGGCTTTTCTTAAGAATTAACCTAGGCAAAAGGAAGGCTGCCCCTCTAGGCGATAAAGTTTTTTGTGTATAAATTACTGTTGCTCATTTTGTTTGGAGCACTATAAAATTAATATATTGTTGATAGCTTTATATTTTCATTTCCCTACACAGCAGTTACATTCCAATGATTTCCCCAAATTGGATATTAATGATTCACACTCTGCAATTTGTGTGTCCATAAGGCAGAGCTGCATAATCTGAAAAACCAAAGGCCATACCTGGGCACTCCCAAGAAATTCCTTCTGATTTACAGGTGGGTCCTCAGTTCAGCCTGATTTAATGGCAGTCAATATATAAAGCAAGCTCGTTTGGACGAGGCCTTGGGTAATATGGTTTAGAGCAAGGTGTCCCTACCCATGGCAGGGGGGTTGGAACTTGATGATCTTAAGGTCCTTTCCAACCCTAACCTATGATTCTATGATTATAGTATCATCCTAGAGGAAGTGTCCACTAACAGCGCTGTGGAGGAGCTTTCTGGACAGGAGCAAGCTGAGCTTTGTGTCTCAAAGCCCCAGAAAGCATTAACCCTTTCTGTAGCATCCTATGGTGATGAACAGGAACCACTGTGTGCTGTTGGGAGAGCTGGAAGCAGTGATACAAGGACAAGAGCATGCCTCCTATTGGTAAACCTCTAGTGGTTACTTCTGCATGTGAGCATTGTGGTGCTAGCACTGCAGAAGCAATGGTATGAGTGCTTAATTCTGCTTGCCCATTCCCCTAGTTTCCTTGGGAAATGTTACCCATATCCCATTTCTGCTCATGTGGCCTGTGGCCTTCTCATTATTTCCCTGTATCATTGGACAGGGACACTTACTGTGACCTCTCAACATTTATAATACCCTGTTGTTGTGACCAGAGCCATTGCCTCAGTGCTGATAAGAAATCCGTGCTCTTGGATTACTTCTCAGAGCAACGGACCACCTTTCTGCTTTTTCTTCTTGAAAGCTGTAAGTGGTGCCTGTGAACACTGTGACAAAAATGCTGCTGATCCCCAAAGGACAGCAGAGATCTCATCTGTAAATCTCTGGTTTTGCCAGTCAGTCAACTGGAGCTAGACGGTAGTTCTCTTACAGCCCCTTTGGTTGTTATAGTGAACTGGATTTGATTGAATATTTAATTGAGAAGGACACAAGGAATGCATGGAAGGTACTTCGTTAGCCCAAGCTTTGCTGTTCTCCTGCACACTTTCATCCATCTGCTGGTGTAACCAGTCCAACAGACCCTCAGCTGTTTTGGTGTACATTTTCCTGGCCTTCCTTTCTGTCAGGCACTCTTGTTGAGCCCTGGGGCTGGGGACCGATGTTGGCATTCATACAGGCCTCTAGAAGGTGAGCAAAGAGCCAAGCAAGGCTTGGGCCCTTGGCTTCTTTCCTCATCAGAGGGTGCCCTAGCCATCAGGCTGTTAGTCCTTTTCCATATGTGAAAGATCTTTTCATGCCCAGCACAGCAACTGACTAATTGAGACCCTGCATCTCAATGACTTCCTGTTTAGTACCCATTAAGCTGGGCATAACCTGATTTTTCTGCTGATAGAATTGTTAGATTGCTCAGTTTGAGCTAAGAGGACAAAACGCTTCACACACTGAGAGTGAGGTATGCTTCATCACCGTGAAATGCCACGTGTCTCTCTTAGCAAGGTCACTGGTGAGAACTACTTGTATTCTCTGTGTTCTGGAAAGCCAAATGACAGAGATGCTGAGACTGAGCACAGCAAATATAAAAAAGAATAAAACAAGTATTTGCCTTTTTCCCCAACACGGTTAATGACTTTGGTGCTGAAACCACAAGAAATTTGGAAGACACGTGCTTCCTGTGCTTGTTTCAGGCATGTGGCTGATTAGAAAGGAACTTTCTCCCTGTCAGAGGGTCATTTTCCTCCTGCTGTCTTCCCATGAAACCTCTAGATTTACTTTCCCTGCTATCAATATTAAACTTTTCCCCTGTGCCGTTCTCCAGGTGGAAATTTTATTTCCTCTTGGCTATAGACAATGTGCAAAATTGCAGCAGGTCATTTCCCCTCTTGGCTACATGACTCTGTTTTCTGGTTCTGGGTGTCTGTACTTTCAGGATATCCACTGCTAACAAAAAAAGCCTATCCCCAACACGAAGATTCAACTCTTGCCTAGGAGGGCAGTGTTTGAATTGAGAAGGATAATTATACACCGCTATATTCCCTTGCCTTTTTCCACATGCCACAAGAAATAAGGCATGGAGGTAATATATAACTGCTGATATTACCATTACTTATACAGTCATGAAAACAAACAGCCCTTGCAGATAGCTGTGCTATTAGTTTGTGAGCCTTAGTGTCACCCATGCACCTGGGATCATGTCTTTATTCTTTAGCAGCCCTGCAGTCCCCTGTTCCTCTCCCATAGCTCAGCACATTGCTAAATTAGACAGAAATTATCTCTGTGCTTGCACAGCTTGTGCTGAATCCTCAGTGCAGGAGGATACAGATTATCACTGGAACAAAATACAAGCTGATAATAATCCCTGCTATTATTCTATTTAAAATGGGTCAAAAAGACCACCTAATTGCAATAATTGCCTTCTGGCATTGCCTATGTAACAAACCTTTTGGCTGCAAGTGTAGGCATGTGCACATTAGGCATTCCTATTCCTAATAACTGAGCTCAAAGATTAATACTCCCATTTCACATAGCTGCCATCTGCTGCAGCTAATGTCCAGTCGCTGAAGAATCTTGATCACTCATCTTACAGCACCAGCATTGTGTCTGCTTTTTCATACTGTTTTGTTGGAATTACTTACTATGACTGGAGCGGCCTGAATAAACCAAAATACTCACAGAAACAGCCTAATAAGTGAACATAGGATCATGAGCATAGACATTAACTAGTTCGTTTAGCCCCTGCCTTGAGGCAGGATAAAGCAAAAAGCCAAATAGCTTTCATATATGTTCATCCACAGAATGGTTAACTGCAAGTTCTGAATAACAGCACACTCTGGAATGCTGCAGGCCTGATACGGGTGCTCTCACCTGCAGCCATTGTATGTCTCATACTTCTTTGCTGACAGTGTCATTGAGTTCCTTTGACAAGATAGGATAGTGCCATTTGATATGAGCTGAGCCCAAAAGAGGCTAGAATACATTTAGCACTTTCTCATGCTCTTTTTTGTTTGCACTTCCTGGGTGTGGGGACAGGTGCCAGTACATATCCTGCTATGGAAAGTCTTGGCTGGTCCCATCAACAACAGCTGAAATGCATTTTTCGCACTGCTGTAAATTACACACTGACTTTTTAATTACTGCTTGGGGCCATTTCAACTCAGAAACTTTGTGGGCAGCCTCTCATTAGTCCTACGCTCTGGCTAGTGGAGGACTCGTGGAATTGCAGAAGTAACTTACATAGATGTTACAGCACAGACCAGGCCTGGGAGGAAGTGAATCTAGACTGGGGTGTTTGACATGGGTTGGTGATCCGGACCACCCAATGCTCTGGACTGAGCATTCTGAGTGGCAGTTAGGTATGAGGTATACTAATCTCTGATAGCCAGATGGAGTGGATTTAATGTCAGAAGACATTTTCTAAGGATCAAAGCAGTTTATAGAAATAATTTATTTTTACCTTTAAATGCAAAGAAATATGATAAATGTTAAAATGGCCCTTAATTCATGAGCTTCAGATCCCTGGGGTATGATTAGCACCAGATAACTGGGTCTCCCTGCTGCGCTCTGTTGCTTAGTTACGCTGCACATCACACTGTGCTTTCATTTTCTGTCTTATGTGAGCAGAAGCAGCATGATATAGAAGTTCAAAAAAGTGAAAGAGTCCAAGAGTACTCTCAGCTGTATTCCAAATTGCTTGGACTCCAGCGATGCCGCATGGACCATGCCTGCTGTGCATGGAAAGAGTGTATTCTGATTGTGGATGTAAATCAGCAGACACTCCATTAGCTGCAGCTGCTGGAATAAAGCAGCACAAATAAAATCAGAATCACACCCAAAATATTGATCTTTCAGGGGAAGTAATTTATTTTCATTAAGAGAGATTAACATCACAGTGGTATGATAAACTTAAAAGGAAGAGCAACAATAGCTCTTAAGTAAATACTGATTCCTAAAAAAAAAAAAAAAAAAAGATAGGAGTTTGAATATTTATCTCCTAAAACAGAACTGCCTTGAAGAGTTGGATGTCTGGGAGTGCACTGTCTTTCTTTTAACCTGATCTGTTAATGAGGGTATAGTTGTACTGTGTAAAAGTGGTGTTGGCCCATGCTGGGTCTCATGAGAGCCACTGGGTCTTGTGTAGCTCAGAAATCTGGGGAAGCTCTGCACAGAAAAATGTGAGGGCCTGCAATGGAGAAAGAGGTATGAATGGGAGTGTTTCTAGAGTACAAGTGAGTTTCAGGGTAAGGCTTCTGTTCACTCAGAAGATCTGCTGCTGACTGTATGAAGATGCCTTTTGCAGATCTTTCTTACTGTCAAAACACTTATCATTCTATTTGTCCTGCTAACAGATTCTTAAATACAGATAAATAAAGGTCTTGTGGGAATTAAAACAGTTTTGAAAAAATTACCTGGCAATTCAAATGGTTTCATAGAAATTCTGGAACACTTGACTAAATACATGGCTGTGTGATAAGAGCAGTTTCTTTGGGAGACTGCTAATACTATTTTTGCTCACAGTGGCTACAAAGCCCTGTAACACCAGCTTCTATTAATTCTTCTATTTCATGGCTGGGTCTTCAATTAAACAAAAATTAAAGGAAGACAAGGAGGTTAATAAGTGTGTTAGTTAATTCCCTCAGATTGAGATGGGCCAAAGATCTCCAGAATCTTCTCACATATTTTTTTGGTTGGTTGTTGACTTTGACTATTTTTTATTATTTTTTTTTTAATTGAAAAAGAGAATGAGGAAAAGATGCCTCAAATAATTTTTACGGCAGAGCTTTTTCATGGAGACTTAGCAAGTGCATGTTAGAACTTCACTTCACACTTCCCATGGGGAAGGTGAGGGAACAACTGGCCTAGTATGACAGAGAACTGGCAAAAGTTGGGACGCTCATGAATTGGTAGTATTGTTGCGAGGTTTTGGATGTGAACAAAAGATGTAGTTTTCTGGCAAAGAAGAGCTCTCCTGAATTCTCTCATTACTCATTAGTTCTTAAGGGCTGTGACAATTGGCAATTGATTTCTTCAGAGTTGTGAGTACCCCTAATGCTGCAGCTGGTGCATGAACTGGGTGGAACCCTCTGGCAAAGTCCAGAGTAAGCAAATTTGGGGAATCTTGAGATGGACAATTATTGTTTTCCTTCAATGGATGATAGATGGTAGTCCCAAAGTGGTAATTCCAAAGTAGCAGGTTTACAACCTCTAATGTTTTTATTTATTTTCCAGTATTTCTATATGAAGATACCTCAAATATGTTCTGCTTATTCTTGTCAACATTCTACACTGCTTTTAACATTGTTGTATTTAGACAAGAAGACAGCTTTCCTATATCAATAGATAGCTGTATAATTTACCGAGAAAACAGTTCCTTTCCTGGCTGCTTATTAATATAAAAAGGATTTGCTTTCATCCTAGAGAGCCAGTAATTCTTCCCTGTTACCTATAATAGTTAAGGTATTGCATATTTAGCTAGAAATGCATAAGGATGTGAAGTCTCATTTTCACTTAGAATATCTCCAAGGCAATCATCAGCAGGCTGCTTGGTTGAGAGCTTTGCTTGGTTTTCAGCTGACAAACTAATAAACATGCAGATACGTAGGTACGCAATGGGCTGACTTTGGTGCAAGTGGATTTTACATATTCATCACATTAGGCAAGGACAAAGGAGTCTTCCTTTTTAGATTTGGGTCGGTTTGGGGTTTTTTTTCCTATTTGATGTGAACACATTCAGCCAGTAAGGTAATGGTCAGCCATGTAAAATCATCAAATGAAGGGAGAGAAGGAAAATCTGTGCCAGTACAGGTTTGTTAATTCTTTTTTTCTCCCCACCCCGAAGTGGGAATCTATATATTTCTTTTGTACTACTTTATTATGCTTTAGTACTGTGACTTCCTGCTTAATGTGGTGGAAAGTATGGTTGCAGGAGCATTCACTCTATCATTAAAAAGCATAACAAATAAATAGCTTATAATAAAATTTAAAAATAGGGATTAAAGACAATTCTCTGAACTAGGTGTATTGGAATTAGGTCTCTGTGCCTTCCCACCTCCCTACAGAGAGATTGGGGATGCACTTGCAGCACACCCAGTGGCTGCAGATTGGGCAAGCAAGAGCTGCTCTGGGGAGAGGCCGCCTCCCATGTGCTGCCTCGTTAGCTGCTTGGTCAAATGAACATACAGGGGTGAAGGGTGCACTCTCTGCTTCTGCTTAGAGGAGCAGCAGAGCCCGTCAATGGGAGTTCCAACCGTCAGTGCTTTCTCCCCGAAGGTTTGTGACAGCCCAGAGCTCTGTCAGAGACAGAGACACATACTGTCAAAAAAACAGGGGATTAGACTAACATCTTGCCATAACTGTAATTACTACCCAAGAGAGATGGCAAGGCATCATTTTGAAACTAAATATCCCCTGGGATAATACACATACTATCCAGCAAGGATTTGGTTTGCCTTCCTGTGGAAAAGCCCTTCAGTGGGAAAACCTGCCAAGTCAGAAATACCTGCACACTGTGAGAGTGCTTACTACAGGAGGGATTGCTCTTGTCTTATATTTTTTCTTATTGTAACAATACACTTTGAGATAGTTTTAAGATAATTAAATATTCCGGTTTAAAAATGAAAGATTTTCACTGGGAGGATATTTTAATAAGGTTAGTAGGCGGTGGCGATGAGTAAATCAGCTTTTGTTCACCATTTATAAAATCTCTATCACAATAATTTAGATGTGTATGTGGCCTGTAAGACTGTGTACCTTGCTGACCCATCTGAGCATGAAAAGTGCCAGAAAACATAGATGTGATTTGATGAGGTCAGGAGGTATGAAGAACCCCTGCTCAGATTCCTGCACAGTTTTAGGAATTACAGTAAAGATTAAACTCTCAACAGCAAGGACATGAACCTGGATGAAGAATCTGGTTGGGAAGATGGCTGTTGGCTGTCTTCTCAGGGTTGTTTCTAAGCCCTGTTTTCTTCTTAGAGGGATGGGATCTCTAGGATGTGTCCATTTCCCATGATAACTCCTCAGCACAGGCTGGGGTCAGAGAAAGACCTGAGCTAGTGCCACTGGTAATAGGATCCTGAGAGCTATTTCTTACTCTTTTTGCTATCCTGCTGTTTGAGACTAGTGGAGTTTATGATGATTCTTGCATGTGTAAATCTGGGCCTACATTCTGGTAACTCATGCACCAACTAAATCTTCTCAGTTTCCCTAGGACACTGGCACAGACCTAACAGCCGTGGGATAAGCAAGGTATATGGTCATCAAACTGAATTTACAAATCAGTGAAGATAAAGCAAAATGACCCAGGTATAGATTTTCATGAGTAAGCCTAAACTTTACCTTTCCTGGCTTGCCTACTTCCAATTTTATCACAAAACTCACCAGGCTTGATTTATGTTTCCCTAACTGCTTTCAAAGTCTAAGTGAATTTCAAGTTTTGTGAGCTTCCTCTCACCTAATTAAACAGAAATGGTTCTATAAAGAGAGATTTATTTATATCCTGGAAGATTTAAGAAACTGAGATTCAGTAGCAAAAAAAGTTGTAGGTATCGACTTTGAGAATATTATGATTTTTTGAAGAAATCTGAGTGGAGCTGATAGATTTGGAAATGCTGAGGCACAGCAGAGTTATTAATGCTATCTCGGTACCCATTCTGCAAGTGGAGATGTTAGCATATTTTTCTTCCAGAAGGCTTGACAAGAGAAAACTCTAATTTTTTTTCAAAACTGCAGCAATTCTGTATCAGCAAAAGTGTGGCCAGCAGGGCCAGGGCAGTGATCATCCCCCTGTACTCAGCACTGGTGAGGCTGCACCTCAAATCCTGTGTTCAGTTCTGGGCCCCTCACTGCAGGAGAGATATTGAGGTGCTGGAGCAGGTCCAGAGAAGGGCAACGAAGCTGGTGAAGGGTCTGGAGCACAAGTGTGATGAGGAACGGCTGAGGGAATGGGGGTTGTTTAGTCTGGAGAAGAGAAGGCTCAGGGAGGACCTTAGGACGTTCTCTTCAGCTATCTGAAAGGAGGATGGAGGGAGGTAGGGATTGGTCTCTTCTCCCCAGTAACAAGTGATAGGTCAAGAGCTAACAGCCTCAAGCTGCACCAGGGGAGGTTGAGACTGGATGTTAGGAAACCATTTCTTCACCAAGAGGGTGCTCAGGCATTGGAACAGGCAGCCCAGGGGAGTGGTGGAGTCACCATCACTGCAAGTGTTCAAGAACCATGTAGATAAGGCCCTCAGTGACATGGTTTAGTGGTGGTCTTAGCAGTCCTAGGGTAATGGTTGGACTTGATTATCTTAAAGGTCTTTTCCAACCTGGCTGATTCTATGTTTCTATGTTTGTAACATAGGAAATGCAGATCAAGGAGGAAAGGTTGTACCATCTTTGCTTTTTTAGCTGTCTTGGATCTGCTGACAGTAGGCAATGAGTATAAATAAACCTGGTGTAAACAGGGAAGCAGAGAAGGAATTGCCTCTGAGGGAGGAGCTTGGCAGAAATCCCAACCAGAGACTATTTAAACTGATTGACTGTGCAGCTGAAATCTGAATTAATACTAATAATGAACACTAGATGAGAAAGATTTCTCAGGGGCAGCACTGACTAACCTGCATTTTAAACATACCGTGCACTTCTCCTGCAAAGATTTCTGTCTTCATCTATCTCCTGATAATTTCTTCCTCACCTAACATACCCTGAAAAATGTTTAACCTTCCTCCTCAAACACACACACACTTGAAAATTGAAGAGTGCTTCTTGAAGTTCTTTCTCCCAAACTGGATGTGTTGTTCAGCTTTCTGAAGCACTTGGTGAACTCTCAGAAATGTAAGATACTGCATGTGGAAGAGGATTTTCAGCTCTGCCAGATGTCAGCGTGCTGGAGGTATGGGGCAGAGGTGTTTGCACCCTCTCTTCACTGGGCACATCCTCCCCAGGTTGAGGAATACTTGTACAAGGCGACCTCTTTGCAGCACAGGTGCTCATTTGATTTCAGCGGTTGCTCACATGCAACAAAGCCAAGTGCAGCTCCTGGGGAATTCTGTTGACTTCAGTAGATTTACACTGGTGTAAATTGGGAGCCAAGTGACAGAGGAAGCCCATATGTTCTCCTGGAGTGCTGATTACAGGGGAAAGGAGCTGGATCAGAAGAAAATTATTGCACCCAGATTGTTTTCAATGTGTTAATGACTAGCTTAAGGCAGCAAATAAAAACAGAATCAGAGGTGATTTATATTTATGCTGAAATCTAAACAGGTCTGGCCCTAGGCATTTGCATTTGTCCCTGTCTAACACTGTGGCTGACTTCAGACCTCTTGAACTGCAAGGAATTGTTGAAAGAGTGAAGGGAAAGCTAGCTTGTGTTAAGTCAGTGTCAAGGCTCTTGGATAAAACATAAATGGGAGAAGGGGTTATATGTATGCGAAGAATTGGGGGGCAGATGAGGAATGTTATGTTTGCATGGAAAGTACTGTTGTTCATGGGAAAATTATTTTTTATTATTATTACTATTATTATTTTTTTTCCTATATCTTACCCCTTCTGTATCTTGCCAGCTGCTCTGGCAGATCTGTGTCACTGAAGTCAAGAATTATTGGTATATATTAACAAGGGACAAGAGCTCCCTTTCTTTCCATAATCAAGGCTTACCATTGCACCTCTTCTTCCTCTGTAGCTGTTTCTGGCTCTCTATCCCAGTTTTGCCACTCCAAAGTGTAGTTTTATTCAGCAAGGATCTCAGTTCACCCTGCCTGGGTATGATTTGAGGAGTATAGCTTAGAAGTGTTATGTAGCCAGACACCCGGTGTGGGGAAAGATGGCTGAAGCCCTTTCTATTATAGGCAGTGATGCTGTAGCAAAACCAGCATATTAAATAATATATGCCTTATATATGGTATAGTCCCTCTTACATTCAAATTTACATAAAAGAAATAGTGAAATCTATTCCCTTCTTCCTCGCCTACTCAGATATGTGGTGTAGGTGTTTCAGCGACACACTGAGTTCACAGCACCATTTCACAGCTTCTTGTTAACACATGCCACAGTAGAAATCTCATTCATGGATGGTAGTGATCTTATCACAGACATTGATTCATCAGCCGAAGCTAGGAGCATTAGTAATGAGTCTTTCCTACGCAGTTCTTTGATGGCTCTGATGTCTGATACCAGTGGAATAAGATGGTGTTGGCTGATGTATAGTGGGTGGTCTCAGTGGAGAGTTTTTTTTCAACAAAGGCCTTTCTGTGGGTCTGCGAGGATGTTATGTGTGGGTTTGGAGTAGGTATTCTGCATCAAAGGGATTCCTAATTTCTTCTTCCAGCAGTTTCCACTGAAATCCAAGTGCCTCTTTATTATGAAACAGCAGATCAAAATGAGGAGGAGAGGGAGATGAACTGTTGATATTGGCTGTTCTCAGCTTGAATGACTATTTCAAATAAAATCTGTCATTAATAAATTCCATTTTCAAAAGTTAGCCCTGGAAAATGGACTTTAGGACATTGGAACAAACAGTACTGGGAAAGGGAAAGTTATCTAGTGGAAAGCTTTCTGGTTTTCTGTTTATTAGTTTGTTTTCATTCTGTTCAGCGAATGCGGGGAGAAGCAAGGGCTGCAATTCCTGATAACTTAAAATGTCATAGTAACTAGGAGGCATTTTAGATGCTTAAGCTTTATCATCCCCAGATTTTGAAGGTTCAGTTAGAAAACTAAAGGCCATTTCAGGGAAGGGTGACAGTTACCTCACTGTACAATTCAAACCTGTCTGTTCATGGTGCATGGGCACTTGCTACTCTTCTAGTCTTCATGAATCCTGTTTCCCAGGATTCTTTTTAATCTGAGAACTTTCCTATGTCAACAGGCTGTTAGCCATCCTCAGGCTTCTGCTGAAGGACTGAGTTCTTGACGCATTTTGTTCATTTGCATACTTCTTTCAACATTAATATTTCGTTACCTTTGTGAACAGGTAAGTAATGTCCTGCGGCAACAGTCTGTTGTCTTCAGTGTTATTATAAAAATTAAATAAAAAATAAAAAAATGGCAATGCAGCAGCCCTGTCAGAAAACTGGAGGGCACAGACTCAAGGAGAGAGAGTGATGCAAGAGACAAGGTGTTGTAAGGGACAGCACCATCTGCTTTGTTGACAGTCACTTGTGCACAAAGGACAAGGCACTGATTAATTTGTCAAGGACTCGTCTGAAGGGCTGTGCAAAGAAGGCAGATAGGTGTATTCACAATACAAAAGGGGGGGGGGGGCAATGAGATGGTTGTCAAGGCAAGATAGGTGATCTGAGCTATTAAAAAGGGGATTCGGACATCCTGTTTGGAGAATGGGGCAAAGGTATTAACTGACACAGCTTTGCTGCAAGGCAGCAATGAAAGCTGTAAGCTGTTGCTGAGCAGCAGAACATAAGTATAGGTAGTTATTTATGGTGCACAATAAGATACGAAAAAGAAAGCGCAGGCTGGCTTCTAACTGTTGGGGTTTTCTGTTGTGGGGTTTTTTGGTTTGGTTTTTGTTTTGTTTTGTTGGGGTTTTTTTATTATGACACTTTTTTATTTTTAATTTTATTTCTTTCATTGAAACCTCTGGGGGAAAAGGGCTGTGGTCTCTAAGAGGATGGAATAACACTTGTGGTATTATTCTTTTCATTGCCAATATACAGTGTTTAGAATGGGAGTGCATTCCTCCATCCTTCTTTGCCCCCATATAGAAGCTTCTCTAGAAGACTCAAATATGACATGCCAGATGAGACTTATTTCTGTAATAGACCCTTGAGTGACTGCCAGGGAGATGCAATGGAGGGCTAAGACATAACAATGGTGAATGAAAGAGTCTTAGCAGCTGCAGTCTGCTCTGGGGTTTTTCCTCATGCTCTGTGTTCTCCTAAAGCCATGCTGTGAAATGTAGGCAAGTCATGTAATTAAGTGAATGAAACCAGTCTAGAGGCATTTTGGGACGGTAAGCTTGGCTGAAAGACAAAGACAGAAGCATTTCTCTCAAAGGAAAGCTGCTGAAACAGACAGTGACGTATTTGCAGAAAAGGAGAATCATCTTCTGACAACTGGTGCTAGTACTTCAGATAAGAAGTATGACTAGACATAGATGGGAAAGATTCAAAAATTTAGGGAGGCTTTTTGGAAGGAAGAGAGTTTAAAGCAGATTATTAATGATCTCATTACTCTTACAAATGATCTAGAAACCACCTCTAAAAGACACCTGAGAGATAATGACTGGTGTTACTGCTATTGGGCAATTCCAAGTTGCCCATTTATGGTGTTAGTCATCTACGGATCAACAAAACACAACAGGTGAATATCCCTGACTCACAACAGCTCAGTTCTAGGCAGCTGAGGTCTCACTGCTGGTGGACAAGCTTACGGCAAGGGTCTGTTACAGAAGTAAGTTTCATCTGGCATGTCATATTTGAGTCTTCTAGAGAAGCTTCTATATGGGGGCAAAGAAGGATGGAGGAATGCACTCCCATTCGAAACATACTCATATTGACAATGAAAAGAGTAATAACACAAGTGTTGTTCCATCCTCTTAGAGACAGGCATGTGAAAAGGAGTGTTAAAAATGTATGTATAACTCCGTTTTTAAGAACTCTGAGTGTACACAGCTGTAAAGAGAGGATGCTTTGAACTGACGTGAGACTTTCTTGGGTCTGACCCAGTTAAATAGTAGTAAGTGTGAGGAAGATGAGGACAGAAAAAGTATTTGAGAATTTGCTGCTCTGGAATACTCACATGTTTATCACCAGTCTAAGCTGGCAGAGTGGATACTGAGAGGAGTCATTAATCACAGAACAGGCCTAAATTAAAGGAAACTTGTAGTATTGCTGCTAAGCATAAGGGCAGTGGATGTTTAATGAAATGGAGAATTCCATTCTGAAATTTTTGCAAGCAACCCAATAGAGCAATATGGTCTGCTCTTCCACGGGTAGGCAAATGGGAGCTGTGGCACAGATCCCTTTCACTTCCTTACAAAATCTTTACTAATCTCTTGGTTACAATACAAGTTTGTCTCGGTTGTAAATTCCCACACAGACTTCTTCTGAAATACTACCCAGCAGCAGGACTGATTGAATCTGTGCAGGCAGACCTCTGCCAAAGTATAAGTGCAGGACTGGGGACTTATGTTAATCAGAAGTCTGTTCCTAAGTCTGCACAAACCATGTGAAGACTCCCAGCGATTTTAGTGGCTTTGGATCAGGCCTTCATTTCTGCTAGTCATCTAACCCAGATCGATTCCTAGCTGCCCAGGTTGGTAGGTTGCAAGATGTTAGTGTCCACCTTCTCCAAAGCTATAGCTGGATGCGTATCACTTGGGAAAACATAATTTCATAATTACTGAGACTGCTGGTTATAAAAAGAAAAAAAAATTATAATAAGCTTTTTTCTGTGACTTTTCACTTTCACAGTATTTACAGCTCTGCAAAGCCGTTGTGAAAATTACTTTCTAGTGCCTTGTATATTCATTCCTTGCTTCCTCTGAACCACTGCAAGTAAGGGTACAAGGCAGAGTCTGGAAGACTTGGAGCCACCACTGGATCTGAAAGAAACTCGAAACAGTTTTCTTACTTCAAACCTTAACTGTGGCCTGGGTGCTCTGTGGACTGACCTCGTTGGCCTTGAGATCAGGTTTTGTCTGGTTAATCACTGCAGAAAATCCTTCTCTGTTACACAGTTTGTTTTATTCTGACTTACAGTTGCTGGTTTGTATTCACTTCCTCGCTCTTCTTAAGCATCAGAAAATAGCTTGAAGGAGATAATTCCATGACCATTACTTCTGAAAAGATATTTTTTTTCTCTCGCCTACTTCTCCATTCTCACCTTCCCCTCTACTGCTGACTCTAAAAGGTCTCTTCAGATTGTATAAGTACAAGATTGATTTCTTCAGCCCCTTTTCCCTCTTCATATTCCCCACAGATCATGCTTTTCCTTCCACTGTCCGTTTTCTCTTTACAAAAGAAAATGTATAAATATATATATATAAAAAGGCAGTGATAGAAAGAATAAAAGAAAAGTGGTAAAAAGCATCCTGTGGTTTCTGGAGGAGACAGAGGGACCCGTGTGCTGGGACAGCTACTTAAAAAGTACACTGGTCACCTGGGAAGCACAGTAGTGAGGAACAACAGGTACAGGTGTTTCTGTATTTGCTTAACTTCAGGCAGAGCCTGGATTTGAGTGGAAGAAAAAAGTTCTTGGGGAGACAAGGGTGAAAGAGTGCAAAAGCCATGCGAACAGAGAGATACACTGCTGCCCTGCCAGGATTTTGGCGGGCATCAGTGCTACCCAGGGCTCTCACCAGTTCTGTAAAATAGTACTGCTCATTTCCTCTTCCTCTTAAGAAGTACTGTTCTACTGTGTGCTTTACTGGACACTACATTACAGGGTCATAGAAAAGTGTCCTCTGTCCACATAGTGCTCTGATCATGCCCAGCAAGTGAAGCATGACATTAAGCTACAAAGCAGTAGGAAAAGTGATGTTACTGGTCAATATTTTAGAGGAATTTTAAAATAATCTGTGGAGAATAGATTTCATTCTAGGTTCATTCCTCTATCTGGGTTATCTGATTTTGTTGGGTTTTTTATGGGGATGAGGGTGTGCTTGGAGTTATGTTTGGTAGTTGTCTTTCTTAAGTTTTTCTTAGCTCTCTTTGTCATGCTTAGTGAAATTCTGACTGGTAAAATGCCCCATGACACAACCCAGACAATTTGCCCCATGTTTTGCATGCCATTAAGCCCTAAGTGACTTCTGCTGAGGCCTGTTCTCATTCATTGTGAGAGATAACAGATAAAGTAGAGAAAGCAGCTGATCCTCACTGAGGTGGGAGTGGAGCTGCTTCGTTGTCCAGAGGACTGGTAGGCATTGAGACAGTCTGTAGTGAAGTCATGCCTAGGAGGATGCAACAGGCAGTTGGGTATTGTCTCTCTGGAGCACTTTATTCACCTTCCTGGATAACGTATTCTTTGTTTTGGGAAATGACATTGGGTTGCATGCTCTGTACTCTTCAGACAAAGTGAGCTTGTCTGCTCCAGAAAAGCTTGGTGTGTTTACTGCATCCCACATAAATCATCTAGAAGTGCCATCTCAAACAATTACACCTTGGCAGTTTCTGTCGGCTCAAACAGGAAAGTAAGAGGGTAGGCTTTTGGAGCACACTTCCAAATACATTGGTATAACTCCACAGCTTCATTGGATTATCACTGCACTGCAAACAGTTGGTCAATGCAAGATTACAATCAGGGAGCGAGCACTGTGCGAATGGCACACCCGTGTGACCTGTACAATTTGCTGCTCAGTCTCTGATTTCGGAGCACAGGTGACACCCCTGCAGTCCAGGAGACACTAACCAGGCAGTACTGCTGGGAGCTTGCCAACAGGATGTGTTTTTCATTGAAAAAGGCTGACAGGAGCTGCCACAAGTTCTGTACTTGTGCCTAGATTTAATACACCAAGCTTTACACATCAGGGACAGAAGTTGGCACGGCTACAACAGCCAGTCCCTTGCTCTGAATAGACGGTACCTCTTACCTTAGACACACAGTAGGTGACAAGCAAGGCCATTTGTGGTTGCACTGTTATTCTCAGGTCCTGTGGAGCATATGGGCCAGCAGGGTCAGCAGTGACCCCATGGTGAGGAGAGCTGAAAGGTGAAGGAGGAGGCCTGGATCTGGGCAGTACTGCAAGGGCTTCCTCCTCCTTGTCACCTCCAAGTGAGTCTGATGGATTTAAACTTGCCTGGAGCAGCACGTGGTGTAACTTGACTTTTAGTGCTGGTATTAATGTCCAACTCTGTCCACATGGCAGGATCTCTATATGACAGGCATATGTACTTCTATGAAAATACTGCCTTATTTCTCTAACCCTTAGCTAAGTGGTCAAAAAGAAAGGCAAGAGAGGAACTGCTGTCACAAAGCTACCATTTACAAAGCATGCTGGAATTTGTATACAGTTCATAGCAACAGCTGATAACTTAAGATCATTGTTCAATTTAAATTGTCAGAGAATTTGGACAAAGTTTAATAACAGTCTGGCACCTACAGATAGGGATGGGCAAAGTGAATACAGGTTCTGATATTAAGTTAAAAAAACCAGTGTTTAGCTCAACTGAATGCTAGTGCCAAGTATTTTCCTGGCTACCACTTCATTAGAGCATTAAGGTTTTTAGGTATAGGGCAACAACTGTGTTGTCACAGAAGGGTACTCTGAATGCTGCTTTTGTGATAGCAAGGTAAGGTACATGGCAGAACATGGAGTAATACAACATTGCACTGCAACCTCATCAGAAACTCAAGCTGACAACAGCTGTTTTTGTAAGCTTAGAAGTGCACCCCAGCAAAAGAACTGCACATAAAAGAACAAGCAAATGATACCCAGAATGGATCATTGGGTATCCTTCCTCCCCTTAGGAACAACATCCTGAACAAGCAGAGTAACCCTGATCTTCAATCTGGTAGTGGCAAAGTAGGGCTACCAAATTAAAAGCATTTCAGATGCAGTGTGCATTTACTTTCAGCTGGGCTGAAACAACATGATGTTAGACAATTTAGAGCCTCTAAACCAGAAACTTAGGAGTTCCCTTGTCTAACTTGATGCTGCATGAAGCTCCCCAGATGGCTTTGGTTTAGAATCATGTTAGATCAGATCCAGTTTGCCACTGCACCTTCTCTGCAGCAACTCTATTAGCCTGGCTTATTGTTTCGGTAGCTGGAATTTTTGTGTTTTGAGTTGTTTTTTATTTTTAATTTTGGGAGTTTAGCAGCTTTGGGGGCTTATTTTATTTTGGGGTTGGGGGTGTTGTGTTGTGTGGGTGTCCTTCCCCACATTAGGTTATCTAACATCCTACGTTTTTATGTATCCAAATGTGTTTCAGTAAATACTCCTTCTGTGCTGGCAGCTTCAAGTAGCCTGCCTCTCTCACCCCTCAAAATAATAATTGAGTTTGAAAAGAAAGTTCATATTGTTTACTTTCATTTATAGCTAACCATTGCATCTACCCTGTGACCCAATAATATGTCTTCTGCTTACATCCAGGTTAGTGGCATCTCCTAGGTTGAATGCCTAGACTACCTCTAATGTGGTAACAAATTGGTGATTATCAAAGGAGTAATAGCACTTACTTAGACACCCACACACAGTGAATCTAGATTAAGATATATGAGAAAGAAAGTGAAGGTGAAAGAATGGTTGGTTTCTTAATCGGTGTGCTGTTAAACAACAAAATACAACTCATCTGTTGCTCATTACTGATACATAAATAAATGACATAACTGAATATCTATTATGATAAAGGTGATAAAATGGACACCTGGAAAAAACTAATGTTGCAGCCTATCACCTTCTATATTAATCCAAGAAGAGAATGAGTGAAGTGTGTGTTTCTCTTACTGCTTATAGGAGGGATAAAAAGTTGCCTTTTGTTTCTGATGTTTCTCCCTTTTGAAGACTTCTGTCTGCACTGAATGTTATACTGTCCAACTGTAAAATGGCTCTGGTGATACTTAACTCCTGTACCACACCAGCTCAAACGCACCAGGCTATAGCATAGTTTGGGATTTCTTTTCTCAGTTTTTTCCATACAAATGAAGAATAATGCTGCCTTTTTAGTTCTATATTCTTTGTTTTTCCTTGAGATTGTCTTAAATTGAAGTTCATATTTAAGAAGTGATTCTTCTCAAAGATCTCTAAGTTCATCTCTTATAATGACCATTCAAAAGCAGTGATTTTGTTACTTTTGATTCTATTCCATGTCTTATAATTTTTAAACTTTATTCTTGGAGTTAAGAAATCATCTGCGGATCTCTGTCCTTATAAAAATGCGTATTTTTAATCTCATACAGAACATCTGAAGAACATAACTGCAGTGTATGTAGATGCTAGGAAAACAAAAATAAATTCGCAAAATAAACCTTGTGGTCTGCTGGTTGATGTGGGGATAAGGAAAAAATATCATTTGTGTTCTTTGAATGATGAGGTTAAGAATGAGTTTTAGGGCTTGCTTTGGACTTAGTTTTGGAGGCATTCCCTTTGCTTCTGACTTGGCACAGAACAGTACTAATTCTTCTGGGTTTGCAGGATGGGGTGAGGTACGGGTGGTGGTTTGGTGTTATTTGTGTAATTTGTTGGTTTTGGTTGGTTGGTTTGGTTTGGTTTGGGTTTTTTCCTTGTCTAAAAGAGCAAAATGAGGCACTTCTATTTACTTATGATCTCCAAAACTAAGATACATAATTTAGTGTTCTTGGTGGGTTGCATAAAAGACCCATATATGAACCAATAAGGAAATGCTCCCAGATTGATTAGGCACTTGATAAGGCTCAGGCAGATGAGAACTGGCCTAAATCCATTTTTTAAGTTAGGTACAGGTCTGAGTTGTGCTTCATCTCTCCCTGACTTGCTGCCTGCAGCTGCAGTCCATTGAAGCTGTTGTCTAGGATACAGGCAGACTTAGTCTATTCAACTGATGTTTTAAATGCAGAAAGGAAGGATGGCCTTGAGGCTAAAGCATGACTGTCATGAAGACCTCCTGTGTGGCATTTAATGAGTCACATACTGTTACCAGAGCTGCTCTTATCTCTCAGGCAGGAAGGTGCATATAGTTAGGAGGCACCTTGAAAATGCAGGTGAGAAAGAAACATACTGATGCCTGTGTACTGCAACTACAACCTTCTTTGTGTTGTGTACCAGTGTCACAGAACTGAGTGGCGATAAAAACTTCCAATTAACTTGCTTACTTCACCGAAGTTTAAAACTTGCTCTTCCAGTTTCCCTTCCTGCCATACTGGCTAGTCCTAGAGACCACAAAAGCTACAGACAGGTTTGTGGCTGTCCATCATGAAAGGATGAGAATTAGAAAATCCCTGTGATCCTATATGCTGTGTCATCATTGAGCAGCATTCCCTGGCAGCAATGACACAGCCATCATGCTAGAAATAGGAAGACCCAGGATTTTCTGCTCATGGGCTTCTTGAGTGTCCCTGCTAGGTGATTACAGTGAGGAAGCAGGAGCCTACCATTTCCTGATTGCTTCTTCCAAGGAGCATCACAGAGGTTCTGCTAAGACAGCTTCCATCAGGAGACCCTTCACCTATGAAAATGAAATCTCCTGTATCACAGAACCTCATAAAATTACCTAAAAGGTGCTACTGCAGGTGATTGATTTCCTGTGACTGCAGAAATGGAGACAAGAGAGATTTCCCAAAAGTTTGCATGTTCAGGCTAGATACATAGGGGCTAATGCAAGTCAGCCTCTCCCTCCCTTTGATGCAGTCATTTTCTATGCAGTCATATTCAGAACAAAGGAATTAGCCAGTGTCTCTGGAAAGCAGTGCTCTGCTTCTCAAGAATGGCCATACAGGAAGGATCTGGTAAGACTTTCTCTCTGAGCTACAGGGCTTTAATCAACATCTTGCACAGGGGAAACTGCAGGAAACCTCTGTATTATTTTGCTCCGTTGCTGTAAAGAGTAGAATAAGCAACAAATCCCCAATAATCACAGCTCATAAATTCTTCATCATGTGAATGGCCCTTAGGTAGATATATCCACCCAGGGAGGTATGTGACAGCTTCTAGGCATAAACTGCTGCCCTCTATGCAGCCTACAAATTGCTGTGTACACTAGCTAATACTTTGCTGATGGGCTGGGCTGGTTGACAGGAAAGAGCTCTTGACTGAAAACAGGCCATTTTTCTCCTTCAAAGTTGATCTATTTTCTCATCACCATGTTTCGTAGTAATTCAGCGATACACAGTTTGCCACGCCAACATCATTTTCCCTAGCTGTTTAATAACCATGCTCTGAACCAGAGCTGCAGAGTATCTCATTATTCTGCTCCAAATGTATGAGAGGAGGGGTAGATGTGAAGAAAAACATCTGCTCCTGAGCATGTCATAAGTAAGGTTATACTGCCAACTGCAGTCAGTATTCCTGCAGCAGCTGTAGGCAAGGAATGAAATGAGAGGAAAGAGAAA
This sequence comes from Neopsephotus bourkii, assembly GCF_033783945.1. NCBI lineage: Eukaryota > Metazoa > Chordata > Aves > Psittaciformes > Psittacidae > Neopsephotus > Neopsephotus bourkii. Next base: position 10,479,136 of record NW_026902109.1, on the reverse strand, counting down.
TCAAGATGGGAAAACATTACTGACTTTTTCTGCAGCAGTGAATTTAACCTGACTTTAATATCATTTCAATTTAAAATATTCAGGAGCTGCTGCTTGCAAATCCATTTGCAGAGCTGGAAGAAAGCTCCTATCTTATCTTTAGAGTGTGCGCAAAAATGGAAAGAGTTAATGCTGGATAAGTCTCTGCTGATGTTCCTCTGTGCCTCAGAAAGGAGACTTCTTGACTCACACATGAAGGAAGCCAAACCATTTTGAAATGTTATGAAAGCAGCATCTGAGGCAAACTTCAGTGTTGTGCTGAGGCCAAAATGTCCCTTCAGAGTGGCGTAGGTAACTAAGGCTTAGAGAAGAAAACTGCACAAAAAGACATCTTGCAAAGACATGTGAGCTCTGGATCAGCTTTCTCTACAAAATCTGGAGAGTTTGGGTTTTCTTCTTCACTTTGCTGTTGGCTCTGTCACTGTCTGATCACCCACGTCCAGGCATGAAGAAGTAGCAGGTCTGAGAGGCTTTGGGCTAAGGCTGACGGGACAGCACTGCCACTGGCTGGCACTGCTGACATGACACTGGCAGAGACCAACAAATCCTGAGGCAGAGATAATCAATAGCTGAAATGCTTTTGCTTTTTTGGTCACTTGTTTCTCATTTGATTTTTTTTCAGGGGCACAGGTCTGGCCTTAGCCTGCCTGCTATGACAACCAAGAGAAGTGCTTGGGTATGACACCAGGTCTTTCCAGCTTCTCTACATACAGCATGTTTAATTTAAAATAAATTTCTAATGAGAATATTTGACATCATAGTTTTCAATTGGCAGAGCATTACCCACCACATGCTGTGTCTTTCTGTCTCGAACCTAGTACCACAGGAGGCCCTGAAAATGACTTTCTTGTAATGGGACTGCCTTCTCTTCACTAAGTTTACATTGATTTCTCTATCATTTTCAACACTGACTTAGAGGACATTTCACTCCTGCCACTCCAGCATTTACTGAAACAGTAAGCCAGTATGCTTGTGGTACTACAACAGCTATTTCAGCATGGCTAGACTTAGTTGAAAAAAAGTATTTCCAATGTGTTCAAGGATGAATTTTTCTTTCAGCTGTCACTTTAAAAGCACAAAAGAATATAATGAATATAAAAAAAGGAAAACTAGGAAAAATGTAGGCCCTCTCCAGAAGGAAATGAGAGACCTGGTTACCCAGGGTGTGGAAAAGGCTGAGGTACCCAATGACCTTTTTACATTAGTCTTCACTGGCAAAAGCTCCAGCCGCACTGCTCAAGCTTCAGAAGGCAAACAAAGGGACTGGGAGAATGAAGAACTTACTGCTGTAGGAGAAGATCAAGTGCAAGGTCCTGCACCTGGGTTGAGGCAGTCCTAAGCACAAATACAGGGTAGGCAGAGACTGGGTTGGGAGCAGCCCTGAGGAGAAGGGGATGTCAGTTAATGAGAAGCTGAACATGAGCCAGCAGTGTGCACTCACAGCCCAGAAAGCCAACCATTTCCTGGGCTGCATCAAAAAGAGCGTGACCAGCAGGTCGAAGGAGGTGATCTTGCCCCACTACTGTGCTCTGCTCTGCCCCACCTGGAGTACTGCATTCAGTTCTGGGGCCTCTCTGCATTATGTTTGGGGGTTCTTTTACACCAACAAATAGAGCCAGGATGAGGGTGTGCAGAAGAGAAGCTAAGGGGTGTTTTAACCAGGAAATGACTACAAACATATGTAACTTCTGGAACTAGTTGTGAGAGAAGGAACACCCTGCATTTTGGGATCACTGGTTCAGCCTCTGCCAAGAGTAGCAGTTAACCTGGGTGAGCTCCTTAGTTTTTGCTTATTTCTGTGCATCTCACTGGGAGGAAGGAAGAGGTTTTTCAAAGGTACCTTTTGCCTCTCTCCTGGAGGCAGACCGTTGGGAGCCCAAGGATCTGGCTAGGGCTGGCCACCACTTTCACTGCTAAGCTAGCATGTGAATAGGATACATTTCTCCTACGACAAAGCCTGTTATCTGAGTTCTTTAGCAGCTGGTTTTCCTTAGTTCATTTACTTACTTTTTTTAACAGCAATAAAATGAGTTACTTCCTGTTGCTAAAGCAGGAAGATGGCTATGTAGTTACTTAGTATAGGTGAGTGATTCAGGAGTTAAGGGTGCTGTTGGTAAAATGATATTCAGCAGGTCCAGAACATTAGGTGCTTTCATAACACCTGATAGAGTATTTAAGATGGCAAGCCTTGCTCAGATGAGATAAGCCTTCTTCAAAAGGCCTCTTTTTGATTTAGGATTTTTAGAGCTTTTAGAAGTCTCTTGAGACACCAGCCCAGAAGTCTGCCCCTTTAATAAATGAAAGACCAAATTTTGTTTAATATTGTCTGTTTCAGAGAAGATGCTCCTGGCAGATGCTGTTTACTGAAACAAAAGCTTGATGGGTTTTGCTAATGATGGTGTCTTCTAGAAAATATTTATGCTCTGGGAATACTCTGAGTTGTGATCTTTTGGGTACGAGTTTTTATTGATGGATTCTAGCACTCTATTCTAGTAAATTTATTCTTTCTTTTGAGTTATATACATTAAACCTTTTCTCTGTCATTAGTTTTCCTGTCTTCAAAATACGAATTAGCATTGCCGAACATTATGGTATGGGCAAAAAAAGATGAATCATTACTCTTTAGAAAAATAATTAACCTCCAAAAGCAGCTGCCAGAGAGCTGCCATTATAACATCAGTTGTACTCGGTTTCAGTTTCAGTCTTTTGCTGTCCTCCTCCAGCTCTGAGGTGTGTTATCAGCTTAGTTCAGTGAAAGCAGGAAGATAGATACCTTCAGCACAACACCTGCAATAAGCATTCAGCAGAGTAACAACACCCTGTGCTTTTCTCTCTTCCCCTTAGACAGATGAGACACACTGGTCTGTATCAGGGAAACACAGCTTTACAAGAAAGCCCACTGAGTTTCTGGGAGACAGGAGAGAGAAGGGAGAAGGAGCATCTCTCTTGCTGGCAGTTCAGATTTGAGTCCTGATATGTGTGTACTATATCATTGATAGAGAAATATTTTGCCTGTCTACAGGCAGTTGTTTGCTAGTAAACACAAAACATTGCTCCAAACAGAGATGATTAACAGTGACGGAAAAATTTAGGAACTGGATAGAAAGCTTTATTCTGCCTTGATCACAACTACCCATTATGTCAGTAGGTTCCAATTTTTCAGACTAATAGTAGGTGTACACTCATACAGGCATGCAACTGTGCACTGATCTTGCCCTCAAGGGACTGTGGATTTATCTCTAATGCTGTCGGATTTATTTACAAAAGATAGAGTACATTTACAAATACTCCACTGTGCTCTAGTGTTTGGAACAGAGTGAAACCTGGTTCCAGTGGATATGGTAAAATGGAAGAAGGTTTATAAGGCTTTGCCCTCCCGAATGAAGTGGCTGTTAATTGAAACCATCTGTGAGTTTCTATCAGCATACATGGAATAGGAAAACAGTGAGGATTTCATACAGAGTGCCCTGTAAAGAATATATGTTTTGTTGTAACGCTGGCAGAGTGTTCAACTTTGTGTGATAATGATAGCAATAACAATTGCAGTGGTCTTTTGCTACTGTTGTTGTAACGCATGTTTGCCTATTATGACAGTTTGGGTCTTTGTCATCCTTCAATGTCCAAACTGTGGTTTAGCTAGTTTAGCTTTTCCACCAAAAAAGCTAAAAACATGGTGGAGATGACTGAGAGACATCTCAAGTACGAAAGACACTTCCATGCCTCCTGGATGTCTAACTTGCAATTAATAAATGCTTCTGATTTTTGCCTACATACTTCTTTGTGTCTTGCCTGTACAATTTCTAACTCTGGAGGGAATGTTCTTGTTAATTCAGGGCAGATTTCTAGAAAGTTTGAGGGCTTCCCTGCCTTCTTTTATGTGTCTGTTGCAGCACATGTATCCAGATGTGGTGCCACAGCTGCACATCCCTTTGTTTTGCCATTCATAATGTGGCTGGATCTCTGTGCGCATGGGCAATATGAATCTCTGTTAGCAGAAAAGACGAGAATTTTTACAAAAACTTCTGCTGACATGAGACATGCATTGTCCTCAACAGATGGTGAGCTCTCTTTAAAACTGGGCACTTCAGTAAGACATCCAAATGCCACACTGAATTGGCATCAAATCAATATTGCATACAGACACTGAGAATGCACATAAACAGCACTTCAAGCTTTCAGGTATGGGCAATTGCCATTTCACGTAAGTAACTGCTTCTAAAAATAAAATTAACTTACTCTTAGTGTTTTTTATTTTACTGTTTATATTACATTAAAAGATTCAATGATGTATCTTGAAGTGCATCATTTGGATCCATGGGTTACAGCTTCTCACAGTCAATGGGAATCTCTGCACTGATTTTGGCAGGCTCTGGACAGGTGTAAGCAGAGAAGACTGGCTTTGTCTCCAGAACACTGAGCAAGCTGCACCTCCCTTCTGTTACAGGGAGCTAAACTGATGCAGTCATTCTCCTCGGGTTCTTGTTCCACTCCAGGCAGGAAAGTTTCCATATATCCTTACATCCCCATGCAATCCTTGCCTGGCAGTAATGCTTTATAAGAACCTTCTGTTGCCTGAACAGTGGTTTCCTGGAGCTTTGAATGTGAGAGTTTTTGAAGGGGAAGCATTTCCTTCCAACAAAACACTATATCCTGACAAATTACTCCACCAAATGAATCATGAATTTGTGTGGGTTTGTTTCTTTTTTGCTACCTCTGCTGCTTTTGAAGTATTCTCAGGAAGGTCAACTGACCTTTATTGAGCTGTGGCCATTGGCAAGATGATATCCATAATGAATGTACTTCAAGCAGCCAGTGGTCCAGCATGAATGTTTTAACATCTGACCCCACCAGTACAAATAGTGTGAAAGAAAGAAGATAGTTGACTTCTTTTCCTAGAGGAGAGCAGCTTCCAACTGGTGTACCAGGTAACGTCTAAAATACCATGTACATGCAATATAGCTAGGTAAGGGCTAGAAAAATAATGGATCCAATCCTTTGTTTAGTTGAACACAACAGGTCTCCTGCTTGTTTTGTTGTATTTTTTTGTCACTGTAAGTACTACCTGTACTGCTGTCTGGGCAGATGCAAAGATTGCTCATCTCCTGCTATTGTCTGGGTTTATTACTGTTTCACTTGCCCTAGCCTCTAAAGGAGAAGTACTTCAATTAGACCATAAATGTATGGAATAGTAAAATGAAGGCAAATATCAGAATTCAGGCATGTAAAACATACTTTTCACCTACTGTGATAATGGACATACTATCACGTGCTCCAAGCTGATCACAGTTTTTAATAGCGCTCCCCTTGTGGTTCCTCCACACCATGATGGAAGTGTTTTCCCAGTTAGGTACTGATGCAATATCTAAGGCACAGTATAATTAATACACTCTGTGATGAGAACTGACTGAAAGATGGCAACATACTAGTCTGGGCCTTGAGTGAATATGGTGAGGCTTAGGGTAAATGAAGTACTTCATCACTGCACTTGCATTTTTCAAACTGTTACTGTTTTTTCTCAAGCTGAAGAAACTTGGCCCATACTAAGCCAAGTATAATATGAGCATGTCTGTTCCTGAAGTAACCCTTTCTCCACCTTAGGGCTTTTGCCACGAGCTGTCAGGCCATCCAAGCACACAGTGTGCCATAGGCAAGCATTGGTGGGAAATCCCAGTAATTAATTATGCTTGAGAGAACAAAAACAGGGAGATCCCCCTCAGGAGAGGAAGGGCTTACACATAAGCATAGTGCCTTATAATTTTCAAGTTTGCACAATATATCAAGTATGGCATTTCTCTCCTAGTAATATTGTGGCTTTCTGCTCACTATGAGGGGTGTCTATTGCACTCTCCTTGAGGTTTTTATGTTTGTCTCATTGGGGAGAAACACTTGAAGTTTGAGATGGACTAGGTTTCTGGTTTAGTGTCGTCTAACATCTTTGAAAATCACCTCTTTCTCTTTGAACATTGAAATTCAGATCCTATGATGTATCATTTATATAGGCAGAGACCAGCCATACCCACTTAAGTATCTCTATTTTCCCATTTGTATAGTACATCCAAATGTACTTCTGCTTCATGCTATATTAATAACTGACCTAAAATGAACTTGAGCTTTTGCTGTTGCACATTGTTACTGAGTTTAACAGCAGAAAGAGTCATCTGAACTGATTGTTTGGAGTTAAAGCACTCTGAGTCCCTTTCCCTGCTCCCTGGTTCAGTCAGAGCTTTGCAGCAATCCTGCAACACTGGGTTGCTCTCAGAGATCTTGAGGGGGAAATGTGAGGTTTTAATTTTCTTTGAAACTAAATTTGAAAGCTAAAACAGTATTGCCTCCAGCAGGTGCTAAGTAATACAATTTTTTCATAAGAAGATTAGGTCTACAACTAGAGTTTTAAGTTTTGCTCATACCCTGTTGTTATGTAGGTGTAAGACTGCTAAGTGCTCCTCTCAGTTCAAGTTAGCCCATAAGAAGATGTGCTCCCTGGGAAATGGGAAGCAGCAGTGCACCCAAACTGGAGACTCTGAAGAAGTGAGTTTCTTCTCACTTCCTCACCCAGAGTACTCAGAGTTTACCATAAGCCTGTGTCCTGCAAATAAACCAAGGCTAAATGCTATAAACAAGAGATGGAAATAGATAACTGAATTTAAAACTTACTAGAAGACCATTACTTCTTTGGCTAGAGCTTAGCAGCACAAATATGTGACCTTCATACGCTTTTTTCCAGGGAGCCTTTTTGTCAAAACAGGAGGGAGGGGAGGATAAAGCCAGACAAATTGTGCAGTAACAGCTGTAACTAGACAAAAATATAGGGAATGTGGAATTCAACTAGGAAGAAGTCACAGTAAACATGTCAGGGAAGGACCTACAGTAGTCACCTGATGGTGTTCTTGCCCTTAAGTACGTACATAACATATGTATGTTATCTAGCTTACCCAGTTGTGAAAGGAGACTTTCATCTCAAAAGTCTGCTCAAAATTTGTGTACTTTAGGATGGTTTGGATCCAAACCAAAGGTGTCAAGTGTTATTTATGTTTTGATGGGCCAAGTTAAGGTCTAAAACTCAAACACTGCAGATTTCAAAAGCATTTTTGTATCTGGACTATTTGTTTCTTGTCTGCTTCAAGCCATTTGATTTGTTTGATGTGAGCAGGCTTGACCTATGCTCTCAGCTAGTTGACAGCCATGCTGTTGCATTAGCAGAACACCAAATTTAAAACGATACATCCAGCTGAATCTCCACACAGCTTCTAGAAGGCTGGAAGAGCTTGCATGTGTTGACATGAAAAGGTCTAGCTGAACATACTCTGATATCGTTTTGAATGACAGCCATCTGTGCAGTATCAGAGAGATCTCCACCTCTGTTGAAGCACAAGCTAATGCCTGTCCTGCTGTGCAGCATCCTGGGGGCAGGGTTTTCAGGTCTAGGGAACTTAATCCTCTACCAGATATTCTTCCCCCTTTCAACAGCATTGCTGGGATTTTGGTGTGTTGCAGCGTGGGGGTGAATTTGTTCTGGGAGACCTGTTAGCTTTTCTTTTTGTATAGCATTCAGATGGCTCCTTGTGCGAGAGCACAATAACCCTTCTGATATTGATCTTACACTGACATTTGATCATTATGTGCAGGTGGACTTATTGTTCTGTATAATTTTAAGGACAGCTAGGCTTCCAGATATTCCCTTCAGTGAACAGAGGATGCACAAGACAAGTAACAGTGATATAATCATTTTAAGTACTTTCTTACACTCTGAAAATTGAGTGTTTATTCCTTCTTTCCTAATTCAGGGCTCATTTTGACTTAAAGATTTGGACTCTACTTGTAAAGTTATTACCGATGCCTAAATTATGGAACCCTACTTTCTGTACCTCAGATCTAGATAAACACAAAATCAGAAGTTACTTGAACTTGAGATTAAATAAGGGAAAGATGAGAGAAAAACTTGAGGGGATGGAAGTATTTCAGGGAGTTATCACGTATTGCCAAGCACTTAAATTCCAAGGTGATACACACCTAAAAATGCCATAGACAGATGTACCTGACAGTATCTTGCCCTCTAAGTGCTTGGTAAAATTACAAGAAAACCAAAACAATAGATAAAAGGGATTTTTCTTCTTTTTATACCTCCACCTGTGACAGTTACCCTTACGATAGCCTGTCACATCTTTTGATAAAAGGTCCATCTTCAGTTTTAAATGGGAGCTATCTATGCTGAAGCATGCATTCGAAAGCACTTTCTATAAGCAGTCTCTCAGGAGCCTTTAGCTCCCCACTAATATAATAACAACAGCAAAAAAACCAAAATCAGCTCCTGGGTCAAGCTGCCCTTGTAGAAGGAGGCAGGTAGGAAGCTTGGCAGAGGCTGCATTTCAGCTTGTGTGGCTCAGAGCCAGCTCCACACTGCTTTGGCCCCTAGCAAGTCACTTCTATTTATCCCATGTGGGAGCAAAGGTAGATTGTTTCATTTACATACATGGGGGAGTTCATAGCCATTCTGCACAGGCAAAAATGATTCAAGCCACTGAGGAGCTGGGCACTGATTCCTCTCCTCTCCTTGAAAATCAGGGGAAACTCTGTGGAAGCAAATGAAACTCTCACAAGCAATTTTAGGGATATATCAAGTTTATGTGGCTTAGAAGAAAAAGCAGCAACAACTTAGGCCAGCTCCTTACCAAGTGTAGCATGGTGCAATGCCTTGCCCTCACAGGGAGCTGTGTCTATTTACTCTGTGTGAGGATCTATCTCAAAATCTGATGGGAGCAAACAGGCATCTGTTCCTTGACCTTCTGCAGCAGTGGCTACAGCACTTTGGATGAGAGAGAAACATTTAATGAGACTGTCTCCCCCGTCCCCAGCCCCTCCTTTTAGCATGAATGTTGTCAGTAATACTTGCTTGCAGCAAATGCATTTTGTTCCATGATGAAAAGCCCTGAATTCAGCTGAAGGCCAGTTTTTCTCTATCACACGTGTACTGGGTCCAGCAGAGATCGAGTAAAAAAAAAAAAAAAAAAAAAATAAATGAAATTAAGTGCCATCCAGGGTGAATTTATTAAATCATTCAACCAGAATGGAATGAAAAAGTCTGCATCATGCTGGTTGTTCTTCTGCACCGAAGGATCTCACTGTGTCTGCAACACAGCAGAAAGGCAGTGATGCACACAGGCGTGTATGTGAGCATGGGGAATGAGGATCTCTATGTGGGGGTTCAGGATGCACAGTATGAGAAGAAACAGTGAGTAGCAAGAACCTCTCCTTTGAGCTAGAAAGACTGAAACATTTTTCAGAAAGAGAATGTCTGATATAGATTTGGGGGGAAAACTGCAAAAAAACCCCAAAACACAACAATAAAGACTGATGTAATGGTGAACTCAATACTGCCACCCAGAGTACCTTTTTGCATAATATATGATCCTCTCTGTGGATATGGAGACTAGGAAGATTAAAGCAGATGATCTTTCTGCATGTAAAGCAGCCAGAGACAGCATGATGGATCATTACTGAATACATTTCTGGCCATGCATAATTGTGTTCTGATCTTCCTTGCTGAAGTACTATCACTACCTCTTTGCCAGACTACATTACTTAACTCGCAAGAGCCAAAAACATTCTTTGTTTCTCTGTATTTTGTCCACAGCTATCTCTGGAGTTACTTGCATTAGAAGCATGCTACTGCCAGCTATTATAAAATGTTAAAATGGCATCAAAACACCCTACAGCAGACCAACAAGGTGAATCAGATAATTGGCTGCATGTAGGGTCTGGAAAATAAGTGTCTGTTCAGATGTATGAGAAGCATGTGGCTTGTTTCTCTCTAATCCTTTGTGGTTATTTCTGCGTCGTCTGATGCAATGGTGAATGCTAGTAGCAAAACAACAGAGGGGGGGATTCTTGTGTCGTGTAGTTTTCCATCATTTCTATTTGACATTTAATCAGACAAATATCAAAAAGGTATATTGTGCAGTGATTCACTGAACAAGGGTTGAATAATCCTTAACACACAGTGTATGAGCTATGTAATGCAAAGATTTTGTGAACAATACAGATGAAAGAAAAAAATAATCTCTCTTGCTTACAAAAAGCAAAAGCAAAGGGGCTGTGTGTGAGCTGGTGCAATGACAACAGCGCTGGGAGTTTCAGCAGCCCTAAGATACAACTGCTGAGGCACAGGCAGGTGGTCTTGGTCTGTACAGCTGAGCTGAAAATTTCCTGTGGATAAGGCGACACAGTTTGTATTGATACCCCCCGCACTGGTTAGAAGAGACTTGGTGCGGGCTTGTCATTGTGGATCATTACCTGTCTTTACATCTGTGGGCTCTCAGTTACATCATATAGTCCATAATTTAATTTAATCCCTGCATTAAACAACCCTTTATTGCAAGTGGTACCTATGAACATGGAGGTGGCGTTCACTTCTTAATAAATAAAAGTGAGAAATACAGGAACTGCCAGAAAGTGTCCCTTCTTCCTTCTCTTCCCTTCCTCAGATCTGTAAAGTAAAACTAGAAATCTGAGGAAAGATTTAAATTAAAATTTTATGTTTAGTTTTGTGGTTTTTTTTCTTGGAAATAAATAGTGAAAGAGATTTTGAAGCAAGGTTTAAAATGGTGATATTACTGCTTCTTTTAAATGACAAGTATTTCAGCAGTCTTTCAACACTCATCACAGTGGCAATTGCTCTTTATATACATATATATACACACTTTTTACATATATATGTATATATGTAAAATACAGATATACCTGCAAACAGCCTTCAATTTATATTCAGCATTACTGTTGGTCCTTAATATTGTGCTGTGCTAATTGAGTTGTAATGAACAAATATACAAACACCGTATTTCTTTCCAAGCTTTTTCCTCTAGAAATTTAAGGGGGGTTATCTGCATTATGGCATTAATTCTCTATTAACATACCATTATGGAGTCCTTTGGATATAACCTTCAAGTATATTGATGATTTTGATTTTCAACATTTTAATTTCTACTCTTAAAAAGATATGTCAACAGGCAAAAAGTACGCTTTAATGCTTTATTATGCAGCTCAGCTCCATCCCAAATGCTATTTGTCATTTTATTCAAAACTACAGAATTCATGCCATAAACATACATCACGGTATTTTTTATGTGATAAATTATACAAATGATACATTTTTCACTCTTGAAGATGTAAATAAGGTTTAGTCTGGATCAGCATAAAGCTAGCATAGGTATATAATTCTTTTTCAATGCTTCTTTTCTTTTTTTATCTTCAAGATGACTGGAATTGTCTCATTCGAATTTCCACAGGACTCAATACAAAATGACATGTTAATAGAAAGCAACTGGTTCCCTCTAGGCAGCAAGACATCAGCTTTTCCTGACCTCAAAATGTTCGCTTGTCATATAAGTCACAGAAAAGGGAGCCATTTGGCTTGCCTCGTTTAGGTTCCCATTTCAGAGTTTCTGTCCCTTAGTGCAATACGTCCAGAACTGCTAGAAATGTCATAGCATATATCGCAGCCATGCTGAGCAGTGGCCTGGCTGTGTGACTGGCTTTGCTCGTCTTGAAAGCAACACCCTGAAGAATAACTGTACCCAGTTTTCACAAGACAGGTTTTCCACAGTTGCTTTTCAGATTTTACCTATGCCAGTGGCAGACCTTTGTGTGTCAGGAGAGGCCAACCTCAGGTCCTGCACTGCAGCATGTATTAATGAACAGTAAGTTAGTACCTCCTTGTTAAGGAAAGGTGGCCAAGTAAGCCCAGCTAGTAAAAAAGAAATCTGCCAACACAACAGCACTAGTTCCATCTTCAAAATCAAGAACATGTGATGGCTGCTGCTTTTGAACCTAATTCTAATCCTTAAAAGGATGACTCAGTCTGAATTCAGAGGTTTGATCTCAGAGCATTCTCTGTACTAGCATGTGTTCTCTGAAGTTTTCCTTTAGCGACATCTGTAGCTAAACTGAGATTTCTGTCTGTGTTTTGCACTGAAGGGTTTCCTAGGAAAATTACTGGTTTAATACGGAGAATGACAATAGAGCTACATTAGAGTTTTTAACTAAGGGTTAAGAATTGACTAAATTGCTATTTCGCACAGAAATTATGGTGTCTATAAGAGACAGCACTCTGCCACAACTTCTAGATGACTGACTTCCATTAAACATGGAAACTTCCATAGACTCCTCTTATTGCTGAAATGTTCACTTATAATTATTATAGATAAGTCGTAAGAAGGTATTTCTGGCAGCATATAAATCTCAGTCAGATGGGAATAATCTGTAGTTACCTGAGAGCCAGATTTGATTTCTAGTTTCAGCGAAACTAGAAAATTTTCAACTAAACTCAGCTAAGAGATCTTCATGCCCCTAAAATTTTTCCCTTTAGGGGCTGTGGGGTTTCCGTCGTTTTTCCTCTTTTCTGTCAGCCACCTTTTACACATAGTCCATTTTTCCTCTAGAAAATATATGCTTTTTTCTTTTTTTCCTTTTTTTAAGAGAATGCACTGAAGAATTAGTTCATGCAAGTCATCCCTGAGCATAACAAAAAAGCCTTGAAAGTGATGAAATGGGTTTGTGTCATCTGTGAATGCAATGATACTTATCCCTGTTATCCTTCACATTTTCAATTCAAGCAGCACATAATTTATCATCTCTGTTGTCAAATGCTGCATGTAATTGTTTTGAGTAGAAAGCTTGGTGGCAGGGAGAGGAGAAGAATGGAAGGACAGATAACCTTTCACTTCTTCCCACGAGAAGTGCAGAGCAGCACCTGCTTTGAATTTGGTGTCTGTCTACTCTTCAAGCACACCCACAGTACCATGTTTTAAAGTGGAGCAGCATGTCAAATGTAAGAATGTAGTTCAGCAGGGGCAACATGGGTAAACATCTTACTGGAACAATGAAGAGCATGAGGCTGGAAATATTTCGAGGGTTTACCAAACTGAACAGTTGCATGGCAACCCCACTGCTCATCACTCTGAAAGCGAAGTGACTTGGATATAGGATATCAGTGCACTGCAGTAGTCTCCTTCCTGTATCAATATTCTACTTTTGAAATGGTTTTGTCCTTTCAGCATCCTTCAAGAGGTCATGTATGTGACACGGTTAACAGACGGCAACACCTAGACAGGGGATGTCAGGGGCAGCTGATGCTGGAAAAAAAGCTATTGGTTCTGTAGGAGAAAGTGAATTTGTCTGTTCCCTGGGTGTACCGCATTCAACAGCCAGAGTCACAGCAGACCTAACAAACAGATCCTGCTAGTACAGCTGCTAATTAAGTCACACAGATACTATATGTTCAGGGAACACACCTAAAAAGTACAGCTACAAAGGTAAGAAAATGCAAAGGGGATGACTTGTGGCTGGATAAGAGGTTCCATTTTATTGCCCATTGCACTGCTATTGATTGCAGTGCATTTACTCCATTTTATTCCCCATTGCACTGCTATTGCAGTTCATGGGATAGCTGGTTCTTCTTGTGGCTTCCCTTTTTCTTTTCTCATCATGGCCTGTGGTGTGTTGACTTCTACTGACAGAACAGTCCTTTGGAAAGTTTTTTTACCTGTCACTTTGTCAAAGACACCCAGCTGAACTCTCACCCAGCTCCTCTGCATCTCTTAGGCCTGAACAATGACACTGAAAACATCTAGATATTTCTGCTAGCTGTTATCTTGCACCCTGGAGGAGCCGCAACGCAGGGAATGTATTGGGATGCTAAGACACCTAGGTGGATTTCACTGTATCTAGAAAACCTGAGCTTGGAGATAGCATTTCTGTAACTTTTTTTTGCCTGATTAGTTAGAACAGAACTGAAGTAGTACACTGCTGTTTGAAGAAACAGGCTCAATGCCTACCATATGGAGCAGTCTTTAGTGTAATAGGGAAAGAAATCCTGCCTATTCTTGTGATCAGAGATGGAGATATGTGAATTTCAGTAGGACTGTGTGTTCTTCCAAGGTGTTTAGCCCTTGCTAAGCGCAGTCTTTCAATGTGATGTTTTTAAATGGAGGAGTTTGCTTTGGTTTGGTTTCACCATGGAAATAATGCTGGCCCTTCTGTACAGAGAGATGCTGTGGTATTACTCCATCGGCAGAAGCGTGCAGAGCTTTGCCCTTTTCCCCACTGACTGTTGAGTCTGACTGTTGAGTCTGTGCTGTAAACCTTAGCTGCCATTGCCTACTTGAATGGGACAAAACAAGACAACTACCAAATTGGTCATAGGGAACATGAAGACTGGACAAGAAAGCCCCACCAAGATAAATCTAGCAATAAGCACCAAGTCCTACCAACTGCATAGTTCTTTCATGCTCTCTCTCAACCAGCCTGGTAGGGAAAAGCTGCTACCGCTGTGATGAAACTATGCCCCATGCACTGACTGACTGCAAATGAAAAGTCTTGTGTTGTAGCTCTGTGCTCAAGAAAGAAAAAAGGGAAACAGGACATGCTCTGCTCTGGTGTGACAACCATTTGGGAGTGATAACAGTGAGGAGTCCTGTCTTAAGAAGAACAGGAGATGTGAGGGTTTTGAGCAAAAAGTGTTGCCAGACTGGTAGTTTGATGTGAGCCCTTGCTGTGCCAGAACAGCAGCTTGTCCCCGATAATAGATTAGCAGAAATTTCTGTGCCTCTGTAGCATATTAACAGCAGTTTGCCTCCGTTTTGTTACATAAATAGATTACGCTTTAGCTGTGCTCCTATCAGACAGATTTTCATTGTTGGTTTTTTTGATTGGGGTTTTTTTTAAATCATCATCACACATTCCCATCAGTTTTGTCCAACAAGCGAGGCTTTGAGCGGGGAAAAATCAAGAGCTGACTGAACAGCTGCTTTCTTTTTTTTTTCAGCATCTGTAGCTGTTTAATATTTTGCCTGTCTGTCTCTTCAGGTGCACAGGGGAGACAGAGCTGCTCTCTCTAGTCTGCATCAAGACAAGCAGAACCTGAGCAATTGGGAAGAAAGGACAAACTGCCACAACAATGCCAAAATTTCTGGCTCACATTCTTGAGCTCTGCTGTTCACGTGTCAAAACCTGAAAGCGTAACTGGGTGAATAAACCCCAGGCCATAAAATTCTTAAGCGTACAGGTTGCATCCAGCTCTCCACTGGGGATTTTGTGGGTCCAGTTTTAATTCTTCCTTCCATTTGACACTGACAGTTGTGTAATTCATGCACTCCTGGAAGCATGGAACCAGGCAGCTCTTTTTATTATTGCTATTTTTTTTATTAATGTATATAAGTGCTGTACTGACCTGTACCCTTCCTTACAGGATCAGAACTCTACAACTATTTAAAGCAAACTGACATGTGAAGGAGCTTCCTATATATTTCTGGGAGGCTTTAGACTTACTGTCTAAAAGCTAAATGGCCTTAACATTTGCCAAAACAAAAATCCTGATACTGTCTGTTGCAATGTGAACCCCTGCTGTGGTGAGGTCAAACAGAGATGACCTCACTGATAGAGCTTTCTTTAAGCAATTTTGCAAATAGCAACTGCTTCCTTCACAGGCAAATTGATTTTTGTGTTACGTTTCTGTGTAAGAACCTCATCTAAAGTCAGATTGCTACACTGCTACTACAGTATTTGCCTCACAGGCTGAATCCTAAGTTGGATTTAGTATCTGCTATTAGCCTAACATTTGCAACTTGCAAACTTTTCAGGCATAATTACAAATGGATTTAAGAGATATTTCATGTCTGAGGTAGGAACTTCTTTATCTCACTTCTGGAGATCCAGAGAGTGGAAAAGTGGAGAAGAAAGCTGTAGTACAGGGTACTAATAGCATGTCTTTCTGGTATGCACTAAGAATTATACTGAAACCATATACTTAACTACTTATACATCTAACCCTGTGCAAGAACTTATTCTTTAATTTGCTCAAATTATGGCTGCCCTTCCGTGACAAAGCTCTGTATCAGGATGAAAATGAATCTTCCTTGGTCAGTGGTGAAAAAAATCATGTGAGTTTGGAATATTTTGTTATTTTTGGGGGGGGTGTTGTGGGGACAGTTGGTGTTTTGGGGTTCTTTTGGGGGGGGTATGGGTGGTAGTTTATTTTTTTACACAAGACATGCATACCTAAATTGAGGTCATGGTGATGCTATAGACTTTTCTGGTGTGATGTTGCAAAAATATCTTAATATTCATGACCCACCAAAGGTGTGCCATTAATGTAGGTTTTGCTCTCCCACATTCCGTTTATAGTGTGAACACAAAACTGTCATTAATTTTTCAGGGCCAGCATCCCAGATTTAGCCTTACAGAAGCTGCTGTCATACATGGTGATAAAGCATATCTGGCTGTGGTCATCTTAAGTACAAAAGCATTATCAGCTCTCAAAGTCTGAACTACAAATTGTTTCCATATGATGTGGGAAATGCTGCCTACTTTTATGTCTTCTTGTATAGAAAGGAGTCATAATAAGAACAAAGGATTGAGGGTAGCAGGTGATGTTTCTTGTAATTTTTTTCATGTTAATCAGATGACTTCCCTGCCATAATAGATGTTGCTCATTGTTTGGGTTTTATTAAGTGCTGGGTTTTTTTTAATTACAGCTGTCAGCCCTACCCCCAGTCGTGGGTCAGAATTTGTTTTAGTGCATCCTGATAGCCTTAGTCCTTTAGGTAGCCTTAGTCCTTTAGGTAGTCTTGTCCTCTAAATAAGTTCTGTGGCTAAACAGAGACTTTGATAAAGATTACAGACTCCAAAGGGGATAAAAAATCAGCCCAGTTTTCCCTTGGGAAGTGTTTCTAATATCCTTGATTTAAAGGCTGTGTTACTTAGTTTTACTCCTATATAATTTTTGTGCTCTCCTATTTTCCACTTCTCAAAGAGACACACGGATCTCTCCAGAGAAGTATCACCACACAAACCACAAAGGACTCTAAAGTGCATCCCCTATGTGCCAGGACAGCAGAGTAAAATACTGCAGTGTTCTGTGGAAATCAGTTTTGTACAAGTGGATTACAAGAAAGTGCCACGTATAAAATTTACTCCTATTTTCTGACCCTAGAAAGACAGATAAATTATGTAGGATGGCCATAAAAAAGAAAACCAGCTCAGGATTTATTCTTTAAATGAAACAAATGCTATTAATTTTTTTTCCTATCTTTCTAGTTCCTTTTTCTTACCCACGTCCCTAGCAATCATTTCTAAATTTCAGATCTGTATTTCTGCCAACTTGGCACACCATACAGAAACAAAGCCTTTCAATAATATATGTGCTGTTCCTGCTCTGAAAGCATATTTTGGCAAGGGCTTTTCTAACTCAAACTGGTATCCACTTTCAGAGATTACTTTTTTATTACTATTTAATTTAAACACAGCCTGAGAGAAGCTGCTGTCCAAGGTACCAGAGAGCAGTTGTTACTAGGAGAACTGCTTCCTTCAAGAATTTAGAGCCCATCAAGAAACCAAAGAAGCAGTCCTGGAAATTCAAATCCTGCATGCAAAGAGTAAAGCTTCTTTCTTTACTGTACTCCCTGTGAGGTTCAGTGCTGCGGTCCTCAGGGACTTCTCCAGGGGATTCATGAACTTGTTACATCCTAGACCTAGCTCAGTGGTTATCGTTTCTACTGATGCCGATTACTTCAAGGGAAGGTTTTGACACTGAAGGCTGTTAAGAGCCAAACTGAGAACATTTCATTCTGTGTGGCTTTTTTTTTTTTTAAAGACAACAGGTTCCTTCTGAGTTCTGCCAAGCCAAACACAGCATGGCCAAAACTGTTGATAGCTGACAATTCTGTAACTAGAGCATCCTCATTTTGCTTTTGCAAGCGACGTATTTACAGTCCGTGAGTGTGTGGTTCTTAATATTTTCTCTGATCTACTAAGAAACACAAGATGGACATTACACACTTTTAAATAATCTGAAATTATTATGACCTTACTAGCTGTAACTGGAATAAATTACAAAATGTCCCTGTATTTAGTCCACCCTTAAAAGCCTACCACACACAACATGCTTTAGGATGTTCAGTTACCGTATCACACGCTAACACCAAAACACTGCAACCTTGTTAGTCATGCAGAAGGAGCACTTTTAGTATTGGTCATGCATATAAAGCTGTAAGAACATATTTTAGAAAGTTATTTCAGAAAATGCTTGCACACATAAAATTAAGCTCAGTATATTGGTATTTGTGCCCGTGTAATTCTGTGAACAGTTTTGTAGAAAACCATGTATCAGGGTGATTACTTTTGAGAATGTAATTCTAGGAGACACAATAGACTACATTTTAAAAGCTAAAACAAAAATGAAAGTCTGTTCTTCCTTCATTTCTCATGGTTTTGTTTAAGAAAGCCAACCAAAGTTAAAAATCGCTTATGCACGAAATGCTGGTACATGTTTCTTCTATTTTGGAGAAATACCATTAAAAGAGAAACTACAAATATGTAGGTCTTTATTTTGGAGGGGGGGGGTAAAACTCACTTTAGAACGCGCATTCTTATTGTTTTTTTCCAATTTTATTGATTGCTTTTTCCATTTCATAGCAATAATCACAAATATGTCAAATGCCACAGTTTTATTTACAAAGCATTATGAATAGACGTTAGTAAGACATTTCTCATTTTCTACATCTATTCTTTCCTCTGTACAGTGGCAAAGCAGCTTGATGTTTCATGAGATAGAATTGTAACAATTTTTCAGTATTTTGATATAAAGTGAAACAAGGTGCATCACAAACTAAATTTCCTTAAAACATTTAGAAAAAGAGGTGGAAAGCTGAGCAATGTTTCAACTTCAGATTAAAAAAACAGTATTTTCCTCATTTGGAAAGTAACAGTAAAAATGTATGACCACCATTAGTTACAGCATCAGCATTGACTGTGGGTCAGTTTCTTGATGTGCTTACTCTGTATCAAATTGCCCCATTTGAATATTTGGCTCTCCTTCTTTGACTTCCTTCCTCTATTCAGCTCACGTATCTGTCTGCACTTCCTAATGCTGACACATAACAAGGAATTCTTTACAGAGAACAGGATCTCTTTCAGTTCTTTAGCCACTGTAAGCCTGTTACATAGCATACATGTGTCAATAAACTACAACAGTGTGATTTATTTCAGTGCACCTAAAGCCATCTTCACAAAATGGAATTTACTTACAAAACTACATTGGTCTGTTTTGTAGAATTGTTCCTCTCGGGTACTGCTCTCGTTTTGACAAGCTTGAAGAACAAAACCGAAGCTAACAAAGTAGTTGTAGCAGTCCCTCCATGTGTTACTATCCTTGTAAAAAAACAGTGGTTCATTTTCTTGCTGATGTGCTTTAGCTCTTCCATAGATGTTTCTTCTTGTTGCATACCTGCCTCAAACCTCATCTGATTCTCCATTTTCTCTTCACATTCATAGAATCATGGAATACTTAGGGTTGGAAAGGACCTTAAGATCAAGTTCCAACCCCCCTGCCATGGGCAGGGACACCCCACACTAAACCATGCCTGGTTTAGTCCAACCTGGCCTTGAACACTGCCAGGGATGGAGCACTCACAACTTCCTTGGGCAACCCATTCCAGTGCCTCACCACCCTTACAGTAAAGAGCTTTCTCTTTATATCCAAGCTAAACTTCCCCTGTTTAAGTTTTAACCCATTACCCCTTGTACTATCACTACAGTCCCTAATTAAGAGTCCCTCCCCAGCAGCCCTATAGGCCCCCTTCAGATGCTGGAAGGCTGCTATGAGGTCTCCACGCAGCCTTCTCTTCTCCAGGCTGAGCAGCCCCAACTTTCTCAGCCTATCTTCACACAGGAGGTGCTCCAGTCCCCTGATCATCCTCGTGGCCCTCCTCTGCACTTGTTCCAACAGTTCCATGTCCTTATGTTGAGGAGACCACAACTGCACACAGTACTCCAGCTGAGGTCTCACAAGAGCAGAGTAGAGGGGCAGGACCACCACCTTTGATCTGCTGGTCACGCTCCTTTTGATGCAGCCCAGGATACGGGGCATTTTTACAGAATGCATTTTTAGATGCTATTTACAACATGCTTAGTGCATTTTAAGATGCAAGATTGTGTCCCTAATCTGTGGGCAGTAAGATGGGATAAACTCATTGCAGATTTGAAAGGTGCCTTGCGGACTAACTCGGTATGGCTGGAGCATGTACAAAGCACACATGCAAGAATGTGATGAGTTGTACAGAAAACCAAATGCAGTAGAAATTAATTTTGTTATCTTGCTTATTTTTACTAAGCATGCTGACATCTATCCTTATAACAATGTTGACCCCACCTACAATGGATTCTGTTGTTAACTATTACTGTCATACAGTGAGCCTTGTATAGCTTATCACAGCTGTTGCATTTCTGAAGTTTCTTGACATACAGCAAGCTGACAGCTTCATATGGAGCCAATCACTCGTCAAGCTGCTGCAATCCCATATTCATAACCTACCTTGAATCAGTCTGAAGGCTACTTGCCTAAAGGGACACTCAGGAAGTCCTTACATACTCAGCTTTTATCTAGCAAGGAGGTTTTGCTGTTCTTATGTAGCACTTTGGCATGTGTGTTTTGGGGCCTTTAAGAGGCAAAGACCTTCCTTCCTTTTCTAACGCATTTCAAGTTTGCAGCAAAATCTGTATTTCACCAGGCATGCATACACAGTGCACATCCAATCTTTGTCCAACTGTGTGGATGCTGGTAACATTATTTATACATTACCAGACATGGGCTGGAGGCAACAAGATAAAAGCTGTATTTTCTGAGTGCTCCCAGAAGCACTACCCTCAGTTGCATAATTACCTGTGGCAACTGCTGGGAGATGTGTGTTACAAAACGGTGTGAGTTATTAATCTGCATATACCTATTATTCTGTTTTTCCCCTTTTGTCAACAGGCCAGGGCATGCTAGACAGTCTCTTCCTCATCTAGAGGAGGATGTTAACCCTGCTTTCTTCTGAATCGGAGGATCCCATAAGTAGTGTACCTGTTGCAAAAGACAGGAAGCAGATGGAGGGGTCCCATGGGTTATAGCTATCTACATCTATGAGTGCAAGAGGATGTATATGCATAAGAGAGAGCCTGTGCAGCAATGTTTGTTATGTGTCTGTACATGAGAGAGAAAGGGAGAAACTGTTCAGCTGTATGCTGCAGGACTCCTGCAGTACTGGGAAGAATTGTACCTATTCAATCAAGCACAGAACTCTAATTAATATCGAGGAAGGGCACCCTGCCTAATTAGGGTTTCCCTGCTGACTCTGCAGGATGTTACTTATGCTCCTCATCAAATCTGCATTCATTTACTCAACAAAACATCACTCACACATAACTTTTTTTTCTTTTCCTGCTTCAGCTGCATTCCTTTATTTTTCCAATACTGCCTTTTCTTGCCTCTCCATAAACACAATGTCAGCCTATACCTATTCCTTCCAATCTTCTACGGAACTTGTTAGTCCAAACTGGACTAATACATCCTCATTTTTGCAGTGGACAGGAGAACACGATTCAGATTAGGAAATGCTTTCTGACAGTGAGGATCCTGAGGCAGACTGCTCTGGGTAAGTGGTCTCATTAGGACTGAAGAGCTTTAAGAACAGTTTAGATTATTTTTCACCAAAAATGCTATCAGAAGTAGCTGAGCCTGTTTGGGGGCAGAAATTTAAACCTGGTGATCTTTCAGGATGTTTTGCATCATTGGTATTCTTTAATTCTAACACTGTAAATACTGCAGGTTCTGTCACTGCCTGTCACTGTCTCCAGTTAGGAGGTTTTTTGGTGTTGTTTTGGTGGTGCTTTTTTTTGGGGGGGGGAGAGCATATATTATATATATATAATATATCATATATATCATATATAATATATCATATATATATAAAAAACAGGAATTAACATAGATGGTGAACTTTGTAGTGACACCTGTTGGTACCTCCAGGCAGCAGATAAGGAGCAGCTATACCTTAGCTTAAGAACCTACCTACCTCTGGGAACCCTTCAGTGATCAGGGTCCTCCATGTCTGAGATTTTCATGACTTCTGTTAAGAAGCTGTTTCACTAGTGGCTTTGCAATGGGTGCACCAGAAAGCAGACCGCCCTTGTACCATCTCATCTGCCCTTTAGGTAAAGGAATGAGGTTCCTTGTGTTCCTTCCATGCCCTTTAAATAATTAAGGATTTCAAGTGTGCTAAGTTGTGTTAATTACAAACCAGCCTTCCTGCTGCAGGAATATCTTCACAACAGATAGTACCATCTTCAGGCTCCAGCGCTTTAGACTGCTTGCTGTATATGCTGTGTACAGAAGGCCACTCAGAGCAGATGAACATTATCATACAATAAGAAAGTGTGATACACTCCCCATGTCAAATTGCAACTCAGATAATTAAATTCTTTCTACCTACCTTCCCATTCCCATTTCAACTGAGAGTTATATTTCAATTACTGTTCTAAAGATTTATGCAGGCTTAAAGGGGAACTATTAAATGTTTCTTGCAGTCCATTCCTTAGCTGACTACAGCTGAGCAGTGAGAGTGTGAGCCATCTGTATCACTTCATTTGAATGGTAAAGTGCTTAGAGATCTTTGGGAGATGAAAAGGATTTCATATCAAATCACACCCTCAAAGTGTTTCATTAGCTTCTTTTAAGATAATGTCTGCTCTTAACTTAGTGAAAGAACTTGGAAATTTCTATTACACACCGTAGATCTAAAGCAAGAGAAGATACAGGTAACAAAAAATGAGCCTGGGCCATCAAGCCCAGCACCTGATCAAACACTTGTACAATACCTCTCTAGGTTCACATTTTTACTTTTCTTTGCTGCTGATTAATTTTTAATTGAACTGGAGTTTTTTTCCTAAGTTTCTTCCAACCCATTTCTAAAACCACTGCACTTATGAGTGGGTGTAAAATATTTTTGGCACTTACTTTTCTTTCTCTCTGTTTCTCTTTTTTTTTTTTCCTAAGGGCCCAAGTATATACAAATGCAGCAGCAGTCAAAATTAAACCTCACATCCAAACAAACTGCAAAAGAGAAAATCTGTAGTACTTTAGTATAAAATAAGGCCTTCAAAATGGTGATGTGTCATTTGTAAAGCCTTGCTTTATAAAGAAAGAAAGCATATAGTTAAGGGAAGTATATAAGCAGATCTGATTTAGTGGAGAGCAGTTAGCTGGGATGGCAGTAGCTCTGCCCACACAGACTGCATCAGTTCTGATCTGCCTATGCCTGCAGCCCTTCTGTGCCACTGGCTGTTCTGTGGTTTGGTGTCTGCTTAAAACTCTGTTCAATGCTTCAGTGGTTCCCCAGCTGGTGAGTCTCAGGGCAAGTGCTGGAGCGTTTCTAGAGTTGAATCGATAGTTGCTGTTGCTGCTTTCTGCCAAGACTTTAACCTTTTTTCAGCAGTTGTGCACCATGTTAGTGATTCTCTGCAAACGGGAGTCTGCATTAAATTGGCACTGGAGTTTGTGCCCTGGAGTTTGTTCAGACACTAAAAGCAGCTGAAGGGAAATTGAGTTTCATTCTAAAATGTAAAGTTCCTAGAGTTTCCTCTCTTCTTCAGCAGGTGTCACAGCAAGTCATACCTCCTAATGACCCTGTTAGTTTGAGTTAGAGGCATTAGGATTATGGCTCAGCCTTTACAAGCTGTATCTTGGTAATTCCTACCTCATCTTCCCTTGCATTCTGATGCCAGCTGATGGATGAAGTGATGGGGATGAATGAAACGTTTAAAGCAGCTCCCAGCATGCTATAAGCATGACAGGAGCTAGCCTTTTATCTACCAGGATTGTACAGCTAAACTAGCAGGTCATGTACATATTCATAGTACTGTACACATGCTTCACATATATAAACTTGTTGTGTTCAGTGTTCTAATCTTTGTGGTATTTGTGAGAACAGACTCAAGTTACCAAGCAACATGCCTACTATGATGCTTTCCTTTGAGCATTTTTCATACAAAAGGTTTGCTGTTTAATAAGCACTTACACCTTTATCTTGAATAAAATTTCAAGTCTTTCTCGCCATGTCATCTGATTATAACTGTTTACTTCACAGCCAGAATATGCAAATACCCACAACATGTCTTTACAACGCAATGATAAAATACCAGAATTTTATTGCTGTTTTTCTCCTATGCTCCACCCTAGACAACATCCACCCTCAAATCATTTCTCTCATCTGGTTGGTATCAGTTGAGCTGACGAAGTAAATGGATGGACCACTCGGTGGATAAAGAACTGGCTGGATGGCTGCACACAAAGAGGTGTGGTCAATGGCTCAATGTCCAGCTGGAGACCAGTAATGAGTGGTGTCCCTCAGGGATCAGTGCTGGGACCGGTCTTGTTCAACATCTTTGTCGGTGACATGGACAGTGGGATTGAGTGCGCCCTCAGCAAGTTTGCCGATGACACCAAGCTGTGTGGTTCGGTTGATACGCTGGAGGGAAGGAATGCCATCCAGAGGGACCTTGACACGCTTGTGAGGTGGGCTGATGCCGACCTCATGAAGTTTAACCATGCCAAGTGCAAGGTCCTACACCTGGGTCGGAGCAATCCCAGGCACAGCTACAGCCTGGGCAGAGAAGAGATTCAGAGGAGCCCTGCAGAGAAGGACTTGGGGATGCTGGTCGATGAGAAAATGAACATGAGCCGGCTCCAGTATGCGCTTGTAGCCCAGAAAGCCAACCGTATCCTGGGCTGCATCAAAAGGAGCGTGACCAGCAGGTCGAAGGAGGTGATCCTGCCCCTTTACTCTGCTCTCGTGAGACATCACTTGGAGTATTGTGTGCAGTTCTGGTGTCCTCAACATAAAAAGGACATGGATCTGTTGGAACAAGTCCAGAGGAGGCCACGAGGATGATCAGGGCACTGGAGCACCTCCTGTATTAAGAAAGGCTGAGGAAGTTGAGGCTGTTCAGCCTGGAGAAGAGAAGGCTGCATGGAGACCTCATAGCAGCCTTCCAGTATCTGAAGGGGGCCTATAGGGATGATGGGGATGGCCTCTTCATTAGGGACTGTAGTGATAGGACAAGGGTTAATGGGTTAAAACTTAAAACAGGGGAAGTTTAGATTGGATATAAGGTGGAAATTCTTTCCTGTTAGGGTGGTGAGACACCGGAATGGGTTTGCCCAAGGAAGTTGTGAATGCTCCATCCCTGGCAGTGTTCAAGGTTGGATGAGGCCTTGGGTAATATGGTTTAGTGTGAGGTGTCCCTGCCCATGGCAGCGGGATTGGAACTTGATGATCTTAAGGTCCTTTCCAACCCTAACTATTCTATGATTCTATGACATTAGAAATAATTATGAAAGCTTAAGGGAAATCTGAAATGCGCATGTTCTCTGTAAGAAAGACAAAGCACCTCTTCCAGATCACTGACACAAGTGAGCATATTCCATATAGGTTTTGTTAAAAGATATATTTAAGAAAAAGGACCCTTAATCTTGTCAATTTGATGGAAGAATCGGAAGGATTCAAGTCTGAAAGTGGAGCATGAGACAGGGCTGTGGATTATTAAATGCAAACCACTTTAAAAGACTTTGCAGGATGGAAAAACAAATTGTGACAGGCCTGATCCTCTGTTGCTCTCTGCCTTTGAAGACAGTTGTGTGGAAAGGGGAGAAGTGGACTGGGGTAAATTTTTCCAAGAGCAGAGCAGATAGAGGCATGATTCTTCCAGTCTTGGAATGGAGGTGGAAGGATCTGCTTCTGTTTCCATGGACCTGTGAGACTTGTTTGGTACTGCCTCTGTGCGCACAGGGGTCTGTCTCATGGGAAGGTGCCAGCTCTTGGCTTTTCCCACCTTTTCTAGCAAGATGAGGGGAAGCAATATGATAAACCTAAGCGCAGAGGTGCTGGGAGAGTAGAGACTCCATTGTGTCAGTGGGGACCGGGGCTGCTGAAAACAGAGCCAGCATGCTGGCCATCAACCTTGAGACTTCTTGGGCTATATGCCTGGGGCCCATTGAGCAGATGGTTTTCCTCAGCAACTGGCACATATAGCAGAGTATATAGTAGAGAAGGTAGCAGCCTGGGAGAGGGGGTGGAGAGCCACATTGACCTGCTGATTTCTGACTGCAGAGGGGACTGCTGGAATGAGCCAGAGGTGTGGGTTCAGCTCCAGGTTCTGTTTGCCAGGCTGGGCCTGAGCTGAGTAGCAGCTCTGTCCTGTGTGTTTACTGAAAGTCTGCGTATGTGCCCGCGTGGAGGGAGCAGCAGCCTTGCAGTGACACTAGCAGGTTTGAGTATTTGCTGTTGTCCACGTCACTGGCTTGGTGAAGAACAAATATTGCCTTTATCTCTTCTAAGGACATGAAAGACCTTTGAGTTTGTGGAAACACAGGATCATAAAGCCATCAGTGTAAAACAGGACAGCCTAGTTTTCTGATATGCAGCTAGATAGGTGGAGAGACTAAATTGTGGTCCATTTATTCTCTCACCACCTAAGCCCTAGTATTTTAAAATACCTGGAGGTGACATAAAAGTGGGCTTAGACTTTCACTGAAATATTGATTACGTTTTTAATTTCATGCTGGTTTAAGATATCCAGATCAACAGGTTGGGTTGTGGTTTTTTGTAGTATACACAGATTAGAGATTGGATTTGCTACCTAAGACTTGGTCCAAGTAAGAGGATTTGGCAGCAGTATGTGTTTGAACATACTTACTTTTCAAAGTGTTTTACTTTGCACTTCCTCTGAGGCTAAGCTGCCAAATAGCACAGTCCAGCCTCTTCCACTGCTTCTGGAGCACCGGTAAAAACCTTCCACTCAAGAGACCCTTAGAGGTTAGATCTCTTCCCCCAGGTTTTAATTTGCTGAATTCCACTTGTACAGAAAGCAGGTGTTTTACCACACTTGGCAGAAAATGGTATTGCTATTAACAGCTCAAAATAGGCAGTTATCTGATAACACTGATAAATGACTGCCTTCTGGGAAGGGAGTGTGTATTATTTAAGAGGCATTATCTGAACTCAATTATAAGGTGGGTAGGAACACCCCCTCCTTTTGTGTGAGTGGAACTGAAGGGCACACTGCATTTCAAGTTTGCTGTATGGGATTTATAGTGCAAAAGACTTCATTATGGTGTGTTCTAATAATCGCAAGAATATTTCCACGCTTCTTGCAAATTGTTGTAAGGGGTACACATTAGAAAGGGGAAAAATGATGCACATTACTAATGTTTCTATCACAGGTTTATTATCTTGTATATTTAGAAGTATTTTTTAGAAGACCAATAAGAAGGCTGTTTCAAAAGAAATCACAAACAGAACTGCATTTTAGTAATTTCTCAAAACAATCACTATACCAATCCCAGGTTAAGTTTTACTTTGGTGTGATGTTAGCATAGGCTCACATCCAAGTCCAAATACAGCTCTGGAGCTTCCCCAAATTCCAGAGACAGTTAGATCTGAAATTTCCTTTTCATCGCTCCTCACTATTTACATTGGAGCTATACTGCCAAGAGACCATGGCTAGTAGAAAGTCAGGGCGAACCACTGGTCTGACTCTATGTGGTAGCTGAACATAAAGAGCACAGATTTTTGAAGTTAACTCTGAAATTTGTCCTCTCCTGCTAAGAGCAGATGCTGACCAAAACCAAAATTTCAGACTCTAGTGAAATCCAGATCTCAACCATGTGATGGGACAGGCTATGCTATCAGCTTTATACTGCTCTCATATTTGCAGCACATTCTAGATACATACTTTTGATACAATCATGATTTGGTAACCAGTGCTATCTGACAGTCTGTATGAGAATGGGATCCAAAGCTTTCTCATTATTTACACATTTACAAGTTATCCTTCTTCAATAAGATGAAAGGTTCTACATTGCTTCAGGCTTCTCCTGTACAGCCATTGAGACCCAGCAGGTTAATAAAACAGATTATTTAATCTCATGATGACACATTACATAGTTTTGTGTCTCTGAGGTTGCTGGAGATGATGTATATAATTGGGGTCTGTCAGAACATCAGGTGCTCTTTTTCCCACTCTAATTCCTTATTTGTATTGCGGGGGTTCTTTTCTGGCTTTGCTAAAGAGTTAGTCATCCAGTTGAGAAAGTTCATTTAAAAGCTCAGACCTTCCCAGCAAAGTATTCAGCTTTGCAGATGCACAAAATCCTGCTTATCTTCTGTCATTAAGTATCTTGGAGCGTCATCAGCCAGAGTATGATGATGGTCTTTGTGGTCTGGACAAAACCCAGATCTGACATCCAGAATTCCTCACAGAATTCGAACAGCAGAGTTTCTTTTTGTATTCTGCTCTACAGAGTTTTGTTATCAGCAGAGACAAGCACAATTCTTGTGCAGTGCTAGACCCTGATTCTGAGAGGGCTTAAGCATATTATTAGATTTCAGTGGAGTGGCTTGTGTATAAATTAAACAAGTATTTGTTACAGGACTGCAACTATTGTGAGTAAGATGCATAGTACTCCTGAGACCTTTTGATGAAAGGTATTGTTATCTGTATCACTCATATCAGATATGTTGCTTTTCCATGAATGCTGTGGTTGTCAATTCATTTTCTAATGTTTTGGGAAAAACAGATAAGAACCCTGGATAGCCTGAAAGAGGATCAACAGATCACAGGCACTGCATATAGATTCTTCCACAGCACAACTGGCTGACAGGTATATTATGGAGTTAAAGGTCATACATTCTTTTTGTGTGTCAAGCTACAGTTTGCACACAGATCAGGTATCCTTGACATTTGTATTCACACATGCCGCTTAAAAGCGCTGACTGTTGCAGAGCTCAGAATTAGCTGGCTAGCTAGCCCATCACCAATGGCAACTATTAGCTTCTGACAGAATTGTCCAGACGTTGGTAAGCAGTGACTGATTTGTGGCCGGAGGAGGAACACTGTGAAGTGGACAGGCTTGAGCAAAGTAGTCTGAATAGAAAAGTGTCTTCTGCTTTCCTTGGGATACAGTGCAAAAAATAATGATTTGCTCTCTCTTTGTGGATTACAGAGGTGGGAGGGAGAGCTGCTTGCAGTGTTTTTCTCTCTGGAATCTTCACACTCATCATCCTTTTGAGAGCCCAAGACTTTGTCCAGTCCTGGGACAACTCATTTGCCTCAACCTGTGATCCTTTTTACATTCTTTGGTCTGAACATCATAATCAGCAAGCTCATCAAGATGGGCTTAAGCTTCTTAACATTCCTTGAAAAGCAGCCCAGAGCTCTTTCCTTTATGATAGTTGTTTTAGAAACATGCCATTTCTTTAGACAAAGGCTGAAGTCCCAGGTCTGCCCAGGATTGCATTTGATTTCAGTTGGTCTCTTTGTACATCATCTTCCCTGCAAACTAACTGAAGTACCCACCACCTGAGTGATGTGAGCTGTGTCTTCTTTTTGGAGCATGTGTTGCATTTGGTACAGATTTGTCTGTTTTCCTCCTCATTCATACTCAGATACCACTTAGTCACTTTCATACTCAGTAGTTTTATATAGGCATAAAGAGAAGCTGTATTGAGCATGAGCTAGAAAGAGCAATGGCTGGCTGCCAACAATTGCTAGGTGATGAAGAACTCAGCTAGAGACAGAGGGTTGGATGCATCTCGGACCTAGTGTTCTATGCTCTCACACAGTCAAGGGATAAAAGTAGAAATTTCTGCAGCAGAACATGTCTGTGCTTGTTTAACTTCTACCTTAGGAGGGGATAAATCTAAAAACATTTATTTCTCCCCTTGACTAAAAAGGGAGCCATAGTGGCAAACAGGATAAGCAGTGCAAAATCTCATTACTCTACAAACTTACACAATTTTATGGACAGAGAATGTATGTAATTGTATATAAATAGTTACTACTATACGTGTTAATGACCTAGTTTAACTTACCCTCTAGTATAACTGCATATATATATAACTGAAACAGTAAATGCTAGGAGCTTTACCTGTGGTTATTGTACAGGTATGTTAGAATTTGGTGCTATGAGCTTGTTGTAGATCTCAATGAAAGCCAATAAAATATCTGTTGGATCTAAGTATCTCTGTAGTGCAGTGAGCCCAGTCTGTACAAGTGTGCTGGGATAGCTTTGACTGCAACAATGGGATTTTAAAAAACATTTGGCAGTAAAAAGCAACTTCCTACCCCCACGCACTGTATTTTAGGGTCAAATGTGAACTGTAAGAGCAGCAGAAGTCTGCCTTTGTGCTGCACTGCAATTGGTATGTGTCCTCATTAGAAGGAAAAGTGATCCACTCAAAGTAGGATTTCAACTTAACAACTTTCCTCTTTCCCACATACTCTTCTTTGAACAGAGAAGGGTTTTTTATTGTCAAAAGTCCCTCAGGATCACAGTTTATTTGAAACTTCATGCAAGTTTAAAACCTCTTTGAGACTTTTCTTGCTGCTGACACTTACACAAGGCAGGTTTCTTCAATTATTTAACCTCTACTTTCTACAGCAATGACTGGCTTTGGCAGAGGCCGGGGAGGGGGGTAGGCATTCAGCTAGTTTTGCTGCCCGACTATAAGCCCCTGGTAGTGCAGGGTTTTGTTGGGTTTTGGTTTCTTTCTGACTGTCAGCAATTTTAAAAAACAACCTAATTATCAGCTTATCTTCCCCCTCAGACACTGAAGGAATAAAAGCAAATCAATAAAGATATTCTGATACCTAATGGCATGGCAGGACCAGATATACACTATGTATCTGGTAAAGCAACAGCCACAATAGGGTGAAGGGGATGGGTCTCAGAAAATGAAGGCTCTTTTAACGTTTTTGTTGCAAAACATCACAAAACAGTAACAGGGAGCAGTAAAGAAACAGTCTCATTTTTATCAGGAAAATTAAAATTGAGTTCATTGCAGTCACATGACTCCCACTGAGGGCTTAATAAAGATTCCCTTCACTGTTGGATCTTGCTATAAATAAGCAGATGGTGGTGATTTGGTGTCCAAATTGTTGGTTTTACAGGTAAAATGACTTCGGATAGCAGGAGGTTGATTTGCTTTAAATTAAACAATAAAGCCATACTGTATTTAAAAAAAAAAAAAAACAACAAAAAAATGGAAGCAAGAGCAACAATACTGTCTGAAAAACCTCAAAGCCTGAAGTTCTGGCAACATTTTAAAGCCAAGTGCTATAATATGTAGTTAAGATTACTCAAATACAGTAAATTGAAAAATTGGTGGAGTCTTGCTGAATTGTAACAGTAGAACATTGATCCCAATTTTATTTTCAAGTTAAGACTTCAAATACATATTTTTTAAAAAAGACAATAAGGTCTAGCCCCCTTTTCAATCAAGCTGATGAAG
This sequence comes from Neopsephotus bourkii, assembly GCF_033783945.1. NCBI lineage: Eukaryota > Metazoa > Chordata > Aves > Psittaciformes > Psittacidae > Neopsephotus > Neopsephotus bourkii. The sequence goes on along the minus strand of NW_026902109.1, from coordinate 10,447,940 downwards.
ACCCTCAGAAGGATTGATTTACACCTTGATTTACACACCCCCAGAAGGATTTGTGCCAACTAATGCTCTGTGTTCTAACACAATCCCTCCCCCCATCTAAAAGCATAAAAAAATGTAAAAACTCATTGACTTCAGTCCTGAGCATCGGTGTCTTCATAAAAAGGGCTTCATGCTAATGAAAAATCATGTGTGAGTCAAGCCTTTTGCTTCTCTGGGTTAACAGTGTCTACTGCAGATGTCTCCTAGATGCTTTTACTTCCAGATACAGCATTTTCTAGAAGTACTCAGTACGCATTGAGAGAAGTGTGGGCAATAGCACATGAAGCATCTGCCCTGGAGCTCTAGCTAGTCTCCTTGCCACAAGCGTAAACCAAACAGCTCTGCCATGACCACTGCCACTGCCCCTCTCAACCCATTTCAAGAAGGACTTGGACTTTTCCCTCTTCATGTGATGGCAGAAGCAGACTGGTTCTCCTGGTTCCAGGAGGCTTCCTGGGCATCTGTCAGGCTTTCTTACAGCTCTTTAGCCAACAAAACTTCCATATATAAATGCTCTCATCAGGAGCTGCCCAAAGCAACACATAGCACTGTCTGGTCCCTGCTGCTCTGAGGCCACTCAGGCAAAGGACTGTAGCTCCTGAGCCATAGGCTCTTGTCAGTGTTAATGGGAGCTGCAGGTCCAATTCTCTGTGTTCACAGCAGAGGTTGCATTATGCTACTTGTTATGAGGAGCTCTTTCAGCTCCCTCTTCTTCCAGGATTCCCACCAAACCAGCCCAACCTACCTGTTATATCCTAATAGCAGTTACTCCTCTCAGTGCTGCTCAGAATCATTAACACTGAACTGCAACATAGAATCATAGAAATCATAACATGTTGAATCTAGGTACAATTAACACCATCGGAAAGGTCACTGTAAACTGAAATGCAGAAATGCACTGGAATTAACTTCATTTCTAGCCTCATGCACAGCCTGTCTGAATTGTCTGTTGGTGGGGTAGCCCTATGTGTATTAGATGAACACTGAGGGCTGAGCAGGACTGAGGTCATGACCCCATTCAACTGCCCTTGGGAGAAGAATCTGACCCTCCAAGTGGGATGAGACACCCAATGGGTCAGGCTAATTCTGTCCCAACATTCTTCTGCAGTCCAAAATATCACATGTTCTTGTAGAGGAAGGCTGCTTGTAGCAGCTTATGTTCTTGAACAGAGGATAAAATACTTTTCTTGCCAAAAAAGTCCTTCCACGTATAAGCCTTGTGACCTCCTGAGAAGGGACAGTGTTCCCTACAGCTGCTGTTTTCATTTGGGAAGTTAAATTCCAAATGAAAGTCAACTACTGAAGAGGAGCAGAAAAGCTGGAGTTTGTCCAGGTAAATACTGGCGTGTAATAATTGCAAGTGAGCTTGTGTTTCCTTCTCTGGGAATGGTTCACAGATTTCATGTGAAGGCTTTGCCTTACCCACAGTTTAACTGCAGCTGTCCCAGGGGAAATATGGAGGTTATTTAATAGTGCCCAGCAATGACACAAAACAACTTAGGCCAGGAAGAGGAGCACCATATTAAATTAAAACTGCACAAAGCAAAATTTAGGGGGACAGAATGTAATTATCCAGCTTGGACTGTGGCCAAGGCACTGCTGCTAACACCTTTATTATTAAAAAACACAGAGGGGGAGAAATGCCAGAAGAGCCTTCACAATCACACAGACAGGAGACCTTGCTTTCAGCCTCTCCTGAAAGACGGCACCTCAGGTAGCACAGTGTCCATTAGCACTATACCAGGGTACTGATTCAGTACCTACTAAGAAGAAAGAAGGCCACCTACTAAAGAATATGCATAATTAAAGCTAAAAAATGAGCTGCTTTCATTGTGAAATGTGGAGTTCTCATGGCAGTGTTTCCCCATGAATACATCATGAAAAAAAATAATAGTTTGTACTTCACCTCCAAGGAATTTTGCAAAGGTCAACCACTAGAGCCAGTTGAATGCATTATTTAGTGACTTGATCATTTTATTACTGAATATTTCATTGGGTTTGTTTTTATAATCTGCTATTTCTGTTCATGAAGAATCACCAAATCCACAGTTTTCCTGTAGTAGACAGTGAGACACAGGCAACCATAGGAAGCACATACAACTAGCTGTCCTTGATATTTAGCAGCTTCCAGTTTCTTTGGATTCCTTTGGTAACTTCTGTCCTTCTTTTTGGAACAAAGCTAAAGCACAGCAGGTTCTGCCAAAGACATCCAGAGGGGACTGATCAAGCTTTGAACTATCATCATCTACTCACGCTAGTACGTGTGGTGGCCCCTGAACTACTGAAGCAATACTTTTATAAAGCTCCCATATGAAAAGATGGTGATCTAAACCTTATCTAAAATTGGTATGTAGATTTTTCACATTTGGATTTTTATTTTTGTTTTTTTTTTTACATCAACTTCTGTCACAAAAGTACTCAATGCAAAAATGCAACATTTTATTCAACAGGTACATCATGGAAAAGAAACAATGGTTCAGATATTTTCATATTTATGACTGATTGGGTTGGTTTTAAATGTAACTTTAGCAGTTAATTTTGTGATTCATCTCAAAATATTTTTCCTATGTATCAAACTAGGCAACAGAAATATTTTACAATTTGTAAATTTTTAATTAGAGATCATCTAGCCTCAATGGCCTTTTTAATTAGTATGTTTGGGTCTGAAATAACTTTGAAGAAAGCGAAAACCCAGGCTGAAAGATGAGAATGAAGGCAAGAAGTGTTTTACACTGGTGATCTCTGAGATCAGACAGATCATCTCCCAGTTTCTTGATGAAACATGCCACAGTCTAAACCTTGGACAACACCTTTGCATCAGGAAAGGGGCTACAGTACCATCTCTTTACTATTTACTTATCCTTACCGTTCTCATCAATACTCCAGGATTAACAAGGTTACTCCCTACCCAAAAATTAGCTGATTCAGCTGAAATCCTCATCCCATAGAGGCAAACACTAGCTTTTATCTGAGGCTTCAGATTTTGCTATTACTGTTGTTTAATAAATCACATTTTCAGAAACTGTGGTGATGATAAAAAAAAGTAGCAAAAAGTCCAAATGCTATGTAGTATTCAGAGCAGTATTTAATTTGATTTTTTTTCAGTTTATTGTAAGACAGATACAGCAAGATAACAGTGCTGACTTCAGCTCAACCTACTGTAATGGGGTAGAGAATTGGACCCAAGTAGCCTTCTCATGAAAGTTGTATCAAGTATAGTAAGTACTGCAATATTCACCACAAAAAGAAATCCCCAGATTTTCCCCAAATGAATGATTCTAAAGAAAACATCAATTTACTGCTTACACTTTAACTGGATGTTATTCCCAAGTGCGGTGTAATCATTGAGTGAGCTTTAATTTAACAAGTGTGCTGCTCTTAGCACATTTTTACTTATGTAGTAGTAAATTAACTATAACAGATTATTACCGTTCTCCATCATTTAGTAATAAGTGAGACTTCCTATGAATTTAAACTAAACTAAGGTGGTTGCTCATCACTCATTTATGACCACAGGTGAAACAACACACATTTCAAAGACAACAAAATTATTTTCCATGCTGAGATTCACAATTCCAGTTCATTTGCTTTCTGGTTACTGGGAAGGAAACTGCACCACCTGAGCTATGTCTCGCCTGGTCACCTCTGGTAGATGTGCAATGCTTTGATAATGGGGATGGGAACGCTTCAGTGGCCTAAGTGAATTTGCTGGATCAATGAGGCCTTGCTGCATTTTCAAAGTGATTTCCTTCAGTGTCTCACAGTTTCACACATTTCTATCACAGACTTTGCTGCGGTAGTAATCAGCAGCTGGTTTCTGAATGACTATAACGCTAAGGGCCAAATCGCAGAAATAGAGTAACCAAACCCAGAGCCTGATATTTAGAGGAGCTGGTTTTAGCTGCAGCCTGATGAGTTATTCTGTTAACTCAGGCCTCTATGTGTGTGTCTAAAAGAGAGAAACGCCTTCTGAAAGGAGTTACGTGACACTTCTGTTGTCTATGCAGGTATGGAATGATCACAATTAATTAGAACAGTTACTAAAGTAATTTCTCGAGAACACGGATGGTATTTACCTTGACTATTGTTTTCTCCAGGGCTTTTACCCTGATCTTTTAAGACTGTGCACTTCACAAAGATTAAAAAAAAAATAAATAAAAAAAAAAATAAAGATCTGGCACTCACATTTACGATAGGCTGTCATTGTTGGTTTGCTGCCAAAGACACGTATAGCAGCAGCAACAGCTGAGGGATCTCAGCCACTGAACCTTGGTGCTAACCGTATAAGAAATCACTTCAGTGGTGACAAGAGTATCTCTGTTCATTTTGTCCTTGAAGTTACAGAAATGCCATCCCAAGTTAAGCTAAATCAGAGCTTTCTCATATAGGTAGGTGACCCTTTGGAATCAACTTGATGCCATGAGTTTCATGTTTAAAAGCCTGAAACAAGCTCCTATAGAATTAAAATTTTTGTCATAAAATGTCTGTTCTGGCCTCACCCTCTTATTGCCCACAGAGTATCACAGACTTTTTCATGTAGTAAATCCTTCCTATGAAGTTTTCTTTTGTTAATTCGGGTGGGCAGATTAAAGGCAAAAATAAACCTGACATGAAAAATAACTGTTACTTTCTCCTGCCTTCAGCAAAAAAAAAGAACTTCTGCTTGCATTTTCACATAGTTAAATTTGCATTATTTAACTATAATGGCCCTTTGTCAGTATTCTCACTCAGAAATGTTCATCTGATTCCTTGGCATCTCTTTCTCTCTCACCAAATCGTGACGGTTTGGTCTCTAACAGAAACCAGCAGAGAACAAACTAGCTAGGACTCTAGTGAAATCTGAGTTGCATAGAAATGTTAATTATGCATAAAGTGTCTCCTCTTTTTTCCAGTAAATCCATATGTTCTTTTAAATATACAGAATGATGGCATTAGATAGGTAATAATCCTTAATTCCTCTCAGCAGCCTCAACTGAACTGCGAGATGAAATTGCTCCTCTGGAAGCAAACTGCCTATTTTAGTTTGGCAAAAAGAAATACGTTCATCCAGTCAGGCAACTGCAAGAGCAGGACAGAACAGGAATTTGACCAATATTGTCAACAGTACTATTTTTTAAACATTCTGTCAATCCATGTTATTAAGATTTTTTATTATTTCTGTTCTTATGGTATTCTGAAAACCGAGTGAAGTATTTGTAGTGCACCTTACGTTTTCAAATTTAAAAGCTTTTTATTTGTAAACACTTCTCCCTTGAGTCTGCAGAGAAACAGTAAGTCTAATGTGAGTTATCTTATTCCTGAATATCCTTAATCTGATCTTGGCATCAGTTCAGGTGGCATCCCTGTTTTATTGTCTTGCCCAAGTGTACTAAGCTACGATCAGCCCTTCAGTGTGGAGACCTCAAGGAAAACAGGTATTGGTTGACAGAGGCTTAATCTATGTGCACTGCATTTGTATGGCTGTGCTTGAAGTTTAAAAAGGGCAAATTGTTTAAGACAGGAAAATGTCTATGTTATGGGCGAACTTCCCTCGGTAGTGATGCTTGCTCTACAATATTTTGAGAGTGTTTCCTCTCAGTCTTTTTATTGATAGCCACTGATTGTCAAGGAGTGCTGGAAGCAGATAACCAAGAGCAATTACAGGCATCCTGGTGATAGCCTGTGTTATAACTATGATTGTAAAAATGTTTGAAATTTTCACAGATATGTAACACTAGAAGCATGCCAGGTAAATTACAAAAAGAAAAATAGAAAGTGGTTCTTTAACATCTTAATTAAAAAGAATAAAGTACATCCATCAGAGAAGCCTAAAAAGCAAATCTGTTTGGGGTTTTTTCATCAAATATTAACTGGATCCTGAGGGGTTTTCATTATCCAGATGAAAATATTTGGCTTATTTATCAGAGTGCAGAGCCTTACATTGAAACGATAGTCTTGTATGAAGTCCTCATGGAATGGTATACATCAGAGACACTGAAACTAGTGAACTGATTGAAGTCTTCTGTTTAGCTGAGATCTCTAAAGGCTCTGGTAGCATGCATTCAGCCCTTCACACTGTTTCCGCAGCACTTCACTGGGAACAGGGCCTTTGACTGTAAACACATTCTGCCAGTGTCTTTGATTCTTTGTCTGCACCATGTGGCTGCTATCAGTTTACAAATAAAGAAAAATTAAAATTTGTTTATGAACTGTTATTATTATAACTGAGTTCTGCTATTAGCTAGGTCTAAATGTTTTCATATATTCTACACCTCTGTTGCCCTTTGCAATTTTTGACTGTTTTCTTGCACATTAATAATTAACAATTTCCTTGTGTAATTGTTCCCAAGAGAACGAGCTGAAAGAATTATGAATTAATTTGCATCTTTTAGAGTACTAGTAAACTTCCCAAGATGAAAATTTCACTTCATCCAGGTAGAAACCAATCACTTTAAATCAAAGCTCACTGACTATCAGAGAGCTGGTTGGTTTTAGGTTTGTTGTTTTTCTAGAAGTTTCAGGAGAGCAGTGCCCTGCATAAGTTCTTAGAAAGCACAAACAGTGATTTTAGAAAAGCCCCTGGGTCTTTTTTTTTGTTGCAGTATAGAGTTCCTAGGCATTTATCAAAATTAGCATTTGCTGTATTTAAACAAAATGAATAGCAATTTCTTGGAGGTTGAGAGGTCTCATGGTGTAAATGTAGATTTCACCTTCCTTGAAAAATATCTGTAAACTGTTTCAGCTTTATTTTATTGTCTGATGTAGATAAATAATTCATGCTATAGACTCTAAAACGTGGATCAAGAAAAATAAATGTCCTTTTATGTACAGTTTATTCAAATAGAATCTTCAGCAAACAAAATGTGTTCTTTCTTATGTATTCATTTATAACCATACAATGTCAGGTCCTTGTTCACCAAAGCACTCATCCTCATTTATCTCTGAGCACTTGAGTAACCAAAGCACTACTGCCAAGTAACTAAAGCAACAGTTCTGACCACATGCTTTAAGTTAAATATGTTAGAGTGGTGTTCCAAGTAGTATCATAGTTACTGACAAGCTTAAGCGATTTACTGAACTGGGCATTTGACATCCAAGTTTATATACCTTCATGTATTTTAACCTTGATTAAATTCAGGAATATAAATGAATACTCTAACCCTCATTTTTCAAATGAGATGTAAAATATGTCATTAATGGAAAATACAAGACTCGATATCAGACTTTCAGGTTTTGAAGTTTTAGTAATTGATAAAGAGTTTTGCATTAACATTTGGAAGGACAGAAAGATTAGTTTAAATGGCTACAGACTGTCTAAGACACAATCAATCTCACAGTATGTTTTGAAAGAAAATGCTCTTTAGTATCAAAATCCTTGTTAAATATCTGAAAGAAAAAAAAAAGTGGACTTGTTGTTAAGAAAGGGAGGTATTGCAACTGCCTTCAACCAAGAGTTGAAGCCATTTTGCACCTGATATGGAAGAGGGAATAGAAGGAATAAAGGACTGATGAAGGTTAGGGAGAAGGCAAGAATAAAACATAGCAGGCTTGGAAGCAGACCAAAGAGTGTCAGAACTGTGACTAAGGGGAAGCCTGGGGCAATATCAGAAGTAGCAAGAAAAGGCCTGGACACTTGCAGTGACCAGGGAAAGACCCAGAATAAGGAAGGAAATGGCTGTGCTAGGTCCAGGAAGGCTAGTATGGCTGTAGCAAAGGTAGCTCTACCTCTTCCCTAAGGAAGCAGATGCAGATCACACAAGAACTCATTAGGATTACTGGTATGGCCATAGGGAATCCATCCTGCAAAAAATGTTAAAATACAACCTGGGTGGCATTTCCTCTCAGGTAATATAAAAACAAAGTAATTTCTTCAAAATGGGGACTAACTATGAGCAATCAGAAAATGGATGCAGGAACTTCTCGGTAGGTCTGTCCATTTAGATTCCCCCTCCCCTTAGGCCTTTGAAGAATGGAACTTCTTTATCGCCACAGCTTGATATGATGCTACTTTCTTCAATATGGCAGGAAGGAAAACGTTTTACTGACTGGAAAAACAAAACAAAAAAACACAACAGAACCTGTTCCTCCCATAAAGCCACTCTAAGATGTGCATTTTTCCATAAATTCTACTGGAAGACTTTTTCCTTAGTAAGTTTGAAGTTTACTATTTTTCATGAAAAGAACTGATGACAAGGCAGAACCCTTCTAGCAAGATGAAAATACATATTTAAAACAAAAGTGTTTTCCAGGCTGTTTCAGAGGTTGCAAACATATATATTGTTTTCTATTCTGAAATCTGTTTTTTTACACAAATGTATGTATCAATTGAAAAATGTCTACAGTAACTATGTAAGGCTGGTTTTGCTGTGTTCAAAACACCATTTTTTAAACACACAAAAATCCAGCCATATCTTGATCAACCCAGAAGACATTACTAAACCTACGAAATTCCTTATAGCTGATGCTTGTTATGACAGTGTGTAGGGAATTTCCTTACAAACACACACAAACTTTTTCTCCAATTCTAGATGAAATACTACTACACAGAAATTACTTTTGCTTCATGTAAATATACGTTCAAGTTCTCAAAATACAGGAGCTGCAGTCCAAATTTAATTACAGTGCTTTTTAAAATGAATGAGGTGCGAACATTGTAACAGAAATGTGTGAAGACACTAACCTCACTGTCAGCACAGTTCAGTATTACTGTAATGAAGCAACTGTCTGTAATGTTTGAGAAGCAGCTGAATAAACCAAGACCCCCAAAATTCTCACACCTGTAGAAAATATTGACACTGCTTCACTTTTGGCTTATCCCAGCCTATCAGTGCTCAAATTCCTGCATGGAAGGAGCTGTATTCTTCCATGGTAAAGTAATATTCTGTTTAACGGCATGTTTTTCTTGCCAGGTTTTGAGAAAAACACCAGTACCGTCTCCCCAAATTCCCTCCACGCTGCACTGTTTTATGATTCCTAATCTAAAACACAAACATGATGCTTAATGAGTATGTTTGTCACATGAGTAGCAGGAACAGATGAAGTCCTAAAGTTCCCTGTAATCTACTGGGAGAGATAGCTCAAGTGCTGGAGTCAGCACAGCCAGAAAACCTTCAAAATATTTTTCTTCAACTCTAATTTGCAAAACTGCAATGGCAAAGTTTACTCTAAGGAGAAACTGTGCTAACCACAGATTTATTTATTTTCTGCTGATCAACACAGCTATGTGAACAACTGACAGAGACATCTTTTTCTGCAGGAAGATGCCAGAGCTGCGGAGTTAAAAGCCAAAGCTTCAAAGTTGACACTGACCATATTTATTAACACCATTATGAGCTTCTTGTGGTTCATGCAGCTTTCCAGTATTGCACTGGGCTAAACGTAAGTTTTTTACTGTCCGCTCAGGAGGCTGGCAAGGCATAGCACACGGCTGTAAACACATCACATGGTATCTCCTGGAAGATGACTGCACTGCTCGTAATCCTCGCTTTCATAGCAAGACAATAAAACCCCATGAGAAACCATTTACCTCTCAGAACAGACTTGACTTGTTTGAAAATGTCTGTTTCTCTCGCAAGACTTGAGGTGGGGGAGCTTAGACTAGCCTCTTTGGGAGTCAGGCAGTCAGATCATCTTTCTCCCTTGGGCACAGCTGCCAGATACCACCATTCCTTATGCACTGGCTGCAGTCGCTTACAGGAGATTTCACACCTGGGAACCAGTGAGCCTAGCTTCTGCTCCACAGACAGGCTTGGAGGCCTGCCATGCCAACTTTACATATCCCTCTGGGATACTTACGTCCCTTCACAATGGTATTTTCTGATACTACAAAACTTCTAATTACACATTAACCCTTTAATATCAACCTGTACTTGACCTGCCTAGAAAATGATGAGATTTCCTGCAAGTGCAAAACACACTGTAGGTAAAAAACCGGCCCATTCAAATTGTGGGGAATTTTTATATCAGTGCAAGTTTCCATGTTTATATTTTTTACTTCTGAGGAATTTTTCACCTATTTTCACAAAACAGTCTCTCTGTATTTTTTCTTTTTTGTTATTTTTCTTTCTTTGGAAACATCACTGGTTTTTTTACATACCACTTGCAAAACTGTTTACTGTTTTCCAAACAGCTCTTACTGGTGCATATCAGTCCTGAAAAATCACAAGTGCTTCAGATCTGTCAGGAATCATTATTATGTTAATCCTTCATAGACCTACAGAATACCACAAATTGACTGGGACCTCTTCAGATTATCTAGGCCAATCCCCCTGCACAAGCGGGTTGCTCAGGACAGTGTAAGTCTTTTTGAAAAAACTTCTTATGTTTAAACAAAATGTCTTCTATTTCAGTTTATGTCCATTGACTCTTGTCCCGTCACTGGAAATCACTGAGGAAGAGTCTGGCTCTTACTCCTTTACTCCATGCCATCAGGTATTTATACACATTTGTAAATCCCCCACGACTTCTCCAGATTGAACAGTCCTACTTCTCTCAGACTGTCCTCATGTAAAAGATGTTACCAGTCACACTGATCACCTCCATGTCCCTTTGCTGGACTCTCTCCAGTGTGCCCCTATCTTTCTTGTACAGAGGAGCCCAACATCGGACACAGTATTCCAAGTGTGGCCTCACCAGTGCTGAGCAGAAGGAAAGGATAGCCTCCTCTGACTTACTAGCCATGTTCTAACACAGTCCATGATACTGCTGCCTGCCTCTCGCACAAGGGCACGCTGGAGGTTCAACATGCGTCTGCCTTTTCTGCCAGTCTCCTTTCTCACTGGGTGGCCCCAGTCTGTGCTGGTGGATGGGCTGCTCCTCCCCAGGTGCAAGGCTTTTAACTCCCTGTTGTTGAACTGCATAAAATTCCTCTTTGCCCAATTCTCAGGCCAACTATGTCCCTCCCGGTGGAAGCATATCTGTCTATCACCCACCCCTCCCAGTTTTGTATAATCTGCTGCAAAACTAAGGGCGTGCACTCTCCTGTCATCCACACCATTAACAAACATGCTAAACAGCACTGGATGCAGACCAGTGCGTTTGAACACAATTCCATGTAGGAATAGTGCATTGGAGTTAAGAAGCAAATTTTTATGTGTGTATTTGGCAGCCATCTCACCAATGACACTGTCATGCTGTTATCCATGTTTCTGTCACCATGAGCTTGAACTACTGCAAAAGCATAGCCAGCTGCTTTGAAGCTCTGCAGCAATACCAGGTGGCACAGAGACTGAAGCTATTGCCTTCCCATCTGAGAGAAACAATCATGTTACACTGGTGCCTGCAGATAGGATCCAACCCTCTGGCTTTAACTGAAAAACTCTTAGATGGTTTGGACTTGTTTACATAAGAGGCCTGCTTCCCCACATTCACCGATTAGCTAACAGCAGTTAGACATGTTGACCATCCAACAGAAAAGGAGTATCTGCTTGTAGGCAAGTTTCTGTGAAAAAGCTTCAACAGCTGAATTTGCTGCAGTGTGGGCCCTGTGTGGATTTGGGTGCTTCTGGCAGAACTATCTATTTAAGAAACAATTTGGGGCAGAGAGGGATTCAGGATCTTATTTGAAAAGTCCCAGGAGATATTTTTTTACCATGATTACATGCTGTAGTAAGAGAGATAAGTTTGATTTCTTGCATAAATTACAGCTATTAATAACTGAATTCTAAATTTAAATATTAATTATTATAATGAACCCTTTAGTACCTAACAATTATAGAGTGTTACAAACTCTGAAATAAACACTACAAGTCTCTAAATAAACAACATATTTGTGGCCTTCTTCTTCCACATAGGAGACCTCAGGGCAATAGACTTGAAAGTTTTGGGGTTTTCATTCACTCCACAGAAAAGCAAACAACCTTCAGAGTAAGTAAGAATCAGACCCTGAATCCCACTGGATTTTCTTCTTTTGATGGAATTTCCACCTTTCTCTCATCCATTCTTCTGCTTTATTCTTCTCAAATTCTCCTTCAAGACCCTATGTGCTGGTACACTTCAGACCTCTTCCACATCTAATCTCTCTTCATTTTGCAAACTAGCAGTTCACCGTATTTCTTATAAACAAGCAGGCTCCAAGATATGCAAAGGCTAATCTCACAATTCCAAAATTGTATCCTTAAACTCTCACCTATTTCTGTACCTAATTCTATAGTCAACAACTTCTTCTTGTATTTGTCTTTGATTCTGCTCAAAGCTCTCACAGCCTGTTTTTTTGGCTGTGAGGAACCACATTCATATGTAGTGGTAAGGGTGAAAGAAACTGCAGTTACAGCTAAAGTGGGGCTGGAAAGGGCCTCACAAAGCAAACACAGAGCTCTCAAAAGAGTTTCTTTCTGAAGAATACTCTGTTTCTCAATCACGCCTGGCTGGTAGCTCAAACTAGGGTTAGGATTAAGCACTGGTTTTGAGAGAACAAGGAAGATTTAATATGCAGCTGGGATGGGGCTAGAAAAGGGCTGACAAAAGAGAAGGGTTGCCAAAAGTTCTTCTCCTGGTAATGTTGAGGATATAGCCTCAGCCACCTCATGAGCCTTTTAGCCTAGCCTAGGCTTAGGGCTGGTGGAAAGGAAAAGGAGTTGAGCTGCCAAAGGATACAAAGGGCTGTAAAAGAATATTCCTCTGAGGAACGGGCAGTCCAGGGAGCTGCTGCTGTAGAGTTTAGGGTTAAGCTTGGAAAAAAACACCATTTGGGGTGAGGCTGGAGAGAGTACGCAAGTAAAGAGTTAAGTTTAGCCGATGGGGGGAAGCTTAGTGCCTCTAAGGGTTGAAGGCACCTTCAAGGTTCAGCAAAGGGCAAGACTGTAACGTAAGGGCTGGAAAAAAAAAAAAAAAAGTTTCTGTAATAGATGTACACAATACTGTATTTTGTGCTTATCTGGCATGTGGGCACCTCTCTTAATTTATGTAATATATCCACATGGAAGAAACACATAACTCCAAGGATAAGTTAAAATAGGGGAGATTCATCCCCAAATTTCAGCAGTAGCTTAAGGTGGGGCCAGAATGCTTAAGGTCTGCAGCCTGTTTCCCTGCCTTGGCCCTGCCTAGGGGCTACTGCAGAGGAGCCACCGTCCCTGCGGCACACCTGGGTGCACTCGTTGCCAAACCTCTCCTCCCTGCCATTTTACAGCCGGCGTCAGCACACCGAGCAGCTGACAAAATGGAGGAGGGGAAAGCGCATAGCACAAGATGGATTGTTACAGTCCTCGGAAGTAAAGTTAACTTTGGAGGAGGCCTCGCTCGGGTATTTCCACACAGCTCATGCCACCTGCTGGCAAGCAGGAGCCGCTGCCTCGCAGCAGCAGCCCGGAGGCACGCAGGCCCTGCGGCACAGGCCTGTCGAGCCCCTCTACCCCTGCCGACTACGCAGCCACGTCTGACCCCTCGGGGCCGTCTGGGCACCGCTGTCTACATGCATTAGGATCTCTGGGGCAGCTGGGGCCTGCAGACCACTCGTCATCTGCAGAGGCCAGGCTAGCCTGCTGCACCCCGCCCCGCGGGAGGGGACTGCCGCACTGCGCCTAGCCTCGCCTTGCCTCCCCTCTCTTTCTCTTCCCTTCGCTGCTGGAGCGACCCCGCTGGCTCCAACGCCCGGCGGAGTCCCGCTCAAAATGGGGGCTCCACGGTGAAATGGCTGCCAGTCAGCGCTGTTCACCCTTTGCCTCCCGGTGGGAGCGGCCGCTGCATCGCGTAGAGCGCTTGATTGACGGTCTGCGCTAGCCGCGGTTGCGTCAGGCAGACCCAGCCTGTGGGGCTTCCAGAAACTTCCCTGCCCTCTCCAAAAATGGCTTCCACACTCGGCCCACCGACCGCACTGCGTCACTTCACTTGGCCTTCCCCAGCCAATGGCGCTTGCTTGCTCCGGAGTCACGTGGGGTGAGTGAGCCAGTCGCCTTGAGAGCTTGGAGCAGCCTGGCGTCACTTCCGTTCGCTGGAGGCGTTGTTGCGGAGCTGTGTGTTGGGTGTCGGGGAAGTGTCGGTCGGGGTGAGAGGGTGAGGAGCGACCACGTAGGTGTGCAGGGGCAGCGGGGTGGGCGGCAGGGGTGCAGCGGGACGGGGCTCCTTGGGGCGCAGGGGCGGAGCTGGCAGCGGCGGGAACAGGCTCCTCCCGAGAGTGACTGAGGGCCCGCGGCCTGGTCTGGGCCTAGGCGTGAGGCGGGCGCTGGACGCGTCCCTGTTCCCTTAGTGGAGTCACGCCGCTCTGCCTAGGCGGGAATGGGCTTCTTTATGCTTTGGTAGAGGAGTAGGTTCGCTGTGTTTCCTTACTGTTGTGTTTGCCAGTTAATATGCTGCAATGCGGATGGTGTTTTGTTTTCTTTTTAATGCCGGTGTCGTTCATCCTTGTTCTTAATTTAATGCTTGAAGTTGTCTTGCTTTAGTTACCAGTTTCAAAAACCTATCGTAAGCATGGAGTTGCCACTGTAAATTCCTGCAAACGGTGTAATCCCAGTGGAAGAGTGGGTTTAGTGGCATAAACAGGATAAGTCTCTGAAACTAATTTAACTTAAGGAAGGAGGATTTCATAACTGAGCTTAAAAGTGAAGTAATATTTTCTGGTAGCAGGGTTATTTCACCACTTTATCTTGTTTGGGGTTAATGCTAGCTCTCCCCTGCTGTGGATGCTCATTTCTCATGCAGCTTTAAAGTTACCTTTAAAGTTGTACAAACAGTTGTGTGAAAGAAAGCATTGGTTGTTGGGGCATCTTGTGATGTGAGAGGTTGTGTACAGTCAAAGTATTTGTACCTACAGCAACTTGGGTACTTTGTGTAATATATGCACTATTTATGGAAGTAAGCCAGCAGTTTTAATACTACTGCAGTCTGGAGTCCACTTGCCCACGAGTGATGTCACCGTTTTCTGGTCAAAACTGCACAAGTTGCCCTGGACTTGTGTTCTGGGCTGTGACCTTGACTTACTACTGTCTCTGTAAAGCTAATTAGCTCTTCAAAGGATAGCTTAATACCTGTCTAAAACTTGTTCTAGCCTATATATTGTGCTGTTTGCTTATTTGGGTTTATACTTGGCTGAAATTCAAATAGATTTGGATCACCTTTATGAGCAGTTATTCAGAGAACAGAGCACTCATGAAGTGTTATGTCTCAAAGTTTGTTGATAAAGTAACTCAAACGTAACTACATAAAGGGTTCTTACGTCATTTATATGTATGACAAATGGTATGTTCTCCTGTTTTCAGGCCAGTTGTGAGAGAAGTCTCTGGAAATGGAAGACAAATAGAGATAGAATTGAACTGTGTATTTAAGAAGGTTCTATTTTTTATTACATAACTCTAGTCATAATACTGTTTTTGTTACATAACTCTAGTCATAATACCATTTCTATTACAGTCTGTAGTGTAGTTGAGAGCAAGTAGTAAGTGTACCTTGTTTTCTGAAAACCATGTAACTAAATAGTAAAGCATGTTTTTCTCATGCCCTTGCAGGAACACAGTGTATTAAATTACCTAAGCAACCATGCTGGCTGCAAGGCTAGTATGCCTGAGGGCATTATCATGCCAGACTATCCGCCCCACCATTACTCAGACTTCCCCAGCTTTGAGGAACTCCAGTATAAAAGCATACAGGCTCTGGCAGCCTAACCAGGTAAGGCAGTTCTGTTTCTAATGATTCTGAGTGCTGATATCTTAAAGGGTTGAGTGTTTTGCCAAAATAATTGCTTTACATGGAGTACCTGTTTTGAATGATCATGAGCCTCGTGTTTCTTTGAGGTACATGCTCTGATTTACAGAATAATGTTACTCAGTCAAAAACCAGGGTTTTAAGAACAATTGAACTAGTATCCTCTATTTCAATTATTATTTGCCCATGTAAATTTGAAAAGAAGAGCTTAAATGAGATAATTAACAATGGACAAGTCTTTCTATGTAAGGTAGAAGCAGCAGAAAGTCTTGTCTGACTTCTTGTCATAGCTCCCTGCTTCCAAGTAAGGCTCTTGAACATAATATTAAATATATATACCTTGAGTATAATACTAAAGTAGAAGCTTTCTTTTCAAAGACTTTAGTGTGTTTAAAGCTGTTGTCCAGGTTAGAGCAAGTTCTGAGTTACGGCAGGACTACCATTGGCCTAACCAGCAATTTTGAAAACTGGACTGTTGTCACCCTAAGACACTGTTTATTCCTCATTTAGGGAAGATATTTCAGGCACGCTTTCTGCTCAGGTGACAACTATTAAAATGCTAGGTTTTGATAGATGCAAAACACATCAAAACTGAAATGCTGTGGTAAACTTCCTGATTTTTATTGCTCTAATGGCTTGTAGATTTCAGCTTTTAGTGTTAAACTCACAGTTTTGAGTGAGCTCAGGTGCGTGTATAGTAATTTAGAAATTCCTGGGACAGTGGTAAGGAAACTTCAAATGTTGTTCCTGAAGTGAAATATGAGTTTATTGTTTGTTGCTCTTTCAGATTACTAAGACTTTGAGCAACATCTTTTGTTTATTTGGAACTTGTCAGCCTTAAAAATCTTTTACAAGCCTTCATTCAGGGTTTGTTCTCTAAATCAAGGCTAGAGTTCAAAGCAGAATTTGTGATGGCTTTGCAAATTGAGTGTCTGTAAAGTGCAAGTATTGTGCAAGAAGAGCGTTTATGTGGAGTGATCTTGCACAGAAAGTAACGTAATTTTTTAATGTAAATGTAAAGAGTATGTTTTTATATTTAAAAAAATAATCCTTGTGGGACTAAAGTAAAAGAAATACAGACTGAAAATCAGCTTCTGAAATTCTCTGCATTGGTGCTGTACTACTAGAATGTGTGTTACTCACAACAGTTCCTAAACTTTAATGTTCAGTTGTTTTCCTTGAGCAAAGTTACTTCATGTGTTTGGGAGCTAAGAGACTATTTTAAATGCAGCATGTAAATTTATAAGAAGTGTCTTCTGTCTTGTTTCATTTAGTCTTTTTTTATGTTGTATCTGAATCTAACAGTGTTACGCCACGAGAGTAAGAACAGGTGTAAGGCGTGGAAAAATTGGCCAGGAAATTAAAGAAGCAGCATTTGAGCCATCTGCAGAAACTGCACTTAAAGGTAAGGTAGCTGTGCTTTAAATACTGAGAATCTTAGAAGCGTAATTCAAAATTTCCTTGAAGGAATCAAGTTTCCTTCAAATAATTAAAGAAACTGAGAATATTGTTTCATGTGTAAGTTGGCTTAGGAAACTCCATCAAACAGCTGGAGACAGTTTCTCTGCTTGTCTTTCCTTGTAGAGTTTAAAATTACAAATGTGTCACAATATAGAGAAATTACATGTTTCCTCTTTAAGCTGCTGTTGAGAACTGTTCAGTGAAAGTGGTTGCCTCTTAATGGAGACTTGGTTGTGGGTATTAAAAAGTATGCACGCTTGCTTTGTTATATCTACTTTGTATAGTGTCTAAAGGAAGGGGTTTTGTACAGCATGTAGAGTTTGTAAAAAAGTTTCTAGTGTTACATGGGCATTGTCTTGCAGTGCTTTTTAGTACAGCTAGTGTGTAAGGGATTTTTTAGGTAGCAGTATCTGATAGAAGAGACTTGTAAGTATCCTGTAATAGCACTGAGTTAAACTGCATGTAGATTGGCTAGTGTCTTGATTATAACACATTAGGAAAACGCGTAGACTTGGGGTTACACAACTGAAAGTCTTTGGTCTCAGCAGCTCTTCTAATATAACAGTATTTTATGATTGATATTTCTGTTAGTAGCAGTAATCTGATACCTACACCCAGGCAGTATGCCTAAAAATCAGACAGCAGAAACGGATGGTAAATCGTGTGGTGGTGTTCATGAGCTTTGGAAATCCTTTTATAAACTTACTTGAATCCAGTTGCTGCTGAAGAGCCCTGGATGGAGCAAGTATTTAAGGGCAGATGAATGAGAGGAACAAATACAACACGTAGTTTTTCTCCTGTTCTATAGTGAGTTGGATAGTGAAATGGTATACTGAATCAGCTGACAGGTGAATTCTTCTGCTGGAGAACCTGTTAACTGGTTTTATGTTGGAATTGCTGTCACGAATGAAGGTCGGTAAACCTGGCATGTTACTAGTTGGTCTCTTATTTCTTACACTATTTTATGAAGTTATATTGTGTTGATAAGGTGAATCTAGAGTTTTTCATGTGTAGCTCCTTGAGAACTGGTAACTTAAGTGGAACTTTAAGAAAGAAGTCTTAACATGGATCAGCTATTGCTGATACAACAAAACTCGTGAGGATGTTACTATTCAAGAAAAAGCATTCATAACAATGTGGATATTTTTTTCTTCTTCATACAGCTGATCGCCTGGGGAAATTTATTGTTGCTGGAGGGGCTGCTGTTGGCCTGGGGGCCCTTGCTTACTATGGAATGGGCATGTCCAGTGAGATTGGAGCTATTGAAAAAGCTGCGTAAGTAAGATGGCTTTCTGTTTTAAGTGAATCTCCCTCCTCATTATATGTCTCTTCTTTTGCTGCTAACACCCAGTGTACACAGAGCTTAAGGGTTTTTTTAAGCTCTGAACAGAAAGCTCTCACTGCTTTCTGTACAGGATTTTAAAGAATGTAACTGAAAGCAAAATTTAAATTACTCAGGTTTAAGTGGATGTTGACTTAAGTGACTTGTTTTGCTAAATTTGAAATTTATTTGTGCAGAGTATATAAATATGCCTTATGAGGTGTGCCACAGCTACTTTATGAAGTGTAGTCTGCTGTAAAACTTGTTACAACCACTTTGCCTGGTGTTCCTGTGAGACTATTCATTAAACTTCAATACTGCATGTTGGAAAGAGAGTCTCCTTGGAACACGCTACTTACCTTGGTATAAGCTATGCTCTAATAAATACGTTTTACTTTGGTATCTGAGGAACTTTTCATTGATACATATGTCTGTGTTTGGTTTTTTTCCTCCAAAAGCCTTGAAGTAATGGGTCAAAAAAGTGAAATGAGAGAAAATGTGTGCATTATGTTTAAGTTTGGTGTTAGCAGGGAAAGCTTGCTGTCCATAATATGACGAAATCATACTGCAAAAACTCATTCATAATGTCTAAGTCTGTTGCTATTGTTAGAGCTCTCAAGATGACATTCATGCCTGTGATGTCAGATAATCATGTGGACTGTGACTCAGCAATCTGTGAGCTCTTAGCAAGCTACTTAGTGCTCAGTTCCCATTCTGTAGGCATTTTTCTTAAACCAGTTTGTTATACATACACCATTCTCTATTTTTCCATGGTTAAAAAGTATTTGTTATTCTGTTTCCTCTGTATCCTGTTTTCTTAGAATTGAACTGCAGTTATCGTTATTTGCAATTTGCACTGTTTCTAGAGAGTTCTGTTACATTAGACCAGCAAGATTTAAAAGTTTAACTCCTGTTACAAGACAAACTCATGGCAGAAGTTGCTAGATCGCACCACTTTTATGAAGCCTTATGTATATCAATAGCTATGAATATATTTAACAGCTTGATTATGTTTTCAGTTAATCTTTATTCTGATACTGGTAATCATACAGCTGTGCATGACTTAGAAGTTATATGCTTATTTTTCAGTATTTGGCCACAGTATGTGAAAGACAGAATTCAAACTACTTACATGTACTTTGCGGGAAGCATTGGCTTGACGGCACTGTCTGCTGTAGCAGTAAGCAGATCTCCAGCTCTCATGAGTCTTATGACAAAAGGCTCCTGGCTGGTAAGCTTATGTTATAAAAATAAAAAACATTTACTGGGAAATGACCTTAAATGTGATGGTTGATATAAAAAAAATATTAAATGTGGATTACTTGGTGAAAAGTAAGTCAAAACTTCACTTACATTGATCTTCTTATCCATTAAGATTATGTAAGTATGTTAATGATATTCTGTGGTTTAGGATTTGGTGATTCTAACTACATGCTGATGTGCACCTTCTATACTACTTCGTAGTTTGTCAGAGACAAATTATATAAGAAAAAAGTCCATGCTGTGCTATCCTTACCACCTGTATGCAAGAGGAAGCTGTTGTAAATAGTCATCTGAGGCTAATGAAGCTGTTCCTGTCACTTTCTAAAATGGAAACTGATGTCCCTGTGCATTCCTGTTTCTCCCTGTGCTTTTCTGTATAGCTCTTTTGAGATCTCTCTCCTGTTTGCCAAGACTGAAATGCTACTAGTAGGCAAATCATCGAAGCGTACTGCTAACAAAATGTGACTGCTTAGTACATACTTGGTGTGTTGAGTGCAGTGATAATAGTTAAATGCCAACATTTACATAATTTATGGAGATTAATTTAATAATGCATCCTTGTTGATAAATCAGAATTGTATGGTTTTGACCAGTGTGTTAGATGCTGGATGATTCTGCTTGGAACCATCTGTAAGAGGAGGCATTGAGGTTTAAAAAGCATTGGTGGCAAAAGTGTGTGAACTGAGTACTAGCTTTGTGTAGAGAAATGTACAAGACAAAACTAAGACTGACATTTCAGATAGGCTAATGAGGATTGGAGTAAGGGGCAGAACTGTATGTTTTCTTGATCTTACATTACACAATTAAGAGATGGTTGCCATTTTACCACTAAACTTGGGTTCCTAGAAGCCTAAATAACATGGGAACTTACTGCAAGCTAGGGTGAAGAAGCTTTTTACTGTGACCTTACAAGAGAAAAACTGACAAACACCCCAATTATGAATTAGGTTGCTCTTCTCAGATTTACTCTACTGACTTCAGGAAGTGAGAACAGAGACTATGCCCTAATGATAACTTGAGCACTGTAACACTTTTTTTACAGGCAATAGGCGCAACTTTCGCAGCTATGATTGGTGCTGGAATGTTGGTCAGGTCCATATCCTATGAAAATAGTCCAGCTGCTAAACATTTGGCTTGGATGATGCATTCAGGTATGTGATTTTAGTTTTCATTGTAGAGATGTCTGTGCTTCGGTGTGACCAGATTCTTAATTTAAGGAAACTTTGACTTTAAGGCAGATTTCTATATACTGCTGTAGGAGAGTTAGATTTTTTTCAGAGACTTGAATGTCAGGAAGATTCCTTAAGTGCTCATATTTTTTCATAATCTTCTAAAAGTCATGCTCAAGTTAAAATTGTGATATGTGTATGCCACATCGGATAGAACTAGTTGATATCATATCTGCTTTGGGTTTGTGATTGCTTTCTGGGACCATAGCTTCTAAAGCACTATACTTCCTGTTCTCCAGTTCTGCAGGGTAAGAAAGTATTTGAAAACTTGACTAGAAAAATACTTTTTTTTAGTATTAAACTGCTTAAATATATGTGCCCATCAGGTGTGTAAGCTGCGACTACAGATCGTTTTCTCACTAATGATGCCTACTTCAAATAACAGTGGCTATTACTTTTCAGAACTGTTTCTCCAGAAATAATTCATGGTCCATGAAAAACACATGTATGTTAAGCACTAGAGTTGTATTTTCCTCTCTAGAGCTAACATTTTGACGAAGAAATTGTGTTTATTTTGGTGATTGCTAAGTTAAAACCTAATGTGATATTAATAGACTAGATAAGAGGTTTCATACATGATTGTAGCAAAAAGTCTGACTTAATTACTTAACTATTGCCTCAGTAATTATTGTAGCAGAAATCCATTCTGCTTTTCATAGTTGAGTGCTCCCATGCCTGGTACGTATTTGATCAGTCTGTGGCAGGTATCTCTTACCAGCTCTGTTCTGAACATACTAGTATGTTACTGTTAGGCTTTCTTCCAAAGATCAGCTCCCTGAAGTGCTCCTCAGAGCTAGATAAAAGTAAGTCATGGAATTTAAGGTTGCTAGTTTATTGTGATCCCTTCTGGGTAGGTGCATGATCAAGTGTGTTTGAGCCATGTTACCTGGCTGTAAAACAAAATTGTTTTGGCAGGTGGTGTTCTTACCAGATCTGTTCCGAATATAATGGGTGGTGTTTTGTTTTCCTTTGCTAGGTGTCATGGGTGCAGTGGTGGCTCCTCTAGCCTTCTTGGGTGGTCCTTTGCTGATCAGAGCTGCCTGGTATACTGCTGGAATTGTTGGAGGTCTCTCCACTGTCGCCATGTGTGCTCCAAGTGAAAAATTTCTGAACATGGGAGGACCCCTGGGAATAGGCCTAGGCTTTGTTCTTGCCTCTTCAATTGGTAAAACACTGTTTTAATACTATCAGATAAAGTAGGTTATAAAAGTAAACTGCTAGGATGCGGTTCCTGTTTAATTGCAGACTGATCTGTCCGATTAAGTTTTGCTGTAAATAGCCCTTGCAGGCCTAGCACAGCAGAAAATACTCTGTTAAATGTGTTCTTGAAAGTAAATGTGAAGTTACAGTTCTGGCACGTTAATCTGAAAAATGGCCAGTAGTGGTGGCTTGTATTTCTAGTTACTGCTAGTGGGTAGGGAAGACAGTAAATGTGATCCGAGTTCTTGGTCTATTTGTTCTTCTCCCTTTTGTGTTTCTAGGTATAGTTGTAGTCCTAGGGTCAGAAACACTTTCATATGAAATACCTGTGATTCCCTAAAGTGTTCAGAATTACTAGATCAGGCTGTATATGTGACATCTTCAGCTTGTATATTAAAACTCTTGCTATCAAAAAGCACCACAAATTGAGAATTGAATACTCACTGAAAAATGTGTGCTACAGTAACCACTATTTGACCCAGCTCAGAGTAGCAGATATGTATAGTAGCAGTCTTTAATACGGTTGTACGTTGTGCATTCCTTTCCAGGGTCCATGTTCTTGCCTCCCACTTCTGCTTTTGGTGCCGGCTTGTATTCGGTAGCTGTTTATGGTGGATTAGTACTCTTTGGCATGTTCCTGCTCTATGATACGCAGCATGTTATTAAGCGTGCAGAAACTATTCCATATTATGGAGTAACAAAATATGACCCAATCAATGCGTAAGTATTATGTGTTAATGCAGCTGATCTCAATGGCTGTGTAAGCATTTGCTTCAGGCTGTATCAAACTACGCTTTTAAACTATGCCAGACCTTTTATTTACTGTTCAGAAGTGTATTGCTATTAAATGTGAAGGATCACAGGGTCTAAAGATGTTGTGTGAAAATAGCTGGTGGAGTTAAAATTGAAAGCATCTGCCTGAAATGAGAGAAACAGGGGTGAATGTGGTGTCACATGCCTCCAGCAGTACTTCCAAAAAGCAGTTTTGTTTTTAAAGCATTGCTGAGAGAATTCATAGCTGTTTTCCACAAATATCTGTCAGTATCATCTGAGACAAAAAATGCTAACTTTTTCATAGTCATTTAATATTTGCTACCCTTTGTCACTAAATAAAAATATTCAACATTGTGACAGATAGTTAAAGATGGATTAATTGACTCCCTGTAAATGTTGTCTGTCTTATCGTGAGTTATCTCCTTTATTCTGATTTTCTATAATTAAAATAGAATAATACTGACCTTCAAAATTCTTGGAGCTAAACAGATTAAAGAGCAGCATAAAAGCAGAGAGCTCCTGTATGAGAACAGCATACTGTCTGTTACGGCAGGGATGGTAGAACAAAAATACAGGGGTTTTTTGACATACCAAGCACTGGGGACAATCATAGTTGAGTTTTTTTAGAGACGCTTTGTGAAGGCTTTTAAAAATGAAGTGTAATGGTGTGAAATACAAATACTATTTCTGTTCAATAGTAATTCACTTTTATTTCCTTTTTTCTAGGTGTATGGGTATCTACACAGATACACTGAACATCTTCATTCGGGTGGCCACCATGCTTGCAGGTGGTGGAGGTAGCAGGAGGAAGTAAACCAAGACTGTGTGTCTGACAGCCTACCTTAATGCACATACTAAATAAAAATTCATGGTTACAAGAAGTTTTGCTGCAAATCAGGAATATAAAGCATTTCAGCACATTGTTTCAGTGCAGTGTGATTCAGGCTTACTAGTTTTTCTTCAAACACTTTCCAGCTCATTGTTAAAATAGTGTGAACTGCTTCTAATTGTACATTATTTTGAGGAAGTAAATTATTTTTAATATATGAGTAAAATAGTCTGTCTGCTTTTTAATGGGTTTGACAGCAATTCAGCTTTTTTTTTTTTTTTAACTGTTGTTGCGTAGTAATGGCCATCATTTCTAAACAGTATCCCTTACACAAGTAGGGACACAAGCTACTTTATGAAATGCTGTTGGAATGTGGCATTTTTTTCAGTGAAGATCGCATAAATGATATTTCAGTGACACCTTAAGAACAAATTATGGCAGTAAATGCAGTAATGACTTCTGCCTGGGCAGATATTTCAGCAAGGTTTAAGCAGTTGTCAGAAATGCATTGGATTTGACCAGTGAGGTGACCAAAAAGTGTAAATGAAGCACGATGGGGAAACCATGCGGCATTTGTCCCATGTGAACTTCAGTCTCCTTCTGGAGTGCAAATGAGAACTCAGTGCTTTAATGCTGAGTGGGTATAATAGCTATGTTTTTTTTGTACTAGATTTACCAAATTACTGAATAGCAATAGATGTGTCTGTCTTCCAGTGACTAAATCTCGGTATTGTGGGTGAAGCTCTGTCCTTCAGAAGAGCTCTTAGTGCTTATCTCTGACGAGCTTGTACAATTGGCACAGAAAGAGGGAATTGAGGGTAGACTGCTATCAACCCAAGTATCATAAATTTCCCATACTGTTGTGTGCTTCAGCCTGTAACTTTACCCCCAGTTGGTATGTTTAGCTTGGTTTAAAAGGATTGTTGCCTATCAGTGAAATTGATTTAATATTAAGAAATAAATACTTACCAAACTCTGTTCTTTTATGCTGAAATAAAAGGTGAGTTCTTGGGCACAAGAAAGTTTAAAGGTAATGTCAACAACTCTTGACTTTCAATTTCATAAACATGCTGTGCTTATGTATTGACTATGAACAATAAAATTCTAGTCTCACAAGCTGACAACTCTCTGTCCCTGTGTTAATAGAAATTTTAGTGCCTCTGCACTAATAACTTGAAGAGTATTAAAGATTTTTTTTGGCTACAGTTTCATTTATAAGAGAGTTTGTATTCCTCTGTTCAAGAAATCAACAAAAACTATATCCAGTTTCACTGGCTAGAATATTTTGGGGATGTTTCCCAGATGGAAGATGCTGATCTCAACTTGCTTCAAGTGGTTCTGTTAGTGCAACCTGTTGGCTACTGACTACAGCAGCCCTGCTTTCATGTCTGTCGTATACCATAGTATTTTTAGACTTGTAAAGCATAGGAAGGAAGCTGGATTGTGCAGAACCTTGTTGCAAATCCTTTGTGCCTAAAGATGATATGGCACAGCCTAGTTCCTGGCATTGTTAACAGCTGAAGAAAAATGTGTAGTACTTAAAGAGGAAGAAATCTCTGATCATGCAAAGTGTAAGTAGCCTATTTAGAGGGGTTTATCTTTTTAAGCAATTTTGTATGCTCAATCTATTTCTTCATACTGTTGCTGTAGGTGAACAGGGCAGTGTGCTTGTCCTCAAATTCTGCAATGTACAGAATGCTGTCTTACAATGAAATTCTAGAAGTTGTACCTGTAATAAAAAAGCTGGCAAACTGCCTTTTGGCTACACTCTGCGGACAAGGTTTTCAGAGGTTGACTGAGCCAAGAGAGGGATTCTGGACTGTTTGAAACAGTAAGGTGGAAAACACAGCACCCTACCTAGGGGAAATTTTGCAGTGGAAATGAGATCACCAGGAAGATCCAGTAACCTTTTAAGAAAAAAAACAGGCCAAGTAGTGCTTGAGGAAGCATGAGCACTCTTCTGTGCTCAGTCTTCTGAGGAGATGGGGCTTGACTCATGGGTGAGTTGATAGCTGGAGAGAAACACTCAATGCCACCCAGCGTGGGTGTCCAAAAGGAAAAACAAGAGTTGTTCCTTTACATTTGAAGTCATAAGTGAAAAAGATTTATCTCAGTTAAGACAGCTTTGCTTTGAGGGCAGATACAAATCTAAATTGTGATAGTTTGGTAGGCACAAAACCATGTGCTTTCAGGGAAAGCATCTGGCAGTTGGTGCTGGCTTACTGGCAGGCTGCTTTTGGAACGGCAACAAAACCTGGGAACTTTTCTAGAGCTAAGAAGTTGTTTAGATTTGTCAATTGAATTTACCGGGGTGATGTTACTGGAAGCAATTTATTTTGGATTGGGTTTGTTGGGTTTTTTTTACCCTCAATTGAAAGGTCTAATTGTAAAACTTGTATTAGGGTCCGTTAAGTGTATCTTGCTCAGCAACTTTCAGAGCAAATACAGCTGAGGAAGAGCTTTTTTGTCTCCTCATAAACACTGAATACTTTCAGAAGGAAATTAGATGCCTTATATCTTAAGTTTCAGATCTGTAAAAGCTGATCAGCACTGTGGTTAGACCATCTAATTAATGATCTGTTTCATGTGCTGTAAACTAAGGGAAAATGGTTGTTATAAGAAGGGTATAAATTTGGAAATGCAAAACCCGCTGAGGAATAAAGCCTTTTTAATTTTATTTTTTCTTTTTTGTCTTGAATAATGAATATTACCAGAAGAAGGAAAAGCCTTTAACAAATAAGGTCAAAGAATAATCAAAAAAGATAAAACAGATGTGTGTCAAGGTTGTGGTTGGATAGAGGAGGTTCAGTGGAAACAGTGATGCTAACATGACTGTAGAGTCTGTCAGCTGGAAGTTTGAGGCATGCACGATGGTCATCTTTAAGGCACTGATTTTATGAAAGGAGCAGCAACTGCTGTATTGCATCTTTCAGTTGAAAAAAAGGCTGTAGCTGTTGCTGAGGTGAGTGGGGGGCTGGAAGGGAAATTGAGTGCAGAAGTACATATTTCTGAATAATCTTGGGAAATAAGGGATGTATCCTTAGATTCATGTTACTGATACATCAAAAATGACAAAGGATATGTCTGAGAATCTTGGGGGAAAAAAAAAACCCAAACCCTAGTTTGAGTTCTTATATAAGGGATGCTCCAGAGTGTCTCATTGCTGGCCAGAAAGAAGCTAGATAAACTCTTACAATTGCATCTTCATAGCATCATTGCTCTTGGGGGTGATATCCCAATATATTATTCATTAATATTTTATTAAAAGCTCATGCCATTCGAAGAGGAATTGGTATTTTGTGTGAAAGAATTTATTCTAACCAGGCTGAAGCAACTGTTTCATAACATAAGGAAATATAAAAATACATTTTTATGGCATAAACGGAAAATAAAAACAGAAGGAAAATAAAATTGTTGGAGTAGATGGTCTTGTTGAATTTAGGATTAAATGAAACTAACATTTGAGCTGTGAGAATGTAGGGAGCATTAAGAACGTTAAGGATACAGTCAATTTAATTCAATCTGGACTAATGGTCAACCAGCCTAGTTCTCTGGGAGTATGTGCTGCCCTCCGTTTTCAAAGGGAAAGTATATGTAGCATAGAAACTGCAGACTGTAGTTGTATTCACTCCTAGAGACAGTAATGAGCATCTGGGATAGAGTCACTATCAAAGACCACAATGAAGATCAAGACTGAAGTTGTTTTCTCCTAGCAGTTTATGGTGAGTTGATAATCACTTAGGAGACTGTCCTGGAGCAGGTTTTAAAACATCTTTGATAGTTTTTCAGCAGGTGCCCTGCAAGTGAAGCCCTTGCAGAGGTGCCAGCCAACATGCCTGTGAGTTTTGTGTGTGGTGGTTGTGGTCCCTAAGCTCTGTGTTGACTCTTGTCTCTTCACAGGTCATTCTTCTGGATAGCCTTGCTCTGTTAAGGTGGAGCTTGTAGCTGTATTTGTTTTGCTTGGTTTTAACCTCCCTCCTGCAGGCAATGTCATGAAAATGGAACAATAGATACATCCCATTTCCCCCTGCTTGCTTAGGTGATTTCTGTTCTCTCTAGCCTTGGAAGACTAGAGATACAATGAGGGCTGTTTTACGTGGTAGCTGTAGGCGTCTGGAGAGAGAGCATACCAAAATGAGGCAAAGCTTCGGTCCAGAAGTGTTGACACTGGGTGCAGTGCTAAGTGCTGTGTGTGAGGGGAAACATTTTCTTCTTGTGGTAGTCCAGTCCTCTAGTTCAAGCAAGATGCGATTAAGGAACCTGTTTTTGACAGCTAATCTGCCAGAGCTCACACCTTCATGACAGGGTGATGAGAGGAACTGTGTAACCTTGTTATGGAAGCAGAGCTATTCCCTCTGCGTGTCACTTCTTCCCCCCAAAGGAGATTAAAACACAGGTGCCTAAACAGGGAGGATTATCTTTCTTGCCATTTACCCTGGCTCTAAAAGATTTGTCCTTTCAGCTGCTGCTTGAGAAAGCACTTTTTCTTTGCTTTTCCTTCTTTCAGAAAGATGATAGAAGAATATATAACATTATGAGTCTTTTGTACAAAATAACTAGTCTGGTTGTCCAATGCTTAGTTCCAGAAAACTTACTATGAGGAAATGAAGTTGTGCAATGATAGATGTCTGGGAAAGCATAGATAAAGCATTTAATGAAGCTGGCAAACCTCCAAAGCAGAAAATACTGTGCAGCTGTCAGCCTTTGGGGCTTTCTGGAAAGGTTTTGTAATTGATCTGCATATTGATCTCTTTCTTAAAAACAGATAAATCCTGTCTCTAGTGGTCTAACAGAAGGTACTAGCAGGGATAGCAGAGGGAGTTTGTTCTTCTGGGTGGGTATAAATGCCTTTTTTGGTCACTGTGGCCTCTTCCTTATTCTTCTGTACCTTGTAGACATGCTGATCATTGCACACAAGCGAAATAAGTTCATAATATGAAGTCCAGAATGTGAACTAACACATCTACATTTCTATAACAATATGTTTCAACTTTTTCCTGCCAGCTCCTACAGAGACACATTTGTCTGAAGAGAATGTTCCATCGTTTGATTTACTTGTGTAAGCTTGCATGAGCTAAAATCCCATAGTCCAGTTCACTGGGCATCATTTCAATGCAGTGAGCACAGTCTGTCCCCCAAAGCATTTATGATCACTGCAGTTGTATTTATGTGACTAGGAAGGAGTGGAAGAAAAAACCTATACTTCATCAGCAATGATTTTACTTGTAGCTAGAAACTGATGGGAGAGGAAAACTGCTGAAGCTTTTATTATGAGCCCAAGTTTTGTCTGAATTTGTCTCAAGAGACATAAATGAAAAGAGAGTGAGATTTTTACATTTCAGCTGACATTGTATGTCTTCTCAATTCCTTGGGGACAAATGTAATTTGCAAAAGTCTGTAATTTTGTTTCCTTACATTGTCTTCGATGGGGGGAGGAATCTTATCAGTTACTCTTGCTCTTAAGCGTTCTTCAGAAATCCTTAAAGGATGTATTGCTTTCAGAAATTTGTGTCATCATTTATTTATTTTTATATATGTTGGGGGCTTTGTTTGTGTTTGGTTTTTGGTTTTGGTTGTGTTTTTGTTTGCTTGTTTTTTGGTTTTTGGTTGTTTGTTTTTTTTTAGATGGCAATGGATGAGGATGTATTATACTGCTTCAGAGGAAAAAGTGATCATCATCTCTCGATGGACCATCGCTGCGGTTGAGATTAAGGTGAATTGATAGTGATGGTAACATCTGTAACATCCTGTGTCCAGTCTGGGTGGTCATGCTATTCCTCTAAATGAAACTGTGGCAATTAAAAAACATATTTCCAGTAATTCTTTTTGGTGTTAGGAGCACTATCAAGAAGTGGAATACCTAATGTAGTATAAGATTGTTCATTCATACAAAAAAAAAGCAAACCCAAAACACCAGAACAAGCAAAAAACCCCAACAGAAAAAAAAAAAAAACAACACTGTCAGTTTAAGCTTAGCTACTGTGTACAAGTTAGTAAAAAGAAATGCCTTCTGTTAGTGCTGAATATTTGTTCAGAGTCATTAATAATGATGTCTGTAAGAGCTGAACAAACAGTGTCAGAATGGAGCAAAGGAATTAAGAAAGATAGCCTGTATTTCTGAACCTATTCCCATTCATCACTGGCAAAAGAGAGGTGGTTAGATCTAAAAGTAGTTAGTCTGAGACATTTTGCGTATGTGTGAATGAGACCTTTGTGTTTCTAGATGGTCAGTTCTCTGTTAGACTTGTGTTCAGAGGCTGTTCTTGCCTGGTTAAGTGGGGTGAATTCTGGCTTAATGAGTTCTGCCAGCAGCTTACTTGCTTTTGTAGCAGCTGGCTTTCCAGTGCTAGATTACAGGTCTGAACAGCCATCTCCATTGAGGGCTGCCACAGATTGGTGTACTCTGCTTCCTGTGTTGTGAGAGCCTGTCTCCAGTAAGATCACTGAGATGGTTGAATGCTGTAATAAAAATCCAGTCCATACTTAAATACTGCATAGAAGAGTTATTTAAATGGATTTTTCTTTTTCTCAAAATGAGTCCATTTCAAAATTTGAGGTAAGCTTATGGCAACCATTTATAAATTCTAAGTTAGCTATAAAATGAAGATATTTATCAAAGAAAATATAAGCTGCCTTACCATTAATTTTCAAATATTGGAGAGTTTAAAAAAATTGTCCTGCTCTTTAATGTCAGCAGAAATAGGGAGAAATCATCTTTGTCTTTTGGAGAGCAATTCAAGCGGTATAAAGACATCAGGCACGCAAGTGTTATTGTTTTATAGGTGTACTATTGGAGGTTTCACAAAGGCCAGTACATTCTACCTCATTGCTCCCAGCAGTGTTAGAGGTGAGGCGAGTCAGATGAAAATTGCAAATCAACAGTTACATTGAATATTTCCAGAAGGTGAGATCTAAATTTCATTTGTATTCTATTGAAGAAACTGAAAATATGTGAATGAGTCAGGTCTGCTTGTACCAGCTGACAAAGCCTGTAAAGAACTCTTCCTTAGGAAAATAACCTATTTGTATAGTTGTGAAAAAAAAGTTGAAGTAAATTATTAAACGTTATGCAGCCATTTAGATCATAGTTTAAACTGGAATTACTTGAAACATTGTGGAAATCCTTAGCAACCATTAGCTGTAGTCAATATTTAGGGTCATATTTTAATTTAATTGCAGGATAAACATATGCCCTGCCTTTAATGTTCTTTGACACATATTAAAAAAATAAGGAATTTTCATAGAAGGTATTCTTAGCCAAATTCTGTTTATGTATCACTGAGTCATGCCTGGACCTGCAAAAAGTCCTATGCACCTTTATGGCCATAATTCGGTGTGCCAGTTGTCTTTTTTATTTACATATAAGTAACAGCACAGAAGCACTGGCTGTAGGGCTGAAAGGGAAGGAAATAGAAAATTCGCAGGCACGAGAAATGAGCTGGATGTGCTTTCAGGAACAGCAGTTCCAAGATTAGGTAGTGCGTGTTTGCTAGCCAACTGAGTGTGTGCCCTTTGGGAAAGAAAGAAACAGTCAAGGGCAGAAAGCATGGGAAGAACTCTGTCAAAAATGGAGTCAAGAACCCCTCTGCTACCACTATTCTATCACTTAAGAAGGAGCAGCAGGGATAAATATTGGAAGGAAGAAAAATCAGCTCGTAAAGGCAGGCATTTAACCTAGCCTAGGTAATGAATAACCAGCACATGCATAGGATCTTGGCAGTGGAGGGAGAAAGGAAGGGTAGAGCTGGTGACATCAAAGAATAACTCATCCTGCCACAACAGCAAGGAATTCATGAATGCCAGGGAAATAGGGAGACTATCAGCTCTACAGGCAGGAGCTAAATGAGCAGAACCTTGCAAAAATCACTAGTTAAAACTTTACCTAATTCTCTAGTAGGTGAATTTTTTGTATTAAAATTATGAACACTGAAAGCAGAATAAGCATATACTGAGCTCTGTGGATGTGAAAAGTGTTTGCACTTTCTTCAGGTATGCAAAAGGTAGTAGTGGCTTGTAGGTAAAGGCTGTATTTTGTAGAAATTGATGTGATGATTACACCACCAACTGTGATGAATCATTCCTTAGGGAAATAATGAACATGAAACAGGCTTAAAAGTGGATATTAAAATCTGCTTTTTAAATTCATAATTTTAAATAGATTATTTGAAGCACTTAAGTCAATGTCTTCCATAGTGTATGGAGCATAATACAGTCCATTGTAGTGCTGGTCTTTAAGATGCTAATCTAATTACAGGCACAACTTTTGCCATAGCTGTAATGTTCCTTATATTTGTCATGCTACAGGTTTTAACAAACACCTGCATACCTAGCAACGTTTTCAAAAAACAAAAACCCCCAACAAACAAACCAACAACAAATAAATCAAAACCCATATTAATTTGAGCCACTTTTGGCCTTCCAGCCATAACTAGATATGTCACTCTGAAGTACATGTGTGTATTTGATGGTATATACAGAACACAAGGCTTTTTGTATAACAAGGAAAGGAATGGAAAACCAATCATGAGGAGGGACAGGAAAGTAGACTTGGTATATATGTATTTTGGGAATTGGCATGGCTACAGCAAGCTGAATGCTTTGATGAGTAGGACAGGTAGTAAGGGTGTGCTGTGAACGTGAAAAGAGGGCTGCTGTGGTCAGGGAGGGAGTGACTTTGGCTTGGTGGGACAACTGGTGATGGTGAGACAAACTTTGCTGTCTCTCAACAGAGAGCTCCAACTCCGCATGAGATTTCAAAAGCTAACTCGTTTCAGCTTGGTGTGTGTATTAGTGGGCTTCTAGCCACAGCATATTATGAGAGATTATCCTGAGTGAAAATTTAGCCCACGTGATGAGCAGAAAATCTTATGCTTGAACTTTCTCTCCCACAAGGAATGATGGTAGAGCATAAGCATGTAGATGATTTGTGACTGGTTAAAGAAAGAGCACTTAGGTTTTCATGCACTTCTGTTTTCTCGAATAGTCAAAACATTTCTGCCAAAAAAAAGTAGGCTCATGCCTTAGAAAGAAATAGCTGGAATCAGTTAAAGAGTTGTAACAAAAAGTATTGTTCACCTCTTACCAGGTCATAATAAAGGGAAAACGATATGGGTAAGAACTGCTTGAGAGAAAGGCATGGGGGTGGCAGAAGGGGAGAAAGAAGTATGAAAAGAGAACAGACTCAAGAGCAAAACCAGAGGTGACTGTGAATACCAGGTGAGGGGATATTTTAAAAGTTGCCCCGAATGAGTATAATTATTGGCAAATACATGCTGAGTAGAGGACACAGGCAGCTGGCAACAGCAGAGCAGATTGTGTGAAATAAAGGTTGAGAATCAAAGAGCATAAGGCTAAAGATGGTTTCTCCTATAGAAGGTGCTGTGTCTTCAGCAGACCAGATGAGAGTATCAAGGCTGCAGATACTGTACACATTGGAGAAGAGGAAAATACAGAAATTGGCCATTCTGCCACACTCAAGTAGCAGTCACTGATCCTCTCTGGTCTGAGGACCAAAACCACTTTGCAGGTAAGATCTTCAGATTTGCTCAACCAAAGATGTAGAGGTAGTGGCAGCCTCCCTTAGTAGCAAAGCAGACTTGTAGGTTTGTGGGCAATACTTCAGACTCATCTGGCAAAGTCCTTTGTGCTTTTTTTGGCACAATAGCTTTTAAGTAAGTTGTTGTTTTGGCTTCTCCAGACTCAGAAATACAAGAGCAGGCTGAAAGGCAGGAGCGTAAACCATTTAAAACTGCTCCCCTGGGCAGACAGCAGAGCTTCCCACCACCTGCTTCATTGCCCCTCTGTGGGGTATTTGTGTGTGCAGTGATAAGTGTGCAGGTTTGCTTCATTTCCCATCACAGTAGCTGGAGGGCTTGGATTGTTGTCACAGAGCAGACTGAGTAGCAGCCTGTCTCTTTCCAGCAGAAAACAAATGGGGCATCAAAGTAGCACATGCTGCTTTCTTCCTTGGGGTGGATGGTATGATTATAATGCAGTTATCTATGTTTAAAAAAGAAGTCTTTTGTAAACACTCCTGTTGCCAGTATTCTGTTGTAAATATTTCAGAAGAAAAATGTTTGGGTTTTTTTTCTTCTTTTTTTTTTTTGAGTAGGTGTTGGAAGCAGCTGTAGTGCATGTAACATACCAACATTTTTCCAGTTGAATTAAATTAACATAGCTGGAAATGTCAGTAGCCATCATGGGGTAAGGTTCTCTTATGCAACTCATCTCCCATCTTACCTGGTTACCTTCCTCTTCTGTATTCACTTTTATTTCTTACTGGGCAGCTGAAAGAGAAGGCAATAGTTCTAGTCAACGCTAAAAGGACATGAAAAATTCTTTGGGTATTGTTGTGGTTTACTCCCAGTCAGCAACTGAGCACTAACCAGCCTCTTACTCACTTACCCTCTTGTCTGGCCAGGGGAAGAGAATTGGAAGAGCAAAAGTGAGAAAACCCATGGGTTCAGATAAGACAGTTTATTGGGTAAAGCAGAAGCCACATGCACAAGCAAAGCCAAACAAGGAATTAATTCACTACTTCCCACTGGCAGGCAGGTGTTCAGCCATTCCCAGGGCAGCAGGGCTCCATCACATGTAATGGCTACTCGGAAGACAAATGTCATCACTCCAAACGTCCCCTCATTAGTCCTCCCCCAGCTTTATATGCTGAGCATGACAGCATGTGGTCTGGGGTACCACTTGGATCAGTTGGGGTCAGCTGTCCCAGCTAAGAATCTAGAAGTTAAGTTATTTTGGTGACAATTGGTAGATAAAGAGTTTAACTGATTTGGACGGCTGCTGATCCAGTTCAAGAAACAAGCCAAATCCACAACTTAAAATACAATAACTTTGAAATTTGAGGAGGGGAAGAAGGGTAATGTATGTGCACCAGAGTGAAGCCACCTGTCCGCAGTTCAAAGTCTGAATGGCTTGCAGGTACCACCCCCAGCTTTTAAGGATAAAGAGCTCAGAGCATATTCTGTTTGTTGAACCTTGATACTGTGTTGAATTTGATGGACTTCTTAAAATTGATTGTTAACTGGAATCTCTGTAACAGACTTAATTATCTGATATAATAGATACTTAGAAGTTAATAATAAACTCAGAAATCCACTGCTTGTCCAGCTGTCGTGTTAATTATGTTAACAACACATTGGCAGTTACTTTGATTTAAGCACTATGGGTTTGGTTTGCCTTTCTGTTCCGGTTCACTCTCTGCATACCTTTATTTAAGGTGTACTTGCTGCCCTTCCAAGCATACAAAGGAGCACACAAGGTCATCTAAGGAGGCTGCTGTGAACCACACACAAACTTTCTCCATCAGAGCATCCCTGAATACTCTAATACTGAAAGCCAGGTGCTCCTTTTTAACTGGAGCCAACTGCTGCCTAATTTTGAGTAAACTGCTTCTCGTAATAGGAATGGCTGTTTCATTTCATCCATTGAAGTGCAATTCAACGGCCAAATCTCCACCCATTCTGAACACAGCATTCCTTTCGTCGCCCTTATATAAAGGTAAGGTTGCACTGGAGGCAGACTGGAATGCTTGTTCAGCCTCAGTAAAGACGTCTGGTCTCATGATAGTTGGAAAGATGAAGCTTCTGGTACTCTGTGAATTTTTGTTTGTCTTTCTTTTGTTTCTCAATGCCTTTACCGCAGAAGGTACAGTATATCCTTATAACACAATTGTCTCCTATCTTATTCTTTCCTTTTGTGATATAAAAACACTTATTCTCTATGTTGATTTTAATTAAAAGAAAACAGCTTGACAACTGGAAAGGAGAAAATGAATTTAGGAAAGGAATTAGACTGCAGAATGTGTTTGCATATCAATGCTTTGTTTTGTATGGACAGTAGTGTTTCCTATCTGTTACTTCCTCTTGCACTCCTCAGCATGATTAAGTTTTACCTTAATCTGTGTTCTGAAACCTGCTCCTCTGAAAAAAATTCTATTACTTTTCCAGTAGATAACCATCTGCCAATCTAAAAATTATATATTTTTCTGAATTGTGAAAAATGCATTAATGGAAAAAGTTTCTACCCTTATGGAACAAGGGAATAGATAGCATTCAGGTCACCAGAACTGGAGCAATTGAGAAGTTCTTTACAGAACAGTGAAACAAGTGGAAGTAGCTCTTCTGACCTTCTATCAGTCTTGACTCATTTTTTAACCACTGGCATTTCACTTTAATTGCAGTATTCCCTTGTGGCACTGAGTTACCATTTTGCAGTATTCCAAATTGTGCAAATTCGTTGATCGGTTTAAATCTTAAAAACAGGGGGGTTTGCATCTATCTGTAGCCACACCCCTAGAGATGTCATTCTGTGTTTGCAGGGGGACAGTTTAGTAGGATTTTTAAATTGAAAGTTGCATCTTTTAGAGTTACCTGTTCAGATTTGTTGTTTGATGTTGTAAATCTTGGAGAGCTATCATGATTGCTCCATGCATTTATTTTACACAAGATGTAAAGAATGAATATGAGATAAGGAAAACCAAATAAGCTAAATGTTCAAAGGTCAGGAGCAGCAGATTTGCCATGCTTTGTATTTTCTAGACACCTCATTAGAATCACTTTATTTGCAAATGAGTGTGGAGAGATGTGGAAGACAACATGTGATTGTCTTTCAAACTGATCAAGTAAGCTGCTCAGTTTTCTCATTTACTGGAGTCTGTTCTGAGTGGTAGAGAGCTGTTTGCCAGAGCGGTAATACCTGAAGTTCTTCTGCTCCCTTGGCATTTTCCACTTCTCTATTTATTCAGGGTTCCCAAACCTGTTGATGAAAATGTAAGGAAAAGTGCAACGGGAGTTGGAGAATTTCTAGATTTGTCTTCAGGACCATAGTAGAAGTCTGTCCAGAAAGGACAGGAGACAGGAGTACCCTGTAAACCTAAATGAATACACTCAGCATCCTATAATAATGCTCTCTTTTTATTACACTGCGTTCTAGGAGTTTGGTCCTTCAACAAGACAGAAGGTGGAGAGAAAGTGTGCAAAGGACATTGTTCCTTATCCATAAACACACTGATGGGAAGGTAGAAGTGCCTGGGTGTGCAAGATGAATGTACTTTTTGTGTAAAACCTGTTACACCAGAATGAAACTATGGTGACAAGATACTTCAAACCTCTTAGATGCTACAGCAGCCACAACCACTATCCTTGGCTGTAGAACTGTGCCACAGGGATTTCCAGAAACATTGAGCACGTATGAGATTTTGTTTCTGAGAAATCACCTACCTCTGTCCTTTCTGGTCTACCTCAGCTCCAGTGTCAAGCTTTCTTCCCCCTTTAACGTGTCCAGCACATAACATGTCAAGTGCAATCAACAGCTCACTTATTTAGGTCTAGTAGGGAGGGAATAATTAAATGGCTTTGCTCACCTGAAGTAACTTATTCTACACTCCTGTTCATATGGACACACAGATATGCTTTCTCCTGCTTGGTAATCTTTTATATGTAATCTTTTATATTTTCATTAAGTGATGTAACTATAAAAAGAGTGCAGAGTTTTTCTTAGGTTAAAACATCTAGAATTTGCTGCTTGTATTGCCTGCCAATATGTGACATTTCAAAGGGTAAAAAGTCTTCATGTATCCGGTGTATGTACTAGTAATGATGGAAAAGAACAAATTAATTCCCATTCCATGCTAGGAATGGGAATAAATAAATAAATAAAGCCATGCACAGGTGTAAACATCAGTCATGATGATATTTGGTTTCACAGATCTCTCTGTTCAAGGATTTCAATGATAAATATGGTAATTAAAATGTCTGTGGACTGTAACCCATTTAGAATACATAAGTAGAGCTATTTGCATTATCTGTCTCCACTGGTAATGTATTCCTCTTCACCTTTAGGTAGGAAGGTTAAAGAAGTCAGTCGCTCAAAACTATCCAAACTCAACAAAAAGGTGCCTAAAGGTAATAAGATTTACAGTTTCATTGCATTAATTAGGTAATCATTATAGATAAATCACAGTATGTAGAGGTTTTTCTATTTGAAAACTTTGCAGAATTTTCCGTGAAGGTATTATCTTCATTGCACTACTGAAATTTTTCTCTTTTCTCAAATAACTTGCTGAATGCTTGGATCAGGAAGAAATAGGAGAAGAGAATCTGTTTAGTGCTCACAGTGTAAAACAATCAAGAGAAATATGATCTAGTCTGATCAATGCATAAACTATTCATATCACTTCCTGCTTCCTAGAAGGTTTTATTCTTGTTTTGAGGGCAGGAAGAATAGTACCATAGCATAGTTCCTCATTAATAAGAATACTCTGCAAAAGTCAAGTTTTTTTCATGCCTTTGCCTTGCTGTGTTTTATCATTGACTATTTGTGGCTGCATCCATCTCCATGTTTTGAGAGATCAACCAAAATGTGATTCTGTAAATTCCTAAAAACTACAGCTTTTGAACCCACAGCTCTAGCAGGAACAAGAATTACCTGAGATGGAATTTGTCCCAAATATGCATGTCTAAAGACTGTGCAAGTAGAAATCCACTTGCATTGACGTACATGGTAGTTTTTTCAAGCCAAATATGTTCCCTGCTCAGAGAAAGTGGGAGGGGAAGACCACCCTGTGGTATTTTGAGACCATTTATTCTAAGGGGAAATAGAGAACAGCCACAGCCTTCAAAGTGAAGGTAAAGCACTTTGCTGCTTTTTAAAGTATCCACATTCTAGATGGGAGTTTTAAATGGTAGCTTTCCTTTCAGAAAACCAATCTTCACTGTTTGAGTTTTAGGGTTGTTTTTTTTTTTTTTTTTCTTCTTTTCTGAGTGGCTGGTGTCTCACTGTGAACTGGAGTTCCAATGTAAATACTTCCAGCTACAAGCTCAGTATTCCCTCCCTATGTACCTCTTTGTTTACTTAAAATGCCCTGTGTACCTTCACAAGGCTGAAACCAGCCTCCTTTGCCTGGCTCTGGAACAAGGTAATACCAGAACGAGTAAGGCAGCTCAGAGTTACCTTAGCTTCTTGCTCATGTGAGCAATCAGAGAACTAAATCTGAAATTAAATTTCCCATTCTAGTTAGAGCTACTTTTGATAGCAAAAAGCACATTTCCTGCAGAGTCAGTGTTTTCTAAAGTGGTGATTGGAATTTCTGCCATCAAATCAGTGCTTTCACTGTATAAATATGGCAGTTTTATCTCTTAGCGACCTTGTCCACTTTCATATATCCTATTATGGTCATCTGACACTGTCACTAGTCCAGAAAATCTCAGTTTACTTCTTTCTGTATGTCCATAGTATCCCTAGTTTCAGTAAGACCCCAGTAAAAAAGCCTAAACCATGAACAAGTTTAAGGTAAAATTATTAGGTATGCTCTTTAGGATAACAGCTTCTAAAGTCATTAAAATGGCTAGCTGACAACTTGCACTAAACTCTATAGATACAGAATTTGATTTAAAATAGTCTATTTCCTATTTACTTATTTACCTTCTTCTAATCTTTTCATCATAAAATGACTAATTTGGAACTACATGATCTTAAGGTCCTTTCCAACCTTAACTATTCTATTAGTCTATGATTCTATGACTAATTTGAAATTCCCAGCAAATTCATTCCAGCTGATAAAATACTTTAAATGCTTTATTCCTTTTTGCATTTAGATAAACGTAAGTGGAAATCCCTGTGCTTTTCTGTGTTTTCCCTTTAGCTGGTGTCTTTCCCTCCGGTCTCCCAGTGCTGAATCATGGGTTTTGTTTTATAGGCAATGTCTAATTGGTACCAGGGGCAGTGAACCCATTTCAGAGTTATGCCTGTGGGTGACCGGTTTATATCTGTTTGGGGTCTTATTTAATTGGTAGGTGAAGTAGCAATGGAGAACTTCAGCTATAAATGATCTACGGCAACAACAGTGAGTTCCCAGCCCATCTAAAAGGACTGTGGCATGCAATGCTGAATGCACAGATGTGGCTTTTGTCACTCTTGGCCTGAAAGGGATGCCATGTCTTACCTCATGAGGCCTATAACCTTTCCAAAGTACTGAGACTTCTTACAATGAGCATGGTTATTACTTTTCATTCTGAGGTATGTTCTGCTATCTGACAAAGTAGAACGTGTTTTAGGGTTTTTTTTATGCAACAGGCATGAAATCCTTCTGATAAAATGTGCTTCCAAAACCAACGTTCCTTTGAAACTGTTCCCTGTGGGTAAAATACAGTAATACTGCTCTCACAGAGCAAGGGAAAGTACTATGTTGAGAGGGAGAAAGAAGTACAAAGGAAGAGCTCCATGAAGCCCTGTAAATTCACCACAAGGATCCCTTACAAAAGGAATCTGAAATGTCTTTCTCTGTTGCAGACCTAGTAATACTTGATGATTTTTGCTTGTCCCCATTAGACTCTGTCCTTGTTCTCTGAGCACTTGGACATGCTTACAGTGACCATCTCCTGCCCCTAGCTGCAGTCAAACCTGATTTAGGTCAGGGATTGCTGTTTATTTGCTTTCACACAGGGTGACCCTGTCTGCTGCATGTGCCTTCTTGTCTCTGTTACAAACCTGCTTGTATGAAAATGCTTGATCTGAATCTGTTTCGACTCCTATTGGGAGGCAGGTGTAAAAGCTTAAGCGTAATGCAGCAACTGGAATTGTACAATGTTAGGTTTGTTTTGTGTTGTTATGAGAGTTCTGGGTGACTTGTGATTCTGTGGTGCTGTCTGTTCTAGAAGAATGCTACTTGCTTTATACAGTCCTTTTATGAGTGTTACTCTGCACCATTCTTTGTGCTGGGCATGTGCTTAGGGGAAGCTGCAAAGCCACTCAGAGGCTAACTCAGTGTGGCTGAAGGAGGCAGGTAACCATACTGGCTACTTTTAAGGCAAAACCACTGATTTTCTAGAACTTTGTTCTTTCATCGGAAACAATTACTGTCGCAGAAAGAGAATGTTTCAAGGAAATGTCAGCCTGTGGATTCTGTCCAGGAAAGATGGTGAATGTGGTGATAGTAAGGGGAAGATACTGTTGACTGTGGGATTCAAGCTCTGGAGAGACTGTAGCACTGCCCCTGTAACTATGAAGACCTTCATCTGACTGTAGAAACTTCCAGCAGCAGCAATCATGTTTTCAGTGATTGTGCACCCTTGGTACCGGGAGAAAAAGCTGCTGTGAATGATTGATCTCCAGGAACCTAATGACAAGGGAAATAAAAAGAAAACTACCATCACATCCGTTTTCATTATCCACCCTGATAATCTAAGCCTGCCCATATAAACACGTCTCAGGTTCAGGTATTATAAGTTTTGTGCCATGCTCCACACTCCCAATTAAACAACTCTTTCCATTTTCTCTCCTCTCCATCTTTGTTTTACAGATATGAATTTCAAAATGAGCCTGATGGAAATAAGGAAATACTGCAAGAATTGTCCTCAGAAAGCCCTTAAAAAAGTTCCTGGACCCCTTCCACAGTTAAAATGAGCAGAGTGAGAACAGGATGAAAAACAGCTGCCTGCTGGCACATCTCACAGAGCTTTACTTGGTGGAGGGCCCTGCTTGCACAGACAGGACATGAGTGTATCTTATTATTTTCATTTGGGAAAGGCTTCACTACTGTTTATTCATTCATTCAGGCTCCATCATCTTGATAACATTAGCCTGGCAGCTAAAGAGTCAGGAAAAGCTGTCTAGCTGCCACCAGATTTCATGTCACTTATATATTCCTCTGCACCAAGCAGGGATTTAGGTCCTCAGGTGAGAGGATAAGGAGACCCTGGTTGAAGACCTTGCTGAATCAGTATATTTAGTGTTTATGGATCGCCTGACAGGTGGTAAAGGACTGATATTATTGTTTCTAGTTATTGGTATATACGCATATTTAACCTTTTCTATGAATGATTTATTTTGTGTTGACAAAACTATCGTGTTTGTAGCTAGGCACATGATGATTTTTCCTGCAGCTTTTGCTCTCAGTGCTTGAAATCCACTTGAAATTACATTTCTAGTGAATGAGATAGAGTTCATCATTTAGAAACAGCTGAGAAACTAGATAAGCAGATAGCTAAAATAGTGGTAAAAGACCAGATTTGTGTACAGTGGTAAGCCTTTGAGTATCTTCTCTGAGGGTTTAAATCTGACTTTAAATGCAAAGAGGCCCGTTTAAGTTCCTAGAAGAATGTCATCAGGTGGTTATTAAACAGCATACTGAAAAGTGTTAAAGCTAATCAGATTAAATATCTTCCGCCTGAAGCCAGAAGGCATCTGCTCTTTCAAGACACCTGAGTTGTGTGATCACCCAATAAACAAAAATTGCTGGAGCATGAAATTAATGCAAAGAATAATACCAAAGGGCTGAACAACAGAGAAACTGGAGCACGCTCTGCTGACATCATTAGCAGTGATTGGTGTCTTCACTCACATATCTTTTGTCCTTTCCTAATTGTCCTCTGCATATGCTATTTCTCTGCCTGGAGGTGAGTCCTTAAAACAGAATTATTTGGTGGATCGTAAATTCATTTTTTGTTCTAGTGAATATGAGGAGGAGTAGGAAGATTTCCTGCTCTTGGGGAAATTGCAGATTGGAAATAATAATTTTTCCC
This sequence comes from Neopsephotus bourkii, assembly GCF_033783945.1. Lineage (NCBI taxonomy): Eukaryota > Metazoa > Chordata > Aves > Psittaciformes > Psittacidae > Neopsephotus > Neopsephotus bourkii. The sequence continues at coordinate 10,405,673 of NW_026902109.1, read as the reverse complement.
TCAGTACTCATAGTACCACTGCTTCTCTTAAAATAATTTTCAGTACAATAGGAATGGTCTCAGTGCCCTTCAGAACTGGGGGGAGTTGAATGGGGACAGTCAGAGGCCTGTTGTAGCCCACACAGGCAAATGCAATTCCCAAAGGTCACATTTATGGGCAGTTACATGAGGCCATGCCCTCACTGTCAATGTTTCTATTGTAACGAGCAATTGAACCTATTTCTGAGTCTCCTGTGTGCTTATTATTGTTTTATTTTCTTATTAGTTTTGAGATTAGATAGATCTGACTCTCAGCTTCCTATTTTTGAAGAGCTGACCATGCATAGCATTTTTATATCGAGGATGAAGGAGCTGCCAGTTCTCCTCACACGAACTTTGAGTCAGGAGGATGGCGAAGCAGTTATGTTTGATTGTTCTGTTGCTGATCACTGGGCCAACTTATTTTATTTCTATTTTGTCTTTTGTAGAAGGAATCCCTAGAATACAAATGACAAATACATGTGAAGAGAATTTTTGGTATTAAACGTTTGCAGCAGGTTTTTGCTCTGTAAGATATAACCATGTGCGTTTTCAGCTCTATATAAAGCATTGTGAACTAGTATTAAGTTTTCTTTTACATCTGAAAAAAATGCTGTGTGATTTTTCTCTTTGCCCCACACTTTCTAGTCCTCCTCAGGCAAAACGTTTTTTCTGATAGCAAAAACATAAGCATCAATGACCATTGAAAGAATACTATGGGTCTTCTGGAGGGATCCTGGGACACCACTTAATGGTCTTCAGTATTTTTACTCTCTGAGTTTCCCTAACTGCCCTCAACCTAAGGTTAAGGGCTATTCAAGTTAAAGATGCTGCTTGTGTGAGGTCCTTTGTTTCAGTCTTTGCTGAACAAAATAAAACAGATATTCTCAAATTATTTCAGCATAGATTGTGACTGCTGCCCAAACATGCTTTTTTGTTTCATCTAGAGGTATCGGGATGCTGTGTGTCAGCCCTTGAAGGTGATTCCTCAACAGAGTTTGACTTTTATGTACCAGGCTGTTTTCCCCATCTAGTAAAACACAGCTACCATCTGATGCTGGGTTCACTTACAGGCATCTGTTCTTCTTTTTGCTTTCCTTTCACTTCTACATATATTTGTTTGGTATTACCTGAGGAGTAACATATATTTGCTCTGTGGGTTTTCAAAGTGCAAAAGCTGTATGCAGAAATAAAGTAGTAAATTTAGCTTGTCCAAACTGACAAATGTTATGGGGTGTTTTGTTGTTGTTTTGTGGGTTTTTTTTTATATCTTGTGTTTTTGTGTGCATTTGGCTGTCAAACAAAAAAATTGCACAGTAGGAACAAAAGTTCCTTCAAGTTCCAGTAAAGGTGTTTTTTAAGTATCTCTATGCCTGTCAGAACAGATTAGATCCTGGTCTGACCTTGTGAACTAAATGAGCCAGGTAGCTCCTCACTTTTTTTAGAACTTAATACCATCAGAAAACCCCAAATCAGTCTGTCTTATTTGGCACTATGACTGTGAGTTGTCAGGAGCAATGGAGAAATGATCCCTGCTGTCAGAAAGTGTTGGTTGGTGCAGAGGCAGGTTCGGGGATCTCTCCTTTCAAAGTGGGTAATAAAAGAAATGAAATTATGTGGTTTTTGTACAGAATGTGATCCCAAAGGGTCTAATGGGTGCTCCTGCTATTGACCTTTCGGCCCTCTAGACTGTAGAAAACAACTGAGGCAAAGGCCTAGGTATAGTTGAAGAATTTAGGATTTTAGCTCTGGAGAAGTTCTGTTTATCCAAAGTATGGACTAATGGCAACTTCTTGGAATTGTGTTTGCTAAGGAAAACTAAAATTCTGCATGGACATTGTCATCTCAAAGGATAAACTCAGGTGAAACATAAGAGGGATAAATAGTTCCTCGTGTAGATATACATGATATATAAGATATATAAAATAGCTCTTGCCAAAACTGAGTGGAAGACTCCTGGTGACTTCAGTATTCATTGGATCAAGTCTGGAGATCTGTTGCCTGATTCTATTTAGTCTGATATTGTTGCTGCACACACACAGCATTCTGGTGAATGCAGATCAGATGCGTATACCCTTTTACTAAAGTATTTTCTGGGAAGAATTTGGCCAAAGCTTAGCACTGGCTTTCTCCTCTTGTAGGTGGAAGGTGAGGAGAAAACCCACTTACACATCAATCTTCTTTTTGCCTCAGATCAAGCAGTTCTTATTAGACGTGAGCAGTTGTCTTCATCGCAGCTAATTTCTCTGCAGGATTGATTGAGTATTCTTTTAATTGCTGGTGGGAAGCAAGAGAGCTCCCGAGTCCTACATGAAATTGCATGAACAAAGATATTGATTCCAACCCATTTATGTCTGTGATTCCCAGTAGCCCTTCAGTATTATAAGACTTAGGGCAGCCATTGGATAATCTATGTTGGTTTTGAACACTAAAAAGTCTTGTCATGCTTTGTCTTTTAAGCCCAGAAGAGGGATATTGGCACAGAAAGCGTTCCCAAAAATTGTTTTGGTTTTCAATATTTCAGTGGTGGTGATATCTGCCAGAAAAGTTCAGTGTCTGGACTTGGATTTGTTCAAGTTGTCATTCAACCTTTGTGCCAACATTTGTTAGTGTGTTTCAGATGCACTGACTGTGAGTATCTTCAGATGTAGGGGATTGAATTCCACATTTTCAGGCTGATGCTCTGCAAGGGAGTGGCTAAGGCCAGAGATTTGCTGTAGGATAAGCACCTTATATTCACAATGCCATCTGGTCAGCCTCTTTCAGAGGCTTTCAGCATTATCAGAGAAATCAGGTCACTAAGTGCCTGTGAGAGATCCTAAACTGAACATGACTTGTCTGTCTCCTTTAGCCTGACGTTATTGCAAAAATCTCTGTAGTCACAAGAAGCTGTCATTCCATGCCCAGTTTCTGTCAGAAACTCAGACTGTGTCCAGAATGATGCATAATGATCCAGTTCAAGAGCTGATTAGTCCCAGCTGGCAGTACAGCACAGATACTCACAGGTGATGATTTAAACCTTATATAGGAGGCATTCAAAAGTTCAGTGCACACACAAATGCCCGTTCAGTGGATGGTTGTGATTAACTGCCCACTAGGCACTTGTACAATCTCTTAACTATATTAACGTGCACATGCATTTCTGGTAAGTGTAGTGCAGTCAAAGCAACTTATAGATCCTGGCTAATAGGATCTCCAAGTCCAAAAGATAAACAGCAGTAGTGTTTCCCTCGTTTGACTGGCGAGATGGCACTTTAGCACTTAAGTCAGTGAAGAAAAGTGGTTTTCTGCTGGGTTCTGTGATTGTTTTTTGGTCATCAGCAATGATCCTAACCTCAGGCGGGGGAAAAGACGTTCTTGAGGCACTGTTCAGTTAGACTGTAGCCCATACAGTTTGCCTGGTCTATGAAAATCAAACCTCTTTATCCTGCTCTTAAAATCGGCTCCCAAAACTGAAGTGCACTGGAAAACGCTGTCTCTGCAAAGTGAGTTATAAAGACAAGACTTCCTGTTTGCACTGTTGCAGAGCCCTGTCACATAGTCAGTGCCAGCTGTGTGGTTTTACACACAGCTTTGGGCCTGCAAGACTGAAACCTGTTTCCATCCTGGAATTTTCCCCAAGAGGTCAGTATGCCTGGGAAGAAAGATGTTGTCCTACAAAGAGAAGTGTGAAGAGAGCATTTACAAATGCTATCAGAAAAGATGGTTGAAAACAAGATTCTGAATGAGATAATGCAGCAAGTCCCTCTTTAAAGTGTTCTTTTCAACTCACTGGCTTTCCAGTTGTTAACTTTTCATTATTTGGGAAACAGTAAATGATGACAGTTGTCACTGGGCTCTTATCTTGAAGTTGTTTGAATGTACCAAGGTTAAACAATTCATCATTATCCTTTGACTTAGTTAAATATCTACCAGTATTGCTGCTTTCTTCTGCAAAAATCTTCAGGTAAGTGGCTGATGAAAAGAGAGATTAAAAAAAAAACTGAGCTGAAGTTATGTCTAGCAAAGCACTATGTGCATGGTTGGCCTTAACCTCATAAGCTCCACCTTCGATGATCTCTGAAAAGAACTCCCCTAGATTTCCATCAATTTAAGTCAAGACTCAAGAGATTTTAAAACAGATCCTTAAGTCTGAGAAGAGAAGCCAATCTTCTCTTTGTGATGTTATTATAAATGTGCTTTGCAACTTTTCCTGTGTATTGAAAAAAAAATCTCTCTGCTTCCTTCCCCAACTTTTTTTTTCCACGCTTTCTTCTGTTCCTACGCATGTTTTTACAGTTTTTGATGCCAAGCCTTCCTTACTGGCTGTTCTCACTGACTAGAAAAGTCATCTTTTGTCTCAAGCATGATGGTCCCCCACCCATTCTTTGTCAGATCTATGTGAGATCTTATCTCAAAGATATTATTCTGCTGTCTAAATTTCCTCAAGTTATTCTCCTTGTGCTGAACTACTTTGACTCCATTATTTCTAGCGGATTTCTAGTGGATGCTAGTGGATTTCTAGCAAGGGTTCATCTAATGGTATTCATGCCATTCCTGTACTGAACAGCTGAGTTTGGGTATACATGGCAGTGAAAGGAGCATATCTATTTTTCATACATCCCCTGGTTCAACAGATCATATTAATGCCATGTAAGCAGGGTATCTTTACGGTGATGCCCATGGTATGCATGCCAGCCAGAAGATTTATGGGAAGAACACAGGCATTTCTTTGCTCTGCCTTGACAAGTCTTGTTATTTTTATCAGACACACCAAGTAAACTGTAAAACCTTAATTCATTTGTTATTCACACTCCACCTCTGAGTTATATGTACAACTTTTACAGGCAAAACAATGAACAGTACTAGTTCTTCCATAAATAACTTAGACTGTCTGTTGATAAATGTCATACTTCAGATCTGTGTCATGCTCTGAGGCACCACATCCATCAGCGATCACGCTGCTGGAGTGAATGTAGGCCACCTAAATATACCTGGATATTCTAGGGACTATTTGTTCTTTCTCTGTCCCTGTCAAAACAAAATGAGGAGAGTGATATGTATCTTCCAAAGAGGCAAGGTTACTGAATGGTAAACAGATTTTGCAGAGGCCTTTAAAAGCCTCTAAGCTAGTTAAATGGCATAGCAGGAACCTTAATTACCTAGCAGCTGTGGCAAATGTTCTCCTTTCCCCAGTTACCTACAGCACCTTTTTTGCAAACCCTATAAAATGCTCTTGGCAGACTACAACTAGGATGAGCTGTACCTGAGATGAAACAATGGGAGCGTTACTTCTTTTTTCTAGGTGCTCCTAAACCTTCTCTGCTGCCACCCAGAGTCAAGGACAATAACCATGATGAATCATGCAGGCAAGTGCCCCGAAGTGTTTGTTTTGCAGACTATAGTTTCTTTTCTGAGGGGACGACAGCACTGCCTCTTTACCTATATGGAAAAAAACCTCACTACAGTTTGGTGGGAAGCACTCTGACATCCGATTAAAAGTCACCGTGGAAATGCTAAAATTGCTAGATGCTTGGTGTCTGCTGTCTCTCTGTTTTCTTCCCACTGTCATTTCTTAATTCCTTTGGAGATAAGGACATCACAGCTGCGGTTCTCTCATGATAGTGTTGTACAAAGCTGTAGTATGGCATTAAATATATTGTGGTATGTGAAATAACAGGGCTGTCTGACCGCATAGGATAGTGTTATTCATTTTTTAAGACCACTTTGTCTAAAGGAGCCCTGGGTACATCCTGTTCATATACCATTATCTTACCGTGTTTGCTCTGCTACTTGTGTAACTTTTATTGGTTCCTGATGTGGTGCAGTGAGTCATTTCTCACAGTTTGTGCCAAGCAGAAACCCTATCAGAGGTCCAGTAAACTGGGGTCCACAGAGAATTAAAATTGTTTTTATTTAGATATATATGTGGCGTTTGGCCTTTAAAAATACTCCCCCAGCAAGAGAAGATTCTGGTCTGACTCCACTATATAAGACCATTTAAGAAGTTAGGGACAGGAAAACCTGACATTATTCTGTGCCCTATGAAATATTGACCATACATACCTCCACAGTTTGGTTTCTGTCTCTGCATGCTTAAATAATGAAGTATTTCCTCCTTCAAGGTTTGTCTTGTAACCTTACAATAACACTTCACTAGCAGTTACTGGAACAAGACTGCTGACTTCCTTCTAGCTTTTCATGGCAGTGGGAGTGAACACAAGTGAGTAGTTTTAGTGCAGCTAGACTGAGTTTTGGTTCATTTTCTTTAAAAAGCTCTCACCCTCAGATTTGGTCATGGTTTTAAAGTTCATTTTCACAGGTATGAGATTCTGTATGGATATAATTGTATACCTGCTCTTTTAGAGAGTCTTGCCATTCATTTGGAAGAGAAGCTTCTTGCTGTACTTACTGCTTTGTACGTCAAGTGTATAGGGGATACACATATGAGACAGCCCAGCTGTGGTTACAGCTGCGTTAAACTCAGGGTTGTTAGGGTGTCTGTCTTACCTGTGCTGTATGTTGCAAACACACCGTGCTCGCCTGTCTTTGCTTTCAAAGCTAAATAAGAAGTTTCCTATCACATTCAAATTTGCAAGAATAAGGAGAGTTTTAAGTCAGAAGCAGGCATAACATCTGAAAACTACATAGTCAATATAAAGCAAAGCAGGGCAGTGGAAAATAATTTAGTCTCTGTTATCTCTCTAATTTTATTTTCCTTTCTATTTTTAATTGTTAAATTGCAAATACATGTAACCATCTGAAAGTTGATTGAAATGCAACTCATGGAAACCTCACATTTATATGCTAAGCAGGCATTCTCCAGGTAGGCAGCTCTAATGTGATTGCCCTGAGGTGGAAGGGCCACCCACAATGTGGAAAGAGCCATTTATCTCTGTGCCAGCTCAGACTTTGCCCTCTCTGCTCAGACTGCCAATTCGGGTATCAGTGAGTGTCCGTGGGGATGACAGTGGCCAAATAGAGGCACCTGTTCATTGCCAGCTGTAAGCAGGCCTCCCGGGGAACCCTGAGCTCAGACTAGTGTTGCTCCAGGGGTGAGGGGCTGAGGTCTTGTTGTATTTTATGTGTTCTTTAATGCTGGCATCTGTTGCTAGCTCTAGTCTGGCCTACATTTTCTGTTTGGCATTGGGACTGGGCTCAAGAACAGCTGTCTTGGTGAGGCCCAGTATTCCCATATTCAGGGATGTAGAAATAGAAGAAGTGTAGCTCTCTGTACTGGTGGAAGCCCATTTTTTCTCAGCCATACTTGATTAAGGAAGGCTACCAGTCTCAGACTTAAACTGGGGTTTAGGGCTAAGAAAAGTAAATATGTTTGTGCCTGGGTTTTTCCAAGATCCTTGAAGGCTCAGAGCAATAAGAGGGAAGAAGCTGGTAGGGACTTGTGTGTGGTCAGTTTTTTGTCTGGCCCCTGTGCCTTGTAGGGATTTGGTTTTGTTTGGGGTATGGGTTTGTTTTGGGGGAATAGAAGACTTCAGTGGCTCAGGGTATCTCAGTGGGCTTAACAGTGCCTAAACCAGTAGCTGCACAAAGCTGTCCTGGCACCAGTACACACAAGCTGCAGTCAGAAGGGGTGAAGTCTGCAAAAGTATTCATTGCATTGTTGTAGCATCCTTCAACATTAAAACTTTTATTTTATAAAACTCAGGTTGTCCAGCAGTCTGTAGTAGGTCTTGCTAGTCGGTGACCCAAACCCAGAACTTTTTTCCTGAAAATATTGGATCTTTCCAGATATGTTTTCATACTGAATGCTATATATTACATTTCATAATAAATATCAATGTATTATATGTCATAGTAAACAGAACATCCTGGGAAAATAAATGGTTCAAGTGTGTATATTTCATTCATCTTTTATGGTTCTTGCTACTTGATATGCTGAAAATATATGAAACTAAAAGTTTCTTCTGCATAGACAGAGGGATCTTTCTATGGCTAAAACTCTTGGGACAGAATATACTGCTCTCCAGAAACCGCCTCCTTCAACTTTTTTTTCACAAAGAGAAAATATATCAAAGTCAGCCTGGATCCATGAACTGTATTAGCTTTGACGAAAGCGTATTTTCTGGGAGAAACAAAAGTACTGTCAGAGTATGACTGTGCTAAGTACGTATCTGTGCGTGCACAGACACATACTATCTAGGTTTTCAAACTCTAAGGGGATTAAGAGCTCAAATTCGTTGAAATTCAAAAGTGAGACATTTTGCTTCCTTGGAGATGCAGGCCCTAGAGATTTAGATTCCTGGGGGATGCAACCAGGGGAACAGACAGCCATTAACTTGAACAAAAACTATCACTTTTGCTAGGAAAATAGTATGTAGAAAAAAAGCTTTTTGTTAGTTCTGGACTGAGGAGGCAGGTGAAAGGACATCTGGATGCTATTTACGTTTCCTTTTGGGCATCATGCAGGTGCATTTCTGTGATTTTTATCAGTGGTTTAACGTTACTTTTGACAGTGGTGTCATGGTTAAATCTGTCACAGGGACTACATTGGTATCCATCTTCTGTATGTGTATCCCCTCCCACAGAGTTTTCAGCTTTAGATACCCATATCATGAATTTAAATGTACTAAAAATCCATTTGTTTTTCTTGGTTGCCTGCTGCAGGCTCCCCTGAGTTTTGCACTCGTGCATTGATTCGACACAGAGCCTTTACAAACACTGCTCTACCAGAATAGTCATATAGTCACATCTAAATTCTGATCTTTCAAGAGAGGGCTAGAAAAAGATGAAGATGACAAAGAGCCATCCCTTAGTTTAACTTTCTTGCTTCTGGCAGATGGTGATTTAGTGCCTTACTGGGCCAGGGTTTGCATCCGTATCGCATTTGCTAATCACCGATGAACCTAATCTTCAATAATTTGTCTAATCAAACAAATTGGAGCTTTTGCTCTGTACCATTCTCTGGCAAGTTCCACAATGGATGACGGATTTTGGCAATATTGTGTCCAAGAGTTTTGCCTTTTTGGGAGCCTTATGGTTGATTTGTTCTGCAGGCAGAGGTGTCTTACCAGCAGCACTGTAGGTCCAGGGAAATCTGAAGGTGCAGAAATGCTCTGTCCACAGCATGGGAGTATCACAGCACTGTGTCTGCAGCAAAGACTTCTCTCACACGGCCTCCTCCATCACTCATTCACCCTGCAGCTTCAGCAACTGGTGAGTAAGGTACACTATAAACATGCAGCAGGATCTAACTGGCAGCTCCCTCTGTAGGAAAAATAACAGAGAGACTGCCCAGGCCATCCCTCCCCTGTGCGCGTGAGGAAAGCTAGCCCAGGAGCACTGCCCACCTTTAGCAGGCAGGTGTTGAGAAGGAAGACTGTCTGCAGGGTCAGGTGTAGGAAACACTTGCCTCTCACAAAATCTTAGCAGATAATGATAAGACACATGGATAAATGAGGGAGCAAAATATCTCCACTGTTGCCCAGTCTGAAGCTGCTTCCTGGCTCTGTACTTGCTTTCCGTGTCTCCAGCCTGTTCTGGAGCTAGCAGTGGTTTGCCTGCCCACAGCCTAGCTGGCTGCTGCAGGACATGCAGCATTCCACCGAGTTACACGGGACCCATGCACTGATAATGGCCACGAGGTTCTGCTGTAGCAGGAATGCTCCCCACCCCTGAGAAGGCCCCGAGGGGCTGGCTGAGAGCAGCATCAGGTCGTCCTGTAGCAAGCTGCAGCAGCAGCAACTCTGTGGGAGACCTGAGTGTACCAGATGGGGTACCAGGGCTCTCCTTGCCAGCACCAGCGCCAACAGGCTCTGCCTGGAAGAAAGTGTAGCTTCTGTCATGTTTTAAAGTATCGCAATGGAGAGCTCTGTGATTAATTTCTTAGACATTTCTTTCAGGCAGGCTGTTAATTAAACCCCAGAAAACTCCATTAACACATCCTTACAGGGCAAGTGCTTTGCCTCACTCGGGTCAAGTTTAAACAGCTAAGCCACTACATAAACATCTCCTTGACTGGAAGCTAAGTAGTACCACTGATGAGGTTTCTTTTAAGCTGAAAGCTTTGTATGTGAACAACTTCCCAGGGTGACTGGGTTTTAACTCTATAATTATTGGATGATATATATTTTACAGTAGTGCAAACACCTTTTATGTGCAGAAATCAAAGCAAGCAATGAAAAAAAGCTACTTTATTAACTTGGTGGTTAAACACACTTTTTAGTATGTTGGTCAAAAATTGCCTGCTGAATGTAAAAGACACTTTCAGAAATTCATGCAGTTGAAGAATGAAATGATGAGGCCAGCTCTTGAAAACAGCATTTTGATTTCTCCATTTTTAGTATGCAATTTTGTGTACTTTTTGCTATCATAAATGTGATTATTTCCTTTAAATGAGGAACAATCACATTTATTGTTTGTTGCTAATGCTGGATTTTCTTCCTTTGTAGTTTCTTAACTACAAAAGCTAAACTACCAAAGCTAAAATAGAAAGGAAACTCTTTTAGTTCTCAAAAATAGAAGACTGGCTTAGAGAGTTAAAGACAGAGTAGAATGAAAATGGTTTTTTACTTTACCTTCTCTCTGACTTGTGCGCTTGGACAGCACAAATACAGTACTAAAAGCAGAACCTATGACAGTTCACTGGTTCCTCCAAATCTTGTCTCAGAAATGAGTCCCACAGCTCCCTGCAAAGTAATTGGTCTAATTAGGTAGTAGGAAGGAGCTTCTTTAAATTCCTCAGAAATTAAGACTTGTCATCCGCTTAACATCTTAGCATCTGTTACTGCCTCTTGCACATTTCTCCACTACATCAGTCTGAAGGACACTTTCCTGGACCTTTCAGAGAGAAAAAGAAAACAAAACAAAAACCCCATACCTTGAAACAGAGAAGAAATTGGCACTTTCTTCAGTGGGATGAAGCATGTAAGGCATTTCACCCCCTCCTTATTTCTCAGTTTGGTGCACGTTTGTCTCGGTGAGTACAATAATCAATTTGTTAAATAAAAATGCAGGAGGATACAAGCGTAACATTAAATCCTGTATTAATCCTTACTGATGTGGTAATGTTGTCGTGAAATATTTTCCTTGGCAACTGATCCCTGTGCAAATGTTACCCTCTGTGTTTGTAATTCAGGGTTTCATTTCAAAGGGGCTGTTTTGAAGCTCTAACAGTCAGTCAGTAGAATGGCAACTAATTTGTTGTTTCTTTTTTTTTTTGTTTTAACTTTGCTGTTGTCTGGCAGCAAGTAAGTAACTATTTAATTCTGGGTAATTGCTCTTGCCGTGGGCATAATTTTAAGACACTGTGTGGTTAGAATACTGGGTAAGGTACTGAGGCACTGGGAAAGTTTCAGATTTATATATGTGTAGAGTATGTGAGAGGTGTACCACCAGTGGAAGCTGAAAAGGTTAATTTTGCAATGAAGCTATCTGTGACTGAGATGTTTTAAAGAGACCCTGCTGCTTGTTTTGTTTCTATTGGTTTTGGTTTGGGTTTATTTTCCATATACTCTTCCTCTATTTGCTGCTGTGTGAATACCGGCACAGAGACAGTTAGATGTAATATTATTTAAAATACCTGTACAGATATAATTCTGAAAGTCCATTGCAGCAAATATGTAATTTACACACTCATAGTATTTCCCAAACAGCTCATGTTTACTGAAAGTCAGGTAACAAAGCCAAATAACTGCCACCTACGCAATGCTTTTATTTGGCTTCTGTTTTGTTTTAATTGCAGTTCAGGCAAATTATGCCCCCTATTTCTTTGATAATGGAGCCAGAAGCACAAATGGGAACATGGCACTTCTCAGCCTTTCGGAGGACACCCCTGTTGGTCAGTATTAAAATTAGTATGTTTAAATTGTGACACTGGACCTTCTTGCTCTTTTGATTAGCAACATGTATTTTGTTGTCGGTTGTTGTTATATACTGTGGTCTTATGTGCTTTTCTCTCAAGCTTTTAATTGGCCCAAATTTAAAATGACATATTTGAATTGTGGCTGTAATTTAAAACACAAATTTTAGCTCCCCTTTTCTTGGTCCACCAATTTTTTCACAGCATCAGAGCACAGATATTTCTGGGATCAGAAATAAATTAATGGGGGTGAGGGGCATCTGTAGATGCTTATGAGAAGAAAGCCTAGTTGTTAGTAATTTTATCAGCCTTGGTAAAAGCAAGCTGTACATTGAAAAGTAATAGAGGCATGATTTTCTTTGAACAGTTATCACATTTTTCACGTTTATGGTACAAATGTTATGGTAGAAAATGTTTCTACTCAGAGTGAAAATTGCTTTGTCCAAATAACTGATGTTTTTCAAAAGGGGTTGTTTTATTGAAAATTCAAAAATGGATACATTTTTCAGCTTTCAGCATTTTGAGGCAGGTCTATTTATGCTTCTTTTAACTGTAGTTGCATTAAGAAAAACTCAGTAGGAACAAAAAGGCTATTTATAATCAATATTTTTCATGGAGAAAGAATAATTTCTGAACATTAAAGAAAAATTTATGCAAAATCTATTACAGTGATGAACACCGCCTTTTCTTCAAACATTGTACTGAGGTTTGGTCTAGGATTTTCTCCTGTTTGTCTGTAGCTTTTACAGTCTAAATCAGAAGAGCGCTTAGCTATTGCAAACTGAGTACTATCTGTTACCTGCCTCATGCATAGAGGAAGGAGATGGCTGTGCAGAGGTTGCACCCAATCCCCTCCCAGTGCTTAGGCGGGGGGGGGATGGGGGTCTGAGAAGGATCCAGAGGGCACAGCCCCATCTGGAAGACCAACACTGCTGGCCTTGCCTTCCTAAACATGGCCAGGTTCTGCTCTGGGAAGCAGCTACCTGGTGTTTGCTCAAAGTCTTCATTTGTGGCCCAGTGGTGTCAGTGTCAGCCAAGATCCACACTGGGCATGCTAAAGGATGAGGATAGGGTGACTGGAAAGCAGTGACTTCTTCTTTGCCTGCTCAACCAGAGAAGAGGGGAAGGTGGGACATAGCATAGAGATGACGCACCTAGCCAAAGAACTTAAAAAGAGCTTGCTTATGATGCAGAAGGGATTTGCTCAAAGCTTGGTCAAGCTTAAGGTGGAAACCTCAGCTGAAGGCCAACAGTAATGTAGTGGCACTTGCAAAAGCCAGAAGCAGGTCAAGGAGCTGCAGTTTTTGCTGTGCTTCTGTCTGGATTCATGCAGAAACCACACTTGCTCATCCTTGGTGATCCAGACAGCTCTGCTGATTGTTGGAGTAAGATTAGCCAGTGGAATCACTCATCCACTGGTGTACATAAGGCTTGTAATGCCAGATAGCCACTGAATAGGACCCCACTCAGTTTGTTTGGGGTGGTGTTTGCCAACTCCACCACTCAAACCACATATAGTACAAGTTGCTTGTCATCAAACTCTCATCCCCTGGTGTGGTGCCAGACTTCAGACATTTACAGAGCATCAGCCTCTCCCTGCCACCGCTGGGAGCCTCCAGCCACCTGCATGAGGTTGGGGAGCTAAAGATGGCACAAAGCTGCAACACAGTCAGAAATGTCCTTCCTATCAAGAACACAGCACCACATGTACTCTCAGATGACAGCCCTCCATGCAGAAGCAAAGTGCAGTCATTTGCCAGCACTGAGACACAGTGCATCTGCTGTGGGGATCCAGGTAGAGGAAAACAGAGAGCATGCATGCTTCGACAGAAAAACAGGAGTGTGAGGGATCAGAGCCCGGGTTACTGTTCTTCTAACTAGCCCAAGGAAGGATTATGATAAATACATGGTGGCTTTTACATGTGCTTTTGTAACATTAGCAGCCAGATTAGGTACATAGGGGTCCCTGGAGAGTTTATAATTTGGTTGCAGCAGTGAAAAAGCTCAAGCTGCTCTGTCTTCAGTGCTGCTGTTACTCATGCCTGTTGGCTTCATCCAGAGTGTGTTTACATTGCCTGGCTTGAAATTCTAATTTACTATATAAATGTGCTTTAAAAGATGAGAGAAGAAGCTTCTGAGTTAAAGTTCCAAAGGTGCCACCAAAAGCATTTCTCTGAGGTGAAAGCCTAGAAAGTGTTGAGCTTAGGCTTTTCCAAAGGGCCTAGAGAAACTCTTGGGAAAGGGAGCTAAGACCTTACTTTTGAGAGCTGCAAATGTGGTAGCTTTGCCATGCATCTGCTAGTGCTTCTTTGGGATAATTCCCGGAAGACTTTGACTAAAAGCCTTAAGTATTGCAGGGTCCTCTCTCATGAAAGCATTTTGGGAAATTCCACTGGAATATGGCTGCTTGCGGCTTACTCAATGAAGATTGCTGTTGCTACCCCTCCCCCCCATGTTAGCACACTCACCCCTTGAAGATGCTTTGGCAGGGATTATTCAAGGGGAGGGCACAAACACTTCAGTGCTGCAGTGCTGAGTGTGTATTCAGCTTTATGCAGGGTGAAAGAACCAGTGTTCACATCAGACCACAGTCAGAGCTTTGTGCCAGCGCTCAGTGAGGGCTCACACACTGCCTGTGCTAAATGGCCCCAGTGATGGGTCTCACACCACAGAGGAGGCTGCTACTCTTCATCACTCTGCACCTATCTTCTCCAGAAGGAGGAGGAGATATCTGGTCCCCCATATCCATGTGCAGTTTCAAGCATCCACACTCCAGCAGTCATCTTTCAGTTTGAGGAGGATGATCAGTGGCAAAACAGGGGGATTAAAACTTACATATGTTTGATTCTGGCTTCACTCAGGTTTAGGTGCTGCAAATTAGGCAGGTTGCCATTAAGTCTTCACTGTGCTTACATAAAACATGGAGTTGTAGGCAAGATGCTTTTCTTGGCAGCAGCAATGCCACGGACAGCAGCTTTAATAAACGTAGAGGAATTTTACAGTCTTTGGCCTTGCTAAGATTACAAGCAGTTGGCAAAACGGTGTGTGCTAGTTATATTCCCAGGCATCTGGAGGCAAGGGACATGGAACATTTTGAGCACTGAAAGGAGATGATGGATTCTCTTTGTGACTATCGAAAGAGAAATTGCAGTGCTGAGGCTGCATGAATGCATCAAATTCAAGAAAATCACATTATCCTGCTTATATCATTCTTAACTTGACCTTCTTTTCCCTTATGCGATTTTGCTTACTTACAGATAGTTGTAATCTACCAAGTTACATACACTGTGACAGAAGCTATCGTAAAAAGAGCAAATACTATTTCTGTATGAAAGCTTTAAAGTGTCTGCTGATTCCCAGATCCCATTTATTGCTGCAGAGCATGAGACCCCTGAGGTAAGAAAGGCCAGAACAGCAGTCTTTTCCAGTGCCAGATTTAAGAAGAATGGGAAATGTTATGAACTAAAGTAGCAGTTGCAGTTTGTGTGGCTGTTTGGCAGGGTAGGTGGGAGATTAGCACTTTGCAAAGAGTTGCCTGTGTACATATAGAAAGTACATGTGCTTGTCCTAATCAAGGTCTTCAGGCACGTGTGGGATGCTATTTCGGGTTGTTTCTTTCATCTTACCTCATTAATCCCTGTAAGCCTTCGTAGTGAGGACAGAGTGGGACTGAGAAGAGCTGCAAAGCCAAGGGATTGAAGCATACTGAGAAGGCCTAAGTTCATTACTCTGTCAAAGCCCAGCCATCATCGATGCCCTAGAGATCTTTGCAATCTCATCCTTGTGGTTTTTCTTTCTTTTTTCCCCGAGTGCCAAGTGTGCACTGCCCACCATGAAAAGCCAGTTTCCAGTGGTAGTTCTTTGATCAAAGCTACAGCTGTCAGCTACCTACCAGTGCCTGAGCATTTCAGGTCCCTTCACCCTTCAAGCCTCCCTTGCTGTTCCTACTCACTCCTGGTCTCATTTCTTCCCATCATTCTTAGCTGACTGTGGAGAACCCTTTTGTCCCCTCTGGTACCCATCGTTTCTATCACCCTGATCCAGCTGAATCTCTCCATACTGGTGAGAATCCCTGCTAAAGTGTTTCCTAGTCCTTCCTTCAGCTCCCAGCAATCCCACCCTGGCACTCTGCCATCTCTCTGTATGTGGTTCTGTATTTCATCCTTCACAGACATAACAGCTGAACCCGTAAGGATTTTTTTCTACCCACCATTTCCAGCCCTCATTGCCACCAAGAGAATCTGAGGGAAAGAATTGTCACACTTTTTTTTTTTTATCCTCAAAAATGATAATTCCTTTCTGACTAGAAAGGACACAGACCTGGATGATCTATCCCAAGCTGTGCCTTGAAACCTAGAGACCCACCAACACATCACATTCAGATGGTTCCAGAAAGGCTAAAATTTTGAAGGTGCAAAAATATTCAGCTTTTTGCAGAAACTAAAGCCATCCTCCTAGGAAAACTAGAAGCTTCCAGAATAAAACTGTAAACCACAGCCTGCCTTCTGCACCACCGCAGCAGAGCTAACGCTGCACAAAATAGAGCAGCGCTGCAAAGCAGAGCGCTACACAGACATGCGCAGATGACTCAGGTGTTACAGCAGTCACTTTTGTATTTATTCTTCTAACAGAAACTGCAGATACACCTGAAAATTGCCCCCAGATGGTCTGTTCCCAGTTGGTTGCTGGGGGTGCCATGGGGACACATTGCTGTTCTGGTGGTTTGGGCCTCATGCTGAGCCATACTCTCTTGCAGCTGCAGGGCCTGTTTCGCAGCAGGCCCAAAAGCTGTGGCTTTTGGGGTGCTGATCCTGGCTGTGTCTCTGCTTTGCAGGCAGCACAGTGTGCTGGGGTGCAGGGAGGGAGCAGTACTCACCTGCCTGTGTGCAGGAAGCAGCGGTAGCTGGGAAAGGAGATGCTCTTGGTGTGTGGTCCATGTCCTCCGAGAACCTGAGCTCCCTGTTTCCTGGGGTGAGCCTGGAGTGTAAACTAGCTGTATGTAGGTTTTGTGTTAACTGTCCATCACCTTTCCTGGTGGGGAAATGGGTCTTTGGCTGAGACAGGTGCAGAGCAGGCACAGAAACCTAGCAAATACCATCTAGAAAGATGGTATTTGCTGTGACACTGGCAACAGAGGTGCCCTGTCCTGGGAGCACGGCTGTGGATGTCCCTCTCAGCATCTTGTTAACAGATGCAGCTGTAGTGGCAAAGGACAGCGGAGAACTTAGCATGAGTCCAAAATGTGCTTGGCTTGTTTGGCTTGGCAGGGAGGGGATCTGATTGCTGAGATGAGATGAGCAGAGATGAGAGCTTGTCTTCAGTGAGAGGACAAAACCAGCCCCAGAGAAAAACGGAACAAAACCAGCCTGGGTGTGAATAAATTTAAGTCAGAAATGAAGTAAAATGGAGCAATGGCATCATGGAACAGCCATTCATCTTCAGTGGCAGGAGCAAAGAGCAAATGATTTTTAATATGGAATAGGAAAACAGAGTGAAATCCTAGAATGGCTCCTGGGAAGCAGCTGTAGCAGGGAGCAGCATGCAGCAACCTGGAGCTTTTCTATCCTAGCCTGCAGTGCCATCCTTCAGGTACTCCCAGCTCTTCTGACCAGGGCCCTTACACAGCATTTGCTAACTCCTTGGGTAAAGATTCTCCAATTCCCTTATCTTTCTGACAGGGAGAGGCTGTTTACTTGGTCCTCACTGATAAGATTTTAGCTGTTTTTCTCGTTTATTTTCTTTTCAGCAAGTGGAGACAGCACACTGAGAGGAGGTTTTTAATTGGCATTAACACTGTGCTGGGAAGTGTTCTCAGGGGTGTTAATGATACAGAGAATACTGTGCAATTCAGAGAAAAAAAAAGAATTATAATGAGCTAGAGAAAGAAATTTTGATCCACAATCCAATTTAAAGTGCACACAAGTGTTCTGTGTTATGAAAAATGAAGAAGTATCAGTTTTAGCTAGGAAGCAGACAGTCCAGTGTAAATGAATCAATCATCCTTCATTACTTCCTCAGAAGCCTCAGTAATCTGAGTCTGTACCGATATCAATGTTTCTTCTCACATTCAGCAGCAAGAAAATTCCTGTTTTCCTTATAAGAAAATTCCTAGAAAATGTGGGAGAGAAATTGTGAGATTGGAAGAAGCAGCCCAGGTTCAAACATATTCACCTAAATTTTCATAGTCTGTTCTTCTTTAGCACTTGTTCTGTTCATAGTACCAGCATGGGTGGTTCAGCGCAGCCCCAGTCACAGCATTAGAGCTTGTGCCTGCTTGTTGCCTGCAGGCTCCAGTAGACTCCAGATGTAGGTGGTGATGACCATCCTGTTTCTCCACTGCACATGAGCAGAACAGCCTGAGTTGTTTATATAAAGTGGAAGGGACAGGAAAAGTGAAGAAAAAAGGACACAAAACCAGCTAGTAATAAAAACTTCTAATGGCCAAAAAAGGGCTGAAGGAAAGCACTGTATTGATAATGATGCCAGTGAAGTGCTGGCAGTCAACACCTGAATTCTCCATTTGGCCCCAGTTGTGATATTAAGACAAAACTTTTGAAAAACAAGAATAAATGCAGTCAGTGCTGGTGCTGCAGAACCTTCAACAGGCTTGAAATTGCTGTCTGTTTGTAGACAGCTATATCAAGATGCAGGTGTCCTTTCAGGACACTATATTAGCCGAGTTTATTCCTCTCCTTGCATTTCTTTGTACTTACACAGTTCAGTTCCAATGAGATAAGTGTCTCATCATACCACCCATTGTCTTTCTCTAATAATCTTAGCGGATCTCAGTTACAGATGAGTTATTTTCTACTCTGTTTTGCAGGAAAGATTCCAAGAAAAATGTGGAAAGTGTTTTGTAGTTTTGTGAACCTGTTTTGCAGATCTTGAACATTTGCTGGATGGCTGAGCCAGCTTATAACAGGGTCTGTGGTTTGAGCTTCTGTGAGCCCACTGGATTTTGCAATGTGAGCATGTTTCTGTACAAAGTCACCCAAATATTGCCCTGGTAATTATCATAAGAAAGGTTACTCATAAGTGAGCACAGATCCCACATGGCTTGGCATAATCTGTTGTTATGCAAAGACCACAGCCATGTTTTCTAAATATCACCTCTGAAGCCTGGATGTTACACGCCTGTTAAGCCCACTGATCTGTTTGCTTCACATTTTGCATGCAAAGGAATAAGGAAATGAGGAATGAAAGGTTGCATTGCAAAACTGAGGAAACATTCAAAAAGCTGACCTGTTAGTGCTGTGGGCAGGACCTTAACCAAAGCTTCACAGAATCTTATGGATCAGGTCAGTGAAAAACTCCACTGCTACTGCAGAGCGGGCAAGAGAAAAAGGTTATGACTTCTGAGTACAAAGTTAAAAATCTGGAAAACTCAGGGCCAGAGTAGACTTAAGTCAAAACGGGAGTCCTCTGGGTTCCCTTTAACAGTGTTCTTCCTTCACTTTTTGCTGTCTTTCTTAGCAAGGATCCTTGCATCATATCTTTGAGTCCCATGCACAAGCAAAACTCACTACTAACCACTGAGTCACTTGGCTGCAGTATTTCCAGTGCAGAGAACTTAGATGTAAAGCAGAGTTTCTGTTCCAAACCTCTGCAACTTGAATATCTTGGATAACATACATAAGGCACAGTGCATTGGAAGGAAACAACGACATTGGTTTGTATTTCAGGCTTATTTAACTGATATTTGTAAGGTGCTTGAAGTTCTATTTGGATGAAAATATTCATGCACAGTAAAATGACAGGCATGTAAGTTTAAAAAATATAATACCGATAAACCCTTCCCGTGTTTTGAAACCGTGGGTGTTATAACTCCCCCAGGAAGCACTTGTGATAAACAAAGTCAGGTTACTGGAAAAACTGGCACCAACTTCTCAAATGTCAAAAAATAGCAACAGCAATCTCTCCTTCCTCAGCTTGTGAAAGAAATACATTGATGAGTTTGGAGAATTTATTCATTGGCATGAGCATGAGTGGGTGTGTCAAGTAGAGAATTTAATGAGAGGGAGCTAATGAGGGGGAGTGAAGCAGGAAAGAAGTCTCTTGCCTTAATTAGTTCTGAAAGTGGAAAAGTCTGCAAATGTCCTTGTATCTCCTGGGCTTCAGAGCGGAGGTCCACTCCTGTGGGAGTGCTACTTTCCATTGCCAGATCCTTTGCCTGCTACTTCACGATTTCATTGTTTCCATAGAAAATGGGAATGGGAGGGAGGGCCTCTGGTACTGCTGAAATTGTCACCCAGTCCTGTAACAGGGCCACTTCTGACTCACCTGGGCTGAGAGTTAGTCAAGAGCTTGTCATCTATGTAAACACAATGATCTGAACAGTGTTGATCTAGGCACAGAAGCGCTCTGAACTGAGGGCAACCAGCGCAGATATACTTGGTTTAAATAGTAGCCTAAAAGCTGGCAATCAGGAGTATTGAACTGTCTTCTTATCCATATATCCTATCATATACATATCGATATATATGAGTAAGTGGGTTTGCTTCAGAAAAGCTTTGCCTGCTGCAATGTAGATGAGTTCCTGAAGAGCAGACCTATGAAATAGTGAGTGAAGTTACCACAGCAAAACACTGATACATGCAAATTTTTCAGGTACCCATATATACACTCTTAATGGAACTGATCCAGAAGGAGATCCTGTGACGTACAGCCTGGCCTATGAAGCTGGATCAAGACGCTACTTTTCTGTTGACAGGAACCTTGGAAATGTTACACTGATTGAGGAGCTTGACAGAGAGGTAGAGTGAAATGGCACGACTCCCTGTGTTCATGGAATGTCCATCCGCAGCGAATGTCCTTGATCCGAAGCTTTGAGGGACAATGCCAACTTATTTTTCCTCAAAACATGTAATATGCTTGGTAGTTCTGAGACATTATGCTTCACTCATTAGGGTTTTTTTTCAGTTGCCTTGTGCCACTGACACTATCAAATTTTTCAGCAGCTGTCTGTCCAGCTTTTTCTAAAAGAGAAGTTTACTATTTATTCCTGTCTTCTCCCAGCTGCGTTCCATAAAGCGCTTAGGGGTGGTTAAAGTCCTCTCATCCTCAGAAAGGGACTGTCCTGTCATTAGGAGGAAGTAGAGATTTGTAGTGTTCTGGGATACTTCTCTAGTTATACCACAGCCCTTCAGCCCATGTAACCATGTAGAGTAAAGGTGTTCCCAGCAACGGTGGACTAAAGGCATCCTTATTCTGGGAACACAGATGCTGAACCCTTCACTTTTCCTTCACAAGGAAGGGTACACAGTTCTTATTATACCCTTCAAAATACTGTGTACTGAAACAAAATAATTTTGAGCCAATTGTACCTTTTTATGGAGTATTTCTTGAAAAAGATGACTGATTTTCCCTAACACTTTATCGGACAACAGGGATTCCCAGACCAACCAGTTCTTGACAGTAGCCACAGAAAGTCCAAGGAGCCCCACAGCTGAAGCCTTTGAGGGGTCTTCCTAGCCTCTGCTGTGATTGCTTTGTGGTATTGTTACATTCACCTGCCTGCTGAGACACATTTAAATCTGCAGTCCCTTTTTCAATCAGGGCAAATACCATCTCTCTAACAAAGGAATTTTCTTGGATTACAGAAGGAAGATGAGATTGAAGTTATTGTCAGTATTTCAGATGGCCTGAGTACAGTGAGTATTTAATTATGCTGTAGCTTGTAAAACTGTCTGTCTCCATATGCCTCCTCCTATAAATTGCCTTACAGGGACTATCTCATTTTATCAGAAAACATAATCTCATTAGAATCTTACCTTCTCTTTCAAGAGCTACTGAACTCCCAATAACTCAAGTCTCACTCCAGCTTCTTGCTCAGATATTTGAGGATAATTACAGTGTAGTGTGAGCTGAAAGACTGACTTACTTAGTGTCCTGCAGAATTACAGCAGTTTCCTCTGAAGTTTCACTCTCAGATCGGGAGTATTCGTACCTAAGAAAGATTTTACAGGCTCTTTGGAGAAATGCATGTCATTATAGGAACTAATATTGGACACCCAAGAACTGACTGTCCCTCCATCTCCTCAGTGTTTCTCTAGCATGACATTAAGAAGATTTGCTTAGACAAAGGTGTGTGGGGGTTTCTTGTCTGCTGCTGAATAAAGCTTTGATCACATCTAATCTGAGGATTTATCTGAGGCATTGCACAAACATCCAGTCCTATTTCTACTTGGCATTTAAGGTTTATGGACATGCTGTTACAGCCAGGGTATTAGACCTGGTCTTCATCACTAGATGTGCCACAAAAGTAAGACACTTTTACTATAGACAAGACTGGATAACTCTAGAGCCCTTCCTCATCTCACACAAAGTAACTGAGATTACTGCAACAAATTTTTGGGATGTGCTGCTGTCCTACAGCCGCAACTGCCCTGGCAACCTCTGTAATTAGGAAATAGTGGGATTAAATAATGGGAAACTAAATGGGATTTCTTGTATCTTCTTTTGTGTACTCTGTTTTGGTAGTGTAGTGCAAAGATATTCTATTACAACAGACTTTTTCATTGACTTTGACTTAGTAGGCATATGAACAAGTATATGTTGAAAATCAGCTTGAGTCCTAATACGCTCTTCATATTCTACTCCAGGTATCTGAAAAAGTCAGGATCCTTGTAATGGATGCTAATGATGAGAGCCCAGAGTTCATCAATACACCTTACATAGTCCAGGTCCCAGAGGTTGGTGAAGTTACTTTGCATAATGGAAGTATATATCAATATGATGTAAAGAGGAGCTAGTATTTTTACAGTAAAATAACAAGGTGTGCAGGACTAACCTGCATTCTTTTGGTAGGGTTTGAGTAGATATTTAATATTCACTTCAAACTTAGGGAATAAGTCTGTATGTACTTAAAGTGTGCTATTCTGTGGGTAAGCTCTAAGATGTGAGTCACTGGGAGCTTTTAGACTTGACTTCAAAGGGAATGTCTCCTGTCTTAGCTGAAATTTTTTTTCATTTTTATTCCAAAAAGTGTTTCTTCCTTCTTGTTCTTCTCCAGAATCCTCCTTTTTTAATCTCTTGCCTCTTTTTCTTCTGCTTTTTGGTTCCCTCAATGCATTTATACTCTTCCTACCATTCTGCTTCCTTGCATGTTCATTTTTTGCTTCTTCTAACTTACCCTGTTTTTCACTTTTGCGTAACTCTGATAACTCTTTCTGGTCACAGAACACTCCCTCTGGCAGCAGTATTTTAAAGACTGAGGCAGTGGACAAAGACACAGGCTCTGGAGGAAGTATCACCTACTTCTTGCAGGTAAGGTATTACCTGTACCTTCAAAAGTCATCTCTCATTAACTGAGATCTCAGAAATCAGGTTACAAAAAAAAAAGATTTTGAGGATTGAGACTACTACTAGTCCATATAGGGCCAATTTCGTACTTTAAAGTTTCATTTGTATATTGCAAAATTCACCGAAACACCACTCTACTGGCAATAACCTATGCATGCAAACTTCCTACTTTTCTTTAGGCCAGTAGAAGTTTGAAATTCTAAGGAACAAAACCTTTTTTCTTTTTCCCTTTCCGCTCAACCTTTTTTCTGTTAAGCCTCCCTACCTCTCTCCATGCGATGAGCTGTGTTAACCAAAGGTTAAAATTTCACAATGAAATACAAAAAGATTAAAAAAATCTACATTGCAGGTAACTAATTTATTCTGAATAATGACAGACTTGTGGTTGGTTCATGAATTGTTCATAAACACAGAGGTGAAATTCATCAGATACATTATTCACCCAAGCCATATCATTATTCTAGTCTTTTCCCTTAGCAGATGAAATTAAAGATGAATCCCTTTGGCAGTGTTATTTCCATACCTGTAATCTCTCTCTGTTTCTTCATTTCTTTTCTTCTAGAACATCCATGCTAATAAGTTTACAATAGACCGTCACAGTGGTGTCCTGCGCATCAAAACAGGGGTCACCCTGGACTATGAGAAATCACGAACACATTTTATTGTTGTCGTAGCCAAGGTATAAAGCTTTTATCAAACTAGAGGAGGTAGGGGGTTGTATCTGAGTAGGAGTGATTAGTTCAAATACAAGTGTGACTTCAAGGGTTGCTGAAACATGAAACATAATACTGAGGCAGCAGGGTCACTCCCTCTGTAACATCTGGAGGTGTGCAGGGTAACAGGGAAAAGTGAGGAGGGAAAGATGACTGGCATGTGCTGCTGAACAACATCTGGAGGCATTTGGCATAGGGTTTCCTACATTTCACTCATGCCCCAGTGCCAGGATAGCGCGCCCCAGTGCCAGGATAGCGCACCCCACTGCAGGAAGTCACCTATGCATTTTGAGACTCGCCTAGAAATGAAGGTGGTGTACACAGTCCTAACTCCAAAAAGCTTCAGCATTTGGTCAGATGGAGTTCAGGGCTCTGCTATGAGGCCCAAAGCATGCCCTTACTTCAACAAATGCAAACCCCTGGCAGGCAGGTTGTGCAGGTCACAGTCATTAGCCACAATAAGATACAGGACACAGCTGGACCCAGTGCAGAACAAGTGACTGACTTCTCTTCTGGAAACATCTGTGGATCTTTTTTAATTTTACTTCTCTGCTGCCTTGTGGCAGGAGCTTACTCAAATCCTGCAAATATTGCTGCACATCCCTTCTTGCCACTGTCATTCTCAGCAGTGCTGCACATGTGGCTCAGCTGAGGATTCATAACAGGCATTAAAAGTTTATGGATTCTGTGAGGCCCTGTCACACAGACAGACTTGCAGGGGTGGAAAAAGGATGATTTTGCTGTTACTTATGGGGACTTTGAGTTTCTTATATTTTATGAAAAATGTACAGATCTTTCTATGTATTTATTTAGACAGGGTTCTTTTGGGGAGAAGTAACAAAATTTGGCTTAAATACTGTCTTTGGGGCAGGAAGGAGGGGGAAAAATAGTACATATTTTCAAAAAAATGGAAATTTGAGAAGTGGTACAGAAGACATGCTGAACAAGTCACACTTTTATACAGCAGCATGACTACTGACCTCCAGCTGGTGCTCTGAGACTGAGGGTGTTAAAAGCTTCTGAAATTGCAACTCATCTTTCTAATTGGCTCTGTGTACCAGTAGCACAGTGTTGATTGTAGTCAAGCCTCCAGAGACTGTTTATACACTTTGGCTATCTAACAGTTCTTGGCTGCACAGCTCCTCCGTGCCTTCACTTTATCACGTAAGAGGCTCTAGGAGACTTTGATCATGTGCACTATTTAATTTCCCTCTAGAAATGCATTAGCCTGCTACTGTGCATCGTCTTGTGTTTATGACAAGGCTATATGTAGGATGAAAAGCTGTAGACCTTAGCAACTAACTTTTTACATCAGTTTCTAACATTCTTTTTTCTCTGAAAAAAAGCCCCCAAAACCAACCCTTGAATTTCCTGTCCCCTGTGCTGTTGATAAAAGATCATGTATGACTGCATATATTGGCACAACCATTTTTAATATAAGAAATTACTTCTGAGACGCTGCAGGCTGTCTTCCTCATCAGAGAGGGAGCAGAAAAATGGAAAAGAGAAGGGAATAGAGCAGCAGAGATTAATCTGTGTATTGAGAGAGCAAAGGGATTCCTGGCACTGGGCTTCTGAAGGCTCATGAGGTGCATGCAGCTGATTTGCAGACATGTTTCAGCAGAGGGATCTGATGCTGACTTCCCTTCCAGGATGGTGGTGGGAAACTCCGGGGAGACAACAAAGTCTTTTCAGCCACAACAACAGTTACTGTCAATGTGGAGGACGTTCAGGACACTCCTCCCATGTTCATTGGGACTCCCTACTATGGATACGTTTATGAGGATACACTCGCAGTAAGTTCTGGGTTTTGCCTGTAAGAGAAGAAATGCAGTCTGTCACATCCCCTATGGTTTCTAGCACAGGCTTTCTTGGAAACTGGGACCTAAACTCTGGCTTGACTCCTAGGTGCAATGAGATGACCAAATCTCAGACTTGTTCTTATTTATATTCATTGCAAATTTGCCATGAAAGGCTTTCTGTTGCCGTTATGAAAATAAAAAAGAATTCTGCCCATTTATGTTGGTCTAAGCCCAGACAGTGGCTAAGAGCTCTTCCATAGCTGAGACCTTGGCTGAAGGTTTAAACAAGATTGCCAGCTACCTCACCCAAGCACATCATGCTAGCAGCTTTTGTGTGTTTGTGTGCTGTGTGGTTTCACAGTGCTTTGATTTAATAGTTGAATCAGTCTGGTACCAACAGCTGTTTGTGCAAGGGGTGGTGAGAATTTGTGCCCACATGCTCTAGACTCTTTCTGCTGTCCCATGGACAGGGGAGAAGCAATCCTGACACCCCAAAATGCAGGATGCTTTCTGCTCAGTGATGGCTAGACAGGCAGAATGGACCAGGAAGTCCTTCCAGGCCTAAAACCCAGCAGATGATCAAGCAAGCAGGGACATACTTAAGAGAACTACTCACAAGCAGGGACGCTGCATCTGTTGTCATGTGTCTGCTGGTTAAGATATCACTTTGTATCTGTCACGGACACAGAATCCAAGGAGTACATTGGTTGTGGCTTCACATCAGAAATGCCTAATAGCAGGTTTACTTAAAAAAATATCATAGCAAATAATTTATTATATCCACCATGGTGCTTTCAGCCACATATTCTTGAAGCTGCAAACTAATATATTTTCTTTATATCTAAGCAATGGCATGATATTGCATATGGATCAGCTTTCACCCTGATACAGAAGATTTAGTTAAAATTTTCCTCATACATAGGATGATAAATGATATCTACTAATGAAATTACCCAACACTAGACTATTGCTCTCTTTGGCAGTGTGATTACATATTGTTCAATTGATCTCCCTTTGAGTTAAGGGAAAGATGGTGTCTTTATTTTCTGCCCAGAACTCCGATGTAAACTGTAGCCCTCGTATGACTGTATACTGCAATTCAGTGCTTAGGCTGTTACGTTTCAGCAGGGCAGAGAAGTAATGCTTGTGTATTTTGCAGATGTTTGTAATGAATGATATTATGTATATTGATTTATTCTGCATAGTTGGGTATAGATCTTGAAATAACTATCAGGTGCATACAGGAGTTAGTGTTTACTATGGAAATGGGAATCAATAAATGTTAATTACATCCAGCTTGAGCTCATAACTTACACCATTATGATATTATAATGACAGAAGCACAAATCAGTCCTTTCCAGTGTGTGTTTTGCTATTAGAATGTAGTCCACAGAGAGAGAAGCATTAGCTGATTTTAGTGTTGTTTGCATGTTTGGTGTTAATTTTGTAAACTTGCTTTGTTTCTCCGGTGGAGTTCTCAGGATTTATAAGTACTCTGTCACTTTCAAAGGGACTGCACTGCATTTTGCTCAGTGGGCAGATTTTATTGCAGCTTCCAGCATAAATGATAATAAATACAGTTCTGTATTTCCAGTTGCAGAGACTCGCTCTTGTTTGAAAAATTCACACAAAGGCTGCCATGAAAATGTTGCCGTTTGTGATTAACTGACAGTTACTTTGGTGTTCCCTGGTTTTAGAGCCCCAAAAAGTAGAACTTCAGTTGAGAGGCCTAAGTTACACAGCTCATTGCCACTTGGGTTAGCATTTTAATGCTGACAGTTGTCATCGCTCTGAACTGATAGGAATAGTCACATGAGCAAATGGTCTCCAGTACGCAAGTACATATGGCCCATGGCCATATTACTTGCACAGAAAGAAAGGCAGTAAAGGCTTAGGGACAGTTAAATCATAATTTTCATCACAATTTTATGCCCTAAGTGTTCTGTAGGCCAAGTTGCTTAGTGGTCTCCCTTTGCTTTTGCAGACCTTAATTAGTTCAGATGAGTCCTCAATAGCTGCCTGTGTCTCAGCACACTGTGCAGGCATGGGTCACACAGCTACACCAGGAGCCTACAACAGCAGCTTCCAGAGGACATCTTGATAGTGACCCAAACTAAACCTTGAGTCTCAGGCTGGTTATGCTAAAGCCTCTGTCCAAGTCTGCGGCTCAAAGTATGTGTCCCTTGCCATGGCTTCCAACTGCTCCTGTGCCTAGGCAACCCCTGGGGCTGAGGCACTGTGGCCACACAGTCTGCAGCTTTTTAACATCCATGCAATTGGCACTGCACAACAGTGGGCACTGAGCAGCCCATGGGGAGCAGTGCAGTGCTCCTGCTGGTCCTCTGGTCCTCACCCAAAGCTGAGTTGGAAAAAAGGACAAACGGGGCTGGGTACTGGGCAAACTGGCACTGGTCTCTTGTAAGGCATATTGGCATGCCCGGAGGCTGACCAGGCCCTCCTGGGGTTGCTCTGCCATCCCTGTAGGCAGTGGCATGGTGCTGGCAGCTGGCTGACAAGGGCAGGTTGCACAACAGGTCCATAGCAGCAAGCAGGGGCGTCCTCACTTTGTCTGGAGGTACAGTGCAGGGATGACATCACTGGAAACAACTAAAACTATTGATATAGGAACAACAGAGTTAGTCCAAGGGGTGATCTTCCTGGGAGGTAGTCAGTTGTCTTTGCTGTGCTCCCCATACAGCACAAGCAAAAGTACCTAGTCTGCCCCTTACACCTCATTGCAGAAAAATTTACAGAAGTGTTCAATTTATTAATATGCAGTTGCAATTTCATTGCTCTTTAATCTCATCACACAGACTGTGATTTCCCATTACTTCCCAGGGCTCTGAAGTCCTTACTGTTGTTGCTCTTGATGGAGACAGAGGAAAACCTAACAGTATTCACTACAGCATTGTGAATGGTGAGTAGACTTGTCCTTTATGAAATCTGAGTATAATCCACTAAGTTTTAGTTTTCCACTCCACAGAACTATGCTTGGAGTTGGTAATTCTGGTGATTTGTTAGGCATCAGTAGCCTGCTTGTCATTTCAGAAAGCATAAAGGGAGATGAATTCATTGCTGCTGAGCATCTATAATCTGGGAGGCAAGAGAATGCATTGGGTGATGCAGGCTTGGTCTCTAGAGGGATATTTTTATTAATATTGTAATTAAAGTAGTTAAATAGTAAAACCTATGAATTCTTGGCAGAAATTATAAGTGAAGAGACACTGTCTGTACACTGCATTGGAAGAAAGTAGATGTTATCTGAAGATTAATGCTGTTCATTAGGTATTCTAAGGGTGTCTGTTACACATCTTTTAATAGCATAAATGTGAGACTCAGCTGAATTGATAATGACTTAGCTGAATTGATGATTTATTAGCTAGTGAAGTCAACAACTTAGCACAACTGAACTCCAGGATACAACTTCTTTATTTTTGTTTGGTTCCCTCTGCTTCCAAAACAAGACTTCCATGGCAACGGCGCATTCAAACTCCCAGGCGTGAGAGATACCAAATTTCATAAGGGAAATCTGAGATTTAGTTGCAGAGCTATGCAGCAAGTTCTTCGCTGTCTTAAGTGATCTAAAAATCAAGGTCTAGGGAGAACAGAGAGGGTTGCAACTGAGTTTTTGCCTTGATGCGGGATGGGATCCCTGCTGATGGTCCTTCTCCTCAATGCAAGGGAATGGATAAAAGAGTATAGGTAAAAGGAGGGTAGAAACATTGAGGAAAAAAAAGATAATAGATTGAAAATGAGGAAAGATAAAAAGAAAGGTGGAGAATGAAGAGTAAAACCAAATAAGTGTGACGAAAATATGCTAGACAAAGGAGAAATTGAGTAAGGAGAATAATCAAAGGCAGGGGAACCAGTGAAAATGTCAAAGGGAAATAGGATTAATAAGGAAAGGTATTAGATTTCCAAAGAAAATGGAGAAGGACCAAAAAGGTGGTATGGGATAAAAAAGGTAAATGATTAGGAAAGAGTGGAAAATGAAGATGGAGGCAGATGACAGATAAGTAGCATAAAATATAATGAAGAACAGTCTTTCCTCATGCACATTAACAGGGTTTTGTTAGCATGAAATGGAAGAGAGGGGAAGAGAATATGCTTTTACTGTGTAGAAAGCTGAAGAAATAAAGAACAAAATATGAGAACAGCCAATCTGCCCCTGCACTTCAGATGCTAGCATTATGTGTGACAAACCATTATCCTAATACCGGCAGGCTGGGTTATCAAAGGGCAAGAAAATACTAACAGCAAATAGGAAATTTATTCTTTATAAGCATTTTTTATCTGGGGAGTGTGGGATAATTTTAGAAAATACTCCAATCCTCTGAACATTCTGTATGAAGGAACACACATAATGCTACAATACTCTGAACATTCTGTATGAAGGAACACACATAATGCTACACACTTAAGAGTTACCAATTTCCTTGTGATAACTAGGCAATAACATGAAGTATGGTGGTTTGAAACCACTATTGACTTAAGCTTCTTCTCAATTAGGCTGTACTTTCTAGGCCAGTGTATCTTAATAATTGACCATTGTATAAGTTGGTATCTGTTCAATGTTGTATCTAGTGTACTTTAATGAAGTTGTAGTTATTGCAGGTATTAGCAAAATTATATACTATCAGATGGTTTAAAAATCAGCACTGGAATTGAGTTAGAGGGAAAGAAAAATTACTGTGCTTTCAGGTCATCATCCCTTATTTCTGAAGGCTTGATCTCCTTAATTATAAGGGCTTTCCTCTCTTACTTTCAGTGGTAGGCTCTTCTATGAAGTGTATGCTGCAACCAATACTACATGTGAGGCAGCATGTACTGGTGTCCATAGCCCCTCGGCAGAGCAGGGCAGAGCCCGCTGAGCTGCTGGCTGGTCATCTCCCTGGGCATGATGAGGAGATGGATGCGGACACTGTGATGAGGCATGCTGCCTCTCCACAAGCTAACATTTGCTTCAGCACAAATTCACCAGGTCTGAAGAGACTGCAGCCTTTTAACTGATCTTCTCTTCAGATCAATGGAAGTTAGGTCAGTGGTAGCAATGTCAGCCAGCTGCCTTGTCCTGTCTGTGTTGTACTTTGCCTCAATGCAAAACCACTGGGGTTTGCCCCATATTCTCAAAAATCCCTTTTTGTTTAGGACAGCCTTGCAAAAGGCTGAAAGCTTTCTTAACAACTGAATATCTAAAGGCAGAAGATGCTTCTCCAGAAATTCTGTCTGCAGAAAGAGTGACTGTGTCTCTTTCAGACAGATCATCAGACTTTTCACCTTAGCTAATATTGAGAAAAATGTTCTTGTTTCTCAGAGACTTAATTATCCATTCGCTAAATACAATGAGGAATGTCCATTTTTGTCTAAAACAGCATATTAAAAAAAAAGAGCATAATAGGAATGAATACCAAATTTGCATGCCTGGATGCTGAGGCTCGCAGGGAACCTGACCAGGATGGGAAATAAGAAGGTGAGGGCAGCTTCCCACAGGGCCAGAGATCCACTGAACCATTCCTAGGGGAGGAAACCCTTTTTGGCCCTTACTTGTATTTTTATCTCACTGTGACTGGGCATAGAAGTGCTTCATTTCTGAAAAGTGGCTTCAAATCTACTAATACAGATGGATACAGATATTGGCAAAGATACGGTGAATTAAATGTATGGTTGGTTGCTAAAGCTTGCTAATGCTTGCTGTTTAAAAGGAAGTGTCATATGTAAGTAGAGCATCTTGGTTTTATTGCAGGAAGTGAAAGTTCCTTTGAAATCGACAACACAACTGGAGCCATTTCTGTTGTAAAAAGCCCAAATCAGCTCAAGAAAGAAGTGTATGAACTAAAAGTTCAGGTATGTTCTGTAGCCACTTGAAGTCTGTTGGTCTTAAATGTCATGAGTAGGCATGATGGTCTAAAATAACTCAATTTAGCTGACTTTACCTGTTTTAGAAACTACCTCCCATATTTGAGAAGAGCACTGGATAGTATGAATGCAAGCAAACTGGTTTTGTTCATTGGAATATTTCATGTCTCAAATTACATCTTTTAAATGAAGACATCTTGTCCTAATTTCATCTCTGAGTCTAGAGAAATAACAACCTTTACAGGAACTGATCCTTCTGTTCCAAAAAATGACAACTAGGTTTACCTGTCTGTCCAAAATATATCCAGTTTAAGTTAATCTCACCTGGACAGCAAAACAGAATTGGAAATGACAGACTAAATCTAAAAAAAAAAAAAAAAAAGTGTAGTTTTTCTTATTCAAATATTTGCCTGAATACCTCAAGTACAGTTTTCCTCACAGAGTTTTCAAGGCTGTAGTCCCTGAAACAATGTGAAAATCAGCTACCTGTGGTACCACAGGAAACGTAAAGGTCGTCTTCCTTTTCTATTTTGTCAACACTTTAGGCAAACAATTACTTTGTCTCTATTAGATTACCTATATTGTCTTTAGAGAACTGTTTTGAACTAGGTGAGTTACTAAGCCTCCAAAATGAGGAAGAGAATTTTTTTCACTGAGGCTTTATTCGGACTAGCTTATTACTATAATCTTGTTGTAATCATCATAAACTTCAGCGTGAAATGGACTGAGATTTCTAGAGAAATATACAGCTGTGAATCTTCATACAAATTAGAGTGTTAGGGTGATTTGTACATGCAGATAATACCTGAACATGAAAGTGATGAAAGAGAGTACACCACCATTATTCTCTCTCCTGCTTGCTGCAGGCATCAGAAGTCGGTCAGGAAGGTGACATCTCAGCATACACTTTTGCCATGGTGACTATTCGGGTGGTCGACCTCAACAACCATCCACCAACGTTCTATGGAGAAAATGGTCCTCAGAACAAATTTGAACTGACCATGTATGAGCATCCCCCAGAGGGTGAAATCCTGAGGGGATTGAAGATTACAGTCAATGATTCAGATCAGGTAAATGGAAATTATGTGGACTTTTAGTATTCTTGCCCTATTTTCCCAAAGAGTAGAAAGAGCTGTCAGATGGGGAAATGTCCTTTTAGGAACTCAGTATTTCACGTGGATTCCCCAAAGCCTAGGGCAAACAAAGTAGTTGTAGGGTCCATTACCACAGAGAATTTGGACCCAGAAGTATACTTAATCTGTGATATTACTCTTATGTTGAGAAGGGTGGTGCTAAACATGCAGTCCATTTCTTGCATCATCTGAAGTGGAACAGTCGTTATGAACTTTCCCTAACTTCTAGTTACATTCAGCTGTTATCAGTGAAATGTCTGAGAATGTAATCCAATTGGCAATTTACTTAGAGTTTCCAATCATTTTAGTAATTGCACCTCAAGTACAATTTCTGCCTGTATCTTCTAAGCCCCTGATGGAAACAATATAGACCATACTCTTACACTCATTTTATTAGAATATGTTATCCTTTGACTTTTACATTACAGCCAGAGTCTGCAGTGCATGCTTTGATAAATCATTCCCAATGAAGTGATATTTATAGGTAATCTTATAAATTATGCCAACTGACAAAGACTATGTCTAAACAGATAAAGGAAAGAAGACTCCATCCATCTCAGCCTGGTGTTTAACTGACCTGTGATACCTATAGATACTATGGTAATGGTTGCTATAGGGATTCCTAAGCTAAATACTGTATGAATGGCATCCATCTGAGTTAGCCAGAGGTTAGGTAATGACAAGAGCAGAGCTTAATGCATCTGAGAAATGTATTACTAGTGGAAAGAGTGCTCTTATATAACTGTGCTCGGTATTGTACTGTTTTGACTGTATTGTACTCTATCAAACTCACCAGTTTCTTCCCCCTCCCTGCTGCTGCTCTGCAGCAAGCAGACAAATCACTGCTTTCAAAGCAGTTCTACATCTATCTTGCTATTGTTGCAGGGGATGTTGCTGCAGAAGGAAAGAAACAAAACCCATCTCTTCTATTTAGAGATAACATAGATATGTATCATATGTAGGCTGAAAAAAAACATTTAGGCTACAAGTTAGACTACAAAATAAGCAGAAAGCATTGTTAGATACACTGTATAGATTTCTCAAGAAGCTTCCGAGTACCATATAAAACATCACTCTAGGTTGGGCTGGTTTTCTTTTAAGGCATAGAATGCAAATTTTTCATTTCTGCACAAGTGAGCTATATAGAGAAGAAAGGTAAACATAAGTCTGCTTCTGTCACAGCCATTAGTGACTCTTTCTTTTGGGAGAGTGGCTGAAACAGGGGAGGAGGAGGAAGCTGTGGGCAAGGTGTGCTTTAGGCCTGCAGTTTGATGAAAATTCTGTCTTTACTTACATTACACAGAATTTTCTTTCTCAGCCCTCTTTACCCAACAGACACAGCTTAGGGGCTCTGTGCTATTCTTCCTTCAGTCATTCCTGTGTCCCATGACTGGCTGCTTGGAGACATGCATCAGCATGGCCTGCTTTGAGAAGATCTGGGTTCAGGGGACTCCACTGTCAGGAATCACTCAACTGCTGGAGAGGGGCAGTTCTCTTCCTCCCTGCCCCATGCCACTGTCCCTCCAGTCATGCACACTCCGAAGGGCAGAGGACTTTGTATTGTCAGACAGAACATTTTCCCTATCAACACTATTTTCCACAGTGCAGCAGCTCTGGCTTTCCGGTTTTTTGCTTTATTACCCAGCAAAAGAAAACCTGTTGTCATCTTTGTAGCTGCAGGGGTTTATATGACCAAGCAACGCAGACCACTGAGTTTGGATCCAAGGTCATTCTGTTTCCCTTGGGGGACTACTGCTGGCACTTTTACTCTTGACATGAGCTAGAGTTGCAGCAAAAACTGCTCATAAGAAGCCCTCCAGAGATATAGCTAAAAGTAGAGTTATCCTGTTTAGAAATTCTTCTTCTCAAGATTTGAGCTAGGGAGAGAACATGGTGCCAAGTCAGGTGATGAATCTGGTTGGCTTGCCACAGTGTAAAGATATCATAATTTGAGAAACTGATGCACCCAGAGGGCTGGTAAAGTGGATTCAACTTATTTTCCCATCTTCCCTGTAAGACAGAAATCTAAGAATCACCATTGCATCTTTTCTCTTCCATGCTCCAGTTTGATTTAAGATAATTGGTCTGGCCAGCTGGCTCTGGCTCACTCTTCCCAACTCACACACAGCTGGGGGTAACCTTTTAGATACTGCTGCTTTCCATGTCCTCTCTGGCTAGAAAATTTATCTGTATAATGGGATTTGGCTTCTCACTTCACCTGGATCTGTCAAATACATGTCAGATTTTATTCTGCACAAGTGGAGCCCCTATGTCCAAGTGTATTAACTTCCAAAAGGTCTAATGGCTGTAACTCTGGCCTAGCTTAACCCAGTCAATGTAAACCATAGCATGCCACCTCTGTTTGGAAATTGCACATCTTTGTGGTTCTTCATCATCATCCCAGGCTGTGAGCTCTTAGCACACAGGTTGAGTGTTTGAGGTGTTTGTTGTCCTGACAGGCAATCCAGTTGTCTTTCCTTGGCAGCAACCAGGAGATGGTAGGACTTGCCTGCCGATGTGCACATGATGTTGACTCTGTCACTTGCACTAGCTCACAGTGTGAGACACAAAACCCCAGGCTGCTTGCCACAAGATCCCTCTCTTAGCCAGTCCTGCTGCAGGGTTTTTCCATTCTGACTGAAAGAATAACCACGCTTGTCAATCTATTTTAGGAAAAGCTATGTCCATTTTGTGACAATGGCCATAGGGATTATATAACTAAGCTTCTTAGCAGTCTCTTGCCCAGGGAATGGAGAGCAGAGAGCTCTAACCAGTAAGACTCATTTTGATATTATACAGTGTGAAGAAACAGAGCCAGTGTAGGCTTTAAGAAATGCGTCATTCACTGAAAACAATGCTGTATCTGCTTTTATTCACAGGGAGCCAATGCTAAATTCAACCTCCGTCTTGTTGGACCTGGTGGCATCTTCCGAGTGGTTCCTCAAACAGTCCTGAATGAGGCCCAGGTTACAATAATAGTGGAAAATTCTGCTGCTATTGACTATGAGAAATTCAAGGTGTTAACCTTCAAGGTACTTCCACTTTTGAGGTCCTCTCATCCTCTGTATATCATATGTATATAATGGCTTATGTATCTGATGGGATTTAGCTTCTTAACCCACACAGAGCTGTCTGATGCATTGTCAGTGAGAATATATTCCATGTGAGGGAAACTCATTTCAGCCTCTGGTTCATCAGCTTCCAAAGTTTTAATGGATTCATGTGAGCTTATTTAGTCTAGTCAGTGAAAAATGTTGAGTGTTATCTCTCTGTGGAGACTGCACATGTTAGTGGCTCTGAGTAATTCTAGACTGAACCCTAAGGGTGTTATTTCTGCTCTTAAAACGATGAATGCACAGGATGAAATCCTATTTCTTTGGGGTCAGAACTTTACCTGCTTGGTCCTAAGTAATTTGGTTCATGATCATGCTTTTAAATGTTGGCAGGCTGAAGATCCCAGCAGACAGAAAGACAATTACCAAAAATTGCTGACTTTGTCAGAGTGTATCTGTCTATATGGCATTTTGCAGTCTGACCTGAATCTACCTCACCCATGCTCTAACCTAGCCGTACAAGAACCAGCTTTGATCTTAAAGTGGACCTTTGCATTATCACCTTCCCAAATGGATTCGTTAACTCATTAAAATGTAATTAAGTAGTTTGGTTTTGTGTCAACTGCATGTGAACATGAGGATAGATGGCTCAGTTCTGACTACAAAGAATGGCGTAGACAATCCCTGAAATCATTAAAACAAAAATGCCCACACTATCTAGCAGAGTATTAACATATGCTAGTTTTGACTTTGTACAAAATGGTGGGGTTTGCATAGCCCAGAAGCTAACTTCTTGGATTTTTTTCTCACCCTTGCTATATGATTTGCTTTGTGTCCTTACCAAGTTCTATTGCAGTATGCTTCATGTCTCCTCTTGTAGTGTTCCTTAGTCATTTTGAGCTTCATAGGTTATAGATGCTACAAAACCATGAGGCACCATTGTTGGATTAAAATGGAAGATTCTGAAAGGGCTATAAAGTGCTACTGACACTAGTTACTAATAGTGACTGTACATTTATTCAGGTTAAACTATTGAGAGACCAATAAAGAAGTTATCCATGGCCTTCTCATGGATACTAATAGAAATCAAAGTAGTTCATGTGATTGCCATGAGCACTGAAAGAATTAATTACAAAAAAAAAATAAAATATATATATATGTGTGTGTTTTTTGCTTAAGCAATTATTTACTTTTGCTTTTTTTAATATTTTTGGATGATTTTTTTTCTGCTGGAGAAAGACCGTAAGGCTTTGCTGAAAATGTGGAGCCTTTGTCTAGATTCTAAATGAAGAAGGTGCAACTATATGACATGGTAGTAATATATGGCAGCAAATAATTTATAAAGAACTCCCTGCTGTCTCCATTTCCGTGAAAAGTCCAAATCACTTCCTACCCAGTTTTAGTTGCCAAGTAGTCATTCTGGAATTTTGATGAAATAGATTCTTATTTCTATACAACATGTATCCCACAGCAATTTTGAGAAGCTATTTTCTGGGGGTTTTGTTTGTTATTGAACAGTAAAATGCCAGAGAGGAGTTAATTTGACTGGGAGATGCACTGAAAACTTACCTCAATAAAAGACTAGTAGAGAAAATCTATCTTCCATTAAGGGCTGCCTCTTAAACATAATTAGTTAGGACCTCCTTCATTTTCAGCTGCCCAAGAGCTAGAGTGGGTTTCCCAAGGTATAGCAGCTGTTGTAATTTGTACCCCTCCAGCTTGGCCTTTCAGATCTCAAGTCCCTCTGCCAAAGGGGACATATTGTTGTCCCAGCTTGTCGGGGGC
This sequence comes from Neopsephotus bourkii, assembly GCF_033783945.1. Classification (NCBI taxonomy): domain Eukaryota; kingdom Metazoa; phylum Chordata; class Aves; order Psittaciformes; family Psittacidae; genus Neopsephotus; species Neopsephotus bourkii. The sequence continues at coordinate 10,368,215 of NW_026902109.1, read as the reverse complement.
TTCCTGCTCTGTGGTATCTGCTCTTCCCTGCATCAATTAGCTGTGCATTAAGGGGCAATGTGAGAAACCATCCTGCTAACCCAGCACTGCCATCCCTCAGCTGAGGGATGCAATAGGCATGCACTGGTGTTAAGTTCTGCTGATGGCCAGCCAGAGCATCCATGCTGCTGTCTTCTCCCTATTCCTGGTCTTGCTGTATGTGGTTGCCTCCCTTTTCAGATGAGCGGAGTTATGAGAATGTGTTATTCCAGAGTCCTCTGTTTGCCCTCAAATACAGTGAGGTAATTCAAAGTCCCTGTGGGTATGTGATAACATCCTAATCAGCATGAGGCAGTGAGGGTACAGTTTGCCAGAAGTCTGGTGGCAGGAGTCCTCACAAACTTTGTGAAATGGGATTCTGCTGTACATGTCTCATTCCTGACCATCCTGCATTTTGGGTTGCTTCCAAACATCTCAAAGTACCAGTTGTCCCATCTCTTTACCTTGTTTATTGCCCTGACTTCTTTCCTGATGAAGAATGTATGCATCCTCCGCAAAGGATAATGATCCAGTTTAAGTGGTTATTCAAAATTATTCTGTGCTTATGTTTCCCTAGATTCTAGGGACTGCCCAGGGATGGGTGTTTGCTTGCGTCTGTTATGGCTTTTCAGCTGTGCTCGTTAGTTACGATCAACCACATCTGTCACATGAAGTCTACTATATATACACAGGTTTGATGTGCTTTTTCCACAGCTGATTGCCTATTGCAAGCATGCAGAAATGGGCCTAGGCAGCATACTGATATAGCTCATCATGTCTTTGGTTTTGAGCCATCCAAGCTAAAAAGCACCAACACGCCATGGGCAGTGGAAGGAAGCTCCTTTAAGAAATAATAATAGCTGTTTTGTAGTAATTCCCTGGTTTTCTCTTCCTAGCTTCTTGCAATAGAGGTGAACACACCGGAGAAATTCAGCTCAACAGCTGATGTAGTGATACGCCTGCTGGATACCAATGACAATGTCCCAAAATTCTCTTCTGACTACTACATTGCTAGGATCCCTGAGAACTCCCCAGGGGGCTCAAACGTAGTTGCTGTTACAGTAAGTTTCATTCATCTCTTAAGAAATTCTGTCTTTTCTAGGTGTCTGTGGAGACAGTACCTTAAAAACAAGGGACAGAAACAAGTAACAAAACTTACCCGCCACTCAGCTTCCAGATCCTTTCCAGAATAAACAAAAAAACCCACTCTGAAAAAATAAACTCTTAGGCAAACATTTTTCAGAATCACAAATTTACTTTGGTTTTTAGTTAAAGACCATCTGCTTTTAAGGCAAATCACATGGCCCGTGAGTATTAAGAAAGCCCCAGTCAAATCAGTGTCCAGCAGGAAGATTCAGTTATGATTAAGTGGAATTGGAGTTACTGGATTTGCTTGCTTAAGCATGAGTAAAAAGAAAACAACATGATTGCTAGTCAGTATTACTCTTCTAGTGAGAGGAATCTGGCTGCTAAATGTATAATTAGACAGTTAATGAAGGCAAGAATATAACATTAAAACACTTAGAGCATGGAAACATCCTCTCACAGTAGGAAAAACATGCCTATGGATTTTCCAGTGTCCCACATTTTCATATAAAGAAAGTCAGGGTATTACATGGACCACATGTGCTGGAGAAGCATTTCCAGCCATTGATGTGAGCTGTGTCTCTTTAATGCAGCTGCTAGGACTGGAAACAGACCTCATGCCACAAAGCTGAGAAAGCAGCTGGCCATCTGGGGCTCAGTGGGTGATGCAAGTCACCTTGCAGAGGCCTCATGGATGGGTAAGAATGATGGAGGCAAGTTGCCAGAGATCTGCAGCAAATGCTGACTGCAAGTAAGAAAGAAAGAGTCAGAATAATAAAGTACTGAAGTCAAATTTTAGGGATGGAAGAACAAAAGAAGAAGTGGAACATAAACAGTACAGAAAGTTTTATTAGAAGAAAACAGCTTTCTGTTTTCTGCAGAAAACGGAATCCCAAACATCACTATCTCTGCAGCAAGAGGTCTTAGAAATACCAGGTGAACAACAGAAAAAAAAAAAAAAAAGAAGGTTGCAAAACAATGGAATTACCCATTCTGAGCCAAGGTACACAGGTCATTGTAGCTGGCAAGTCCATAGAAAATTTACTGTCATGTGCTGTCAACACGTCCTCAGAGCTACCAGAGAAGTACGAGCTTCTGGAAATAGCTGTTACCAAATCAATAGGTTTCCTAATCCTGAGCTAAGAAAGGAAGCCAGCAAGACTCTGGAGCAAAGGTATCATCTGGGGTAGTATCTGCATTACTGAAAATCACACAGGCACAAGAGTGATTAAAATATAAAAGACCCTGAAACATTGTGTGTGAGTTGAAGCACTTGTTATGCATTAAATTGAATCAATTAAACAAACAAAGGCTTAAAAAATACTCTATATAAAGCAAATAATTTTGTCTGGAGAATATACATTAATATTTAACTGATAATTAGGAAGGTTTGAGAGTGGGCAGTTTGGTTGTTTTTTGTTTTTTTTTTTTGTTTGTCATTAAGATTAGCTCCATCTCTATTAAAAGGAAGGATGTGTTAAATGTCAATAGATAGAGCCATCTAGTGGCTTTCTCCCTGCTAGAGCTTCTGGGCACCAGACTGGGCAGGAGACAGGCGGCATCTTAACAGTTTCCCGGAAAGACCAGTGACGTTTCCTTGTGTTATATTTTGCGTACTTGTTTTATGTGGTTTCCCCCTACAAATGTGATGACAAAAAGAGTGAAAAGCGTTTGGGTTTTTTATATGGCCTGTTTTTAAAAGAAAAATTAAACATTTCTCTTTTGCAATTTAGTAGAGGTTGATTCTCTTATTTCCTTTTATTAAGGCTACAGATCCAGATTCAGGGCTTTGGGGAGAAGTCAAGTACTCCATCTACGGAACAGGAGCAGATCTGTAAGTAAGGAAAAAAAAAAAAAGAAAACTACATACCCTCTAAACAGAGTTTTAAAATATTTCCTTTTTTTTTTAAAAAAAGAACAAACTCATTCTTGACCTGCTCATTTCCAAGGACATTTATGCCATGTTCTTTGTGAGTTCTGTGAAAACAACAACAGAAAACCTAGTGCGATCATTAAACATCTGCTTCATGAACTCATGGAATTTTACCCACAAGCCCCCAAAGAGACATAAGGCAGCTAAAGTACCAGTACAGAGGATCTGTTTAATCACCATTTAAAAAACACTTAGAGAGGAAGAGGAGGTTTTGGTCTAGTTGTGAAAAGTCAGTTCTGGAGGACAAAAAAATGTTTCTCTTTCCTCTTTACTTTCCATGCAGTTGTATAGATAGTTTAGTTTTAACTCTTGTCAACATAAATCAAAGAAGACACAACTTTCACAAATATAAACTTCAGCTTTGGAGGCCAGCTGCATTGAGTGCTCAGAGGATTTTATGTATTTAAACCTTATAGTCCTGTATCAGTGAAGAAAGAAATCTGTTGTTTACTTGATTTTGTAATGATGCCTAGCTCCCTCTCCCTGTTTTGGGGAACAGTGACAGGTAAGAACATTCTGAACCTGAAACACTGGTTTCTGCCACACTGCCTCTATCCCAGCAGTTGCCCTGGCCCATTTGCTGCCATGGCTAGTATCACTGGCCATCACAGTTATTGCTTCTGGAACTTGCAGCTCCAGGATATAGCTCATGCGCAGAACGAGCTATATCTGTTTTTCTCTGTACATTATCCACCTGTAATTAAAGCTGAACTCTTCCTGTTAAGGTGAAAGCCTTTTAGGAGGCAAAATCAAAGTCCAAAATACAAGATGATAAGGGCGAACCTCTTCTGTAGCCAGAAGAATACACATACAGGAGCATTTCCTTGATGGATTGTTTTGAGCTCTTCACTAAATCCTGAAGCTAGCTGCTAACTGCATAGAGGCAAGTAGGCAAAGGTCATGTCATACAGGCAGACCTTTCAGGTTTAGAATATAGCAGCTGGTGCAAAGAAGCTTATGAAGGTTGTTGACTAAGGATTTAGAAAAAGATGTGAGTGCAACTTTATTCTGATTGGAATTATGGGAATTCTCAGACTCACTGTTCTTCTGTGAAGAAATTAAGAGTGAATACTTTTTTTCTTCCTTCCTAAGTATGATTTTTTTTCCTTGTGCCAGAATGGCATGTCTCTGTAAAGCTGGATTGACTGCCTGGTCCTGGGACCTCCAGATCTGCTGAACACACAAGTTTGGTGCAGATGTAAGAGTTTCAACTAGATGCATGATTTTTTCTGTCTCAGGGGTTTCATCAGTGGATATGTAGTTGATTTGGCAAAAGATGAGTTGCATTGGGGTGAGAAGAATCATGTTAACTGTTGAAGATAAAACCATTATGCTTGTAATCCTACATCTAAGCTCTCAGTGGGAGTAGGGTACTCTGCTGCAATGCCTTCACGTTTCTGTGCTTCTATTCTTCCACTAAAATGTGGGTGATGAGAATCCTCTCTGCATGGTTATCCTGGGCTGTGTACTAAGGAGGCACTTGTTATGGGCACTGTCTCCCACCAAGAGTTTGCACAGATCTTTTGAATTCTATGTCTTGGCTTTCATCAAGACTTGTATTTGTATTTAATAGGGTAATGAAAACAATTGAAGGGTCTGGATTATTAAGTACCCTTTTTACAGTCACTCTCAATTGTGCTCACAGTTGAAATACAGAAAATATTTTGTTATCCTGTACATTAATTAAAGGGTATATAAAACCCTTTATCTATTAAAAACCCTACCACTTGGAACCTACACTGGCAGCCCATTTTAAAAAGACACTCTGTTAGTATCTTCTCTATAAATCCAAGATCTTGGTTGACGCTTTTGACAGTGTCTCGGTAATTACAAATGTGTAGAATCAAACTTGCTACAGATAAATCTGAACACCCACTCCATCCCAGTGCCAGTCTATGGAAAAAGTCATTACTTTTGGATAACATAATTAGCCCCACACTTTGGGGGATTCGAGAGCAGCCATTTTTCTTACTCATTTCGAGAAGTGAAGAGCTAAAATATGATATGCAGCATACTTCCTTTAGCTATTAAGGTGATATCAATCAATCTTAATTTATGCAGGATACGATCTAATATACTGTACTTATAAAAGAGGAAAAAAAAAAAAAGGCAGTTCCTTAGTGTTTTAACACTAAGAAATCATTCTAGGGGAAGACCATCACGCTGTGTATTTACTGAGGACAAAAACTTTGACAGAAAATGCACCTAAAATGGCTAATGCTCAGTAGATCGAAAAACACCAGAAACTGATAATTCTCTGGATTTAAGCCTCAAGGAACTAGCCAGACAGGAGTTAGATGAAGAGTAACCAGTCTTTCGGCATAACATTTCAATGTTTAAAGCCCACCTTTGCCCCAGGCTGTAAACACACATTAAGTGACCAAAAGAACCAAAAATCTTTGCATGCTTCTTTTGCAGGTTCCTAATCCACCCATCAACGGGTATAATTTATACCCAGCCCTGGGCTGTATTAGATGCTGAAGTGAACTCAAAGTATAATTTCTATGTGAAGGCAGAGGACACAGATGGGAAATACAGCTTGGCTGAAGTGTTTATCACTGTGCTAGATGTCAATGACCACTCTCCAGAGTTCAATGAAAACATCCAGGAAAAGACAATGATCATTGGGTCACCAGTGAAGATAGAGGTGAGAGACAACACTGTGTGTCACAAAGCAGAGTGCTTGGCAAAGCCTGAGCTCTGGTGTTTATTGTTAAGGAAATATGATGAATGTCTGAAAGCTGGCTTTTCCTGGGACTTTATTTTTCACATTCATGTATATGTAACAAGTGGATTAAAGCATGGAATGATAGTATTTACAGACTGCTGAGAGGGAGAAATAAATTCTGTAAGCAAAAGATACAGTTCTGTTACAGTATTTGAATCACCCACTGGTGGCGGACTCTGGATTATCCAGTGATCATAAGAAACCCAAATAAGATGACTGAATGAAAGTACAGGGTTTTGAATACTTAACCTTCCTGCCACATCTTTGTGCCTAACCACACAGCTTCTTTCCCTTCGCTTTGCAGAATCATATTTGTTGATCCAGTGTGGAAAAGGGGGCTAAAAAATTGCAATAACAATTCACAGGCAAAGGAGCAGAACATCTAGCGTTCCACAGATTTGATTGCATATAGTGAAGATTACACAACACTGAATGTTAGCAGAAAAAATACCACAGCACAAAAATTAGGGCGGCTATAGTTTATAGTGTGGATCTAATGCCATTGTTCCCTACTACTTCGCATTTGTCCCCATGCTGTGCAAGAAACTCCCCAGCAGTGGACCATTTGCATTCTACAAATAGGTTACGGTTCAGTTTTTCCTCTGATATTGTTTAATCTCAAAAATCACTTATACAAAAATAACTCTAGTCCTGCTGTTTTTCACTAGAAAATGTAGCATAGCTGATACCAGAAGAGGGGAAATTGTTTCCAAGATGAAAGAAAAACAGCCCAGTCACAGCATGGGTATTATCAGAAATGAATGCTCAGAAACTCTGAGTTTTGTCTTCAGGCAAAGATACAAACAATAACATCTCTATTCTTTATGCTTCTCCTACCAGGCTATAGATCAAGATGCAGAAGAACCCAACAACATTGTGGATTATTCCATCATGCAAGCAGATCCAGCCAATGTGTTTGATATAGACCAAAGCACTGGGGAAATCAAACTGAAATCCTATATCCGTTCCCTGGACATCATCCACAATATCACAAAGAACAAAGACTGCATATGGTCAGTGGTGGTGCAGGCCAAAGATCGAGGCTCCCCATCCTTCAGTACCACAGCAGTCCTGAAGATTGATATCACAGAGGAGGTAAGCAAATGTTATTTTAAAAAATCCTTATGTGAGAGGCGCCAGAGTAGACAGTTTGCTTTATTCCTGACAGTACTTTAAAAATACTTCAGGAGTTGAAATCTAGCCAAAATGTTGCCAGCCATTCCTTCTCCTTCCTTGCTAGCTCTGTTTTGTAGTGTTTATAGAGCCTTGTGGTGAAGCTGGATTCTACAGCCACAAGCATAAAAGACATTTTGATCAGAGAAATTGCAAAACTCCAAAGGTGGGAGCATAATATGGTTAGGACATTAATTTCTTGCATCTGATTTTTAGAGATAGACGCAAATAAAACACTACAGACTCCTGAGGTAAAGGTAAATCCTGACTGCTAAATTTCTGCACTTTTTTTATGTAATTCAACAGAAGAAAAACAATCTTTTTCCCTACAAAAAGTGAGTAGAAAGTAGCTGTGGCCAGAGTGAAAGGTATCAGACCAGTTTTGCATGTCAACATGAGTGACAAAGTGAGAAAACTATTATAGAAATGCTTTAAAGTACATAGAATTTTAGATGTGAGTTTAATAATTGCAGTATTATCAGCAGACAAAACGAGAACTGTCTAAAAGATTGCCCACATAGATTGAGAGTTTCCTGTTAGTCCAACTTTTACATCAACAAAAGAACAAGCAGCACATGCTTGCATGATTCTTATTTATTGTAACTGTCTTGCCATGCCTTTAAGTAGGTACCAGCAGGGTGGAAATGGGCTTTAAAGTAGATGAGAAACACACCATTAGCCTGACAATCTCTGGACCACACACATACTGGGCAAAGATGCAAATCTCTTCCTGCAGACAGCAGCTAGCCTTCTCTTTGGTCAAAGTGCACCTACTGCTCCTTTATCTGTTACAGTCTGTTTTCTCCATACCCTCTTGTTCCACTGATACTCCTTATCAGGTGCATTTATATGATACTTCTTGTACATAGTTCAGAGCCTGATGGAAGTTAAAAGCTGTCTTCAGAGAACACTTGTTGCGCATTGGCAAGATAAACTTAGCAGCACAGGAATAACCCTCAGTCTCTGTTGTGAGCACCTGTCCTGTCAGAACTGCCAGTGACTTCGGTCTGTCCTAGCAGAGGGGGTACCTGCTTCTTGGGGCTGGCCAGATCTGCTGCAGGCTCCTTGGAAACTGCTGTGCAGCATTGCTGAGGCTCATGATGGGCAGAGCATGCTGCTTCAAGGCCATGACACGTGGAACTGGGGGGCTGCACAGGCTGGGTTTCTGTGATCACTCTAGAGATTTAGCCATTCTTACTGATATAAAGGAAATAAACTGCTTAACACTGTGATTTCCCATGGAAACCAGATGTTTTGGTGGTTTTTATATATCAAATAAGAATTTCTACCTGCAGTCAACAGTGGGAGCTCCAGCCCTCCCTGCCTTGCTTCCAGGCTTCTCACAGGGTGCACATTCCAGGAGTGTGTGGTACTAGGTGGCCACAGGCACTGTCCCCACTCTTGGCCCTCAGTATTTGGTCTCCAGTTTTCCTTCCTCTCCTGATGAGCTGGTGACTCCTCCATTAGTATGTAGGGCTAAGGCACAGGGTTGAGGGATGTCAGGGGGATGGAGGGTACACTGTACCCCCTCTGCTGGGGTAGAAGATCTGTCCCTAAACCAGTTGATGAAAGACATCTGGAAGGAAAACAAGAGCAGCTTATTTCCTGGATTTCCCTCTTGTGCTTCAACCACATCAGCATTTGTCTTTTACAAATTTTCCTCTCTGCTTCCTTTTCTCCCCCTCCAGGGGCACAGATTTGGCACAAAGTGAGGGATAAATTCTAAAGGGGAAGCAGAGAAGGCAGTGAGACATGTATTCCTCTCAGACAGTTTTTCTTCCTCTTCGTCCCATGCTCAATGAAAAATCCCGACACAGAGTCCGAGATAGCAACAGTATCTCCTTTCTTCACTTGCGTAGGTCTCTTCAGCAGGGTCTGCACTATTGATCTGATGTTGCATCCTCCATAAGATTTTGTACATTTCTCCAGTAATTCTTCCATTGCTTGCAATGATTTGTGTTGATTTTTTGTTTGTTTGTTTTCATCAAAAAGCATCACATCTTGCAAAACCCACTCTCAAATTTCAGCTTGTATGTGAGTGAGAGGTAATGCAGTATCAGCGTACACAACCTTTGGTCCCTCTCTGTGTCCCAGAGACCGTGCAATCACTGCTAACGCATTTTGAAGAGTCTCTCAGTATAGGAACATTGTGTACTCTCCAGTTTTCTCTCTGAGGCTGTTAAAAATGTATATTTCATCCCTCTGATCTCCAGCTGTAAAAAGTCTCTTTCAGTTAGCTGTTTGGTGGGCATTTATGTATTACTGATTTTGGATAAGGACGACATTCTTGAATGCATCCTCTAGAGGTTTCCTGCAGTGTTAATCACACTAAGTAATTAAACAGGCATATTTTCTGATTAACATTTACCATTGCAATTAGCGCAGGGCTGTGCCCTTTGAGATAGATGCTTAGTGGCTAAGTTCAGCAGTATTGCACATCAAAAAGACCTTTTGCTCTTGGAATAATACAGTGATAGAAAAATCCAGAGGCCTTTTAATTTAACTGAGTCTGGGTTTATGGAAATTGGTATTGAGTGGCGATTGTTAATCTATCCTGTCTCAACCAAATATGAAACGTGCTGAAGAAGACACTGCTTTTTCACCCTCATGTCTCACTCAGAAATCTATTCCTGCTACCTGAGATTTTCATGGAATGCTGATTCCCACTCCTGATCCTGAAGGTTGGCCTGATGAGGAGATCCCTCTGCCTCTTTATGGCTCCACTGAGATTCTGCAAATATATGGGGGTGTTTATTTACACCTTTTAATGGACTGAGGCTTAAATCCACATTTAGACAGCATAATCTCCAGTCCTTAATAGCTTTGGCCCCTCATTTAGTCTTCTAAATGTAGCTGGTGAGTCTCAGTTTTAGATTATCCTAACTGAAAGGTTCAACAAATACTATCTGTGAATTAATGTGGAGATCTCCTTGTCTCTCATATTAACTCTGCAACTGTGGTTGCTGATGGCACTAAATATCCTTTACCACAGTTGCAGAGCAGTTAGCCTCTTCTTTCTGCAGTTACATGGACCTTGAAAACAGTTGTTCAGAGAAGGTTGGTTCAATTTGAGAAGTCTTGCTGGCATTTGTATTGCAAAGTGATGTAAATGCAGCCTTCATACACAGTCACAGCACTGCTCTTTGGGATAAGCACTGAAGGGGGCAGCTTGTGTTCTACCTCAGATCAGGAGTTACTTCTGAAGAAAATCTCCTTATCAGCCCACATTACTGTGGGATGGCTCATATCTCAGATAGCTCCAAGTGCACAAACTGTATTCCTTTCAGATGAAAATGTGTCTGTGAAGCACACCAACTGTGTTTTGGTGGTAGCAAGCAGTCCATCCCTGCAACCAGGCTAGAGCAAAAGTCCAGAAATGCTTATTATGTAGAAATAGGCTCCACACAACCAGCTGGTTGTTGCACAAATCCAATTGCTCAAGTCAACACAGCCTGAGTTGTTTATAATCTGTGATAGCTTGGGCTCTTAACAGCTTCACCTACTTAGACTTCTAAATACAGCTGATGAGCCTTAGCTGCTCTTGTGGTTGAACAGCTCAACCACACACTCCTGTTGTGTCCGACTTCCGGATACATCAACCACTTGCTCTGTTTACTGCAACCCATGCATTATGAAAGGCCCTTGAGAAGCTGCCAGGAGGTGTGCATCTCTGCACACTGCAAACTGTTGTGGCAGGAAAGAGAAAAGCAAAGGAAATTAGTTACCATTTTGGTAGCAAAGGTGGACGTGGGCATCCTCTCTGGAAAATATAACAACATAAGAAAGGCATGAACATGCTAAAACAAGTCCAGAGGAAGGCCACAGAGGTGATCAGAGGACTGGAGCATCTTGCCCATGAACACAGGCTGAGAGAGTTGAGGTTGCTCAGCCTGAAGAAGAGAAGGTTCCAGGGAGACCTTGGAGCAGATTCCAGTGCCTAAAGGGAGCCTACAGGAAATCTGGAGAGGGACTTTTTACAAGAGCGTGTAGTGACAGGACAAGGGAAACAGGTTCAAACTGCAAGAGGGGAGATTTAGCTATTAGGAAGAAATTCTTCATTGTGAGAATGGTGAGGCACTGGAATATGTTGCCCAGAGAAGCTGTGGCTGCCCCATTCCTTGAAGTGTTCAAGCCCAGGTGAGATGGGGCTTTGAGCAACCTGGTCTAGTAGATGGTGTCCCTCTCCATGGCAGGGGATTGGAATTGGATGATCTTTAAGGTTCTTTCCAACCCAAACCTATCGCTACTTAAATAATGGGAAAACTCTTTGCACAGCAAAATGATGAAAATTGCTCACTACATGTAAGTTTATATGGTCCATGAATTCCAACAGCATTTCTTCACCCATTTCTGTTTGACAACAGGAAATATTCAGGGTAGGAAAAGAGCGGGCTTGGATAATGTGTTTGAGGTAGGTTATGAAAATACAGAAGTGAAGGCAATGGGGGTATTTATTAATGCATTTACATTCCCTGAGTTTAGGGGTGTGATTTAAATAGTGTTCCTGTGTAATACCTGACAAGGTAATCTGAAACATTCTGGGGGATGCTCTTAGTTGTCTTCCTCCACATACTGGGGAGAATGGGGAGATAAGCATCCTAGTTTAGACTGATACAGGGAAATCCATGCGATCTCACTTTAACTGACTAAAAGGCAGAGGTTCAAGACCAAGCTAGTCACAAAGCTCTCTTTATACTCGCTGTCTTTTGGATCTGTATTAGCATGCGGTGACTGCTACTTTGGACGTGTCATTTTCTTCCCGTTGACTAAAAAGCTGGCAGCTTAGACAACCAACTAAAATGCAGATAACCTGTTATTAGAAATGGGAAGTTTGGGTGATTATTCCCTCCCGAAGTCTAGGACAGAGGATTGGGGCATGATGAGTAGCCCTGTCTCTCCACAGGTGCACATAGCTTTATGACCAGCTATTTGTTAGATGAACCTGCTTGTGAATGTGCCATTTCTCAGGATCTCCTGGCCTTCCACAACACTACTCTCTGTCCAGATACAATTGCAGGTGCTTGTACTTATTATGAACTTCTCTTGGAAATGTAGTCCAGGGTGGACTACTGTGCCATGAATAAAGGTGAAATATGTACCATATTGTTACCCTCTATTCTCTGATCAACCAGGTGTTTAGAAGTGCCTCCTAACTTCAGATAGTGCGTCTGGACTCAGTTCAGTGTCATTACAACTGTCTCTTCTCCTGTGCCTAGTTCAACATTTAGCTCCCTTTACATTATATGCTCTCTGTCCTGTATGCATTTCACCTTAGTTCCCTAGCTGTACTTATAATAGATATTGCCCTCCTTCAAATATAACTATGTGAGGGCTGACCATTTCTCTTATTTTTGATGTTTCCAGATCAAGTCCAGGGTAAGATCCTATATTTTAGGCCTCAAGAAGCGTCCATGGACAATATTTGGAATTTGCATGAGTGGCGTCCTTTCTACCATTTCTGTAACAATGGTGATCTCCACCATCATGTACTGGAAAAGTGTGAAAAGATCCAAGCTCCACCCACAGGGCAAAATCCGCAAAATTATACGGGGACCTCCGAGACGCACAGTGTGCTAAGCTGCAAAGTGAACTGGCCATTCATTTGTCCTTAATATGCCATATGTAGCTTATGTTATTGCTTATTTCTTTTATTTCTAAAAACAAAGCTCTTTCTTTAACTCTGCTCATCTCCCCTACCTCAAAGAGTTTTGTTATGTCTGTAAAAGAGTACTTGAAAACAGAATGGAGCACATACTTGCTAACTACTCTTTTGTACACAGTAATTTTATGAAGTGAGGTTTTCTCATAATCTTTTCAATGCCATGCTCAGTAATAGTCCTATAAACTGCACACCATATCACCTGCAATTGTTGTTGAAAGTTCATTTTCTACTCATAAACTTCTGTTTGGGTTCAACACTATTATTCCTAGGAAATTAATTCTGAAATGTAGTACAACAATACAGCTGCAGATCCTGGAGCCAATTATCTTCTTCCTCAGTTCTTTCAAATTAAACAAACACTATGGTGACATGCAGGAATCCATCCTAATTTGGCAGTAGTACTCCTGTAAGCTTTCACGTCTGATGGTCATTCATCTCAGAATGCTGTAATGCTAGCTCAGTGTCCTGCTCCATCTAAAGTCTCCAAACCTGGGCTGGCTCTTTGACTCTCATTTTTTTTTAGAGACAACTTCCATTAGTTAGCCCTGCTTGTTACATATTTTGGACAAATGAAATTTCTGGGTCACTGTCTGTCCCATAGAGTAAGTCATGTGTTTTCTCTGTACTCTTTTACAGACTCTTCACAAAGGGCCTATGGCCGCCTTTTTGATGCAAACTAAAGATAACCCCATGAAAGCCTTAGGAGTGCTAGCTGGTGTCATGGGCATAATGGTGCTGATAACTATCATGATCTCTACTGCCATGTTCTGGCGCAACAAGCGGTCCAACAAAATCATGCCGGTAAGACGGATCATAAAAAAGAGACAGACCCCACAGCCCCGGACAATGAGGATGGAATGGCTGAAATTCAAGAGGCCCAGCAACACTGCAGAGAAGTTTGTTGTTGAGGATGATGCCAAAGATCTGCACAACGAGAACAGCAACAACAACATCCAGGTTGCCCCTGTGCCGCCGACCGCTCCCTTGCCTCCGCCGCCCCCCACTGTGGCTCCCAGGGGTGATGCCTCAGGGTGGCGAGTGCCAACTGTGTCTGGCTCCCTCACTCCCAAGTTTATAAACAAGCAGGTGAAGAAGAGAGGTCATGGCAGTGCCCACAGTGCCCTTGTGTCAGAGCTCAAAATGAGGTTTGAGAAGAGGAACGCAGCTATGGGTGAGCCCCACATCTAGGTGCTCTTGGCAGCCCCCAGTGACTGCAGATTGTGGCTGTGCGTGGATATATTTACGTGCTGTGGTTTTCCCTGTGTCTGTCAGCATTCCATGAGCTGAGAGCAGCTTTGTGCTGGAATAGACACCCCTAACCTTCTGCAAGTATTACATGCTACAGAGTCACCCCACCTATAGCATAGCTGCGGTCATTGTCCAGTTGCAGCTGCAGTTCTTTTAGCTTGTGTCCCAGTGCTGGTCCTTCCCAACAGCTGTCTGAACAGGGTACTGAGTAGCTTCACGCCAGCCACAGTTTCCCCAAGTGAACAGGGATTCAGGTTGCCCCCATTTTGGTGGTTCCTACGCAGAGTCCAAGTTTTCAAACAAGGAATTCTGCAGCCAAGGCCCTGGAGGATGCCAATTCTGACCTGGACTTGTAGGTGTGTCTGAGGTGTCCAAAAACCCATCATGTTCAATCCCAGACTCACTTTTGAAGACACTGGCCTGGCTGTAGTGCCAGCACTTGACTTGATGTTCAGGTCCACAGCAGTGACACTGCACGCTGCAAGGTATAGCGTAGCTGGTACCTGCTGTCCTCAGAGTGCAACACACTTTGCAACAGCTGGCAGAGCAACGTGCTCATGGCCTGAGTACCTTCATCCCCAAAAGGTAAGCAGACAGACTTGGAGAAGGTCATAATTTTCCTGCAGCTTATGATGGGTTTTGCCAGAGTACATTGACATGATGCTGTGCTTTGCTTCTGCTCTGAACTTGCGGACAGGAGGGCCACCTCAGCCTTCCCTAAACCAGCTGGTGCAAGATTGGAGCACAGAAGTTCAATAGCAGCATTTGCTCAATACTGCCTCCTTCTGACACCATGTCCCCCAAGGAGGGGAAGCCCATGAGGAGAAGGACATGATTAAAGCAGCAGGGAAGACAAGGGAAAACAAAGATTAAAATGATAAATGAAAAATTTAGACAAGTGCTGGAAAGTCACATGTCGGTCAGGGAAGTGTGTGGAAACATCATTTGATTTTGTACACTGCTAACAGGAGGTGTTGAGGAATATATTTCACCACCTCTCCTGGCTTGCTCAGGGACTGGTGAGTGCAAAGAAGGTTTCTGGTTTTGCCTGTCAGTATTTTTGTGAATTATGCAACCATCAGGAGGGGGAATGCAAGGGGTGGGGAACAGCTGACACTTTTTTTGCCTATTACATGACAGTAAAAAGGCACCAAAGGCAGAACACTTTTTCACTGCATCTTTTTTCACTGGATGCAGTTTCCCCCTCCTGTTTGTTTCTGAGGGCATGCTTTTCAGCTGGGACTGTTTCCTATCCCTCTGGGAAAAAGCAGTGTGTGCCAGGCTGCCTGGGAAAGCACACTGCACCTCTGCCTGTGCCCTTGCCCTGCAAGGCAGCTGTGCTGTCATGGACTGACACTGTGAAAGTCAAGATGGGGAGCAAACCCTATAGGACAGAACACTGTTAATTCAAGGGGTTCCTGAGACTCTTCTCCAGCTCTAGCAGACGTGGTCCTCAGGGATTCTTCTCCTGTCATCCCATCAGCTGGTCTAATTTCCTTTCTCTGCATCAGGACTTCATCAGCTTGGGGGATACCTGGTTGAATATAAAGCTCCCTAGATACAGGGAAAATGCTGCATTTTTTAACCTCAGTCCAATACATCTAGAAGTCAGAGGGTGACCATAGCTCATGTCACCTCTGGGCTGAGCAAGGAGCTGTATCCCAGTGGTGCAGCAAGGTCTCAACAGGGGGCTGTGCCATCAGTGCTTCTCCCCTGTCATGTCTCTCATTTCCATCACTTTTCTTACTTATCCCTTCTCCTGGGGCTTCATGGCATGAGGGCCAGGCTCTGGCGTTGTGTGTGGTCACCTTGTTCTCCGGCTATGGGTGGAGGTAGGGGATGTGCAGCCACTGGGCACATTCCCACTGCCCTGCGCAAGCATGTGTGTTCTGCTGGTTGTGTCTCCACCAGGTTGTGCAGTATTTCCCAAGGTATCAAAAGTCTGTGATTTATTACCCATACTACTGTTTTCCCAGTGTTGTGTTGAAGCCAGTATTCAGTGTTTGTTCTCCAATGAGGAAAGCCTATAAAAACCATTCAGTTAAGTGAGATTTATTAGCTGTTATAGTCTTACAGTCTTAGAGATTGTATTTAAGAGAGAATAAAGATGTTTTATTACTATGTTGTGAGACTTTTCTCCAGTTACTCTGTATTTCAACTTCAGGGTGGGGGTTTTTTATAAATAAATAAATTATTAAAAAAAACCCAACCTGCAAAAGGTGCTTCTGTGCATAACATGCTTCTGCTGGCAGTGAGGCCTTGCTATTGCTTGGTATTGACCACATGGGTGCAGGCAACCAGAGGTCTTTCTAGGATAGCAAAATGGGCTCTTTTGCAGGCCATGAGTAAGAAGACGGGCTGTGTGGATTTTGGACAGCACTAGCCCGGAAGGAGAGGAGGTGAGAAGCAGGATGCTGTAAGGCACAGAGGACAGGCAAGGTCACAGATGAGTCCCTGGCCAAACGCCCATTGCACTCTGCAGCCCACTGCAGCACAGCCCCAGGGTCAGGAAGGCTCCCTGTGAGGCAACAGGTTTGTCTGATGCCAGAGCTCACTGGGTATGCAATTTGTTGTGAACTTTGCACAAGTGGCGATGGGTTGTTTTGTCTTTCCTTGGCTGTTCCCTCACTGTGATTCAGTGGCTCTCTCTGTGGTCTCTCTCCACAGTTTGATGTTGTGTTCCTCCATGGTGACTTGGGTGGGAGAAGGCCTGTCATTACAGGCACTGGTTTGTTTTTCACTCACCCCTCGCACACAAGGGGTGATGGACCTCAACCAGCATCATCTCTTGCCTGTCCCTGTATGCACCAAGTCCCCAGGGGTTTCTCCAGGACAAGGTCATCTCCCTTGCTTGGCAGGCTGCTGCTGCTCCTTCCTCACTGCTCCATACCCCCTGTGGTGTGCTGCAACTGCCAGGCTCCCTCCATCCCTGCAGCCGAACCTCAGACCCCCTTGGCATCCAGGATTTTTGCAGTTTGTAACTGTAAAAGGCTAAAAATGAAGCAGAGGACATCTGCATATTCTGAAAATCCATCACGTTTATTACTTTGACAACAAAAGATTGACAAGACTAGGAAGTTGCTTGAAGTATAACACTGAGAGTCAGCACTGACAAAACAGGTCTCTGCTCAAAAGCTGTGCAGTAGCTTACAGCAGAAGGAGTGCTGGGGGAGGAAACACAGGGCCTGAGGAGGGTTAGCATGGAAAACACAGAAAAACCAAACTACAACTAGAAAGCCAAACTGCCACGCAGCGAAGCTCACATTAGGCTTTATCTCTGCTTACCGCTGAGGTTCCTGCTCTATTTTTTATCTTTTTGAAGAGGTCAAATATTTAAAAAGCGCTGTGGGTCTGCTGGCCACGTGCTTTTGTTGTGCTGGAAAGCACGAGCCCAAAACCAAAAAATAATAAGTCACACATCTTCAGACCCCCAAGAAATAAAGCATGAGCTGCTCCACGAGCCGGGGGCTGGTTGCTTTTACATGTGCATCTGGGGGTTTTTGCCTCTAGAAGGAGTCAAGCTTTGGTTTCAAAGCAGCAGGGTGGGCAGGCAGCACATCTGCATTTGGGGAAGGTGCCTCGCTCCCAACCCTGGCTCCAATCACTGTCTCTGCCCCACGCCAATTGTCCTGCCAGCCCAATCCAAGCCAAGCATCCCCATCACCTCCCATATCACCCTACAGCCACAGTGCCATCTTTTCTCCAAGTGAATTAAAACAGCTCCATCATGTTGACTCAGTCTTCCCCCCACTACTTTTTATTGCTGGTTATGACCACAGACCTGCCCTGGCTCTCTGTCCCTGTTTCCATGAGGCAGAACCTGGCACAGGGCAGGGCTGTGAATGAATCTCTTCATCCATGCTCAAGCTGGGAAAAATAGAGCAAAGAGAGCCTGTGTGAGAACAAGGGGAGACCTTTGGCATTTTGCCGCATGCACTGTTATTGGTTTGGTCGGGGTTTTTTGTTAATGCTGTGTTTGTTTTCGTGCAGTGCTCCATGACAGTGCTGCAGAGGCAGACCTGGGCTGTGGGCTTACAGCCACAAACCTTTAGCGCCCCTGTTCTCAGCACTTCCCAAGCCTGCTGCAGTTCCAGTGGTGTGCCCAACCATGCCCTGAGTCCTTGCAGCACGGAGCCTCCTTTGCACAGTCCCTCAAACAAACCAGCACGTGCTGTGGATTGAGGTCACCTCTAAAAGGTGCCACTGCAGACCGGCAGGGCGGGCACGGCTGGGCTAGTAGAGGTCAGCGCTGTTCCTGTGGGGTGGCCGGGTCTTGCCAGGCTCGTCACGGGCTTGGGGCCGCCCGGTGCTGCGGCCGCCCTCAGGGAGACAGAGCCCATCCTCGCTGCCAGCGGGCAGGCTGTCCAGAGTGCTCTCCTTGCTGCCCGCAGCCTGGGCCTGGCCCCCGCGGCGGCGGCGGGGGCACATGCTGGGGCAGCGGGCCAGGCAGCCAGGGCGGGCCTCGGCAGTGCAAGCGTACATGCCAGCGGGCACAGCCAGCACCATGGCGCAGACGATGACCACGATGTGGATGAGCTTCTCACGTTGCTCCAGCTGGCTGATGTCGCTGCCCGTGACGAAGACGACGCACTGGCCCTTGCGAGGTGCCTGATTGCGTACAGCCACACACACTTCGTACTTGGTGGCAGGCAGCAGGTCGGTCACCGAGTAGGTGTTGATACCGGGGCCAATGTAGATGGCGTCCTTCTGTGCTGCATCATAGCGGCCCACCAGGAGGGTGTACCAGGTCTCCCCTGGCTCGGCTGCTGCTGCTGCCACTGCAAACCACTCCAGGGTGATGCCATAGACTGTCTGCTTGGCGATGCGCACTTCTACGTGGGCTCCCGACTCAGCTGGGCCAATGGGGGCCCAGTCCGGGGTGGTGGTGGTTGTGGATGCCCACGGGGACCGCACATGGAGATTGATGGCCACTGAGGTGTTGCCCAAGAAGTTAGCAGCTGTGCAGGTGTAGTTGCCAGCATCTGCTGGCCGTGCTGCTGGGATCAGCAGCTCTGAGCGCACAATGTCCTCACTGATGGGCTCTGTGGACACTGCAGGCAAAAGGGAGCTGTGTTAGCATGCAGAAACGTCTTGAGGTAGCCCCAGGACCACTCTAATGCGGGATGGGTGCCAGGAGGCCAGGCAGAACCTGCACTGCCCCAGGGGAAGAGGAATAGGGGTCACAGGAGAGTGCCAAACCCCGCAGAGCTTGTCAGCAAAGCATTTTCCAGGCATAAAGGCAATAAATGCACTTGGACACCTAAGGATGGGAGACAGGGAGTATGGCTACCCCAACGTGAACAGCTGGAGAGGCTGCTGTGAGCAGAGGCCAAGCCACCTGTATTCCATCTGCCATCAATGTCCTCAGGTCACGGCAAGCCAGGGAGAGCCACTGAGGTGCAGCAGGCACCACTGCATTTTGGACGCATGTTCCATCCTCTATTTGGATTTGAGTGTAGAAAAATGTCAGTCTCAAGAGGCTTGGGCCAAAAAGAGGTGTGTGAAACCACGCATCGTTGGTCTGGAAGTGAGATGCTGCTTTAAGAACAGTATGAAACACCCTGTTGTCTACTCAAACAGGGACACATGGCTGTGCTTGGAAAAGCCTGTATGTAATTAATTTAACATGTGCTTGCAGAAAGATGCACAAGTGCTACAATGTTGCAATTAAAGCAAATATCAGCCCAGGATTAAGGGCTAATGCCATTTTATTTAGCTAGCTGGCTTATTAGGAACCCACGTGCATTATTAGCTGATCTGATGAAAATAGCAACTTGCCCTACTGAAGGCTCTTAGTAAGAATAAATGTGAGGGAAGCCTTGTAAGACCGAAGCTGGATAAGGGGGAAGAGGAAAAGGCCTCATATTACAAACACCTCAGTAAAGAATATAAATAAACAAAGCTTATGGAGAATGACAACCTCTCTTTTGGTTATAGAGCATGAATGAACACAGACAGGCAACAAGTCTGCATGGTTTTGTGGTTTATGTGGGTATTTCTTGAGAAAACATGGGAGTAGCGTAGAAACATACAAGTGTAGGTGTGTGCGTGCTCCTACAAACATACATATGTACATACAAATATATACTGTGTGCATATATATGTAATATATCATATATAGCGTAAATTAGATTTGTGTCTAGATAACTACAGATTTATTATAAAGTGTGACTATATTAATAGCTCTTAATATCATGTGTGGTGATGAAAGAGCCACTGCTAAAAATCCACACGTAGAATCATAGAATGGTTTGAGTTGGAAAGGACCTTAAAGCTCATCCAGTTCCAACTCCCTGCCATGGGCAGGGACAGCTCCCAC
Organism: Neopsephotus bourkii; assembly: GCF_033783945.1. NCBI lineage: Eukaryota > Metazoa > Chordata > Aves > Psittaciformes > Psittacidae > Neopsephotus > Neopsephotus bourkii. The sequence goes on along the minus strand of NW_026902109.1, from coordinate 10,348,048 downwards.
TAGATCAAGGCCCTTGAACATTGCCAGGGATGGGCATCCACAGCTTCTCTGGGCAGCCTGTTCCCAGTGCCTCACCACCCTCACAGTAAAGAACTTCTTCCTTGTATCTAACCCTAAACTTCCCCTGTTTAAGCTTGGACGCATTGCCCCTTGTACTATTGCTACAGTCCCTGATGAAGAGTCCCTCCCCAGCATCTTTGTAGGTCCCCCTTCAGATATTAGAAGGCTGCTGAGGTTTCCACACAATCTTTTTTTCTCCAGGCTAATTTACATAAAATAATTGTGTAAAAATGAGCCTCTGCTCCTTTCATCTTTGATTGATATCCTGGGTGAAGCAGCTGTTCTCATGCTGGTCAGGCACACTTAGACATGCAGTATGATTATTTGGATTACTGCCACCACAATAACTGTGATGCTCTGAAGGGTTGGAGAGCTGGTGTGGTCACTGTGGTGGCCTGAAGACCTATGCAAGTAGAATAGCAGAACATCATTTTTTAATTAAAAAAAAAAATGAAAGAAGAAAATGCTTTGCTTACCATTAAATGCCCTTAAAAGTTTGAGTGAATAGGTCCACCAGACAGCTGGGGCAGGGCTGGCTTGCACAAAGCAGGTCAGGGTGACGTTCAGCCCCACTGGGACTGTCAGGTTTGTGTCAAGGGCTGAGGTCAGGGGCTTCATGCAGCTGTTGAGCTCCACTTCATAAAAAAACTTCCCTGCCCTGAATTTCGGACTTGAGCAAGTTAAATAGGAATTCATGAGAATAATAGGTGGGCCAACTGATTTGATAAACTGGACAAATCCCCGCAGGCGGCAGTCACAAATCCAGGGGTTGTCATGAAGAGCCAGGACAGCGTTGGAAATATCTTCTATGTGCCCCTCTCCCTTCTGGCTTCTCTGATAGACCGGCCAGCTGTAGAAGACATCCCTGGATATGACAGTAAGCTGATTTGAGGATAGATCTAAATAGGTCAGGTTAGGCAGATAGCGGAGCGCATGTTCTGGAAGGACATCCAGCCGGTTGTGCTTCAGATCCAGGATTTTCAGAGCTGGGGTGTCTTGAAATGCTGTCCATGGCACAGAACTTAATTTGTTTCCTTGCAAGCGCAGCTCCTTCAGAGCTGGCAGATATTCCAGGCTCTTGATGTGCATCACTGTGATGTTGTTAAAATTGAGCCAGAGATACTCCAAGGCACTAACATTCTCAAAAGAACCACGAGGTAATTCTGTTAGGTGAGAATTTTCTATTCTAATTTTCCGGATGTCCTGAGGGATGTTTGCAGGGATCTGCCTCAGCAGTGCAGACATACAAAGCAAACTCCTAAGGAGGAAACCAGAAAATTCTCCAGGTCATACACCATGTTCATGGCTAACAAACCGGTTCCCTTTATGGGTCTACAGGCACTTGAGTAATTAAAAGGTATTGTATACAGGGCATGCATAAGCCATACATCCTTCCTTCTCTGGGTCTTACACCCATTTTCCCACAAAGAATACAATTAAGACATAAAAATTGCTATGTATGCAGCTACGTATCTCAGGGAAATAAAAGGAATCCCATTCTATGCTGAAGCTAGTACTATTCAAGTATTAGAGCAGGCACAACATGAGGCCATCAGTTTGCTTTTGGTGCTCACATCATCAGCAAATATATATTGGAACTCTCCAAGCTGCTTCACGGGTGCCACAACTAGGGTAACTAGCCTTACCTTCCAAAGCTGTCTTGAGAACAAGAGCATCCTGTGATACAAGATGAAACAGACAAGTTTATCTCATGGAAGGCCAGAAGAAGAAGAAAAATATGACAAATGGGGTCCATATTCTCCTTTAAGAAAGCAGTGTGCAGGGTTTGCACCAAACATGCCAACAGCCTCCAAGAAGCAAATCCTATTAGCTGTAATCTTCCTTGACGCAGAAATAAATCCTGCTGGGGACCCATCCCTAAAGAAGACATGTAGTATGGTTCATAGCCTGTGTCAAAGTGCTAAAAATCACCCCCGGGACCACCCCTGGCATTTATTCTCCATGTCTCAAAATCTGTAGGGATTTTGAGACATGTTTATTATGTTGGCAATATGAATATGGAAACAAAACCACTTCTGTTCCCAAACACTCACAAGTAGTTAACCAGGCCTAGTTACCTTTTTTTATTTTTCCCTAAGGGGTCTGACTCAATCTCCAATATTTTAATGACATTTGTTAAGGCAAGAAAAAAAAACGAAACAAAACACAGTAAAGGCCAGACTTCACAGCTGTGATTTGCCAGTGCATAGTGTCGTATTTCACACTCCATCAGGCCACAAACTCTGTCCCATAACTCTGTGGAGTATGCACTTTTGCACATGGTGAGTGCGAAAAGTACTCCCTAAATTCAGTTACTCTGTCGTAGAAACATAAGTATGACAGTATTTTTCCTCCAAAACAACTTCCCCCCCTGAACTATCATCTCCATTCTTACACATTGGTGATGAAAACAGCAATATAGTTTTTGCCACCCTGTGGACTTCTCTAAGTGGTATCTTGGAAATTAATCTCTATTATATAAACATAAAATTTCAGTGCTATTCTCTGTTTCGCTGTAAGATGTGCTGATTGCCTTTTGGTCAGCTTGAAAAACCCAGTCTAAATAATTCTAGGGACTTGAAGTAACCAAATTTATCTTCTTTATATCCAAAACACCGTGGTTTAGTTGTAATTTCCAAGCAGCACTGTGTTCTCCTGGAGCCATCTAGTGTGTATGGGCTTTATTACAGCCTGCAGAAGGCAGCGCGCTGCCAGAAAAGGGCTTAACCTCCCTTCCAGTACGTGTGAAGCTGGGTCACCAATCAAGATCAGTCTGAACCTGCTTAACCTCTAACCTATGGGACCAGGATAGAAAAATATTTATAGTGTGACGGCTTATACCTATACATGGCTGTCGGGGGGTGTGCAATAGCAAAGTCTGCCAAAGACAAGGATTGCTTCTGCAGCTTTTAAATTGACAGGTGTTTTGATTTCAAGGCAAATCAGCAAAATGAACTGGTAGGGAAACAGCTGGGAACTGCTGCAGTGCTTCCCCATTTCCTCCCCTGTACAAGCAGCAGGCCATGAGTAGCAGGCCTGTTGGGCTGTTGATGCTCACTGTGCTCAACATCTAACCATAAGATTATGGGATCTTTTATTTATTTCTTTTTTTAAACTAACTGAAGTGTTGCTTATTTGCTCATGGTGCAAAAACCTACTTGGCTTGCAGGGAAGGTGCCTCCTTTGCCACATTCACCTCCGTCCTCCATGGCCTGCAGGTAGGGTCTTAAAATATAAGCTAAAAATCCTCAAAGAAACCCCTTTCAATTATTAACAACAGGTTTGTATATGGAGTAAAAACTACTGGTTAGTTCCCCATTCTTCAATGTACGTCTATGGGGAAATTACAAGTGAGTAATGCCTAATTTCCTGGGATGCAGCAAATAAAATTTTATCCAGGATTCTCGGTTAGAAATGTACTGATTTAAATAAAACCGCTGATTAACAGGGAAAACAGACGAATTGCAGTTGTTTTCTTTCTCCCACATCAGCTGTCCTCTCAGTTCCACCTGTCTTCCTCAAGACTGAAACATGGCCTTTCAAAGAGTGGTGTCAGTCAGTGCGATGGGCCAATCCTCCAGCTGTTTTCAGGATGATACTTATTTGCTGTTGAGAGGCCATTTCTCTAGACAGTCCCGGACCCCAAGTGTACTTAGAAGATTCACTAATAACCTGATAAACTAATGGTGAATTACGCAACAAAATTAGATGAATTAGTAGGTACGGAGACTACCTACTCTTGGGGGGAAGAGGGAGAAGGAAAGGAAACAAAGTTAAAGTAAGAAAATCCCCCAGACAGTGTTAACCACAGCCATCATGTTTATGTTCCATAGTGGAGTGTGATTTTGATGCCTTTTTAATTCAGCCCAGTTTATGCTTGCCTGTAAATTTGATGGTAGCTTTTGTGACAGCAGATGTCCACTCAGTTCAGCTGCTCTTTAATGTCATGTGGCATCCTGGCCAAAGCCAAAATGCAGAACAAGCTGGTTAAAACCCAAGCTGTCAAAATAAACCTCCATAGTGACATTGCTGCTAATCCACGGGAAGTGGAGTTTAAGAGACTGCACTGATTGCCAAAGGAAATGTTAAAAGTTTGCCTCTTGTGTGCTCCGAGCAATGGTGAGGGAGTTTTGAACTCCATCTTGAAACCACAACCACACACAGGTCTGTAAGAAATCAAGTCCAGGTGTTAGAAGTCTCTGCTGAGAAGGACGTAAGAGTTGAAGGGTTCATCTGGGTATTACAGGTATGGCACATATAACACCAAATAGGAGAGGCTTGAAAAAGCCCCTTTGAAAGAGAAGGTGACTTGAAAAGAGGTAACTAAGCCTTTTCTTCACAAGCGTTCAACAACAGCAGCTGTACAAACTTGCTAGCCTTTCCATAATGTTTTTTGAGTAACCCAATGTTCCTAGAAGGTTCCCATGGGACACTGCAGCTCCAGACCCACAGCAGCAAGTCCCACAGAGAGCCGCAAAGGGGCACAGTCCACTCTCTTTCACCCTCTGGAGGAAAGGAAAGGCTTCAACTCTCACTTAGGGCAGGAGCAGAGTCTGTATCCCATGCCAAAACCAGGAGCTAAGGGCCCAAAAACTTCTGTGGGGTGTGACTGTAATCACAGCGGCCCCATATCAGTACCAGTAGCCCCTGGCTCTTTGGAAACATGGGCATCACTCCATGCTCGCTGCTACCTCTGAGAAGCTCCTGGTGCTGCTCTCTGGGGTGTATACACTTATTTCTGAGTGGCTGGAACCTTTGCTGGCAATTGTTAAGTTTTTCTGTTTTAATTTTGAGTAACAGGAAAATAAAATGTGGGACAATTCTCTTGCTCTGGTTTGGGAAAAAAATTATATCTTCTGTTCATGAACTTTAAAGCTGGTGAAGCTCCCACTAAGCCACAGTGCTGTAGCACCAACTATTTATTAAACACATCCTGAAACTTTTCAGATATTCCCAGAGCATTTCTGACATTGAGAGACTTTGATGTCAGCTTCTTCAGGAGCTTTTTAACCTTTAGGTTTTCATTTTACCACTGGAATACTTTCAAAGTCTTAATTCTTCAATGTCCATTCATTTTTAAAATTTATTTTTTTTAAATATCTTTTATAATGTTTTATTGTCATTCTTGACACATTTGGATGGTGGTGTTTGGTTTTTTTTTTCTCATGAATTTATATATATGTTTATGCACATTTTTGTGTCTTTCATTTTTTAAATCATTTAAAGACCTTTTAGTCTATTCTTTCTGGGAACATTGAAATAAATGTGAAAATGACCACACTCGTGCAATTATAGCCTTCCAGCAAGCTTAACTCATACTGTGCAATTAAGACGTTTGTCAGCCTGAACATTATTTTGTGGAATTTTTATGCATATGTGACATTAAAAATATTTGAAGAGACTTTATAATTCAAAGCAAATATGAGCCTTTGTCTGGATTTAGCCACCAGATAATCTGGAAACTTTTTAGCACATTTTGCAAAACATATTTCAAAGCCTCAACATGTTTTTTTAATTTCTTCTTGTAATTTGCCTACTTGCAGTAGTCCTCTTTAATCATTCTGGGCACATTATCTCATTTATATTCTGCTCAGTTCCCTCATTTTCATAGCTGCTTTTCTCCAGATCTTTTTAATAAAGAAAAAAAAATCATAGCAATTTTTCAGTAGTGTTCACAGCTATTTGGATCAAATTTTAAAACACGTTTACCTTATTTTTAAAACCTTGTCCTTAATTTTGCACTTCTTCACTACTCTGAAGTCCAAAATAAGTATGAAAAGATACTGTGGAAGGAGAAGCTTGTCTGTCTTTGAACCCATCGAGGAGTGGCTCATGCTGTTACAAAGTGCTCAGCCCAGAAGGTCAATGCAGGTCTCCTGCCTAACACAGGTGGGCTGTTACTTTATTCCTAAGTATAACTGAAGTGGTCCAACACTCACGTTCTTTCATATTTTATATTTTAAAATGAGTTACCATAAAAGTAGGGAGCATTGTACTTGAAGAGGCTTGCTTCACAGTGTCAAAATATTTGAAATAGACCCCAGAAAATAACAAATTTGTTAAAAGAGATCAAATTTGACACAAAGAGATCATTAAGAGAGGAAACATTTTGCAAGCAAAAAGAAAGCCAAACAGAACAAAGTGTAAAAACAAACAAACAAACAAGACCCCCAACATTTGAAATGCTACTTATACAGTAATTCCAAAAGATATTTAGATTTTCATTTCAGTTCTTGCAGCATATATCTGTCCAAGGATTGATTTTAACCAAGTAAGAAATTGTTTCCAGAGATGAATATTCTCCTTGCCAGAACTCTGCAGCAGCTTCATTCACATGACTTATGAGCAGAGAGAGAAGTTTACCTGAGCTAACTGTGACAAAACTAGGTGCCTAATGCGCCTTTGGTTAAAACAACACTAGAAATTCCAGTGAGATATTTATTTTTATATGCCTTGTATCACTGAAAATCTGACCCAAAGCCTTGAAGTCACATTCAGCAGAAAATCAGTTTACTAAATGTTTTGAAGTTTCACTCTCAGTTTAGCAAGTGTAGGGTTTCTTTCCTGACCAATACCAAAGGACACAGAGCTTATGCAAGTTTCTATCTGACACCTATCTTGTGTCAACCACCAGGGCAGCAGTGAGGCTTTTTTTGGAGCAGCAGCCTTTGAGATGCTATACTGTGATGCCTCATCTATGAGACAGTGAGAATAGCCATAGGAAATAGAGAAGAAAAGATCATGTTTGTTATCCTTGGGATAGCTTTTTATTCAAAGTGCAAAAAATACCTAATAGTGTGTGAAACACACCCACAGTGAATGTCACAGGATGACCTCTCCATCCTCCCCTCCTCACAAGCAAAGAGCAGCAGTGTTGGCCTGCCTGGTGTCTTTTCCATTGCTGATTCACAGATCATGTATCAGAGCTTGCACACGTAGAGCAGACAAGAGATGCTCCTCACTAGAGCTGGATGTGGCACATTACTCCAGCAGCCAAAAGGTAAGTGTATCTCCTTCCCAGTCAGTGCCTGCAAACCTGACTTCCAGGAAAGTCAGTAAGTCCACTCTGTTCACTTCAGAAGAACTTTAGGACAGCCTTGTTCCATCCAGGGCCACATCAGTCTCGTTTCTGCAGAATCCAGGCTCAGTAACAGCCTGCGGGTAGGCACAAATCAGGCTCAGTAACACAGTAATCCTTGCAACTCATCCCAAAAACGGCTACTAGAAGAATATTTTTGCACTACTTTGGAGACAGATTCAAAAAATCATCCTGGGAATTGCATCTGTATAAGCAAGTATTATTACATACTACATATTTCTCAATTTGTTGTATTAAAATACATAATTTTACAAAATGTTATCTGTAAACCCACAAATCTATGCAGTCCAGTGATAGAAGTAACATGCTTTATTTTACACAAAGTTTGACAAATTCTCCCAGTGCAAGAGAAGTTCTTTCTCATTAATGTAAGAAATACAGGGAGTCCTATCAGAAACTATTGTAATGTATTCCCTGCTGCTAGTATTTATGTTAGGATCAAATGACTGGCTTTTTCTATCAGGCCAAGTAATCTGACATAACTGAAACCCATCTGTACAAGGAGAATGTTCTTAACCCACACTGTACATACTCATCTAGAATATGAGTGAAGACCCTTCCAATAAATTTACAAATACACATTTCAAAACAACTCGGCAAGCTTTATCAGTTAACATTTCAACTTGGCTGGATCCCTCCCATTCAACGTTTGGCAGAACATACATATTTTTTTTCATTAAGAATATTTATTACAAAGAGAAAAACTTTATATACAGTATTATTACATGAGGGACTGTAGTAGAAAATTATCCAGCTGGGAAGTGCTTTGTGATAAGCACTCAGATCCAGCTTCCAGTGGAGCTGCAGGACTTAAATAACTAATTAGCTCACCCTGACTGTGAAAGTATATTTTGATAAATATTAGCTTTTTTTCAGGGTTCTTAAACCTGTAAATTGTTTGAAAACCAGAAGTCCATGCTGAGCCTTTGCCATCACTGATGTCATGGTGGAAGTATGGCTGATGTGTACCTGGGCAATAGCCCTCCACTACCACATCACATACCCCTGCTCTGCACAGAGCAAGATATTTTCATGACCAACCCACAAGGTACCTGACTGAGCCCTCTGATCTTCACCACCAGTTTTGTCAAGAGAGCCAGCACCAATGATAGGGCTGGTCTGTGAGATTCTTGCAGAACTGCCTTATGTAGGTTTTTCAGACTGGTGACAACGAATTATAACACTTCACATAATTTGCAGAGTACAATTTCTACATTATACGATTTTTAACTAGCACAGCTGATATAAAACATACTCTATTAATTACAATACAGCTAGAAAATGCCAGTGAGTGATAGTGATAGGAGTGATACTCAAAGATCTCTGTGGAAAGATACTGTATCTTAACAACAGAGTTTAGGGCCAAAATGCAATCACAAAATGCTCTTTATTATGTATTCTTAGGAGTGGATTGGGTTTTGTCTCTTGTTTTCTATCTCTTTTGCACATTTCCCTGAATGCAGAACAGAGAGCTGCTTTTATGTTAAACATACTAAAAACAGTTGCTGTGCATCTGTCATTACTGATTTATTAAGCATCAAGCTGCATGTTTCATGCAAACATGGAGAATGTAAAAGGTAAGACTCTCAATCTTTACTTTCATAAATACTTATATTAAAATTACTAAACACTCCCGTTTGTCAACCAAAAAATACCAAAAGAACTGAAAATGAAATACATAGCATATTGCAGAGCAGGTACTAAAGAACACCGAGTACTCTCAGAAATGTTGTTTAACGTGCTCACACTCAGTGTGCACACTTCGTGTTACAAATATAAAAGTGGTCCAGGAGAATGAGGCCATTGTCACAGAAGCTTCTGACTGAGTAAAAGCAGCAAACCCCATGTGGGATGAGCAACATGTTTATGTAAAACTTGGCCAACCCTCTTGCATCGTCCCCCAGAACATGTCAGAAACAGAAGCACTGACAGGGTGGCCTGCAGTGCTGTAGAAGAGAGTTATATATACAGCCATGTGCTTTCCATCTAGTGAGCTGACAGTCAGTCTAGTTACCATCAGCAAAAGTATTCGTTAGGTTGCCCCTCTATCTTTGGTATTGCTTCTGAATCCACACTGGATCGGGCAGACAACAGCCTGTTTGACTCATCGGGGGTATGTCTAGTCAAGTATTCTCCTTCCACACCTTTTGCCTTGGCCCCAGGGGACAGGCTTTCAAAGGTGACATAGGACTCCTGAATTTCCTTGGGTTTCCTCACAAAGCATTTTTTGCAGCGCCTTTTCAGCGCTCCACAGCAGACCACCAGTGTTAGAGGAACAGCAATGACACAGGCCACACTGATGACAACCACATTGATGAGCTTCTGGGTCCCTCCTGCGCTGGCGACTTCATCTGTGGAAAATATGATGCATTGCTCTTTCCTGGGGATCAGGCCTTTTACACAGACACACACAATATATTTGGTCTTTGGCAGCAACCCATAAATGGTGACCTTGGTTTTCCCTGGCTCCACGTTGATCCGCCGCATGTCCCTCTCTCCAAAGATCGCATAGAGGACACTGAATACTGTTGTGTTCTTTGCCAGAGGAGCCTTCCAGGCCAGGGTGATACTCTGGTCAGTGTCTCCTATCACCCTGACAGACCTCACCATTCGCTCTGGCTCCTGCTGAGCAGTGGGCGGACTCACCAGCAGGTTTCCACGGTTGCTATCTTGTGCCACGTCTGGGAGGATGCCCTCTCCAGTGCCCAAGGTAGGCACAGTGGAGGTGGTGATAACATACCTTGCCACTAGCTTGTCATTGTAGGCAGCTGCTTCCATCCCACTCGCCTTCCCACTCCATGCGCCTTTGACATTAGAGTTGGGGTCATCTGTGCTTTCTGAGTCTGTGATGATGAGAGATATGAATGCCTCTGTTGCCCCCAGAAAATTCTTTGCTTTACAGATGTACTCTCCAGAGTCCAGATAGGAGACTACAGGCAGGCCCAGAATAGACCAGCTCATCCCATCACTGGAAATCTCTTGGTGAACTGCAAGAAAGGAAAAATGTAACAGGCAATAATCAATAAAATTAATAACATGGTTTCTTAAATACTAAGTTTCAATCAGCCACATGTCTGCTAGATATAGTAGAATCATTTCTTTTTGCCACCAAGAACACTGCAAAGTCAAAGTAAATCCAAGAAAAGGACAGTAATACTAAAATTAGATTATGTTGGGATTTACACTGTTTCAGACCACATATATATGAAGCATTTGATGCCATTTCCTCCAAGCTACAGTTTGAAAAAAAACAGGAAAGGTTCTTCCACTAAAAAAAAAAAAAAAAAAAAAGAAAAAAAAAGAAGAATAAAGCTTTAAAGCTCTTATGTAGGGACCATACTAAAAGAGCGGAAGCAGTAGACAGTAGCACAATCTATCTAAACATTAGATGCAGTCCTCTGAGTCACAGAAAATAGAAATAGTGAAGATTTTCTTCTAACAACCATATATGGATTAGTCCAGGTTATATGGAGAAAAATACCTGGAAAATAATATCCATCTTATTGCTAAATTCATGCAGGTTTTCATGTTGACCCAAACACAGGGAAGTCTGATCACTTACCACTGAACGAAACGTACACAGCTGTGTGTTGATTTTCTCACTTGGTTTACCAGGAGCCTAAAACTAGCTCTTTTTTAACTTCTTTTATTTGTGCAGAAAAAAAGAGGTGGAATCAGGAAAAAGGGTAAAGCACCCTCTTCCTTATTTAACCAGCCTCCTTAGGATGAGTACATACTATCTCTGCTCTTTCCCACTGACAGTTAAAAACCAGGGAGATGTCTGAAAGGCAAAGGTAAGACACAATGCAAACTTCTCCCAAGCGCTTGTGGGGTCAGGATCCAGCCTTGGCAATCAGGACACGTTCCAATGGTAGTAAAATACAATGGCATCAGAACTTACTTTTTCAGTTTAATTATTTACTGAATGAGTATATTAAAAAAACATAAGGCTACTGGTCTTCCTATGGCACTTAGCCATGCATACAGACTGTGGGCTGTTTCTCACGCCTTTCTGTTTAGAACACCAGTATTTCAGTCATATTATAACATTGGCACAGAAGCTGCCATAGTTCAGAAATAATTTTCAGCTAGCTTTTTATTGAAAGGTCCTGAAGTCTGATTTAATGTGGCACAAAATACATCACAGAAGGGTTACAGGGGACCTTGGTGCAGAGAAACAGGGGACCTTGGTGCATAGAAACAGGGGACCTTGGTACACAGAAACAGGGGAGAGAGCATTTTTCTTTCACAGCAGTAGAACCCCTTGTAATAAATACCCCTTTGGGGGATCTGCAGAAGTCATTGCTCTGTTGTACATGATGTGCAGGATGTAGCAAAGCTGCTCCTCACAGCAATGTCTACCATTTCGCTGTGAGCATCCCTCCTACACTTGGAAGAGACCCACAACAAAAAATAAAACAGAGAATGCTTTCCCAAAGGTGTATGCAGTTTACTTTGAACCTTTTTAGTGACTGAATAACTATCAGACTTAATACAGCCTCTTGCTACAGATGGACATATTTCTTCAGCTCCAGCAAATTTGCAGAAAACCCCTTGACTCGTCTCACTACCACAACTGTTACAGCATACATTTATCTGATGATATTTACATCAACACGTAAGTAATTTCATAGTTTATAGAAAAATCACAATGCAATAGTGAATTACAGAAGCTACTATTGTGAATGATAGTGAATATTAATTTTGTACCGCTTTCATCTTTAGGGTCTTTTATCAGTGAGAAGTATCTATTGTCATGGAAGCGTCCATTTGCTGAAGAGCCTGTACATCCAGGTCTCCCTCACCCATTCCATGTGCAGGTGAAAAGCTTAAACCAAACCCACCTGTGCCATTTAGCTGAGCACCATCAGCTCTTCTCCAGCTGAGCTCAGGAATGGGCACCCCCGTTGTTCCACATCGTAGTAGCACAGTGCTGCCCAGGATGGTCTTTACTTTGGCTACAGACGTATGCACAACAGGGCTTTGACACTTCCTTAGCTCAACTTGGCTGAAGTAGACTCCTGCAAGGCTCCGGGGGGTGAAGCATTTCAGCCTGGGCTCAATGAATGCTATGTTAGGAGACTGGAAATTTAGGAAATGGACCATTTCGTACAGACTGCAGTCACATACCCAAGGATTGTCTTGCAAGCCTGTCAAAATAAATCAGAGCACTAAGTCACTCCAACAGCACCGTCTAAGGCCATTGCAGACCATCTTCCCTGGGCTTGGAAAGGATTTGAAAGCAAGCGACCTTGGTGGGAGAGCACTTCTTATTAATTAATGTATTAAAGTTAAGCGGACTGAGTAAAGAATGAAATTTCAGCTTGGCTTTGTGGCTTCTGGCATTTTTGCTATCAGCTTACTTCTGACTTCATGCACAATTTATTGCAGATTCTCTGGCAGACGGCCCAGCCCCAGTTGATGCTGTGGCACCCCTAAAGCCCTGCCATTTGCTGCCCTGCCTGGCAAAATCCTGTGGGTTCATGTGCCTGATCCTCCTGTGCAAAAGCTTGTAGCCTTGGCACAGACTACCAGCCAGCAGGCTACCATCGAAGGTACTTCTTGAAATAGCCAACAAGCAAGGCATCTAAAAAGGAGTCACAATGATGTACTGTAGACAAAGGAAGGAACTAGGCTGACCCTTTACTATTAATGGATTTTTTTATACCTCCACGAGACACAGTCATGAGCAGAGTGAAACAGAAACATGCAGCTATGTTCTCCCATTCTGCTCCTGTGGGGGACATGTGTTTCATATACCTGGTGCCAATGGGTGTCAGCAGGATAGGACCTAGGAGCTGAAATGTCTATACATTACAGTGTTAATCTTAGCATTATAGTCATTTGCCTACATTAATCTTTTAGGATCCTGGCACAAGCAACCTGTGCACAGCTGGCTATAAAAAAAACTCGAGTTGGCCATGATCATCAAGGCATGAACTGTTCTTCTTGACAGAATACTCTCCTGATCTATATTTAATGGAATAACATTTTCACATGTAACTGAACTCTAAAGAAAAATAAAGAGTGTGGTCTAGGCAGTGTCTTGTTATGCCACAAATGAAATGGGCAATCCCAAACTGCCAGCTTCAGCTTAAAGAACTGATACTGCATCTGGCAAAACAAGGTGACAAAAAAATCTGCTCCTCTCTTGATGTTAATGAAACCTAAAACAATATTTGCTATGGAGCAAGCTTTGTAGGTGTCAGTTTGAATCTTCTTAAAGTCTTATGTCTCTTTCCAGGGCATCTGGTTTTAAACACTTTTCTTCCTTAAATTTATCCAGAGAACATGGCTGTAGAGGCAGTACACACAGACACACACGGTCCAGAGATCAACCAGTCAGTGGAGCTGGGTCAGCTCATAGCAAGGAAAGACAGCAGATGGCAACTCGTAACCATCATCAACCTGGCATGGATTTTAACTAGTGCATGACAGCTAAAAGGCTGAGTAGTAATCCCCAGAACTAGTGCTCAAAACCTCATGTGAGGATACTGCATCTAGGAGGATTCAAGACAGTCATCTGTAATGTACCCTCAGAGACAAAAATGAACAATTACCCCAAAGCCATACTTCTGAGGAGCCCAGAACAATCACCAAAAAGTGGATTCTTGTAACTTTACAATATTAAAAAGACCTTGTAACAATGTCTTGATGCTTTGGGGAGACTAGGGTTTAATTCTGTGGGAACAGATAAACAAGGCTCTGGAAAGAGACAAACTGGCAGTCCTCACCCAAATTTTGTACAAAGTGCTGCCTTTATTCCTCTTTAATTTGGACATAATAAATACCTATCTTTTTATTTAATGCTGCTTAAAATGGATCTATTTCATAGCAATTGCTGTTAGAAAAGAGCACAAGAATGACATGGAGCTCTAATCATATTTATTTCTGTCAAAAACTAGTGTCAATAAATAAGAAGGGCTTGAGCAAGAGTCACCAGTTTTATGTTACAAAGATTCAAGTAAGTGATGAAGTTTATGGTGATGGGGATGCCTGAGGTTTGTTAATATGTAAACAAATATGTTCACTTTATATGAGGTATTAAATTATACACAAGAGTGTACTTGCTGTGGTAACCCCAGTGGGTGAAAATGCTGCAATAAGATGCAGAGCTCCTGACATTTGTGCCCCCCTGCAAAATGACAGGCACTTCTCTTACCTAGGATCATCTTGGAATTATCATTGGGGAAGTAAGGAACGGCCTGGAGACTGGCCCAGGTGGCGATAAGAGCCTGTGGAAGAGTCATCAGCTTATTGCTAGACAGGTCCAGGTATGTGATATTCTTGACATAACGAGCAGCATCTGGAGGGATTGAGGTAAGTTCATTGTTATGTAAATCCAGAAGTCTTAGCTGTGGCATGTCAGCCAGGGTTTCCCAGGGGAATGATATTAAGTCATTCCCATCCAGCCTCAGCTCCTGTAAGCGATGAAGGCCCTTGAAGGTGATCCCACTGAGGCTGGCCAGGGAGTTATAGGGCATCCAGAGGTACTCAAGGTTGTGGAGTCCATGAAAAGCCTCTCCTGGCACCCTGCGGATGGCTGTCTTTTCTATCCGAAGCTTGGACGTATCTACAGGAATGTTCACAGGAGTGAGGGTCATCTCCGGGTCATTACACAGCACCGTCCTGGTGGAGAAACAAACATGGATGTGACTTTCTCACATTTTAAACAGGTTTTGAAACTTTATTTATATGTAAGACTTTGATCCATATTTCTTTTTCCACAAGATTTCTTACTTGCTGCTGATCTCTACTACATCATCAGCATAAGCACATCAACTTGCAGTAATTCATATGCACCTTTTGATTGCAGAGATTGCAGTGTTGTGCCTCTGCTGGAGTGGTGCGAGTCTAAGTCTGGCCCATACAGTATTCCTGCTTCTTTTTTACTTTAATTTTTTTAGAGTACTTATGATAGATAGCAGTGACAACATTCACACACTACACAAGGTTCTAGTGCATGTTAGATTAAAAGGATCCATAAACTGAACTGTAAAAGACATACGAAAAGAAGCCTTGCTGACTTGTGGAATGGCAATAAGCAATATAGATTACATATGGTACAGGATCTTTGATTTGTGAAATGAGGATAAGAAAGATAACCCACTGGAAATACACTTCAGCAAGTCTGCTTTACTATGAAACAGTCTGGAAGGTGTGTACAGTCATAGAATCGTTGAATGCTTTGTGTTGGAAGGAACCTTAAAGATCATCTGCTTCAAACCCCCCTGGCCATGAGCAGGGACACCTTCCACGAGACCAGGTTGCACAAAGTCCCATCCAACCTGGCCTTGAACTCTGCCAGGGATAGGGCAACCACAGCTTTTGTAGGCAACCTCTTCCAGCCTCACCACCCTCATAGTAGAAACCTTCTCCCCTAGAGTGACTGCCAAGAACCAATCTTCTACAGAGAGGCGTGTAGAGTTATGAGACTGAAAGTGCAGAAAATTAGTTCTCTGGAAAATGCTATATTAAAACAAGGCAGATTTATGTGTCTTAATCATTCCTTCATATTTCTAATCTATAAAGGTCAAATCATAAAAACCCTATGCTGTATTTTTACAGCCTTTGTACAAGAAATTTTGACTTTGACTTTGCCAAGATGTGGGATTGTAGATGGCCGTGAGGAATGAAGGGAGACAAAATAGGTATCTCAGACTGCACTTCAATTTGTCTATGAGCAATGAGAGAAAAACAAGTTCGTAACAAAATACAAAGCCACCTTGCAAAAGGTAGCAGGTTAGATAGGCGTGTCCCACTCCACAGGCTAAACATGATACCTGAAGAAAGGTAGTGTGATCAGTCAAGTAACATTTTCTTATCTTCCTGCCTGACTCATAAACAGAATATTACAAAGCTGTCAAAACCAGACTGGTTTTGGCTGAAAACAATTATTCCTCTACTATCAGCAAAAAACAAATAACATAGCTGAACTGCTCATGCAAGCTTCCCAGAGTTAAATGTTATTTGAGCCTGCAGTTAAATTGTTAATTTATAATCAAAGCATAGTACATTACTCTAATCCAGCACTTTTACTGTGGCATTAAATCCTGCTTACCCTCATCTGAAAGTTGAGATGTTGAGAAAGATAAAAATCTATCAAATAAGAAAAATTCAGAAATCCTCTTTCAATAAAACATTGTGTGTATGTGCGTGTGTGCAGGCATGACACAAAATGATGACAGAGGCACTATGGCAGTGAACCAGTGTGCTTCTCATATTGTCCCTAAATTATGTCAGTGGGCACTAAAGATTTAATCTATGGGGTAATCTCTTCTACTAGTGAGAAATATGAATCATAACGCAGAAAAAAAGGTCACATTACGGTCCCTAATGGATATTCCCTCTATTATGTGTCTTACCATAATACAGTACAGCTTTTTACAGTCAGTGAGAGGAAATTCCCGTGCTAACTGTGACATTTATGGAGCAATAATTGGTTCTCCCACTATTGCACTCCCTTTTAACATTTGCAGATTACTAGTGTCTCTATCATGCTTCTTACTGGGAAAGTTTCTGGTATTAAATCCATGGCACCATAAAAGCAGTAACAAAGTAGATCTGTTTCATGAGGATCCGAAATACAGGGGACAGCCTTTCATTTCAGTACCGTGGTCTTGTCTAGGAAAGATTTCTTCCAAAGGATTTTGCAAATATTGTATCTCTGTCACGAAACCTCCTCTACTGTGAGCCACAGCTTATAAAAATGTAGCCTGTGTTTCATTTAAGTCAGATCATTACTTTGTGATTGCCCTTCAGGAAGACTTTTTAATTACAGTCCTCCGGTGAAATGTCTGTACAAGGGCGTTGTGTTCAAAAATAGGTGGCCTTCTGGACTTGTCTTCTTTTATAACTGAAAGTTTAAAGTTTGAGAATTATATGAATTTATTTTTAGTATTATTATTATCTTTTTGTTGTTGTTCATTCTCATCTAGACTCTGTTGCTTTGCTTAAAATCTCCATCTGAAGGATTTTTCATGTAAATGGAATTGCAGTTTGTGGTACCACAACATAAGCCAGATCTAGTTACACTTCAGAAACAAACCAACAGAGCAGAATAAAGCTTTTTTAAACTAGCATTTTCAGCATAAAGGTAAAGAAAGAAAGAAAATATTTAAATTTTATTCCATTTTTGCTATTGCACCCCGTGGTTATTATGTCACTTCTCACAGACTAGATGCCCAAACGCTTTCTCTGAAATCAGCTTACTGTGTTTTTAGAAGCTAATCCTCTGCAAATAAAGCTAGAGCACAAAGCAACTGGAAAAATAATGGACAGGGAGTCTGGAAGCAATATTTTCTCCTGTGAGCATCCTTATGGAGGAAAAGAAATAAAATCCCCAACACCCAGAGAAAGAGCAGCAACAACCCCCAGTGAGATATCCACATACCTGGCTTTCGTCCCTTCGCTGAGGCTGTGGAAGGCGCAGCTGCACTGCGATGGGCATGAGCCACCCGCCCGTGGCAGCCCTCCGAGCGTTACACAGCAGAGAAAACTCACCAGGATCCACATGGCTACCTGTGCATGAGAAGGACACCTGGGAACTAGACAACGTGAAGCGCTTCACCTATTGTTTTATCCATTGACTGGTCACATCTTGTTAACTCCCTTTTGTTTTCAGCCGCACTGTGATCTTCCAGCCCTCACTGAGTCCATCAGATAAAAAAGGATAGGCAGGGATTAAGGATGGGGACTTGAGTTATTTTCATGGAGGTGCTTATTGCTTCCTGGAACCGTACTGACAGTATTTCTTCCCTTGGGGAGCACCATCAATACACCTTTCTTGGGCAATCTGTGGCTCTTTTGCAAGAAAAAAGCAAAGACACTTTTTGGGGACCTGCATCATAAGCAAGATAACTGTTATCTGACTAGGAATTAGCAGTAATTTACTTCCTCACAGGGAACTGGAGTACTTAAAAATAGTTTCTTGTGCTAATGGAATGTAAGCCTCCTATATAAGAATACTAAAAATATATAGTGACAATATTTAAATGCTTAATTTTCTTTTAAATCCCCTACTTTGATCAAACAATTATTGAACTGTTGGCAACATGCCTGATATTGATGAACAATGAAGAACCCAGTAAATATGCTCATATTTCAGTTTACCAGGACCAGCACACCCCTGAAGGACTGAGCACTACGGTCTATCTTGCTGATACAGCAAAGCTCAGATGAGGGACCATTTTCAGGAATACCACCTGATGCAGGGTGGTGGAACAGCTTTAGGGATGCTAAGAAAAGCTCAGATGGGATGTCTTAAGGACATCCCAGGACTGACTGTCAATTTATTTCTGTCCACTCTCCTTGAAGACAGTTGTTTCCATCTGTTAGCAGAGGCAGCCATAACTGCAAAGCTGGTGGAGACCACCCATGTTTTCATCTATATTCCTTTGACTCTGAAGAGCACAATGCATGGGTAGAGCCCAGATATGCACAAATATAAAGCTTAAGAAATTGTTACTTGAGATGGGAGCAGAATTTTATTCATACTAGCAGTGACATCTGTTTATAAAGACTGTTGTTTTCTGTTCCATGTAAATGTATATAAATCACTCACACCACAAAAGTAAAAAGCTTTGGAGAAACTAACAGATCATTACTTTCAGCCTGATCAGATTGCTACTCCCCCAGTTCCTAGCTATACTGCTTTAGTGCTTTGGCAGAAAAATTGACCTCTGTTTCAGACACGAAACAGGAAACACAAGTTAACAGAAATGAGGAGTAACTGAATCGTGCTGAACAGCTAGTAATACAGCAGTAACCAGAGACTACTTCTACTCCTTCAGAGATACTTTAGGAAAATATTTCTTTTCCTGTTCTGGAGCTCAGGAAAGCCTCAGTGCCCAGCAGTGGTACAGGGGAGATTCCCAGGTGCCTCACTCAACATAAAATATGAGCAACTCTACTAAAATCCTGGACCCTGTGATTAGAGAATAAGAACTCTGCCATCTGCTTCACCCAAAAAACTGGGAGTGCAGAATCAAATGTGGTTTGTTGAAGCAGAAACTACCTGGCATCCTGTTGGCCCTTCAGCACCTGTCACTTCCCAGCCTCCCTTTTCTTTACACAGAGAAGAAGGGGAAAGGAATTACAACCACAAAGATTTCTCTAAAAAATTAGGTTTTCCTGGATCTTAACCAAAGTCATATTGATCAGGAAAAGTGCCCATCACAGTCTCTTCTCTCAGTGTTTGAAGATGCTATCGCTTTGCCATCCACCTCTTGTAGATAACCATTTAAATTCAGATTTCCTTGGAGATACAATTCTGCACCGTTTTAAAAGCCTGGTTGTATCTACAGCCGCCCTTTTGCAGAGACACATAGAAGAATCAAATCATATAAGCTGCTGTAAAGCCAAGGAAGAAATATGAACAATCTAGTCCAAAAGATACTTTGGAGTTTAGAAGAAAATATTTTAAAACCCAACCAAAGAAAACCGCAACAGACCATTCAACATGCAGACCTTCCATGCGAGAGTGCTATGAGAGGCAGACATGTTTTGAAGACCTCCTGTGGATGTTACACCTCAAATCTCTTCCAATACTTGTGAAGCCATCTCAGGTCCCTAACAAAAGACTAGTCGAAGGTATTTGTCAAGATGGACAGGATGTTCCAAAATAAGTGTAACATGGGCAACTTGAATTGCCTGCTGACAAAGCTTGTCTCTTTTCCTGCTGGCAACAGTGGTAATTAAGGGAGCCCAGTTCCCCAGCTAAGATGAATGCAGAAGGCTACGTGGTATAACTACCCTCACATCTCCACTGCTTCTCCAATAGCCCCCTCTCTCCTACCTGGGCTGAGGATCTGCCTATGTGAGGAAGACCCCTTTGGGGTAAACTAGCTGCAGTATCTCCAGCTCCAGAGTTCATCTTGCACCTCTCCAACACCCCTCCCTGTTGCAGACCTGTTGATTTTGCTTTTCCTTTCAAATATATAATCAGAAGTTACCAGTCAGAAGTGCAGCAATAACATACCTACCCCTACATGCAAGCTACCTGAAGGGTAATGAGCATGTTACTGCAACAGTATAAGGCATTGTTCCTAAGATTGCTTGCCAGGATTTCTGGCTTATAGCTGTTTTCATGCAGATTCATCCATTCTGTGTTCTTCAGCAGAATGAAATTACAGTGGCAATTTTTCAATAGTACTGTGTGATGAACTCTCAGAGTTTCAAGGCAATCTAGATGTGGTTTGGAGCTAACTATTAAGCAGACATTTTATGGTGCCATACTTTCACATAAGCTTGTTCCACAAGTAACTCCAATAATTAATTAAGGCTTGTCAAAATCACGTACTGAGAGGATGGCCCAAAGCATTTCTTTTTTCCCATGCTATTTTCATGTTTTACATTTATTGTTGTTCAAAGAGAAATTCAAGTATCTCATTATTTATTTCTGAACAGATGAGAACATGATGCACTGGTGCTCATTAAATATCCATTCTTGTTCTCCCATTGACTTCCATTAGGCCTCATTTCTAGATTTAATGATTTCTTAGTGCCCTTAATGATCTCCAGCTAAGGCCAAGCTCATTGGTTTTTTTAGTGCACTCATTGGTCAACTTGCCTTGCCACCCAGACTCTGCCTCAGCTCAATACTCACAACATTGACCGAAACATCTCTCTCCCGAATGAAGTTAAATTCTACTTGAAAAAGCAATTCAGCATAATTAACCTCTTGGCTCTATTCTTTTTGAACGCATCTGATAAAGTGGTGTCCCTCCATTGGGTCTCTGGAATAATAACCTTGTAGAAAGCAGCCAGTAACTGTATGGTAAGATTTGTTTTCACAAACCTCAATTTTGCCTCACAAATGAAACATCTATGTTACAACTAAATGCCAGGAGCAGTAGAAGTAAACTTAATTTATAAAAAACAACAGCAATAAATAAAGCATGGCTTAGTGACTGCTAATGCTATGCACTTTGTCTAGAATGCTGCTCTTTAGTTAACATGACAGACTCACTTCTGAAAAAGGAAGAGAAATACCTCATGGTAGACTGAGAGATTAATAAAACAAGATAAATAAAAGTGATTACACTAAGGAGTAAGGCCTTGGTGCACAGGGAGCAGATGTGTTCCCCTGGTGCATAGGCTTCATAGATTTAACAGAAAGGAGCAGGCAGAAGAGGGAGAATTAGTAAAACAAGGGCAATGAAATGACATGCCTACAAACATAAGGATAGATGCCAGTAGCTGCGCATCAGGGATTACATGACAGAAACTGCAAGCACGTGTGATGCAGCATCCGTGAGTGGGGTGCAAGGAGATGCTAATTCTGGTTACATCCATGTTCCATCCCTAATTCAGGACATGGAAGAGACAAAACTGGAAGCGAAATCTAGCTAATCTGCTGAACAGACCATGTACTCACCTTTACACACAATTCTGGTTTGTCCTGAAGCATTTGCTTGCAATGCAACAGCTTTCTAGATCGTCATGGTATTTTTAAGGCGTTATTACCTCCTCCCAACTACTGAACAGGTATTCACACATCATGCTACTTCATTTCAAATGAATAGTCATTAACTAACTTTCATGTAGGTGCAGGTGATATTTATGTGAGACTGTTTTCCAAGTGCTAAAGGGACCAGTGCAGAGTAAAACCAGTTTTTTCATGACAGTGAATTTCATTCCATAATGAAACTAGTGGGAGTTAGGACCTTCACTTCCATGGGTACAATTCTGCACTCTAAATCATGAAAATTGTGCTCCTTGCTGCTTACTTAGGAAGTAAACAATTTCTTCTCTGCATCAAGCTAAAAATATATTAAAAAAAAAAAAAGAAAACCAAACACTAAAAAAGAGCAAAAAAAGTAAGAATTTTGTTTGCATTCTTTGAGAATAGCCAGATCCCCTGTTTATTTTTGTGGTGAAAGCAAATGCAAAGCAAATGGGGTCAAAGCCTACTATTAACAAAGTTCAGTATATGGCAAACTTTTCTTAATGATGTATAAAGTGGAGAAATTTTCTTACTTTGTTTTAATAGGATTAAGTTCACTAGACATTATAGTTTCCATTTTTCATCCCATATAGACTTTTTGAACCCAGAATTGATTTATCAACAGATTCTACCCACAAGCTCGAAACAAAACTTGAGTGATGAACTCAGCATGCCCCACAAAGTCACTAATTTTTAACATGACCATTGGACAGAATTTATTTTTACTTCTTTTCCCCGTATACTTAAGAAAAATATGGCATAAAGCAAATAAAACAGCATATTTTAGCATAAATGAAAGCCATAAAATACCTTATTATCATGATTTTGTCTGAAAGGTTTTATTAGCATGCAACACAAGCCAGACACAAAATCAATTCATTAGGCAAATGCATCTCCAAGAAGCTTCTGGCAGGGCATATCTTTTAAAGTGGAAAATCCTTCCCACTGATGCAAGTCAAGAGCACGTTAATGCATTACGTCATTCTAAATTGGATCTTGCACTTAATGCTGTTGAAGGCAGCTCCTCCAGACCTATAGGACTGAAGTCATTAATAGACTTCTGGGCATGTTGAAGAAAAAAAATTTACCCAAACAGGATTTTTTCATGGAACATTAGAAGTTTATCAGAGATACTTATTTTTTAATAAAGTGCATACATTTACCTTGGTTATTATAACCAGTTCAGAACAGCAGAAGTGAGTACAGACCTCTAACCCAAGGGGAAGATAAATGCATACACCTCCCCTGTGAATGCAGCATTTGACCCATTTCTGCCCACGCAGCAGAAGCCGCTTCACAAGACCACGTTGCAACCAGCAGTGCTCAGTGAAGCAAGCCTAGCAGAAGATGGAGGTGTGTACCAATCCACCTGGTCTCTCCTTCTCTCCTCCCTCTTGGGCTCGTGCACCTAGGCAGGTCTCATCATGGCTGATGCAAAATTTAAAAGGCTGGTGTCCATGACGCTATGGTGCCCAGGACCTCCAAGTCCAATGGGAGATGATCCCCTCAGTAACTAGCAAGGCAAGTTTGGCCCTAGGGTGGAGGAGGTGACACTAAATCTTGCCTCACCTTAAGGGAGGAGTGGGCCAGGCACCGCAGGCATGGCTCTTCTACTCTTCTTCTCCAAAGGCCCCCGTGGGACAGACAAACACCACTGGAGTCACATGCAAAATTTTTTGAGACAAACTCTCTGTAAACTCCTCTGCAGAAGGAAGACAACAGAGGAAAGAAATATCTTTATTAAAAGCCGTCTGCAAACCTGTCTTTGAGGCTATTAGTCTTGAGTCTTGAACACTAATGAGAGAATGAACTGGTGTTGCCCACTAGATGGAAGCTGAAAGATGATTCCATCCAAAAACTATAAATGCACGGAAAATATGTGTAATTCCATGTTAGTAAATGCTTTAACTACCACAAAACCATCCACCAAGGTAATATAAATAAATAAAAAAAAAAAAAAACCACAAATGTGAAAAATGCAGCTGAGTTGCTCAGAGTGAATCTTTTTGCAGGTACTTATGTTTCTGACTAGCTTTTTTACACACAGAAAAAGACCTTTAAAACTCAAAACAAATATCATTCATATATGCTACAGTCACCTAACAGCTTTCTGCTATGCTAACTCTCTTGACATTACAGCTGTTACTGGGGGGAGGAAGAAAAAGGGAAAAGGGGAAGCACTGAAGCAAATCCTCACCGCTAGTATGTATGCTTTACAACATGCTTACTATTTCACATTTATACTGAAAAAAAAAATGCCTAGCAGCTCTAGTAGGGCATAAGCAATCTAAAAGGTTTTAGCAAAGACTGACGCCTGTATCTGTAATGGAGCAAAACCAAAGAAGACATGACACAACAATTAGAGAAAGAAAAATAGAAACAAATCAAGATATAGTAGATACTGTAGGTATATATATATAAAGATCTAGATTTAAAGCTTAATTTATCATGAACAGAAAAATTAATACATATGCTCTCCAGCAGTAAGATCTTGACTGACTTCTGACCAGAATAGAAGCTAAAGGGGATTTTTACAAGTCTTCCAAAGAAGAAAACCAAACACACGGTGAGTAAGACTGGAGAAGTATTTAGGTGTCTGTATACACATGCACACACCCCTAGAGTTACCAAAACAGACACCTAGAATAGCATAAGTGTAATGTCTAGTAGCATTATTCTCACGGAAGAAAACACTATTCTTCTCAGATGCCACAGCCATATATTGCTCCACTGTAGTCCATTTTGATGACTGGACATACCATAATCATATCTGACATAGGAATTTTAAATGCGTAAAACTTCTTTCAGGTTTATACTCCTGGCCCCTCTTCTTTATTGTATCTTCATTTCCTGAAGTCCCATAAGGGTCCTACAATTTAACAAAATCAGCTAACTTTGGGCTTAGCATCCTTAGTTGTGTGACAGAGGGGGTCATACAGTAATATTGCTGACTGCAACAACCTTTTCTGATTTGGACATTAATAGTATTAGTCTAAGCCCTGCAGAGTCACCTTTGCTTAGGAAACAATGCCTGTTTTGTTTTGCTTCCTCAGGCATGCAAGAAGAATTAAACTTCAGGCACTGTTTATCTGGTTGCTGAATGCAGATAATGTTTTACACAGCAACCCTCTTCCCTTTTTCCAGTCTGATAATCACCGGCTTTCCTATTCTGATTCAGCTGCCTACAGACTCAAGATTTTGCAGGCTAGGTACATGTGGCAGTTTTAGTAAACCTTTGGGAACCTGCAAGTCTTAGACACAGGGACGAAAAAATCTAGGGGGAAAAGAAAAAGAAGCAAACAAAAGAAGGGAGAAAAAGCAGGAAGAAAGGAAAAAGGAAAGCCTTTGTCCTGGTATATTCTATTTTCTTAACATTCTTCTCAGAGCAATAAGCTCCTCTCAATCTATTCTCTTCAGTGATGCAACGTATGCATACATATGCATGTGGTGGGGTCATAATAGGTGAATTGCATTGCCTATGTCATTATTCTCTTTTAATTCTGATTATTAATGGACTAATTGCTTCATGATTTTTTTTTTTTTCCAAATGTAATTACTTGTGAAATAAGAAAGGGGGAGTTTGAGGAGGCAATAGCAGAGAATCAGGGCATGCTTCGGGTAGCTTCTCAAGCCCGCAACTGTCCTACTGAGACACAGAAAGGCAAAAAGGAAAAGTACCACACTTCAGTCCTTCTGATTTGCTTTATGGCTCATCCTTCATTTGTTCAACCCTTAAAGATAAATAACTGGCCTAATTTTGACAACTTATCTTTACCAAGACAAGAGTGAAAAAACAAACCTGGGAAGATGAAGGAAGTCTATGATGGTCAGGAGCTTCCTCTAAGCGCTGACTTCCCTGTTCCATCTGCCTTCAGACACAGTAATATTAAGCCCATGAATACTCATCTTCAGAGAAACTCAATTTACTTCAGAGGATCTTTACTAAGGCAAAAGTAGTCCTACAGTCCCACTCAGACCAGAAGAAACATAAGGAAGGCTGATGCTCCAAGGGCAACAGGCAGCACATGGGCTGCAGGCTGCAAGAAATGTATAATGAGGTGAAGTTTTCCCTAAGGAATTCCCACAGAAGCGAAGGACTGTGCAAGACCCTTGGAAGGTCCTGTCATCTGGGGAGAGTTTAACCATCTATCATAATGGACATCAAGATTTTTACTAATATATTGGAAAAAACACCAAGCTTATCTTGTTTTTTTGACAGTTTATTCTTCATTGCCTGTATTTTAACCTCAACAATTCTAGGCATGTCTTCATTATTAAGTAAATGCACCCATTAAGGTTTTAAAATTAGCATTTATGTTTGCTTCAATGTCTCAAGTAAAGTGTTTGGTAGATTACTTCACTGGAGGAACATAAGCAAAACCAATTTTTTTCCTGGATATTCCCTTTTATTCCAAACTGGTAGATTACCTGTAAAATACCCATGTAACACGCCATTCATATATTTTGTCTGTCTGAAAAGTGATTTTTTAATCAAGACTTCCACTTTATGGGGAGATTTAATTTACCAAAGATTCTGTTCAGGAACTGATTGTTTTTTTTTTTTTTCTGTAAGAAAAAAAATTACCAGGACAAAAAGTTACTGAAAGCTGAATGGGAAAGCCTGGAACTATCATTTTGAAATGGCACATTATGAAAACTCCTCTCCTCCTTCATTAGCTAGCTACGAAACAAACAATAATTCAGCAACATTTTCACATTAAAGATGACAACAAAAGCAAAACCGAAGGCTTTGCCTTCATCATGATTAGTTTTGTTTTGTAAGATAACAGTTTTCGCAAGTCTCATTCCACTCCATTATAAAAGGAAACTCAGCCAGAAGAAATTGCTTATTACACTGAGCTCAAAGGGTTGGATAACAGAAGCTGAAACAATTAGAAAGTCTTTGAAAAAACAGTAACACTTATTTTATGGCAATGGGGGGGGGGGGGGGGAAGAGTCCTGGTTAATTCACAGGTGTAATTTATAAATAATTCTGTTGATTGTCCCTAATGTGCACTGGAAAGTGCACTTGGATGTACAAGATAATTAGCACATTTGTTTTTTATATGAAAAGTTTAGAGGTGATGAATCATTCTCAATGTAACCACAGATCTTATACTAAAGTCAAGGAAAGCTATGCAGAATTCAGGCTTAAGTAATCTTTGTGAGGGAAGTATCAGCAGAAAAAAATGGGGAAATCCATACAAAGACACACTGGTAGAAGACTGCTAAGACAAGCAAGATACATAATACCACAGAGTGATGGGAAAAATTAGGTTCTTTTGTCATACATGGTCTAGAAGTGTATTTACATACATGGTCAGTAGGATAGACTCATTGAGGAACAGTTCAAAGAGAGTCCCGTTTCTTCTTTATGAGAGGAGCAGTAAATACAAGGAGAGCTGAGGTGCAAATCCTCTCTTAATACAATTAATGTCCCTCTTGACAGCAGAGCTTCTTTTGAGGACTGGGTACTAGTCTTTGAACTATAACTCCTGGAAGAATTGTTATGCTGCATGCTGTGTGAAGGCCTCAACCCCAGTGTTAGGTATATCCTATACTCTGCCTTCTCCTTCAAAGTCCTATTCAGCAGAGAGAAATAGCATATTTAAGCATATTGTGAATATGTATATGACCCTCAAAACTGTAGGATAACAGAAAGCAAAACATTATTTATAGGTGTCTAAAATGTAATCTGAGAGATAGGCAAGAGATCAAGCCAACAATTATGCATATTTGGTAATGATTATGATTGGTGTATCCAGCAAAGACTAAGAAGTTATGCAATTAATGGTCTAGCCTGAGTGGATATCCATATACTTATCAAATATGTAATCAATTTACTATGAATTAAACTACCTCTCTCTAGAGGGGTAACTCAAGCAGCAGAAAGGACTGGGAGGCCAGGCAGTGTGGAGATCAAGCCACAGCACAGGTGTGAATGACTGTCTGGACCCAGGCAGCACTGCATCCTTGTGTTAGGCAAGCATAGGGTTAATGCATGACGTCTGGGGAGGAAATGAGGGATCTGCATCCTTTTCAGAAGCAATTTTCACAGAGCACCACTCTAGCTCCGACTCTGAAGATGCCCCTCTTCCTTTCCTAATTCACTCTGAATTTACAGCTCCTTCACCTTGGCTCAACATGGCTGAGGAGCTTTCACTGGCTATTATCTCTGATCTTGTCTCTCTCCACTTGCAAGCAAGCAAGCTCTTCTGTCTATCTTCCTCTGCACAGACAGCACCTCCCACCCCCATCCTGTCTACAGAGAGCACAAACCTTACTCTAGAGCCCTTTACATCCTCCCCACTGGACTTGGGTCTGATGCACTAACTCCCCAAAAGCACAGCCACTGGCTCCTACTTCCACCCCAAGCCACCTTGGCCATCCCAGACCTTCACCACTATCTCTTCCTCCAAGCACCTCTGGAGGCAGCTGCAGAGAAAATCAGATTGAGGAGCATGTCAGACTGCCAGACTGTTGAGAGAACAGCTATTTATATGGCTGCAGGCTTGTCCAAAGGGCTGAATCCTGTCCACATGGTGCTCTGCATCATCCCCTGCATTGTCCTCCTGTGGCCAGCGCCAGGTGCCTATTTAGAGTCTGGGGTGTATTCCCAACCACTGCTTCCAAATCAAAACAAATTTACACAACTGCAACTAGAAGGCCTCCAGACAGCATGTTTTTGTGCTTTCCTTTCCTTGAATAGAAGCCTTTCCCATGGGAACCAAGACTACCACTCATTTCTCTGATACCAGACTGAGAAGTCTCATGTGGCTGTATTCCCAGACTATGTCTGCTGAAATCCCGCAGTTTGTCATTTGAACGTGTTTTCAATATAAACAGTCAAAGACAATTTGACTAAACCTGAATCAGAAGAAGAGATTGGGAAGGCAGAGGAATAATAATACATCAATTTAGCAAAGTTCTTGCTGTGAATATCAAAAAGTATGTCACTAATCTGCATTGATTGCTTGGAGAAAATTCAGAGTGCATGAGTGCTCTGTTATCTTTGCACTGCACCTTTTTTTTTTTTTTTTGCTGTGCTTGTACCAGTGCATATTTTACAAAGATTAATATGCTCCCACCAAATCCATACAGCCTTATAAAATCCATGGGGACATCTGGCAAGAACTTATCAGATCTTTTTTCTGCATGTTCCTTGCAAACAGATTAGTAACTAGGGAAGTATTCTTAAATGAGAGGGTAGAACGAAATGGATGTTTTATTGATGCAGAGAGGAGATCGGTGGGAATTCAAAATATGAAGTTGCAAGATAACATCAGGTTGAGTGGAAGACCTTTTCCTCTGAATTTGGAAACAGCAAGCAGCTATCAAAAGAGTGCACAAAGTAGAAAGGGATCACAGAAAACTCCATCATTTAAGGAGTTAATAAATGTCTTTGACAAACCTTTCATGCTTTGCGTGTTTTCACTGGCTTCACAAGAATACACAATGTGAAGTTGTATCTTACATAAAACAGAGAAGGAAACAAACTCAGCTTTGTTTTACCAGCTGGAAAAAGAAATACCATTAGTAGAGTCTATCAAATTCAATAATTTATTCCCTATTTACACTGCTTCTTTGCTTGAAGAAAATCCTTTATAACTAAATCTAGCAGCCATATTAGACCATACATCATTCCATACTATCCCAATGAACTATTAAAAAGTCAGCTCAACACAGCATCAGAAATAGATATTGAGAGCCTGATATATAAGGCTACTATTGATACCAATTGCACTTGAGTCAGATGCTGAACCACGACTGGAAACATAGCCTGTGACTGACTTGTTTTATTAGATTCAACATTGATAAAATAAATAAGGTTTAGACACAGAGGGGTTTAAGATACTTGGAAAAAAAACCAGCCAACAAGTTCACAATATTCATTCTAAGAAAGATCTACTAAATCCAAAGAGGTTGAAGAAGTAGCCTGCTTTCATGGAAAAAAATAGTTCTGGAATGAGCAAAGTCTGCACCCCAGACTTTAATAAACACCACAAAGATATCAGCACTGTAACACACTTGAGAAGGAGTTTCCTTGGAAGTGAGGGTGAAGTACGGTGGCAGGCAACCAAAAGCACCTGACAGCCCTCATGAGGCCAGTTCACACAATATTCATCTCCCTTATCCCTATTTTAGAAGAGCTGTGCAGCTGTATGTTGACAAGCATTACAATGAGCCATCTATTTTAAAAACTATCACACTAAAAAGATTTACAGCACATTTAGAAGATCTAGCACTAATTTTTTTGCAAGAACCCACAATGGATCACTATTAACACACAGGCTTAGATCAGTTATTTGCCCTGACAGGTGACAGGGCTGTCACCTTCTTTATCACCAAGGTATGTAGGTGAGTGAAAGACAAACATATCCATGGACTTACATGGTGGAATGTAATTTTGCTCTGCTTAAACCAAACATCTGTATAGACTAACAAATATCAAATCCTCCTGAATCCTACTTAAAAATGCACAAGCATATCTATCAAGGCAATTACCTACATCACGAACAGCTGTAAATTGAATGCCAGAGATCAAACACCACAGCAAGTTTTCATAACCACCTTGAAGCTCCAATCAGTTCTCTTGGGCATCACAACATATAAACACAGATTAAAAAAAAAAAAAAAAAAAAAAATAAAAAATCTACCACTGTCTTCAACCAAGAGTGCTGACTGTATATGCACCTCTGCTGTGTTAGTTGGGAGAACCATGAAAAAGCTCTGGCTGCATCTGGAGCAGATTCACTCTGCCTGATATCTCAATCAGTGACTATTGTGTTAGTAGCACCTTTCTGTATGGGCAATGACTGGGTCTGTAGAAAAATAATACAGAAAAAGAAGTGAAAAAAAGGAAACAAATATACCAAAAAGGCTGGAATAAAGTACCATTAAAAGATAACAACCCTGTCTAGTAAGCTACTCTAAATGTAGGTTAAAAAATGAGAACTATGGATAAGTTGCTCACTTTTAACAGACAGGCATTGAAAATTGTATAAATAACAGTTGTATAACTAAAAAAGTAGCATTTGTTTCACTTGGACTCTGAAAGCTGCTGCTTTCCATTCTGCAGGATCCAGGCTGTCAAATTCCCAGAGTTAGATAATCGATCGGTAGTACAAGAAATTAAATGAAAATGGTTGACCCTGCTGGGAATTGACAAGGGCTCATACACATCTTAGACCCCTCATGTGGTTTGCTCATGGCATGAAGTCAGCCAGCAGGTAAGGGACAAAAAAAAAGCTGCACATTGCACATACTCCAGAGCCACACTGCACCAAGACCCCAGTCCTGAAAAACCTTCGAAAGGACAGTAAGAGAATTCCTGTGAGCACTCATCACTAGGCAAGTCCCATACATCTCTGTATGCCTGGGGCCCAAAATCAGAAATTTGTATTTGCCTTTAATCAGTCTGTGCCAATGTGCACATTAATTTAAGCCCCAGTTATGAAGAGGAGATATATTAATATACAGAATAGTCATTGCCAGAAAAATACGTGAAAGAAGTGGTGAGAGAAAGACCTATATGCTGCAGAAACTCTTGGTTCATACTTTTCCTCTAATTACCAACTCAGTGAGTGCCCCTTTGTTTTTCAGGTCACTCCCCAATTATATATTACATGTCTACTTTGTTCCAGAACCTTTAATTCTTTTCCAGTGTTGCAGAATTAAACGGACAGGGTTCTTAATCTTGTCTCTACAAAGAACTTGTTGTAATTGCAATGAATGCTTTCATTTTGCTGGTGTCTGAAATACGATTTGCAGGGGAAGGGGGAGTGCGGGTTGATGCTAGTCCCATCATTAATAACATTCTTGCAGGGATTGTAGTGGTGGGAGTAAAAAACCCCAAAGCTTTTATATAATAACAAGCATGTGTCTGCACGTGAGCTGTTCCTTTAAGAAGCCTTGGGCTAGCGGAAGAAGGGGGATCTGGAGAAAAGGCAGCCCTACAGCTGTAACATAGGGCAGAGGTTAAATCTGTTGCCATTTTTATTGCAAGTATGGTCACTGCTTACCCTCTCCCTGAAGGCTTCACTGAATTAGAGGTGTTTGCCATCGGCACTGCCCTTCTGGTAGAAGGTAAGCTCGGTGCAAGACATTAGCAGGAATAAGGTTTTTACCCTAATTGCTCCTGGTGGGAGGGGGGGGGGGGGAACTGAAGCAAACAGTAGCATCTGTGGTACATTGACCAGCGGTGGTTACTGCTGCTACATCACCAGTATTTCTTGTGAGTAAATCAGGGTGTGTTTTTTTTTTTTATTTTAACTGCAAGTTGTTTGCACTGAAGATCCTTGTGGCAGTGAAGTACCTGCTACATAGCTTTCTTACCACAAATTTGGGATGCAGGATTTTGTTGTTGACTTTTAAAGGCAATTTTATCCTCCTACGAGGAACAACGTTGGAATGACCAATAATCTCTCAATAAAATTGGGCTTCTTGTTTTGTGGGCTGTGATAATTGTTTTAGAATCAATGATAGGTCCAAAATAACCTGTTAACTGTTAGCATACGTACCTATTGCATTGGTATTGCTGCAATTAATGGCTCTTGGATAACAGTAAAAGCCAGAAATATACTTGCGCAAGATTCAAGAGCTCTCATGGCATTATGAAGCAAAAGTTGAGATAGGAGACCGTACTCGTTTAGTTGAGCTAGTGTGGGCTTTTATTAAGGCATGTGCCACTTCACTGAGAGATTGCAGCAAAACTGTGAATCAGTATCTACCTGGTAGCTAGTGAAGGACAGGTGTGTAGCTGGGATTATTAGGTGTCAGTCAGCGGCATCTCTTCTGAGATACATCTCAGTCAGGGCCTGGGACTCCATCCCTGTGTAGTGCTGCTCAGCTGGGAAAGCAGGGATTGTGAAGCCCAACAGTAGAGGGAGAGAAGGTGTAAGCACCATCAGAATGAGATCAGAATGAGATCAGAATGAGATAAATGCTCATCAGCTCACCTCATGAATGTGGAGCATGGGAGAAAGGAAAATGTTCTCCCTTTCCTTGAAGGCGAACTCAGCTGGAAGGTAGCATCATATCTGCCTGCAAAGGAAAGCTGTGTCAGAAATTCTTCCATGGGAGAGAGAGAGAGAAGAAAAACCTTTTCCTTCTATCCTAAACAGAGAGCTCAGGGCTAAACCGGGCCACAAGCATTAAGCCACCTGCAGTGCCTGCCAGGGCCTGGCATGATTTTGCACTTCATTACTGAGGGGTGAGAAGCGGCAGGAGGACAGGCATGCTGCCGGGTGCTGGCAGAGCCTGACAGCAGGGGTCCTGCTGGGGAACGGCTGGCTGT
This sequence comes from Neopsephotus bourkii, assembly GCF_033783945.1. NCBI lineage: Eukaryota > Metazoa > Chordata > Aves > Psittaciformes > Psittacidae > Neopsephotus > Neopsephotus bourkii. Next base: position 10,315,147 of record NW_026902109.1, on the reverse strand, counting down.
GGCACCACAGACCTGCCAGCCCTCACCTGCCCATGCCCAGGGGGCTGCAACTGGCCAGGGACCTCCTGCTGTTGAAGTCCAAGCAGAGTACCTGCTGGTAGCCCTCACCTAAACTAGATGTCATCTAGCACATTTATGCTTTACTAAACACAGTATTTTCTGTCAGGTTTTAGGTAGAATGTGCCCAGTGGATTGGCAGTAAAACTTTATCTTTTCCATCTGACTTAGAAGATCTGACTGAATACTTAAAGATTCATTCACTTTCTCAAGGCTCTGAGAGAAACCAATGAAGACAGCCTTCCAGTATCTGAAGGATGGCCATAGGGATGCTAGGGAGGGACTCTTCATTAAGGACTGTACTGATAGGACAAGGGGTAATGGGTTAAAACTTAAACAGGGGAAGTTCAGGTTAGATATAAAGAAGAAGTTCTTTACTGTAAAGGGGGTGAGGCACTGGAATGGGTTGCCCAAGGAAGTTGTGAATGCTCCATCCCTGGCAGTGTTCAAGGCCAGGTTGGACAGAGCCTTGGGTAACATGGCTTAGTGTGAGGTGTCCCTGCCCATGGCAGGGGGGTTGGAACTTGATGATCTTTAGGTCCTTTCCAACCCTAACTACTCTATGATTCTAAGACCTCCTTTTTGTGGCAGCTTCCAAGTGCAGTTTGCAAAAAAGTCCTGTTGAAGAATTGAAATTTGCATTCACTTATTAGCTGGACACATTTTCTGTCCTAAAAATGAACATATATATTTTTAACTGAGTTCTCTATTTGTACACTCATGCTGGCCTTCAAGAAAGCAGAGTGGGTTGAAGCCTGGAGCTTCCAAAAACCGGGGAAAGATAGAAGAAAGCTGATCTGTTAGTAACAATTTTGCTACAGCTCTAAATAAGGTCAAAACATACCTCTCCTAAAGGCTTCACTGCATTTGGGAGAGTTGGCAGCAATTTTACCCTGTGGGTGGGAGGTAAGCTGGCAAGGAAGAAATAAGAACAGCAGATCTCAAATGGCTTCAAGTATTTCTCCTGGAAATATTTTGGTGTGTGTTGTGTAATGAAAGGCGCACATCAGCTGTTACTATGGTTATGACATCAGCCATTAATGCAATTAAGGTAGGAGCAGGATTTCTGACTGACAAAATCATCCATCTTATGTAGCTGCAGAATTAAGACAATGAGCATAACTACACTGCAGAATTAGAGGATATGGGTTTTCTCTGTGCTACATCATTTCTCTTTCCAAGAAGAACACAAAAAAGTCATACTGCCTCTTATCTAACTGAGATCTGGGATGTTGAGCCAGAGCCTCATCAGAGCTAAAACAGTTCGGGTAATTCATCTTGAAAAGGACATTAAAGGACAAAACTTGAGTTTAAACCAGTGAAGTACAGGCTTCAGGGTGGCACAGCTCTGTGCTGGGTGAATAGCCAGAGCTGCTTGGATGCTCCTCTCTGAGGACTGACACTAACTTATTTTTTAAATCTATCAGTGACTGCTTTTTATAATTAGATTATTCCTTTCCATGTATAGTCTATTGACGAAGGGCAGTAATAAGATTGAGCTGGTGTGATACAAGCAGTCTAAGCTAACCTTAGAAAGAAGCCCAAAGGGACACAGGCTGACTGAAACACATCTGAGGGGTTTAAACACAAAAGAATGGTACAAATGATATTAAACACAGCCCATTTCTCTACCAAAGACAGGCTTGGGGATGTGTGCACCAGCAGCATGTACTGGCTGTCTGCCCTTCTGCATATCCCTCACTCTGACCCGTGTGTCCCTGGATGAAGCCCAGCAATCAGGTTTCTCTATTAAAACAAAAGACAGAAGACAAATAAGATTAAAGCACTTCTGCTCTGCATGACTAGACATACCCCCAGTGCAGTATGAAGCGTCGGCTTCAGCTGTCATCTATGACAGTCTCTGTAACTTGCATGAAGACTGTGACTATTGTCTATATACATTCCCTGTGCAGAACTTTCCACAGTAATTACTGTTCTCTCATTAAAGAAAACAGCAGTATCTATAACAGATATTTCCCAGTTCTAGTTGAATCACACCAAACAATTCTGTGTTTCAGCCCTGCTTGGCTTCTGTCTGAATGGCTTGACAATTATCTCTTTCCGAAAAATCAAAGAACTCCGAACACCCAGCAATCTGCTGGTTCTCAGCATTGCACTGGCTGACTGTGGGATCTGCATCAACGCATTCATCGCTGCCTTTTCCAGCTTCCTAAGGTATATCTTCTTCTTCCTAAAGAAGATACCGCAAAATTAACAGCTTGAGTCCTAAGAGGTCAAATTAACACAAATTATTCTCTAGTATACCATCTAACCAACCTTTTCATTCTTTCTGTTTGAAACCACAAAATGAAACTCTATATAGATCTACCAAGCAAGAAAAACGTAGACTTTACTGCATATAATCACTTGCAGATTATAAAGCTGATTATAAAGGACATTTAATCAGGCAGCTTTACCAGTGGTTATAGTAGAAGCTGCTTGAATATCGAAATAGCAGTACATTTTAATTTGACTAAGCCTCTAGATCGACCCCAAATTTATTTTTAAGTCTTTCTGGGATTTTGATGAACCTTTCCATTAAAACACTTATTTGAGAAATTTGCAGAAAATGAAAATGCCAATCTTTAGCAGGGAGTTTATATCAGTTGTGACACATTTGATTTTCCACATTTTCACACATGTCAATCATTTAATCAAAGGGCAGAAACAATATCAAGCATTTCTGTGAATAATTACAACAAACAAATCACATGCAAACCATACTCAAAAAAAACCACCAAAAACCCTATAAAATAGCTGACGAATAATTCTGCCTTACTACCATATTTTTAAACCCTGGAAATGCTTCTAACAGAGAACAGAAATATATTTCAAGACTTAATGTGACCATTTTATCCTCCCTTAATGAATATAAAAACATTTTTTGCAAATTAGGAATTCAATAATAAGCTCCAATGAGGACTTATTCAACATTATTTCGCTTCCTGTATAGGTCAGTCTTGTTCAGACACTTATGTCTCACTGAAGTCAATAAAGATGCCTTTACTGAGCTGTAGCTGAGAAACTACAGTCGATATATCAAAGTAAGCTTGGTTTTAACAACTGTAGGACCTTTTCTCTTAAACAGGAGCAGAAGTTTCGCAGCTTCCCAAGCATTCAGCAGTCCCCTGTTCAACGGGACTTTCAGGAGTAGTCTCCTAATGAATTATACTGCTGTTCTGTAAACACATGACAAAGTAGTTTGCTCAATATTTCTACCTCACAGTCAGCTTTATGAGCATAAAAGTCAGGTTAGATGAGAGGAGAAAGAAGAAAAGCCACGGCTTCTTGCCATGGCTGACCAGGATATTGAAAGCACATGTCAGCGGATGTGACATGAGATTATCACATGGTTCTTCTCATTTTATGTCTACAAAGACTTTTGGAGGCCACAGACTTGCTACCAGGAATATCTTATTTATTGTGAGCTTTTGTACTGTGTTGGATGGTGAACATTGGCTTTCCAAAATGTTATTACTTGCTATATTCACATGTTGACAAATTGGCTGCTCCCAGTGGGTGCAGATTTTGAAGATATGGATAATTAGATGAAACGAAGATTTCAAATCAAAAAAACAACTTTCCAATACATAAATTAAGGGTTTATTTTCTTTTCCATATTAAGAGCTAAAATAGCTGTTCTATTATATCAGGCATCACAGTAAGATAAATGATAGCAAATACCTAAAGGCAACCACAGTAACATTTTTCTCAATGTTTCTCAGAAAACATGACAAAGGCTATCAACATTTTACCCTTGCAATTAACACATTTCCAAAGATATCTTCAGCTTTTTCTATCATTTTCTTAACATACTTCTTGTTTGTTGGCAGATACTGGCCCTATGGCTCTGAAGGCTGTCAGATCCATGGATTCCAGGGTTTCTTGACAGCACTAGCCAGCATTAGCTCCAGCGCTGCAGTTGCCTGGGACCGGTATTACCACTACTGTACAAGTAAGGGATACAATTTACCTGGTAACCTTACCAAGATCCTGCTATAAGGCAGCTTGCTTAGATTTCAGAGAATCAAAGCAAGCACATATTTATTATCTGAGTATCTTATATGTAAGTTTATTTCTCTTGTACCCCAGAGATAGAGCAAATATAAACAATCTGTCCAAAGGACCTCTTCCCATTAACCAACCACCTTCAGGACATATTTCCTCTTCCACATCACATCCAAGTTCTGACCCTTTTGCCATGATTTCACTTTCCCTGTAGGTAGTCTTCAAAACAAAATCCAAACCAAAATACAGCTCATCATATTGAAAAAAAATGTATACCTTCAGCTTCCATCCAACACCCTGCTGTGTACCAAACAGATCTTCATGCCCATGCAGGCTTCATAATTACAGATAAATTTGGTGCAGCTAGAGAGCTGCCTCTGCAGAGACAGCAGCTGGAACATAGCCCACGGCAAAGCACTTCTGCAGAGCTACAGTCTTGCGGACAGATCTCAGCAGCCCCATTGTGCGACAAACAAGCACTTTGGGGTACAAGAGCCATTGGTAAGGTCTGTGTTGTATTTCAGATTCCCTTATGAAGACTGGAACTTCATATATTTGTTCCCAAGCAAGGAAAAAATTATCTGCAAGTTTCAATAAAAGTGGCAGAGCTATTTTTATGTACTAATAAGAGGAGAAAATGTTATTTTTCTTGTCTTAGTGAAGGCCATTCTTTGGTTTTTTTTCTTGCAATATAGTTTTTAACTAGCTCTGACACCTTAGATGGATTTAATGGAAATCCTATTTTAGACAGGGAGATCAACCCAGGAACATAAATTTGACATTTTTTATGGACTTATGAAAGCATATTTTTGATTTAAGTGAGAGTTTGGAAAGATTGGCAGATATGTGGATTTATAGAGATAGATATGCTCTGTTTTATCACAGAAATTCCTCCCAGGCTTTGGCAGTAGAGCATTCACATAACGTGAGTGGAAATTCCTGCTGAATTAGGAATTCAACAGGTTTTGGTGCCTGTACAGTCTGCTGGAAGTCCAGATGTGTTCCAGCCATCACTGTGGATAGGGAGAACAGGGGAACAACTGTATTCTCTTAGCACAGAAGTCGGGAAGCACAGCAAGGAGCATTACCATCTGTTGTGAAAGAAAACAGCAGGCTCATAAGCACTGGAACTTGCAAAATCTGCTTTCTTGTAAACATGGTGCACAGGGTTGATATTCATCTTTGTCTAATAAGACAGATTTGTGCTGACTGCTTGTCCTGGTTCCAGCCATAACAGCAGCTATGGGTGCTTTCCTGGGACATCACCTCTTCCCAAACACTAACTCAGAGTAAATGCAAGCAGCTTAATACCTGTCAGTCTCCACTTCTCTCTTTAGTACAATTCTAAGTAGCCAATGTTTTCAAAAGTCACAAGGAAAGGACTGAGAAACCAACACAGGGTGCACAATCTCACAGCCCTCGTTAGGAAAATGGGAAAATACATGATGTGAAATACAAGCTTATTCTGAAAGGACATCCTAGCATTCTATAATGCTAGAAATGCCCTAATTCACATTATACAGTAATTTTGCCTGTCATGTGGGAGCTCTGGCACCTGGGAAAAATTGGTGAGGTTCTCCCATCTGCAGCTTTCATATCTCCTGCTAAAGCCAGGCATTTTCAAGAGGAACGAGGAGTTCAGAGCACTTAATGTGACCACACCATTGCCTAAACACTTGTGTCCCTTTGGCAATGTTGATAGACAAATGTAGTCCTCCTTTTATTGAGCTAAAGCGCAAGCTGCTCAGACCACTTCACAAAATATTTACTAAATGGAAGTGTAAAAGCTGGCTGGGGAAGAAATTGCTGAGCTGCAGCGCTTCAGTCCCCTCCAAAACTGGCATCCTCACAGCCTTTTAGGCACATCTTTCATACGATTAAAGCAGCAAGTGGTAAAACACAACCAGAGCAGGCAACAAACATGCTCAATGAAGATCCTGTTGAGGGTGGAAGGGTTGCCAACTTTTTGTTCTGCAGCTTTGTCAAGAATTTTTCTCTTTTCCTCAGGCAACAAAATGTTGTAGGGTTTTTTTTTATGTCCAAAGGCCCCAGATAATGCAGGCGGTAAGCTAAATCCATACTAACACCCTTTGGACACTAAATGTGTTTGGAGCTAGAATAGGAGCATCTGTATTTTACAAGAGAGAGCCTGAAAATAAGCATGTCTTTGGAAAGACATTTTAGTCTCTGCAACATTGGCTTTAATGCTTTTATGTCGTGCCCTCCTCCAGTCAAGAGCATGCTACATTAAGAGCACAGGCAGAGAGACCCTAAGGGCACAAGCTTCTTTACTTTGCTCAAATTGTTACTTACTGATGGCCAAACATTGCTTCTGTTAGTGAATACTTTGAACAACAAAACAAAAACAAAAGCAAAAAACAAAAAAGCCCTCAAAACCCAGAAGGTTTTAAAAGCTCATGCTCTGTGGCTATTCCAGTAAAACCAGCCACTTCTGGTTTCATCCTTCACATGTTGATTGAGAGCAAGATTAAATCATATTTCATAGATCTGATATCCCAAGGCTCCAGGCTATGCGTGCTCTCAATCCATACATTAAACTCCTGCTGACACTGGTGTGAGTTTGCATGCCTGTACAGAAGGTACAAAATATCTCTGCTTAAAAAACAAAGCTACCGACTATTTATCTTCATTCCCTGGGAACTGGTACTCTTTCCAGACTAAATTACATCAATGTTTTTGTCATGCCCTAACAGCTTCCCGATAAACCCTTTCTTGTGACATTCCTCTGCTTGACACTTGATTATGCACTATCCATATTTCCGAGGAAGAAAGAGCTGATGACAGAGTGAGATTACTAAAATGGTGAGAAAGAAATGGGACTTCTCAGCCATCCTGGAGTCTAATAACAGAAAAATGTTCACCAACATCCTGAAAAGTAACCGATTTTTTTAATTAGTTTGATTTGAAAGTCAGTACAACCCTTGGTGATGTAGTAGCCTTTGAAGTGCATTGGTAACTAGACATGTCATACATCAGAAAAGAGGCTGATATTGATTGGCATATGGAAGAAAATGATATGACCACCACACATGACAGAGACACTAGAGTTTCAAGACATTTTACTCTCCTCCTCCTTTCTTTCTTCCTCCCAGGCAATCATGCAGGACAAATCTTTTCATCCCCTAAATACGGCTTTGGGACCTATGGGGCTACTTTCACAGCAAGGAGGAAAAAGGCCACATAAATTTGTAGTCTGAAAGTCTCTACAGGAGGGGAAAAGGCAGGGGAGTCTGAAGGGTTTGAATGTCAGCTACTAGAAAGATGGGGAAATAGATAATTGTATTTCAAATCCAATCATTAGGGGTGGAAGTGAAAAAACAGAATCGGTTTTATGTTAGTGCCTGACAGCAAGGTAGGAAAGGGCAAACTCTGAGGAAGCTGTCTACCAACAGCCAAGCATTCAAGAAAGAAGATGACATTTTATATCATGATATTTTATATCATGATATTTTATATCATTTTGACATTTTATATAGATGACATTGTTAGTTCTCCCTCCCTGGCCACTGAAATGAGGAAAATACCCTGGATTACATTCTTAACATAGTAAGGGAGGAAGGAAGCATCAACATGGGAGATCTCATTGGAGCAGGGATCAGGCAGGCTGGTGGACAGCTCAGGGAGTCAGTGATCTGAAAGCAGGCAGACACCTACCATGGAGACATCTTTGCTGAAGGTATTTCAACCTAACTCATAGCTCATTTTAGTGAGAAGGTAGCATTCTGCCATCAGCAGCTTGCAGAGAGGGAAAGGATCCTGGTCAGGTTTTTTCCTTTCCTAACCACAGCATACAGATACAGTTTTAAAAGAAACAACAAAACAACAAAAAAAAAAGAAACAAACAAAAAAAAACCTCTATCAGATTTTACACTTGCATTTAAGAATTAGGGAAAATGGAAAATCTGAAGTGATTTATGTCAGTGCTTTTCTAATTATTACAAAAGAAAATACGAACAAAATCAGTAAGGATTTCACAGCAGCATTTAATTTCAAGTAGAATTGTGGTGACTTTTATCTAATCCTTAACATTCAATGAAATCTGGGTTGTTATATCAGTATTCAAAGATTAGCAAACTGCCGTTTGCTCCAATTGCAGCTGTCAGAACTGTCAAATTAGGATCAAGTGCTTACCTCCTGCCACACTTACTGCAGCCACCCTGCCACATTTCCTTCATCTAGTGTTCTACCTGCATCAGTTTTCCCTGACAAAATGCCAATGTTTATACAGCTCTTGCATTTCCACTGAAGCAGGAGATAATTGCCAAGACAGCTTTGTGATCATGGAGAACCACAGCAAAAAAAATCAATGGAGTAAAAAAATACCTTTATTAGGTTTTTTAAAGAGCTCTTTCTAATGCTACGCACAAAAGAAGCTATTATGCAGTGCAGCTTTCTTATTCCTACAAAAAATGAATGATTGTGAACACCAGTGACTGCTGCTTTTCACACTGCAGATGAAGTAGGCACCAATACCTGTTTTACTTATGACTGATGCATATTTTCGCTTGTAAGATACTCAGATATTTTTGTCTTTGACAAACTTTGCCAATTTTAGGTGATGCATACCTGAAAGTCTGGTACAAACCATATTGTTCTGAATTACACCAACCATTATAATTTAACCATTTCTAAGAATGAGGAAAAAGGACTTCTCCCACTATCCTAGAAAGTCCTTTAATCCTTCTGTTTTAGAATTTCCTTTTGAACACCAGCCTGAGATCTGTAGCTGAAAGGTAGCCACTGTGTCAAAGATATTTTCTTTTCTCTTTCTGTGAAAACTGGCAAAATTTTAACCCATTTACAAATTTACCAAAACAAAAATAAAAATCTACATTTATAAATATCTCCACCAACTAGAGATGGAGAAATAGTTTATGATTATGTCACTAAAAACTGTCCAACATAATCAAAAGGATTAAAGTTCCATGCTCCATTTTAGCACTTCCTAAAACTTTAGATTTGACATCACAGTTTTAAAATCATTAAATGACGGGGGTTTTGTTTGTAAGAGTCAGCTCTTCCTGTTCCAAAGCAATTACAGAAGCTGTTTCAAATCCCCTGCATTAATATTTCACTGTACAGAAAAGAGAAGCTTCCCTCTTGCTTTTCAGTGAAAGAAAGTCAAAGTAAAAGAGTGATTAGACTTAATAGGAGCAAACTGCCATCTCTGGGCCCTAATTAGGAATTCTACCCTTAAGCATAAGCTGAGGCCCATACATACACATTTAACTGAATTAGGATCTACATGGCTATTACATTAAATTTTATCAGGTCAAAAAAGAAGGCATTTAAGGTAAAGAAACGGCCTGCGCTGCACAAAAACAACTGAACTGCTCTCAACTTGCTCCCTGCTGTCAGTCCTCTCCGAGGAGGGCATTTTTGCCAACTGAATGGAGCACAAGTCTTTTACTGTTCTTGTTCTGGAAGTATTTTTTTTTTTTAACCAAAATAATGTTAGGTTTGTTTAATTTTACATTCATACATGTTTAGCTACCTCTGATATGTCATTAAATGTTTTCTGGAGATCAGTGGACAGCTGATTTCTCCAGGACTATTTCACCATAAAACTCACTTTGCAAAAGGCCAAATCCAGAAGAAAAAAATAGTTTTGTTAGTTCTGATTCTCTCCTTTTCTAATGTCCAGAATAGGACTTCTTCAGCATGAGAAGGCAGAACATATGAACTTTGCCCTAGAGATGAGCTTCCCAAATTCAGGCTATTGAGACATGCCTGGTGCCAGACTTCATTACTGCATGGTGGCCTACATCTAATAAGAAAATGGTGTTACCTAATACCCATGGGAAAGTAACTAAAAGTAACCTTTTCTTACAGTTTGTCATAGATGAGGCACAAAAGTTAGAGCAAAAACTTAGGAAAACAAAGGGAAAAAAGAAAGCAAATGAAAATTGAGAAGTGTCATCTCGCTGTGCTGCCACAGCCCTGCCAGGCATGAGGACCTCCCCAGCTACAACAGAAAGGGAACTGAGGCAGGGCACTGCCAGCCAAAATCATAGAGAGCTTTCCCCTGGAGTGTCCCATGGGCTGCACTTTTCCTGTTAAGAAACTATACATAGAAATCTTCCTTAAAGCCACTCTTGATAGAAAATATTTGAAAGCCATTGCAGCAGCAGGCCTCACAACTTGCTGCCTGCATACGCCCCAGCTGGTAGCACAAGGGGCCAGAGGAAACATGTGGCAGTAAGAGTCTGGGGACCATGAAAGACCCTAAAGGTGATGGGAACCAGTGGAGCAAGAGCTTCTCCTGCAAGGCAAGAGCAGGGAAGGTGAGATTCCCACCAATCACTCCATGCACACATGCAGACAGCTGGATCAGCTCCTCTGTCACCCACAGGATGCCTTCAGCATGCTACCAACATAGTCCCAGCAGTTGAGGGCAAATTTTGCCAATGCAAGGATCTTTCCCTTACATGGAAATATACGTGAGGTGCCGGCATGTGGCTATGACCTAGTGGCACTGGAGTGCCTCAGTCAGAGCTCATCATGTTTCAAGACCTTTATAATATTGGAGTAGTCCTTGAAGTGAAAAGATGGGGTGGAAAGAAAGTGAAGTCTCTGCCACAAGATACCAAGAATAACAATTGGTATTCACTATTTTAATGAATTTCTGAGGAAAATAATCCAAAAGACACCACGCAAAAGAAAGCAACAAGATTTAGTTTGTTTTTCTCAGATTATCAGGAGGGCTTACCACTTACAAAATTGTATTTCCAAAGCAATAAAGCTACTTTTGGCATGAACTTGGTTTAAAAGAAACACAATTCAGATCCAGGTTTCAGTGCAGCTGCTTATGATAATGACTTTAAAATGTAACTAGACTGTGTAAAGCACAAACCAGACCTGACAGATTATGTAATAAGCTGTTCTGACTGAATTTCAAGCTACACTTGTGTAAAGCAAAGCTACAAGAACCACTATGCAGAACATAAATGGACAAGTGAACAAATGGAAACGGAAACCTTGCATGAGTGACAATTCTAACGTGCTCGTTTGAGCATACACCAAAATATGATGCAGTTCTGAAAGATACAACTTAGGCTACACTGCTTCTTTGAACTGGGCGATTAAGGATAATTACAAGTTACTAAAAAGTTTTACTCATATTTCTAGTTCTCTGAATCAGAAACTACCCCTTTCTTTTTTTTTTCATCTCTGTCATTCTAGAGTCCTCTTATGTCAGTACTAGAAAACAGTATTTGAGCCTTTGTAGCCACAATGTATCTTCTATGCAGGAATCATACAAAAGACAGATACTAGCCCTTACTAATCATTCTTCACTAGTAATTATTAAAAAGTAATGTTTCAAATTATGAAAAAACCCAGAATATTTATCAGCAACTGCCATAGCAAAACATATAGTAAAAGGATTTATTTTACTGTTCCCTTGGTATTTAAACTGCAATGCATACACCTGTTTTTTCCCATAACTAATTTTTGAATGCCTGTGCCAAACCATTATTCCATGTTAATTTTTTAGTGCAATTCAGACTAATTCTTCTCCCTGAAGAACCTCTGTAATAAGAAAAGTGGCAGAGGTAGAATCAGCATTCCCGTAAAAGGGCAATTTCACTAACACATGTACCTTATCATCCTTCTTTAAAATACACAAGGACAGTAAAACACAAAACAGCTACTGCAGAGTTTGCAGTCCTTCCTGGAGTTGCTGCCTCATGGGGTGCTCTCCATTCACAAGTCAGCCACGTCCAATCCCATGACATGGCCTCACCCCATGCATCCCACCTCCAATCCTTCACCTTTCTGAGAAAGGTTAGAACTGGCCTGAATCTTCCTGGCCTGCTGTCATAATGCTGCTGTTATAATGCTGCTGTTAAGAGCAGACAAAAAGATCGCTTCCCAACCTCAGTGGAAATTACATCATTACTTCTCCCTAATCTCAGATTTGATTAGAAAGGAGTAATGGGAAAAGTCGCCATGCTCCTTGCTGGTGCAGCTGGCGTCATGGGCTGTTCAGCATGGGCAGGATTACAGATGTTAGCCTCAATAACAAAATTATCTAAGCCTTTTAAGATGCAAGCAGTGAGGCTAACGCAATATCATGCAGCAGCAGGGAAGCCTGCCTGCTTTCTCCATGAAGAAATACTTCTTGTGTCTTCTGAAGTTCCCAATCTTTCATTTCATTCATTGACCTATTCTCATGGGATTTTATGGAACTAGATGAGATAGGCACAAGTGATTTTTTTTACTACTATAGAATTACTTTATTATAAAATTACTAATGTTGAGCTTCACATTTCCTGTTCCAGGCTAAGTAATGATGTTAAGGGCAAAATAATTTGACCAACAGTATTTTTAGAACAAGATCTTTTACCAGGTTGTGTGTATATATTCGTATATATATATTGATGAGCAGCAATTTTAGAACAGGGTACATTTAATATCCACGTATGACCTGCACTCCTGGCAGGGCAGAAAGGAAGTAGGCAGAGGCTGGAGAGCACGTGCAGAATCACATTTCTGATCTGACCCACACTGTGCAGCAGTTCTCTAGTTCTTCAAACAGTATTTATTGTCGCCCTGGTCATTCTGGTCTCCACCTCATCCGAACCTTTAAAACACACCCCCAAAATATAAGAATATAATGTTTGTAACAGCGATATGGTACAAAGCTGAGCACAATACAGCATTTGTTTAAGTAAAGCACACACAAGTAAAGTACAATGTGCTGTTTCCTAAAGTCTAAAATCTCCCTTCATATTCTGGGTTGATTTCTTCACACTCAGGTCAGCTTCAGGCTACAAAACACAGACAACTGTTTGTTGGCAGTTGGAACTCAGCTCTGGCCCCACAGAGCTGGACAGTTTTGCCAGTGGTTTAATTCCAGGCACGGAGACCCCCTTTTCTCTTCCCACAGGGAGCAAGCTGCAGTGGAGCACGGCCATCTCCATGGTGGTGTTTGCATGGCTGTTTGCTGCCTTTTGGTCTGTGATGCCCCTGCTGGGGTGGGGGGAATACGACTACGAACCCCTCCGAACCTGCTGCACCCTGGACTACAGCAAAGGGGACAGGTGAGGGCCAGGGGCAGCTCCTATGGGAAGGAGGGATGTGGCTGCCATCCCCTGGGGTGGCCTTGGCAGCACACCAAAGCCCACAGCTGTCCCTTAACACTGCTGCTGGGGCAATCTCCCTGCCCAGCAGCTGGGGCAAGGCATGCACAATCTGAGGCTGCCTTGACTCACATGGTGGCATGTGAAAACATCTAAAGTCAGCTTTTGCTGTGCTCAGGTTTCTGCTACTCCCTTGCTCATCTGTAAACTGCATGTTTTCTGAGTTTAGGACTTAAAACTGTTTCAGAATGGTTCTGGTTTTATGCAGTCCAGCACAGATGTCTGAGTAGGGATGCTTGGGTTTAGAAATCAAACACCTGTTGTGATTTTCTACAATGCAATCAGTCCCGCACACAACAGCATGGCACAACTTAACCAGCCTCCAGCAAATGGTGCACCTAAAGCATGTTGACAAAACTGGTTTGGGCAATTAAAAATAGAAAAAACAAACAAACAACTAAATATTTACAGCAAGTTTACAGAGATGCCTAGAGAGGAATTAACAACCTCTTTTCTTTTTTCCTCCTCACCCTTTCCAGAAACTACATCACATTCCTTTTTGCTTTGTCCATTTTCAATTTTGTGATTCCGGGCTTCATCATGCTGACAGCCTATCAGTCCATACACCAGAAGTTCAAGAAAACTGGGCACTATAAGGTAAGAAAGCTTCCTCAGCCCTGCGCCTACCTTGCCAAAATAAGGCTGCACCCACTAGAGAACAAGTCCTCAAAAAACGACTTTTTTTACAGACGCTTTGGCTTGGCGTCCTCTGTGCTAACCCCCCAGTGCTGTTACTTGAGTAGGACAGTAGCACAACACAGATGGGGACACCCAAGAAGTTCATGGAAATTCCATCCTTAGACATCTCAAGATCTGACCAGCCAGCCGCATCTGTCCCAGCCTAGCTCTTTAAAGAGCTCCCCATCAAAGCTGGGGTCAGGCTAGTGATCCTGAGGATTCACCTCCACCAACAAAGGTCCAGCTCTTGTCACAAAACAAACAGGCAGCACAGATAATATTCACTAATAGCATATTTATATTTACCTAGAGAAACTGCTCAGGAAGGATCATTATTTCCTGCTTTGCTACAGGCCATTAGCTTGTCACAGAGGAAGTCAGCCAGAACACCAGCACTGCAAGGAATCATGCAGGCACCTCCTGAGGGAAGAAGGCCCTTCCTATACATGCTGTGTTTTCACTTGGCTGAGGAAATTCAGAAATCTTTATGAGCTGGAAACAAAGGAATTTCTCTGGTGTGGCAGGTTTATGGGAATGTAATGTGATTATATGAGTTGTTTCCTTAGGTGCAGACTCTACAACGTGGGGCACTATGCAGAGCTGGCAGGCACAGCCTGACCCCTGCACTCAGTAAAGATGATCACTTCTCAAAGAGGATGTTATACCAGCAAAGAGACAGGCAGACTGGTTTGTAGCTGCCTTGAATAAATACGTGTACCCTCTACAAGAAATACTTGAACACTTCTCAGTGTTTATTATTATAAGTCTACTGCCTTTTCTTTCAGTGTGTTTATGCAATAGTGTGTCATTTCTCTCCCACAATATTCTCTAGCTGGGCAGACAAGTTACAATGCAGAAAATTTAAGGATTAAATTATCACTTCCCTATCATTAACATAAGATACATGGGAACAGCTGGATGTGAACACCATGGATAAGGCCCTAGCATAAAAGACAGAAGAATCATACTACCACAACACAAATGCCACTACATGGATCTGTTGCACTGCCGTAGTAGGTTTCACACAGCTTATTTGCCTGCAAGACCCTCTAAGAATTCAGCAAAATGTTGTTCTTTTTTACCTGTTTTCAAACTCCCACACTGCCCTTCCTTCTCAGCAGCAATTACCAACCGTGGCTTCTCTGTCTAGCACACTCATTCATCTAACTGATCTGCCACAAGGTGCTTTTCACTTCTGCCTGGGAGCAACTCCATCCCACACCCACCCCTCAGGAGCAGGACTTTGGGGCTTGCAGGCAGCCCATGATGCAGAGGGAGCTGCACTCCCCCTGACTTCGACAGCAAAGCAGCAATGATACAGCATATCCTGATGGTTGATCCTCTCCTGCTGCTGAGCACAAACCATGGTCTCTTAGGATCTGTTCTATCTGCTTGTTGCAGTGTGCAATTGTGAAATGCAAAGAAATGTACTGCTCTTGTTTTTCAGTTTAATACTGGTTTACCACTGAAGACGCTGGTCATTTGCTGGGGCCCTTATTGCCTTTTATGCTTCTACGCAGCAGTTGAAAATGTGATGTTCATTTCACCAAAATACCGTATGGTATGTCTGTGCCACCTGAGGCAATTTGAGCACTGACATTCTCCTTGCTCTCTTCTCTCCATTCCTATGGAACAATGCCAATTTACTCAAATAGGGGGTTATTTGTTATAACATATATAACAAGTAGATTGTTTCCTTAAACATCCTGTTCATCTACCTCTTTAAGGCAAAACAGCTAAGCACAGTGATATAACAGGCATTATAGTAATGCTTAGATCAAGCAACAATTTCGGAAGTCAGGGTTTTTTTCTTTAGCTCTCACGTCTGTAGCCTGTGCTGCTTCGTGTTTCATAGGAGCTTTTTCTGTCCTTCCCAGAGTCAAGCACCAGCTTCATGTTTTTAATTTTGAAGAGTGTGTTTGTGTCATTCATTTTTCTAATACTTCTCTGTCCTCAAGGAAGCTACAATTGATCTCTGTTAACATTATGCCACCTCCTTTTTTTCCCTTTTCCTACAAGTCCTGGCTCCAAAGCTGACTCTGGGACTCACATCAAACCTTTTATTCAGTCTCCAAGAATCAGCTCAGCTTCAGGTCACCAAATGCATGCCTGTACTTAGGAATTCAGTACCCCGCATAAAATGTGTTAGAAGTGTCAGCTCACTTACCCACCAAAAGGTGTCTGCAGCCCACCCTTCACTCCTCATAAGTGTTTGTATTCACTCTCAACTGAAATATACCAGTTTCAGGGAATGCTGATCTAAACTCTTTCTTCTGGAGACTATGATTTCCTGAGTAATGGCCTCCAACTGACCAAATTGCTTTTACCTGTCATCTCTTTGGGAGTAGCAAACTACTGGCATTGGAGACAGGCATTTGTTCGGTAAAGGGAAACTGAGCCTAAGCTGAAACCAGCTCATTGGCTCTTCAGTGCATTTTCCTATTAACAAATATTGTGTCTCACTACAGATTCCTGCTGTTATTGCCAAGACTGTGCCTACGGTGGATGCCTTTATATATGCCTTGGGGAACGAGAACTACAGAGGAGGAATATGGCAGTTCCTCACAGGACAGAAGATTGAGAAAGCAGAAGTTGATAACAAAACTAAATAACCCATTACAGCACTGAGCAAAATTAATTCAAGTGCATCACTGAAAGCAAAACTCTAGAGGAAACTGCATTCTCTGATGTGTATATGCAAAGGTGGTTCCACATTGGAAAGGCCGTGCATTGGCTACAAGCAACAAAGTACTAAAAGTAAGCCCTCCAGAATACTGTCCAAACCATCATGAGCTGCTTGTCAAACAAGCTGCCTTAAACCTGTGTTGATTGTCATCAGTTTCATTTTATATGTCACTGCAAATAAACTACGTGCTGGAAAGCATTTTTTTCCTTTTACACTAACATAAAAGCTCAGCAAATTAACTGAAGCAGGGTTTTCATTTATCCAGTGAGACCTCCTCAAAGCAATCTGTACAGTTTGTCCATATGGTAATGTCTGGATCACTAAAAGATTAAAGGAATATCCAGTATTACACCACATGTCTGCATAAACAGCTTGTTCATGGAACAGCACACTTTCAATACACCCAGAATGGGAGTTCCCCAATTTTCAGGATGGATCTGCCATACTAATTCTATAAAACTATTTTAGGGGGCATTTTACCCCAGTAAGGAATATTAGCTTGGCTCCTATTCAAATGAATTAGTATGTGACATTCAGCTTTGTCACACACTAAACTGCATCAGATTTTGCAGCTGCTGCTTACAAGGAAAGTCAACAAGCTCATACTCCATCATAAAAACATTCATCTTTTTATCGAACACTGAGCAAAAACTAAAGGCATGGACGGGTCCAATTCTGTTCTGAAAATGTCAGAAGAACAAAAATTAACTTCATATCTACCATTAAATTCCCCTGTGCTCTACATGAGCGAGAACAATCACTGAATCAGTTGTAACTAAAGTCTGAGCAATTAAAAAGCCATTAATTGTATAATTCACAGAATTCATATATAGTTTTAACTATTAGAAATGCCCATTTTAAACATTTGTATTTGTGCATGTTGCTCACACTGCCTACAGGCTGAAAAACTGTCAGTTGATATTGCTTGTTACTACAAGGTAAGTCTCAGAATGACCTCTCTGCAAAACAAATATAGGCCTGACACAGAATACAAGAGACTGTGTGTACAAAAAGCCAAACCTAATTGATTCTTACAGGGATCGTATGGTTCATTTCCAAGCACTGACAGTGAAAAAGCTTTTGAAGCTAACCAAAGAAAAAGCTGATTTGTGCCTATGATGCTTCCCAACATATTAAAATGGTTGTATATAGGTTACAGAAGGGTAGATAGAATCTAAATTTATCTAAATCTAAATCTAATCCTGGAAGCTAAACAACCAGTGGGTAGAAAGGACATTCCCTTCCTGGCCAGAAAGAAGAAATACATGTCATTTTGTTGCAAGTTAACCAGCAGAATTCCATTCAGAGGTGTGCTCTGGGGCTTGTGAGGCTCAATAGTCACAAAATAAAGCTGACAGAGCAGTGAATAACACCAGTACAAAATTATTCAGAATAATCACATCTAAAGCTGACAGCTAAGACTTACATCTTAGGTACCCATATTATTAAGTGAGCAGATGACAAAATGTTTGCAGTGATAAGTGCAAAATAATGTATATGGGGGCAAAATTACCTTTAAGTAAGTATCTGCAGTGACAGGCTCTGAATCTGTAATTATCTTTTTCCCAGGAAAGAGACCTGGGCAGGTCTTGAAATCATCATTTCACTTGTCAGTGGGCTCATACTGACAAATCCCAGCAGAACACTAAAAAAAACACTAAAAACAGAATAGGAAACAAAAGAGGACACATGGTTACACCACTTGAAAGCCACTGTGCTCACTTTTATGGAATAGGGTGCATAGTTTGGGTCATTCCAACCCAATGAGCATATAGATAACCTAGAAAAGAGCCACAGGGATAATCAAACATAAGGAAAAGCTTGAACACAATGGGAGAGTGCTGGCTCAGAAGGGGTAGCTGATAAGGAGACCAAAGACAGCCTTATTGAAGCAGGGGTTCAGATACCTAAAACAAATACTTCTCAACCAGTCAGGCCCATAACTGTCCCATCCTAGGGGCTCCTTCATACCACTTACAAAGGCTCCTGACTGAGTAAAGAGATGCAAACAAAGCATTTGAACAAACTGAGTTCATAATGCCTTGGGTGCTGACTTCCTAAGAAAGAGTGGAGGAAATGATGTTGCTCATGGCTCATTTACTGGATGGCGGATAATCTCAGATAGAAACAAACAAAAAAGAGATGGAAATAAACATAAATGTTTCTAGGAATTGGTCACCAAGACAAAAATCCTCTTCTAGCTAGAGCTAGCTCTTACCAGCAATTTATCCACACTAAGAACTGGCTGACAACTACTTACAAGTGTACCAACAATCATGCTGTCTTTCCTTCAGAAAAATGTCTGAAAGCAAACTGCAGTGTATCAAGAAGCCAAACACACACTTCCAGTTAATTACACAGTTTATCCTTAGCACAGTCAGCCTTTACCACAACAGTGCTGGCCCAGTGCCTTCTGGCACTGCTGGTTTTCCAGGGCTTGCCAATGAATATCTGCTACCATCCTGATAAACCCTGTCATAAAAAGGTCCCATATCTCAAGTGGTTATGCTGAAGTGGGTTGTGCAAAACCCCATAAAGTTTCCACACTCTGGAGGATTCCAGATGGCTGTAAACAGGTTGTATATCACCCTGACCAAAGTACAGCCCAAGGTATTACACAGGGACTGGGAAACATTCCCATACAGGTAGTACCCCACCTACTACCCAAAAAAATCCCCCACAAAATAAGCAGACAGGTATAACCTTTGGATGCATTCAGCAACTTAGCTTAAGCCAGAACAGCCAGTCTGAACATTGCTGATTAATACCTGTCCTCTCACTAAACACAAGAGCAGCTACAACCCGCTTTTAAAAATAATTAGATGGCACTTCAGGGTACCTCACATTAGCTATGGCAGCATTTGTTGGGGACGGTTTGGACAATTGATCATGATCAAGACAGAAGAGGAAAGCGTGCCTCTCCTTAGTTGACACAGTATCTAATCACTCTTAACACACAATGATCTGCAGTATTATACCCAATACTACCACAACACCCTACTGCCCCTCTTTACAGGAAGTCTGATTTTGCACATTTCCCTCACATTTTGATGCACTGGTGAAAAACAGACTTCTGAATAGGAAACAGAAGGCAATTTTTCCTCCTACCCTAGACACAATCAGCGTAATTTCTTCAGGTTCTCTTCCAGCAGACAGAAATGCCTTAACCTTAAACAGCATCTCTTGCAGTCCTATTTTCAAGGCTATTAAACACCCACAACTCCAAATGAAATTGCTGTGTCCTCAATAATGCTGAAAATTAAGGTCTTGCTGACTCAGCTTCCCTGCACTGCCCACACTACAGTTCAATACAGGAGAGTTGAGCTTTTCTGCAGCCCACATTCTTCATATGATCCATACACTTTCTGATGAATTTTTCCCAGCATCTCTTGTACATCTGATGGTGGCATTACAAATTGATTTAGGATTAGGATCAGGGGAAGAATTTGCACTAACTTAACTAGACTTAACTAGTCTGCCATCTCACTACTTTGAATCACATTACTGTAAAACAGTGAAGTGAGCTGGTTTTGTCACTACAGGGAAAAAAGCATTGCCAAATTCCTAAGCATGGACACAAGTGCTAATGACTGGTATGGTTCATCATGTTGGGATACAGAGACTCAACTGTAATGTAAGGTCCTTATAATATGATGACAGCAGGTGTTAGTCTCACTTAAATTTCTGGCCATCACTGGTTTCTCTTGGAAGGGTGGCTAAGTGGAGACTCACACCTCAGCCTACGATACTGTGAGTTTGCATTTTGAAGTTAAAATCCAAAACTGTTTTGTACCATCTGCCTGGTATACATATTCACACTTAGAGATTATTCATCAGAGAATTATAATCTATGGTCTGTATGAGCTACCCTGGACACACGGTAGACAGAAGGTGCTATGAAAACAAGCATTCCACTTTCTGCAGAGAAAAAGGGAAGGTGGACCTGTTGCATTAAGATTATGTAAAATAATGAGATTTTTTAAATGGTGAACACACATGCCCATACATCTGGCTTAGGTGCTACTTGGAAATTTCCTAGTGTAAGGTAACCTCTTGCATATTATTAAAAGACAAAAGGATCCAATAATAACAGCAATAGAAAGCACAACAATTCTAAGATCTCAATAAGATGCAAGTTTGAATGATCATGAATACAATCAAAATTGTACATGCAAGACTAAAGAATTATTTTTTAACACTTTAAGACCCTTGGATTTCCACAGGCAGGATTTTTTCCTGCGTTTGCAATGTATGAAGTTTTCCAAAGCAGGTTTTGTTCAGAATGGAACATCAAATCATTGATCTGTCAGAAAAGCAGAGTTAGGGCTGAGTAAAGGTGCTGTGCTGGGCTACAGATTTTGTTCATTTGAGCAGTAGACAAGCTCAGGGCTCAGCCCTCTGCGTGCTGGTTAGAAACTATTCCCCTGAACAATGCCAGAGAGGTGAGGCAAAGGGAACTGAACTGCTACCTTGTGAGGGGCCCACAGTAATAGTTAATGCAACTAAGAGTTTTCACCTAAATGTTGGTTTCATGTTGAGAAGTATTTCAGATGCAGATTCAACTGCCTGCTCTAAAAGAAATCTGGTTTTAATTAGCCCAGGTTCAAAATTAATGTAAACTAATCAAACACTGTTTTCAGAAATATGCTTCAGAGCACAATACTTCGCTCATTAGGTCTCTAATGGTAGAAAATGTACTTCCTTTTAATAACAATTTGTTCTTAGGAATCTGAAAAATAATTGTGTAGTTATAAAGCACGGTCTAACATCTTTATATAGTGCTATCATAAGTCAAGTTTTAAAAATAATTATTTCTAACTGAAAGCACAAGAATATGACTGTAGGAAGACAAATATTTGTGGCCTATAAACCTTACTTGAAAAGAAAGGACTGAAATGGTGTTCACCATTCACCATCATCAGTTCACTTTCATATGGAAAACAGCAAAGAAAATTATGCAACTGGAAGCAAAGAGCAAACTATCAAGTGTTGATGGCAAGACTGCTAAATTTTCAATGTGCTTTAGATCTTGACAGGGAAAACAAACTGCGTTTTGACAGACAATACGTGGAAGCTGTAACTGCTGGAGAAATCACTATTTGAATTTTTTTGGTGAATGGTGAGGTAACAGATTTTTTCCTCATCATGGTGTTTAATGATTTGTGTCCCTACCTACACAAAGAGGTGCTTAATTTCTTTCTCCACAAGCTGACCCCACATTCAAATATAGGCAGTTTTGCGAACAAATTATATCACATTAGATGAGAGGTTTTGCTGAAAAGAAGCTGTACATGCAGAAGCTTAAAGATGTCATTAAGTACAGATGGGGCAGGGAAAGTGCCGTTAAACAAAGGGGAGACAAAACAATTGCTTTGATGGCAATATCTGTCAGCTCCTTCACTACTGAACCAGACTCACTGAAACCTCAAAGCTGATTGGCACTTTGTAGTTATGCTTCTGTCCCAGCAGTGGCATTGAGTGGCAGCATGTCCTAGATATCACACTGAATAGCCCCTCTGATGTATGGATCAAATGCTGCATTTCCTACACTGGAAAGGTTTCAACTTTCTTGAAATAGCTAATAAAGAAAAATCTTAATGGAGACAAGAGAGTAGGCTGATTTAGTGAGTTAGCCCTTTAGCTACAAAGAGACTACATACTGAGATACTTGGCACAGACATGCAATATGTACAGCTCCGGCAGAGTACTCCCCAAGCCCAAGTTTGGTAAATAAGCTCCCCCTAAACATAAGATCCACACAAAAGGTAAGGAAAGACATCTTAGACTATAAATCTGGAAAGAGGAGGGGGTCTTTTTCATATCCTGACTGCTTGCCTTTAGCACCACATTGAGCCACTTCCCTACAGCTTGCTGTTTCAGCAAAGATTCAAAAGCTTGGACTAGGTAATTCAAAGCCTATCTTTTCATACAATGAGCAAGAAATCACTGTTATAGCTGAAAGATCAGCTTTTATGCAATAGCACTCATCTGGGAGTGGAGGGATTCAAATCCATCTGTCCTTCACCTGATGTCAGTCACACATCTTCTCTTGCCCAGGAGAGCCACCAGGCAAAACTCTTCCATTTCCCTATTGATGCTATACCCTTTGCAGAAAAAAAACCCACAAAGTTTTGCCAGCTGAAGGGGTACAAAATGAGAACAAGCAATTTAGGACTGATTTGACTTAACTAGAAAGGAAGAAATTTGAATTATGATGCTTTCTTGTAAGAAAAAAAAATGCAAAGGCTAATGAATGCCTGATTTTCTCCAAGATACTAGCATGGATGAGGAAAATATAACAAATTACACCTTCTATGGAATTAGCACATAACATTCTATGGACTAAAACCTAGGCTACTAACAAATCTTAAAACACAATTGGTAGGCACATACCACCAAACAGGGACATTTTTAAGACACAGACTTTTTCTTGATCCTTTTTTTTTTTTTTGCTTCTCTGTGTCATAATCACGTATTTAGGTGACATAAAATTCTGTAGACTATTAACTGAGATAGATGGTTTATCATTACAGGATGACCTGAGACACCTGGGTAAATAGATGTAATCTGACAAAATGTATCTTGGTAAAACCAAGTGTTTGAAATCCAAGAATGGCAGTCACTTACATTTACATAATGGAAGACTTTGCTTTGAAAAACAGAGCTCAGGAAAGGATTTAGGGGTCATTATAGATAATCGCCTCAATGTAAGCTGTCTAGGCGATGCTGTAGCAAAAAGGACTAATGAGTTCCTTGAATGTAGGGGAAAAAGAAAAAAAAATATATTATGAAGAAGAAATAATGAAGGATTCCAGCATCTCTGGGCTGCACCATCAAAACCCCTGCTAGGTCACTGAGTCCTGTCCTGGTGTCTGCATTTGAAAGAGGATTTGAAGACACTGGGCGGAGCTCAAGTGAGTGTCACAAGTGGGTTCTCTGGCTTTAACAAGAAAACACCAAAACCCAAACCAAAGCCTTCTGACATGATGGGCAAGGAGCTCATCATATTCAGCTCACTGAAGAGAAAGCATAGATGTACCTTCATCACAGTGTGTAGGTAATTGCACTTGAGGAAGATACATGTGACAGGCTTTCCAATCTGGCTGACAAAGATCCAATGAATAAAAGTTTAAACTAGATAAAACCTTGAAATAAGGGAAAATTTCCTAGCAGTAATGAAAGACAGGAACAGCTTATCAGGAGAACTACTGAAACCACCATGACTTGTAGCCTTTTAGACAATGACAGATAGCTCTGAAGATACACCTTTAGCCTCCTTTTAGACTACCTGATTATGGTTGTCTTTCCTCCCTCTGTAGGCTGTGAACCCCTAGTTCCCTTAAGGTATGCACAGTGCATACCTTAATTTCCTCAGACCTTGACGGAACAGGACTGCCTACATTGTACTCAGCATGCCTGTGATCTTTCCATGAAGGGTCAAATGATGCTACGGGCATAATGGCTAGCAAGGATGCAGAGTTAGCACTGTGGGGCCACACTGGCCTCACGGTCAGGGAGAAGGGGTGATAGAGGGAAAACACTCCAGATTCTGACATGCTTGAGATAACCAGAGAGAAGCATCAGCTGGGTGAACCATTGCTCCTTCTCAACAGGAAAAAATC
Organism: Neopsephotus bourkii; assembly: GCF_033783945.1. Taxonomy (NCBI): domain Eukaryota; kingdom Metazoa; phylum Chordata; class Aves; order Psittaciformes; family Psittacidae; genus Neopsephotus; species Neopsephotus bourkii. The sequence goes on along the minus strand of NW_026902109.1, from coordinate 10,290,932 downwards.
TTTTTATCTACACCTTGCTTGTTCTAACAGATGCAGTTATGTTGCAGTCCCAGGAACAGCTATGTGTAGCAACAGGCGTCCCACAGGAACTTAAAACACATTAGCTTGCCATACATGGGAGGTCAGACTAAATTATCTCAGTCCCTGAAGCTGTTCTTTTGTCTTCTATTACCCCAAGTATGTTTTTTCTTCCTTTCACAGGCTACTGGAGCAGAAGTATACAAAGAGGGAAGAAAAAGTACTCACTTGGAATGAGGTTTTAACCTGGTGTCCCCCTGGGAGCAACTGAGTGAATGCAGTGACTTCCAAGCTACATGAAAGTAAGCAAGACAATAAGAAAACCTGTCAGCTGAGCAAAATTGCTTGTCTGTGAACTTCACTTTCTGCCACCCTTATGTCCTGTTCTGATGCAGGCAGTCAGCCCTAACAATCAGCTAGGATTTTGATAGCAGGTGTTTGAGAGATTGTGATCTATCTGAAGGTAGGAATGAGCAATTGCCACAGCAGTAGGATGGTCATTAGCAACTCTATTTTGTCAGATAAACAACAAAATTTAAAAAAATAAAAAAGCAATAGGGTGCCTGTGATGGGACTAAAGCATACCGAGTCTAACCTCCTGCTCCTGAATAGCAGTGCTCACCCCTTGTGAAGCTAACAAAGCTTTCCTTTACATGCAGCCCAAAACTATTTTGAAATGTTCCACTCTTTTCTTCAAACTCACCCACGGAGCATTTAGGAAGCAGAGCACACCACAGACATGGTCAGATTTGATCCCAGTGTGCTTGCTGAAGGGAGCCACAGCAGCCAAATTCACTTGTTCAAAGTTAGGACACATCAGTCTTTTATGGTCCCTCTGCTCACTCAGAGGCAGGGTCCTCCAGAGGAAACTGCACACTGGAGGCCATTGAAGATACATACATTTTGCCCTCCCCATATATCTAATACACCCCATCTGTCTAAGCAGGTACCAGCACCTCTGCCACTATCACCTATAGGCAGCATTAAAAATCAAAGGTATATAGCAGTCATACTTGTAAATGCAACACATGAAGCAGCAATGAGTTCAGACCAGGAACATCAGTGGAAAAACACAAGAGACTTTACTTCAGTGAAAACCCACTCAGCAGCTGAAATTAGAAACGTTAATCCCATGGCATTGCCCATAATTAAAGCTTCCATCTACCAGCAAACAGCTGTGTAACTACTGCTGACCTAACTCAGTGCTTTGAAATAGGATTAGGCTGAAATGAAAGGAAAAGCAAGCATTGCAAGCATCAGTAGGACAAGCAATACCTTAGAGTATCTTATACTATATTGACCAAATAATAAAACTGGCTATTGGTGTCCTTTTGTGGTTGTTCTGAGAACTCATTACCAGCAGAAATGAAAGTCTCATAAGCAAAACAAAGGAACTCAGGAGTTGAAACATCAGCATCATATTACCCAGTAGTCTATGCTTAGATCCTGCATTGAAAATTTATGAATTTCTTTTTGCTATAACATTTCAGAGGCCTGAACTTGCCACTTGTGCTGAAAACAGAGTTGCTAACACAGGGATGTTTTTGTTACTGCTGATCAGTGCTTACACAGAGTCAAGACCTTTTCTGCTTCTCACCCAACCCCACCAGCCAGTAGGTTGTGGGTGCACAAGAGCTGGAAGAAGACACAGCCAGGACAGCTGACCTCAGCTGACCCAAGGGATATCCCAGATCACACAGCCTAATGCTCAGCATATAAAGCTGGGGGGATAAGGACTAATGAGGGGATGTTTGGAGCGATGACATTTGTCTTTTGAGTAGCCATTACATGTGGTGGAGCCCTGCTGCCCTGGGAATGGCTGAACACCTGCCTGCCAATGGGAATTAGTGAATTAATTCCTTGTTTGGCTTTGTTTGTGCCATGTGGCTTCTGCTTTACCCAATAAACTGTCTTATCTGAACCCATGGGTTTTCTCACTTTTGCTCTTCCAATTCTCTTCCCCTGTCCAGACAAGGGAGGAAGTGAGCGAGAGACCCGGCAGTGCCCAGTTGCTGTCTGGGGGTAAACCACAGCACCACTGAAGCCTATTCTATTGACTTACCACCACAAGAGAATGCTATGCCTCAGACCAGACATATAAATAAAGAATTATCCAAAGAGGTGGTGAGCTCTCCTTGGGTGTCTTTAAATGGTGCACGTTGTTCTTTGTGGCTGAAAACTATTTGTAGATGCAGGCAAACGACAGGATAGCAACAAGAAAGAATCATCATCCTGTGGCAAAGGTGCCATATGGTACACAAATCCCATTAAGAGGGTTTAATTGTTATTTTAAAGCCTACAGACAAGCAGGAATAAAAGGGAGCCCAGTTCAGATACTTTCCAGATGCTGATTTTGCTCACATTTTGGTCACACTGAGAAGGCAAGATCCATCTGTCCTCCTGCTGGCAGCCACTGAATATGACAGAAAGAAGGTGCAATAATTCCCAGTTACTGTAAGCAAACAGCAGTAAGCCAGTGACGTGCATTACCTCTCACCAAGTCACAGTGGCCCTGCAGTGTTTATGTGTTAGCAGCTAGTCCTTTCTCCGTTGCACTGACAATTCAGAGAAGGTGGTCCATTTACAATGCAGTGATGGGACTTTCCCAGTCTAAAATTTGTGTCTCTTTTCAGAAGTAACCCACCTCATGACAGAGCCATAAGGGCAGAACTGCAAACAGCATCACTGTTCGCACTGTTCACACATCTATTTCTTCTTTTTTGTTAATTTTTTTTCTCCAGGTGGTGGAAAAGAAATGAACTGGGTCTTTTCAGGCAAGGTGATTGCACTGTGACCAAAGGGTAGTACTGGAGCTGAAGACCTGCAATCTGCATTGTTTCCTCACATCCCAGGCCGGGCTTTCTTGTCAGTGTCATGTTGGAAGTGACATGGAAGAGGAACTGATTAAGTCCTGCCTCCAGCAATCAAAAATAATGGCCCAGAGGTGGCTTGTCAAACTTCAAGCAGTGTCACAAAATCAGTCTCTGAATATGTATCCTGGCTGTTCCATCAGAGGTGTAACTGAAGTGTCTCATTTCATTTTATGAAATAGGTGTATGGAAATAGTACATAATTTAGAATCACAGGATTTGGTTAAAGCTCTGATTGCAAGGTTTTAAGCAGGTCTAAGGCCCAATTAAAAAAATAAAGTCCAGAAAATTTAATCCATCTTTACCTTTTTTGCTTCAATGTGACTCTTATCAGCTCCCTAAAATTAGATTTTTAATCTCAGATTGGCACCCCATTCTCTGCCACTCAAGTATCACAAACAGTGAGAAGATTATGGCCACTTATGTAGCATCTATTTTCCTATAATCCTTTTAGCACCATAAATGCTAAATATAGCTTCCAGTTTAAATTAGCTTTAACCTCAAGTTGACTCTAGTTAACTATGCAGGAAAAGTCATTTAAAAAAAAAAAGAAAAAAGCTAGAAATCTTCCCACACTAAAAAAAATAAGAGACATTAAGCTGTTCAGAGCATATAAACAGATCACCTCACCAGTGAGCTCCAGCAGCTTTTTGTAAACCTAGGACACGCGAGCTATTAGTGTACCACACATGGGCAGACTAATTACAGTGCTGACCCTTGCAAACAGCCATCCCAAAAAACACAAGAAACCAGCGATGCTCATGCAGATCCTTTATTCTGGCTATATTTGCACATGTTTAACACTGAAAATCACATCATTTTTGTGAATTAAATTTGCACTGTTTTTTTCCAGGATGGCCTTTGTAGGCCCTGTGTGACCTTCAGCAGGAAAACTGGTATCTCCCTTAACTAGGGGAGGACCATCACTGGATCATCATAAGTCACTGGAGAGAAGGGCTAAAAGAAGCTCAAAAACTGGAACAGGAATGACTTCAGTAAAGCAACTGCAGGGAGCCCTGCCTTTCGCTTGGCAATATCCTTAGGAATAAATATGCCCTCAGCATCAAAGCAGGGGTTTCAGAAAGACTGCCAGAGTGCTGTGGTCTCCCACATTTGAACAGGGACACCCATAACTGGTCCCAGGCTCCTGCTGACTGCAGCCAGCTCTACAGCTAGGGTACACCCAGGGCCAGAGCTCACTCCGAATTTTAACTTGGACATTTATACATCACATACTTACTCATTAACCCTTATGCTCTATTTCTGCCTCTGCAACAGTGCTTACTCTGGACCAGCTTTTTTCAACAGCCAGTTTGCCTGAGGATTGTAACAACAAATGAATCCCAATGACCCAATCAAACTGAAGTAAACAAGCATCAGGTGCAACACCCTTCAAGCTACAGTTTCATCTCAAAACTTCATTTATAAAGCTTCAAGTTTTTCCAAGTCTTTCCTTTACCCTTTTCAAAGTACCACATGGAGAGAAAGGAAGTCCACCTCCAGCAAGCCTGGCATTTTCTCATACTCCTTGGGCAGAATAACTGCCAGTGCCCTACCCTGGCATGGGACGTGTCATAGAAATGCAAATTAAAATATATCCGATTGTGCCTGCCTGTCCGTTTTGCTTCAGCTTGTTAGGAACAATTAAACAGATGCCTAAAGCTGAGCAGTAAAATGAGTACCCAGGAGCTCTTCCCACAGAGCTTTCCTCCTTTACTTGGAGGACTGCCACGCACACAGATTGTGATATTCTCAAATGTTCATTACTGAGACACACTCATCTGTTAAATACAGATTGGAAAGAAAGGATAGACAGAGCTGGTCAAAGGAAAAACAACAAATCAGAAAATGTTCTTGCGAACTGCCATGACCGCTACGGAAACATTCTGTGAGGGTCTGTTTAAGAAGCTATGAAATCCCAGCAAAATAAACAAATGTGTTGAAACAAACAATAGTAAGGTTCTAAGCTCTACATCAAAGCAGACCACGAGGCCCAAACTGGCTGTAAGCATGAAATCCAGACTCAAAAAAAAGACCCTCAACCTGCTTCCAGAATGTTTTTCCTTTAGAAGTATCAAACTTATTTTCTGGACAAGTTCTATAGTAGAAGAGTAAACAAAATGTTTGCAGCTACTCCTGGCTACAAAACCAAGGAGCAAGAAGACAGTAACCAGTACAGGAAATATCAGGAGGAAATATAAGCTGCAGACACTTACATCAAGCCTCCTGAAGCTAAACTGAGCACCTCATGGACCTTAGCAAGAGTGTCACTGCCTAAGGGGCCCCCAGTCTCACTGAGACACAAGGAAAGAAGCAGCACCATAGAGAGGAGGGGGATACAAAGATAAAGGACAAGAATACATATCTAGAGAAGTTCCTCCAGCTTCCCTGTATTACATCTTGCAAAAATATTCAACTCTTGACTGCAGCATCGTCTTTGACTCAGACCAAATCCCCTGCAGTAGGTGGCAGACAAACATCCCAAGTAGGTTACACACTTTAGAAAAAGAAATCATTTGGCTTTCATAACTAGGCCCTTTGAAATAAAGGGTTTCTATTTACTTTCATTCTACAGAATTTTTAAAGCTTTCTCACTGGTACTTTTAAAGAGATTAGCAAGTTAAGCAATTATCTATGCTCTCATTTCCTCATGAAATACAGGTTAGTTTAATCTTCTCAGGCCCTGCAATGATACTGCAGGGTATAGCTACAGTATGAAATCACATGCCACTCCACATGGAGGCTGCAAAGCTTTTGCTCTCTGTTTATTATTAACAAACAAAAAAAACAAACAGATTTCATCATTAGTACAGTTTCTGCAATTTGCTTCAGGGGCATCTGAAGAAGGCAAATCCACTCTCAAAAAACAAACCAAAACAAGAGAAACAAACAAACAGAAAAAAGAGGAAAGAAAGCCCAATCTTTGAAATTAGAGGAAAGATTAATGTTATTATGCAAGTGAGGACACTCCCTGTAATAATGAAGAGTCAGCATGCATTTTTCCAGGTAAAGAAAACAATACATGTGTGGCAGTGATGGGAATCACTTGCTGTCGCAAGTGAGTCAGAGGGGTTGCAGAGGGCATTTGTGATGACTGAGGCACAGCAGTGACACCCCATAAGCTATGCCCATGTCAACCCAGAGAAAGCCCTCAAGCTGTTCCAGTATAGTGGCACGCACTGGTCCATGCTGGCTCTGTAGTGTACTTCCTTGATATTGCAGCTTCCAAGGAAAACGACTCATTACTGATTTATCACATTTCACTACCTGCACGTTCATTTGTGGGGGACACAGAAATAGCTAACACTGACCAGAATTAGTGTGCAGATGAAAACTCTTTTTCTTACCAACTCATATTCTTCTTATTCAGTCCCATGTTATTGTTACCAGAGAACACTGAAATGGCAACTTTTCACCATAGAAACAAAATAAGTATCACCACATCTTAAATCCACACCCAGGAAATCTGCACAGCTAGTACACCCTGGAGGCTGCTCTATGGCATTTCCCATCACTGAAGCAGCCTTAATGGGGCCCAAGGAAACCTCAACCAAGCATTTTTGTCCTTAGATATTTCCTGTCATAAAAAGTCTTCAAAAAGGGGAGTGCAATGAGAAAAATATTTCTTCAGTACTGCTCTAAAGTTTTAGGCTTGGCCAATGCCCAGACACTTCCTAATGTCCTCAGCACTGGAGACCCCTGACCAGAGCACTGGACCTTTCTGTTTATTTTTTTACCATGGAACAAATAGGGACATACCCATACGACACTAGCTTTCTCCTCATCCTCCCCCTCAAGACAACACTGAAATCAAACCAAAAGCATATTGCTTTTAATTGTAATGAAACAACTGATCTACACATTGAGGAGTATGCAACTTGTCCAGGGTCCTGTTGCTGGCTCACAGCCTCATGCATCTTCAGGCTGTCTTTTCCAGAAGCCTGGGTATAGTTGCTGGGAGCACTGGGGAGGCACATTCCCAGTACAAACAACCACAAATAGCATACATAACATGCACAAAATTTATCCCAATTAATAATGTTGAATCCAATCTACTATCCCATAAGTGTTGCTGAGGGAAGAATCAGCGGCAAGGGCATACACAGCAGAGGCCTAAGGATATGTGGCCATTTGATCTGTTCAGCCTGATCAGTTTCAGTGCTGTGACAATGTCACAGTTGGAATTAAAAAAAAAATAAATCCCTTAGCATCTCTTATGTTTGGTTTTTATGCAAAGTCAACATTCCTGCTGTATTACTGATTCTCTCTCACGTTAGCATACGGAGATTCACAGAGCCCACCTCTGTTTATCCAGCATGTGCATACAGGAATCCAGGGTACATATGCAGCCTTTCACAGAGGCCACCAGGACAGGTTTACCACACACGGTGAAAGGACTTGGGACTAATATCCACATGCTAACAGTAGAGACAGACACTTCTGCAAAGGACTGCAGGGCACCCAATTGCCTATGCTGCTGTTTGTGACTACCTTTGTTTATTTAGCACAACTGGCTGAGCAGCACTGGCAAAGTACACCAATAGAAAAGCCCTTCTCTCCTACCATGGCATCTCTGGAGGGGAAAGGCACTGACAGCTTGTCTTGCTGTTAGTTTTCCAGGCTGTTGCTCACTCCAGAAGCATGCTCATATAGTGATGTGATCTCAAGACAAGGAGCTGTACCCACCCAGCTATTCTCAGCTCCCCAGCTACCTTCCTTCCCTAGGAGCAAACATTGCTCTTTCTGTTCTGGAGGAATGTTAAATCTCCTAGAGACCTCTCTAACCCAGCAAACCACTTAAAGTAATGATAAAACCAAATAATTTCCTCAACAGACTGTTTCTAGTAAGAGCAAAGTGCTGGAGAAAGAACAGTCCCTGCACTGCTTGCTGGGGGTATCTGGTATCATGAGCATCCGTTAGTCCACTTAATACAGTGACCTGTATCCATTTACTGAATTGATTTGGCATATGAATGTTTACTCTCCTGAGTGTATTTAAACTAATGGCTGCTAAAGCAGCTTATGTGACTTTTTAATCTAGCTTTTCCATGCAGTCATTTGTGGAATGGCAGTTTAAAAGGGAAACAGAGAAGAAACTGGGGCAAAACTTCCACTGACAGACACAGAAAATGATGTGGCCACAGCACATGCAGTTACACAGGTGGATTTGTGGCTCGCTTGTTACCATTAGACTAGTTTCCCCACAGCTGAGCATTTGTTTCTACAGGGCAGCTGACAAGAGGCACATGCATACTGCCTGTGAGCAAGTCCTGAACAGGTGGCACTTTACAGAACTATTCTCATCTTCTAAAGAAGAAAATACAAATATTCCCCCACCAGCCCCTTTCCTCAGGGAGAAAGGGGACAGGTCCAGCCTGATGGCTCATTCCCGTATGCTCTCTCAAGGCTTTTGACTATCATTAAGTACTGAGGCAAGAGTAGCACTGGGCAATGAAAGACAGTTTCAAGGGCTTGCCTGGCTCTGATCACCAATTACGTGATTTATTGGACAGGTGTAATAGTCTGTGTCACTGTAAAGAAGTCTCTGTGTGCCATTTTCCTTAGAGAAAATAAAATCGATCTCTTACAAAACACTAATATCTCTTCCTCTGTTATTAAATATATCTGTACCATACTATTTTCCTTTTCAAGGTCTTCCATACCTTTCTGTAGTCATTAAGCATACCACACAAAAATCAAATCAGTGCAAAATCATATTTAACCCCAACATACCATATATCTCATGTTGCTTCATTATATGATAGGAAAAGCTTATCAAAGGACAGCAGTCTTTGCAATAGTAAGCACTAGATTTACTTCTTCTAATGAATTGCACATGACCTTCTGCTGACTTCCCCAACTTATGTACTGCAGGGTTGCTTATCCACCATGCTGCATAACTGCAGACAAAAGTGGACCATGTCTAGATATAGTACATAACCTGTAACTCCTTCACAGATCCTCTTCTAGGCATTGCCACTGCTGGTTTAAATGCAATCAATAAATTGACGTAAAGTTCATTTTGAAAATGAAAATTGTCTTGCTGTTCTGATACTGATACATCCTTACCAATGTTGATACAGACACTGCTTCAAAGTTAGAGACAAAAAAAGCCAGCATAAGACATTATTCTTCAAAGAGACTGGCACTGCCCACCCCATCAAACATCTCTACCTGCACGTGTCCCCACAGAGCCAGGAGCTGCTCTCACAGTCACAGATCCCCCATGACTGTCCCAGTGCTCTCACAGCATCCAAACAGAACAGCTTGAGAGCACCTGCTCAGAGTGGGAACTTGGTGATCCAACATATAAATGTAGGAAATTGAGCCAGGAAGAGATGCATAACACAAACACAGTTATGGTTCCTGGGTAATAGATACTATCGTCAGCTTTCTGAAGAAAACTCTATCATCAGGATGACTCCAAAAGTGAAGAGTCAGTTCCCATCACCTGTCACAGCAGGAAAAGAAAAAAAGGCACCTTTGGATAATCTCATCCTGGGGATAATCAAGTTAGCTCAGCCTGGCAGGTGCTGCAGATCTGAGGAGCAGATGCAGCATGATGTGGCCAGCCCAGCTCTTTATGAAGCCACCTTCACTTCTGAGTGGCTGGAACCATGCTTCAGGCAAGGATCTTCTGGGCATCCCACCTTCCCACAACAATAGCATCACCCAACTGTTGCTGCAGCTTCCAAAACTACAGAAGGAAACAGCACAATCTGCTTAAACCACAAGATCCACCTGGCAGTGGGTTTCTGAGTGATTATCACATACCTCAGGTTGCCTCTTGACTTTAATCACCAAAGAAGTGGGATAATCTTCAAAATACATGCCTTAATGTGGCTTACCAGTGGTAGAAAATGACATAGAGTTGTGCTTTCCACACACACTTGCATCTGGCATGGATCCCAGGAGCCGACCCATGCCCTCCTTTGGGTCAAGTGAAGGAAACAACTCTTTGCCGCTGCCAGCTCAAACATATGCCACAAGGTCATCTCCAAATACATCGCATCAAGTATTTGCTGACTAGATAACTTGCATGCACAGCTGATAGATGGAAAGGTCATTCAGTGCTGTACTTCCTCTCAAAAAATGACGTGGAAGAAAGCTGCTGAATATAGATCATCAGTCCACGCCTGACAGCACAAACAGGCAGAAAGCCAAGCAACAAGAAGGGAAAGCCACAGGTCTCTGAGATAACTATTCACTTTTAGAAATTCCTTTGATGAGCTCTCAACAGGGGGTAGCTGCCATTTCCTTCAGTCTTCACTGAAGCTTTCCTAGAGGCATGGGCTGTTTCTATTGGATTTTGAATCAGAAAAGTGGACTATACAATTTCCTGCAGAAATCAGGTTGCCCTCTCCCAGCATCCATCCAGACCACACAAAAAGGGAGATTGAATAAGCAAAAAAAAAAAAAGAACCAAATGGGTGTTTAAGTTCAAAAACGGCATCAGTGCAATGCCTGAAAACCTAGAAAATATTCTTTTGAAGAAGGCCAAGATGGGGAGGCATCTTTGTAACTACATCTCAGACTGTAGTTACAAAGAGGTGAAGCATCTAAGCCCTGTCTGGTCTCTCCATTCAGCTACTTGTCTAAGGAGCACAGCCACAGATCAGCTTCTGATTCATTTCAGACTTACAGGACAGATCAGACTATAACCAGTCAAAGGGAGGTTCACTATTCGGTCTCTTCAGGGCAATGGCCACTGGCAGCACACCTCACTGCAGCTTAATCTGCTCTAAGCAGCCCAGACAGAGCAGCTGCTGTTTGCTTTGTGCTCTTGCATAAATGCTGTGGATTTTACTGTGAAATCTGGATTTGACAAACCGGGAGCAAATAAAAGCAGCTGATGCTGATATCCAAGCATCTGAGCAGATTGGCCTTAATGGAAACAGACCCTGCCAGAAAGAAATGTTTCCCTAAGAAACATAGTTTTAAGATTCATATATTTCTTTGCTGCTCACCAAACACCACTTGAACAACATTAATATCCTACATTGTGACACATCTTCACTGACATCATCTTAATGCATTACTGATGTTACAAGGAAAAGAAAAAAAAAGACAATGTCACAACCAAATTAATATCTCTGTTGATCATAAAACACAGCATATCCATCAGAGAGAGGAAACCTTTATTTGTGATGCTCATGAGTGTTTAGAGAATACAAAACTCCTGCCAAAGCCAATAACATTAAGGTAATCCCCATGTGAGGAAGAAGTTGCTAAACGTCATATCAAGCACAAAGATACCAACATCTGTCAAGGAATACATTACTTCTTATGACAAAAATGTTGCCTTGCAATTCTTAATTCCTTTCAAATAATTCTACCACTAAATACATACCATTACTCTGTACAGATTCTAGTGCAAATAGATAATATTAACGAAAGTTTTAAACACATATTTCTATATCAAACACTTTAAAATGCAGGAGGAAATATTGAATAAGCAAGCTCCATCGATTGAAGGTAACATTATTTTTTTGTGTGCTGCAATAGCTCCTTCTCATTTCAGAAAAGCAAGTCTTTTTTACATGCAAAAGGTGGCATCAGATATTCATGCTGAGGAACGAAAAAGCAGCAGTTGTTCTATGGCTCAAACATGAAAATAAAATATGTTTTCACACCAAGCAGACATGTAGAAATGCTGTGCTGTCAGTAACAATAACATACTACCTAGTAAATAAACGTGAGTTACAGTAAATAGAAGGAACCCTATTCCCTGCCAGGCTGCATCTCCTATAGCAACTGGCATATGTGCAAAGTGAAATCAAATTCTATCAAATAATGTTTCTCCATCTGCTTACATTCTGCTGCTTCTACAATCGCTTTTTCCTTTGCTGTGGAAGATTTCCCTAAATACTAGTCCGCAGATAACCAGAGCTGGGGCTGAGACAGAAAACAGATTCTTCTTCCCCAAATATACACGATACCTTTGCACCCCCTGCTGGAAGCGAACAGACCGAGAGTTGTGCAGTAGAGATCCCCCCACCCCTCCCCATCACCTACACGTAACTACTGACAATAGGGTTTCATCATAAACATTTTCTTTTAACCCCGTGATATCAATTCAATTCTATTCATTATCTCTCTGACTTCAGTAGCAGTTAGTGAAAAGTTTACACAGAGAATTACGGAATAATTGGGAAAGCTCAGGAAAATTCCTTATTTTATGAGTGACCTTCTTGCAAGGTCACTCAATTGGGTACCTTTCATAAAGAAGAATTCCTCTTGTGCTGGGTTGAAAGACCATTTTTATACCAAAAAAAAAAAAAAAAGAAATACAAAGAAAACCCTCAAAACCTGAAATAGCAATGTATCATTAAATAACATGAGAGCAAACATTTGCTAGCTACCGAAAGCCAGGCCTTTGCTGCTGACAGACAGAAATTACCGTAACAGATTTTCTGTAGCAAGAATGGTGAGCCCTCTTCTGGAACCTTGTCTCTCTCCCTTTAAGGTCAGCAGCAGCAGATCACAGTGGGATTATTTTATCCTTATCAGTATTTGTTATTAATTTAAACAGTAATAAAAGAGGAAATGTTCGTGTTAAAATAAAAGTATTCAAGCAAGCTACTAAAGGAGTTAGGTATTTGGTTACTCCAGTTTATCAAAGCAAGCGGTAAACCCATTTTCAAAGAGCATCTCTGCTGTTATATTTATAACCAGAAGGTGGCATTAAATTGCCACAAATCTGCTCCAAGCATCCTTCACTGCTGCCCGCCAGAGCCCAGCAGGGAAGAAAGAGTCCTCGGCAATTCACACAGCTACAAATTTGTCATTTAAGCTACCGCTTCGGTAAACTCCCTGAAATTGGAGAAATATAGCCAATATCTAATTCATGTACACTGGCAACAAAAATGGTTTATTTCTTGCATCCTATCTGGTCCCACAATGCAACTGGCCCCTGGAGTATCTGCTTTGGCTTTTCTGGAAGACCACTGAAACTGCAGGACTCGGAAGAACCCTACATCCCTTGGTATGTACAACACGTGCAATACTGTCTCATGTCACCAGTTGATCCAAATCTCAAAAACTATGGGGAGTTTCGGTGGACCAGGTTCCCATGACGCTCACCACTTACATCACCTCCAATGAAAAGGTAACACTATGGAAATTAGAGGGGGTTGGCTGGATCCTCTATTGGTTTATGGCAAGCCTGAGGGCCATGTGTCTGAGGACCTTGCCTCTTCCACAGTGTTTCTGTATAACTTCAGGGATGTGTTTGTTTTGATTGACCAAGCAGAGGCTTCCCAGGTTTTACTGAGAGAGAAGTTATCCCAGTAACTGGTCCACATCTTAGAGCACTGCCCAACTGCAATGGAAAGCATATTTCAGATGGCTGAAGTTTCAGGAAGGAAAACTCACACATGCACACTGACATCAGAGAGCCTCAGAGCCCTCAAAGTTTCCTCTATGTGGTTCAACTGAGCAGGAGGCTCTATTCCCTCCTGCCCTGCTCCAGATCTGCATCACTCCTCTCAGTCTTGGGGACGATACGCACTCCTGAGCAGTGGGACACAGTGGGACATGCACTATTCTGGCTCTACCACCAGCTGTCTGTCATGGATGCAGAAGAGCTGTCCCATGACATAAAAAGAAGAGGTTAAAGGGATGCTGGGAATATCCTGGTAAACCTGATGTTACAGACAAACCTTCACCCCTGCCCCACGAAGTGAATGGTAGGTTGTACGAGCAGCACTAGAGACACACACAGGCACAGTTTGCCTGGCTCCAAGACACCCCTTGGTGCAACAGTGATATCCAAGCAGACTGCAGCAAACAGTGAAGCAGACAGAGAAGAGGAGCCAAGGTCCTGCTCCCCTTGGCCTGCCACATCCCCACGCCAAGTTACAGCCTCACTTTGAAGGAGATAGTTTTGCTGCTAGGTGCCAGTCAAACAATTAACAGCATGCAAGTACATGGTGCTCTGCCCATGAAGAGCTGCTGTCTCAACACAGGCTCTAGCATACTGCCAGAAAAACAATTTAAAACAAACAAAAAATGGTATGAAAATAGCTCAACATAGTTATTTCATTTTCCATATTTAATAAGTTGGACATTGTTCTTTTTTAGTGAAGTATTACCTTATTTTAGTCTAGTGCTATACCACCCTACAGAAACATTACCACACCAAAACCCCACACACATTTAGGAGAAGAAACTGCCATTTACTAAAAAATAAAACAAATAAACAAACTAACAAAAAAAAATAGGCATCAAGAGTTGCAAAATGGAAGGATTAACAATCAGGATACTTCGACTCTAATGCAGGATAGGTGACAAGGTGAATATCAGGACTTCCTTCTTTCTGTGATCCGCAGAAACTCAAAAAGAGGCTCCAGCAAGAAAAAAACCCAGATGTTGGAATTACCCTGTATTTACACAGAATAAGTAGCAATTCTCTCAAGGAGCTTTGTCCTTATCTCAAAAAATTACTTTTAAGTTTTCTTGGGAAAGAAATAGAGAAAAAAAAAAAATATTCCTGCCTTTCAGATAAAGAATTCAGAGGTTTGGGTGTTTGAAGACTTCTTTGTTTTGAGAAGGAAGAGGCTCCAGTGATAGACATTTAAAGAAGAGATCAGCTTTACCAACATCCATGTGGTAGCCCAGACAAGATGAGTATGTGCATGCAGAGGAAAAGCAGAGAAATAAAACTCAGGACTGAAAGAGACCTTGCATTTGGGTTGCCAGTCATCTGGATCAGCATAGCCTCCTGACAGCCCATAAATCCGCATTGCCTTTGCCTGGGACTTGGTGGTGCAGGGACAGAGAGGACAGACTGAGCAGCCATCAGCAGGACATGAGTTAGACGTGGTCAAGAGCCATACCTGGACCCACAGAGTAAACACGGGTGAGGGGAGGGGTATGTAAGAGCCCTGTTACAGGGAAAGGTTTGAAGAGAGCCAGCAATGGCAGGCAGCTCTGTCCAAAAGCACAGTAATGCTCACTTTGCGGCATGTGAAACTGCTGAGAGATTTAATGCTCAGAAGAGACTGAGGGAAATGCAAACGGAGCCCCTGGAGGGGAACCATTTTTCAGCAGGTCATGAGCAAGCCAATAATGATTTCCACTTCATTTGTATGTGTGCTAAACATGCCTGGCATTACTTCAGAGACTGGGGTCAAAAGTTCAGTGATTATAGATCTTTGCTAAAGGCATTATGCTAGAAGATGCATCTGGATAGCTGCTAGGGAAGGGTCAGAGCCAGGTTTGCACTAACCTTTATCCCTGTTCTATCTGTAGGGTTCCTCAGCTGAGATCAATTACGTATAACTAGCACACTGAAAAACAGCCACAAAACTCATCTTGCATGTTACCTCACTGCCAGGGTGCTCCAAAATAGCAAACAGGAAGCAGAACAAGTAGGCCAATGTTCATTTTGCATCTCCCAAGAGCCTTTCCATCCTGCCGGTCTCCTGGGCCAACAAGAGCCTTCTTTTGTCCAGACCCTATTCAGCATGTCCTCAAAAAATGTTTCTAAGCACAGCACACACAAAAGTTGAGACATTCATGTATGAGGGGAGGGAAAGGATAACCATCTTCCTTGTACGCTGTCAGGGAAAGATAGGTAATTACAGAAGGACCAACTAATTACTGAAGAACCAGTGCCTAACCCCAAGAGTGCAAAAACCCTCCCTTGCAATTAGTCAGCATACACACTCTTGTTCTCTTCACAGCGGTGCCTGGCACTGTAGTTGGGGCCCTTGTACACCCACTGCTTTCTCACCACACAGTAGGACACCCATTTTCCAGGTACAAACACAGCACCTGGTATTGAGGTGGATAACCTTATGGGGCTTAAAATGGGACCTAACTGCCTGCTGCTAAAGGAAGCTTTGGACCAGCTTCATTCCCCAGGGAACAGTAGCAGATCCCCTGGATGCAGTAGCAGATGCCTATTCCCAAGACCAGGGCAGCTCTGTGGCAAGCCAGTGTCCCCCTGAGCACGCCAGCCTCCCAAGCAGCACCAGCAGGCAACTCCCTCACAACTATTGCTGTGGCCTCCCTGGAAACAGAGGACTCTGCACCCCTCACTGCCTGCCTCCCTGTAATGCAGCAGCAGCAAAGCAAGTCCCAGCATTAACTGATTTGCCTTGGCCAAAGGGAAACACTTAGCAAATAAAAAAAAGGTCAGATAACCAATAACTTAGTCTCTTGGAAACACTGACAGCATTTTAACCTCACACTTTAGGCTCTGCTGCCTTGGTGGATTCACAATGTCAAGCCCACATCATCCAAGATAGATGGTAGAGTTCTCCCATGCTCCCAAAGAAGCGGTCCTTCTGTCACCCCTTATGGCCCCAGTAGCACTTGGCTGTTGCTGCTTGGGGATAAGCTGAAGAGAAGGTGACCTGCAAGCACAGATTTCTTTGACTGAGGAAGATAACAGAGCTACAGCAAAAAGGGAGGGTCAAGTACACAAGGCCGCAATGCTGTGAGTGTTCCTTTGCACCAGCTCTTTCTGTCTTGGCTTTCTTGCCTTTATCCGAAACATACCTGAGTCACAGAGACTCTCACAACCCAATGGGTTTCAGCACACAGCTTAACTTCCTTTATATTGAGCTGGCAAGGAAGGGGGAGATTTCTTTTGGCCCCAGGTGTATACACTTTGTTTTCCAGCTATGAGTACCAGGGAAACCTCTAGTAGACTCAAGGAAAAATGGAGCACCAGAGGCTTTCATTAACTCACACAGGGCTTGGCTGAACTGGATTCAGGTAATAAATACTGTCTGGGAAAGACATGGGTTCATTTTTCAAGGACCTCTAGGCAACTGTCTTGAACTTTAATAGGTGCTTTCAATGCATTCTTTAAGGGTATAAGCCTGGTAGACACACATTGTCAGTCTGACTTTTGGGGGGGGAGGGAGTTAAAGGGGGGGGGGCAAAACTTAACAAAAGCAAACCCATTTCTTATTTAGAAACTAACAAAAAGAAAAAGGGGTTGGGAATTAATTTCACCATAACAACCACTGCAATTAAAATCTAAGAAGAAGTCTGAGTTTGGTTTCATTGGTAGCCACTTGCACTGATCAGTTTGGGCATCTCACCAAACTGCAAGACAACCTTCTTGAGTCAGTGGGTAAGACGAAAAGCTTACTTAGACAGTATTAAATCACTAGAATTGATTGCACCCTATTGCTTATGCTCTGATTCCACTGGCAGAAAAGGTATGAGCTGGCTTATTCACACACACACTAGTGAACTCATTCATAAACAGCTGCTTTCCACCTCAGAGCAATGAAAATTAATAATAAAAGTAATTAAGCCTCACCAGCCTTCAAGCATTTGGAAGCCCCAGAGCCCATCACCAGATCCTCTGAAAATGCATCAGCCTCCTCATGAGAGAGACTGGGGCTCCATTCCTGTAGAGGCTGGCTGCCAAGAACCACAGCACCTGGTTGTCACACACCAGCAACAGATTATTGCATGGTATCGACCCCCCCTGCTCTGGATTAATTCATTTAATTGTCTCACCACATCTTTTCCCATTAGGCTGATGTAACTTGTTTAAGCATACACAGATTGATTTATGGCAGCACTAGGGATGTTAATCAGATGCCTGCTCTCCAGTTAATGCACGCTCTGTATGAGATGCAGGACGTCTCCCATATGGGAGCTCTAGCCTTTTGCCTTGAAATCAAAGGCAGCCTCACAGTGAGAGCAGAATTACACTGCACTAAGAATAGGTGGCTTCCACCAGCGTTGCGGGTAAGGCAAGGTCATTGCCTCCTGCTCTCAGTTCTCAAGTGCCATCTTCTTTAAATACAGCTGCAATCAAGGAAATGGAAAACCTCTTTAAAAGTTCACTGCTAGGAAGTTACTGGAGCCCATTTAAATCCTAAAACCTTGTCAGGAGGTAAAGGGTTCCCTTCAAATGCAACCTCACTTGTTTCCAATTTAAAGAGGCACTTTCCTTTACAGTGTATGCTCAACATTCTTTAGCTCACTGTTGCATGTTCCCTGCATTTCCCTCTTACTGAAGTCACGCAGATAGTGTGGAAGCCTGCATATAACAGCCTTCTTTTCCGTACATACAGTTCAGGTCATGCAACTGGACACTAAGACATAATGTTCAGATACTGTGAAGGTAGTTGAAAACAGTTCTCCATAGTACCAATAAAATTTGAAAAGTCTTTGGAAAAAAACAGGACACCTGCAGATCCAAGATACTTTTTATTCTGTTGCTGTATTCAGATTTAAATTAGATACGTTCAGTAAGAATGAAGTCTATCTGCAGGTGCCACCATTTCACTGAAAGTCAAAGAAAACTTGCCCCCTAACTTTGTGTTCTAGAAAAAGAAACAAAGAAAGAACTCCCACACATCCACTGTGCCAAACTGCTAAAGAAAACTGAAGTTCTGATTCTCACTTTAACCTACATAACCACTCTTTGGGATTACAACCAGGAGACCATCAGTCCCATCACATTTTGACAGCAAAACTCATGCATTTTCCCACCAGCAAGAGGACTCAGAGCAGCAGTTCTCTTGGCTGATTCTCCCAGGTACTTCTCTTGCTACCCAACTGGTCCTGCCTTGGTTAGCAAAGAGACTTCATCTCCTCAGATTTTCAAATCCTCCAGAGGAGCCTTTCAGTACAGTTTCCAAACACAAAGTTACTGGATGTGTTGACAAATCTCAGCACTTCTTAAGAAATCTACTACACTTACAGCCTCCTCAGATCAAGGGAGGAGGAACTTACATAAAAATTTATTTTACAATTGCAGAAATGATCTCTTGAACTGAGTTCCAGACCCTTTAAACACAGCAGAGGGGAAGGTAGTTTAGACATAACCAAGAAAAGAGAAGAGCAAGTACATAAGGGCCTAAAAGTGGCTGAATTGATGGCAGCAGCAGAGGCTTTGGGGAGAAGAAGCATTCACACAGTCAAAGCAGGCACACACTTCCAGAACTGAGTAACAATGCAACACCTGCCCTCTCACAGTTTTCTTATCTCATTTGACATATTCTCATTTGACTTTTTCTGCAGCCAGGCCACAGTCAGCAATGCCTTTCCATCAGTGCTGTGCAGCCTGGAGCCTGCCTTGCAGCCCTGGGGCAGGGGCCAGGACAGCCTTGAGCACAGGGCAGGATCCACCCCACTGCCCAGCCCTCACCTAGCAAGGGTCTCCAGGAGCACCAGCCTCAAGAAACATTTCCCAAAGCCCTGCATCGTAGCAGAGATGTGCTAAGGATGAGACACCAGGAAGGAGAAGGGAAACTGGCACTAACTCCAGCCCAGACAGGGAGGCAACAAGAGGTGCACAGCCCTGAGAGCCAGCCAGTGCAGTCCAGGTTTCTAATGTCAGGTATCTCACATTTACAACAGATTCTTTGAGAACAACCTTCATGCTGAGAGCAACTCAGAACATTTTCAAACAAAATAAGTGAGACAACTGTAAAAGTACCTGCAGATGATTCACGAACAAAGACTAAAAAACCTTATCTAATGTATTATTAAGTACAGATTATTATGCAGCTCTGTTCAAAAATACCAAAGGCCGCTTTGATAGATCTAAAAGCACCAGCAGGAGCCACTACCCTTTGTACCTTGCTAAGAAGAGCCCCAGCTGACAAGGACCACATAGACCATATGCTTCTCTGAAGCCACACTGACAACAGAGAACTCAGCAGACACAAGAAGAGTTAAAAGCACTATGAAACACTACCTTCACTCTTCTGCATCTACCCACAATCTTTCCCTGACACCTCACACCAAGAGGGGCTTCAAACAAACACTTGGCTTATCCCAACCTAGGATTAACATCACCTGAGCCCATCCTCCCTAGCAGCACAAGACTCAACACCTTTCTGAGGAACCAGCCAGGACTGCACACCTAAACTCCCTTCCTAAATTTGTGTGGATACAAGTCCTACACACCTGCAAGTACCCACAAGGTGGCTTCAGCCTCTACTGATTTTATCTATGTTGCAAAAAGGAAGCATTTTCTCCCCTTGTTCTCCAGTGTTTTCAATGCTTTGAAATGCCACAGCCATTCAAAATGTTAAGGCAAAAGATGAAATGTGACTTCTTACAAAGAGAAGAATGCAACCAGAAGAGATGGGCAAGACCAGTGACAAATTCTGCCACAGCCACACTTAACATGCCTATAGTGTATGCAGAGTAAATACACTAGGCACTGAGTAATTATTTAGGTTTATCTTTTCTGCCTTTCATAAGTTACACAGAAAAGTAGGATCCACTACAACACTGTGCTGTTTGTCTCCAGGCACTAATGCCTACTTCATACTTCACTCAGAACTGCCTCTTTTGCAACAGTTTTGTAGAAAGGCATTATAAAATTGCTAGATGCCAGAACTTCTCTTGACAGTGAAATTTCACTGAAACAGCACGAAGATACAAGCTGACTTGTACCCTGTCACTGGGATGTGTCACATACAATATATCCTACAAACACATCTTTAGTTCTTTGCCAAGATATTTGCCTCCCCATTTAAGTAAAACATTCATATTCAATTCATTCTGCTTTGGACAATGTTGATCACTTTACAGATTACTAAACCAAAATATTTGACAGGTTATTTGAAATACCCTTCTGCAGCCATCACCAGGAGAAGGCTCAACATGATAGAAACCTACATTTAAACTGTCAGCAAATCAGACTGGCAATCCGATGCCATTTTTAAAGCAACAGAAACTATTTGTGAGTGTGTGGAAGATGTGTTTTCTGCTCTCTTAGGTATAAGAGGCTATTAAGCAATGAGGAACTAATGAGAAATTTGATTTGGGCTACAGCAAAGCCCTGAAAGGTGAGAAGACACAAGTGGCTAGTGGGGAATCAGAAGCTTCAAAACATTTCTTCAGCTCCTGCTCCCTGCAAAACTGGATGAGAAATGAGTGCCTGCATGAACTTGAGAGGCTTTAGAACAATGATAGATTATGTATTTTTACAACTGAAAAGCTGAAAAACAGGGTAACTTGGGGAAAAGATTATATTTTTATGGTTGGTTGGAGAACATTCTGACAGGCTTCCTCAAAAGAGCAAAGGACAAAAATTATGCTAAGGTACTAGGAAGAGAAGCAGTAATTGGGAGGAACAGGATATTCACAGATCTAGTAGCTGCTTATTGTAACTCATAGACACTGTCACTCTCATCTAGTCTGGGACTGACAGAGCAAATGGTTAAAGGATATAAAGAAGAGATGAGGGTGGTTTAAGGTGATGTACATAGTAAACATAGGCATAGTGGGAACAATACAGGAAAAGAAAATTCAAACTGAACATTAGGAGACTGTTCAAGCCATGAATTTTATTGGACAAGTAAGTATCCTCCAAGGGGAGAAGTGGAAACACCACTCAGCCATTTAGAAGTAGAGACATGACTTTGCCATAGAGAATACCCTGTACCTTCAGAGTTGGAAGAGACACTATAATTTAATTGCTCTCTTTTACCTCTAACAGAACAACTCTCTATTACAACTAACAAGAACACCAACTATTGCTAAAGATAACATAAGCTTAGACACAAAGTCTTGTATTACTTTTTCTGTTCTCTTTCTCGTCTGTTTTTCTCTCCCTCTCTAAGCATTATTGCCAAAGAGTGAATAAAAAAAAAATAAAAAAAATCCCTTTATAAAGGGCAGTGTTTCTCATTGAACACAGCTTTTACAGAAATGGTTTAATGTGCAGTTCCCATCTTTTATCACTCCTTTATCATGCATGAAGCTTTGACAGAAAATTACAACACAATGCTGTGCCTGGTGGATACTCCCAGTAACACCAACAGCACCACTGGCTGGAGGGGCTAAGGCTTGTCCAGACAGTGCTGCAAATCAGCTCTGCCCAGCAGGAACCTGAAGCAGGACCAGGAGCCCTGAGCCCTACCTGGATTTTCCCTGTGTGGTGCCACTGCATGGTGCCACCAGCCATGGGATTGGCCAGCCCCTGCCAGGACTCCCTCTTTCCTTTGCTTTCCAAAGCTCCTGTGTCTCTGCACCCATGTGTCTGCCTGCCTAGAGGACAAAGATTTTAGTGCCCAACAGGAAGGGCAGGAAGCTAGCACTGACCTACAGGAATATGTGTCCTGCATTTTGCTGAGGCAAAATACCCAGTGCTTTCTCAATAATTCTACTCACGGGAATAATTTATTGGTTTCTGTTTGACAAACTGGCCATTTTGTGCACAAAAATGCTTTTGAAATGAAGCTGTTGAAAACAGGCTTTACCTTCTACCTCCTCCCTTTTCCTCCACCACACTGCTAAAGATTATAATGTACTTGTCAAACTAGGTGAGCCTCTCCCACTTGGCAGGATCAGATTAGCAGGTCTTTTAATCAGAAAGTAAAACCAAAAAAGAAACACATAGTTAGTTTAATACTAAGTGCTAAAAAGTATTGCCATATCCTTAAGAGGACAAGCTCTCTATTGCAGACATTAAGTACTCAGGCTGTTAAGAAAATTAATGATTTGCAGACATGAGGAACTCTAACTTTCTGGCTCATTGTGTTTGGACTCCTCACAGCAAAAAGTTTTTCTCCTCTGGAGGAAGGACTCCTAAGGATGCACAATAATATAAGTCCATTCCTGGCAGCAGAGTGCATCACGGCACTTTCTGTTTCTCTCTCTCTTGCTGTAAAATCACCCTGATACGGCATCAGAAACAACTGTCATTCCAAAGTGCAAGGACTATCAATTCAGCAGGTAGCAGGACAAGCAAGCGCAGATTGTACACAAGTCATTTTTTTTCTGTTTAACTGCTCAGATATTTATTTTGCTGTTTGGAGAGAAACCTCTCTCATTTTTCCAAAATTCCTAGTGTAGGTAGGCCTTTTTAATCTAAAGAGAGTGATAGAAGTGTGACTAACAGGTCATACTAAAAAGCCCACTTTCCCCTCACATTCCACTTGAACTGATGCCACCTTCAAACATGTACATTTATTGCTTATATGTGTTATATATTTTCTGTTGTTTCTGAAATCTTGAAGATTCTAAATGTAATTTCCCTTCCTGGGCCGTGGGCTTTTGTTGGACTTGAGATAAAATTCCTCTCCGTGGCAAAACAGTCATCATGGGTTGTGTTTTCCTCCATCTACAGCATCTAGAACAAAGAAAGTCATAAGAAGTCTCAGTGCACTCAACTCTGCTCCTTTTACAGACCTAAAATCTCCTCCATCTCCTTGACATTTCCAAAAACACGTGTTCTGCACTGGAGGACAAATGAAGTACATCTCCTCCTCCACATTCCTCCTCCCAAATCAAGTAAGTGCCACATCTTCTGGGCTTAGGAATGTACATAAGTACAGAATTTTTAAAGTTGTCTCATCTCACCCTGAAGTCTCTTCCCAAATAGAATTATGAATTTCTAAGGCAAACACCAGGGAGACTCTTTTCTTTTTACTTTAATTTACTGTGGGTCCATCCACTTTGACCACATTTGAAGGTACATTTCCTCCCCATTAGTTCTGTCTAGTCAAAGAAGCTCACGTAGCGATGACGCATCTCTTGCAGATAAAGGGTATCTGCTGATCTGATTTACTAAGAAGGCTAAATTTATTATGCAACATTTTACAAGTATAACTCTGCTTTCCCTTGATGGTAATAAATTCGATATCAGCTCCCTTGAGACAAGACAACCAGTTCCTTTATTATCCAGACATGACCCCCAGAGCCAGATTCCATTTTAGAGACGGGAAATGACCATATCTCTGATTAAAAGGGAAACTTTAATCAAATAAAGTGCCTCATCAAGCAAGAGCCAAGATTCCAATACTCCTGACTGCAGCACAGCAATGATCTAAAGTCATATCTGCCCCCAGCCCATTACTGCTTACTGCAAACGTGATATCCATCCCAAACAGGTTACCTAGCACCCTGGCAGCTGCTCCTTCTGTGCCCCTAGTCCCTTCAGAAATATGTTCCCAGGCTGCAGCCCCAGGATCTGTTTGAGGACCCAGGAGGATGGGCTTTGCAGTGGCTGGCTGGGGGTGGGAGGGGGTTCCCAGCAAAATCAATCTGGCAGGTGATGTTAGCCTGAAATATGCAGCAAGTGCACCAGCCATGGCCTTCAGCTCAAGACCCTTCCAATAAGACCCTTCTGTTCTCTATGACACTTTCCTTCTATACTCTGAAATGATATTTTAAAGCTTTTAGGGTACTACCTTATTTAGTGTCCCAGGTGAAGAGCTTGGTCCCTATTGTCAGCGGCATATTTCTGCAGTTTTGCAGCAGAGGTAGTAAATGAGTAACAAATAATGGTAACAATGACAATGCGGATGTCTAGGGGTATTATTTCAAGTGTGCTTTAAGACTCCATTTCTGTGTAAGCACAACTGGATCTGTATGCCACTCCATGCAGAAATCCATCTTAAAGTCTTTCTGGCCATCTAGACAGCTTTCTTGCAACAGAGCGGGATACAGTGACTGACAGATAAATCAGCTGTGGAAGCCCAGCTATGCAAGCAAATGAAAGCATCCCGAACTCCACATCTCCCTAGGAACTGCTCAGCTGAGAGATCCAGCTATTTCGTAAAGCCTTCTGCCGACATCCTCTTGGATCAGCCCACGTATAATTTCTGCTACAGGAGCAATGATTTTTACCCTCTGCTTTATGCAGGAAGTATCCCCCTAATACCAAAGCCTCTGCACCAACTGAGGCTCCTTGTTCCGCAGGGTCAAGGGCTGCAGCTCCGTCCCGGCAAGATGTAATACCACCGTGCCCAAGGATTACTTCCCCGGTATTTGTCCGAGCGTTAGACACACAGGCACGCACGCAGGAAGATGTTTACTGTGTTGCGCTCTGTTTTCCAGTGCAGCTTCAGTGGTCTTCTGAGTGGGAGGGCTGCCACCGAGGGGCACACACCGCCGGAGGAGGGGCAGGGCTCAGCCCGGCCCTGTCTCGCCCCTTTCCCGGTTAGCCTGAGTACCCCCGGGCGGCCCCCGCGCCCTGGCCCGGCCATGCCGTCGCGGGGGGGCATCCGCGGCGGCGGAGTGCGCCGGGTGCTGGCTGGCAGCCCCTGCGGGTGGCTCTCGGACTAGACGGCGGCAGCCGGTGGAAGCACAGGGTGCCCGGGGAGGGGCCAGTGGTTTCGCTGTGGCCCCGGCCCGGGGCGGCGGGACCTTTGCAGCTCGCACCGTACGGGGGCCGAGCCGGTCATCACCGGCACGGGCAGGCGACCCGGGCTCGGGGCCGCCCTCTGGGGCAACTGCGCCTCAGGGATGCGAGGAGAGCGGGCCACTGCCTGCAGCACCGGCGGGCGCACGTCGGGCCCGGCCCGCTGCCCCTGCGCCGCCCAGGCCCAGCGGGACACGACGGAGCGCGAGCTTCGGGAAGCTGCCGAGAAAACTGGGACCGCTTCCAAAGCCGCGCCGTCGGGGCCGCGAGAGCTACTGGCAAGCCCCCGCCTCGCGGGTGGTACCGCCTCCCCACCGCCCCCCCCCTCCCGGCGCACCCCTGCGACGGGCAGGGACAGGCGGCACCCCCCCCCCCCCCGCAGCCCACTTAC
Source organism: Neopsephotus bourkii (assembly GCF_033783945.1). Taxonomy (NCBI): domain Eukaryota; kingdom Metazoa; phylum Chordata; class Aves; order Psittaciformes; family Psittacidae; genus Neopsephotus; species Neopsephotus bourkii. Next base: position 10,265,572 of record NW_026902109.1, on the reverse strand, counting down.
CGCGGCCGGGCAGGGCTGCCGGCGCGGTACAGCGGAGCGGGGCGGGGCACGGAGGGCGGGCGGGCGGGCGGCGGGGCTGGCGCGGTGGCGGGGCGGGTGGGGTTTCCGTGCGCGGCACTTATTAGTGTGGTGATGGAGGACCGGCCCCTAGGAGCCACGTCGCAGCGGCGGCGCGGGCTGGCGGCGGCCGCCGGGAGGTGAGAGGCGGCGGCTCGGTCGGAGGAGGCTGCGGGGCCGCCCCGGCCGTGCCCCATGCGGGCGGCGGCGGGGCGGCAGCGACGCTGAGGGCGATGTCGGAGGTGGGGGGCGCGGGCCGGGCGCGGGCCGCCGTGGCGCGGCTCTCGGAAGCGGTGGGCGAGCGACGGCAGCGGCTGGGCACCGCCATGGGAGAGGCGAGGCGGCAGCGGAGGCTGCTGCTGGTGGTGGTGTGCGTGGCGCTGCTGCTGGACAACATGCTCTACATGGTCATCGTACCCATCATCCCCGATTACATCGAGACCATGCGCGGCGGGGGGGCCACCGCTGGCCCGTCCGCGCCCCCGGGGGGCAACGGGAGCGGCGGCGGCAACCGAAGCCTCCTGCCCGCGCGGTACCCGCCGGCCACGGGGGGCAACGAGGACGTGCAGATCGGGGTGCTGTTCGCCTCCAAGGCCATGCTGCAGCTGCTGGTGAACCCGCTCAGCGGCACCCTCATCGACCGCGTGGGCTACGAGACGCCGCTGCTGGCCGGGCTGGCCGTCATGTTCCTCTCCACCGCCACCTTCGCCTTCGCGGAGAACTACGCGACGCTGTTCGCGGCGCGCAGCCTGCAGGGGCTGGGCTCGGCCTTCGCCGACACCGCGGGCATCGCCCTCATCGCCGACCGCTATCCCGAGGAGCCGGCGCGGAGCCGCGCCCTGGGCACGGCGCTGGCCTGCATCTCCTTCGGCAGCCTGGCGGCCCCCCCCTTCGGCGGCGTCCTCTACGAGTTCGCCGGGAAGCGGGTGCCCTTCCTAGTGCTGGCCTGCGTCTGCCTCCTCGACGGCCTGCTGCTGCTGGCCCTGGCACCACCAGGGGCTGCTGCCGCGCGGGCCAACATGCCGGTAGGCACCCCCATCCATCGCCTCATGATAGACCCCTACATCGCCGTGGTGGCAGGAGCCCTGGCCACTTGCAACATCCCCCTGGCCTTCCTGGAGCCCACCATCGCCAACTGGATGAAGGACTCCATGGGGGCCAGCGAGTGGGAGGTGGGCCTCACCTGGTTGCCCGCCTTCTTCCCCCACGTGCTGGGCGTCTACGTCACGGTCCGGCTGGCCGCCGCATACCCCCACCTCCAGTGGTTTTATGGGGCTCTGGGCATGGCCATCATCGGCGCCAGCTCCTGCCTGGTGCCGGCCTGCAGGAATTTTGGGCAGGTCATTGTTCCCCTCTGTGGCATCTGCTTCGGCATCGCCCTGGTGGACACAGCCCTGCTGCCCACTCTGGCCTTTCTGGTGGATGTGCGCCATGTCTCTGTCTACGGCAGCGTCTATGCCATTGCAGACATCTCTTACTCTGTGGCATATGCCCTGGGGCCCATTGTGGCTGGCCAGATTGTGCATACCATGGGCTTTGCGCAGCTCAACCTGGGCATGGGGCTTGCCAACGTGCTTTACGCCCCTGTCCTTCTCTTACTCAGAAACGTCTGTCAGATGAAGCCCTCTCACTCAGAGAGGAACATTCTCCTTGAAGAAGGACCTAAGGGACTCTACGACACCATCAAAATGGAGGAGCGTAAAGGCATGGGCAAAAGCCTCCACCCAGCTGATGGGATGGAGGAGAATGGTGTGGACTCGTACCGCAGAGACCTGGCTGGGGTGTCTGAGGAGGACTCATCAGACTATGAGTACAGTTAGGTTCCCCTATGCCACCCAGCATGAGGAGCAAGGAGGGGCATGGGGGAGAGAAGGAAGGGGGGGGAGTGTTACTGCATCATGTTTCTGTACTGATGTGCAATATATACAGTTTAACCTTTGTCATGATGTAATGGCTTTCTTCTAGACTTATTTCTAATCGGTATTTCCTTTAGCATTCTGGTAAGGTGGAGGAGGAGGGGAATGAGGGGACAATCCTGAAGAAAATTACCTGGATAATCATTGGCATAAATCTAGACGGCATCCTTCCAAACAAGAAAAACAAAACAAAAACAAACAAAAAACCCCAAACAAAAACTATGAAAAACAAAACAAAAAAACCCCGACAGCCTCATAGCTGGGGTGTAATTGTGCGAAGTTTCCTCAAGCTGAAGCTGTGTGTGATGTACTGTATATCTCTGTACAAAATAAAAGCAAAAAAGTCTGTGTAAAATTTTGAATGGTATATTCAGGGACTTAGTAAATCTGGTGTACATATACTTAGATTTTCAGTTGGTTTCGTATCTTTAAAAAGAACAACAACTATCACAATGTCTTGTTCTTCCTTGGAATAAACTGAAACATTGTACTTTTTTTCTCTCTCTTGTGCTGCTCTCTGGTAATGCAATATGCTGTATTATGTTGAAGTCCAAACTACAAGAATACGATCTGAATAAACAGAATTGAAGGAGATCGATTGTCTTTGTTTCATTGTTGAGGGCTGCTTGAGGGAGGGAGCCGGTTGTAAACCCTCAGTGTAACCCCTACGGTAACAATTCTTTGTAACACAAACCTCATCGGTTACCAGAACTGCCCATGAGAAAACCCCGGTACAAAATGATCTCCAAGCAAAAAAGATCGCACTGCAAACGTGCTATCTACCACCTATAAACAGCTCCTTGTAGGCTCACATGGATTTACTTTTAATTCTCACAATCGTGAATTTCATTTTTCGAATATTCCAAAAAAAATGGCATGTCCAGCAGTTAGAGACACAACACTGGAAAGCACTGCTGAAATGCCGGCCCAACTGCAATGTGCCCACTTCAGTGTAGCCGACAGGGATTAAACAAAACAAAATATGGGTGATGTGCTTCATTCAGACGGTGCAAAAAGTGGAAACCTTCGATCCAACTACAATGGAACCGAAGTGCATATTTTGCCCTGTAAATTTACCTTGAGTTAAAATAAAATCGTTTGTTTAAATTCCTGACTCACCAGGAAACAAAATAAATGACTTTCAATATCGAGAAGGGGGGGGGAATTAGCTAAACGTCCACAGCATGTATTGAAGGGCTTCCACCCGTCCCCGGGGAGCTGGGCGCCGCGAGGAGACGCGGAGAACCTGCCGCCGGCTCCGCTGAGCTCCGCGGGACGCGCGGCTCCCCTGCCGCGTCGGAGCTCCTCCACCGAGGCGGTCGCGGAGCTGCTCATGCGGCGCAGAACTCATGAGAGCACGGCGGCGGTGCTTTGGCACGGCGGGGTTGGCGAACGAGCCATGGCCAACTCGGTGGTATCTGAGCCCCGCTACACCGAACCGCAGCCGCTCCCTGTGCGCTAAGCGGCAACAGCGGCGCCTCCTCCGGGCCACCGCCCCACTCCGGCACGGTCCGGTGCTACTGCCGCCCCGGCGGTAGGGAAGCTCCTGCAGAGCCCGGCCCCGCTGCCGCCCCGTCACGGGCTACCGCCCCTCTTGGCCGTAGTGCCGGTGCAGCCACAAGCAGTGCTGCCCGCCCCGTTCGGCCACGGAGCTTTCAGGAGCCGCAGAAGCCCCACGGCGACACCGCTCGACTCCAGCGACAGCCCCTGTGGTCACCGAGAGCTGCAACCCTCAGGGGCTCCCTTTCCCGCCCCCGACGGCGGTGAGGGCGCGGCTCTGCCCGACTCCTCCACACCGCCCCCCCCCCCCGGGACGGAGCCGACACGGAGGGCGAGGGGGCGGCGGTGCCCCCGCCAGGCACAGCCTGCATAAGGGGCACTACCAGAGTTGGTGCGGCCCCAGGCACGGCTGGTAGCGCCTGTTGAGCGCCGCGGGAGGGGTGGGCCGGGCCGGGCGGGGCCGGGGAGGAGCCAGGCGGCGGCGGGGATGAGCAGCGCTCCGCAAGCCCTCGCCCAGAGGCGACCTGGCCGCGGAGGAGGAGGCGGTACCTTGGCCAGAGGCGCCGCTACCTTGGACAGAGGCGCCGCGACGCGCAGAGCCCGGCTGGAGCCGCTCCGGAGCGCCCCGACGAGCAGGTACGGGCGGGCTGGCTGCGCGCCTCCCGCCGCTCCGACGGCGCGGCTGCAAGTGCCGGGGAGGGAGAGCCGCAGGTCTGAGAGCGAGGGAGCGGGTGCGTAGGGTCCCGCGAGCAGAGAGGGCTCCTCTCATCCCCTCGCCAGACTCCACCGCGCCCACGGGGCAGTCCCGCTGCCACGGGCGGCCCGGGGGAGAAGGGGCAACCCCGGGGCGGAGTCGCGGAAAGGTAGCGGGGCACGCCGGCAGCTCCGGCGGAGCTTAAGGGATCCCGACGGGTCCCGGTGCTGAACGGCCCGCGGGAAAGCTCACGGCAGGCGACAGGGCGGCTTCGCTCTCCGCTCGTCATGTCAACAGCAGCAGCAGTGCACGCTTCACAAGCGTATTGCTGCTAACGCATACATGCCTCAACTTTAGTAACGATTCCTGAGAACTTTATCTTCCTGGTAACACTGAGAGCGAGGATGAATAGACGAGGGCTGAGTGTAATGCCCCAACAACGTTATATCCCGCAAGCCGCCTCCCGAGTCCACGCTGTGTGGAGAACTCAAGTATAAGCACATGGGCTTATTTCAGTCCCTCTCTGCTATCTGCTTACAGGGGGATCAGCGCCTTTTGTTGTGTGTTTGAGCTGCTGCTCTGAGCTGTGGGGAAGGCCACCTAGCTCCCCAGCCTTCTGTGACTCTCTGCCACCCTGCTAAGCTGCTTACCCCACCCCTCGACTAAGTCAGCTGTAAATAAAAACAGCTAGGATTATCTTTTTTTTGCCTAATAACTTTCACAATACACCTCATAGCCATCCCAGTAAGCAACTTTGAAGTCATCTTGAATTTCTAAAGGATTTTCTCTTGTGTCAGTTTCCTTGTCCTTTAAAGCAAATGCAGGATTGGCCATGATGCTAAGCTGGCAGCAGTTGAACCAGAGACAAAACCTCAGTTTATCCGCATGACAGAGAAAGGTATAGTTCAGGCTACTCTTTATCACACTGATTTTACAGATATATGAGTCTGTTACTAGCAGACACAGAGCTAGTATGGAATTGTAGTCGGTGCGACTTCATAGTGCAGTTTGACAAAAAAAAAAAAAAACCAACCATAAGGAAAGAAAGCCAAAGTCACGGTGAGAAGAACACCAGTGAGAAGAGCACATTCCTTCAGGGGAATACAGTTTTAGGGGCTCTGAAGACAAAAAGGCTTCTCTCTGAGCTGTATTTGAGTGCAGGTGGGGAGCTGAGGCCAATCCATAAACTGGGCAAGCTACAGTCTTCCACGAGTTATAGGACATGCCCATCATTTGAAGTGCCTTGAACCTGTATTGCTTGGAATAGAGCACACAGCTAAGTGGTGAGACCTGAGCAGCACACGAGAGGGAGCGGAGCAACGCAGTGGGTTAATGTGACCTCTCCATGAGGGAAATGGTCTCTCACCTGGGTTGAAATCATGAGCAGATGACAGATCAACACGAGTTTGCCGTGCAGCTCATTGCAGAGCCCCAGAGACCTTATGCAGGCTTACACAACCTACTTCACAGCACATGGCCCCACTGGCAGCCAGTGAAGGACAGGGAGAGGACAGGACTAAGACAAGGTGTTAGTGACCACATACACACTGGCAGAGCCACACTGAAGCCACAAGGTTAGACAGCTGATTCCTCAGGAGCGGAATAATGCACAGGCCTCCCTGCCCATCACTAAACAAAACGTTCATACACTCTAAGTTTTTATCCAAACTGTACTTAAAAGCTCCTACAGAAATAATTCAAATGTCTTGAATGTGGGTTTCAGAAAGGAAATTATTTTCGACCTCGTCAGCATATCTTTTTTATTTTGCATGCACACAGTGCAAACTACTTAAAAAGAAATCAAAAACAAAACAAAACAAAAAAAAAACCCCAAAACCTATGACCTGTCAAGACCTGACTGAACACGTAGAACTTACTCTGCTTCAGCTGTACCACAGTAACTGAAGGACAATCATTTGGTATGGGCCTACTGTATCAAAAGAAATATGTGTGTCATATAGCTCATTCTTGTACAGAGAAGGCATAATAAGCATCTTTAGATAAGCACACCACCAGCGAGACAGACGTGAAAATATTTGCTCTGTCTCAGAGGATTTCTGTGACTTTTGTCAAATTAAGCCATCTCCTTTATATGCTATTTAGAAAGACTGCTATGTGAAGTGTCTCAAATGCAGGGCATGCCACCCCTCCTGGTCCTCCTGCAGCCAGCTTGCCAACCCAGACCTGTGCCCCAAAGCACTGGCACCCCACAAGCTTCTAGCCTGCAGGGCAAAGATATGTCTTCATCAGGCTCCTTCACACAGCTTTCACATCTTTAACACAGAGATGACAGCGACTTACTGTGCCCATGGAACCGTGCAATGACAAATACATTTAAAGGCTTTCATGGTGCTTTCATATAAAATGATAAAGAGAGGACGTACAAAATCCTTATACAGAAAACGGCAACCTTACTGTTACCTGTGTCGACATAAGTACATTCGGAGATGTCACCTGCTTCCTGCAGTTAACATATAACAGTCATACAAAGCATGCAGATCACAGCACAGTGCATCGTGAAATAAATTAGAGTGACAAAATACACCATGCCAAGAAGGGACCATTTATGTGCATCAGAGAGTTCTGGATAAATAAATTTATAGCTAAATGAAACAAACAATGTCAGATCAATCTCCACAGGGCTCGTTCAGCTACTTTTGAATGTTGTACTTCTATTTCTCTTCAGTTTTGTCTGTGTATGCTTGTGCAGGGATACTCCCTGTGTACACTTTGGTTATAAATGATGGATACTGACTGGACTTTAAATCTCTTCTATTCACAGAACTGAGGCGTGAGGCTTCGTAAGTGCCCCCAAGTGGCTTCAACTTCTGTCCTCAATAAATGATATTAAAAGAAATGCAGGAATGCCTGTCCTAGACAAAAACATGCAGAAGAAAGAGAAAGATACATGCAGCAAAGATGAGACAGTAAGTGACTGTTTCCGGAAAAACAAAACAAGGAGGAAAAAAAGGGAAAAAAGATAGATAATAAATGACTTCACAGTTTCTAATGCTGTAAATTAATATAATAATTGTAAACCAAGCTCTGTTCCAGAGCTGATTTCTGCGTTTCAGGGAACACTAGTTATCCTGCAGCGGTTTATAGTCAGGAACCTTGATCTAATGTTACTGGGTGGGACTAGGTGACTACCAGACATCTCTTCTAACCAAATACATATCTCATATCCAAATATACTCTTCCTCCCAACAGCCAGGGAAGAATTCCAGTAAGTGAAATATTATTACACAACAACATCAGATATATTGCTACACAACCAGTGATAGCATGTAATTATTTCTTAATAGTACAGAACTATCAAACTATCACGATTCATTCTCAATCTGCTTTAAAAGATGTTGGATATGTGTACATCTGTGAGTAACCAATCCCTCAGGTGTAAAGGTTTATTCCTAAGCAGAGTTATGAACTGCACAGTCATCATCATCATGGCTTGACTTCACGAATGAAGATTTGGGAAGGGCTTTACCCACGCTTACAGCAAGCGTGCTTATGACTAAAAAGGCCAATGTGGGATAGGCAAATCCAGCTGCAAAAAGCACAGCGAAAGGTCTCCTTGGGTGGTATAGGTGGGGTGCGATTCTTTCTACATTGTCTTTTCTCCTTGAGACTAATTCTGCGTGTGTTCTCAAAGGAGACAACGGCATTATGTATGGTGTGTCTCCAAGCCTCCCGACTGGAGGCCAAGGTGGACCACTGATGGTAGTCAGTATGGCCAAGGCTAAGGTATTGTTTCAGGGAGTGCTTATATCTCTTCTCTGGGGCACTTGTCTTGAACTGCACAGTAACCTTACCCAGAAAGACAGGGCCAAAGCCAGGTATCAAAAAAAACCCCAACTATTTGGCACATCTGTTTCCACTAACCAAGAAATCAATGACAGAAGAGATACACCCTTTCAAACATAGCTTCAAACTGTATAATTACTATTCTTTTACTTCTGAGATCCAGGATGCATTACAGGCTGGACTGATTTGCATTTCCATTAATAACAGGTAATCCTATTATACTTTCTGTAAGTCTCTGAAATTTTTGGTTTCTAGATAGGGAACATAATGCAGCACTGACTTTTCTGTGGATGTCAAAAGTCAGAGCTGGTATTTGAGCTCAGAGGATACCCACTCCCTGACTTCTCTTTAGAGCACTTATTTTACCTCTTCCCTCTTTGCATGCACTAGCAAAAGAGTTTTCCGCTAGCCTTGATCTGAGCAGCAGGTGGGATTAGGTGACTACCAGACACCTCCTTCCAACCAAAATCACACGATGGTCCTGCAATCCTGTGGAAACAAATGTCTACTACATCAAGAGCTAGTAAAAAAATCTGAGCTTTACCTGCTTTAGGAGACAAGCAAAATCAAATTAGAGAAATAAACCCTCCAGGAGTTTATGGTCTACACTACTTTCTAATGGACAAGCACAGCTGAATTAGATGACCATTTCTCAACTGTGAGACATGTCCACCAACCTGAGGAACCATGCTTGGAGCACAATGCTTTCCTGCTCCAAACAAGATGAGGACAAAGCAAGTATGAACAGAAATGCTTTGTCTTGAAACCTTCAAGGAGGGTTCCAGGCTGGCCAACAGCAGAAGTTTGGCAGAGTAAAGCACAGGTTTATTTAGGATTGCATGTAGTCAGTACTAAGAGACAGAATTGCATGTTTTCTGTTTCTGCAATTGTATAATCAATCATATTACCAATCAGACAAGTATTTACCCGCAGTTTTACTGATCACAAGCTAAACACACTTATTTACTAATGAAATTAGTAAATAATTGTAAATCAGTAAATAATTCTATGATCCTATTCTATGAAATACCTTCTCTTAATGCATTATTTTATTATGCTGTAATGTACTTGAAGACTTCCAAGAGTCTAGCTAAGACTATATGCCTGCATTATGCCTATTTTGCCTGTTATGTCCTAGGATTTCTAAACACTTTTAACAAGGAATATTCTCCTGTTATCCACTAGTTTCCTGGACTATCCATTTGAAACTCTCCTTGCCTACAAATAGAGCTATCGGAGAGGTGCCATTGCTTCAGTATTGCATACAACTGCATACTGTGTCCTAAAATTCAGACACTTGAAGATCTAATGAAACTCTACTGAAGTCACACAATTATTTGCATTAATCAAGCACCTCAACTGCTAAAACAGAATAGATGTATTAAAAAGAGGATGCAATAAATTAATAACAATCAGAATAAAAAAAAGGGAGGGAGAAAAAAAGATGACAATTTAGGAACAAGTAGAATTACTTGCTAATATCTATCTTCTTTTTTTTGTATAATTAGACAGTGCCAAAACTTCCAGTCCCACCACTGCAGCAGACCTTACGCATGTACCTACAGTGCATGAAACACTTAGTGCCAGAGGAGCAATTTGGAAAGACCAAGGTCATTGTGGAGCGGTTTGGAAAGGCAGGAGGCCTGGGAGAATCTTTGCAGCAAATGCTGGAGGAAAGAAGGGAAAAAACAACAAACTGGGTAAGCAAATGCAGATGAGAAATTTAACTGTTGTGTTGGATTACGATCATTTACAAACTCTTTGTGATGTTCTGTATGTGATCACTGCTTTCTTTCAGTGAGTCAATGCTAACAGGGGTCATATCAGATTCTACCAAAGGGAATTAATATTTCAGACATATTAGGCTAGAATTTTCAAAGGATGTCAAAATCCATGTTTTTGTTATGATTTCAGATCGATGGTTTGTTGACGTAAATGAAGGAATTTATGCAAGGTGCATGCATGCAGGTGTCAGCTCTACCTGTAGGAAGCACTGTATTACATAGTTTTTGGATCTCATTTCTTCCTTTCCTTTAATAAAATGAGTTAGAGCTTTTATTAAAATGAAAAATGGGTTCTGATAGAGCTATGAAATGTGCCTTGTATAGCTATCTACCCAGAGCTCTGATCCAGTCATATTATTCTGGAATTGAATACTTCAATATAGGGTTTAATAAGCCATAGATAAAGTAGGTGTTACCATTCCACAAAGCCACAGTTCATCCTGCCTGTATTAACCATGTTAGAATATGGCAACTGAAAACTAGAAACACTGGTTCTACTGAAGTTCTTCCATCCCAGCAAGGAAGAGAGACACTGAATTTTTAATGGGTTTAGTGAAATCCTGCACGTTTGCTACTGATGTCAATAATTGTGATTCTCCCTTTTCAGTTGTGACTCGCAAGAAAACTCCATCAAGTTGCTGCTATAGTCAGAAAAACCAGCTACAGTTCTGGCAGTGTTTTTGTTTTCAAAGCAGTGCTTAATTTCTGAACTACTTGTTGTCACAGTCTGAGGGCTCTCCCGTAAATGACACCCGATCTCATTTTGTTATTCCAATCATAGAACTTCATGGTTTTGATGGCTAAATTAACCATCACTTAAATAGTGCTCCAGGAGTGCAAATAATGTTGTAGGAGACAGCTGTTCATTTAACCACATATACCATGAAAATTACAGAAGGATGTACAACCATTTTGTGAAATGCCCCAACATTAAATGCCAGTTATTAAGACTAAATACCTGATTCTTAATATAAACTAGAAATATTTCTATTTGGGATTTAACTTGCCAGGGGTACAGCTCTAGCCTGTTCTCCTGAAGACTCCAGAGACTGTGGAGGAAGCATCTGTTCTAACAGCGATGAAATATCTCAGAGGAAAGCTTTTTCAACTGATGCATGCATTCATAATTATTTTTGCATAATTTCATTGTTGTTTATAGTTTACCATATGCAAAGCGTTCCAGCTAAACTCAGAACATTTGATCTTTTTACGAAAGCCTCCATTTTCCAAGCAATTATTCTTCAAGCTCTGCTCAGACATAAATGAATGCAGTTACCGTAACGCCTGTGTTTTCAATAAAAATGGTTAGAGGTGTAGGTGTGTCTGTCTGGGTCGAGCATCAGCAATCTGCATTTGTGTCAGTGGACACAGAGAGGATTCTCCAGGGGCCCTATCTACATCCCAGTATCTGCAGGACCAAACTGTTAAACTCAGGAAATTCTTTTCCCACTCTGTCTTGATACAAGATGGTATCTGATGGCTAAGAACAGAGCATATTGGCATCATTGGCAAATATTTGAAGCCCCCTGAGGAAACCCATCACTAGCAAAATTCTGTCCACTTCTTAAATCTATCCCAGTTACTATTCAAGAGTCAGCAGTTAGCGTGTTGTACTCTTTTTTTGGTTGTAGAGAGAAACACAGAATACCCAAGCCACCACAATATGAAGCCTGTTTTCCTTTTAATGGAACACACTGTAAATTGCCATTGATTGAAAAACAGGATTATGGAATTGCTGCTGATTTCAGCTGAGCTGAGGTCACAGAGCCCAGACTGAAAATGCCCAGCAGCTCCATTAATCAGAGCCCATGCCTGACACCAGGAGCACCATTCTCTCCTCACCCCCAGACGGCCTTTCTGCATATTGTATATAGCTTTAAGAATTCATGTCCCCTTCCCTTAGGTGTTTAACTACTGGCTGGATGACATGTACCTCAACAACCGGCTAGCTCTTCCTGTCAATTCCAGCCCAGCGATTATCTTTGCTCGCCAGCATTTCAAGGATGTAAATGACCAGCTGAGGTAATGTACTACAACTTTGCAGCTTTTGCTAAATGAAAGGTTATTTTAAATGTACTTACTTTGCAAAAAGACAAATCAACTTTCATTAAAAATAAAGGGCTGTAACCATTAAATGATTTCCTACTAGGTATGCTGAATAGTATCAGTAACCCCTTTCTGGGGTTACTCATACTGATATTGAGAAATGAAAGGGTCATTACTTTTACATTTATTGCATGAAAAAAAATGCCATGGGATTTATAATTGTTTAAAGGAACATTTCAAAGTTTTCATTGTGTAATTCAAGAAAATAATTTTGCAATGGAAAAAATAAATACTAATTTCTGACACACTGTTTAAAGGAAAACAATTTTTAACATGCTGTCACTATGACTTATAGCAAACTGAAAAGGTCACACTGGCATTAAATTGTCCCTCTTAGGTGCCCAAAGGGGCATCACAAACACAGGAGATCTAAGAATAAGAATTCAGAAATCATTCCTCCCCAAGAGCACCACTTCATTCAGGCCCATCCTTCCCAGCCCTGAGCTGACCTTTGAGCTGTTGTGGCCAATTACAATCATTTAAAAAGTTAAAAGGTAAGCAAGTAGCCAAGCACAGGATGTACCTCTCCAGATACCCTTAAAACAGGATTCCATTCTTCAGCCTTTGCCAAAACATTTTCTCCTTTTAAAACAGTAAACCAGATCAGATCTACCCTCACATAGGGCAATTTTCCTCTTTGCTTTTAGCACTCTCTAGGTGCTCATTCCTGAAGGAATTATCTGCATGCGAATTTATGCTATTCTAAAACAGGCAGGACCTTGAAGCCAATGTGTTATTTTAACATTTTGCATAGACAGCCAATATATCTTTCTACTTTAAATATAACTGTAAATGCTCCCATTCATTATTGACTAATTTTATTGTGCACACAGCTTTCATAAGACCTCCACTTTACATTTTATAATGCACACGTTTTAATAAGGAAATATTTTTCGCAGAGGCTCCCATTCAGACACAGTGCAAATGAGCAGTGTCAGGAAATAATACACCTGCCCACAGCTCTGCAGAAAGAATATCTGCTTAGGACAGGGAGTACTCTAATAAATTGGACAGCTTAGGACTATTGATATTGAAACCCATGTTAAAGATTCTATTAAATATTCAGTCTCTGCACCCATTCTCTAAATAAATCCTTTCAGGCTTCCTCCTGTGGAAGTCTGTTTAACCATTTGAAGGGACCATCCTAGGATTTCATATTTCTCTTGACATGAATTATTTGTGTTTTGGATGAGGCCAGGGGATTCTTTTTGCCAAGCCAGAAGGCTTTTTCTCCTTATGCTGTCATCAATCATTCAGGCTCTCCTCTGTCTCTCAGAAGCGGCCTAGTGTTGCCAAATAACAAAAGACTGATGCCATTTGTATCTGCTACTTGCAGGTTTGCTGCCAATCTCATTTCAGGAGTGCAAGACTATAAAGCTTTGCTGGACACGTAAGTAGCTTGGAAGGAAAGCTGCTGCTTGAGTATCCACAGGGCTTCTAGGGCATCTGAGAGTGCGTCTGAGAGGGCATCCGAGAGTGCTCTAACATGCTCAGGGTTAGGCTGCATTGTACCTTTCTACCATTTGGAAGGGCTGGGGCTCCAGCATGCTTCAGGGCAGGTGCCTCAGCAATTTTTTATGTTCTTTCTGCTTTATTACTGCAATCTAATAGGTTGGAGATGGATCATTTTTGATAGCTGGCAGTCATCAGTACAGCACGTGCAGTGCAGCCCAAACAACACACAGCCTAACCAAGCTATTGAGAACACACCAGAAGTCTGTGCTCTCCACATACACAGAGCAGCAGCACTGTGGATAAACAGCCTACACACTTCCCCTGGTAACACCGACCTGCCAGGAGAACAAAGCCTTACCACAGTTAGGCTGGCTCAGTGGCTAGTAAAAGTAAGAAGTTACTTGTGCCATAGTTATTTCTATATACAAGAACAGGGGAAAATCCATGGTTCTTGAAACCATGTATGAGTTAGCTCTTAAGAAGCACTGCTCCCCAAAGTACAGAAACAGTGGAGAGCCAAGTACAATGGATGCCACACTATATTAGGGAAGAAGTAATTTTTCTGTCTGGAAATACAAGAGGCCTATATAATATGCTTTAACCAATGCTTATTTGGATGAGGAAGAAAAAGTCCATGTTCAAGCAACAAAGTTCCTATTATCTATGAATTAGATAAAAGAAAGAAGAAGAGGCTCTTTGATTTTTCAATTTCAAAAGTCTGACAGCTACTCAGAAAGTATAGAAGAGGTACTTACTTAAGAACATGTGCTTTTGTCCAAGATACACCATGCAAGGGCATATACCAGTACTAGCACATTGTGAAGTACCAGTGCATACTAATGCAGTTCGCTGCGTCTTTATCTGACAGCATCTGAGGTGAAATAAAGAAACCACATTGCTCTGACAAAGGATAATTTAAATTCTTACAATTCTGACCTCGCTACTTTAGATCCAAAAAAGACTCCTGTGATCAGATTTGCCTACTTTAAATCAATAATCATTTAAATCCTCACTACTGTGTCCTCATATTGTTAGTACTGTTTGCTTAACACCCCTCCTATATAATTATGAGGGCACCACAACTGCGACATTTTCAGTTCCTTGTTGCTATTAAGGACTTCTACCAGTGAGTGTACTGCTAGCTTCTTTTGGATCATCCCACACGCTGATGTACAATACTTCAGTCCAAACCCAGGCATTAAACTAGAACTTTTAGATTTAGCAGTGCAGATACTCCATGCAGTTGCCAGGACTAAGATTTCAAACAAAGCCTAAATTGCTCACATTAAAAAGTTGTAAGATCTTACACAGACATCTAAATCAGTACTAGATTTTCTGGTGCAATTAATCAGACAACACCTTTCTTGGCTGCTATAATTACAGATTGTCTTATCTAAATCCGCCACGCTATTCCACTAATTCTGATCATTATAGATGCCCTTTAAAACTCTGTTAAATGTAAGAGAATTTCTGCATTATGCAAAATGGTGGAGAAGGAGAACACTAATAACCCTGTTTTGCTAATAACAACAACAAAAAAGCACCTGTACTAGGAAATAAAGAGTTTGAGACAATCTTGACAGCCTCTGCTGAACAACAGCACCATTATTTACTGTGGCAATATCAATGGGATATTTTAGAATCCATAAAAAAAGGAAAGAAAGAAGTTAGCACAATTATGATTTTTTTTTCCTTATTTCTGGCCACTAAAGAAGCCTTTTTAGTTGGATTTTTTCAATTGCCTTCCAATAAAAAAGGAATAGGTTTTCAGCATTTATTCCCCCATAGGTCTAAGTAAGGGTTATCACATAAGTGAAGCTCTGTGGAAAACAGAAATACCCTCTGTATTGCCCCAGTCATTCCTGTTCACCAGGCAAGGCTCTCTCTCACTCCCTAAGCACCTTGCACAGTACAGGGCCACCATGACCTGCAGTGAATTTCACCAGTACTTTTTCTCCAAGGTGCTATGCCTTTTCCACCTGTTTTCCTGACTTCTGTCCTGGCAAGTTTCCAGGGTCCCATATAGGCAGGTTTCCCATGCACACTGCAAAGCTGCCTGTGACCTGCTATTCTTTCAATTTCCACTAGATGATAATGCAATTGCTTAATGAATATGCATGAAGCTGCCAGGAAAGATGTATTTAACTTTGGCATGGGAATTCATCTGTTTCTCTTATACTGCAATCTTGTTTTATTATTCAATTTGTGTTGTACCTGATCTAATTGTAACAGAACAAAGGACAGATTAGATTTCTTTTCCTCTCTGTCTCTCTCTTCCCTCTCTCCTCCCCCTTTTCCTCTGGCTTTGTTTTCCTTCTCTCTCTCCAGCCACGTTTTACCTGTTGATTTTGCTCGTGGACAGCTGTCTGGTCATCCTCTCTGTATGAAGCAATACTATGGGCTCTTTTCTTCCTATCGTCTTCCAGGACATACCAAAGATACCCTTGTGGCCCAGAAAAGCAGTGTAATGCCAGAACCAGAGCACATCATTGTTGCTTGTAACAATCAGGTAAATGGGCGTTCTCTTTTTGTACCTTTCTCAGTATATATTTCTTAGATATCTTAAATTCACTCAAGAGGAGCCTAATCTCATCATTGTTTAGAAACACAATTACCATGCTACGTATGAGCTCACTTCTTACCAAGCGTTTGCTGTCAATATTTCCAAAAGATGCTTCTGCAGCATTTTTGTCCTTAGCCCACATTATGTTCCAAATACAGTGATGCAGAAAGGAGGAATGTGGCAGAATGCATTTGCTTTCTCATTCAAAAAAACCATGTTTATTAACAGAGATGAAACCACAGAGAAAAAAAAAAATCTTACTGGATTGCATTTACTGGAAATGCTCTTCTCTTGACAGTCAAGCATTGGCACACAACACACAGCATATATGTCACCATCCCATCTAGGGGGGCCTAAGCTATACCTGAAGAAGACAACTCAAGTGCAGGCAGAAATACTGGAACAGTAGAATGAACCTGCCTCAGTCAAAAATTCTGTCATGTAGCAGTGTATATTGGCTAGGCAGAGTACCTTATCACCCAGCTTTGCATTTGTAGTATGAGAGCCATGGCTACAGTCTCCCTTGGAATGGAGTAGATGCCAGTGCCCCCTTTTCCAGGAAGTTCTGTTCCTCACCTCAATGGAAAGTTTTCTAGATTCTCTATGTTATTTTTAAACAAATAATACTATGGAAATTATTTAGATCCTTCCTGATTTTATCTCTTCAGGGTTTTTTAACCTTATTCAAATAAGGTGTGTTTTATTTGAGTTTAATACACGGTGTAAGTCCCTTATAGCAACCAGCATTACAGTGGTGTAAAAACCCAGGACAGGTGAGCCCTGGGCCAGTCCCCAGTGTTTATGTACTCCGTTACCTGCAGGCCTAGCTCTCCAGGCAGGACTTGAGCATCTCAACACCTACCCAGGCAAAAGCACGATGTTGGACCAGTAAGGGTCCAACCCATCTGTGACTGTTCCTCTGACTCCTGTCATTTTTTTGCAGTTTTTTGTTTTGGATGTTGTCATTAATTTCCGTCGCCTCAGTGAGGGAGATCTTTTCACTCAGTTACAAAAGATAGCCAAAATGGCAGAGAATGAAGAGGAAATGCTGCCTCCAATTGGCCTGCTGACAACAGATGGAAGGACCGAGTGGGCAGAGGCCAGGACGATCCTTATGAAAGGTTAGCAGCAGCAATTCCAGCTTTCTCCATCATCTTCCTCCTCATCATCATTGCCTTTCTCTGCTGGGAGTGAACAGTACAGCAAATATAGGACTGAATGTGCAACCTCACTGCTGAATTTTTCTAGCAGGAGGAAATTCAATACCTGTAAGTGTTCAGATGTATGTTGCCAGGGAATCAGCAGAAATGGTTTGACTCTTTGGCTGTGTATGTTTAAGTGTTACGCCATGTATATAGCTCTCATTCCATTCTTCGTTTTTCATCACATGAATTACATTACATCAGATTGTGTGATTTGTCTCTTTCTTCACATCCATTTTGTACCAATAGGAATGATGGATCCTCTTAGCTTTTGGCAACTATTTTTCATAGCATGGACTTTTTCATCTCATCTAACAAAGGCATCTACGAGTTAACACCTATTGAATCTAGCTGTATACTCTCTCTAGTCAATAGAGAAAGCCAGAAAGTACTAGGGTTGATTAATCCAAACCTTAAGGAAGTATCAAGAAAAGGTGACACCAGTTACTCTCTGGGGATAGTTCTCTCTTTCAACAACAGGCATCATTCAGCTGTCTTGGATTCTGGACTTGAATGCCTGACTTTGAAACAGATGAAAATTAAGAGTGGGATTAGTCGCCTGTATCACATCACACCTTATATATTTGACACTGAGGCTAAGTGATGTAAATGCCCTCTTTTTGCCATTATAGAAGACTTAAATATTCATTTTTCTCTCCTGAAAGAAAAACATTCAGTCATGTCTTTTGCTCCAATTCATCAATGCTACAGAAAATATTGCTGTTTTATCTATGCCCTGGAATATACAAGTGTTGCCGATAGTCTCAAAATATGTTTACCATCTCAAGGAAGATCTTTCATTTACTTATTCAAGTTTATCTGTGCTTATAATAGCTTTATATAGATAAACACACAAACACACTTAAAGTCCTAGCACTGTTACATGGTACCAGTCTAATCTTCAGGCTTTCTCCTCCCCTTCTTTTCTTTTTAAAACAGTAGAGAAAAGATTCCCTATTATAATGAAAAGTGAGAGAAACCCTAGTCATTTGTGTTACGCCACTCTTTGAAGTAAAGCTGAATACCTTGAAAACTGCAGGAAAATCATCTTTGTAAACCTCCATTACCCTAAAGAAAAAGGACAAAATAACAAAACCAGCAGAACCATCTCTGTAGTGGGTTTGGATTGCCTGGTATTTGCCAAAATATTCGTTTTAATGACGAAGAAATCCAACTCAGTTATGCAGCTGAAAAAGCCCTGCAGATTCTGAACTAGCAAATATCACAGCAATGTGATGTGAGCCTTCTCTAATCTAAGCAGGAATCCCATCCTAAACCATTCATACTAGCACAGGTCCTCTATACAGTATAATGCATTGTTGTTACACATAGATACATGATTATTAACAGCCCTCTTTCTTTTCTGTGGCAAAATGTTCATAGAACGAACAGAGGAAGAGAAATGCCTCTAGTGAAGAGCATGAGGTGAAGGGGTCACTACAACTGTTCTGTATGGGGCAGGGAAAGTGAAGATGTTTTGGGACAGAGAAGACTTATACAGCACTTTGCAGAGGTTATGAAAGAAATATGTGTATGGGCCTGCACAGACCTACAAGTAGAGGACAGGTCTTCAAGGTGAAGAAGAAGCAATTTTAAAACCACAGCCATCATTGATTTATGAACACATTTAGTATTTTAACTGTGTTCAGGCTGCAGAACTAACTCACTCCCCTAAGTAGAGGAAGTGAATTCTTGTTGCTATAGGGGCTGCTGTCCCATGCATACTATAACTGAATTTCATTCAGAGCTGTCTTCTTATATTTTCCTTTTAAAAACAAAACCCCAAGCCTCCAAGTAACTAAAAGCTGACCTGCCGATTCAATGCAATTATGTGCATTAGAAAGGCAGAAGGACAAGAAACATCTTGCAAGGCTTTAGGCTTATTCTCATGCTTTTCCTGTTTCAGCTCTTTCTGAAAATATTTGTTTTCCATCCCAAGTCATGGTTCATGAGTTCTTGCACAGCTCATTGCCTGCTTTACATGATAATTTTTTCAGTGTCTGATCAGCTTTCTGGACATATCTG
The DNA here is from genome assembly GCF_033783945.1 of Neopsephotus bourkii. Classification (NCBI taxonomy): domain Eukaryota; kingdom Metazoa; phylum Chordata; class Aves; order Psittaciformes; family Psittacidae; genus Neopsephotus; species Neopsephotus bourkii. The sequence goes on along the minus strand of NW_026902109.1, from coordinate 10,246,466 downwards.
TTTCTCTCTGTAAGGGCATCTTTCCCCTACTTCCCTGTTTCTAGCAGAGCTTAATTTTCTTCACTCTAATACCTAGACTCAAGATGCCTGAAGCCGTATGTCAGAATAAGGTCTTCATATCTGTCAAAGACATGTAAGCAGCAGCCACAATAAAATACAGAACTCTGCTTCTGTGGGCAAGGGAAGACAACACACTGTGCTCTGCCAGGTGCCCGCACAGTACTCATGAAGTCAGGCTGGCACCAAACAGCAATACACAGAGCTTCACCATAACCTGAAAGAGGCCACAACTCCCCCTCTTCTCACATATTTGTGCTCTGTTTTACCACATTGCAGCTACAGAATGAACCTAGGTGATAACACACATCTGGGGCTCTTTTTCTAGCTCCTCACTAACCTATGTTACTCATTCTTGGGAGGGTACATCTTTTCTTACTTTGAAAAATGCTGTTCTTTCAGAAGGTCAAGCTACTTCTTGTATTTACAGACATTAAAAACCTGCACATTTTAAAATAACTCCATATTTTAAATACAAATCAGAATTACTTCTTTTTAAATATTTCTTCCATCTTTTCAGCTAAAATCATCTCCGGGATTAAGAACAAATTTATTGAACTTAGCACAGACTTTCAAGAAGGTTTGATCAACCTGAATTCATACCTTTAGTTAAGAATATTCTTAAACAAAAACATCTAACAAAACCAGCAGATGAAAGCTAATCTGTTAAGAATAGAAGGAATTTTAAGTTGTTTGAAAGGCCTTTTTCCTTTGATCTTGTTAACAACCATTTAACAGCAAGTAATGATGTTATATGCTTTTGAATAAACCAAGTTCTCATTATAGGTTCCACACCTTTATCCTTTCAATTAAGAACTGTAGTAAGTGCCCATGATTAAATACTTCCTATGCCTCAAACCAGCCCCCAGAAGCAGGCACACCTTCATTTTCCTAACATTTCTGAGTTAAAGAAACTGAGAATAAAAACCCCACATAAATATACCATAAATAAGGAGGAAAGCACTGAACACAATGTAAAAATAGCCTTTGTAGTTCACCTGTAGCAGTAAGATTGACAGGATAGGGAAAAGAAACAGAGAGACAGAAACAGCACATTTTATTCAGCAGTGTACTAGTGATAGGAGGAAAGAGGAATGTGGCAACCCATGGTTTTGGCAATATCATGCTCAGAATCTAAACATCACAACCTCGTCTACAGATGTTTCCTCGTGTGATGTGGGCAACATACACAGTCCAGGGCTTATTTCTCTAAAGTACTAGAAATTAAGTAGGATAGGAGAAAGAAATTTAATATAAGAACACAAAAACAACATGGGCCCTGCTGTTCTGTGTCCAGAAAAGGATTTTAATGAAAGAACAGCATGAAACCAGCTGTTCCAGAACAGAATACTGCAGCAATAGCGTGAACATTGAAATTCTCTATTTTCCACCTGTCCTCACTGTTATGCATAAGTAAGCGTTGCTGGTGTTAAGACTAAAACAGATCTATCTTGCAATACAATTACTTCAGGAAAGGAAAGGCAGAAAAAGAAAGTGGATATTATTGAATCATATGAAAGATACACAGGGATACTGCAAAAGTTAACACATGAATAATGCCTCAATGTAACATTTCCTTGCACTGATACGTTCTGCTGTTGAGAGAACTCTGCAGATACCAGCTCTTTGCAGAGTCAGGGTCAGATCTTCAATGCTTTCCAAGGCAACAGGGTTCCCAGCCAGCCCTGCACTGCAGGTAAGAGGATGTGAACATTTCACTTTTTTATCCCCAGACTCTACTAACCGCGACTCTCTTGACATGATTGAACGGTGCATATGCCTTGTGTGCCTGGACAGCCCAAGCGGGGTGGAACTCAGTGATACCAACATGGCATTGCAACTGCTACATGGGGGAGGCTACCACAAAAACGGGGCCAATCGTTGGTATGACAAACCGATGCAGGTAAAAACCTCACAGTATTATGACATTATTTGCACGCAATGCCACCAGGTGCCCCCATGGTAGGGACCACTTGATTCTAAGTGGGAGAAGAAGAGAAAGGTGGTGTCAGCATCTGCCAAGGCAGGGCTGGTGTGAGCAGCACTGCTCCTTGCAAGGCAGCAGAAGCAGACCTACTGCCTCGCTGTAGTAGCGGGAGTGCCTTCTCCAACACAGGTATGCTTTCACCTCACCTGAAATTGCCCTTTGCACTTGTGGAGGCAGAAAGATACAGAGATATACAGGAAGACATCTAACAAAAAAACCCAAACCAGTGTGCATTCAGTTACACCAAATCAAATTAAATAAAAATTCTGTACTAGCATCCCAGAACAAAAAAGGAAAGCATAATAGCTTTCTGTGTTTCCTCACAGATTTTCCTGACAACCAAGAAATACTACTGCTTATAATTTAGCTACCATTAAGTTCTCACTTAACAGAGTGTTTACTCATTTAGTGACATCCTTGTTGAGACTTTACTGGAAGTATCGATTTCTCCAGTGCTTTTGCCTTTTTCCCCAATCAGATTTTGATTGTCATAGTAGAAAGGGTTGCACTGTTATTTTCACATTTTGCAATAGACCCATAGCGAAGCAATGTACTAATCTCCAACTGTCAACAATGCTGACACCTCATGAAAAACTGAAAAAAGCCCTGATTGATACACAGCTCATGACAAAAGCAACAATCATTGCACATCTAAGAACAGCAACACGAAAAGAGAAACCCCTAAATTCACCTGCACAGGCTTACCCCAGTGCAAATAAATTCCAATAGTCATTCCTGATTCATGCCATTGCAAATGATGTTCTTAGCAGAGACTATGTTTATTACTAGATGTGTTTTTTAAGAACAAACCATTTGTCTTTAGCTAGAACCCTGTTATTTGCAGGTCCACAAGTTGAGATGTTTCAAGTAGCTGAGAATAAACAAGATACTCTTTTTGTTTATGATCAGAAGGTAGCAGAAAGCACATAAATTTGCCTAGTATAAGAGAGCTTCATACATACAGATGTATTCAGGCCAGAAGTAGTCCAAAGACAAAGAGAAATTCTTAGGGGGAAAAAAGATCTCATTTTCTTTCATGCAAACACTGATTATGCAGGAAGCCATTCTCACAGGACTCTCCATACTCTTCTACAACTTTGCAGTAAGGCATCAGAAAACGCCCAGGTAAACTTGCTGCATCACACACCCACTTTGTGAAAGCCTCATGGGAACCAGGGAGGCAGGATGAGAAAGTTGGGGCTGTTCAGCCTGGAGAAGAGAAGGCTGCGTGGAGACCTCATAGCAGCCTTCCAGTATCTGAAGGGGGCCTACAGGGATGCTGGGGAGGGACTCTTCATTAGGGACTATAGTGGTAGGACAAGGGGTAATGGGTTAAAACTTAAACAGAGGAAGTTTAGATTGGATATAAGGAGGAAATTCTTTCCTGTGAGGATGGTGAGGCACTGGAATAGGTTGTCCAGGGGGGTTGTGAATGCTCCATCCCTGGCAGTTTTCAAGGCCAGGTTGGACAAGGCCTTGGGTGATAGGGTTTAGAGTGAGGTGTCCCTGCCCACGGCAGGGGGGTTGGAACTTGATGATCTTAAGGTCCTTTCCAACCCTAACTATTCTATGATTCTATGTGTGACACAAATACATGGACTGAACTGAGCAGGAGAAGTCCAGCCAAAGACACTTCAAAAGAAGCAGGGGAAAAGTCCAGGAAAAGGACAGGAAACAAGTGAGACAAGTTTGAGTTTTGTCCTAGACATCTGCTTTTGTTTGGGATGCACAAGTAACCAGCCACATGGGGGTATCACAGAACTACAGTGCAGCAGATTAAGTCTCACCAGTCATACCATGCGTACACAATGAAATCAGGAATGAAAGCAAGTAAGAGGGAAATGAAGAAAACACCACACAAAAAATGAAAGATGGAGGAGAGCAGTAAAGCTATGAGAAAGCTATCAAATAAGGAATAGTTTGCTCATTTGATACGATTTTTAATAAAATGTGATCCTATGGGACTTCCCAGATACAGAAGTGCCCCCAGATGTGGAAAGAGAAACCCAGCCTTTCTATTGTTGGGCTTTTTCTACCACAAAGCAAATGCTTAATCTCATTTTGGGACTCCAGTGGGAACTGCTAAAATTCAGATTCTCACAGGACTCAGTCTGAAATAACAGCATGAAAGGTATCCAATGCAGCACCATTCCTGGGACAAGAAAGTCTCCTGCAGTAAGTCTGTAAGTCACCCACTGATCTGTAAGTCAAGAAAGTTCCTGATATGAGCAATAAGAAAACCACAGGAGAACAACATCTTTTTTTTTTAGGTTGCCATCATGGATAACTTACCCACAACATGATTTATTCCCTATATATCTTGCACTTGTTCTTTTCCTTGCTTAGTTTGTGGTAGGAAGAGATGGCGTCTGCGGTACCGTGTGTGAACATTCCCCTTTCGATGGCATCGTACTGGTGCAGTGCACTGAACACTTGCTCAAGCACATGTGAGTCCCCATTCAGTACAGCTATTGTACCCACTCCGGGAAGCCTCTGCCAATGGCAAATTCCCCCTGATGTACAGGGCCATTAAGACCCATACAACTGCTGGAAACCAGTCATTTGCCTGCTAAAAAAAACAGTGTTTTACAAAGACATTATTGCTGTGACCTTAATGACTTTTCTCTCACAATTCAACAGGAAAGAATGTTCCAAGAAACTAGTCCGAGCTGATTCAGTGACCGAGCTTCCTGCTCCACGGAGACTAAGATGGAAATGCTCCCCTGAAATTCAGACACATTTGGCATCAGCAGCAGAAAAACTCCAAAGGTAGAACAGATGCCTCATTTTTGTCAGCAATGATTGCAGTGTGGGAATTGCCCAGCATATTGCCTGCTGGCATGGGTTTCCTCCTAGAGAGCTCCCTCTGCCCTCCCACTTCTCCCCATCTTCCCAAGCTGGACATACATAGCATCTCTTTGCTTGACAGCAACCTAAATGGCTGGAGCTACTTCACTGTATTCAGGAATTGCTTCACATTGTTTTCTTTCCATGTAAATATTATGAAAGTGAAAGACCACTGTAACAACATTTGAGCTCTATTTGCACAGGATGCAAACAGTGCAGGCCCTCTGGCTTTGAGGATGCATTCTATGGGTTTCACCTGACTAAAGCCAAAGCCAGGGCAATGGGGTATGTATATGGCACAGCAGAAAACAACTAGTTTGAATAAACAGTTTGAATTCAGGAGTATAATTTGTTTGCATCCATGTTACTGCTACAAAGGTTAGTTCTTTTGACTGTGTTTGCAGACTGTAAAATATTTGCATGGTATTTGGGAGGGGTGGATGGCAGTAAGATTATTTTTTTCCCCTCAAATTATTTCATCTCAACACTCAGGCCTGTGCTCTCCCTGCAGAGAATTAACGCATTATCTTCATGGTCAGCTGTAAGTATGTCCAGCGTGACTGCGTTAGATGAGACCTCGAAGTGGTTAGAAGCATACATGAGAGTATGAAGACTTTCAGGATGCAGAGTAATTCCTTTTTGGTTTAAATAAAGGTAGCAGTCTTCTACATTGAAACTTGCAAGGAGCTTACAGCCGTCATCGGGTTTTAAATACACCCATTTCCCACGCTAGTAAATCTCATATACTTGTTGGGAACAAAGGAGCCCCGTGCTTAGGCTTCAGGAGCAGAAACACTAGGGTTTTCTTTAAAAAAAGGTGTTTTACTCGAATACTGAAATGAACAGAGTGTGACCCAAGTGCCACAGTTCACGTTAAGGCTGCAGATAACAAGCCCAGTCTAGAGCCTGTATGAATAAAAGTTACCGATTAGGAGCAAGTTACCAAAGGCAGGGGCTGTCTGCAGAGCAGGAACCCACTCATCTCCAAGTGGGCACAGGCAGGAAATGATGTCTGGGTTTTACTTGCAAATGGAAACAGAACAAGACATTCTTGCGGCTCCCCCCACAGTAACTACCTCTGCTTGTTTTCCAGGATAGTAAATAACCTCGACTTCATTGCCTACAAGTTTGAAAACTATGGAAAGGAATTTATTAAGAAACAGAAGATTAGCCCAGATGCCTACATTCAAGTAGCACTTCAGCTGGCATTTTACAGGTAAGGTTAATACAACTCTTAGGAACAAGGCAACACAAGAGGAGATTCACAGTCTGTGGGGTCTTTGGTTTTTTTTTCCTCAGCACCCAAACAATTGCCTCCTGCATGGCAATGAGTGATCTTGCTTCTTGACTGTAGGTCAGACAAGAAAGAAATTGCTCTGAAACACAGCACTCCTTTTTTTTCACTTCTTTTCCCTCTCCTTGCTCTACCTTCCCATCCCTGTGTCTTACACATACCATTCCCAGCTGGCATAGAGAAGAGAGTGAGAGGATGTGGCAGGAAGTAGCTGCCAACCTTGCTACCCACAGCAGCAGAAGCAGCCAGGGAGTCCAAGTCTGTGGAGCAGAAACACATTTTTACCACTTTCTCCCACATAGTCTGGGAGGAACTGTGGCAGTAAACCATAGATCACCTCATATGCATCCCTTGCACCGCAGGGCAAAAAGCATTCAGAGGGAAAATCCTATAGCAGCATATCAGGTCAGAGTTCCTACACAGGATGGTAACTAATGATGCTTATTTCTTCACAGGAATCCCAAAATTTTATAACATCCTCTAACTTCCAAGGTATTATAAAAGTTAAATGCTCCTTTCTACATAGTCAGAACAGCTAATGCTCCAGGCTAGAGACCAGTTGCATGGTTTCCTGCAGAACAGCCTATTACACGAATAATTCTTTATCAAGTCAAAGTAAATCCTGAACTGGTCTTTACGTATTCAAAACCAGAGATGCCTACACATTTTGCATGTTCCATTAACATCTGTTAGACATCTGTTTTGTGTATTCCATTAACCAAACTCCAGCAATGACCTGGTCCAACGTTTTCATCTGACCCCAGCCAGGATATAAATCCCATGGATGCAACAAAAACCTTAGGGTAAAAACCTACGTTCTGAGACCTCTGCATCAACTGGAAGACACAGTAGGTGTCCCAAAGTAAGGAATAGAAGCTATATACCTGGACCCAAATTAAAGAATAGTCTTCAGTCTCTGTTCTATTAGCTATGTGGGTTTTCATTCCAGCTCGTAGTCTCAAATAACACCCTTTTAGTTTTCTATTTTTCATTCACACACAGAGTGCATTTTTTTTCTAGTTTTAAATAAAACATATTTCAAGCCCATAAGTAAATGATTAATTACACTATTATTTTATGATGCAGTACAAATAAAACATTCCTTGAGATCTTTCAATAAATTTTAGCTTTACTAGCCTTGTTTTTACATAGGAGGTCATTTTTTACTGGCAATACATAACTAGAATGTATACAGCTGTATGCAGCTCTTCGAATTAGAAAGGAGTGAGCATCCATCTCTTTTAAGTTTCTTACAGAATTCTATCAACGTTAAGATGAATACTATGCAAAGAACAAAACTGCTGCTTGGTACAATAAAACGTACTCAGGCTGTATTTCTTTCAGTCTTTATGACTCCTTGAAAACAATTACTCTTTGTTTTTCTTACTTCATTCTCTCAGATGCCACAGGAGACTTGTCCCCACCTACGAAAGTGCTTCCATACGCAGATTTGATGAGGGCAGAGTCGACAATATTAGGTCTGCTACCTCAGAGGCATTTGCTTTTGTAAAAGCAATGACTGATGAGAAGACAGCTCTACCGGTATGTTGGTCTGGCTCCCTCTGCCTCCTTTGGCAAAACCCTAAGAAAATAATGCATTCATGATCCCCAGTCTCCCACTTTGCAACTGTTAACTGGGAACATAAAGGCAAAGGGCAGGGTAGCAAGCCTTACATGATTTGAGGTTTTGTGCAGACCAACCACTAAGCTAAATATATATATTTCCTTATTTTTACTTAAGCAACTGAAAGACTCAGAGGTGCCCAAACATGACATTGTAAGAAAAAGAAACAAATATCTGCTTTTAGATTTAGTACTGTTTTCTGAATGATCCATCATCGGATCCAAATTCAGCTCCCTGGAGAGGCCTAGGCTGAGCATGATCAGTTCAGGATCATTATACTGCCACACCAGGGGAGTTGCCTGGCAGGTCCCCTGCAGTAGATTGTGATGTGTGAAGTGATATAAATCACGTGCTTTGATTTCTGGATTAGGTGTACATGTTCTGTCTGATCTTTCTGGCTGGCTGATCTTTTTGGGTTTAAAGGCAGGTTTTTACCAAATAGTTTTATAGGATCCTCAAGGGGGCTGAACCTTCACAATGAACAAAAGTCCCCAAGCTAATGAAACAACTCTCCAGGCTGTCCTGACATCATCCTACAAAAAGAAAAACCAAGCTGCTTTTCTTTGAGGCACCACCATCTGTTCGCCAGAAGCATGAGAACTGTACTTCGTAGATGGGGATGCAAGAGGTACAGCTGGGACTATAGCTGCACAAACAGCTTTGTGCACTGTCCCGCCTGCCATCCCCAGAGAGCCTCCTCCAACGTCTCTCTACGTGCTGCTTCCACCCACTGCACTTCGCTGCTGTACAGGGAATTTCCAGGTGGCTCTTTAGATGCAAAACACTGCCACAATGTGGATTATTTTGCACAGTAAGCCCACTCCAGTGGCAACAGCCCACATGGCTGTTCTTTAGAATCTGGCATAGCACTGCTCAAAGCATTGCTGGGCAATGAGTGAATTAAGTGCAAATTAATGAAATACTGTAAATCAAGCTCTAATGTCCCAGAGGGTGAGGAAAATTTGCCCAGAGAAGTGCTCTGTTCCTTCACTGCTTCTTCAGTCTCCTTAAGGTTACCATGCCCAGAGCTTAGCTCATGATTACACAAGACTCAAGTAAGTTCCATGTTAAAATGATAACTCAAAGGAAACTTGAAGTAATAATTCCACATGCTGAATGGGTATTCCAAGGCAGATTATGACCACACTATTACACATAATAGTGACTACCATACAGCAGAGAAGAAGAAACTGTTATTTGCTATCAGTGTCCTATCTGACAACATGATTTGTAATCAAGTTTCCTTAGAAGCTGTTATCATCTTTGCGCACCTTCTCCTCCACACTTGGGTGCTCAGCATACCCACAGCCTCAATGCACATTGCTGCAGGCTGACTGTACTTCTAGGAGGAGCCAGCTTCTAGTACGTTGTTTTGGCAGATACTTCTTGTTCCCTCTAACAGCCTCTTCCCACATTCCTTAGTCCAACACTTTCTGACTTCTGCCGCTCTACCAAAGCTTCTCACTGTTTTACCATGCAAAACTGAGATCATGCCAATGCTTCACAGCATCCTAAACTGTATGGCTTCACATAAGGAAGCAGAATACCACATATGTCTGGAGTGAGCTCAGCCTCAGCCCCAAAATGTTTACATTGAATGACTTGGCAGTACCGAGCAGGAAGAATAATGGTTTCATTCTCCCTCCTTTAAAAAACCTGCAAACATAATGCAAACCAATCCACTGCCAGCTTTCCTAGCTTATTGTCCACTGAGAGATGCAAAAGACATTTAAACTGATCTGTGATCATTCCTTCTAACAAACTTTTAGAAACCTTTGTTTTGATGTGAGCATCTTTGTCTTTCAGTTCAAACCTATATATATATTATTACCACAGAATCATTAGAAATGAAATTCACTTAACACAACCCCATTCCAACTCTTTTTCTTTAGACCTACAGATTGTGTCTGGATATGAAGGGGTTAAATCTGGTTTTAGCACAAATAGATATATCACTTGGTTTCAGTAGCCTTGAACTCCCCAAAATAGTTTGTTAGTAGCCATTAATCCAAATCAAATTAAAAACAGATTTATATCTGATGCTGATAAAAATGATCTTCAAACTATAACTAGAACAGTCAAAGACTGATCAAATCGGACTGATTCTCTAGAAGGAGAAATAACTCATGCATTTGACACTTGCTGTAAAGGAAGCAGCAACTGACACTGCAGAGATTGCTTGAATAGCTGTAAATTAATCAGATTTAAAGACTGCATTTGGTAATTTAATCTGTATAAGGGAACTAAGGCCTAGCTCTATCCCTATGAAAAAACATCAGACTCTGTACTTTGAAGGCCCCTGCTGGTGGCCTTGAATTGTTTTTAAAATGAGTTCTTTGTTCAAAAGATCATTCATTGTCCATAGGAGCTGAAGGTTCCCTGTTTATCTGGAGGCCCAGTCATTTCTGCCTGTTTCAGGGTCGCTCAAAGTTGCAGTGTTGGACTTGATGTACTGCAGGGCAGCACTTCTTAGGATCATTCCCTTAATATAAAAGGCTGCCATTTGACAGGAGTCAAAATTTACTGGCTTGTTATCTGAAATGTGAGGCATCTGTGGAGGGTAGAGCAGCCTTGGAAAATTCTAGATGCCCTTTCACACAGGGGAGTAATTTTTGACTGGCTAGTAAAATATCAGTAATGGCTTTCATTAATATCACTGTCATTGTCTAGATAAACTATTCTGGAGGAGACAGACTGCCTGAGTGTTTTGAAAACACTGAATTACACTAGGCAATAATTTTCCCTACTTCAGAGTGATTTTATTAGTAATAACCTACACCCCCAAAATCCATGGAAGAAATCCACAAAAGGAACTGCAGGTCTTTCCTTGGCTTCAGATCACCACCATCAAACCTGTTCAACCCTTGCACAACCAGGCACTGTTGCTGATCAGGATATTGAATCCCTATGGCTTTTTGCTTATAAAGAGTACTTACACCTGAGCCAGAAACAAGGGACATTTGAGAGCACTTGCTGGTGTGTGGCTCATAAACTGATGTAAGATACTATTTCATTGAGAGTTTATTCAATAATAAGGTATATTTTCATCCCCCCAACAGGATTCTGAGAAGATGCAGAGATTTAAGGATGCAATTGCAGCTCAGACTAATTACACTATTCTGGTAAGTAAAACACTGCTTTGCCTGAATAAGGAGTGGTTAGTTTTTTCTTCAAGAAAAGTACAAAGATACAGTCATTAACTATTTAAGCAACAGAAAATGTGGACATCTCTAAATAGGAAAGTACCTGCTATGTCACAGTTAGGAACAATTCTAACGGCCTCAATAGCATCCAAATAGCCATATTCAACTAACCTCACCTTAAAAAAGTACCTCCTGGAAAGCAAGATAACGAAGTTCTGCATTAGACATCAGTGGCAAGACCATCACTCTCGGGTACATGGGAAATATGCATCTGTGTCATAATTAGGAGTCCCAAACACAAATCAGGATTCCACAAAGCCTGGTGCTGTACAAATTAACAATTAAAAAATGGCCTCCATCTTACAGAGCTTGCAATAAAAATTTAATAAAGGGATATTTTTTATAACTATGGAAAGGATTGCAAGGGAGAACAGTATCCAGGTGAAATGAGCCTTTATTCTGTGCTCTGTGATCAACATGAAATGTTAGGCATGAAGATAACCAAGAAAATTAGCCACAGGGTATTCTAATGGGGTAAGGCAACTATACAGCCAAGAGACTTCTCAGGATGAGAAGCAAGCAAGGCTTAAAAGCAACCCACTTAACTGCTGTGTAACATGCATGAGAAATAAAACTCCAACAGCAAAATCCAGATCCCCAAAAATTAAAGGTATTTAGCCCCATAAACTATAATGTTACAGATAAGCTCAAGATACCTGTAACGCATCAGGAACTTCGGAGGTTTTTTTTTTTTTTTTCACCCTAAAAGTAACTATTCATTAATTTTCTTATGTTTTTCTTCCCTAGAGAAGTCCCTATCTGGGACCTGATCCTCAGATGGAGGTATTCCTGGTATTCCAAAGTGATATTTCTAACAAAGGTCATTAACAATGTGGGAATGATTATAGTGAGTTCTCTTTTAAGGACCTGAAGGTACTGTCTAATAAAAGGCAGAGATGATCTCCAGTGAAGAAATAAGTTTAGTATCAAACACAACCCACTTTCTCTTGATTAAAAATGAGACCATTCAGCTTTGGTAATGCTCAGCATCCCACTGTGCCTAGACAAAGCACAGATTTCCTCCACAAACGACTTAGCCAAACCACATATGAAATCAGTAAATGTTAATAACCAGTTATGTTACATGAATTTGCTACCTACAGTTTTCCCTCAGACCACTGCTTAAAAAAACCTCACATTGCTTATTACTGTTTGAATATTCATAATATTCAAGGAGTCATTCACTTCCAGAGGTGGTTTCAAAGGTATACTCAGAGCATGGTAAGGTGAAGTGTTTCTTTCAGGCAGCATTTGTTCCTGAGACTGTGAGACGAAAGAAGCAGGGAGGGCAGGGGAGGAAACAAACCAGTTTTGTGTTTCAAGCCTTGTGCTGGGAGCCCACTTCTTAGGAGCTGAGCCTCCACATGATCTATAAAGCAGAGGCAAGCCTGACTTCAGGGCAGCTATCTTACCTGAACTATCTCAGGGTAACCTCACAACGCAACATAGTTGTATGTCTACTAGGGCACAACCAATGAAGTTTATTTTTAAATAAAAAATTTCCATAAAATCCCCCCTCCACGTTATTTCAGTTCCAGAAACTGTCATAAAATCCAGCCTCCAGTGCAGCCCATGGGCAGGATATTAGAATCACCACTGGAAAATTAATTTATCTTTAAATTTAAGAAGCCCTCCAGGTATTTCTATTCACCAAGCTCCCCCTTATTTCTCAAAAAAGTATAATGCAATTGTGGTGCCTTTAAACTATGGGCAAGACTTACATGGTCTGACTAAATCATGTGTAACAGACTGAAATGCAATAGATCCGAAGAGAAACAAAAAGAATCTACTTTGTAAAACAAAAAACAATCTAATGATTTTATTTCCCCTCGTTAGGGCTCACTAGTAGCATTGCTATCTTAAATGTGGAGCTCTCAAATTCAATTTAGCACACTTTTTTCCTAAGCGTTGACTCACAGTTTATTTCGTTAGCCTGTCTCGGGCTCTCTTCAGACATGACAGTGATCTATGTTGCAAAAATGTCATTGCTAACAGCCTTATAAATCTTGTGTGATGGCAAAATATTTCCTTTGATTATCAAGTCAGTTTCCCTCTATGGGAAAAACAGCATAAACACTGCCCTGATGTCCAATACTTTTTTGCAAGCATCCTTGCTTCATCTGGGCTGATGAACAAATAGCCCATTTACCAGTGGGTGCCTACTCCTTAATAAGCCAAACAAGATTATGCAATCCCAGCCCCCTGCAACAAGCACTTATTACTGGTTAGAATGATTCTCCTCTTAAGAGAAGAAGCAAACTTGCACATCTTTTTTTTTTTTTCAATCCCCCCCTGAAGAGGAAAACCGAGCCTATGCTCTTTTTCAAATCCTGCCTTCTCTCAGGTTGCTTATTTCCCTTGTTATGAGGGGCCTGTGCCACAAAGAGATCAGTTCTGCTCTCAGTGTAGTGCAATGTCCCTTATTCAACATTCCCTTCCTACATGACTTCAGCCTGTTACCAGACATGAGCTCAATCCTCATAATCAATGCTCTCACCAGCATAGAATAAACCCAGACTGAATGATTTTAAATGTGTATTTTAATCTCAGGCAATTCCTGACCAGTTGGAACAAATTTTGATCTGGTTTCCTAAAGAAACAAAACTCTGTAACTATCATGCCTGCCCACCTCCCACTATTGACTTTTGATCTCATTAGCCATCTTCAATGACATTTGCCAGCAGGGAAAGATCTTAAGCTAGAAAATTCCTTAAGTCTACAGCATTAGGTGGGTGATAAAGCAGAGAAACCCAAGCACAGCAGGCTCATGGCAGAAAGACTGGACTGCAGGCTGGGCAGTAGTTCTTGTGAGCTGGCTAGCTGGCTACCAGTGTTCTCTTGCTGCTAACATTCAGCCACTGCACATGCTGCCAGCCACCTCACCTGTAGCCATGAGGCAGGAGATGAAATATGGGACATTCTGGAGCAGGGCTTGGGGGCAAGCATGTCTGGTTCTGTGCTGGGGATGATGATGAGTAGACACATGGGCAAGCACAGGATGGCAAGTAGACTCCTGCTAAATCTGTTTCAGACATCTACAAGACCTTTAGTTCTAAATTCTATGGAATGACACCTGGCTTTACCTGCCAGAGTGAAACGCAGGCAGCTAGGCAATAAAAGAGTAATTTTTTTTCTAATGTGGAGGTGTTTTAGAGCCTATCTTGAAATATAATCCAAGAGATGAACAGGAAATTCCAAAACACACTTAGAGATATCTGGTGTCCCATATGCTCCCCTCAGCAGCTTTGGAATCCCAGCCCATGATATTCAGCTCTGATTGAAGATGAAAGCCCAGGACACCAGATGACATCAGTACATAATACATCTCAAGACCATCTCCTTCTTAATTGTTAACATCTTCAGAATTTATAGATACTGATCACCACAGCAAAGTATATACCTCAGAGTAACATCTGAACATCACAGGCATCACATCACTCAAACCAAGTTCATTAACTCTGACCAGAATACAAGGCAGTAACAGACAAGAAAATATCTCCACACTCAGTTAAATGCTGGTGTCTGATCACATTGTACACAGGCTATTACTGGAATGGCAATAGACAATCATCTGCTGGGGCTCAGAGAGGTGGCACGGGAGCACTTCAAGGAACTGCCAGAGATATTTACGGATGAGACATATTTGACAAGCAATCGATTCATCCTCTCAACCAGCCAGGTGAGTTTCTCCTGTTCACTGGTCTTGCTAAGTAAAGGTTAATTTGTTTGTGTTCTGCCAGACCTTGTAGTTCACAGTGAGCACAATGTAAAACCCAACCAACCAACAAACCTAGTGCCACCAAGAGCCATCAAAAAATCCACAAAATTCTCCAGATTTTTAAGCCAGTTTTGGTTCATTCCACACAGTTTGCACTGTAAATACTGACTAAGGTTATCGCTTCGTTGGTGACATCCCAAAGCCCTTCCCAGAAATTCTGAAAATGCACACAAACAAGCTCAGTAAAATTTGCATGAGGGGTCAGTGTTTCCTCACCTTCCAAACTACGCATCTTCCCATTCTCTTTCTTCCCCCCTTCCCCAAAGGTGACAGCTCTATCCAGAATTCTGTACCCCAGGAAAAGTACAGCAACACACCAGACAGGCTGCCACTCTGGGAAACATAAGCCAACAACCATGAGAAAACTTTATTCTTAAAAGTAACTGTGTTTGAAATCTTTGAGAGCCTTCAGTTATTCAGTGTAAGACGGCAACACGCACAGGCGTGCATCTTGGATTTACAGGCATTTTAGACGTGTGGATTTACAGTTATTTGCAACTATACTGAGATATGTTGACTGTAAGAGTCAACGTTTATACATTTAATGTTCTGAATAATGAAACATCCTTACAGCATACAGCCTAAGAATAAAACGCTAAAAATTAAATGTTTCATTGCACATAGTAGTAGCAGTCCTAATGAAAGAAGAAATCTATGTAGGAATTAATTTACTGAAACACTAACCTAACTGCACAGATTAGAACTATTCAACAAAAGAGACTTATAATATCACGCTACAGCATAAAGCCTTAATAAGTAATTTGATCTTGCCATAATGTTTGTAGGCTTTCAGACATGAGTGAATATGACCAACATACTACTACATAAATTCTCCAAGAAACTATCCATGAGCAAAGAGTGCCTCTGAATAGCTTTATGGCCTTGGGCTGCTGCACAGCAAATTTATCTGACAATTCTATGGCTCTATTAGCAGGACTAATGGCTTGTTCTACACCATTAAAAAGCCAAATGTTATTTGTGAAGGCCCATGTACACAAAGACTGAAACATACAGATTTCTGACACATCTTTCGCTTTCTGCAGGAGAAAGTGTTTCACTCCTGTATTATACCATGATTAAACTGAGATGTAATAGAAAAGTAGCACCGAAATGCATTAAAGCATGTTTTTATACAACACCAAAATTATAAATTATCATTAAAAATGGACAATATTAATTTCTATGATTAGAGTCTTCGCACTACAAGTATAACATAACCATAAGATAACCTTAACATTAAAAACCTCAGAGAAGTTTTATGTATCATAATTTTGTATATCAGAATTTCACATAGCCTTAAAAATTCCCTATCAGTAGAAAAGCTTATAGCTGTTACAGGTCTACAGAAAGTGAGCAAAGAAATACCATATTCACTTTAAATTATACCCATTTTCAAACTGTGGCAAACAAACAGAGCAACCAAATTCTATAGTGAGATCAACCTTTACCTTCTAAGTGTCAGTTTCTAGTACCAGACTTCTGAAGGCAGTGATACTGCACAGGGGGAACTCACCACATTTCTAGGACTTGTAGCTTTTGTTTATCTTTTTCCTCATTGCTAACCAGCTGATTTCAGTTGCCCTGATTAATTAGAGATCACTCCTTACCTTCTCCCTGCAACCAGGTCCCAACTACTATGGAAATGTTCTGCTGCTATGGGCCTGTGGTGCCCAATGGTTATGGGGCATGTTATAACCCTCAACCAGAGCATATATTATTCTGCATCTCAAGCTTTAAAGACTGTAAAGAAACCTCCTCAGACATGTTTGCAAAAGCTGTGGAAGAAAGTCTCCTAGAAGTGAGAGATCTGTGCAACAAGTGCAGTTCCACTGTGGCAAAGCCACTTGCTAAACAAGAAGCAGCCACACAGCTGCAGAGTGACCGCAAGCTCTGAAAGGCTGTGAGAAATATTCTCCTGAATCCACCTGATGAAGAAGCAATGACACAGTCTTTCAAAGGCAAGATAGTACTAGTAATACCTTAGTGTAGAACCAAAATGTCATTTGTTTTACATTGCTGCCAACATTTAAAACGCTGTATGTACTAAATCTAACATTTCTCACTTGAAACCTCACCAGGCAAAAAGGCTTGGTCTCACCGGTTGAAATGAAGGAGGAAGTAATACAAGCATGTGTTGTACTACCACTTCTAACCATAATTAACTTCTGCCATTTTATCACCTAAAGAATTGAGTAAGTTTGTGTATGACATAAATTAAACACTAAGGCACACCAATTAGTTAATATTCCCTGCAAGTAGTTCTAAAATATGCATATCTATTCCTGCAAGGTTTGCATGTAGAGGAAAAAAAAATACAAAGACATTTCCCCTATTGGGAATGTTGAAATAAACACTGTAAATAATAGGCTGATGCCATTAAATCTTGAAAATTTGCATGAAAACTATTTAATTCCACCATTCTATTTACTATGTAAGGAAAACGTTTGAGAGTTCCCACCTTGTATTTCCACAGACAGATTTCCACTTGTGTTTGCATGCTCCCCCAATATAGAAATGCTGCAGAAATAGTTTAGTATTTATTCTGGTGTGCACTGGCCTCAAGCACAGTACTATTCTGAAAGCAGCATATTGGAGAGAAGATCCATCATCACAGAGAGCTGTGAGAATTTTGTCTGTAATGAATTGACTTAATTATTTCATTCTATCAGTGAGCAAAATCCAATCTGACAGAGAGGCAAAGCACAAAGCATAAGTGCAATTCAATCCTACTCTAGACCTTTTTTGTTTGCACAGGAATGAATTTAGTCACTGTGACTAGCAGGAATGTGTATGCAACCAAACAAAATCAAAGAGCAATAAATTACTAGAATGAAGAGCAAACTTGCAATATAAAGAAGTCTCCAAGATAGTGCTATAAATACCAGTTTAAGAGTACTGGTACTCATATCACCTTTGCATCAACCCATCTGGGAGGGATTTATATTTTATATTTTTAATAGTAGATGTAGGGTATCATATTCTGCAATAGACAGTAAATTCAATCAGGAAAATAATATGGTATCTCGTAATTCCCATAGTCTGCTAGTGTTATCGTGAGGTTTTTCTCTTTATCTCTTTCATTCCCTACAAATCCTTCAAAGGACTGACAGTTTCAGGCACTTTCGAGCTGAAATATGTTACCTTGCTTAGAGGTGTTCAGTCATCATTGTTAGAACACAACTTACTGTCTAAAAGAACATGCACTAACTCCAGTGAGGGTCCTTTGCTAGGCAAGCTGGAGCATACTTGGAAGCCTGGCCAGGGACTGCTTACCTGCCTGTGGAGAAGTGTAGATGTTTCTTCTTCCTTTATAGACTGAACAATCACATGCTTAAGCACCCCCAAGCCTAAGAGCAGGAGAATAGATTTATTACAATAAACTTGAAGGGCAGATATGTTTCTGTTCGAGAATTCTAGATACAGATTCAATAGATCATATACATCCATGCTTATTTTACTGGCTCTTTGGCATTGTGTACATGCAATTAAGCAGTCTGCTGGATAAAGGCTACCCACAACCCCATATATGAAAGCACAGTGGGCCTGATAATCAGTTGGAGCTCAATCAAAAGTCAGCTATGTTGGAGCAAATCAACCGTGATGACTTATAGTGACGGAAAGCTGGGCTCATTTTTTTAAGTTAATGCATACACTTAAAAATATGTATGTTTTATTACTCCATGAGCTGTGGTTCAAACCAAAGACAAAATCTATTTTTAGATTGTGTAAATAATATTCTGGCTTAAAAGCTGTCCCAAAGTGAAAAACGGTTAAACAAGCAAGAACACCGTTAGACTGTTAGTCCAACCAAGTGTTCACTTAATGAATATACTGTTCAAAACATGACTTTAAATTGTTCCTATACTATAATTATGAAAATTACTTTGAAACTTTCCCAGTAATTTTGCTTTGTTCAGTGTCATGTCACTACAAATGCATTCTGCATTTTCAACATAAATGTAACACTACAATTTTTTCATAGAATTGTATGTCTAAAATTATAACCATATAAGGACATAAAAATGCTGTGAATAGTTATTTGATTATTAATTTGCCTCTAATGAAACACATAATTTTATTTTGCATTCTTAGTTCCATGGGTACTGATACTTATTTGCAAATATTACCTGTGTTTTCATTTTACTTCTTTGGCTGGAATTACAACAGCAGCTCATGCACTGTACTCACCACACAGCCACTGAGAATTCAGGCAGACACTATGAGCACACCAGTTTATCATTAAGCATCCCTTCCTTGTCTACAGCTGCCATAACGGGTGTTTTGGATTCTCCAGCACTGGAAACTGATAATGGAAAATACTAACACTATATTTTTACTTGAGGAAGAAATGAACGATCACTCATACTTCTTATTTATTTAGCTAACAACCATTCCATACTTGTATCTCAGATACTTAGTGAGCTGCTTTTAGTATTCAGCTTGAGTGCCTGAATGAGCAGCTTCACTGAACTCGGTCCCTGCAGAGGAAGGCATTTGTGTACCTCAGCTAATACGCATTAAAAGTAGTATCTGCAAAGTACCAGACTTTGTTCAAGAGACTTCAGACTCAGTTCAGGTATGTTTAAATTGGAGGGTCCTGGTTAAATCACGGATAAAATTCATGGCACAGGGCATTATGAATTTTTGTGTTTGCCAGCAGGAGCTTCATAAGGGACTAGGCTGCTTCTCAGTTAACAGAACCCTCTACAGAATCCATGTGGTATGGTCCCATTTCAGGAAACAGGCACTTTTCTTAGGTTTTTATTTTAAAATACATGTATTATACAACTTAAGTTCTCTCCTGAAAAATACACAGCCTGTGCACATGCATTTATGGAAATCAAATGTGAGGATTTTAAAATGTTTCCAAACAGAAGATTATGGAATAGATTGTTCATCATGAAAAGGGAGAAAATCTTCATCAATGAGCTATGTGTAATTTCATTAATATAAGAATCTGTGGTTGCCTCATCCCTAGCAGTGTTCAAGGCCAGGTTGGATGGAGCTTTGAGCAACCTGGTCTAGTTAAAGGTGGCTTTACTCATGACAGGCAGCTGGAACTGGATGATCTTTAAGGTCCCTTCCAACCTAAACCATTTGAGGTTTCTATGAAGTGGCAATGATTTAATGAGACCTCTCAGTGGTACTGGGATCGTACAAACCCTGCACAAGCGACTTTTAAGAAGGTAATGGTTTCACTCTCTCTGTAGGGGTACACCCATGTGTAGAAATGGGATGTAGAAATTAAAAAGACAATATTTGTGAATATTTATATTCACAGTAAACAAAAGCAAAAGGAACTTGACTTCCAAGTGGTGGTGTTTCGGGGTGAGACCCTGATCTCAACCCCCTGAGCACTCCTGTGCGATCCATAGCTGAGCAAGACGTGGTTGTGACTTACAGCTGAACTTCTGATGTATGGGTTGCAAAGACAAAAATATTTTAGTGATACTTTTATTTTTATACAATAGTATAGATTTATGACAAATGTAAATGTGTATTTACAGCACACTGTTTCTGTTACGTTTTGTGCTCTACTGAGATATATTTATCTGTCTATATTAATGTATGTGACCTGAAGAGTACGCTGGTGACACAAATTCAGCTTATGTAAAGATGTTGTTCCACACCGCCAATAAAAACGACCAGAGCGAAGACCTTGTTGCCTTTCTGTGTCAGGCAGCCCCTGCCCCACAAGCTCCTTGACCCCACCATGCTGCACGGGAGCCCATGGGCCTCTCAAGGGAGGGACATCCGGAAAGCACTGGTAATGGCCCCTAATGGGCAGTACCGCAGGGTGTCAGCACAGGGTGGCTCACAGCCTGTGAAGGGAGGCTCTACCAGTCACATTATGTGCATGACAAAGGAAAGAGCTGGTTCTTCAACACGCCTCAGAAAGAACAGACACTTCCATCTTTCACATTTGCTAAAATTAGCTTGTATTACAGTGTGTATATATTTTTCTTCTACAGTTACACAAACCTCATTAAAACCCGTTTGAAATAAACTTGTAAACCAAAGGTGAAAATGTTTAAGCTCAAATTTAGCTATAAAGCAAAGTACTGGGGAGTACAAAGTAATTTTTGCTCCTTACAGCTCAACCTGAATGCCCAGCCATCAGCCTAAGGCGGGCAGCAGGCACCTCGGCTCAGGGGCAGCTGAGCTGCTTTGGAGCGGGGCTCACCCCAACTGGTCCCGCTTGCAGCCCGACTCCTTCCATTGGGCACTAACCGGGCTGTGCAGCTCAGAGCATTGCCCCAGGGCTTGAAAGGGCCTCATCACAGGTCTGGCAGAGGAGCAGCGCCTCAGAGTATTGCAGGGTTAGCTAGCACCGAAGGTAAATCAAATTGTATGCATGCCTGTATGACGTAAAGTATTCGCATAAATAACATTTTGTGATTATAAAGGCTTTAGATCACATTTTAGATGTGTCCAATAAGAGAAAGGTAAACTCAGTAACAGAAAAAACACTATTTGCTTGACACTAGAAACTTACAAAGAGCATGAGTTAATGCAATATCTGTGCTACTGGCAACTCATTTAGATTTTCTTACTGGGGTTGCTAGGTCTTTGCAATGTACCCGTCATGGACCAAGAGAGTCCAGGCCTCAACCTAGAGAAACTAGTAGATTTGGGTGTTTTTTTTCTAATTTAGAGTTGACAATACAGTGATGTCATCTCTCTCACCCATTTTATAAATGTGAATTGATTGCCAGAGATTGCCCCAGAAGTCTGCTAGGAAGCAGTGAAAGCCACCTTCCGAGGATGACACAACAGCAGCAGAAGCTGATGGCATGCTGCTTTATGAACCAGACTCCTTTTTCAGCCACTTTCTGTAGTTTGGCAATAAGTTGAATTAAAATGCTGCAAAGAGCTGTCACAGATGGACGCAGTCAGGTTAAATGTTTGAGGACCACCAACTCCTGCAAATCATACAGCTACAGCGGAACCAGGACAGAGGAACTGCTAACCCTACCTGCCAAAATAGCTGATGTGGGTTGGTCAGTATGGGGTCTCCGGCTTAACACATCATAGCTGATAAAAACTGGGAAAGGTGAGGTCCCAACTGCCAACTGTACAGGAAATCTGCTTCTGCCTTGTAAAACAAGTCAACAGAGTAAGATGAATTAAAAAGTATGTACATCTTTGGGGGGCCCAGGCAGAACCATGTAGCATTTCTGTGTTGCTGGAATTGCATTATCAGCCAGTTCTCTTATTTCTCCAGTTCTGACTAATTTACAACCCTATACAATGCAACATAATAAACCCCAAAAGCACATAATTTATCTAAACAAATACGTGGGTTAAGAGAGAATTTTGTCCCTTCTGGTTTGATTCTCAGGTTCACAAAATCTCTAATGTCCTGAGGAATTACTCTTTCAGTAGAAGCAAAATGAATTATGCGTCAATGAACAATTGGGTTATCAAGGTTGTTCACTTAATGTTCCAGCTGTTCCATAGCACCATCTTAACATTTATTGGAGATTTCTTTTGAATTTAGCCTTATTCCATGGTACTTACAAATAAATACATTGCATTTCTTATGGCTGCTGTGCCAGTTAATAGCAAATACAAGTACATAATGAATTTCTTGCCTTTTACTGCTAGAATGAGAAATGACAGAGGGTGGAGGCTCCATTCAAAGGAGATACATTAATGTAATAATAGTGAAGCCAAAGATCAAAGCTGATAGGACTTGTGGGGAATTTTGTACAGCACCTAACTACATTAACACTGTTTTTCACTCTTTGCCCTCCTAAGTGCTCAAGCTTAGAGGAAATTCAGAGGAAATGAAGCAATACTGTACTGGCCACTGCTTTGCCCTTTTCCACCTGCTCTGCAAGCAGATGAACATCAGCTTATTCTGAAACAGATACCAGAGTGGAACACTGCAGAGCTGGTGGTCAACGGCAAGACCGTATTTCACTGCAGCATTAATGATCTGGATTTTGGAGAGTAGAGACTTTCATTCATTGCAGTCTCTTACTCAAAGCACTTACATTCTGAACTGAGTGCTTCCTAGACATAAACAGCCAGTTTCTGTCAACATTAACACTTTAAAGCTCTGCACTCCTTTATGTTGGAGGTAATTTGAAGGGCATAGTCAGGAAGAGAGGATGATTTGGGAGTTAAGGCCATGCTTGGGAAAGCGCCTTTTGGGGCCTTCTCGTATGCACCAGCACACAGTGACAAGAAAACCTGCTAGGTTTTAGTCCGCAGAGATATTAGAGTATCTTTTTGCTTTCAAAATAGTTCATGCCATATTTTGCTTGGGCCTTAGTTTATGTGGGTTTTTTGTCTTCCCTCTTTCCCTCCCCAGCAAAACACAGGTAACACCATGCCAGTGCCTCACACAGAACGATTTCTTTTTAATCATTCTTTGCTGTAGGTGAGGTGAGGAGCTCAGGGCTCAAGTTTTCTCATCTCCTGTGTAAGTGGCTTCCAGAGAAAGGCTGCAAGTTACTGCTTCTCATCTCCCCACTTTTCAACAGCCTCTCTAGGGCTGGCGACTGGAGTTGTGGAGAAAGCAAAAAACTGACCAAGGATTCCCAGGACATTTCCAACACAACTTTCAGGTTGGTTTTATCTTCTTGACAGGGAGACAGACAAGCCAGGAACCAGGAGATTTCAGCTGTAAATGTCTTCCCACAAGATACACTGGGTTTTCTGGATTACACTAGACAGTGACGTCCTGACTTAATAGGCCATGCTACCAGCTGCTGAACTGCCTGCACTGCTGCATTCATTTCTTTCTCTGTTTCAAATCCAGATCAAAGCTAAATCGATCTCAGCTTGTACAGCTAACCAGGGTAAAGCCAAGCTGGGTCCAAGTACTATGAGGGAAAATGCAAAGGAATGTAGATGTTAGGGAACGAAACATAAATGTAAAATGAGAATAAATTTACTTGCACATACTTTGTAAGTTGTGTTTTTCCTCCTCTGGGAGGTGATGGCAAGTTGTATCCACTCTGTGGAGAAGCCAGAAGAGCAGCATTAAATGCTTACTGATTTACAGGGACCCATTCCCCTTTACCTTGGTTTTGTCAGGTGATTTACTTGCAATACAAAGATATTAGAAATGTCAGGATACAGTCGGATACAGTCTTTACACTTCTAGGTCATTTAATGAAGCTCTATGTAATCTTGCTCGTTGCATCCAATGTGTCAACCAAATAAGAACATATACCACCTTTTCCAGAACCAGTCATACATTACCACCCTGAATATTACAAATTCATATAGAACTCTGACATGCATGTAGTTATAATAATTTTATTGTAATTAAAAGAAGCATGAAGCTCCTGGATATCTTTCATTCTTTCAACTTCTAGAAAGTTTCCTATGTCAAAGACAGCAATTTCAAAGTCATTCATAGCTGATGATTAACCCATACATATTCACACAGATGTGCCGGTTCCAATCTTCTCTTGGCCAGAAATGTCTCAGGATATTCGTGCATCTTTAGACACAGCCCAAAGGTATAAAGAGAAAAAAGTTGGCATAGCCATAAGGACAGGATTAAAGATGACTTCGTGCCACCACAACTGATATTCCAGTAATGGAATGCTGCTTTTTTCTTTCTATTTCCCCTCCCCCCAGATAACTCAAGTATGAAAGTTTCTTTTTTGCTCCTGATCTGTCAACATATACTCTCAACCTCAACTTCATTTAAAAAAACACTTCTGAGACCGGAGAATTCAGCAGTTTGCAAAAAGCCATACTCCAGAATGGTGGTTGTGCCAGGAAAGGCTGGACCACATGAACCTGATATTACATGATTCTACCCTGAGTGATTTTCTCTTTGGCTCATAATTACTTATGAAAGAAAGGTTAGTCTTCGCATCCCAACAGAGTGGTCTGAATAAAGAAACATGGCATTTGTTAAGGCTCAGGTGTGCTAGGCAGCAAAGCTGTAGTTTCTAGTGCAGCTGCAGGAGAGATAGGCTGTCCAGCATAAAACCAAAGAATCACTTGGTATCTCCTATCAGCTGCAACCTGCAGGGAGACAGCTGCAGTTATAAATAAACAAACCACATTTTCAGCAACACTGATTTATCACAAAACTGCTATCAAAATAACACAATTACAGTGTTCAAATATAGTCCCTTTCCTGTGACCTGTAGATGACAGAGGGATTATAACATTATTTGGTGAGGAAAAAAAAATACTCAAAAAGTCAAGAGAAACAGAAACTATTGTCACTTTAGAAGTCTGAAACACGTTTGTGCTCTGAAACTCTGGCATGACAAGGTTAGAAAGTGGACACATGCAGACTGATCTGTATTGAGAAGATCAATACAATTAAGCTTGGCACAGGTCACAAAGGCACTGCG
This sequence comes from Neopsephotus bourkii, assembly GCF_033783945.1. Lineage (NCBI taxonomy): Eukaryota > Metazoa > Chordata > Aves > Psittaciformes > Psittacidae > Neopsephotus > Neopsephotus bourkii. The sequence goes on along the minus strand of NW_026902109.1, from coordinate 10,221,342 downwards.
TGCATTCACAGAAAGCAGACAGGGATTTCAGCATCTGGCCCACTCTAGTTCTGCCCAGGACAGCAGCAAGTTTGTTCACACCCTGCTGTAACCCTGACCCCGTAACTACTGTCCTGTCCTGCACTGCAGCCCAGCTCCAGCCTTCAGCCCCAGTGCAGCCCTCAGCACAGGGAGGGGCTTTAAAACAAACCCACCCTACTGCATTTGCCAGTGGGAAACCAACAGATGGCCTTGTGCTCTGGCAGTAAATTGTCTATTGGCCTCCTAGGTAATTGAAAATTAATTAGATAAAGTTAGTTTAAGTAATGTCAATTCTTTGCTCCCCAAACCCCTCAGACTTCTTGAGCACAGAACACCCTGAACATCAATCGAAACACTCCAGGCAGTCACCAATGTGACTAGTTCGGTTTTTTTAAAACTAAGGTTTTTTGCTGCATTCAGTGCCTTCTGCACCATCACCCTGTGGACACTTCTGACACACCTCCAAGTCAGAGTGACAGCAGTTGTGTAGGGAGATATTAAGCCTTAATAGATCAACACGGAATAAATACAAACAAACTTTGAGGAACACAAGGCTTCAGGGTGAAAAAAGGAGCAGCAAACTTCAAGTATGGCTTGAGAACAACTGCTCTCACTTTTCTTTAAAGTGATACTACAGCCAAATCGTGAAAGATCAGAAACAGATGAAAAAGATTTTTAATATGATGATGAGATATCCTCCAGTGAGATTAAAAATTAGCTCCATCAGACATTTTTGAACACAGACAGCTAGAATGCATCAAGAAATCTCAAGCCCTGTTATTGTGCTTTTGTTACAGGAGGGAAAAACAAATACAAACTTGAAGTAGCCCTTTCAGTTTGGTACTCATCCCCCAAATGCTACTTGTGATTAGTTGCCATGGCACTAGCAGAAAGCTGGCTATTTGAAGGTAGCCAATTGGACAAAGGCATTTCAGGGTTTTATATGTGAAACAACCACTTTTTTTTCCTCAAAGTCTCCCTCATTTTTAAACAGATTATCTGCCCCACAGATAATCATGGCCATTTGAAAGCTGAACCTAGCCTGCAAGTCCTCTCTACAATGTCTTTCACCCAGCCTATTGTGACAAAGTCAAATCAGGAGGAAGAAAACAGTGGCAGCAAATTATTCCAGTAGTAACACCAACTAAATTACTGTGCAGCTTTTATGCTTTGACTAATTGTCTCATTAAGACACATTTCTGATCACTGAAATGGATCTCAAGTATTATTAATCACTGAAAAAATTGTACCGCTAAGAGCCTCTCTCCCTCCTATCCTTGGCACTATTTGCAATGGAAAATACACATAGGCCCCCATTGATTGGAGCCCCGCTGCTGCACAGTTGGCAGTCAAAGGTACTAATGGCACAATAACACAATAGAGCTAAAATAGTTTGCCTTTCAGAGTAACAATCTCTTATAACACGATTAAGCTCTATGATGTGCATTCCCTTATGTTTTGCAAATGGCTCAAAAAGATCTGACAGTTTTTCCAGCAACTTCTTCAAAAGGGGAGGGAAAATAAAAAAAATCATTAGCTATCAAGAAACAAATTAATACCATTTGATACATTAAGGTGAAAACAACTGCACCAGGCACAGGCTGCACAGCAGCATGGTTGGGTGGCACCCAGTCCACCCCCCCTTGCAGAACACATCTCCAAAGTTTTGAGAGGCCAGCCCAATCAAATGTGCCTGAGTTTGTCACATTTAATTGCAGAGGCTTTATTGAAGCACTTAGTTTAGGAGCTGGCTTGCCCTGGGCTACCTCTGTAACAGACGACGAGAGGCATCTCCACAGAGCAACACAGTCTACCAAGTATAGACTGTGGGATCCCTGAGCTCCTTTTAGGTACTTTTTTGGTGTTTGGTGTCAAACAGTAGGAAGAGAGATGAAGCTTCTTCTGCATACGAGGAGAACATTTAAAAAGGAGCAAGCCATCATTATCTAGCACACTACTGACATACTCTTTACATTCTCAGCACACAGGAAGATTTTTCTCTTGCCCATCACTGCCAACAGTTGCACAAGCCATACATCTCAAAGAAACACTTCCCCTTATAAGTGCTGAAGGCATTTATACCACACATTACCATATTAAAGACGGCAGCTACTTAATTATCAAGTAGCTTGTTCTCAGAAGCCTAATGGCAAAGTGGCACAGCTATTGCTAGGAGAGGTGTACACTTTCATGGTGGCCAGCCTGATCAAAACCACCCTACAATGGACTTGGGAGTTCTTTTGCAGTGACGGAAGTGGTGCATGGGAAGGAAATCACTCCATACAATTACTCAAGAAGAGTTGAAAAGGTGCTATTTATTCTCAGACATGTTCTGCTTGGTTTAAAGTGACTGTACAATGGTAATCATCAGCTTCCCATGGGTGCACTTCTAATAGTGTAGTTGGAAAAATAAAGTAACATACAGCTGATAATGGCACAATTCTTGGACAAGAGTTTGAACTTCATTAGAGGAACAAACTTGAATTATTTTAATTGTTGGCTTGTTTGCTTTTTTGTTGGTTTGGGTTTTATTAAAAATAAATAAAAAAAAAATCAGTGATACCATACATAAATTTCCTTCCTGTTCATTTGCATACTGGCCATTCAGTACCATGATATTAAACACAGCACTAAAAACTTCCATACCTCGTTTTTACACATTAAGAGAAAGCCCATGACAGATTCACTTTATAGTGTGCAGGAAATCACATATCTATCTCCTGCATCTGAAATGGAGATACCAGCTCTGAGTCTCAGATTTTGTGTTTTCCAGTTCTCCAGTGAAAAGTGCTTTAAAACTCGTTGTACAGCACTCTGCTGTTGGTGTGGGGAAATGCTTTATTCCGGTGACTTACTTTTTAAAATGAATTGATTTTCAGCTCCAAAGAGAGGGACAAAGCGGTTCTCCTGGTTTTAACTGCTGCTTTCAACTGCTCGGAACTCTTTTGGTTATTTTAAGGTATTTTTGTTTAAAATACCCAGAACATTCCCTATCAATGCCCATGAGTTATAAGTGGAGAACAGCCCACAGAAGACATGCTGGATTCTTTTGCTCTGTCAAGGAACATATTTACAAGGCTCAACTCAGCATAGGCTCATTCCAGTGACAGACAAGATGCATTACTAATTAAGATTAATTTGAAATGTGGCCATTTACTTGCTACAACTTTCAGTTTAGATCAATTTTGTCAGGCAGTTTTAAGACAAGACAGGGTTGCTCTGCACCCACATACATAGGTGTTATTCAGACACAAACATTTCCTCTCATACATGTGTACATGTGAATGTACCAAGGCGGCATTCACCAAGGTCATGTGAAGTACAGCCAGAACTATTACAAATTAGTGGTCTTTGTCATAGGCCTTGGAATTAATTCCGGGGGACAGAATATGCTACAGAGATCTCTGCTTATTTCCCTTTGGGTTTTGTTACAGACACAAGTTCTACAAAGTTTAAGCTCTGCATAAATCTGCTAAGCTCATAGGCTGCGTAACACTGCGCTCACTATCAAAAATACAACTTTACTGTAGTCTAATGAGGGGCTTGAGGGCTGTGATAAAACCCTAAAATATAATAATAATCACACTTTATGCAGCATGTCCCTAATTTTTTAATGTTTATAACCCTGCTTATAAATACCAGAAGAGTGATGCTGAGAAGGAAAAATATTAGTGGGTTTCCCCCTCCCCCCCGACAGTCCCTGCAGAAGTCATTTATTTGCAGTCACATACTGATGTGCATGCTCAGATACATCTTTCTGAAGCCTGTAGAGTTTTGTCTAAGCAAGAGCTTCAGAATGTGGGTGTAAATAAAGAATGTCAGTTTTATAATGAGAAGGGTGTATTGTGGTATAAATATTGCAGATCACATTAAATAAACATGGTCACATATGACCAGGTATCTATTAAATGAGCACATCACAGGAGAAGTTAATTATCTAAGAGTGTAACTAGGAACCATTTAGATTCACTGGAGATTAAGTTGCTTTATTTCTGTTTATCTTTCCTTTTGAATAGGCAGTAGGCTGTTGTGATGAAGAGTCCCTAGGCAACACAAAGCTTCAGCTCTTTATCAGCTCTTTCTCAACAGTAGCTTGAAGTTCTGATAAACCAAAAATTTTCCTCAAAGTAATTTTGTGCCATATATGTTGCACAAAAATGTATTTAAGACGTAAAGGCACAAAATATTTATGGTTCTATGCTGTTCAGGGGAAGGAAGATGACTTACATGGTAAGTATGTATTTCTCACATTAAACCTCCAAAAACAGTACGTATACACAGATTTCTTCAAAACTGGTTGCTAATGTCAGAGACTAATATCCCAGGGGTAACATATAACTTTACTGTATCTAAACAAGATTTTTCTAGACTTGAAAAGCTATTGTGTTTTAGTGCACATGCAAAAACATTAATTCTGATGGAATTTGATTTTGCTTGGGCCATGAAATTCATGAGGAAGGTTTTTCACTATTCATTCTGTACAATATAATCAACATTGCAAATGCTGTTTAGTTAAGGATATGTTTGTGCAAACTGCTCTAGCACAAAGAGCAACTGATGAAGAAGGATTCAATCACATAAAATTATTGAAAGCAAGATGAAGCAAATCCCTTTAAATTACTTAAGTATGCTTAAACCCTTTAATTAACATATAGCAATAAATATTTCATCTTTAACAAGCCTATTGGGAGCAGTTGCTTAAACATCTATTTCTAGTCATGGGGAAGTATGTACAGTCATTTTATCATGTTCTGTATTAGACAATTTTATCCTCTGGATGAAATAACATCCTCTTTATTTTATCCACAGCAGTGGAAACACTCATTTGGGGAAATACACTCTTTCTTCAAATATGGGCAAACATACTCTTTCTTCAAATGTGTTTTGCTTTTTACCAATTAAGTTTACCCTTGCAAAGTCCTGCCCAGCACACAGTGATGGTTCACATTTACTTGATGGCCTCTTCTGTGGAACTGACTTACTGCAGATACGGGACCTTTACTGGAAAGCTAAGCAAGCTTACTCCAGTCATCAATGCAGAATTAACCTCATAGCCAGGTCATTTTGGGAGACTAGCGAGAAAACCTGAGGACTTCTTCATGGCACAGCCAAGCCTCTGACAGGGGATACTAAGGGTGTGTTTTCAGGCACCTTCCAACATAGACCTGAACTTTTTCCTTTACCCCATGTAGCATCACAGGTGCAGGGAGAGATCTGTGAGACCACTAAACACCGCTGCCTTTCAACCAACACCTTGTGTAGGCAGCTGTTCCACTGCAAGGCCAACTAAAATGCAGTCACTTAAACCACTACTAAAACAAACCCATTATATTGATAATGACTAACATCCATCCAAGGAAAAGAATAGAGCCAAGCTGAGCTCTTACACAGGGCTTCTTCACTGTGATAGTCTGAGCACACCCTCCTTCCTGAAGGGGCGAAGAATACAAAGCAGGTTGGGTAAAACATGAGCAGGAAGTTTCTCTGTGCTTTTCTGTGAGAGTATCGATGAATTTATGGGTCATTGAATAGGAAGTAAAGATTCCTGCAATAGAAATTATATTTCAGTGTTTCACACAGCATCTTTAGTGATGACTACAACTGTTTTCCCCTCTAAACAAATTAGATCTCCATTTGCCATTAATGACTGCATCACTTAAAAGATCACAAGGGAACCGCCTGGTGCACTTATTAATAATTGAAAACTTTGAAAAAAATCTGTGAAACATTTTCAGTCAAAGCTAATAAATCACTAAAATATTGCTTCCTGAAAAAAAAAAATAATCCTTTTATTCTTTTATTACTTTCGGATAATAGGCTACATTTTAAGTAATGGCTTTAAGAAAAGCACAAGCTGAGAGTTCAGAAGTATCTAAAATCAGAAGTGGTTTCAACAGTTTTCTAAAAAAACAAGAATTGGAAAAGAGGCGATATTCATCTATATCATTCTCGCAAATATGCTGAATTCTATTTCAGTTCGCATGCTGTTTCCTAATATCTTCAACTGATGATTAAGGAAATGTACCCACTTAATCTCTGCCCTTGTTCTGCATAAACATGAATAAAAACGTTCAAGAATCATTTCTTAATCAGCATAGTCCATCAAATCAAGGCTCCTATTGCTACAAAACTGGATTTTGCAGAACTACTAAATGACCAAGAGGAACAAAAAAAATACACAAAACTTTTTGATCAGAGATATTAGAAGTTTTGAATGCCTTTTGCCATTTAACATTTCAAAGTTTCATATTGTACTTACTCTATTTAGTAACCTTCACTATCCAAGAACAAGGGCAAAAAAGATGCATACAAAATTACCTTCATCTGCAAAGATTTTTTGAGTGTACTATAATGATCCATGTTTTCATCAGCACAGACAGGTTGTATGACAGGTACTCAGCAAAGCCCAAAGATCAGCAATCTTGTCTATAGGACACAGAGAGAGGGAAGAGCAGCAGCGCAGTGTATCTGTCCCAGCAGATCTCACCTGGGAATAATGGCTGCAGCCTAGCCAAAGGCAGGTCATGCTTCACATCCCCCAGGGAAAGAAAATTGATTTTTAAGGGGTTGTTTTGTTGCTTGGGTTTGGAGAAAAACAAACAGACCAACAAAATCACAAAACCTCAAGCAACCGAAAACATACAAGTAAATAAAAAAACCCAACAAAACCAAAACCCTCATGCATTTCTCTCCCACCTTTCAACTCAAAGGTTTCCTCACCTTTTCTAAACAAACCTAAGTGCACTTGCACTGAAAATGGCAGTATTTTACATCCCAAGCAGCTTTTGCCAGTGGCTTGCATCAGAAATCCACAGCCACACTACAGGTTCCTCTCTAGGACTCAAAGTCCTCAGAAGCTCTGACAGTAATTTGAAGGACAGTGCTCCCTTCACCACAGGGGCAGGATGAGACACCCCTACCCAGCTCCCCCAGCCAGGTCTTTTACCTGCCCTCACAAAAAATAAGTAGCTGTGATCCTTCAGCCCCCTTTCCCTCCTGAGTGTTTCCCAACAGCCATCCTCAGCTTCATTCACTATAGCTTAACTCTGTAACTTCCTACTACACCATCCTTCCTACTACAGAAACAGCCAACAATGCCCCATAGAGCATAGGAACCCCCTGCCCCACTGCAGGTGCCCAGGGGTCCAGCTATTAACCTTCCTTCTGGGAAAAGAAGGCAAAGTGTTCAAAGTATTTAGAGGATGATAGCAAACGAGACAGAGACAGAACAGCTGGGCCAGAATAGGCCTGGCTGATTAAAACAAACTAATCACAGGCAGCATTTGCTTGGCTATCCTCACACAGGCAGGTCAAATCAGCCGTAATTATGTGGTCACCTGTACTGGGTAACTTGTTATCCTGGCAGGTGCCCTAACAGCCCCCCTATTGAATCCCCGTACCAACCTGAGGAGATACCTGTAAAACTTAAACATAGTGAATTCACAGAACCAGTATACAATAGCAGACTTTTGTCTTTCATCCTGATCAGACTTTTTAACTTTACAAAGATACTTCATGCGCTTTTAGGGATCTTTTGGCTTTACATGATTTCTTGAGTAGCCATCTACTTAATGTTTTAAAAAATGTTCAAAGTCATCTGTGCCACTGGCAAAAAGCTAGGTTGAGCAACACTAGTCTTCCACACCTGTGCAAAGTTAATAGCAACCAAAAAGACTTCTTTTGCAAACAGACACATACTGTGTGACACCTGTTTAACAGCAATCAAAAGGACTTTTTATTGACAGAGTAGTGAGTGTATGTCTAACCAAAAGAAAAAAAGCAAAACCAAAATAAAACGAAAAAGAAACAAACAACCACCTCCAACACACATTCATCTACTCAGTGGAAACAATACACGCACATTCCTGTTTCTTGTCTAGTCTCATGCATTAAATTTTACCTCCTAGAACATGTGGAATGGTTCCCTTTCCAGAGAACAAGTTACTCTTCTGCTCTAGCAGACTGACTCCAACTGTGTCATGAGCAGAGTGAAGGTTTCCACCAAGCACACCCCCACTGCCAGTGCAGTTCATCAGGCAGCTACTAGGAAACAAAAATAATCCTGTAACAGAAGCTGTTTGTCTTAGCAAGTCTTCTGCTGTTGTAGGCATTCATAACATGGTATCTCACCCACAAATATACGATGTGATTCTCACATTTGCTGTTTCTTCCTTGTGAGTTATTAATCTGTGATTTGAATTTCAGCACAGACTATTTGCAGAAGAGGCCTATATATTACTACAGTCCTTTTCAAACACTCTACAGAAATTAATTAATTGATTGCTATTTAGAATGTAAAAAGTATTTAACTTGTCAGCTAGTTCTAACAAGTATTTGTTCTCTGTGAGATCACAGAAATATTTCTTAACCTGGTTTAAAGCTGCCATTACAGTAATTTGCATTCATTTTTAATAATGCACTATTTAACATGCACCTATCTCTCTGTAAGAAGTCTTTTATTCAAGGGGCCTTGTTGAAGAAAAGCAGCAGAATTCTGCATATAAGTATAATCAATGCATTTAGCAATTTATAATGCTTTAGTAACCTTCTGAACATTTACCATCTCATAGTGCAGGCAACAGGAAAGGTAATTTAACAGAAACTTACGCAGAATCAACATGCTTAGACAAATGAATTCCAGTGTTCAGAAATCAGATAAATTAATTCCAGTCTGGTTCTGATATGTTTTAAATTCTGCTTGAAGTAGGAACGTGTTCACTTATTACTTTAAAAAACTAGAATAAACAAAATATTCTAACACAACCTCAATGCTAGTACCACTTTTAACCCAATGGGTTTGTGCAATCATCTTTTTTTTTTTGGTCCAAGCACTGACTCCCTTGCTGCTACCACATTTAAATAAACCACTATTGAGGAAACAAAAAGAAAACAGAAAAATGACCTGCCCTTGCAGAGTGGAATGCTAATGCCAACGCTCAAAGGAGAAACTGTCAAAAAGAACAGCCATAACAGAGAATTCTGGGTTTGCACATTTTTATTTTATTAGGGTTTTTTACATTCTTGATGGATTTTTTATGTAACCATTATGCCACAATCTATGATACACAATGAAAATGGAAATCTGTCATTCACCATTAACATTTCTATGTTAATTTTGTTTTTGACGTATACTGTGGCACAAGTGCATTTATCATATTTCATGCAGCACTGACCTGCCTTATGCAAGCTGAAAATACAATAAACAGTGCCAGCAATATTTAGCTGCACTCAATTTTTGCCACAGAAACAAGCATTCATAAAAGCATTAAAATACTTTGGGTGACGGCTATTATCAGCTTAACGTTTTGAGCTATAGAAATGGACAAGAGACAGCATTTGCTGCTGTCAGACGCAGTACTTCCCAAGTTCATTAGGTTTCAAAAGTCTGAATTAGCTTCAATGTTTCAACCAGAGAAAAAGCCCAAGGCTATCAGCCTGATTTTAAAGGACACTACTGAGTTACATTAATATTAGACCAAGTTTGGTTGTGGATCCCATGGTAAGTACTTTACCACATCAGATTTATGCTCTGAAAGGAGGATTAGTTTTTCACCATCACATTGTCTCCAGGCCAAATAAAGGGACAGCATAAGGCACACATCCCTTTTTGGTAATCTGCTTGGACAAGTAGTACCTGATCTTGCTATGAGTTTTTAATACACCTTTTTATTTTGACAAGACAAGAAGATTTCCACCATCACCCGACACTGAATCAGGCATAAACTGTCAAGGCTTATTATGTCACAGCCGAGACAGCAGCAGCAGGGTAGAAGTTACTGCCAAGAACACAAGTATGTCCCAGGAGCATGCTCAGGCCGGGGAAGTAATTGGACATGGGGTTGAAGTCTCATCTATGTTTTTTCCACTCACTTCTTATGAGCGGATGCTCAGCAAATCTAGCATAACCCTCCAGGCACCACATGGACACAAGGCCCTTGTGCATCTAGTTACTGCTTCCTGCTTGCAACAAAGTCATGTCCTCATTCCTCCACATCCTACTACACCACTTACTCTGAGCAGTTCCCTCTCCTAGCCAGCAGAAAGAAGGGAAGAAGTCTCCTGCCACTACATAGTCTAGTGTTGCAGAAACTTGCAGTCACAAGGTTCACCCAGACTCAAGTTTTCCTGGGGCAGAGGGAACAGGACTTCTGACAACACTAGTTCAGTGGTGCACACCTGCTTTCTAGCAGCGCGGAGGAAGCACAAGCAGTGTTACCCTGAGAGCACCTTGCTGTGCAGTGTCTCCCAGGAAGCCAAGCACTCCCTCCCTCAAAGAGGAACAACCCCTGCTGTTCTGTCCCTTCCAATACTTGCTATACATCAGCCACCTTACACAGAACCAGCTCTTGAGGTTCACTTACGTCACTTATATCAATAAAAGTATATGAAAGTACATGGCAATTGATATCCTAATTAACAAGTAAACACAAAGGACAGAAGAAATCAATTACTACTTGTACAAAACCACAGCATGTGCCTTTCATCGATCAGCAACTGTTGCTTGCCCACCTTCCTCTTAATATATAAAAGCATGACTAAATCAGGAATTAGCACTTCAAAGTTGAACTAATATCTGCACAGAGATGTGAGGCAAGGATTAGAACTGGACAAAGCAGTGAACCCACTTCTTGTTGCACAGACACAAGATTCCTCATCCAAACATGATCTTTTTATGGATGCTACCAGTCTCCACAGTTCCCTAATAGCACAGAGCAACAAAGGAAGCAGCCCAGGGAGTACGAGCAGTTGGTGCTGCCACGTCTTACTTTTGCAGTCAGGTGATGAATTACTCTGCTGATCACCAACTTCTCTGTCAGCTCATGTGGTCCCGTGTAGACTTCATTGTCTGCTTAGCTACATCCAACAAACTTTCTTGGTGACTTTTATTTCTGCCTTCATCACCCTCTTCCACCTTATACCTAAGTGGTTCACACCACTTTTGTTTTCAGCCATAGTTTAGCAGCTTTGTAATGTGACTGCATTTCCATCCTCCTCACATCACCACCTTACCATCTCCTTCCAACAACCACAGCCAGTACATTTCTCTGTGAAAGCCACCTACCAACTCTTTGCTTTTTGGTTTCATAACTCCTCTCCAATATATCTAGAAATAATTGTCAACCATCTTCCTTGTAACAGTGTATCCTGTTTCCTTCGCAGCTTCCAAACGTACTCTCCTCTTTTTTTATTTTTCAGGGATGTGCATAACTATCATGCTGTCCATGCCTGCTCTACTTACAGTAATTAGACACTGGCCACAGACTGGAATTGGAGGCTTACTGGGCTAGACTTGCTGAGCAGCCTTGGATACGACACTCTCTTGTGCCAAAGAGGTCCCAATCTAAATAGACAAGTCACAAAAACAGTGGAAAGTAAGTTGGAATTACTTTTTTTCTTACAAACTGGGGAGTAAGGTGCAGATTAATGAAGTCAGGTGCTGCATTGTTTTATCTGGTAGAGAAATACATGATTTTATTATGTATAATTTTATGCCAGTAATTTTCCCCACTTTTATTTACTCTTTCAGATGCAGTGATTTGAGAGACTACTAGTTAGAGATGGGTCAGTGCCCTGCAGTTAGAATGTCTTTCCCTCAAAAGCCTCCAGGTTGAAAGCTGTATCCAAGAACCTTCTGAGCGACACCAGATGCGTGTTCTTGTTGCCTGTGGCAGCTGCAGCAGCAGGCTCTCGGCCAACATACCTTTGTGACAAAAAGAATTGGGCAGACAAACAAGGTGAGAAGAGAGACTATTTTGACACTAACAAGCATGACAGCATGCTGCTATATGCATTCAAGTCAGCTTGGCAGATTTGGACATTTAATCATCAATCTTTCTTAAATAAAAATCAATCTAAGCTGTAACATCAGTTATACCTTCTGGTCAGCTTCCCCCTCTTCCCCCCTCCCATCAATATTAAGCTGCATCTTCTCCCCCATCCCTCCCAAGGCAAGCTACACTGTCTCATAATTAGGTAAGTTGCTTTTGGCAATGAAGACTCATTCCTCTGACAGCCGCATGGCCAGATCCAAGAGTTAATCATCTAAAATAAATGCATAGGTACCTAAACTGAGCTCTCATAAGAACTGTTTCCTCCAGAAACCTAATATTTGGAGTGAAAATCTTAAAAAAGACAGAACCTTAGACAAGAAAAGATAAAAATATGTGAGAGCAAAGTGCTGTGCTAAATGGCAATAAATATAGAGCTAATCACTACTGATTTTCTTTTAGAACTACCAGGAGGAGCCAGATATGCATGATGTATTTGTGAAAGTCATCTACACTTTTCCCTCCTTCACCCAAGAAACCAAACTCACAGGTTTTGATTCATGAAGAACATGACTTCCCCGTAAATAACATCCTCACAAAAACTCCCCCAAACCAGCCAAACTTAAAAGCAAATAAACCAATCCAGGAGACAAAGCAATTTTTCTCATACCATATAGGTCGAGTGTGGTTCACAATAGTGCGGAAACGAGGTTTGACATAATCATAATATCCACTGTTTTTGTGTTCCTCCTGACACCAAACTAGATCAGCACCTGGATACTTCTCAAGTTCTTCTTTCAGCAAGTCAAAAGGGAATGGTGATATCTGGAAGGAGAGGGTAATAACTGGTAAAGCTTTCTCCTACATGATGTTTGCCCATGGTAGGAAGGCCTTTTATCCATCAGCTCTTCCAACCACCCATTACAGTTAAGCACTTAGTACCTAATATACTTGCTACATGTTCTTTAAAGTGACTTGTATTTCTTTAATTGACTTCTTGCTGTCAGAAGTGAATACACATATATCTTAGACTTGCACCAGTATGAACAGAAGTAGGTGATAGTCCGTATCTCCTGTATTCCTACAGTTTTCCTAGTGAAGTCCTTAATTAGTGAATGATAATGTAGCTGCAAAGTGTACTATTCACAACATTTAAGCATAGTAGATTCAACATACAAATTTCAGGTGCCACTGTATTGTAACCTTCACTTTGTTACGTTGTTCTGGAAACCTCATCAAGCTTTCTAGATCTCGTTGTCCAGTATACAATTTATATGTTCCTTTACCACAGGGACATTAAGTAACACCTTGTAAGATGCAAAGTGCTATAAGAATACTATCACCATCCTTTCTGGCAAGTTTTATCTATTTAAAAGCATAGAAACCCCTTGCTGAAAGTCTCCCCAAAGACTGTCCTTCTGAGAGCTCACCTGTTCAAGTCTGGTTATAGCTATTTGCTTCTCCAGGTCTTGATTCTTTCTCTCTTTCACCAGATCATAGTAAACTTTTCCCGTGCAGAAAATCACTCGCTTGACATCATGTGGTGCATGGGCTGCCAGCCCGTTCTCAGGAATCACACGTTGGAAAGTGGTACCTAGTTAGAATACAAATTAGAAAAGTGCTCTCAGAGGAACAGACATTGCAAAAAAGCAGCCCAAGAAACAGTCCTTCACTGGGCAACCAGCAGGTTGCAATGGTTATGGGGTTCTGCTGACTCTCTATTCCTACTTTTCAGATAGATAATTCTGCTACAGTGACTTTCAGCAGTTTATTTTCAAGAAGTTAGAATTAGTTTCAAGAAGTTAGAAGATTGTCAATAATCCACTTGTCACACTTCACAAAACATACTGAAGAGCAGCTTCTTTTTTTAGCTTTGTGTTGTGCATTACACCTTTAATTTTTAGTTTATTGGATAGCCCACCTTCGCTTCCCTTTTTTTTCAGAGAATTTTAGTGTGAGGTGTTCCTGCCCATGGCAGGGGTTTGGAACTTGACGATCTTAAGGTCCTTTCCAGCCTTAACTATTCTATGATTCTAATTACCTGAAATACTGTTTCTTCTTTCCAAGATGATCTCAACCATTTAACACTAATACAGGTTTAGAAAATTTTAGAGCATTATTATATAAAAGCATAGCACATATTCATAATGCAACTAAATCTGGCAACTGCAGAAATATTTACACAAGCATACATATTACTGCCATATACTTATGTGATTTAAACGTCTGTTTGAGAGCTAGAATGGCATTAGCCAGAAGAAGAATTAGCACAGTAATGAGCCACAAGTGTAAGTGATAAGATGCAATTTCAGATGCATATGCTCAATGCTAGGTATCTTTTCCCCGGTGATATTACCTCCCAGGAGGACAATTTGCTTGGGATACATGAAACTGGAAGAGGAACTTGATGGTCTAAAAGATCCTTATATGATTGATTAAAACTATTCCCACAGTAACCAACTGCAAGGTAGCAGACAGCAACATGACCTCCCAGTCTGAATCAGCACACCCACATACCAGGAGAATAAGCTCCCATTCGAACCATTTATCTTGGGGGTAGAAAAGCAGCAGCTCAAATATATGAAAGAGGAACTGATTTATGTCAGAATTATCCTGTCTCACTGAACAGCAGAATTCATCATTAAAAAAGACTGAATCTGTGCTACATTGAGTCAGCTGGAGTCAATCTTCCTCTCCTCCTCAGCTTTCCATTAAAAATAGAGCAAAAAGAGTTAGCTGAGAGTCAACAGTACTTTACTACTTCCTTGCCTCTTCAGCGGGAACATAAAAGTATGTCAGAATTCAGTGTTAATTAGGAGTTTGGCCACTATTGAAGATTAGCCTGAAATAGAGGGGACTCCCAAGACAAAATGACAAATCACAATCCCTACAGAATTTCTAATCTGAAATCTGTTGTGACATGGCAGCCACAGAACTGAATATTGTAAAGAAAAATGTGCCCTTCATTCTTCCAAATAGGCACAGTGTGATTTCAACCTATCCATCACATATAGAGGGTGCAGATAGCACACAAAGAACAAGTCAATTTTTGTATGAAGAGAAAGTGCAGAGGCACCTAACAGCCTATTGAGGGGAACATCCCTGCAGAGAGGGGAATGCACTTTCCACTGCCTTTAAGATTAATGATTGGTTATAAGACAAGCCTCTTAAAATTAAGAATCCATACTCAAAAGCTGATTTTTCAGCAAAAGTCCATGCTAGATCTCACACACCAGCTCCACAGAAATTATACCAAAGGAAAAGGCAAACTGTCCGGAGCAGATTCCCTTCTTCACAGCCTGACACATGACTTAACATAGCTAATTATTTGTCCATAATACTTTAAGGTGACCTACCAGACACCATTTCATCAAAACTGGATTTAGCTTCTGGATGCCTCAGCAGTGACTTGGGTGTCAAAATAATCAGCTGTAAAACAGAAATTTTTCCCAAACTCAAGAGCTGCTTTATCTACATTATTATATGCAACATTTGTAGCACTGTTCATACTAAACACACAAACTGAACATGCTACAGATCAAATTAATGTGATTAATGAACAGCAAACACAATATTTTTTCTCCTGTTTTGAATGCCTAGGAAGTTTCAAAATTACTCAAAAGATTGGGGTAGTCCACTCCCTTTAAAGGTTCTCAAGAACTACTGCTTATGCTTCTTTTCGAGAACAAAATAAAATCACAGGTATGAACCAGTAAAACATCCAACAGTTGTATCTTATGTTTTTGAAGTTACACCAATTATATGCAGATTATAGTCACACAACCTATTAACTACAGTGTCTTGACAAGCTCATTTGAAGGCCTGAAAAGCCAGAAAGAAGTAAAACTGAAAATCAAATTTCATAATTGTAGCACATCAGAGCTGAGTTTCATTCCATCAAATCAGCAACTTCAATCTGTGCTAAGATTTTTCACCAGTGATTCTTTTCTTTTTAGCAGTATGCCATATGCAAACACCCCTCCTTATATGAGGGTTAATATACCTCGAATAACCAGGTCCATTATAGTAACTTTACCGGTTTTCTGAATGGCAGCAAGATCTGTCTTCTGAGGACGTGAAAGTAATTGGCTGGAGTAGAACAATTCACCACGATCCAGTTGCATTCATACAGCTGGGAAACTTCAAACTGCTCACTGAACTCCTGAGAGAGACATTAAAGGCATTATAAAAAAAATGCCTACAGGATCAGAAAAATGCACTGGAATGGGTTGCCCAGGGAGGTTGTGAATGCTCCATCCCTGGCAGTGTTCAAGGCCAGGTTGGACGAGGCCTTGGGTGATACGGTTTAGAGTGAGGTGTCCCTGGCCATAGCAGGGGGGTTGGAACTTGATGATCTTAAGGTCCTTTGCAACCCTAACCATTCTATGATTCTGTATTTCTGACTCTCAGCAACTCCATTCCTAAAAAATACTTCAATAGCAGATTCTGATGAGATTGTATGATTAGCTAGGGAAACATCCCCACAAATCACTCTCTTCTGTTTCTACTTCTACCTAAAAATGTATGTAAATAAATGCATAAACCTCCCATTAATTTCAGCAAGGTGGGAAGCCCAGGAACAATGGGCGAGGAGGACTAGGAATTCAGTAGGTGGAAGACACAAAATATAACCCCTTTGAAAGAATCTTAAAACTAGAATTCATTTTTTGAGTGTATAGATAATTCTCCCATTTTTTGGCGTCTCGTCCTCTTAAGTTTTTTAACACATAAATTTCATGTTTTATATTTTCTGTATTTTATGAATATAGGGTGTTTTTATTCATATCTATGTACATATAAATTAGGTAAGCATATATGTAGATAAAGGTACAATGATCTCATTACAGACTGGTATAGCAGCTAACACAATTTCCTGGTCCATGGTTAGAGCTCCTGCCTTCTATGATGAAATTTATAACTTGCTTCATTGTGTGCAATTGTCAGTGCTTAAATGCTGTCAATCAATCAGGTCTTTATTCTGCCAGTTCACTGACAAAAATTACTCTTAGTTGAGAAGCAGCATGGCTTTGGAACGATCATTGCCCCAAGGGTAACAAACTCGGGGCCAAATCTGAAACATGCATTTTATTTTGCCTGTTTTTAAATTGGTGGGCTTTTCAATTAATGTATAGCAGAGTTTTGTAGGAAATCTGCAGTGGGAAAGTGGATGCCCAGTATCCTGTAGAGCTACACAATTTGTCTGTAAAAATGAATGACCAGAGTATGCAGGTCTTAGCTGAATAAAATTTAGTAGTTTCTTATTTTCATGCTTCCTGCAGTATAATTTAGCTCCACTGCAAAAAGCCAGGAGTAGTCTCACTTGGCTTCCTTTAGAAATTAGCTAGAGACACCCCTTTGCAGTATGCACAGCAATATAAACAAGCAGAATCAGTGGCCCTGAGGAACAGCCATAAAAAGATCATGCTGCCAGTGATTAATTGTATGTGACCTCAGCTTTGCAATGAAGCAGCACATACCTCATACTTTCATTACTTTTACTGGGATCAAGTTAATGTTACATCAAGTTCTGAAACTAAATCTTGACCCACTATACCTAGCTAAAAGGATGCTTCTTACCAAAAAATATGTCTAAAATGTGAAGAACAAAACAAGGATATAGCCTTTGACAAATCTACTTACCGGATAAGCATCAGAATCATCATTGCTCATCTGCAGAAACCTCTCAGGCCTGGCTGATGAATGCTCTGGACCCTAGTAAAGGTATCATTTAAAATGAAATTAAAAAGGCACATCATCAATTAGATATCATTTCAGGTCACTAACTCATGAATACCTCCTGTCACCCTGGCAGCTCTGCACCAAGCTGCACACCTGCCCCCCCAGTCAAAGGGCATCAATGGCAGCAGCAGTGAGAAGACACAACACAGGACTGGAATTTTTTGTCTTTCATAAAACATTTTCATATGAGAAGATAAAGTTTCATATGGATTTCCAGTGCTTTTACCAGCTGTAAGTAATTTCTAGCCTCAGTATAGCTGCACAATGAAGACGAATGAAAGGGCAGTTGGGTCCACGTGGGCAGAACAATGACCTTGCTAATGCAGGGCAGAAAGGATCAGGAGGAATGTCAGGAAGAGAAACACCATGTGCCTCAGCATATGCAGTGACTCATACTTCTTTGGACCAAACCACACTTGCATGCTGAGCAGGAGGAAGTACAGTTAACTGCCCACTATCTTCACTATATTAGCAACAAAAGTGGAATCAGGATCTTCCTCCTACCACTGTTCAGTGTTCGTGCAGGACAAAATAGCCTAGATGAATGCTTCAGCTAGAATAAATCAAACTACATGTACAGATTATCTGGCAAACTAACTTATGATTAATTTCTGCTTCTTCGTGTAATGTAAAATACCTTTACATTCCATTCTGTCAAAATACTGAACATTCACAACCACTGTCTCACTAGCAGTACCTAAAGTAATTTCTTTTAGTGACAAACATTGTTAGATCCATTCAATACTAGCAAAACACACATGCTGGTCACAGAATACACAGAAACACACATGCTGGTCAGGAATAAGGGGTGTTTCAGTATCTGTTATCTCCCCTCTCATGTCCTTGTTTATAAAGGATGAGAGAAAGCTGTGAGGAGTACAAGAATGCAGTGTGTTTTTTTATTTATTGCTAATGCTGGCAGCCTTTGCTTGCTCAAGTGACAGTTACTGTTAGGAAGGACTTTCATTTTGGAGACAGCTGCAAAGTACTTTAACCTGAAGACATAAAACTATTACACCTCAATTCTCCCCACAGCTACTAAGCTAACGATGTTCATAAACCAGCTTTTTTCTTTATACAGCTACCTCTCATCATAACTTACTCTGCTGAAACCTTAACATATGATTTGAAAAATCACTCATACAACACATCATCCTCCCTGATTTTATGTGCAGGACTCCAGAGTCCAGAGGATGGCCACAAAGATGATCAGAGGGCAGAAGGACATCTCCTATGAAGACAGGCTAAGAGCTGGACTTGTTCAGCCTGAAGTATCCGGGGAGACCTGAGAGCAGTAGTACATAAAGCGGGCCTATAAGGAATATGGAGAGGCACTTTTGACAAGGGCATGTAGTGATAGGACAAGGAGAAATGGCTATAAACTGAATGAGGGGAAATTTAGATTAGATATGAGGAAGAAGTTCTTCACTGTGAGGTATGTGAAGCACTGGAAGAGAGGTTGTAGACACCCCATCCCTGGAAGTATTCAAGGCTAGATTGGACAAGCTTTGAGCAACCTGGTCTAGAAGAAGGTATTGGAAGGGTTGAAACTAGGTCATCTTTAAGGTCCCTTCCAACCCAAACTATTCTGTAATTCACTATTCCATGGGCTAAGGGACTTCAAAGATAAAATACATGCCCCCTGCAACAAAGGAGTAACAGCCAAGAACTATGCCTGGCACAATTACTCTTGTGAAGTCTGTCTCCACTGTTGAGGTGCCGATCATAGATGGGTAAGGGCTCGAGAACAAGAAGCAAACATGTGCAAAACTATGGCACACAGTAACAGTCCAATATTGCAATACCTCTGCTGCATAAATCTATTTGCCGTAAATCAAACCTACACGAAAAAGTACAACCTATACATGCACAAACATAGTGTTTCACAAGCACACTGAATTCAGTACGCTGGAAACTGAGATGTTACTGGCAAACAATTGCAGGAGGGACATGTGAGGCTTCCCTAACATACACATATATATGCTGCCCCAGTAATAACCTCAATCCAGATCCTCAATGTTCACATCCATCTTTGATTTCTCTGCTGACACTGCCAGTCAGATTGCTAGCAACTGCTGCGTGGGATGGGGTAGGGTTTATTTCTACTGCGACCACCTACCCAGTGAGGCCCATTCTGAATCCATTAGCTACTTTCAGATGAGTCCCCAAGGAACCATTAGGCAGCAGTCTTTCAATCACAGCCAACTTGCCTGTGGATGCATGACCTAGAGGTGAAGGGATCCATACCCCATTACGAATCCTCTCCCAAATCATTCTGCCCCCAACACTGTAGTTACAGAGAGTAACACTCCTGTAATGGAAAGCTCATCTGGGAAGATAACAGATTTCAGTAGGCTGGTGGGATTCTTAAATACTCCAAAACCACCTGACACTAGTAGCAAAATAAGCATGTTTCAGCAAATCCTAGCTGCCAAGTGGCTAAGATTAACTGTATTGTAAGCAGCAGAAAACTAGCTCCCTTCAGCTGAGTGCTTCCCTGCAGAGGTCCACCCCTCCTGCTGAGGGCACAATCAGGCTGTCCCCTCAGAATTTGTATTTTAAAAATTTATTTTATCAAAACTCTTGTGAACAGCAATAGACCCGTTATTCTTTATGCACAAATGGGCACAGAAAGACATTCATAAGATATGAATGCACCCCGGTATATCAGGACAGGATTATAATTGCATGGAAATAAACTAAACTGTTTGTGAGAATGGAAATGACGCAGTTTGTAGTGAAAGGGTCTACAACATTTATACAGATGGAGACTGCCACTGTGGCACATACTATGATTTTCTTAGTAGAAGGCTAGAAACATACATGCATCAATTCATGAATGTTAATACATTTGAAAAGGGAGAAAATTAACCTAGCCTGACATGATGTTCATGTAATGTTTAAAAATAATTTAAAAGATTTGAAGAACAATCCTACTGCGGATATGAACTTCTCATAACATTACATACAAAGTGTGTTCATGCCCCTTCCCACTATGACACTGCCTAGTTCCTTCTGCAAGCCACAAAGAAAAGATTCGACAGCTAGTGGAAGCATTTTCCTTCTCAGAAAGAGGGAAATTTCTTATTATATCACAGTTACTCAATGTCAATGATTTTTGAAGAAGTTTTAGAGCTCTGTAATGCTATTTCACTGCAAGAGAATTTTGTGCAATTTAAACAGACCTACTTCATGCAAAATCAAACCAAGGAAGTAGTACTAGACACTAATGATTTCTTTCTTATTGTATGCTAAGAATCCAGCTTTCTACGGGTAAAAGGCTGCATCTTAGGGAAAGATACAAAAAAATGAGAGGAAAAAAAAGAAAAAAACTGGGGGCAAGTGGTACATGCCACTAAGGAGGACACAAAGCTAAGAGCTCTGAAATACTTCTCAGGTTTTTTTGGTTCTAACCAATCAATCTATACACATTTTTTCTGTAGCACTGAGGCAGTCCAACGTGCTGAATAGTGCCTTCCTCCCCCCAGCTTTGTATCACCATTAATCCCCAAGACATCTTTGGCTTTTACAGACACAGCAAAGGCACAGTAGCCAGCATTTATATCCTGCATAAGCCAACCAGTGGCCCTCACCATTCCTTCCATTCCATGTGGCAAGAGCAGGACGATCCCGTTGTGACGAACCCACTTGGCCTGGCCAGAGCTGATGAACTGGTCTATTATACACTGTGCTGTGTTATGGAAGTCACCAAACTGGGCCTCCCAGCACACCAGGGCGTTGGGACTTGCCATAGCAAAGCCAAGTTCAAAACCTGAGAATCAAACAAACAGAAGAATTAGGAAAGAAACAGACCTGCTGAGAATCCTGTTAATTTCTCATTAAAAAAAAAACATTATTAAAACAAAACCAAAATGAGAGCATGAGCTGGATTTTTGTAGCCCTGCTATAAATTATGCAGTTTTCAGTAGCAGCACTTGCATCAGAAGATTAGCAAATAACATTTTTCCAATCCTGACTCCAATCCTTCAAACTTTTCCTCAAGCATTTCAATATCATAGGAGTTTAAAAATGAATAATTACAACCTCTCCCTACGCTCGAACTTCAGTTTGATGTTTTCCTGAGAGCTCACTGAGGTATATACTATCTTTTCCTGTAAAAATCCACTTACAGTCTATTATTGGACTGTTCAAGAAGCTACTTGTTAATTTTATTACTTGCACAGCCCTGCACAACATTGTCTTTTTTTTTTTTCCCTCTCATGCAGGTGCTGAACAAAATTAATGGTGACATCCATCTTCAGTCAATAGGAAGGATCATAGTCTTCATAGCTTCAAGAAAGCTTGAACATAATAGGTGCATGGCAGATACGTCTGGGGCTTGGGTAAACAATCTTTTCTTTGGCATAGTTAAGGACCCCTTAGGTCTCTGCCTCAGTGGCAGAGTTGATCAGAGGGCTCTTCATGGGCAAGATATCACTGCTTCAGCTAGTGAAAGCACAAAGACATAACCTTCTCCCTCTCCACTCTGTATCAGATATTTCAGGTGGTTTACATAGCAGGTAAGTACAAAAATATCCCCAAACTTGTGCGGTTTGAACTGCAAATTCATCACTCCATACAGAGCAGAAGGGCCACATATTCCCACTTAGTACACCACGTCAGGTTAATACAGCAGGACAAACATAGTGCAGCAGCCCAGCTGACAGCAACTTGGGTGTTGTACACAGAGCAAGCCAGGCAGCTTGCTTTCCACTCTTCAAACTTGCCAAGGACCAAACATAACTGAAAGCTCTTGACAGCCCCCACGACTATCTCTTAAAAGCAGAAACAAATTTTTGCTCTCACTGAGAGACCCGCTGCAGTACAACAAAGCCCCAGCAGTGCAACACGTCCTGGGGAGATAATTGGCAAGAGAGAAAAGCAACCTAAACTGCAATGTAAGCTAGGTAATTGATTTCTAGTAGCTCTGCAAAGGTCAAAGATAGAAAACTACAAGGGTGCTTGCATACGCTATGCAGCCTCTACTGTGTAGCTTTAAAAAACAGGCAGAATTTTATGTCAAATCAAAACATGAAAACCTAGCTGTGTGCAATGTGTACCTGTCTCAGTTTAATGATCACGCTTAAATTTAAAGCATTTTTCCATACCATGTTCCACAGTGAACACCTAAATGCATTCAAAAATATAAAAATACGTATTTGATCTCTGCTCATATTTTTCTTTCACACTTTGATATAGCTAGGCCTGGAGTGCTGAGCAAACATCCGTATGCATACTCTACACCTACAGTTTTGAAATATTAAACCCCCCCAAAAATTAAAGCTCTCAGTAAAAAAGAGTACTACGTAGCACTGCTCTGGATGTTAAGGTTCTGACTGAAGGAAAATTGATTCAATACACATATAGAGTAAACATTTGCTGGATAAATATGGTTTATGTTGATTTTTTTTGAATTCTGCACACAATATAAAGATCTGTTTCCAAATACAGAACTGCAACATGGGAAGACTCCCACTGAAGGCTATACCTGCAGAGCAACTACCTTTGCTGTTGCAAGATTTTATTTAAAAAGCTATGATACTGAGTTGTAACTCTTTCTCGAGTTATGGATAATATTTTCTAGACCCATAGGTGGCTATAAACCAAATATAATCATAGGTCAGGTACCTAATATGCCTCCTAAATATTATGTATCAGTAAAATCCAATACTGCTTTGTGAGCACCAGTATTCAGTGCACTACAATACACTGTTGCAAAGCCATGCTAAAACTCAGAATCACTGGAACTATAGTTTCTAGCCCCGGCCAAGCCTACCATGCAACTCTTCTAATTAGAAGTTTCAGGAAGTTCAAAAAAACTCAGGCTCCATAGAAGATACAAGCTTAGCATCTTGACATTCTCCATACACAGAAGGCTACTCACAGGATCACCTGCAATAGCTGACATCTCCCATATACTTATCATTTGTGATTCATACCCTGGTAACTGGAGGCTGCAGTCCCTCTAGGAGAGCTCAATTTTTGCAATTCAGTGGGTAAGAGAATTACTTCAAAGAGAACTATAATACCAAACAATTATATAAGCAATAACAGAAAAGTACCTGAAGTACCTTTAAGATGGCCTGGCATTCCAAGCACTGAAAGAGTCTCAGGCTATCATGAGGCAGGAGAGAACATGTGGCACATACAGCATATGAGTTACTTTAATGCTGCCAGTGGCAGGTAACTGATGTAGCTACGGAGGAAGATTTCAAGATCAAGTCAAACCTATTCAGACTTTCTTTGTCCTTCTTCTTTTTGTTCAACTTTTACAGTACATTCTCTATCAGAGAGATACTGAGAGATCTAAGCTAAGACTGAGGTCTTCATGTGCTGAACGCCACAGACATACACAAGTAGTTACTTCTCTGAAAGCTTTACCAGGGACAAAAAAAACCAACCCAAACAAACAAATAGGGGCAGGGGGGGAAGAAAAAAAGTAAAAAAAAAAGGAGTGAAGGACAAGCATTCCTGCCTTTAAAAAATGAGAACTAATGAACACGTGGTTACAGAAAGTTTAAACTAACTTGCCCAGTTCCACAAGGAAAACCCTCAACAAAACTAGTGAGAGTAGTCATAAATCAAGGAAGTCCCTCTGTAATAAAAATTACAAGAAACATCCTTCCAACACTTGACATGAAGTTTTGACATAGATCATCTCTGCATGAAACTGAAATTGCTTTAGCTTTGCTCAACGATTATAGCTTAATTGGGACTACAGGATTTCTCCCACTCCAGGATCAGGCTCTTCAGCCAGTGTCAGTATACAGACTTTCCTGGAAGGTTAGCAAAGGGACAACTGCATGACAAATTAACTGTGTAAGACAAAAAGCAACAAGAGCTTCAAGTGAAATTTTTTACTCACGGTGAAAACAGTTTTACATATTGTTTTTATAGTGTGTCTTCACAGTCTACTCTGTTAATTTCAACCCAGCTTTTTGTTTACCAGCAAGAAATCTTTGAGTCACTTGGCTTCTGGATTCCTGAACTCTGAACAGTCCATCCATGACTCCAGCAGATGCTCACGTTCACACCAAAAGGCAACTAGGAAGTTAGAGGCCAAAAGGAGACCGGTAAGTCAGACAGAAGGCCCTTCATCTTTTGAGTCACCATGACAGTGCATTTCCAAAGAGGATGGCTTTTGTTGACCGTTCCTTTGGCCTGAGTGACCTTTCTTTCAGAACATATTTTAAATCTCTGTCCTCCTTATTTATGTGATTCTATTGTTTTTAGCACAATGCAAACAGTGGGGAAAAAAATACACAACTCCTTCAAGGCGTGTTCCCAAAGGTATCTGAAAAACAGATTTCCCTAGATAGGCCTGAATCCCATTCTAATTTTACACAATCATTAAGAGACCATTTCTACTGATTGGGTGACATGCTTGAGGAAATATGCAATATGTTCAGGACTTATTTGTGCATATGCTGCTCTCTGTAAGGATAGGGTAATCTAGCTTTTAGAAAAGAATGAACTGAGGTCTTGACAGCTTAGAGTTACCAATAATTACACAGGGCTTTTCAAAGGGTATGGAGCAATATGCTTATTTAAACCTTAGTCAGAGCACACACATAATCCTGTTTCATATGCCAAAAACACCCCTAAAATTCACGTTAAAAACAGTGTCATTTCTCATTTGCTACCTTGTTGTCACCTTTGTGCCAATAATCTCCACAAGGTGAAAATGTCCCAGGTGAAGCTGCATTAAAGGTGTGATCTTAACACAGATACCTTTTACAAGCTGACAGCCATAAAAATGTGGGAAAATATATTCAAATGTAATCTACACATTCTGATTAATATTTTGAAATTTGTTTTGCCAAGACTACTATTTCACAGAACATATGTTTGTGGTAAAGCCATCACTGGTACACCAGAACTCATTTTCCACCTGGCAAATGACAATGAGAGTTCCTAAAATGAAAGCTATTCCACCAGCGATTATAGCAAGGTATTCTGTCAAGAATTACTTACTCCTACCTGCACGTGGAGAAAATCATATATATATAGATATATATATATATATATATATAGGTGGAAAGTTAGGTTACAGGTTAACAGGTTACAGATTAACATACAGGTTAACAACCCAGGAGAAGGTGAGGCGCTTCTCCTGAAACGGATTTGTTGGGGCACCAGATGAGTCAAGATCAGGGAAGCTGACCTGAGCTAGAAAGACCCCACAGTTCTAGAGATGGGACATGAACATCAGGGGAGCAGGTTTCTACCCAGGCCCCTCAAGAAGGCTCAACCTCAGACCAGAGTAAAGGGTTAAAAAAACTGCAGCAGAGACTTGCAAACTTTTATTGTGTCTGCAGAGACAAGACCTGAACATTTCTTCAGAATTCTATGCAAAGTTTAAAGGAGTAACTCTTACACAGCTAGAAACAGAAAGGCTTAAGCTGTGAGGAAATCCAGCAACAAGACAACCAGGCTGCAAGGTGTAGCTTTCAAAGAATGACAGGTAAAGAATCTGCACACCAAAGGGTGGTGGAGCTACCAGCCAGCTCCTGAACACCAGCCAGCTGCTCAGGGCTCAGCACACCGGGGCACAGGGGACCAGGACCCAGCACAGCAGTTTGGTAAACTTCCAAACTGAGGAGAGAGAGGAAGGAAAAATACACAGCACTTGACTAAGGCTGCAAAACTAATGTTTTAATTGCTGAACTTCATTAAGGTCCCTAGATAACAGGCGCAGCAGAAATGCTTGTTTCTATTAGTCCAGTTCCTGCTGTGCTCCCTTACTGTTCTTTTCGTCACTCTGGAAGAGAAAGAGGTGTTGTCAAGCGAAGTGCCAGCTTACGCAGCATATTATGCCGGTTTTTCCCTCACACTACTTTTCATGATTGTTGTAAGAACTGTAGTTTTTCAATTAACATAAGTAAAACTACAGCTTATTTCAATATTTCAAAGTGATTTAAGGCATAAACATTAACTAATGGTTATAGAGGGCTTATCAGTGCAAGGACTTAATGTCAGAATGAGGAAAGTTACAAATTGAGATTTGTGCTATGTTTAACAGAAAATTTAAGCACAGGAACTAACAGAGGGAATGCACCCTCTCACAAACTCAAACACAGCCCAGGAGAAAGTGAAGTTAACACCCACCTGGTGGCTGACCCTATTAAACAGAAAGACTGACGCCTTCTAAGAGCTCCATGCAGATGCCATTGAAAACCTGGTCCTTGGTTACTTCAGTCTGTCATATTTCCCAACACCATTTCTGACAGATAACTGCATTTGCTACTCCCATTCTTAAAAACATGTTGTTCTGCATGAGCAGTAATACTACATATTTCATCCTAGAACTGTACTGTAAGAAAAGGTTAAATCAATACCTGTCCACCCCCCTTTATCTTCTTTTTTAAACATGACCTTCCCTCTTGAAAAAGCTGTACTCCAGGTCTCATGGTTCAGGAATTTGCTGAACTACACACTAGTCTCAAGTGTATCTTGCCTGCATGTTCCCTGGAAGTTCCCAATATGGGATGCTACAGCCCAAGACCGCTCAAAACTCCTACTGAAACCTGACAGAATCACACCTTGATGGACAATCAACACTGAGGGCAGTAAAGACTGGAGATCCCTTCAAGTGTTTAAAAAACAGGTAGCATGGAGCACCTGTAAGTTACTCTTGCTTTTCTCCTTCATCTCAATCAGCAAACAAACTCAGACAAACTTTTTAGCTTAAATGACTTCACACAGCCATCATTTATACTACCAGATGTTCAGACTCAGTAAAAGGGAAAATTTATAGCTAGATGAGTGGATGCACAACTAAATTGTAATAATCTGGATATAGCTAAAAATAGGAGACATAGGATGTCAGATAAAATTATCAGAGATTGTTAAATACTCTGATTTAATGCCCCAGTACACACACTCCACAGCTTCCTGTGTACAAAACATAAGCAACTGTTTGAACTACAAGTTAACAAGACTGCCTTAGTTTTATTTAGAAGTGAAATCAGTCTTGCCAGAGTATCGTTTTAATGGAGCAGTTACACCCCAGGTGTTCCTAACCAGCTCAACAATAACTTGGTGCAAAGCTCACAGCTCTGAAGAGACACCAGCCTTTGGTTTATGTACCTGCCAAGAAAATAATCTGTAGTTCTATCATACTGGGCTGTTCAATCCATTTTTACTTTGCTCTAATTCACAGAAACTAAGGGAATTCCCAAAATGCTTCTGAGGTGCTGCACATTAACACAGTCACAAATTAAATTCTTAACACTTTTTCTTTTCTTTTACATCCTCTTACAACCTTCTCAACCCTCACCAAATACTTTAGGCCACTAATCCCAAAGTCTTACTTGTAACAGGCTCATATAGTAATGTTGTGGTCTAAACCCAGCCAGTAACTCAGCACCACGCAGCCGCTCACTCACACTTCTCCTTTCTCCCCCCTGCCAGCTGGGACGAGGAGAATCAAAAGAATGTAAAATCCAAGAGTTGAGATAAGAACAGCCCAATAACTAAAGTACAATATAGTGATAACAGAAAGAATACCAACAATAACAATAATGACAATAATAGGAAATAACAAGAGAAGTAATGAAAACCCAGTAAACAGCAGTGATTCTCAAAACAATCGCTCACCACCAGCCGACCAATATGCAGCCCAACCCAAGCAGCAAACTGGGCCTTCCGGATAACTCCCCCCAGTTTATATACTGGGCATGACATGCTGTGGCATGGAATACCCCTTTGGCTAGTTTGGGTCAGGTGTCCTGTCTCTGCTTCCTCTTGGGTTCTTGTCCCCCTCCTCACTGGCAGAGCATGAGAGACTGAAAAGTTTCAGTCCTTGACCAGGGTAAGTGCTACTTAGCAACAACAAAAACATCAGTGTGTTATCAGCACTGTTCTCAGACTAAAGCTAAAACACAGCACTGCACCAGCTACTAGGAAGAAAAATAAGTGTCACAGCTGAAACCAGGACAAGGCGAAATAGCAGTTAGAGAAAATAAAGTGTTGGGGGGTTTGCTACACCTGAAGGATCAACTCATTGACCTGTAAGCACTTACTTACTCTTCCATGTACTAAAAAGGAGACCTGGTGATGTTACCGGCCAAACAGGTAACAATTCTAATAGCTCCTCTTTGACTGAGGTGCCACATGTTCACACACTACTGCTTATCCCAACACTGTCTCTCTATAGATAGAATACACAAGAGTAAACATGTTGGAAAAGCCTGATATATAAAAACTATATAAGGAGAGAAAACTTATTATAAAATCATTTCAACATAGAAATATGATATTTCTAAGGGAAAAAAAGATCATCTCATCAACTCTTTCCAGAAATCTAATTTCCTTTACTGTTAGAAAACAGCTTAGACACAAGGGATTTAAAGTTCTTAACAACTAAAAATATTGATATTATTAGTTTTGAAGAACCTGTCATCACATCTGCTGAAGCAGGACTGCACAGAACTGGTACTCTTCAGTTTATGAAAAAGCCCACATTTTGTCCTATTGCTTGTACCGAATTAAAGTTATTAAATCAACTTTCACATTTCTGCTGCTCAGGAAGATGGAGGAGCAACAGTGAGCAGGATGGGATCAAGAAAGAGAGAGAGCCCACTTAGTTAATTTTTAAAGAACAGATTTGTGGCAATTGGAATTGCCCTTCACACTGTATCAACAACAGAATTCCTAGACCTCATGATGTGTAAGTTTTGGATTAAAATCAAATTGCAACCACATCCAGACATATCACTTTCACATTTGGATATGTTATTTGAATATTAAAAAAAACAACAACCAAACAAAACCAAAACCAGAAACCTATGACACACTTACCCATTACATTTGCAGCTACACTGTAAATTGTCTCAAGTTAAGAAAGCCCAGGCCAAACTATGAGAAAGAACGGGAAATTGGAAACAAACAAAACAAAGAAAAAAATCACTCTCTGAAATTAAATTCCTGCTTTTTAGCTATGCCAATTATTTTTATTGTGTTTATACACATCCTGTCTTGCAAACTAGAGTTTACATGTAGCCGCAAGAGAGGTGCCCCAAAGAAGAGATACAAGGACTCCCTGAAACAATACCTTAGCCTTGGCCATATTGACTACCATCAGTGGTCCACCTTGGCCTCCAATCGGGAGACTTGGAGGCACACCATACATAATGCCGCTGACTCCTTTGAGAGTTCACGAAGAACTAGTCTCGAGGAGAAAAGACAACACAGGAAGAATCGCGTCCCACCTGTTCCACCCAAGGAGACCTTCTGCTGTGCTTTTTGTAGCCGGATTTGCCTATCCCACATTGGCCTTCTTAGTCATCAGTGCGCTTGTAGTAAGCGTGGGTAAATGCCCTTCCCAAATCTTCGTTCGCGAAGTCAAGCCATGATGAATGATATTAGCTTATAGAGATACAAACTTCTGTTCACACTAATTCTGCCACAGAGCTAACAAAAATACCGACAAAATCTCAGCTCTTCAGCTCACACTAAGGCTTACTAGTTTTGTACCACTTTAATTTTACTAGCAGTAAGTATTATGTAGCATATGTAAAAATGACTAAGTCACCAATTTTTTGGAACTTTACTGCAGCTATCAATTCCTGTCTTCATCTCCTACAGTGCTGCATCCTTTTCCTTCACACTAGCTCTGAAATGGATATGAAAAAATATTTCATTACTTATCCACGGAATCAATAACGTTTTTGATAAATTATTAGATGTATTGGTTTTGTGCTCCACATTCCTCTTGCCACCCTCACCATGTCAGTGAGGTTATTCATTCTCTGTGGCTGAAGGTAAAATGCCTGTCCACTACCAAAAATATAATTCACTCTGAGTAATGCTATCACAAGTATTTGTTTTCTTCAACTAGCATGTTCAGAATAGCAGTTCAGATAAAGCTGGCATGGATTTTTATATCTGTATTACAGAGTCCTTGATTCTGTTGACAGCTCCTCTCCTTTTGAGAAAGCATTAGGTGCATGTTCCAGCATTGCCACAAGCAACCACGGAAGATGGAAACTTCCAGCTGAATCCCAAAATTGGAAAATGTGGGGTGCTTGTTTAAGGGATGACAGAACCTGAGAGGGAAAGCTTTCATATCTGTTTCATATATAACTGTTTTACAGCTTTTTTCCATTCGTTTTCTTGCTGAGCTCTGCTTCTTGTATAGCTATGTTATTCTCTGAAATTAACCTTCTCTCATTACTATGTTATGTCCCACTGAATAGTAATGGGACTGATTCTGCGACTTATCCACCAAAAAACTACTTTAGTCTCCCAGTTTACAGTTTTGAAGTACAAGCAGGTTCTAAGCAGCCTAAACAAATAGGTGTATTATTTGAAGAGTGCAGAAAGTTTTGCAAAAAAAACTGCAAATTCATACGGCTGATTCCACAGGCAAGGCATTCAAAATTTAAAGCAAGCAAACAAACCAAAGAAACAAAACCCCAAAGCAAACACATACACAGCTAGCTGAAGTTTTCCCTCTAATTTTTATTTTATTCTAAAATGTTAAAAATAAAATATACATTAAAACAGAGACCCACCATAGCACACTGTAAGAAAAAAACCTAAGTTGAGCTTAAAGTTCATACTACAATGATTTTTTAAAAACCATTCAAGGTAATAAGACAATAAGGGACAAATCCTACAACGAACAGGGTAAATTTACTGAATCTCCTGATAGAACTACTTTTTTTCAGGGGGTGGAGGGAAAT
Organism: Neopsephotus bourkii; assembly: GCF_033783945.1. Taxonomy (NCBI): domain Eukaryota; kingdom Metazoa; phylum Chordata; class Aves; order Psittaciformes; family Psittacidae; genus Neopsephotus; species Neopsephotus bourkii. The sequence continues at coordinate 10,190,126 of NW_026902109.1, read as the reverse complement.
CAGTTTAGGCATTTTGATTGGATTTTAGGCCCCTGTTCTGTAATTCCTGGTTCTCACCTGATCAAAAACATGACTATTATGATAATGTCAAAATACCACAAAGGCAGAGTTTGCTTATTATTAAATGCTACTAGCAGAAGGAGGCATTTGGTTTTAGACTTGCCAAACGCAAGTAACAAAGTAAAACTTTGCACCCAGAAAGCTTAACCACATTAAAGTCTGAAAAAAAAATCCTTTTAATTAGCAGTCATAATTTCCTACATCTTGTTTAAGATCTATTAAGATCTGTCAGATAATTACCCCAAGACATACCTAAGACACCATATTCAGAAAGGGAGCTGTTGCAGACAGTATAGGGGGCCTGCTGCTCCCAGAGGTGATTCATGGGAACACACGTTCTCTTGTCAACTTCTTGATCATGAAGCACATGATGACGATGGCTGCAAATAGTTGTTGAAAGCAATTTATTAGTTAAGAATAACTTTGGGCTTTAACAGACCTATTTTGAAAGATAAACATCAAAGTTATGTCCTAGAAAGCATGCAAGCAACACAGTTACCTTTGCTTTACACACAACCCTGGTTTGGCTGAAATCTAGTGATACAGTTACCTGTCTAATATGGACTTTGACTATACAAGCTTGATCTCAAGCGCTCATGGAAACTGAAAATACCTTCCCCCTAGAAGAACTAGGGGGAAGGGGAAAAGGAGTATGGAGGTTGATGCTATAGAACCGATCATTTAAAGTATAAAAAAAAAACAAAAACAAAAAACAAAAAACCAAAACCCCCAAAACCCCAAACAGAACAAAAACTCAAACAAAAACAAATAAAAAACACAAACAACAAAAAAGGATTAATAAAATTGTTATTAAAAGCATTTATCTTTACCTCCCTGGCAAATTCTATTAATCTTTTCCTTAAAACAACTGTTTGCCTTTTATGCAAAAATGTAATCGAATCAAATCTCAGCACAAAGACTTGAAGCAGTTATATCCTCTTTCCTGTTATTTCCATTCACATGCACCATTTACAGTTCTATAGAACACCATTAATCAGCATTAGAATGAGGCACAGAGGAATGCTACCAAAACAGAGATGACTGAAGTAATTACTGTAATCCATTAACTCCCTGAGCAGACTAACTGAGTGAATCACACCAATATGTCCAGCTTTACAACTGCTAACATAAGGACAGTTACTACAGTGGTAACAAATACTGTGTGTTTGTACAGCTGCCAACACTGAACTGGGGACTGAATCTTTTTGTGCTTCCCTTTGCTATAAAACAAATGGTAGCGAAAGAGCTCTGAAATTTATGTAGGAGTCAACAACATAAGGCCAAGAAAAGAATACTTGAAGAAAATCATAGGGAGGGAAGTAGGTAGAAAGGGGAAAACAGACATACTAGACAGCTGTTAAGTAGAAAAAATTTTTGCCACCATTATGCTAATTTTGCCATTCAGTCAAAGACAGAAGGCCTAGCTAGGCGATAAGCTTCTTCAGCACAGTTTTGTGTTTCCCCAGCAAAAGGTGATAGACATAGACATACAGCATAGACAGACAGCCAGAAATGTACAGACATACAAGCCAGATACTGCTGTTGTGCAAGTATCAGGTTTACTGACATCAAATCAGTACAAAATCAAGTCTCTCTCTTCCCCTTTCTTTCGCTTCTCCAGAATGTGTCTCCAAGATGAGAAGGGGCCCAGTGGTTCTATCTGCAGCTTTATCCAGCTTCTGCCTATTGATAAGACTGAATAATAAAATCCATATGGCACATGAATCCTTAGCTAGTCTTCACCAACTTGAATAGGTTTTTATTTCAACAAGTTTTTTTATTTTTTTCCCTATGCTGCTGTGAGCATAACAATTATTTTTATCTTCAACATCAAGAAAAATCTGGATGATTGCTCTGGAAAATCCTCTTCCACCAAAGAAGAGAACTGAGAATACTATTCTCATGACAAGTCTATAGGTGTGTGCTAGACACAACTAGGTGCCCTCCTGAAACAAATGGGTAGTCCACTGAACAATGAACATGTATGATCCTCTCCCAGGAGAGGATCACCACTTTACAAGACCACAGTACTAAAATAAATGAGAATAAGAAACCAGAAGTGTAGGGGGTGGAAATGTCACAATTTTCAGTTTTGTTTTCATGTCTTGTCCAAAGGATTTTGTTAAACATGCCATTTTTTTATAGGAGCAAATGAAGAATGTCCAAAAGATTGGATACTAAATGAACCTCAGCACAGAAACACAGCATTGTTCCAGAGAAGTCAGGCACTGAAATTTATCTCTCTTTTCTGCAAGCATTCACAATGAAGCACAGTGCAGCTGCTAGTTCATTCACCCCCAGCAATGAGCTTCGCATCAAAGGCTGCAATTAAACACATCGTTAACATGTTACTCCATGGAGAATCAGGTAAGGCAGCAGAACTGTATATACTTTACCGAATGATCAGATTCTGCATTCCTTCAAGCTCCATAGTCATACGCAGTCTCAGTACAAAGGACCTTATTTCACTTTAAAAAGGCTTGCCAATTGTCAACATGTTTGCTCACAGGATACCCAAGCTTCAGGTAGCCATCACTAGAATGGTATTTAAAAGACTACATGATCTGCATCAGCAAATACCCTTCTTTTACTTCTCAGCAATTGGATGAATTGCAGTTGAATTTTTAGTTAAAAAGCAGAAAGAAAAAATATATAATTTCTCTTTTTCAGAAAAAAAAAGAAGAAAATATCTAGGAACATTTGCTCTGCTTTAAATACAATTCTTTAAAATGCTGTATACAGAGACACAGGAGATTTGACTACTCGAGTGCCAGAATGCCGAACATTTAGACTGATGCGTAATAGCCCCAACTTGCCCTTCCCCACAGATCACCATACTGTTTGAAAAATGCCAAGGTGTTTCTTTAAGTATGGGACAGCATTTAACAGTTATCACTGTACTCACCTAAAAGTACCCCTCTCCACATCCTGTCCACTTAGTCGGACGTGGATTCCTTCTTTTAGAAAAGAGCCAAAAGCCATGTATTCTGCTAAGGCCCAGTCAACTACCCTGTTCTTGGTCATTTCCAAGCGGGCTCTCAAGATCCGAGAGAGTCCTATATTGGAATAAATATCAAAAATCAATGGACTTACTTGAGAGGTCTTTTATATCCATATTATATTCACTATTCTCCTTCCCCACTGGCTAACTCAAACACAGATCCTAATAGGGTCGACAAGTTGTTCTTCTGGAATTAAAGTGCTAGCAAAGTAAAATAACTTGTTTCCTAGGCAAAGTGTTGTGTAATGTTCATGCCTTGGTTTAGAACAAGAAAATAAGACTGGCTGTGTCAGAAACTACTGAGGACAATAAAGAAAGTCTCATGGTGGAATACTTCTTCCTAAAGATTTACTTTCACACCTCTAACACCAAGTACTGTTTTATAAGATACTGAAAATATCAGCTATTGGGTTCATGATTTTTTTTCTTCTCTCTTTCTCACTCTCATTTTTCCTTGGCATTTGTCTTACTGGACTTCTGGAGATGCTGCAAAGCGAAACAGGCTGGACTGATCAATACTACGAATATCATATAAATGGGAAATTTGTAGCAGCTGCCAACAGGTTTTCAGTTGGCAAACAACAGCTGTTTTCTTACAGTGAAGGTTTTATAACTTGGTAAGACAAAACACAAGTTAGATATATTCCTGCATAGAAAGTTAATTAACTACAAGTGTCATAGGTGCACCTCATATTACCACTGGTTTTAGCATTAAAAAAACACATTAATAGTGCTTCCTGAGATGGGTGCCTTACCTTCCAGTGAGTCCACAAACCTGCTGCATAGAGGCAGCAGTTTCCACAAGGACTTGAAGAATGGAAGGTATTAACATTATAAAGAGACTTTCAGAGGTCTTTCCTCACACTCAGGGGAAAATCTATTTTAATGAGGTTAGGAACAGAAGTGGCATGATACTGAAAGAACATTATGCTGAGAACAAGCAGCAGGATGTTAACTGTCACATTCTCCTTGCCCATAGGATGGAAGAGTTAAAATAAAAATCACAGGCATTTTCCTCTTTAGAAAATGACCCAGCAGCAGAAATACAAAATCTGAGCAAGAAACCCAGCCACCAGGAGAAGCAAAGAATATAGCTGACCTGCATGTATTTTGAAGTCTTTGACTGGCACTGAACTCGCTACATTGCCAATATGAGTCAGCAGGTCTTCTGAAATGCCAGTTGGAGGACAAGACATGCTCTTGGGTTCTCCATCCACATTAAAGAATCCTGGAAGTAAAAAATTTAGTGAGAAGTTCAAAGACTGATCAAGATATACCTACACTATCTACAACTAATTTAAAAACTCACAACTCTTAAGAAGACATTCTAAGCAGCAATATAAACCTAGTTCTTCACCTTTCACTGGGAGACACGATCATTTTGATTGTATGACAACAGAACTTAACCTTATAGGCACACAATGGTTTTATTTGTTTCTGTCTTTACTCCCTTTGAAGTCCGACTATGTGGGCAGAGGCAGCCAATAAAAGGCATAAGGCACCTCAATCCCTCAAAAAAAATATATCTCTGAAGGCAGAGACACTATTAACATTACAGGAAAAACACTTCTCTACTAAACTGAAAAGACACCTTTTTCAAAGTCACACCTTACTTTGCATGGTTTTTAACAAAAGCAACTCTTTCAAGCTGATCTGACAGAATGCTTTATTTACTATTAACAGCAAAACAAAGGTCACATATTCTGTTTTAAAGGAACACTGTCTGACAAAAAGCATTTAAGAGTCCTAGAATATGGACTTAAAATAAAAGCACAACAATATTAACACTAGGATAAATGAAAGGACGCTCCTTACCAGGCCAAGGTGAATCAAGCCAGTGCTTGATATGTAGGATCTTATTATCCTTAGATCTAGTATATGCTTCTTCACATATTCTATCATACTTTGCAATTTCTTCCTGTAAGACAAAAACTCTCATTTTAAAACACCTTTGTATATTACAGATGAGACCTATCATTCAGTATAAAACACCTAGTTATTTAACTTCTGAAGAAAATTACAATTATGCAAACAATTTAATTTTATCTAGGATTAAATTGCCTACTAGAGACATGCTTACCCACATTACTCTAAATAAATAATTTAGTTTATTAAACAGGTGTTACAAAGGAGAGTACCAAGAGCTGAATTTGTAAGTATTACTCTAGAATGAGACAGAACTGAAGCACCAAACATAGCTGACAGTCACACTTCAGCAAACAGTATACAGTGACATTCGTGTCTTCCTACTGACAGCTTCTTAGGTTTGCTTTAACTCTGCTGATGTGTACCTCAAACTCCTGCAGTGTTACAGTCCCATCTGCAATCAGTTTGTCAGCATACTTCTTCAGCACTGGCACCTGCTTATGAATCTGCTTGTACATTAGAGGCTGGGTGAACATCGGTTCATCCATTTCATTGTGCCCCCTCCTACGGTAGCAAACCTACAACAGGAAAGATTGTTTCTGTTGGTAGGAAGAAATGTAAAATGCAAACTTTCCATTTAATAGTTTTACACAGGTTTTAGGAGGTATAAAAACAATTACGGATTCTTGTGGACCTATTACTGTTTTGCTTTGTTTAAATGAAGAAACTAAAGGCCTTTAAAATCAAAGTATGTTTCTTTACTGGGTCTTCTAAGCCACATAAAAACAAGAGAGTAGTACATAATACACAGAATGAAAAAAATCAAGACCTACCAAGTCAACCACCACATCTTTATTGAATGTGTTTCGCCATTCTGCAGCTACACTGCATACATACATTACTGCTTCAGGGTCATCAGCATTCACGTGAAAAATGGGAGCATTGACCACACGAGCAACATCAGTAGGATATGGAGATGAACGGGCCATACGGGGGTCTGTGGTGAAGCCAATCTAAAAATTCCAGAAACTTCCATTAAAATAAGTTGGGCATCACCCCCTACTTTGTTTTAAATGTTTAAGATTTTCATTTATTAGTCATTTAGACAGCAGCAGTATCAGCTTTTCATTTTGGCTAGCTAGCTTCATTTTGCTCCCTTAAAAACAAAACAAAACAAACAATTCACAAATTGAATGAAATAAATATAGGTAATAAAATATTATTCAGTAAGAGTTGCTAGATCCTATGACAATTTTCAGAAACATCCTAATCATTCTGATGAACAGAGGGGACAATGCATCCAGCTAATGAAAACAAGAATAAAACCAAATACACTAGCAACTATTCAGAAGACAAAGTGATTGGAAAACGCTCTACTTGTTACCTGGTTGTTGACCACAACATGAATAGTGCCATTCGTGGTATAAGATGGCAGGTCACTAAGATGAAATGTCTCATAAACCACTCCTTGTCCTGCAAAGGCAGCATCCCCATGCAATAATATGGACATAACCTAAAGGGAGAATTATACACACACATCCACACACATATATTAGAAAGCAGAACTGCAATTTAATCCTCTCAGCAGGTTTTTTTTGCTCCATATCTCTGTAATGCTTACAAAATAGAACTGTCTTTTTATAATAAACCAGAGACTTCTCAGCATTCTGCTGTCCTTGCTTAGTTCACAAATGAAAGAAAGTTTAAGCCTACTTCCTGAAGTTACCCTTGAGGTAGCATGTAAAAAACTTTATCTAGTTCAACAGGTGTAAGAGGAAAAGACTCTGTGATACAAAACTACTGGTAAGCTATTCTTATGAAAAGCTATCAGTAAGTGTTACTACATTACACAATATTTACCTTCTTCCCTGCTGTATCCCCACGATAAAACTGTTCAGCTTTTGTTTTCCCTTGCACAACGGGATCAACTGCTTCCAAGTGAGAAGGGTTAGCCATCAGGGACAGAGTGATTTTCTTGTTTGTTGCTCGGTTGATCCTCTCATGGTACATTCCCAGATGATATTTTACATCCCCAGATCCCTAACACGCAAGATGTAGTCACAATTCAGGAATGTCATTTATATCAGCTACATCCTATTGACTACACCAAAAAGTTGTTCTTTCATTCTGAAAAATGCATCTAGCTAACTGTACAGCAATATGCACTACGGGCGTGACACCATAATTTCAAACTGGAGCACTGTTCCTATTTTATTTTCTGATAAATATTTACAAAATATCAACACTCCTTTCATTTATATAAAACAAAGAAATATGCTCAGGGATTACAAACTGTCAAATGACCTGGAACTTAACTATCTAGAACCATTCCTGAGATACCTTCTGCATGTTAGAGGTACAGTATAGTCTTTAAATTTGTTAAGAAATTTCACCAAATCATACTGCTCAAACTACAAAAGAAGACACGCATTTCAGCAGCTGACAATGTTCTTTTCATAATAAACATGAGCAAAATGACTATAACACTACCTTGAATGTTGACCTCTCTACACAGATTTACTGAAGAAGCATCTTACCTCATCAGCTGCTTCCAGTTTAGGATCAAACTGACAGAAGATCTGCTCCAGCTCTTTTCGGATTACATTAGCCAACACATTCAGTCTACCTCTAAAAAGAATTCCAACCACAGTTATGTCTCAGAAATGGTAATAACAGAGTTAATGTATGAAGCTTATAAAATCAGCAAGCCATCCTGTCACAATTCACAAGAAGTTCACTTCAAACTTTTAAACCTGAAACCCTTCATTCTACCCTTCTTCCCATTGCAAAGCTCCTCCAATGCATTCCTGCAGATGTTTTATAACACCCTGTTACCCAAGCAGGAGCAATGAATTTTGTAGCTATCTAAAAGTCTTAATATAATGACATTAATAATTAATTAAATGCAGACCGCAAAAGTAAGTTTGATACTATCTTGCCAAGCCATCCCAGTTCTAGACTCTATGCAATGGGATAGATACCATTGCTGCTGCCTCATTTGCTTGCAGCTTCAAAGTACACTGAAGAGAGTTTTGCTAACATTTACCTGTGAAGCCTGTAGCCTCTCACTGACAGGTATTTGTTACAGTTCTACGTTTCCATTACTTGCTATGTCCAGCTCTTGCTACACTAGATGCTCCTAATATCAAGTTCCTTAATAAACTTCTAGAACTCAAAACTTGTTTTAAGACAATAAGCTCATCTGCTGGGAGGTTTCCATCAACATTACCTATGAGGCATCCCCATTATAACGTATTCAATTCCCATTTCACTGGATTTGTCAATGAGAGTCTTAAGTGCAGGAATCATTACTTCACATCCTTCCAAACCAAACCTCTTTTCAGAAGACCATTTGCGAGCAAGGAAGTCTTCAAATCTTTGTCAAAAAGAAACAAAACAAAACATAACCAAAACAAGAAACAGTGTTTATATTAAGATGATGTAACAAAATCTCATTTGTTGTCAAACATCTTTTAGCAAATAAAATTACATTACACTGTTTTAAAACATATGTGAATACATGCTTTTAGGCCTCTGGAAGCAAGCCACGTGTAGAGAGGAGACATAGGAGAGAATTAAACAATCTTTCTCCTCTGAGAAGTATCTGCTGGGACTTTGAAACAATTCAGACAGGAAGATAAGTCTCCATCTCAGACAAATTCACTTCCCAAGTTAAACTCTGCTCCTTCCCATGTACACAAAACGTATACTGCCAACTGGGAAGGCAGAGTGACAGCAAAGAAGTCTCTTCTATGGACTGAAGAAAACAGAACAGAACCTGCATTTTCTGCAAGTAATAATTAAATGCTTATAGAAAACCACAGTAGAAAGCATGCCTACTTCGCAGGTCCTATTCAACAGCAGGGCTCCTCTCAGACCATGTGATGTAACAGTTGGTAATGTGCCAGAAAGAGCTAGGACACTGGTATCTCTGCCTCAGCTTCAGCTGGAGAAAGATGTCAATCCCAGACAGCTCTATGTTCTTTCATTCTTTAATGCATTTGGGCCAGAGGCAATGTGAGTGTTTAAAAAGTACCTTTTAACAGACATTGAAAGGATTATATGTTGTAAAGCTTGGGGATATAAAAGGCAAAGAAAATACATCTTCATGAAAATAACTGTATTGGTTAAGTCATCTGTGCCATGCCTCAACTCATAATGCTGCCATAATCCATTAATACTTGCCCTATTCCTCACTTAGAATGCTGACATTTATCTCTTTAGATTGAAGTCCTAAAAGCAGCAAAATGAAGAGTTGCTGAATGACTTTCCTTAGCTTACCCATCAATACCCTTACAATTCAACCATCCAAGCAACAAACCAGACCCTCAGCTGAGCTATGCTATCAGAATTCCTCAGGGAAGTCTGATGGGCTATGCCACTTTATATAAATTGCAGGTGAGGTCCCATGTGAACAGCAAGTCCTACATGACAAGTCGAAGTGGTGTACACACTGTTTTCCTCCTTACTGCTGCAGCAAGCCAGTACTGGCCAAGCAGAAAGTTCATTATTGGAGGCAAACTGCAGTACTACAGAACTACATTGTTTCACAGTCGCATCTGTGGGCTTTACATTCTTTCTATTCTCCCCCCCCATTCCACCTGGGGAGGGGAAAAGGGACAGGGGTGAGCAGGCAGCTGGGTGGGACTGAGTTAAGTGGCTGGGCTTCAACCACGACACACTGTTTACTAACGCATACACACAGTAGCTCAATGATATACAGAGAGTACTTTTACAGGAGAATAGTTAAAAAATGACCCTTTGCTCAATAACATACAGTGAACAGTACAAGGATGAGAAATCCAACTTTAAAATTCAGTTTTGAGTACTGAACTATGAAGTACTTGGAATGAACATTTTTGAAAATGGTATTCTTGAGCAAAATTATTACTATCCACTTTACAAAGGTACAAACCTCAAGAGCACAACCAGAAATTTGGCAGAAGATGAATGTTTGGCTCCTTCATGCTTATAGAAACCCCACATCTTTCCACAGCTTACACAGGAATGAAAGCAGAATTCTTGCCTCAAGATAAATGGAGATGCTGAGGGCTTGTTAAACAAACTTACTCAAGTGCAATACTTACCTGACCACTACGTGACTTTTTTTATTTCTGTTTAAATTAAACTTTTAATGAGACAATCTTGCTATAATATTGGCAAACAAAATACCTGGCAAAAATATCTTCCAACACCTTCAGTAAGTGTTTCATTTTTAAACCTTTTAAAATAGAAGCTTAGTGTAAAAATGTATTTTTATAAATTTCTAACTCTTGTGTTTATCAAAGGATATACAAACTGTTTCAAATTGTAAGAACTGTACACTGGGATGGCTTCCTTCGATCATGGTGCTATGAAGTTGCACAGTAGATAGAATACAGCAGCAGATCAGTATCCAGTGTTGTTCTGACACCTATTTTCTGAAATTATGAATCTCTAGTACAGATGCATAATACTAGTCTGCTGAAACATTTTTTTCCCCCAGTTTATCTCTGCAAGCCAATGAAAACATTGCCAGATATGCCACTAAAGGCTGCACAAGTGTTACAGAACTACCTGCCTTTTAAGGAAATGGAATACTAACATTCACTACACAAGACCCTGACCCCACCTCACAGCACACTTCCCTTTGATATCACAGCCAGATTAAGTACACCCACTTGTATTCGATTTCACTTAGACTCTTCCCCTCCACCTCAGCAATTTACAGACCACACTAGCTTCCCACACCAGCTTACATCCAGCAGTCACAGAGCAGTCCCAAGTGTCACCCCAGAATACCTCATTGAGCGCACCAGCCTTGCTAACAAAGTCCTTTTTTCCTCATTAGTAAACTTCATAACTCCCGGGGTCTCAAACTTCTGCCGGATCCATTGGCACTGCTCCACATCATTGATGAACATAAACTCCAAGCCAATGTGTTGGCAGTAGGTATTCTATGATGTGAAAACACCAACACATAGGCTTTGGAAGTTAATGAGCCATGAAGAAACAAATATATTTTTCAAATTACATTTTCTGCATATATTATTTCTCTGAAAGCTATCTTGTCTTCTTCCTTTTCCACTGTATCTTCCCCACAGTAATCCTATAAGCAAACATATTATTTTACTAAATCAACTTTAGAAAACTTTATCTACAAGGTAACATTTCAAAATTTGGAATCTGGAAGACTCTCATTTGGTTATACATTCCAGGTAGGTGAATAAACCTGCCTTAAACTGACTGGCATATTTCACCTAACTCACTACTGTTCTTTCAGGCGTAATAGTCTTTGCTTTAGATGCACCAGCAAGGATTTCATGACATTCATCAGAATTTACCCTGTCTTTTTTAAATGTCACCTGAAATCAAGCCATAAAGACAATGAGAGGACAGCTATGAAGCCTCCTGCAAATTATCTGGTAACTGTCAAGTCTAAGAAGACTGGAAATCTCAAAAAAGAAGCCAAGAAGCTGAGAGCAGAGAAAGGGTAGGGAAAAAATTCAAAGACATTTCAGAAGTTTTACCTCCCTGCTGCATTTTTTTCATTTTCGTCTTCTTACCTTAGAATATTTCTCCATAAAAATGTGTCCAAAATCCAGGTCAACAGAACTAAGACCCAATTTGAGTGTGATTTGAGACAAACCCACACTGAACACAGTGTGTGCTCTCTACTGCCTCTAAAAATGAATTTAATATTAACTTTAATTAAAAAAAATATCCAAAGCCCTGAAGAGGAAAACTTGAGTGTCGCTTCTCTTTGTTCAGTTCCTCAAGGTTTTTAGATTTTGCTATTGATTTTGCCTATTTATTTGCACATGACAATTTTCAGGGTTATCTCCTGAAACCTGCTGCACAGGCATGCAGTGCAAAAACCAGAAAGCAAATATAGAGCTCAATAGTGCAACAGAAATGCGACTTAACAAGCTACCATGCATCAGCTAAGCTGATGTAATAGTCAGATGTGCAAGTCAATACATTCTCTCACACTTGCAACAGGTCAAAGCCATGAACTCTTACATGCTTTTATTTTTACATTCTTGGATATTCAGTTCTGTATTTCATCCTTTAAATTATTTCCTCACTCCTAGTCCTTTTTACTCCTATGGATTTCACTACTGTGCAACAGAAATATCGACAACTTCAGTACTCCAACATCCTGTTAAAAGGACAATCAGAAATACCCAGTACTTACTAGCTCAGTAGTTTACAAATTCATTCCTACTCACTGTTCTGCTATTTGGAGTTCCCTTCTAATTATATTTATCCCTTCTAACTATTTTTGCTTTCAATTATTTTAGCTTTGATAACTTTAATGTGGCTTAACTGTATCACCTGTCAGATAATGAAACTCTAGAAAAAGGACTGGGGATGGAAAACAAGGACCATCACTATTGACAGGGTACAGCTGGGCTTTCATGAATTTAGTGCCCATACCTCATATTTCCACCTAGGTAGAAGCCTCATTAAAGCAAAGGTTCTGAGAGCAACCCCTGTGCATCCTGAGTAGTAAGGTGCAAAGGTGTTTTTATCTGTCATAGAACATTAAAGAGACAAGTTCTAAAGGCTCTATTCCTTTGAAACAATGTCAGCTCTTTACAGAACTAGGGCCCAGGTTAGTATTCTACCATATTCGCCTCTTTTCTACTCATACTTAATCTATGCATTTCAGATATGCAGGCAACAAAACCGATGGTGCTGCCATCTCTAGAAACAGTGCAAGGGTTGTTTTTAACATCATTTGGATTTCTTACATGCTCTATTAATAACTGACAAATGGTAAGTTTATGACTGACAACTGGAAAATATTCACTTCTGTTTGGATGAAAAACTACCACAGATCACAAAACATCCCACTGACCTCCAATCGTTTGATGATCTCTCGCAAAGAAAGACTGTTCTCATTTCCTCCTATGAAGGTGGTTGTGGGCAGCTGAAAGACTTTGTCCAAATCTGATTCATGTAAACCATAAAACCCTGCAACAGGTACATTATCAATTTGTGAAGCAGGACAGGAGACAAAAAGAAAATCAGCATTGTTTTTCAAACCAACACGAATTAAGTTTAATAAAGCAATATCAAGAAAGAAGATACCAGATTAAAAATTTAAAATGTGAGTATTTTGGAGGCATCCACTAGTCTGGAATGTTTTAATTAAATAGTTACTATTTGATTAGAAGTACAAAACCATTCTTTCTTAAATGCTCAGATAGAACAACTGGAATTAAAATCACCCAAACCTTTTTATATTTTCACATAAATTCCATCAACTCCCCGTACTACACCTTGCACTTCACTGTTTAGTAAAATAACTAACTGCAATGACTGTGATTTCTTCCTTGCTCTATCATGAGCAGCAAACACAAAGAACCACTTTTCACAGACAGAACCAGTTAGCAGGAAGCACAGTAGACTAATTTATACAACATGAATGGATAGACTAAAAGAAAACACAGAACTTGTTCGATGTTACACTGTGCAAACACTCTGGTGTATCTTTCAAGATACCTCTGTTCACCTTCTTTTTCTTTATAGGAAATTTGAAATAGCCATGTAATGACCTGTACAGCTCTATTTCTCAATCAGCGGGCCCTTATAAAGCAGACACATTTTCACACATGCACCCCCAACTACTAAAAGAAGGGCTTGTTTAAGCATATTGTCCCATCTTGATTTCAACATATCTGAACATCTTCTGAATGAGAATATGGTTTAAGAAAATATTTAACTTGACTATTCTGCAGTTTCAAAAGCCAAAATACACAACAGATAAAACTGAAAGACTGATATCAATGCAAGTTAAAGACTTTGCATGGTAAAGTTTAATCTAAATCTGTTAAACAAAGAAAGGAAAAAATAGCTTCTTACAATTGTAAGAAGCAAATCTATAAAACTTACAATAACATTACATACAGCTATAGAAACTTCCATATACATAAAAACTATATATGTGTGTGTGGACATCTAAAAATATTTAAAAAACTAAAAACAGCTTCTCTACTTTTAGTTTTGAACTCTTTTATCTTGGTTCCAGATAAGCTGTAGGCATCCACTTTAACACTGTACGACAGTGATAAGCCTGCATGTAGTGCTTAAATCAATATAGAATAGTGATCCTTATTTCCTGTTAAATGAATTTTCTGATGATGAAAGCAAGGAAGCAATTAAAAGATGAAATAATAATGGAACTTAGCATTTAGAGTTGAAGTCAGGCCTTAGACCTATGTTACCATCACTTTTACTACATAGTGCTGTCAGTAACAACACATTTTGCGTTATAAAAATAATATATTTTAAAATAGTGCATTTGGGGTTTAATAATATTTTAATAATATATTAAAATATCAAATCTGGAGTAACCAAAAAAAGTGTTTGTGTACCACTATTTCTCCTTTTTTGTACCATAGAAAATTTTTCCAGCACAAAATTAATGTAATTTTTAGAGAGAGAAGGATGAACTGGGAGGGACACAGGGGATGACGGGGGCTTTAGTATCTTTTGAAACCAAGCAGTGTTAGCATCCTTTTTTTATTTTTATTTTATTTTGCTGACTTTCTCTGACTTCATAGGCTTTTCATGTTCTGCCATGCATAAACCAGAACACGTACAGGAGTAATCTCGGCACACACAGAACATCTGTGCTTTGTACAACAGCACTGCATATTTACTGAAGCATCACCCACCTCATGTTTAAAGAGATATAACCTCGTCAAAATCAAAGAGTTCCTGAAAACAATTCTGCAAACTGAATCATGCAGTAGGTACACCTGCAACTAGTTGCATTCTTAGAAGCAACTCCCAGAAGAAACTTCCTACCAGAAAGTTTCTCAAAAAAGAAACCAGATGACATGACAAAGAAAATGCACAGAAAAATCAAACACTAAAATACTTTTGGTACCAACACACACCTTTCATAAGTTTTCTGCCTGGAACATTCAAGGATAAGCAACATTTAAGATCCTTCCTTTTTTTTTGTGGTGCCAAGACTCTGTTAGAAATATTTTCCCTCACAAACTGAACTATCACCACAGCTACACTCTCAGACACATCCCCCCTTCTCATTCAGAGTCTAACATGTTTTTCTTATGCTCATTAGAGCTTCAGTATGATGCCTTCTGGTGAGTCACAATGCTCTGTACTGAACTATCTGCACAGTTTACAGAAATTTGCACTGACATGCTAGCAATCACCCATGCTCCAAACAAATTATATTTGCTCAGTAAATGTCTAATGTATTTTCTAGTAGGTATTTTCCCTTAATCAAAGCTGACAAACTTCAAAAAGAACCCGTGATTTGAATAAGCACCTCTCTATTTGGTCTTAAGCACTTCACTGCCTTGATATGATAAAGGGTCAGAACTGCTTCTTTCCTACCACCAGAAACAGAAAATAAAGCAGCAAAGAGGCAGTAGAGGTACTTAAAAGTAAAATTAAGCAGAATGTGTTCTCTCTAGTACTTGCACTATGTTTTATGCCCTGTCCAAAAAGCTTCTCTACCTATCAAAATAAAATTGATTCAGTGTCTTTACCAGTTATAAAACCATCTTTGTAACAAACCAGGTAGATTGAAGAGTAGAGAAAAATCAATCAGATGGTTTTTTATTCAAGCAGAGAGAGCAAAGAAATTGATCAGTGCAATCTCTCAAGGCCATGCCCTCTTAGCAACCCGAAGAACCTTTGCAAAAGCAGACCCCAGTGTATTACACTCTTCCAGCTGTAAACTAAAATGATCACCAGTGAATTACATACACGAGTCAGGAATTCTACACTTTCCATGCTTTCTTCTGATAACTTCAAACACAGTTCTTCAAGTTACACAGAAGGGATAAGTATCAGAAGCTAGAATCCAAATTTGGTATGAAATGTACTTTCTCTATCCAGCAAGTTGGGTTTATTTGGTTTTCCTATTGACTAGCCTTCCGATGTCCCCAGTCAAAACAAGTATCAAGCATAATGGTATAAAAGTAAATGAGATTACCAGAATCTTGGCCTAATGTATTGATTATCATTAATTTCTGGTGTGGCTCAAAACCATAAGATTCGGGGTTTATAAAGTGTTTATAATCATCATTCATCAGAAGATGAATTCACAGGAATCTCACCTCTGATCTGAGTAGAAATTCCATCATCCTGAAATCTGAGCCTCTTTACAGACGCCAAAGAAACTATTTCATGATACAAGCTAGCAGAAAAGGCAGAAGCTTCCCTGAAATGTCGTTACATCACCTCAGCCCAATGAAACAAAAGAGACAAACGACCATTGCAAATAACAAAGCATACAGTGCACACACCAAGTTTATCGATTGTAGTGATTAAGTCGGATGGAACAAATGAATCCAAGTCTGCATCCAGAATTCCAAGGGGATCCAGCTGAGCCACATGATGGCCACGGATCTGAAATAGAAGGAAAGTGAGAGAAAAGTAAAATCACATCTACAAAAGTCAGACAAAGGGAAAAAAACACTGTATATATCTCCATAGTATGTATATCAGTCATGAATTCAAATAAACAACCACCACTAATGTCATGAGAGGCTCATATTTCCCAAGTTTTTCCATAAGATCATAAGCATATATTTCCATGAGGAAATAAGCATATGTATCTCTGGATATGTACACCATATGTCTGGATATGTATATATGCAATACCTCTATTAATAATCACTGAATACACATTAGAACATTAGCTTTATTTTGTCTCACATACAATTTAAAATTACACTGAAGTTTAGGTAAAAAAAAAAAAACTACTTTAAGATCATACTCTAAATCTTTGGGCAGAATTAAGAAACTATTACTCCTCTATATCCTACCATTTACTAATTCATTCATTTTGTATTTTTGCCTTCCCACACCTGCAGAACACTAAAATAAAGCACTGCTGACCTGTAACACAGATTGGTGCTGAAGAAGTCTACACTGGAAGTGAAAGGATTGCTCTTCATGAGCTCTGCTCCACATCAGATAGTACCAGATAACAGTTACTTTCATTCATGCAATTTTGGGAATTTCATCTATTATAAAATTGACATTCAAAGACACCAAAGAACACAAATTTAGTGGGGAATTTAGCCATCTTTTAGTTATCAATATTACTGGTGTTGATCCACACCACAAGTTGCTATGAATTAGTATCTTACATTAACATATAACATTGTTATAGAAGAAATAACTAATTGATTCAATAGAGCCACAAATGAAACATTTTTTTAATCTCTCTTTTGCATGACTCTCATATACCAAATTTAAAGCTTTTTATAAATTAATATATTAATATTTTCTCCTTAATGTTTTTCTTTTTAAGGACAAATTCAGATCACCTTGGTAGAATTTCATTTACACTACTAGTATTCTAATTGTCTCTGAAAAAACATATCCATAAACTGCAACATTAATAATGAATCGCACCACACAGTAATAGAGTGCGGTTAAAGAGTGGTTCACCAAGAAGTAACTTGTAAAAACATTATTCAAATGTTCTGTATTTGTAGGAGAATTCATAACAAAATGCTTTCCACTCATATGCAAACAGAAATACGGCATCTTTTTTAGAACCACCAGCCCTGTAAATTCAGCCTGGCCTGTGAGATTCTTTGCATCTCATGAATCACCAGTAATAAAACTCTGACGGGCCAAATAATGCCCACGGCTACATCTGTGCCACCTTATTGTTTACCACACACAAAGTCTATCTGCCTGGAACTAAGCAAACAATTCTGTCTCAAGCATCATCAACAGAAAAAGAATTCACCTCCCCAAGCTACATCTGTTCTGCAGTATTAGTAGGAAGAGGAAGAAGATTAGCAAGAACACTAAAACCCAGAAAAGCAAATCGATTTGCCATATTACACTCCAGAAGCAGTTTGGTCTTCAGCCAGAAAACAGTATTTTCCTCAATATTTAATAACTTCCACTTATTTCACTGCATACAGAAAATAGTAGCAACTGCAAAACTCTACCTTTTGAAAACACATGCATGGAAAATTTTCAACAATTGCCATAAATTTGACGGAGTGCAAATACAGACGACCTGAAACTAGACTTTAAAATCATATTTTCTAGACACAAAGGCAAAAAACCTCTAACAACTACATTATAAAAGAAGACTCAAGACATTAATTTACATAGACTCATTTTTGTTAAGCACACACATTTCACTGGAAATCCTTTCAGTGCAAGCAGTGTTCTACATTAAAAAAGCAAGAGATTAACTGCCTTTTCAGAAGACCAGCTCAACAGACCACAAAGCAGTTTACCACGAAACGCCATAAAATACTGACAGGTTTGAAAACTGAAAATTCTGTATCTTCCTCCACTTCATTTCATTATCAGGTGAAGGAAGGTCACAAATTAATCATATCCCTTCAGCACTGAATTTAGAGGGTATTAAATACCTTTTAAAAACAGTTGCCTTGGGGAAACCTTTTTCATTGTTGCAAAACACGTGTTCCTGCCATTTATACAGACATTTCTGTTCCATCACTTGAGTTGCATGGCACAGTCTTTCAAATAAAGCAAACAAAATGGCAACCCCTGAACTATTTTCAAGTAAATGGTGTCAAAGCAGCCTAACATTCTCCAATTTTCTCTAATTCTTCAACCATTTTTTACTGCAAGGAAAAGTGAACTGGCTGAAGTAGTTGTTTTCTACATAGCTATTTCTAAGCAAATTTCATATATTCTTTATCTTCACAAACCTTTTTACTGTTTTACAACACCTCTCCAACAGCTAGAATAACACGGTTCATAACTGAAACAATGGTGACAATGTGATGTGTACAGAAATAAGAGTTGTTCTTCTATTCCTCTGATCCCAGCAGACAGGAGTTAAAAGTCTTAGGATATTAGACTTAATTTCTTAATTTAATAAAAAGGTTAAAAAAATAAACATGAATGTGAAACAAAGTCAACTTTCATGAACAGCTCTCTAAAAGACATTCATCAAAGCTAACCCAAACAGTACTATCATCCTCCCAAAATTCAGTTCCTGGTTAATTCATTATTTTTCCTCTCTCTACCTATAATCCTCCTCAAATCAGGAATCTAAAAGTTCACACTACATGTATTGATTGGGTGTCCTGGGTTCAGCAGTAGCACTCATTTTTCTCCTTCTTGGTAGCTGGTGCAGTGCTGTGTTTTGACTTTCAGCCTAGGAACAGAGCTGATAACACTGATGTTTTGGTCTGGCCAAGGATTTTGTGAGCCTCATGCTCTGCCAGGGAGGCAGGGAAGCCAGGAGGAAGCAGAGACAGGACACCTGACCCAAACTGACCAAACAGGTATTCCATACCACAGCACGTCATGCCCAGGATGTAACTGAGAGTTACCCAGAAGGGCTAGGAGACTGCATGGTTGGAGGAGGTATTGGTCGGTGCTTGGTCGGGCTGGGGGGGGGGGCGAGTTATCAGTCGGCTGGTGCTGAGGTGTTGTATTCTCTTCGCTTGTTATTTCCTTTATCATTACTATTATTGGTGGCAGCAGTAGTGATTTGTGTGATACCTTAGTTACTAAACTGTTCTTATCTCAACCCGTGGCAGTTGCATTCTTTTCACTTCTCCTCTCTGTCCCTCTGGGAGTAGGGGGGAGGGCAAGAAGGGGGGAGTGAGCAAAAATCAGATAAAAAGCATCAGGGATGTGGGTAATCTGAATCTGGAATTTGCTAAGACAGAGGAGCATCCCAGTCTGCTTCCACGACCTCAGTGTTCAGACACTGTGCAGGGAAGATACAACTGCCAGGTTCGAGACATTATGGATCAGAAGGAAGACAACAGGCAAGAGTTAAGATCAGAAGACAAATAAAAATGTAAGAAGCACTTCCACACCTACCCCAAAGTACACTTACTTGGTATGCTCTTATCAAAGACTGCACAGCAAGATGATCTTCAACAAGCTTTTCAGCTTTACCCGGTGTCTGGGCCAGGCCATGGCTCTGAAGAAATGATGCCTTTCTTTCCAACTGATCTGGTAGATGGGGATCATATGCTTGGCCAGCATTAGCATTTCGGAAAAACAAATCCCAGGACTGGGCATGTGTACAGAGAAGGAAAGAAGGAAAATTTATTATCTCAAACTAAAGTCTCAACCAAAATCAGCTCCTTCAAGCTGCAAATGGCACCTAACTGCATTACAGTATTAAGTACCACTAACAGCCAGCAAAAAGACAGCACTAATAGGTCTACATCAGGGTAGTAACTATGTGTTTTATTTACACAACACCATTTTCAGATCATTTCTTATACTGAGCTTGGTCAGTGGAAAACTCTCCAGCACATATGAGTGGAAAGCATCTTCATACATTATTCATTCACAGAGTTCTTTTTAACTGTGCTATTTACTCAGGCAACCAGTAATGGGTATGATATTATGCTGCTGGTAAAGAGGTATCAAGCCTATAAAACTGAAAACCTTAATACATTAAATTAATCCATTCCTTTAATGATACTTAAAGAATTTATTATACTTCAAGGCACTCACTGAATATGCTAAATCAGAATCAGTCCTTAAGGGCCTTTCTTGAAGAAACTGTTTAAAAGCAATTACAGCTTTTCCGAGTGAGACTTTTGGATCCTTTACTCACTAGCTTAGGTTACCTTACTATGAAAGAAATTATGGACCTGGCTTCAGGTACAAGTCATAATTTTAGAAGAGTACACATTTCAGAATCTGAATCACAACAAATGAAAGATCCTTTTATTTCCATCTGTACTTTTACACAAGCCACTCCCTCCACATATGCCCAAATCTTGTTTTCCTGGACTGTTTCTATTCTGATGAGGCAGCCACTGTCTCAGGTTAGAATGGTATTAGATATATTAGCAGCAGAATGGGATAAAACATCCAAGATGTTTATACCTAACAAAAAAGAAAGTCTACTGTAGTGGGGGACTAAGCAATACTTGTGCTTAGCTTACAGTTCCCACAAAAGGTAATGAAAGGTCATAGAACACTTTCCTCAATTCAGCTAACTTAGGCAAGGAAACTGTGAAACTATTTCAAAACTTTAAAATGTTTGTAACTGGAAGAGAAGAACTGTAAAAGCCAATTTCATTCTGTACAGTGCATGTAATTTAGCCTGGCTGTGAGCTTGGAACTAACACATTTACATTTTAAGAAACCATTGCTATAAAAGACAAAATGTGGCCCAAAGATTTGATTTTAAAAAGAACATTACTTAATATATTCATTACAGAACACACATGAGAATCAAAACAATGTAATACCAACACTGCATGACAGAAATATATTTTTTAAATCCTTATTTCATTAAGAAAAAATCTTTATATTGAAATTTCTACAAGCTTTAAGGTATTCAGAAATACTATGAGAGGGGCAGTACACAAAAGCTAAACACCACCCAAACTTCCAAGTTCAAGTTATAGAAGTGGGAGGACTCAATGAACCTGTGGGCAGGAATCTCATCATTAGCATGAAGCCACTGCCCAAAAAACACTGCTTTAATGCACCCTTCTTATTTCTCTATTGATACAAAGCTGCAGTGATATAAAATACAATAACCTTACCTAATTTACCACCCTATTCTTACATGGACTTCAGCTAAATACAGTCTAACTTCTATATGCCATCACAAATTAGGGTGGACAGATCATGCTTGGAGGTCAGTTCCAGACACACTGATGAAGAACTCATTCCTTCTATCTTCTCTCACTTATGCCGATTTTCTATGTTCTTCTTACTTTGACACCTTGATAGCTGCGCTGAGATTAGAAGTATGAATTTACACAACATCCTATAAATGATTTACAAGATTCTATCGGTGCAACTGTGTTTCTTCTGGTATTCTCTTTACACACCTTCCTACTCTGTATTAAGGACAGTAGTGTTGTTCCATGCCTATGCAGCACCTCACCTGAGAACCTGCATATCACAGACAGAGAAAAATAGATACAACCCCTTCATTTCACAACTAAGGCTACTTAGATTGGTGGAATTATTTTGACAGTAAACAGTTATTAACTTTCATTAAATTAGGAAATTCCAAACACATACTTGGATCCATGACAAAACTGACATTTGGTATTCATTCAAAGTTTTAATAAAGAACACGCTTTGCTTATGTTAAGAATCCTTCCTCACCTTTTCCAACACCATGGCACACATACAGTGTTGACGGTAATATAACTATTCTTTTGTTGGGTCAAAACCTTTTCATTTAGATGTAAAAGTTACCACAGCACAGTCGCACAAAAAAATGTATGTTTTTAAATGAGTGCTCTGTAAGACAGTTGCTAACAAAATCTAAGTAGACTTCCCACCAAGCTACCTGTGTAAGGAGAATAGGCATAGGGCCCTTTCTCCATGCAAACTCACAGACATAACGAAAATGTTCACATCTGAATATGCAGCCAGCTAGGACAGAAGGAACCCACACTATCTTCTCCTATGGCATCTTTTAACTTATTGATTTGTTTAGCAAGCTTGACATTTAATCAGAAGGGAGGGAAAATACATCATTTGGCTACAGAAAATTAGTTTTTTCTAGCTACACATCCATCAAAGCCTTTATAAATTTCTATAGTGTCTTTCAAGATTGATACCAGATTATAGTCTTCAAGTCGTGTGTATCAATGTCAGTCTTTGGCAACAGCATTTGCCATGCGACTGAACAGACAGAAGACCAGCTTGGTCTCACAGGAAACCTACAGGTTCTAAACTAAATTAGTAAAGTTCTTTAAGAAAATAGTAGAGGAGTCTTATAATAGAAAAATACATCTGTAAAAACAAAATTACTATAGTGATATGTGATATATTCTTTTTTTTTCCTGTCAGCAAATCTATGTTGTAGTTAACTATTATTTTCTCAAGTAATATAGTAAAACTCAAGTGATTTAGTGTCACTATTTTGTTCTCATATAATGAACAGTGTTGCATTTAGAATAACAAGTAACATATTAGTTATCTTGATGATTTGGTTTTTTTTCTAGTGACATCACAATATTTATCAACTGCAGCGAGGACAGTAAAGCCTTACAAGACACGCACTGAGCATCATTATACCATAAAAAAAATAAAAAAATAGACTACATCAAAACAAAACCCCCATGCTTTTCCAAATGACTACACACTCATGGTAGAGTGACTGTATACAGGATTACATGGCAGGCATTATGTACTCAATACCCAACCATGCAGTATTGTAATTAATCTTGTGATGGTAATAACTGAGCCTTGTCAAGCTTCTCCCTTATGATCTATGGACCTGACACCATGCTTCAAGGAGAAATAATGATGCCTTTTTCAGAGCCCACGTCATTTTATTTTGATTGTTGTTTTGGCTACTCTAAGGATAGGAGATTCAAAAGACAAAGAAAAACAGAGAATCGTCAAGAATGGATTTGCACAAAGAATGAAAGCTCCTATGCATATAAATGTATATTCCTGAATATACAACCATGGTATACATAGAGAGATTCTAATGAAAAAATGCTAGTAACGCTGAATATTGTCATTGGAACATGACAGTCATATTTCAAACAGTTTTAAATAAGCATCCATGATACAGTATGTACAGTCAAATCTTCTGAGAGAGAAATAATTTAAGGAGCCTTGATTAATTGTAGTTGCTAAGTAAAAGTGAACAGAGCATGATTTTTAAAGCCCAGGAAAAATAAAGCATTTTCATCTCCTCAACTAGAAGAAGGCACATCCCCTCTGATAAGAAGATATCCAAGAAGAAACATGAGGAAAAATAGGAAATATAGGAAAAAGACAAAAGAGAATGTAATGTCTAAACACCTAGCCCAAACTGTCTCTCTAAACCATACTAAACATATTGGATAAAACAATGAAATGAGTACTGCAGAGAGACTTAATTACTAACAATAGCAAAACAAACATCACATAAGCCATTGGTGTCTCTGCATATTGTTTTCCAAGACTTACACCACTTGTCAAAGCAGAATGACAAGTTCACAACAGTCATACAACTACAGTATGAACTCTTCTGTATTTTTAAGAACACAGTGTGAGTTCAAGTCTTCACATTTTTAATGTGTTATATTAAAGCCCAAACTGAACAACCTCTGTCCACAAAAATCTTGGGTAGGTATTTACAGCTTTCAGTTGACGAAATTAAGATGGTTTTCAAGAAACCAAAAATTGATTTTGTTGAGGAAACAAAACTTGTAAGCATCATTTTCCTCCCTCCTTTTTTTCAAGGCTGTGAAAAACACAGTTATTTAGACAAGAATAGCTGTTAATTCACCCAGGATGCCCATCAATCATGTTCTTTTAAGGCTCATAATCCAGGCACACAGTGAATTTACTTCAGTTCATTACTACTGTGAGTATATTGCATACAGTTAACCTGGGACAGACTTCACACATTTTTAAAATGCATCCTGAATTACCTGAGATCCACTCCCTAGGCCACACCCTACTCCACCAGTACATTTAGATTCCACTGTCAGTTCACTTCTGCTAATTTATGGGTCACTGTTCAAGCTACAAACAGCAGTATCTCATCAGGATCCACTGCCACACCGTGCCTGAACTGTCAGACAAACTGGATTGCCGTTCAGCAGGATTTTTAGCATTCCCACACACACACACAAACACACACACACATTCCCCCCCTCCCAAGTACCAGCAAAATAACAAGTAGGGCTAAACTTAGCAGAACTCTTTGCTAGGGCGGTGGCGCCGGGAGTTTCCCGGCCGCGCAGAAGACTCTGCTGGCCTTTACGCGGAGCCCAACTGCGGGCTGGGCCCGGCAGTTCAGCACCCTGGCCAGCTCCCGCGACGCTGCCTGCAGCCCCGGCTCCTGCTTACGGCCGATTTAAGCGTGTACCGCTCGTGTGTTCATTCACTGAGGTTTGTGACCGATCAGAAGTCTGCAAGACTTTCCAGCAGCAAAACTCACTCCACTGTAAAGGGTCTGAGCAAGAAATTGCAGTCTTCTTAAAGGCAAGAAGGTTGCCACAAGTTGATCTAACTTCAATAAAACAAGTAAAAACATGTCACCACACACACACTCCCTATGCATGAGTTCATCCCCCCAGTGTCCTCAAAATGAAAGGTTAATATTGATCTGTAGCACCAACGCATCACAAGTGCTCCTCAGAAATTAATTAAATGCATCAATACAATGTACTACCCTGCACTACACTGGTTGGAACTTCTGCTGGCAGTTGCATCTTAGGAATCAAAGACAGATGGGATGAGAGAAGAAGCCACCCTGGAAAAGGTCTATTCATTTCCAACTTAAGGTGTAACACAAAAATCCCAGGATCTATCTGCCATGTGAACAGCATTCAGTCTTCAGAACTGTCACGGCAGATGTCACCTTTCAACACGACTAAATTCACAAGCAGCTTCCAAAAACCAAAACAAACAAAAAAACCCCAAAACACAAACCAGCTACAAAACTGCTTTTTTTGTTTCTTTCCCCAACTTAACATGCGCCACTTCCTCACCCCCTGGACAGATTACCAGACTTAGCGCAACAACTTCTACGTGACATTTTGATACATGTGCCTTGAGAATAAGGGAACACACAACCAATTTGGTAAACATTTTGCAGACAATTCACATTACTTCTCTAGAAAATTACTTGTTTGTCTTAGAATTTGTCAGACTTCTCATCAGCTTCTTAAGTTACTATACATGTATCACCATAAAAGAACCTTTCCTGTCAGCAGAAAGCTTGTTAAAAATAAGTCTATGTATTTTGCCCACAAGAAAGGATTTGGGAAATAGATATAAAGTTTTTCAAAAAGCAAACAAATGTATGTCACCTAGAGAGGGAAACACAACAAAATACTTTTCAAAACACTTAAGAAGGCTTTTTTGACAATTTCAGATTTAGTTTTAAGGTTACAACTTCCACAGCTACCTAAAGGGACATGAACATTCATTTTTCCCAGGCAGTTCAGAAGTATCAACATCCACACGTGCACTAATATAATGTATCCTCTGATATCACCTTATCTTGGGGCTTCTTCCAGATGTAATTAATTACTTAACAGACTGCTTGAACAGCATTTCCATGGAGGAATGCTGAAAGTTTCTGAGCAGCTTACATTAAGCTCACCATGCCTGTGGCTCCTCTGTACTTTTTTAGCTGCAGGATCACATCTTACAACAATCAATATGTGGGAAATTAGTTTCACATTTTTCATTTCATACAAGACCTTTTTTTGGACTTTTTATAAAAGAAGTTAAAAAAGAAAAAAATAATCGATTCCACTCTTAACCTAATATTATCACTTACAGTCACATTTTCAACTTACCTTATGTACACTTCCAGGGTTTTCAAGCCACGCATAATACATTTCCTCCACATAATTTGAATTACTCCCACTCAGGAATGGTTCTGAGATTCCTGATGAAACATACCGTTGGCCATGTAAAAATACCCTTCTGGCTATATTTTGCTTTTCCAGAAATTTAATACCATGCCACTTCAGAGTAGCAGCAAGCAACTTCAGATGACTCATGTTTGTTTATTAGACTGAAGATCTAAGTCTGTTAATAAAACAAAAACAAACCAAATCAAGAAAAGAATCCATGAACTGCAGACACATTTCAGCCTCACAAACTGAGTGCCTCATCAACAAAGCTTAGGTCTAGCATGAAGTTCCTTTCAGGAGAGAGGCTACTCCATGACTGACTGCAGAGCTATACTCAAAGCAGTTGTGTTGCTCATGAGTATCCCCACATCAGTCAGCTCACCTTACAGCTTCTGTAACTGATAACATCTTCCTGGCTCCTGAAGCAATCATGACACCATTTGTAGGATATGCTCCCTGAGCCCTGGTTCCCTGGGAACAAATGAATCTGCTAATCACTGACTTCTCTGGAGCTCTTGGCAACCATAACTGCTGTGTCTTGGTTGTAGAAAGCTGAGGCCTTTTACTAAGCCAAGCAGGTAGATTCACTGAACAGCACCAACCACAAATGCAGAGGTTTTAAAAAAAGCCTGCTACTTCAAATTTATGGCATGAATAATGGAACTTGACAAATAATTGTTAGTTAAGTGTTCATATCAGCATTAGCCTTCAATCAGTGCTACACCTAGAAGACTCAATATAATCTGCTTTCTTAACTAGCAACATTTATCTTGTCCTTCCAGTGAGCTTTTTAACAAGGACAGCAGATTCCCTGTTATTTTTAACACAATGAGGAAAACAATAAGGGCCGAATCTTTGCTAGCACTGAAACTGATGGTGTTCCGCATTCTATGGTTCTATGAATCTTGGGAATGCGGACCACCATCAGCTCCAGTTCTAGCAAAAGGAACTGTCCTGGGTTCAGCTGTCGCAGTTACTTTTCTCCTTCTTAGTAGCTGGTGCAGTGCTGTCTTTTTTACTTTAGTTTGAGAACAATGCTGATAACACGTCGATGTTTTCAGTTGCTGCTCAGTAGCGCTTATCCTGATCAAGGACTTTTCAGTCTCTCATGCTCTGCCAGTGAGGAGGGGGACAAGAACCCAAGAGGAAACAGAGACAGGACACCTGACCCAAACTAGCCAAAGCGGTATTCCATACCACAGCATGTCATGCCCACTATATAAACCGGGAGACGTTACCCAGAAGGCCCTGATGGCTGCTCAGGTTGGGCTGGGTACTGGTCAGCAGGTGGTAAGCCATTTTATTTCATAGCATCATAGAATCATAGAATAGCTAGGATTGGAAAGGACCTTAAGATCGTCAAGTTCCAACCCCCCTGCCTTGGGCAGGGACAGCTCATACTAAGCCATGTCACCCAAGGCTCTGTCCAACCTGGCCTTGAACACTGCTAGGGATGGAGCATTCACAACTTCCTTGGGCAACCCATTCCAGTGCCTCACCACCCTTACAGTAAAGAACTTCCTCCTTATAACCAATCTAAACTTCCCCTGTTTAAGTTTTATCCTGTTACCCCATGTCCTATCACTACAGTCCCTAATGAAGAGTCCATCCCCAGCATCCTTATAGGCCCCCTTCAGACACTGGAAGGCTGCTATGAGGTCTCCACGCAGCCTTCTCTTCTCCAGGCTGCGCAGCCCCAGCTTTTTCAGCCTATCTTGATACGGGAGGTGCTCCAGTCCCCTGATCATTCTCGTGGCCCTCCTGTGGACTTGTTCCAACAGTTTCATGTCCTTTTTATGTTGAGGACAACAGAACTGCACACAGTACTCCAAGTGAGGTCTCACAAGAGCAAAGGGGCAGGATCACCTCCTTCGACCTGCTGGCCACGCTCCTTTTGATGCAGCCCAGGATATGGTTGGCTTTCTGGGCTGCGAGCGCACACTGCTGGCTCATGTTCATTTTCTCATCGACCAACACCCCCAAGTCCTTCTCTGCACGGCTGCTCTGAGTCTCTTCTCTGCCCAACCCTTTGCTGTGCCTGGGATTGCTTCAACCCAGGTTCAGGACCTTGCAGTTGGCACAGTTAAACTTCATGAGGTTGGCATCAGCATCAGCCCACCTCACAAGCGTGTCAAGGTCCCTCTGGATGGCATTCCTTCCCTCCAGCGTATCAACCGAACCACACAGCTTGGTGTCATCAGCAAACTTGCTGAGGGTGCACTCAATCCCACTGTCCATGTCAATGACGAAGATGTTGAATAAGACCCGTCCCAACACCGATCTCTGAGGGACACCACTTGTTACTGGTCTCAAGCTGGACACATTGACCACACAAATCTTTGTGTGCGGCCATTCATTCAGTTCTTTATCCACTGAGTGGTCCACCTATCAAATTGATGTCTCTCCAATTTAGAGACAAGGATGTTATGTGGGACAGTGTCAAAACACTTTGCACAAGTTCAGGCAGATGACGTCAACTGCTCTGACCCTGTCCATCACTTCCGTAGTCCCATCCTAGAAGGCCACCAACTTGGTCAGGCAGGATTTCCCCCTAGTGAAGCCCTGATGGCTGTCACCAAGCACCTTGTTGTTTTTCATGTGCCTTAGCATGCCTTCCAGGAGAATCTGCTCCAAGATTTTGCAAGTCACAGAGGTGAGACTGACTGGTCTGTAATTCCCCGGGTCATCCATTTTCCCCTTCTTGAAAACGGGGGTTATATTTCCCTTTTTCCAGTCGTCAGGAACTTCACCTGACTGCCATGATTTTTCATTTGGGTATCACTTGTCCCTCAGTTTTATTCTTCTCTCTCCCCTTTTCATTACAATTATTATTACTGTTGCTGTTATCTTTGGTATTAGAATCATTGTTAGATTTTACTTTCTTCTGTTTCAGTTATTAAACTGCTCTTATCTCAACCCATGAGTTTACCTTTTTTTTTTTATTGTCCTCCCTATGCCCCTGTGAGACAGAGGGGACAGGTGAGCAAGCGAACAGCTGCTGGCTGGAGTTAAACCACAATGCATGGAAAGATTATTTTATCTTTTATTCCAGAAGCAGTAGTTATCTTTAATATTCTGTATAAATATTTTCTCCATAGAAATCCCATTAGATTATTTTCTCACTGTTTTTCTTCTTCCTCCCCTGCCTTCAAAAAGGGAAAGACATGGTTCTAAAATGCCTAAAATTTTAAGGGATAGGAAGAGCTACATTTTTCAACATCCAAGTTAAAAATTAATGCAGGTCTCAAAAAAACGCTAAAAAAAAAAAAAAAAATGCTCCTACTGAATAAAACAGTACTGCTGCACACTTTTCTGGCATCATATTTTTAACATGGCATATTTAACTCGACATCTATTTTGAAAGCTGCTTACTGGATCCCCTCCCTCATTCCTCATTTTAACTGCATCATCCCAGCACTGAACTTTCCTCCTTTACCACACCAAATTCTCTTACCTCCTCTTTCAAACCTCCTGCAGCCTCTGCACTCTCTTCCACTATCAAATTTGGCATCTAGCACATAACACCAGCTGCCATCATCCACTTACTGAATTTTCCCAACAAGCACTTGTTCACATACTCCATGGTGTCCAGATAAATGGAAAGTATTCTCCCACAGCAGTACCACCAAAAACTACAATCCTCCCATACACCTACCAAAAAACCCAAAGCACATGCTCTTCTTTCCTCAGTTGGCATTTTCAGTAAATTGCAATGGTTAGGCTACCAGTATGCTGAATCCCCTATACATTAGCCTTATTTCCTATCTACCTACATTCACTTGTCATTTCCCATTTCACAGATTCAGAGCTTATTACAACACTGATTTCCTCTGTGTCAACACCCTGTCTATGTTTAGGGCTCCAAGGCAACTATAGGAACATAAATACTATCAGGACCATTATGAAACCAGATTAGGTCCTGCAAAAGCTCAGAGCAACTGGGACAACACTGAGTTAATGTATTGTCTGTATACATAATTGTCTCTAAGACATAACAGCACTAAACCCACTACGTAGACACCATGTAATTTTGAAAAACTTGGTAAGATTTCAAGACGTTGTAACAGTAAGAACTCGGAGGTCACCATGGCACTTAGGGCTTTGTGTCTGTGCCCATTCTGATAGAAATTATTATTCTACCTTATTCCACACAAATCTCACCCTCTGCTACCAAACTTCTGCACACATATGTCAGGGGTGGACACTCATTCCTAAACAGCTATCTACCCACATTTAAAGTGCTTTGAGAAGACTTGAGAGAGAAGGGGACAACAGAAACATTCTTCTCAGTTGTCGTGGTTTAAGCCCAGCCGGTAACTCAGAACCACAGCAAGCTTCTTAAGCACATTCTTTCTTCCTAACACATCTGCCTGGAGAATGTACAGATCTTTCTTCTAGCAGCTAGCAATGAGCATATAGCAAAATACCAACAGTTTGTCGGGGAGATTTGAAAATGGATGCAAATGGCATAATACGTAATAGCAATAAAGAGCTTTAAAGTGACACCAGTCACTTTCCTCCAGTTCCATTTAAATTTCAAAATTGGTCAGAGCCATATCTCAAGTTGTAACTATTCAAAACGCAATCTATAAGAGCAGATATGGGCTACCTGACTCCTGTGACGATATAAAGATGAAGATATAAAGGTGAAGAAAACTGTTATCACAGACATTATTCCCACCTCATAAAAAAGTAATCCCTCCTTTTTTATGCAGGTATGAAACAAAAATGGACAAAGCCACCAACCATGAAATTCCAGTCAGATTTCAGTTACAGATTAATCTGACTCAACAAAACTGACTTCTTCCTACTTCTTTTGTACACACTGCTCTTTAGCACATATGTCAGCTGTCAGCAGCTTAACAAATCAGAGACCACCAGCATGATCATAGACCATTCCAGCCTGCTCAGCCTTTAGACTGTCAGTCAAAAATCAGCACACAGGACAACAGCTCAGAAGGCAAAACCAGGATTGTTTCACTCTGCTATGTTTCCTAAGTAAACCCTGAAATGAAAAAAGTGATTGGCAAGCAATCAAGCTGAGCTAAGAGCAACCTAAAGGAAGACAGTAATTTAATCTCTACCAGAGGTCAAAAATAAGAAAGAAGCAGTGAACCAAAAGAACAACCTGATATTTAAGCACCAAAGCACCATGAAAATGAGGGATGTAAATGAGAGCTCTATGCAGCCAAAAATTTCTGCAGCTGTTCTGCAGTATGGCACCTGTGTCTCGAGATACAAGCTAGCTTTCACCTTGGCACTTCAACTTTAGAAGTGACCTAATGTGAATTACAGGTTTCTAGAGGGTAATAGAAGCATATGGAAAAGAGACAGCAAGACACTTCTGATAGTGAAGTGTTTATCCAGACCACTGGATAAACTTCCAAGATCTCTTTAAACATAAGTATATTGCACAGGCTAGTATCATATGAAGAAGTATTCTCTTTGTATTGCCAGTACCTGTACTGAATTTCTTAACACACACACACACATGAAGTCCTGCTACCAATGCTGACAAACGTTCTTTATGCTCTGCAGAGTTAGTCATTAATATGTCTGGTCCATATTCCACAAGAATGCTCCTTCATCCACTATCATGGCCATTTTTTCATACATTCCCCATACAACTCACTCTTAAAGCTCTTCTTAAGACTGAGTAATTCTAGTAAAACAAGGCTGACAGTGAAAACAATGGATGAAGATAATACACTATCTTCAAAAGCCTGTCATGGCTAATTGAAACTAGAAAGGCATGGAATATCCTTACCAAATAAGGTGACTTCAAGAACATGTATTTCCACATGCTACACGCTTCTTTTCCTTCCAGCACTGAATGTCCAGTATTGCATAAAGAAACGTAATTTTCCACCCAAAAGAGCTGACCTGGAGGAAGTTTTTAAGTTGTGCATTCACCATAAGACATACACTGTAAGTCTTGGGCAACGGAGGCATCTCCATGCAATTAAACTACCTGGTAAATTACTCTCACCTCAGAAAAAACATCTTCCATGGGTACCAAATGACCACCGTAACATCATCAGACTTTAGGGTACCACAACGTTGTAAAAGAACAAGCGGGAAACATCTGGAAGGCGTCAGTTTTAGCTTTATGTCTCTGCTCATAACGCACGGCCAGGTCCTTTCTCAACTATCTAGCAAACCTTTCCACGCCAGTGTCCTGTTCACCTTGGCTGCGATCAGAGGCCAGAGCCAGCTAGGCTGCCACGGTGCTCCCGGCTACGACGGCGTTGAGGCATCGCCGGAAGCCGAGCCAGGACTGACACCCTCCCCCCTCACTCCCACCCGCGGCGCACCGCCAGAAGGCCGCGCTCCGGGGCGGGACCCGGCCCGGCCCTGCGCTGCGGCATGACCCTTCTGCAACCGCGCGGCAAGCAGCTGCCCCCCGCTCGCCCACCCACCCCCCCCCCAGAAGCCCGCGCGGGGAACGATGACCCCGACCGCCTGGCACACAGGCAGGGCCTGGCTCCGCCGCGCCCACCAGAGCCTGCTGCTGCCGAGCCGAGTCAAGCCGGTTCCGACCTGGCCGCCAGGCCCGCTGCCCCGCGCCGGTGCTGGCAGACCTGCGGGAGCGGCGGCGCTCCGGCCCATCCGTGGACAGCGGCAGCACCGCCGGGGGCACAGGCCGCGCCGAGGGACCGGGGACTGGACGGGGCGTGGCGCCGCGGGGCGGGGACCGCTACCTGCGTCACGTGAAGTGCACGCCGCAACGGCCGCCGGCGCCCGGTGCGCGCGGTGAGGTCACGGCGAGGCGGAGCCGCGGGGCGCTGTCCACGGCACCTCGGCCCGTAGGAGAGGCCGCTGCGCTCCTGCCCGAGGCCACGCCCCCAGCGCTTCAGTGCCGCCGCCATGTTCGGGGCGAAGATCTCCCCGGCCCGGGCTGAGGGGAGGTGCGAGGCGGGAGAGTGACTCGGAACTGGTGCGCTCCAACAGGGAGCTGGGCGCGCCTCGAAGCCCTGTGGATGCTTCGGTCACCTCCTCCAGCATACAGAGAAAGTATGGCTGTGTTGGATGCCGCCCCAGCTGGGACGTGTGACCCAGCTGCCGTGGGCTGTCTGTAACAGGAGATGTACCTGGCAGGAACGAAAACAGGCGAAAATGAACATCCATCTGCACGATTTCCGGTGGATTGTAAAGAAAACTGTTGATAGAAGCCAACGCCTTCACAACTGCAGAGTGTGAAGCATCACAGGGACATGAGAGATTATCCCAGCCTTGAAGATGAGTGTGCTGCACCTTCCTCGTGTTGATGTTACGGCATTAAAAGATACAAGCGCAAAGAAAGTAATTGCACTTGACGTTAATGGCAAGGGGTAGCATTAAACCATACGTGTATGTATGAAGGCCTTTGGTGATCCCTGCCCTACATTTTTCATTACAAATAGAATATAAGTATAAACAAAAGCACTGGTCAAATGAATAGCTGTGAAGGGAACATGTAAGGAAAATGCGTCTGAAGGACAAGTTGTTCACGCAACTCCTTTACAGGGATGACTGGAAGTTTCAGAAAGGAGATGTAAAGCATTCCAAGGACGCTCACACTTTCTCTCCAAAATTCGTAAATAAAGTAGAATGAAAGTAGTAGACCTTGGCAACATGATTGGAACTACGTTTGAGGCATTTTTGTCTGAGTGAGTTATTGCCCCAGGTTATGTGGCCAAATATAAAACACAAGACCATACAATTTCAAGTGTTCTTTGCTGGCAGAATTTTTATTTATATCTTTAAAGTCTTCTTTTCTCCTGGATGTCTTCAAATTACAAATGTCTGTCCATTTTCTGTAATAATTCAGAGCACAACATATTTGTTATAACAACATATTTGTTATTTGCTCTTAATCAAATTACACAGTACATACAACCAAGGTCAATCGTCTAACAGACACATATATTTCGGGTGAATATTGACACCATCACATAAATACCAATGTTTGATAATTCCCTGGGTAAATAAAAAGATATGAATAATGGGAAAACGGGCACACTTTGACAGGAAGGAGGAGAGAAGCTGTAATTTGATTTGTGCTCACAAAAATAGTTTGGCAGGGCCAGGTGGGCAGAAATGGGAAGCAAAAACCTTAGGAAGGAACACAATGGGCTTCATCGGGGACTTCAGCCCCTAATGGTCACACAGATTTTCATGAGGCTTATTGGTTATTGTAGCTATTGATTTAAGTAAAATCCATTTCTTTTAGACAAAACAAACCAACAGTAATACATAAATAAATCAAAAGCTCTATTATCATCTCAGCAGTTTCCTTAGCAGCTGTGCATCTTGAGAGAAGGTGTGAATGGTTGTGTGTTAACATTTTTTGATACAGTATTTAGTGCAGCAAACAGACTGCAGAGGGATGGCACTGGAAGCAGTGCAGGACAGGGAGGAGACAGCCAGGCAGGCTGGGGGAGCCCATTACCTTCCCTCCCCGCCCCCCAGTGAAGTGCGTGCTGAACCGGTTACTAGCAGCTAGCCAGATGCTGGTTGAGCCTTCTGGCAAGTGGTGAAATATTGTGAAATGCTGCAGCTACTGAGTTTTAACCTTATTAGGAGCAGACAGAAGCCATCCTTAGAGCAATCATGTTATGCTGACTGAACATAAATTCAATTAAAAATTACACTGAGGACAAGCAGACCTCCCCTCTTCTTCAGACGGAAACCTACATGTCAAGTCTCACTTTGAATACTATTGCAGTGAACAGGGTAAATATGCTTCGATAGAAGCCAAGCTGTTACAGTATGTTTTAAATCCTTATGTTGTTCCCTGAAGCCTTTGCCCAAATTCACAGAATTTATCTTTAGCTTCTTCGCTTCCCTTCTCTTCTCACACAGTGTGAAGTTGTGTGCTTGAAACAGCAAAATTCTGGTTTATTGTGCTCTGGAGCAACTCCCAGTTCCCCAACCCTTATTTCAACTGGAATCCCTCCTGTTTCTGTTACTGTTGCTGGCTTTTCTTCAATCAGTGTCTCGTTGCCACCAGTCTGCACCTCCTGAGCCATACCTTCTGTGCGCTCATCTGCTTGCTCTCCAGTGAGCCCCTGTGATGGACTCTCCATCCCACCAACTAAAGGGAGATACATACACTGGCTTTGTTTCCTGTTAAACTATCACACTTTGAAACTGGCTGGAATGAAAATCCTTCGGTGGATTGAAAACTTAGAAAAGTTGCAATTCATAGCTGACACAGAGCCAAGTTTTCCAGTTCCCTTAGCATAATTCTCATACTGGCTTTGCACTGGAAGTGTTACAATGTTAGAGAAGTTTTGCACTGGATAAAGTGTATAATGCAGGATAGTCACAACAGCACCCCTGAAATGGAAGTCAAATGTGAAATTGTCTACTGTACTGACAGACACACTGTCTCACCATGATTTAAATTTATCCTTATTATCTCCAGCATGTCAGCGTGAATCTGACATACTTTCTTACTTATTTCTGCCTCTTTTATATCTTAATCTCAG
Source organism: Neopsephotus bourkii (assembly GCF_033783945.1). Classification (NCBI taxonomy): domain Eukaryota; kingdom Metazoa; phylum Chordata; class Aves; order Psittaciformes; family Psittacidae; genus Neopsephotus; species Neopsephotus bourkii. Next base: position 10,154,436 of record NW_026902109.1, on the reverse strand, counting down.
GTGTCACTTAAAACTAGAACCAACCAGTTTGGACAAACCAAAGCATGTTTTAACAGAACTAGAACCAAACTATTTTTGGCAACACACCGTGGACTGACCAATTGTTCCACAGTATGGCATTGCCTGACTCTAATGCCTTACCCCTGTCTTCACTTGGGTTTGGGACATCGGTTTTCCTTGCCTGCTCAGCAGCTACTTGCAATCAGCATTGAGGTTCCTGTGGTTAATTGCTTCACACAACTGTCTCTCCAACACAGCATGACTGCTCAGTAGGCTTGTTTCTTCAAAGGGTAATGTCATAGGAGGTGGTCTGGATACAGGATTACTCATTTAAGGACAATCTCATTAATAGCTTCCCCTCCTGAGATAGATACGTTCATGTATTTTTGGCAACCCTTCATTGTTACTGGTAATGTAATTCCACTACAGACAAAGTTTACCAGAAGTTCTTTTGAGCCAAGCATAGAAAATCCTTTTGACTTTACTTTTCAATGCGTCTATTATACAAGAAAACTACAAAGCAACATAGCTTCAAATCTAAAGTATCGCCTCTTCTTAAAGCAATTGGGAAATGGTAAAGCATCCTCAGACTTTGAGCCTACCAGTAAATACAGTGAATGTCCTGAGCTCTGGTTTTTAGGATTAAACAATTTTAGGATTAAACAATTAGGATTGTTTAATTTTTAAATTTGAGGCTTAAAACTTTAGAGCATGCTAGACCAAACAGCTCCAACAAATTATTTAGTTTTCAATGGAGAGGCTTTGAGGTTTTTGCTGCTTATCCTACGTAGACATTTCAAGTGCTAAAAAACTTTTTAAATCCCTCTAAATAGTAGCAGAGTAACAGCACACTCTTCCAGTTGGAATTTGCACCAATTCCTTGTACAACATTTATCCCCCTTTTCTGCAACCCTCTCAGTTGAAATACTCTGAAATTAACCCAGCAGGCACTCAGATTAACCCCTTCTGCTAAGCACAGGAGCTTTCCTGGGTAGGGTATGTCACTTGAGTTGACCACAGCTGCTTTGACCCTTCCCCCCAGGAGCGCTCTACCACTCCAGCAGCTCACATGGGAAGGCTAACCACAGATTCTGACTTAACCTCCCCCCAGCTGGGTGTTACAGCTCCAACCCAGCATCCTCTGCTGTCATCACATGCTATGGTCTCCCTGTACAGTATTCAGCATTCTGCCTGCTGTTAAACACCCTGCACTATCAATGCTCCATTTACATCCATTACTGTGAAAAGATATTAATTGTAAGCACACTTTTCAGCCTAGAGTTCTTATCATGTTTTCAGGAGGAACCAAATTACTTTTAGCAGCAACTGACTACTGCTGACTTCTGCCAGGCAGCTCCTCTGGGAGATTTCTAATTCAAGCTTCCCTGGGCTTGCTCCATGGCTTGGAGTTTTATTCTAGTAGACATAGCTGTACTGAATGGGAAAATGGGGCTTTTTTTTTTTTTTTGTAGCAGTAGTACATATCTGCTTTAAGCTGCTGTGTAGCCAGGGTAACAGTACTGCATTTTGTGGTGAACTTACTACACTCCCTAAAACAGCACATGCTCAGGCGTTGGTAAAAGGCTTGTTTGAAATAGCACAAGACAGTGCTTCATGCTGGTGTTCTCAACAGTTGGCTCAAGTGGGTTCCAGCATCTGGGCATACTTCCATGGAGTAGCTACACAGCCATGTTCAGTACATTTTACTACTACTCCAGTCAACAGGTGAAATCATGACCCTGATGAATTAGCAGCAAATTCAGAGCTTTCAGTGCTTTCCACCAGTCTCTTTTATCTTTTTTTTTTTTTCTGTCAACTGATATCAGGCTTTTCCCCTTCTTCAGTTCTACATAGGAGAAGCATATTAATTACCTCTGATACCTCCTGCAGCAAAGGTTATGAGGGGAATCGCACATGGGTTATTTCTACTCCCTTTTCTTGCTGAAGCCTTGGCTTTGTATGCCACAAGTTTCAGTGATATCCCTGACTTCCCAGGACAAACTTCCCATGGTGAAGGAGACATAAAAACTGGTCCTAGTTTCTTGTATTGGGCAGGTTAAATGAGGGGTGGTGAGGAAAGCCAACAGCACGCTGGGCTGTGCTAACAGAAGCACAGCCAGTAGCTGGAGGGAAGCAATGACTGCCCTTGCCTCAGTAGTAGGGGTAACAAGGGAGGAGGGGGAGAGGGGGTGTCAAACAAAAGACAGAAGCAGGAGAGCCAGGCTCTTCACAGTGCTGCATGGCAGGAGGATAAGAGACAGTGAAATAGTAGTTCAATCTAGATACAAGGAAAACACTTTTCTCTCAGGGGATGAACAAACTGCAACAGGGACTCAGAAACAATGGTGGATCTTCCACCCTTCAGGACCCAACAGAGCGCTGAACAGTCTGGTCTGATTCTAGTGTTGGCCCTTCTTTGAACAGCAGCTGCAGTGGATGACCTCCAAGGTTCCTTCAAACCTGATTGAAGCACCTATAATTGCACCAACTTCACAACAGAAGTCACATCACATCTAGGGTTAAGCATGCAATCATTATTTGGTCAACAGGCAAACTCATATTGATAGTTTTACACAGACAGTGTCTATCTTGGTTTTAATTTTCCCCTGTTCTAAAATTTCAGGCTGTATTGCTTTGGAGAAGACAGTAGCTTAGATGTACATACTGTTTTATTGGCTAACCGAGGATGTCTCCTCGACTGATCCTGGACAGCAGATGATTTTCAAGTGACTTTATTCTCCAAACTTTTTCCTGCGTAGAATCAAAATGCACAAGCCCATTTGCCTGACCGCAGTTATGTCAGAGACAAACAGCTGAATGCAAATCAGGAAAACACAACTTCAACATCACTGTTCCACAGGTCTTTGCTAGCAAATTAGCCCACTACAACTACAAGAACAAAAGCAACTCTAGGTGTAATTATTTCTCTGGTATCTCACTGCATTGTTGTTAAAATCTCAGAGTAAACAAAGAATTACCACATACACAAAGCAGCAAGTGAATCAATAAGAGAGGTAGGTTAGGGAGGAGCTCTGGCATACAACATTTCTTATAGCTGCCAAATAATGAATTCATGTTGAAATTAGCCAGAGCACTGAACTTAATTTGTCCTAGTATTGTAATGGGAAGTTAGTATGTTGGCAGGAGAAACAGCAAAATTTTCCCACTATCACTGCAAAAAAGCCTGCCAGCATTTGGCACTGTTGACTGCCAACTGCCCTTCCCTTAACCAAGAGAGAATTTCAAAGACTATTTTTTCTATTTTACCAATGGATTAGGAGAAAACTGCTAGAAAATTGTTTTCAGTATTTGCAGGAGAGTCAAAAGAAAATCCTAACAAAAAGAGAGAAACAGTCTTCTATTTTTGATAGCTTTCCTTTAGCTACACATACAATACTGTTTTGGTTTTTTTGTTTTTTTTTTGTCTTTAGATTGCCCCTTTTGGTGAAAATAAGACATGAAGTTATTGACTTCATCACACTCAACTGGAGAATTATCCTCATCTCTTAGTCTATACCACTGGCTGTGTTTTCTTCAGGAGGATCTATTTTGATTTTTAATGCTATTTATCCCGATGAAGGAATGTGTAATTATCTTCCCACTTCTTTAAATTGGAAGAAAATAAATAAGGCAAGAGAGTTCTCCCATCAGTTAAAGCTTCTAAGGTATCCAAGATCTGTGGCCCTCACTGGGAGCAGGGTTTGCTAATGAAGCTTTTGAAGCCACAGTAGAGGTGTCTGATTGTAATTGCTGAAAGGTGACTCTTGAAGAGGTTTATTTGCACTAATCAACACCATGTTGTGCCTCAAAGCTAGAGTTCCCTTAGATGCACTGTCCCTACCGAGTTATTCTGCAATAACTAAACGGGCTTTTCTGTTTACTTCTGTTCTGGCACCATATCTGTTTCTTAATGGGATCCTTTGAAGCTGCTGTACAGTTAAAACTTCATAATTTCTTTCTAACACTTTCCTCTTGCAGCCCCCAACCCCTTCTCCTCTGGTGCCTGAGCCAAAGGGACCTTCAGCAGAAGTGTTAATGTAAATTATCTGAGGGCTCAGGGGTGGGCTGTAAATACCGAATTTATCACATGCAGAGCAACAAACATTCCTTATGTTCCTGATGGTGGCCATTCGAAAACTTTACATTCACAGTGCTGGATGCAGCTGGACAGTATTAGGGAGTGATTCCTGTTCACAGCTGAACAGCTCCAGACTTCCCTTAAGTTTTGTTACCTGTGTTTTACTGTACAATTTTTCTCCAGTAAAGTAGAATTGTCTGAGCTGATGTAACTGATGTCTGTTACCAGGGTGAGCATACAGTTCATGCTTCACGTGAGCTCTGGGTCCATTGGCAGCCACCATATCTCTGACTAGAGTCTCAGAGAAAATAATGGTGGTGGTGTAGGAAAAATGCCACATTCACCCCACATGTCTCTGGCCCGTTGTTCTGTGCTTGCTTTATCAATGCAGAATACGTTGTTCTGACTTTACTCTCAATTCCTTTCAGGCTAGGTCGATGTGCAGTTCAGGCTGTTACATTACACAGATGCTCCTGTTTTATTAAGTCTGCACCCACCAATGCTGAGCTCAGAGTTGTGTTACTAACATGAGGCAGTTGTGGTGCTCAGGACACAGCACCATACTGGTGCCTGGCTCTCTAGTCTTCTCTGCAGTTACTGGTCGTGCCTAGGTGGTGCTTGTTTCGGTAACATGAAAAGAGGATTGTTACAGCTTCATTTTAAGACATTTTGAGCTGTGTGCAATCCTAGTCTGATTAACTGTAGTATCTCCTTCAATGCCCTGTGGACTACATGAAGAGCAACATCATTAAGTGAAAGGCAGAAGCCATGGTGAAACAAGTTTGGATTGTAATGATGCTATGTTTAAATTCTTAGTGCTATTGCTGTGGCAGCCCAAGGCAATTACAGACCTTTCCCACATAGACCCCTTCCCTGGATATGCACGCTTGCCTGTGGAAGGCTGGCACTGAAGCCAATTAAAGAGGGGAAAAAAAAAAAAACCCTCCATAAAGGTTTGTGGAGAGTGAGAAGTAAATCCTACCTGTCATTTCTTATTCAGTCCAGCTAGCAAATCATGATCCATGTTCATTACCACCCTTGCACATTGTAGCAAGGGAAGGATCTAGCTCTGAAGAGCAAGGGTTGCATGTCACTTTGGGGACTGTGATTAGACCAAGTCTCAAGTAAATGAGTTTGAAGGTGACAGTTCAGTCAATATTCTAAAGCCACTAAGCGTAGATGGCACACACTGTCACCATGGGCGCTCTGCGTGCGATAGAGGCTTAGCAGGAGTAAGCTGGGAGGCTGAATTATGATTCCTCCTGCAGACAGGGTAAGCATTTCGGGCCGAGGCTGAGATCATTGGCTAGACACTGCTGAGGAGCCAAGAGGCAGTGAGGCCATCAGACCAGAACAGAGAGATAAAGCAAGTGTTTCAGTAAACAAAGAGGCTTTTGGAAAGAATTAACACCACCTCAAGCAGGAGAAAACACACATGCCTTTCAGGAGCCAGGTCTTGGTTTGTGGCACCTGTGTGCTTTACCTTATTCCGTAAGGTAAAAGTGCTGCCTGTGTCTGCTAGACACCACTGAATGGGGACCTTCATGAACCCCTCACCTTGTTCTCCCCCTCAGCACACTTCAGAGAAATTTCCCCATCTGAGGGTGTTCTAAATACTCACTTTTGGAAATGCTTTAAGACACAATCTACTAAATACAACATTAGGATACTTTGGCCACTGCTGCTTGTGTTATGTCTCAGCCCTAGAGAAATATTAAGGCCGCAGAGAATACCTGGTGCCATTTGTTGTTTTCAAGATGCTGGTCATCCATTCCATACATTCCTGTGCATGTCATTCATTAAAACATTGGCCAAGTATTGCTTGAGGTCAGAATATGAGGTTGCATTTAACTCCCTCAAGTCACAGTTCTGTCAGTTGCTATATGAATTTTCTAAACAGCAGAATTCAAGCAAAGCCTTCCCCTGCTCCTTTAAGGATATAAATGCATTATTTTGGTCACAGATTAAACATTCTTCAGGGGTACAGTTTTACACAGATTTGTCATCAGCTTCTACTGGACTGTAGCAGAATCCAATCTCAAAGTAATTTATTAACATTTTGAGGCTATCTAAAGGTCACATGTAATCATAAGGCAAACAGCGGGGGTGCTTGCTTAAAGCAAACAGTAATTTGATTAGCCTTGAAACCCTTCAAGTTAGTGGGGCCAAAAGCTTTCCAAGCAGACAAAGGGAGCTCCTGGTGCCTGTCAGGGTTACAAAACCCTTCCAAAACTCACGTGCAGAAGGTGTAGAGCTGCAACCGTCACATGAGTGACTGACAAATGAGTTTAACACTATAAAAACTTCAGCTAGGCAGGCAAAAGATGTAGAGGCCCAGATGCTGAAGTCAGGTGAGTTCAGGAAGTACTTATTTGGCATCAGAAATACCTAGTCCTCATGATTGCCTGCAATCAGTCAAGTTTCAGATGTGTGGGGAAAGCTCCAGATCAGTTGCATTGTAAATTTCATCTGCTGGGTTCAGCTGTGAGTTTGTTTGTACGGGGAGGTGGTGGAATGGAGGTGGGGGGGCCACGATCAATCAGTAGGTCTCTTTTTCATCATGAATGCCCAAGGAATTGTCATCACCAACAGTAAAGCCTAAATGCCACTTGGCTGAGCTTCACAATGTGTTACATACAGAGTTACGTACCACGTGTTCAGTCCTTGCACAGAAGTTACTGATTGATTTATTTTACCCTTCTCCTCAAAATACGAAGATTCTTATTTTCCACAGAATGTAAAATCAACGATCCCTTCGTTCCTGACCCACATTTGCCACAGGGCAAGTAATCATGAATGAAAATACCACTTTGTTTATGAGTTCCACTTATGACAGAGATTAAGCTATGAAATTTGTACTCCTGGCACCTTATTAATGCTGCTCTGCTGTAAAATTCCTCAGGCAACAGGCGAAATAATGACTTAAAACTGCAACAAGATAATTACCTTACAATGCAGGCATTTTGAAGATAGTGTTAGCTCTGGATTTGCAAATACAATGTTTTAGGACCTTACCTTCTATATGAAAAGGTGTGAAACACAATTATCTTAATTTATTTCCATGACATTTTGGTTTAGATCCAATCAATCCCTGGTACATTAAGGAAAATCTTGTCATTATTCAATAACGAGATTTAGCTATTCAAAGCTATTTTCTTAACCTTTAATTTTGAAAAGGTAAGTCTTCAAATATTAACAAAATTAACTCTGTGCCTCTGAAACACTTTAATCTATAGAATATCTTTATTGCACCTGGTGTGCCAAGATGTTTTGATGAATGACAGAAATAAGCAAATTCAGCATGTCCCTTCAACTTGCAGCTGAAAGCCCAGAGCAGAGAAGCCATGTCCTCACTGATATAAGGCCATGGCAGAAGGTTCTTCTGAAGCATCTCAAAGGCAGATGACAAACTACATCTAAATCTGAAGTAGACACTCTCCAACATTAATTTATTTGATTTAGTTTCCTCTGCTTTCAAATGGAAGTAAACAAAGCTTCTTCCTGCTCAGTAATAATCCACACTAATGCCATAGTTCAAGGTCAGGACCATTCCCAAGTGTCCCTTTGTATGTAACACCTAATGTGGAAATAGCACAAGAAATTAATCCAACAAATGATTTCCCTTATGAGTGGAGCAGGTCAAACTCTTGTAGTGGGGAAAGATCTCTACAGTCTATTTCATCCCTGTCAGTCCTGAAAAGCCAATCCGTGCCCAATAGCCATTCCAGAGCACATCCAGCCAGGATTTACAGAGGTTTAATTTCTCACATACTCCAGCTGTTGTTGCTAATGTAAATTACAGCTTACACAAAATCTAGCAAATGCTGTGCTTCCAGGCAAAAATAATGCCTAGAACCTTTAGCCAAGGTCAGGTGTATTAGAAAAGTGATGACATGAGGATACATTTAAAGCAGCATTGTAATTTGTCATAACTGCCTTCCTACAAAAATAGCCTTGGAACTTCAGCATTTGCTGGGTCATCCCATGTAGGGATGGTGATTAAGTGTTAATGTGTCTATGTTGCGCATCCAGACTGGTGTGGCACTAGATTCTCTTTCTTGGTAACAGAACTCTAAACACAGACTTTAAATACAAACGTGCTCCACTGGTTTTTTGCTCCCTTCCTATTTAGCAAATGCAGGTTTTATCTGTGCAGAATCTCACTTTGATAATATTGATTGCAAAAGGAAGCAGCTATATAGGTATAAGAATTCCAAGCAGTTGCAGAAGGTGTCTCTTTAAAGAACAACAAAACAAAGGCACCACTGAACTGGACCTTCCAAGTGAATATAACTGAGAACAAGTTAGACAAGAAGTGTCTGTGGAAAATCCTGTTCATGGTAGGCAGGTGGTTACCTGCACTACATGAATCCTCCAAGAGGAGATTTACACAAACCAACACTCAGGCAGAAAGAGAAGTCGGGGCCTTTCAGTAATTTTTACTTAAATTAGGCATGTTTTTATCATTTTACACCCAGTGAAGAAATCCATTCATTGTATTCCATTGCTCTGAAAAACTGAACATCAGTCATTGTCTTAGATGCCCCAAAAGGAAATTAAAAAAAGGTAACCACACCACACCCCACCCCAAACCTGTCTTTTTCTTGCTGTTGTTGAGCAGATAAGCTGTGGAAAGGATTTTCAGTGCAATCATTTTCCATCTGATGTAGAGAAGGGCTGAGGTGTGGGAATTGTGGACCCCAGGCCACCAGCAAGCACAGTCAGACGTAAAGACAGCACAGTCTCACTCTCCATCAGATGCAGGTTCTGCTCTCCTCTGGTAGATTTACAGCTGATTAATTACATATTAATGATCAGCACACCCTGTAGTTTGTGACAGCTTTAAGCTTCTGTAATATCAACCGGCCAGCGAGCAATGCGAAGTGTATGCATATCCACAAACATCATGACAGCGTATCACAGTGTTACCAAGAGGACTTGGAACATACCAGTGCTTCCTTTAACCACGTACCAAGTGTCACTCACCAGAAACATGTAATGTAAACCCAGCTGACAGCTCCGTTAAGCAGAAATTGATAGTATTGCTGTAATGGAGTTATCAGTGACAGATACCTCCTGTACAGCTTCCAGGTCACACTCACTTAAGCAATGATAAATGAGCATGAAACACTGTTAGCACAAAACAAGATCATAAATACTCAATTCTCACTTAAAAACCCCAGCAACTCCAGACAGCTCTAGCATCTTGCAGTTGCCAGATTTTATGGATGTTGTCACCCTTGTAAAAAATGTATCACAAAGTTGGTGAGAATTTGCAGATTTAAAAAAAACCAAACAAACAAAGAAAAAACCCACCACAAAAACAAAAGGAAGGAAAAAACCCCACAAACCCAGTTATCCATCCAGAGCAAACATTGCATCACTCGACACTGGCTAATACATAAATACATTGGTGAACCTCATGGAGCTTTTGCTATTCCAAGGTCTGACATCCATCTGTTCGTCCTGTCACAGAAAGCTGCTTAGGCCAAGAGGATGTTAGGCACAAAAAAGTCAAAAGTTGTGAAATTCCACTGTCTGAGACTCCTCTATATCCGAGCACTGACACAGGGGGGAAGCCAATGGCTTGCAATTGAGAAAAATGGGAAGAGTCCCTGGGGAAGCAGCCCTTGCAATTGTGCTTTATCCCCAGGGAGTTATCTCCACAGGCTCCAGTGGCTTTTAAGAATTAATAAAGCATATTCCTGAGGATGTTTGCTGATTACAGTTAGACCAGTGACAGCCTGGGACTGGACAGACCAGCAGCGGCTTCCCCACCACAGGGGCATAGTGTGAGTGCCCTCTGCTACCCCACCACCTGGGATTTACAAGGTCCAACACAAGGGGCAGCAACCATTCCCTACACAGGCATCACACTACCAGAAGTCTGCCGTCTCCAGATTATCCAGCACTCAGCCACATGCTGCGTACAGAGAACGGTATCATTTTGGCCATTTACATGAGAGTTAAATCTAAACTCAGGAATGGCAAACCATGCTTGAACATGCGGCAGCCAGAGACAGCATCACATCTAACCCCTTGAGAACAATCAAAAATTCTTTTATCCTCATTTCATGTAATGCTAGAAAAAAAATGAGTTCCTTACTCATTAAAACTTAAGATTTTTGAAAAACAGATCTAAATTTTCTCATTAAGGAGGATGTCAGTTTACAAACCATGAGAACATTTATACAGCATGTTCATTAATTATATATTTTGGATGTTTTATTTGCTTTTATTTAGTTATATTTCCTTCACTAAGTTCAAAGAATAATCAAACACTTCCCACCAAAAGCAAGTCAGAAAATAGCACTGAAATATCTGCAAATGGCCATACACACGTATGAAACCTCACACTCATGCCAGCGCCCTTCCAATTTCCTGTGGTTACTTCCTCTGTCCAGCACTACACACGTGGGAGTAATCGCTACAATACAGTAAGAACAAATTAGCTATACATGTCAAAATACTTGAATTATTACATTTACTGCTAGAAATCACTGTAGTATAATGCCACGTGCTTTCGAATGTGCTGGAATTTCTGCCCTGGGAAGTACATGACAAGACAATGCACACAGTATTGCTTCAGTCAGAATTTTTTAATCATATTCCTACAAAATCATGTAAACATTAGCATACAGATCCAGAAAAATCAATATAATATAATGGTGCATAAACTGTAAGTTTAGAAGAATGTCAGGAACACTTGAACGGTTTATAAATTAATATATACAGTAATGGGTACTCCTCATTAGATAAGAACACCTCAAAACTGAGGAATTTAGGTGCAAGAGCTGTAAAACTACAGAAGTGCTCCAACACCACATGTGACTATGAGGCAACATTGCAATCTACATGACTGCCTGTTGTTCATATTAAGCATTCAATTTGGCTACTAAAAAGTATAAAACAAAAGTTTTGGTAGGAATCTTATTTTTATTTGAACTCATATAGCAAACATCCCTAAAGGAATACAAAACCCAAGAAGGGGACTACTGCATAAACAGGTTTCTAGAAGAGTGGAACTGAAGCTTACTGGGCTGCACAAAGAGATCTTCAGCATCTCCATTCCACACTATTTCAAATAAAGCACCAAAAGGCACCTCCAGCTAAAGAAAACATTTCAGGGAGTTTATAAACAGAGTGATAGGCAGAGGAAAACAGATGCAGAACACATACTGGGCTGATGCAAAATTCCTGCTCCCACATGCAGCATTCTGGGCAGTTTAGCTCTTTATTGAATTAGAGAGTCATGAGAATATAACACTGTTGCTCATTTGTTAACTCTGGGCTATCCAGAGCTAATCCCCACTAAACCAAGAAAAATACAATCTTCAGCCTGTCTGCAATCAAAATTGTATTCAAACAATCTTACAACATTGCCCTTTACCAGATCAGGGGGACACAGCAGAATGCAGGATGTATCACTCTTACTCAGATGACACATCACACAGAAAATAAGTTATTTTCCTTTTCTCCTGTCCATACAACTGTATTTCATGGGGGGAAGGAGGGGGGAATGTAAGGTAAGCCTATCCTGAAGAATGATCTCAAATAAAAGACAAATCTTCCCCATCAGGTATCAGTGAAAACATAAGCTGCATAAAACATATAGGATTATCCTGGAAACAACACTGCAAAAACTCTCTTAACCAGATACCCTATAATATGATCTTGAGAGAATCTTTCCAAAGTTAAATACATTTTTCTGTTTCTAGAGCTGAAGTAGAATTTTATGCCATCTTATTTTGGGACATTTTTCATACCTCACCAATCTCAATGAAAATTAATATTGCATTAATAAAGATGTATTTATTTACAATAAAGGGGAGATCATACCCAGCCACTTCAGGCTTTTTGCTATATTTCTTTCCAGTTGTTTCAGACAAAATTATGTTCACCTTTTCTATAGGAAATCCTGAGTAGTATGGTGAAGGAGGTTTGGCAGATAGCACCAATTTTCCATCACTAGTCTTAATTAACAGGGTACATTTAGCATCAGCAATGCCTCTAGAAGCACTATCACAGCTGAACCTAAACACTCAAAGAAGAGATTTTGACAAAACACTGTTACTCCTATTACCAGAATCTGATCCAACACTGGGACAGCAGGAACAGGAGAAAATATTTCAGCTAACTCTGAGGACACAAGTTGCAAGCACAGAAAAAACCACCTGAAACGGTAGCCCATATCTTTTCCTTGTAATGGGGGTGGAAAAAGCTACAGCTGGTGGGAAGAACAGGAAGAAACCACCCTTGAACTGCTGTCACCTTCCAATCAACATGCTTTCAAGCTGCTGCTTAGCATTAATGCCAAGATGCAGCACTCCAAAGGTATTCTATAAATCACCCAAACTGCTATTGCTTCCACCAGAGCAGTTCAGGCAGCAAGTGCTTTATGGTAGGCCAGACTGCCAAAAGCTTCCAGTATTTGATTACCAGGTTGTGTTTCAGGCTTGGAGAGGTTTTATCTGACATTAGCCAAAAGGATTTGCTGATACCAGAGGCTTAGCTCACTACATTTCCTGCTGCAGTTTTCACTTGTATTGCTAAACTTGTGATAGCAACCATGACAGACCAGAAACTCTAACACAGAAGAAGCTAAATCTAGCAATTTGAGCTTAAAACTTAGACTGGGTTTAAACCACGAATAGACAGTTTCATTGGATTGGCTCCGTACATAAACCCGGAGGAGTTTTATCACAGATGTATCTGCAGTTTTGTGTAAACTATTAATGAACTACAGCCACACTAGTTTGGTATTCACAGAGACAGTAACAGGACAGGTTTTACACATATTTTGCCTTCTCTTCATTGTTGTTATTCCCATGCCTAAAAAGACAGGTGCAAACTCCTAACTCATGTTTTTACCTGTTGCTTGCAGACTTTCCTCCAACTGATACGTGATTTCTATTTCCTCACTCAAGTTATCCCATGGGGATCTCATGCTCACATGTATGCACATTGCAATAAAGGAGAACTGATACGACTATATAAACACAACTAGCAGACCCTAATTCAAATAATATCACCAACAACAGTGAAGCTTGAGAAACTTCAGATATACTAACCTTGTTCAATGTTGTAACAGATAGCACCAACAGAACAGTATTAAAGAGTTTCATGTGAAAACGTTTCTCTCTGCTTCTAACTTTGGTCACACTTCTCATTTTCCCACCCTCCCATACTTTGTTCTTTCTCTACTTCATGCTAACTTTTACACCTGGTTCAATAAAGACCATGCAGTTGTGAAATGCACTACAGCTCCTCCAGAATCTGCCCATTTTTAACCATTTACTAAAAAATTAGGTTAAACCCAGGACACTAAGTTAAATCAATGAAAAAGTTAAGAACAATGGTGGCATTGTGGCAGTCTTACGGAGGTTATCAAATTATGACAATTTTCAATCAGAATGATCATTACAACACTTCTCTTTAACATCATCCCAAGAGTTACAAGGCTGTCTGTACTCCAGCACTCAGTTTACATGAGAAATCGAGATAAAAGTTCTGAAAAATAAAGGCAATGTAATACAGGGAAATCTTCTGAAGGTCTTCAGCAATCTCTTGACTGAAATACAAATGTGCTCCAACATGTCCTGCTTAACAAGGTATAATGCAGACCAGATTTACCAAAGAAATCTTTTCTGTACGCACATGAACAAGGTTTTCATGTATGAAACCACCGCAAAAAAAAAATTGTCTCTAAAAGGTGGGGGTTTTGTTTGAGTGCATACATAACTACAAATGCAGTCAATATATATTAAGCCAATTATACCCAGTAATTCACATGATATACCAGAGGGAGGAGATGAACAATATTCTGATCAAATTCAAGTATTTTAATCATCAAAGCACAACCCTTTTTCTTCATCATCATCATCAGTAGAATCTGCATAGGACTCAATGGTATTGTATATAAAAGAGTAGAGCTTGATATCTGGTCCTGAAGTAGAACAATTTTTGCATTCTTCATTGTAATATCTCAGTAACAGCCTGTAAATATCCCCTTTAAAATAAAAAGAAATAATTAAAAACCACTTAAGATCATGTCATATGAAGAATGTATGGTTGCAAATAAAGACCAGAAATATATGCTCATGCTGAGATAGTGGCTTGGAAAGTCTCTTTAAATGAACAGTAAAAGAGGAGGTAGAGAACAGTGTAAAGGGAACATGACTGTTTCTAAGTTTGTTCAGAACACATGGTGGGCTCCTCAACTTTCTGCTGAGCTTTCTGCACAAGCTACCCAAACATTAGGCTTGTGTATGTATTACTGACAATGTATTGCCAACTACCTAGCTTTGTGCTTCTATCCCAGACATTTAACATTTACAGTGGGGCAACTGATACACCACTTTTCTTATAATGCATCTGACTGCATCTTGTGGGATCAAGCCAGAACCACTGTAGGACAAACCTACATCAGGAATGCAAAGCACATTTTCCCTTTTTAAAGCATTCTGAGTTATGTTAAAAACTTTTGCAAACCTTCTGTCTATCATACATATTTCTAAATTCTGGACTGTAATTTACCAGTGAATTACAAGAGGATTCTGGAAGTCTCCTAACAGATTAACACTGTACAGCTGACCCTGAATCAGAAGAGTTCCGCACTCTGGAAACAGGTACAAATAAACCAAGACCCATTTGCTTGTGTTCAGAACTTGATGACAATAATTCTTACTGGACAATTTCCATTTAGAGACAGTTAAGTCTCTTCACTGCATGAGATTTCTTTATGCTCACCAATAGTTTGGCCCTTCTCACAGAGAAAAGTGTGCATGCTGTAAATGTCCCGCATCAGCTCCACATCTCCAAAGGTAAAATAAACAACATCACGTCCAGCCTCAGCAGCTGCCAGTATCTGTATTAAGGCTGAAACAACAAAAATATTACACACATGAATACAGGGTAAAGCAATTTAGTGAAGGGAAAAAACACAGCATGAATATTACAGCAAATAATCCTACCACTCATCTCCAAGTAAATGCTGCAAGACAATTTGAACAATGGGTAGGTAAGTATTAGTTCCACATTTAAAACAAAGTGAAGAATACTGGGCACTGCAGCTCAGTGTGGAAGTACTCTGTGCTGGAGTCACTAGTGATAACCACCTTTACTTTCCAGATACACAATGTGTTTAAGTTTTGGAATTTGTTTTGGTCCATGCCTAGCCCCAAGCAGCTTGCAGCCATTAACAAGCCAATAAACATGCGAGGCAGCACAAACAACAGAGCACCATCTCACATCCTGGTTTAAGCTGCTTGCATCAAGTCACCGGTAGTGGGGTAAAAAACATCCATTAAGCACATCACAATTTCTACTCTCTGCCACCCTTCAGAAGGAAGGGTGCCAACCTTTCAGTAGGTAAGCTACACAAAGCAGGACCTGACCCAACTTTTAGCTCCTAAGATGAGACTTATGGTTCTGCATCCTCTTACTGTGCAATTTAAGGTGTCCATTTTACCTATTATAGAATATACAGCATGGAATATGTCAGTTCATTCCAACCTATAAAAAGCGAGTGGTGATGCCAGGAATACAATTCAGGTTGTTTAACTTCCAGCTTTGTATAAAGCTTAGTGGACCAAGGTGCACCTCAAATTACAGAATCAACGAGGTTAGAAAAGGTCTTTAGGATCATAAAGTCCAGGCTTTATCCCAGGACTGCCAAGTCCACCACTAGACCAGGTCACTGAGGGTAATTACACAGTTTCTGAACACTTCCAGGGACTGTGATTCTACCACTTCCCTGGGCAGCCTGCTCCAATGGCTGAGCCTTCTCTCTGTGAAGAAATTTTTCCTAATATCCAATCTAAACCTCCCCCAGCAAAGCTTGAGGCCGTTACCTCTTGTCTTATTGCTTATTACTTGGGGGAAGAGATCAGCCACCTCTTCTCTCCATCGTCCTTCTCAGGTAGTTGTAGAGAGCGATAAGGTCCCCCTGAGACTTCTCCAGACTAAACACCCACAATTCCCTCAGCAGTTCCTCAGAAGACTCAAGAAATCATCTGGAGTATTGGTCAATGGTCCAGCTGAGCTAATGACTCAGTGCAATTGGAGAAAGTGGCTCTGGTCCAGCTACATTTTCTCCCTTCTCACTCACTTCCTGACTTTTCTGCAGCTCTCAGGAGCTCATCAGAGCAAATTCCATTCACCAACCTGGCAGAAAAGTTATATGACAAAAGGGTAAAAGCTAATTGTTTTCTGCTAGATTAGAATTGGCTGAGTGAATTGAGTTTGCTCAGAGCCAGAGCTGATGCAAGGGAGGGCACCAGATCATACAGTCAGGAACAGGGAAGGGGAGAAGAGAAACCAGGATCCTTTTAGGTGGCACCAAACTTACAGGAGCACAGCTTTTTCACCAACCAGTACTGCGAGGCTGGAGTGTCACACATGCCATCAATCACACATTCATTTTGGGTAATGTTACCACAGTCTAAATAATGGAGCCCAGCAACGACTTAATCTATTGCCGCTTGCCTTATTTCAGAGCCTATGGGTGCAGTTCCAATATTAATTCTTTCCTTTTCTGCCCAGTAAGTAGAGTTAATTAAAATGTGATTAATATTGTCTTCGTAAAGATCAATTTTAAATAAAACTGCGTATGTACTGCATTACCACCTGCTAGTGGAAACTAAATAGAATGCTGCTCATAGCTCAGCTCAAGAATACTTCACATTTTTAGAGCCCTAATAAAATACTGCATTCTTTAATCAAACAACACTCTTGTAAACACATAGCTAAAATTATAAATTACATTATTCACATGTGAAATTAATCTCAATCTGGGAATGATATTTTAATCAAACTACTGAAACAGCTGTGGATTTGGTAAAGCTTCAGTAGATCAGCTTTGAAGGGGTCTAATTAACTAGCTTGCATAGGGGAATGGAACCTAATGAATCTTATTATTCATTCCAAGCAAACAATGCAGCTTCACTTTACAGAAGATATTAAAAATATCCTACTGTTTATTTTGAATTGCTGTAAATCTTATGGAACAAGGGTCAAAATTTCTGTCAAGAAGCAGGCTTCACAATCCTCTGGGCAACAGTGATATATAACACCACGTGACATTTCTATGGTACTGAAAAAGAAAGGAGCATTCAGGAAGAGGTGTCTGGAGGGATTTGGGCCCTCCTGACCCTTGCACCTAGCTGGTGTGATCCAATCCAAGTCTTCTGGACATGTACCTGAAGACAGTACCCACATACTTTCTTCTACTACCCAGCTAGGGTGGTAGAAGCATAATACAAATCCCACAGGGGACCCAACTATCCTCACAGGCCCTGCATGTTCAGTCCCTTTTATCCAGAGGAAAGGATGTTACCACCAGGGACTCCTGTGCTGCAGTACTATTGCAGCAGTGCAGCCAAAGTCCAGAGATTGGTGAGAGGAAAGCAGCACCAAAGACACAGCAGGGGCAAGCAGAGCAGAACTCTGCAAATGTGGGTGCAGCAATGCTACACTGGGTAAAACACCAGTGTGAAATACTCCTTGTGTCATTGCCTACTGGATAAGTTCAGAACCTCAGTACTATCGTGGTAGCACCTCAACATTGCATGCACATGTGAGGCAAGATGCATGCTTTTGTCTCCTTCTACTCATTCTATAGGGGCCTCATAAAAGCTGAGAGCAGTCCTCCTATTGAACTTTATTTTCTCAGACAAGTAAAAACACCTGTTCAGCTAAACAGTACTTTCTCACTATTGTTAGAAGTTAAATCTATGTATTTACAAGATGTCTCATGAGATCATCTTAGCATTTTCAATAAAACAGCACTTTTCCAATCTTCAAACAGTTGCACAGAGCTCCTGCAACTAGTAATTGTTAAACTGTCATCTGGTTTCCAAAAGCAAGACAAGATCTTCCAACTTCTCCCAGTTACATAAACATATTTTTTTAGTACCAAAAGTCTTAAGTTTTTACTAAACGTTTATCCCTAAGAGAGCTGGAACCTGGCTTGTTAACACACCACGCACTCAATTTGTAAAGCCAGATTCTTTTTTTAACTCCTTTAAGACAACTTGCATTTTTGCATCTTCTGTGACCTTGAGTGAAACCGTATTTTATGCACAATCATGTTTCTTTAATTCACCACTAAAAAAAAAAAAAAAAGATAGAATATCATAATGCATTATGGCACTTATCCAATTATATTCAATTACATCAAATACTGAAGTGGTTCTGAAGTCTCTGTTAGAGATCCAGATAGGACAAGGGTGTGTATTTAAGAACATTAAATGAAAAAGCAAGACTTTAAACTACGAAAACTACTTTGTCATTGCAATACACTGTCAAGCCTGAGTAGCCAACAAAAACTATTAATTTGGGTTCAGTAAAACCATGATACTGATGATCTCTGTGATCCAAAATGATCACCATCATAGAGTTTTCTCAGAAGAATTTATGACTCCCTATGAAGGGTAAAAGATTACTCTCCAGTGCAAGAAATTTGCTTATAATGAAGTGAAACCATTGAGAGAATTTGCAATCAGAATAACCCTATACACCATTAGGACTTACGACTGTGCAGGGGGGATCTGTGAGCTAGAAAAGACTATTTGTTTATCACACATCAAATGCAACTCTATTCTGACAAAAATGCACACGACAAACTACTGTACTTTTCTTGTAGCTCATAGTTTACACACAAAGAATGAAGCAATAGTAATTCTAGTCAGCATCAGTGCAGAGAAAAGTATCACATACTAAACAACTAGCTACACATCCCATAGCACATCAGTATCATTTAATTCTCTTCATTAACTATTGATTTTTCAACTAAGAAATTAAGCCTAGCTTACAAAAATAGTAACTTAAGTGCAAATTAAACCAATGTCTGTCTTTAAGGTCCACCAAAAGAACAGAAGACCTGGGACTACACACACAGATTTAGATGACTTTTCTGTAACAGCAGCAATGCTGTAACTTGCTGTTAAGTGTTAATTCTTGCAAACTTTGGGGAAAAAAATTAAGGTTGATCCAAAACCAGAGGAAAAGTTACCTAAATGAAAGCTCAAACTAAAAATATTAAGTTAAAATAAAACTGAGGGAATATTCAAGTATTTAAAATGCTTTTGTTCTGCCTGGCATCCACATCCAAGTTACGAAGCACCACATCTCACTACGCATTTCTTTGTCTACATTAAAGACTTTTCTTATGAGCTACCTCACCAAATGGACTCCCCTCTGGTGGTCTTTCCCAGTATGCTTTGGTTTTGAGCTCTGAGCAATGGGGAGAGGATGTAAGGCATTGCAGTGAGGAATGCCTACCATAAAAGTCATGTCAAGCATTGAACAAATAATGCCTTAGATAGATGTCCCAGAAGCACATATATATATTAAAAAAAAAAAAAAATAAACACAGGATATTACAGTTCAGATCCAAGAGGAGGTTTTATGCAAATCAAAGCATTTATTAAACCTTCCTAACAATCATAATCACATAGGATCAGATCCTGCAGTAAATACTACTTCAGATATTGATGATCTGGACTTGGCAGACAATTTTATCTAATTGAAATCAGAAACCAACTGTCAGAAAATCAATAAGCATTAAGAAAAGAAATAGATGCTCAATGAATAAAACCCATGAAGAAAGCAAACTAAAGAAGCTGGTAGCCTGATGACTGTTTGTCTCAATGTAACTAGCTAAAGCTATTCAGAAAACCAAATTTCAAATGCTCACAAAATATTTGAAAACAACAAACATGTAAATTTCTATTTATGACTGTATGAATCAGAATATGAATTTAAATGTCAGGATCCATCAGTTCTTGACTTGAAGGGAAAAAGTCTTAAATGAATGTTGGCATGTGATATCTGCTGCATTATAAATACTCCAATTAAAACCAAAAGAACATGAAGTGAGTGATATAGCAGGCATGTCAGGAAAGAAAGAAGCATGTCTGAGCGAATGGAAATTTCTCCGGCAAACAGTAATATATTAAGGAGAAAAACCAACCATTGTGCATTGCCAGCAAGTTTGTGAAGCCTTGCAAATTACCACATACTTTCAACAGCTTTGCAGAGATACAAATTTTAGGCATAATCTTAGATGACTGCTCCAGAAAGGTCAACTTATTTATACGACTGAGAACTGCAATGAACATTTTCTTCTGTGAACTAATACTGCGCATCCCTGCTTTTGAAGGTTTCTGTGCTACACATCCTTGTAAACCCAGCATTTCACTATCATGTACTTACCTCAAACTTTAAACTGAAAATAGCATATAAAAGCAGTGTGTGTTTTTATTAAGGCCACATTAATCATGGCCTAAAGATAAAGCTAACAAACCAGTTCTATGGACAGCTTAACTATAAAAAAAGGAATCAGAATCTTATTTGATTCATTTAGACATTGACTAGTGCTAGAATTTACCTTTTAATCGGGAGTCCCCTCCAAAGGCACCACATCCCCAGTTTCCTGTGGCTATTGCAGAGAGATGTTGAGGTGGAACACTGGGTCGGAAGAAGCCGCAGTAGGCCTGCAGGCAGACAAGAGTCAGAAGATGAAGTTGACAGGCAATCTGGTGCTATATTTTCAAACAATAAGATGAAAACAAGTATTGTCTTCTAGCAATACCAAATTCAAGCTGCTTCAATACCCCATTAGTCTTCCTTTAAATTTAAGGCATCACTAAAGAATTTACAGGAAGAATAATTTTGCCTAATTTGAATCCAAACTAAAAATCAGATACATCTGCTGACTCCTAGGGTTTTTATCACAGCTGTAGGAAACTTTTCAGGATAGCCAGAGCAAAGAGTAACTAACAGAAGATTGTACCACATTTGTTGGTTTTTGGCCCCTTTAGCATGCAACATGACAGCTGAACTGCTGTGTCCACTATTAACTGATATTCCTCAAAACTGAAAATAAAAGACAAAACGGCACCTTAGAGTTTAGGTCTAATGCAATAAATGAAGGCAGGAGGAAAAAGTACATAAGCCACTAAGAAACCTTGAGTAAAGGCAGCTGCTTCCATGTGTAGGAAAAAAACCACAACAGGATAAATCTCTCTGGGAAGCTTTTCAACAGTACAAAAATTTATTGAACAGGTACAACTGTCTGGTGGAACCCCTAGTTTCACTCAGTCTAATCTAAGCTGCAAATTCAGACTTTGGTTTGTCATAATTTAGCAAGGTGCCATGATTCAGAATTTGCATGAGCACTTACACGTCATCAGGATGCAGCCTCTTGAGCTCTTTCAAGTCAGAGTTACTAGTGTGTTTAAAGACCAAAGCACACTGGTATGAAAATAACAGGCCAAGCAAGCTAGTTCTTTGGCTGTGTGGAGAGTAGTTCTTCAAACTCCATCTCCACTCCAGTGAGGGATGAACTGGTGTTGCAGTAAGATGCCACTTTCTTTTCAGCTTTTACTTAACGGGCACGTATTTCTCAACTTGCCAGAACACAAAGAACAAAAACCTATCTCATCAGACACAATACTGAAGTCAGCAAACACTTGGAAGGACTTCAGCAGCAATGAAGAAAAATATCCAAGTGTGTGCTCCTGTATGATTTTTCATAGCAAATAAACGATGAAGATAAACCTAATATAGAAAGAGACATTGCACAAATATTTTAAATAGGTTTCATCTAGGAATACAGGAATATGAAAGCTTACTGTACAGTTTTAAAGCAATTGCTTCCATACGGGAAGCAGAAGACCTGTTCCTTTCGAACTACATGAATTAATTTGGTTTTAAATTGTACACCACTTCAAATATGTGGTATCACAAATGATTTAGAAGTTGTATGATGATTACAATTTTTTTTCATATAAAACTGTTACATATAGTTCTCACAGTTAACACTGTTTGAAACATATGCATAGCATAAGTCTTAGGGAAGCATTTCTTGCCAAATACGAAGCTGTAGTTTTTTGTAATCGGTGACTATCAAAATAGAATTAATGACATTTGTGAGTGGGTTGGCAAGCCCAACGATAAGTCAGTTGCTCCTTAGGATTTGGAAAGTGAAACTTACAACTGGAAGAGTTATTGCTAGTGAGAGTCTTTATTAGGCAGTAATCTCAAGGGGCTAACAAGGATGAAACAGTGACATCTCTTCCACATATATCTGCAAATCTTACTGATGAAGTCAGATACAATGACTTTATTTTTCTTATTCTGAACAGCTGACTTCAGCCAATATTAATCTTGTTTTCTGTTTATGGGCAAATCACACACAAGGGTCAACCTCAGACAGCTACCTTTTGAGACTAACCAAGACTGAACACCTGGTTCTTTAAGATAAATATATCTTATAAACGAGAAATCATACAGGCTTAAAAGAAAATACAAGCTGTAAGAAGAATCATTTTAAGTTATTTCAATAATTTCCTAATGTCTAATAAAATGACAGACAAAAGAACCTCTAGACACCAAGCTGTGTATACTAATACATAATAGACTCGTATTTCAAAGCCTGTGTGCATATACTGTGCTTACCGAGCCCTGATTTATTGAATCTTAATAGAAAGAGTTGCATCTTACTCCATCACCTTGTTTTCACCCACAGAAAGATCTTATGCTTAATACTAATATTAAATTAAATGGAAAAAACCCCACAATATGTTAAAAAAATACTCCAATAAATCTAATTTGTTTTACTGTGAGAAACAGAGAATTAATTCAGGCTTAAAATTTTCTTTAAATACCAATCAGTCCTCATTAAACAACATCAGTCAAACCAACATACTATAATAAAGTTGCATGGATCTACCATAATTTATTTTAAAAATCCAACCCCAGTCAATAATATTGAAAAGTGTGGGCAGATCATAAATTCACTAGAGTAGATAATTTTAATCTTGTACAGAGATATCACTGAAGTTTACAAAATTTATTTACTGTCTTTTTCAGGGCTAATTTCATTAGCCAACCTTGAAGAAACAAGCTGATGAATGTTACTTTAGTCAAGGTTTTAAGACTAAATTAAATTAGTTCTTCAGTGCTGTACATCATTTCTGGAGGGGTAGGGGGAGATGAGCTTTCAGGTATATTCCCTTTCCTTCTGAGTAGTAGCAAGACGCTGCCTTATGTTTGATTTCAAATGCATGCTATACCCACCTATACTACAGAAAGCAGGAGACTTTAATAACACTAGTATTGTGCTCTTATATTTAACACCCCAGCTAACACAGAGGCCCACTGCATCCCAAACACGGAAGCACACTATGCAGACTTTATTGCTAGCATGTTATGAACCCAAATATAAGCACACTTGTATAACTGTATAAGCATTCTTGTAATCAACTGCCCAGTAAAAATAGTACTGCATTACTACAACATGTCACAGGCCCTTTCTTACTTACGCCTTATCCTAGCCATGCAAGACCTTCATTCTGGTCCATAAGCTTTCTTTATTAACATATGAGAATTTACTTTGTGAACTGGAGATAGATACCAAGCATCTCTTGTTAGAAGATTAAATTTATGTGTGGGATAACAGTAAAGGCCTTGAAATCACTGGCACAGGTTGAAAGATAAGGCCTCAAGCTAAGAGCCAACAAAATGCATATCCAAATTTCATTTATATTTTAAAATACATCTCTGAATACCATAAAGGATAAGAGTCATTTTGTTTGGCAAGCATCTGCTTTAACATTGGACGGCAAAACACTGAACTGCACCTTTTACAAGAGACAACTAAGCAAGGACTTCTTTAGCTGAAGATAATAATACCAAAGTATTTTAAGAGGTACTCCAAACATTAGATTGTAGGCCACTTAAAGTAGTTACTGGCCTTGTTGAGCTCTCTTCTAATTTTCTCTGGACCAAACTGATCAAGAAAACGTCTGAAGTGAAATGCATCTATCGCAACAATTTCAGTATAGCGTCGCTGCCATTCATCCCTAAAATTGAAGGAAGAAGAAATGTAGATGACATTAGTTGTTTTATACTGGCCATATAACCATGATCCAAAATTAGCAATTCCCTGCAGAGCTTCTCTGTTACAAGCAGCTGGAAAGGTGAGCTCATAACAGACAATGGAGCACTTTTAAAATTTGTGTGTAGGGAATGAAAACATCATCAAAAATGAGACAGGTCTCTCTATGAATTTAGAAATACACTGACTAGACCTTAGGCATAAACATGAAACAAATCTTATCACACACCACTATTTACCAAGTACGTAAGAACACCACAAAGTCAAAGAAAAGCACTTTAGCTCTCTTCTTCCAACACTTAAAAAAGAGTACATTGCATATGTTTCTATTCCAAATTAATAATTTTGTACACACTATAACAATGCTGTCGGAGAAATAAACTCAAGACATTAGAGCTTTCTATTCAAATCTATGAGATTAGGTCTTATATTGCCACACATCAGCAGCCATCAGGTACTGTGGCACCTGAGGTATCACTGTCGAACTTCTTGGGACATTACAATCCATAGTTCAGTCAGTACCTTCAAAAAAGTTTGGATTAAATACATAAAAATAAACCCTGCTGATTTAAGAACTGACATATTGTCAGGTATCATTTATTAGCACTAATACCTCATTATTAATATGAGAACTTTCTTAGCTTGTTGGCTCTGAAGAGAGCAGGACCAAACAGTTAATTTCTCTATTAAGGCAAATGCTAGGAAATACTTACAGCACCAATTTTTCAAACACATAATATTTATTTCTTCACTTGAAATATTTACGTGGAACTCTACCTTGGGGTCTTATCTTCATGGCTTCTTGCCCACCGGTAAGTTTCTGCGTAGCCTGTATACTCACTGTACTGCTCAGTACCTGAAAGAAATGATTTTCCATATTGCACACAAAAAATGTACATATTTTGCACTTGGCACATCTTCCACAGAAATCACTGCATCTCCAGATGAAGTCACAGCTCGCAGAAGCAACAGAAAATAGAAAATTCATATCTACACCAAGAATAAAAATTCTGCTTGTAACCAGCAGAAATTTCTTTTCCACAGAATATGTGTAGCCTCCACCAAAGGACATTACAAGTGCAGATCTACATATGCTGTTCAGTATATAACAAGATCTTCAGCTTTGCCACTCTCAAGTTCAATAGCTTCTCAATAAACTGCCTGTCATCTTTAAAGTTTTACTGGCTAGTATCTGATTAACAAAGACTGTGAGACTTTGCACCACCAGCATTTTGCTTTTCCTTTTTTTTTTCAGGCTACTGCCTGTAAACACGATAATAAAATAGCTACCCTGCTATGGAGTGTGGCAATCCTACTTCATCACAATTCGGCAAACATCTGGGCTGACAGTTTAGGATGCACGAGAAGAAATATAGAGAGATTCAAAAGAGTATGTAGTGAGTTATACATTTATATATTTTATTTTTCCAAGAAGTTTTATTTCCCGAACAAAATTACAATCCATAAGACCAAAGAAGACCTGATGGTCAGAAACCAAGCAGATTTCCAACACACCAGTGTTACCCAGTTTGTTGACCTACAGTGCCTTGACAGACCTACAGAAGGATAGGTAGGACTGCTAAGCTTCCTAGTCTCTTTACCCAGTACACCCCTTCCCCTTATTTTCATTTTATCAGCATGATTTCTGCACTATGTTTCCTGACATGAATTCTAAGATGGCACAGCTTAATGGCACTGAATGGACCAAAAGGCCACTGCTATCAGCTGCATCAGCTGGTACCAAGAAGCTACTTCTGTGAAAGCTCAAGGACCCATAAAACCATGGTCTGGAACATATGTGTCTTCCCCTTGAAAAAATCCAGTGGAATATTTTGGCGAGCATTAAGGGCTGTAAGGAAGTAGCTCATTAAGACCTACAGTCATTTTAGCTATTATGCTGTGCTATGTCATCTCCCTTTCAAAGGTTTATCCCAAGACCAAGAAGGAGGCATTTTAACTGACAGTAAGGATCATAATATTTCCTGAAAGGCTGCCTTTTACCTCCACTTTACCAAACTTGCTTCAAAACCTGGGGATGCGCAAAGAAGAAATACTTCTAAAGCAATGCAACAGCAAAATCACAACTTTTCCCTCCTTTGGGTTGAGCTCGCAACAGCTGAATTTCAAAAGCAGGGGACTGAAAAGAATACCTTGTTTGGAAAATTTCAACTCCCAGGTACAGTTTGGTATAAGTTATAAACAATAAGAAGAGAACTGTTAAGCAACCCTTTAATTGCAAACAGTGACACCACCTACACCTATAAATATAACAGAAAAATAGCATTTAGATGTCTGAACTGACAGCACAAAACATCTGATTACTAAGACAAGGTAATGCCAACTATTCCATATATCAGTGACACCCTGCGAATACAAATGTTTCAATTTAAGTTTTTCAATCTCTAAATAAAAATAAAAGTTGAACAATCAGAAACATAAAACTGTTCAATTTTAACCTCATCAGACAAGGGAATATGAATGTCTGCTTTCAGTAGTCTCAAGCATAGGAAACACAAGCTGTTAAAACCTGATTAAAATGATGCATATGCTTCAAGACATTTTCCCCATTTACCCAAATTCATTTTAACTGAAAAGACTTATCAGTGCTTCCTTAACTCATCTGCCTTACTACCCACTCATTAGTTATTTACATTTGTCAAGATGATTAACCATACTGAGGACACATGAATTCCACTCAAGGCTATTTTGAGAAGTTGCTATGTGAAATGAGTGGGATGGTAAAAGACTCCTCCTCAAGAATTCGCTTCCTGTTAAAAAAATCAAAGTCCCCAAAATGGTGATGGCAGAATATGCCTATATATTTACATACATCCATGTCATCGTACAAACAACAACTGTGAGCAGTTTAATATATATAATATAACAAGTCAGTCTTCTAGACAAATTGTAGGCTATCAACCTTCTGTAAGTCTGACATGCTTGGAAAAAGGTTTGAACAAACAGTAAGAAAAGAGATACTAGGAAAGTATGTGACTTCACTGAGAGCTCTCGTTATAGGACAAGCTAGTAAAACTCCCAAATTTGAAAAGGAAGCATTTTCTTTGGTGTCTAGCATGTGGAAAGAAAAGATGAGATTATCAAGACATTGTAACAGGATAGATTAAATGACAGTCAAAGTATTAGGTTGACTTTATCAAGGTCCATTGTTTTCATTAATTTTTATGGAAGTGCACTGGCTGATGACAAAAGCACCAGGAAACAAGCAAATACACACACAAAAGATTTTAAATATATAAAAGTCAATAACAGAGAAATAAAAAAAAATAATAAATAAATCACACAAACTCTATAAACTTGTGTCCCAGAAACCCAAAGTTACTGAAAATTGACAGGTTTTCATAAGTGAAGCTCTGGAAATCTGTCAGACAAAACCAGTTACTTAACTGGCAGCACTTCTGCCTGTGAACTACTGAGATACAAAGTGAAGTTGCTGGGAAAACAGAAGCAGTACAGGATAAATTGGACATGTTAATGGTTCTGGTTAATCTTTTTTCTTCCCATAAAAAAAAAAAAAAGGTAAAAAAACCAAGCCAAAATTACAGCATAATAGCACAGTTCCATTAGAACTTTAAAAACAAGCTACAAGCCCTAAAAAGCCTACCTAAAGTCAAAGGTAACGTCCTTTGTGAAACTTGTAATAGCTACAGCATCAGACAAACAGTGAAATTGCCAAGTGTTAGTGCTTATGAGACCTCATCATCTAGAAAGAATTGCAACTGTCATTAAGAATAAATATAACTTTCTTGGACTCCATAGTCTAGCTTTTCATTTGCATATGACCTGTATGGCATCACAAAGTTCCCAGGAACTGGGAAAAACCCCACCATACCGCCCCTCTAGTATTTCTTAAGAAATAGTTATTATGCCTGTGAAGAGGCAGTACCACTAGCAGTGTAAAAGAGTACATGTGAAAAGCACAATGGCAGAGTCGCACTTATATAAAGGCACATTTACTGCAAAAAGTGAGGGGAAGGTCTTCTCTTCCTTTCAGTCAGCTCTTCTCATGCTTATCATGTGTCACCACTAGTCTTCAGGCTTTCTCCAGACAGTGGCATGATCAGCCTGCTTGCATTGGGTTTGTGTGGTAACGTTTTGGTAGCTGAGGGCTCCTGTGAGAAGCTGCTAGACACTTCCCCTGTGTCTGATAAAGCCAATGCCAGCCAGCTCCGAGACTGCCAAGTCCAAGCCCATGCCCATCAGCGATGGTGGTAGCACCTCTGGGATAATGTACTTAAGAAGGGGGTGGGGGGAGGGGAACCTGAACAGCAGTGAGAATATGTGACAGAAACAGCTCTGCAGATAGCAGGGTCAGTGAAGAAGGAGGGCAAAAGGTGCTCCAGGCACCGGACCAGATGCCCCTGCAGCCTGTGATGCAGCTCATGGTGAGGCAGGCAATGCCCCTGCAGCACATGTAGGTTAATAGAGGAGCACATCTCCACCTGCAGAGAGAGGCCCCCAAGAGAGAGGAGCAGGTGGATGCCCCAAGGAGGCTGTGACCCTGTGGGAAGCCACACTGCTAAACCCAGCTGAAAATCAGTTTTTCCCCTCTGAGTAAATTTTCAGCTGAACCAATTATCTGATCCCATTTACTGCACGGCTAATATGCTCAGAAATCTCTGAAAATGCATTGCTGAGATGCAGTCAGGACTGGCTGTTAGGCCTGTAGATTTAAAGCAAACATGGAACACAGCTTCATCTGCTCTCAGCACTGCCTGAGTAAACACAAAATCAAAGAGGAGGAGTGGAAAAAGAAAACTGAAAAAAACTGAATGAAAAACACACTGACACTTATTTACAGCTCTAGCAGAAATGCAGCTGTGGGAGCCTTTGGCATTGCGGCAGACATTTCTGTACATAGATATCTGTGTTGAAGAACTCAACTGTTTGCATGACCAGTTTCATACTCATTACAGCTGTGATCTTAACCAGATACTGTGCAATCACAACAAATCTAATTTCTCTCCAATTTCTCAGACTCTTCTGCGAATTTAAGCTACATAGTTATACCCATTAGGCCACTGAATCAAGATGCATCACACAGAATGTAATTTATCAAGAGGACTGTGAGACACACAGTGGAGACTTGGCTAAGAACCAAGGTGGAATAACTCCGGGGCTGAAATGAAAATGATGGAATGGCCATTTCCATTAGAGAAGAACACCACATCACAAATACTAATTACAAAACACTGTAAAGTACTGAAGAAAACTAAAAGAATATTGCTGCAGTGAAAAAACATCCTCACCTTTATTCCTTCATCTCAAATCATTGGGTTTTTTTTCAGGGGAATGGAAGGTCTTTAAAAACATTCATTTAGTGTTTCCCCCAATCAGTTACTACAGAGAGTTATAACTGTTCTATATTTTTATCCTCTCTGCAGAATAGCCTCACTCAGAAGGTAATACTCCAACATACTAAACTTGCTATAGTATCATATCCAAAGTACACAACAGAAATCAGCAACGGCCATGAATTTTCTGACTCATTTGTAATCACAAAAGCCAATTTATCAAAAAGTTTTCACAGAAAAAACAAAATAGGGTGCAAAACCAAAATAAAACACTGTCTAAAAAAGATTACCAAGTATAAAACTGAAAACAAAAGATGTGCTGTCCAGGACAATCAATAGCTCAGGACAGAATCAGATCTGCAAGATCCAAGCTTAAATTTCTACTGTGCATGCACATGAGAGAAAGAAGTGCTTTGGAAGGACTCTTCCAAGAAATCTGTTCTAGTAACTGCACAAATACCTGAGCTGCCTCAACAGTCAGGTACCTAAATCCAACATTTTGACTATAGCAGACCAAAAAATATAAAATATAAATATTCTACTACAATATTTGCCCAGAGGATCTCTCTGATCAAGCACTTTTTGTTGTAGCTGTCCTTTAGAGTAAATAAATATTATAGCATCATTTCATTTTCCAGTTATGACAACTGCTCACTGTGCTCCCAGGTATAGAACTGAGACACAGCATGACCTGGGCCTCTCCACTTTTAATAGTGACATTTGGTGTTTTGGTGCTAGCTGTTTGATCCAATGGATGATAAAGCATTCCAAGTTCTACTACACAGGTGGAAACAAGATCAAAAACACTTTCAGCAAAGCACTGGACAGAACAGCACAGCTCCATACACAGCCTCTCAATAACATATTGCAGGAGCCTTTAGGTTTTGAAGTTGTAATCACAAAACCGTAACTAACTTACAAGTAAAAAAACACATGGTTGTAGCTTACAAAATCAAAATTTTAAAGAGATTTCCTGACTTTCTACCCCTTTTAAAGGATGCAAAATTTCTCCTTTTCCACTTTTTTTTTGGTAACCAGAAGGCTGCTCCTCTTCTTAGTTTTCAGTCCCACTGATCACATCATACTTTACAAATTCCAGACAGGAACAAAACCAATTCCACTTTAATGTTACAGAGCATTACCTGCAAATAGCTGGGATCACCTAATAGTTGATAATTGTTGCTTTTACCAGTATCACCCACAATATTCTTTAGCTAGGACTAAGGACCTCAAACACATTTATATAGGGTAAAAAAGTTTTGTCTGCTTGCTGTAATTTTGTTTGTTTCCTTCACAAAACATCTATAACAGCAGCCCTATGGTCTTAAGAGGTAGGGCGAAGCAGAAAGTTCTTTGTCAAATGAGTACTGGCTTTGTTTTCTTCCTTTTTTCCTTCTAGGATGTTTTTATTTAAACATTTTAAACTTCAACTTGAAATATATTTTCTCCATACAAAACCAGAGTAAGATGTGAAACGTTTTCTGCAAAGACTAACCTGTGATGATGAGACATTCATTGTGATCTAAGACTTCAGTGATGAGCCTCGATACAATCAGCTCTGGGTTGATTAAGAAACGAATTTCTTCTTGTACTAGTCCTGCCCCAGTCACACCACCTCCAACAAAACGGTTTGCAAAATCAACCTAACAAAAATATATTCAGAAGGATTATGATATAAAGCAAGCAGCATAAACCCCTTTCATTTACCAAAGTAAATGGTCCTATAAAAACTTCAGTAACTGTTGAATTCTGCTGCAATAACTTAAAAATACAAAACCTGATTAACAGCATTCCTTTTTGTCCCTTTCTACTTCTCAGAAAACTTAAACCAAGTGAGAAATCACACAGCAAAACAGTTTTGCATCTCAAATGCTCTGAATCCAGGTTCTGTGAGTTTTCTTTGAAGAGCACCCATTTAAGAATAAAACACACTTCAGTAAATGTGAAAGATGAAAAAAAAAAACAATTCATAGTACTCTTTCTGCATTTTTTGGACACTGAAGAACTATTAAGTTGTCCTTTCATAGCATTCTGCCCCAACTGTCCGCACTGAAGGATTTTTAGACTTACATTGACTCCATTCCAGTTGTTCTGTACCTTAAAGAATCTCATCAATTCTTTGAATGCACTTGAACAAGGCAAGTAATTCTGATCATTGAGGTTACTGCTTGAAACAGAGCAGCTCTGGATTCTATTTTTTGCTGCAATAATACATATTTTGCAAATTACATTTTTAAATAGACAACATTCCTTTTAAGAATTTTGCTTATACAAATTAACTGGCCATATAAATCTAATTTTTAAGCCACTTAATCTTGCAAATGCTATTGGCTTCTTACTGGTTTTTATTTATATAGCTTATGAAAGCACATTTACAGGAGGGGAACAAAAGTTGCTGGAATGACATGAACATCTGTGTAGATTAAAAACTGATTCAGGAGTCAGAGTCTAAAGCCAGCCACTAAAAGCACAGTAGTCCCAAGTAGTCCTGAATTCTATCCTGGAAATACCAACACACCTAAACAAGTTGTTTAACACTTGCTGAACTTGAGTAAAAAAGTAACATGAAAGCTACCCAGATGTTCAGTGCATCAGGATTCCAAATGCACTTTAACTGTGCTAAGTATCCTCACCTTGGTCTCCCATCCTCACTCCTGGCTCATGGCTCCCGTACAAACACACACCCTTGTCATGCCCTGTCTTCTGCTGACTCCCACTTGCTGATAAGATCTCTAGGATTGACCTTGTCTGGAACTAACCTGACTCATCACCTTGTTTTTGAATGATGTCCATCAGCCTGCCAACAGGAACTGTTCTGTCACCACCCCTGATCCGTTTGTCCCAGCCAGCCTACTGAGGCTGGGGTCACTGGGAACTCCTGCACTGCATTCATCATCCTGCTCCCTCCTGGAGTAAGCATTCTTTGTCTGAGCAGAGAGAGATACTTTGTTTGATAAGACTTGAAATTGCGTAGGATGTGATAGTTTTCCTCCTAGCTATAATCTTACAGTCTTTTACAGAATGCAAGAGAAACAGTATACAAAAAGGCATAATTCAACCTTCTCTCATCACTGAGTGAGAATTGAAAAGGTAGACAGAACAAAACCAGTTTATCATGGAGCAGTTGTTGAGTTCTTAATAATTTGCGCAAAAAGCATCACAGAAAAGTCTTCCAGTTCTCTCTCCTGCTCTTCTTTCTCCTGGCTAAAGAAGCTGTAATTTCTTTGGTAAAGGAATTCTAGAAGGCAGATTTCCCCCCCCCCCTTTTTTTTTTTCCTGCTAGAAAAGCAAAAACTAAACAACTAAATTGAAAACTCAAATGTGTTCCTTTCCATAGATACAGACAGTACATCCTCCTTATGCATTTCTTTTGCTGACTGCCTCCCAGACCAAAACAGTGGTGCTGGCAGCAGCAATAAAATCTCTTGAACCATTGACCTGGTCACTGTCCAGGGCACCAGAATAATTCTTCAAAAATAAACTGAAACCCTTGACAACTCATCAAGATCACAACCTGAAACTTTTATCTTGTCAATCTTTGATACTGCTTTGAACCAAAAGACCTGAAGCTGTCCAGAACTTGTGACTTTCCGTCAGCCTTTTCTGTACCAGGTACATGTGCAGATCTAGACGAGCTGGGGATTACTGACAGTACTAAGATTGCCCATGGAATTAATTTTGATGTTTCTTTTACAATGCATAACATCTTGTCATATAAGTCAATTGAAGATAAACAAATAACTTTATTAAGCTGGCATATCATAAAAGTATGACAAAAACATGACAAAGCCACAGTTACTGTTATATGTGCTTACCTGTAGCATACCTTGTCCATTGCTTTCAATGGTGCCTTCATATGTCACATGCAATCGAGACAGTTTCTTCTGAGATCTATCAGAGAAAAAAATATTGTACCAAAACAATGATTACAGAATCTCCACACAAAGAAATCTGTTCTAAACAAACCCATCCAAACCCAAACTTTTCACACATCTTTAAACAAAAGGTGGTTTAAAAATAAACCCTGATGGATTAAAGGAAATGCATCTGCCTTTCAGAAGCAATTTGAAAAGGTTTAACATAGCCAGTTGTTGAGTTTCTCTGCTCTATCACCATAAATATCAAATTTGAAATTGGAAGTTCTGTTTTTCACAAAAAAATTGTCCCATATTACCGTGCTAACCAGCAAGAAAGCTGCAACACCTGTGTTTTCATGCTTGTTATTATCCATACTTTATTATATTTCCTGTCATTTCTGAAATTGAGTCATCTCTTTTTTTTCCCATTCAAGCAACATCACAAAAAATGTGCTGCTGTTTTAAAAATTCACTTAAGACTTGTTGACTTCATAGGCAAAAAAATAAATCATACTGAAAAACTCAGGGCACTTGAGCTACTTGTGGCAGTTCACCTACTTTCCTCTGTACTTCTCTCTATAACAATCCGTATGAAACATTCTTTTCTGTAGTACTTCCAGGCCCAAGTCAATACCATACGAATGGGATTCAGTTCCTTAAGAAATTTCTTTTATTAGCAAGATGTTTGACTTACCTTTCCCAGTCTGGAAACTCCTGGAGACACTGCCTTGTAAATGTCACCAATCCTGTAGGTTCTACAGGCAAACCAACCCCAGAGAAAAATAAATATTAACTACTGGAGCTTTCATCTTTAGATTATTTTAAGCGGTAAGCTTTTAAAATTACAATAAACAACATTCTTGGCAGAAACAGAAAAGCTTAACTTTCCTCAAGAGTAGCTCTGCATCTTCCCCTGACAGCCCATGTTCAAATTGAAAACAAGTGGGAAGACCAAAATACTCATTTCTCTTTCCCCTTTGGAGTTTTGAGTACTTTTTCTTTCTCCAGATCTAGAAAAAAACCTACTACTTATGTGATTTTTCACTTGTAAACACTACTAGAAAGACTGAAAAGTTGAAATAAAATGTGCTGCCACTGAGTAAAAAAGAAACCGTGAACCTTTATAGAGGTGGCTACTGTTCAGGGTGAACAGGCAACACCGAGTACGCAACCTATGGATGGATGAAGCAGCAGCTCATATTTCCAAGAAGTCCTACATGTCAATAAAGATGCAGTGTTAGTGGATTTCCAAATCAAAACATTTTCAGCCCTAGCAGGGTGCTAGTGGAATTCATTGTGTTTCAGGGAAAAGAATCCTTCCTTCATTCAATTACCATTTACAATAAAAAAGTTGCTTACAATAAAAAAGTTGCTTACAATAAAAAAGTTGCTTACAATAAAAAAGTTGCTTACAATAAAAAAAGTTGCAAAATTATTACAGCAATTTATAGAGCTAAATTACTTTAGTCTTACTAATTCCTTGGACAGAAAAGAACAGGAAATGGGGCCTTTTAAAATTATGATAAGAATTTTTAATTCAAGAAAAGAGCACTCAAGAATCTTATTTAATATTAAAGTTATAAAGTTAAGAAATCTAATACAGTAGTTTTATAAAGCATGTTCCTAACAGATCTCATTTGAACAGGGGGTCAGGGACAGCTGTGTAAATTTAGTATTTGGTTTACATGAAAAATAATTATTACTTGAATATTAAGAAAAAGGTAGTACAATATCTCTCTTCTCGGTTCCACACATAGATAAATTTACTTTCTGCTGCAGAGATTTAGTTCTACTGACATTGCTGAAAGTTTGACAGCTTAAGCAGAATACAGCTGCATTTAATTTGTGGTGAATTAAAATGATGAACTGAAGAGGGGCTGAACCAAGTAAGGGGATTTTTATGTTTAATTGCTTAAAGCTGTGTTTCTTTTAAAACAAACCTTCCTGAGAGAATATAATGCCAATGGTGAAATAGTAACATGCAAAGAAAAAATTCTTCTGCAGATGTGAAGTATGCTACTGCAGTAAAACCTCTTTCTCCCCAAAATACAATATATAAGCTCTGATACAGTTCTCAGAAAAATAAACTATCTCTGAAGGTTTATGCAGATGTTCAAATTCATGGTAACAACAGAAGGTAAGACTATGTACAGCAAGGAAAATACCACGCTAACTTTTTTTTGTTCTATTTGAACTAGGCAAACTTCACAATAGCTTTGCTTTGGGACAATAGAAAAGAAAGTAGGGGAAATCCCTCAAAACTACTAACATTACAGTCAAAGGACTAAACGTGCATACTGCAGGAAATCTGAAGCTTGGTTCATAATCCTTAAGCCTGTGATTTTAATGACTACATATGGTGCTAAGTTTCCTCTGCACTCTCACTCCGATGCCATGCAGCAAGTTGTTGCATATATTGCAAACATTATACATACATTTATATTTACACATTTATATATACACACACTTTATTATATGCATAAGCAGGGGTGAAAATATATCTGCATATATCTCACACCCCCCCATATATCTCAGAAAAAAGAGTACAATAAGCTCTGTGCCAGATCTAATTGTATGCATCATCTATATGAGAAGTGACATTAATATGAATATCAAAAGTAAGCTGGCTTTTGTTAGACACTTCCATTATAATGCTGCGCTGCCATTTCTAAATGTAATGGGATTGAAATTTTCATGTCTCTGCTTTGTAGTTTAAAAAAAAAAATATATACTTTTTTCTGTGACTCTCCTAAAATAGCAGAAAAGGGTCTTAAGTTTCTCTGGCTTCCTTGGTGAACGTCCTTCAAACAATCTGAAAAAGAAATAAAAGCAATTAATTAGATTTCAGGGATATAATGCATAGTAATTAGGCTACTTTCTGCAATTTAGATTGTTTAGCATTACGCATGTATTTCTGTTAGCCTTGTATTTAAATTGCTGTGGAAAGAACCCTCTAGACAGACCTTCTGTACCACAGGTCTTTAGGAGTAACAAGTTCATTCACCTGTTGAGTTTCTGACGAAGATGTTACACGAATGCCTATCTCACTCGTATGAATTTTGTAATATCAAAAGAATGTAATTTCATCATAAACATCCAGGAAAGATACTATTTTTACTTGCAACAGACTGGCTTGGATTAAAGTAAGTGACCAAGGGGTGAAGACATGTATGCTGAATACTCCAAGATCCAAATGTCTTACCCTACTTTCAGCTCAGTGAGTTGTGGAGAATTAATGCAAACACATTGCTTTCAAGAGATGCACTGTACCAGCAGTGCTCCTAAAGAAAAGAACCTACCTCCAACAGAAGTGGCTTAATCCACTGGGGTACTACCAGCATTCTAACATTCATTTGTAAAAACCTAAGCATTAAAAAGAACCATCTATTCTTAGCCATTAAGCGAATGTATTCTTTTAAGGTTATCTGAAATACTTTTCACTGCATCATCTATCCTCCAGCAACTGGAACATGCATTACTTAATTTCCCTTCTAACAGAGTGACATGGTATTGTTATTGGCAATACATAATGGAATTTATCTGGAAGGAAGAATAGCGGCAACTTCAGAAATAACATCCTTTGAGTAGGAAATTCACTAAAAGATGTCTAATACAGTGAAAGCCCTGAGGACATAAGACTCCTCTGCAACAGTCTAAGTAAAGGAATGACACAACATTATTCATTTGTTTCCATGTACTGGAATGACAACCTGCCTTTAAAACCAGAATGCTGTCACATGAAGGGAGCTTTCAGTAGCAAAGTGAACTATATTTTTTTTCTATTTATTTATTTTATAAATTCCTATGAAGTATATGCACTGAAGAGTTCAATTTCATCCAAAATCTATGTTAAGTCACAGAAGCTAATTTTTATTAATAAGGTTCTATGAAAACTATTGTATTCTTTGAATACTCAATCAGGAGTTTAAGGCAGCAAACTTCAGACATTGTCTATTTTAAATGGCCCAATATGTAAGTTCTATCAAGGGGTTGTGCTTGCATCAATAATAAGGAGTTCATAAAATAAAGACTTGATATGTGTGTGTGTGTATGCATGCACATGTGTGCAGGTCTTGCCTAAATGCGTAAGTTAACTCTGACCTTTTATCTGAAAATCTAATTTGGTGTACCTCCTTTAAACTGGTTAATTTACCTATTAGCCCAGTCATGCTTTTACTAGTTTTTTTGCCTCTTTACATCAAACTGAAATCTTATGTTGCAAATTCTTGGGAGAGAGTTCTTCATGTCACAAAGGTGATACATGATTCTGCATAACTAGCAGACCAGGCAGAAGTCCAGAACTGGAAAAACTATGCCTGAAATAAGTCATATCAAGCTAAAAGGCAATGGTAAGGCAGATGAAACAAAGTTAATGTATCACAACCGCTCATTAAAATGAACTCTCTCTGCCAAGCAGGGAATTTCAACTATTATTTTTTCACATATGAAGTATTCAGTATGAGCTTCTCTTTTGTTAAACACTGTGATAACTACCTCTCTTCTTTCTCCTCTGGGATCAAAGCTAGAGCAATGCTGATTTGCTTCTGACAAATCTCATTTACAGCAGACAAAATTTCCCAAAATACCTTACATAATTACCAGTGAGGAAAGATATCTGTATTGTGTATTTCTGTTCTAGCCCTATATAACTGGGCAAAAACCACAGGGCAGCACAGAAGAACTTGGAAAGCTCTGGGTTCTGGCACAGGCATCCCTTGCTGCAGAGGAATACTCCATACAATGGGGATAGAAGAATACTGCGGCATTCAAAATTACCTGTATTTTGATCCAGTATCTATATGAAACCACTAACCACATGCATCAGATCTTATACAGCACTTAGCCCAAGAGCTCTCATCACCTTCCCCTCCTGACAGTGTTCATTCCTTCACACAACACAAATTGTACTTCTTCAAAAATCCACCACTAAATACAGAAAAATATTTTTTAAAGAAATTTATTTATTTACTAAAAACAAAAATGTGCAACACCAGTTCTGCACCCATGTTTTAGGACTGAATCCACCACAAGTTATGTTTGTCCAAAACCAAACACACTCAATAAAAGGACCACCCTTTACAGCAGGTAAGTCTTAGATGAACATGCTTGGATTTACTTTATATTTTCTGTGTTTAGACTTTTCCTTTACAAGTGGATTATTGGCAAACTGAAGACTGTTATCTGCAAACATGCTTTTTATTATATATGCTTGAAAAATACAAAACACTAGTATATTGCTTGCATATTTTCATATAACCAGACCAAGGAACTCAAAATAGCTGTATTGGTTTAAAACATTAGGAGCCTGTCTTAAAGGCCAATCAGACCATGGAAAAATCCCCACAAATTAGCCTTAGACTCTCATAGTATTTTTTAAAGCTAATGATATTCATTCAGTTGAATTTGATTGCTTCGTATGGTCTTTTAAATTTCCACAGAAAAGTCATATCAGAAGGACATCAACGATTCAGAAGACTTTCATCAAGCTATACTAAAGTCAGAAGAAAAGCACAAGAGAAAAATCAAACACTTCCCCTCCAATACATGCAAGCAGCCAAGCTTCTTTAAGTGCAGCACAGAGTAACCAGTCATCTATGTGAATGCAACAGTAAAAGCTTAGGTGAGGATATAACATGACAAAGTTATGAACATTTTAACCTTGAACCTTACTTCTGAAATAATCAATTAGGCAACAGGAGAAGCTTTATTTCTGAAGCAAATATCTCTATTTTGAAGAACAAAGCTAGATGAAAGCATTACTAAGATAAAGAAAATTCTACTTCAAGCTCTGAGACATGTATTCTACTAAAAAAACCACCAACCTACCACAGGAAAATGTAAGTGGAAACCACATAATCAATTTCCTGACAGAATAACTCAAGGCCAAAACCCATTAATTCCAATTAAAGAACTCATCCAAATGAAGTGCACTGTAAATCAAGTGCATTGCACTGCAAGCCCACTTTCAGTCAAAGTAATTGAAATATTACAGGCAACTGCATATGTAAGCTGTTTTGCTTTGTACAAGATGTTCCCATTGCCATGCAGCTAACTTCAATTTAGTGATGCAGGGGCTAAGAAAGCTTGCAGGGCTCATCAGCAAACACAGCTGCAAATTTATCTCTGGCTTTCTGGCTTCCCAGCCAGGGTAGCAGCAATGTTAATCAAATAAAAAACCTCTACAGAGATACACGCAAGGAATTGAGGAATCAAAGTCAGAATTCAAAACAGAAGAAAGTACATACGTGAACAGTGTCAAACATAAAATAGATTGGGAAAACAAACAATTTTAAAAAATTCTTGTCAACTGTCAGTAAACATACAGTAGAGTTACAAGGCAATAGGTGATGCTATTTAAAAAATTATTGCAAAACTATGTGCATTTGTTTTGCCTTAGCATTTTCCTAAAATTCTAGGGTGGAAAAATGCATTTTTAAAGTGCAATCAGTATTCTGTTTTTTGCAGTCTCATTGAATACGAATTCAAGATTGTCTTATTTTCAACCAACATTTCCACCTCAGAAAGCTGGAGGCCACAGCTCTAAAAAACCTGTTCCTAAATCCTTTGAGTGCTGAGACAAGCAGCAAATTTGCAAAGTACTTCAAAGGCTGCATTTCCAATGACACAACATCAACATGATTTAATAACATTAAGAGCTACACAAAAGTGACCTTGGCATGCACGTAGTTTACTGGGGAAAAGTTGAACCAGCTTAAGTAAACAGTTCCGAAATTCATTGGTTCTGATTAATGTATAATTAAAATAAGCAGTTTACTTGTAAAATTTAATTTCTAAGGAGCTAAACTGATCCCTTGATGTTACTTGAAGACCTGGCTCCAGTAATTTTTACAAGCAGAAGGAACCGTTACAGTCATATGCTTTAAACTCCCAGTTAAATAATTTCATACTGGTATTTTCATCCCCAGTCTTTATCTTCCCCCATCAACCGGCTTGGTTTGCTTTGAATGTTTTTTTTTTTGCAAAGGATATAATCATGTCTTTACATTGAATTTGGAACCTATCACAAAACTCAGAAAGCCATCAGTGTGGTAATAATATGCAAAAATTTGCAATATGGATTATACTTCAAAGAATATTTCCCATTCATAAATCCACAGCATCTCACATGTTCTGTTTGCACAAGTGTGAATACAAAATTTTATAGTTACAGTCTCCCACAGTTAACTATGCGTGCTTTTTCTTGACTACCACAAATATTAAAAAGTGTGTTTTTTTTACTGATATAGTTGATGGTACACTTGCATAATTTCTTGTATTTATTTCTGTTTAAGAAAAACTTTTGGTGATTTAGGAGTCAAAATACATCAGATTGATACTTGACTTTGATGAAATGACAAGATACTAACTCCAAGACTCAGCACCAAAGAAAAGCAGTGTAAAATGTTCTACCATGAGGACCTAAACTAAGAGACATCCTACAGCATGGTACAGCTACATTCTGGGCTAAATTACAATTTTTACTAAACTAACAATAAAATATTCAGATTAAGTACCGGTTTAATCACTACAGCAAAGTAATGATACCAGACTGTTAAGAATAGAATCCTTTAAAAGTTGCCTATTTAAAAACTATTTCATCATTTACCACATACAAATACTAAATTTTAAGTTTTTCAGAATAAAGTACTCCATCCAAAGCTAATTAGGAAATATACCCAAGTAAGGCATAACAGAATCAGGAGCAATACCTGCAAACTCAGAAAATCTAGAACCACTCATGAGAGGAGCAACGCATCCCTCTGCCAAAACCAAGTACTCTCGAAGTCATCAGACAATTTATTCCCCAAAGAATACTCATTAGTGCTGCAAAATTGATATCGTTTATGAAGAGACAATTGCATTACTGGTAAATTCGATTTCAATTCTCCCGCATAAACATACTATAGTTTGCCCCATTTCCTTTCATATATTATACATGCCATAAGAGACATATATCTTAACTAGTGGGGTTTTTTTGCCCTCCCACCTCATTTACAGTCACATGAAATTGCTTTAGAGGTTTGTTAGACAAAGCAATTCAGTCCTAGTGGAATACTAGTGGTTACAGACCAGAACATGCATTAATGTATGTGCCAAAAAAGATCTACCATGCTTATGTCATTAGACATACTAACTTCAATTAAGACTTCAGTTGTTTTGATGGGAGCTATTACAGATGCATAGCATGTCCTGTTTAACTACAGCAGTTTTCTGAAAAAGGCAGACAGAGGAGTTATTGTAACTTGACACAACAGCTAAGAATGGATCTGTAGCAGGTCAAAGTCACAGCAAAAGAAGAGTGGGTACTTGACAAACCCTTCCTTTTCAACCAGAGCACTGACTCAAAATGGCAGAAGGTTTTTTCCTTTTACTTTACTTTTACATATAACAACCTAGGTAGCTTCCTAGATTACCAAATTCTATAGTGTGAAGATAAAGGTCTGACAACTTGGTCAACAGCGAGGGGAAGAAAAACCTCCACAGCACAAAGTCTTGTGTGACAGTGGATAGCATCCATCCCAGGATCTTAAAAAATAAATGCAAGAAAGCACAGTTCAATCTTTTCTTTAACAAACTTCAAGAGGAAGGTATTTTTTATGAAAGTGCTATAATAAACCACAAACTATTCACAAAGAATATCAATTATGAACACCCCCATGAGAAACTACTTTAAACTGTGCAACCAACATCATAACTGTAAAGATTATCTCATATAAGAGGCTATGCAATTCGTGCTCTACATTCAAGCACCATGAAACTTCCATGGTAAATTTATCAGTAAGAAGAATAAAATCACAAATTTCATTTCTTTTGTGATGTGATATTTCTGCATAAAGCTGTCCAATCTATTTCCATCTTATATATCATAAATGTAGTTTAAAAAGAATTAAAGTCTTTAAATTTAGCTTGATACTTTGAACAGAAGCAGTATTTTATGCTATTTAGTATTATCTACTAGTATTCACACATACCAAAGCTCTCAAAATTAAACTACAAATTCCATTTTATTAAGTAGATTTGAAATGAATTATATTATTAATGACTTAATCATAGTAGGCCCATCCTTGCCAAGTACAAAAGGGAAGAATTCAATTAAATTACTCAGTATTTCATTATACACAGGTGACTTTCAGTCTGTAACGTGATGACAATCAAAATAGACAGCTGATGTCAGAACATACCATTAAACTAAGTGCTTCAGTGTCAAATGAAGAATGCTCACTTCTCCTCTTATCTGGCAAGACCAACAGGCAGGAGAAGAGAGGTAAAACATAGATTATATACATTAATACTAACACATACAACAGCCTTCCTTCCAATCAGCTGCACTTATTAGCACATCCACCAGCAGTCAAACAACCTGCTATCACCACTGTGGTAACAGCATCAAGCACTGGTGCACCAGAAAATGCTTAACAGAGGGAGAAGGAAAACAAGAAGAAAAAAAAAAAAAACCAACAGAAAAACTCAACACCCCAAAATAAAATTAAAAGTAAATTCTCAGTATCTTGCACTGACTGTCTGTTGTTCTGTCAAACATATCCTACCAGTCCCCCTCTTATCCACTGCCTGTCACACCATATATTATGCTTCACTAATCTGCTTATTAGCAAATGCAAAATACATGGGGGGCAAGCGTGGGGGGTGTGGTGCAATGATTCTGGTGCAACAAATGGTTAAGTGAAAAAAAAGGCAGAAGAAGGAAACTAATTATATTAAAATCACCTAAATTGGAAAACACTGAAGAAGAGCCACCTTTAACCCTCAAGAACCAGAGGACATCAGCTTCCCTTCTGTTGTCCAGTTTGGCAACAATATTCTTGCACTTACATGAGTAAAAGTGGCTTTCTACACTATGTGACTAAGAGCTGAGCATTACCTCATCCATAATGCAAGAAGAAGGCTTGAAGTTTGTCTGCTGTATTACTCCTTTTAAATAACATTTTTTGGAACTTCCTATGAGTGACAGCACTAGGAAGCCAAGTCAGAGAACAAAGGAGCACTGACTGGAAAAGGGCAAAAAATCCTGTATATACTGGTCATTATTTAAGTGTCTATGACAGGAAACTATTTTTCTAACAATTTGCCAATACTTTTTTGTTTAGAAGTAGCCCAAAATAATATGTCCCAAGTTAATCACTAGTACTACACTGCATTACTGTGTATTTACATTGCTGTGTAATGTTCACGGAAGAGAATATGAATATACTCCAGTGATTTAACAGCATTTTATTCCATAGGTGGCAAGAATCTAACTGCTCAATGTATAATATGCTTAAGTTACAACAAACACTGGTACCTTGAAGTACTTAAAAAGAAAGAAAAAACAACAAAAAAAAACCCAACCCCCCCCAAAAAACAACCATAAAATTCAGCTAGAAGTGTGTAGCTGGTGCAGCCAAAGAGAACTCTTTCCAGAACTTTACTGTCCTCTTTCACTACTTTGAACATAAATCATTTTTATACATTGATGGTACTTCTCACTTATTTGTTCTTATGAAGTGGAAAAGTATGCTGAATTGTACGGTACAGTAATGCCCACCCACATTTCTCTTCTGTAACCCACTGCACTACTGGAATAAACACCAAGACAGTCACCTGATCTCTTCTGAAATACATAGCATAGAGAAACCTGTCCCAGCCCTTAAAGACAGCAAACACCAAAACTGTTGTTAGCACATAGGCATGCCTTACAATTTATTCTGGGAAGTTCTAGTCTAATACTGCTCTTATGATACACATATTAGAATGTGGTGGATCACAGGTAACAGTATTTTTGTATATCATCTCAGTTTGCAGAGCACATACACTACCTATGTTAACTGTGAGGAATAAGAAAACCTCTAAATCAATAACCAATCCAAGATCCAGCCTAATAAACTTAAGGTTGATCTATACAGACTTGTATGGACACGCCCAGAAGAAAAACTCTCATTTCCTATCTTCAAGTCCATGTGAACCATAATAC
The DNA here is from genome assembly GCF_033783945.1 of Neopsephotus bourkii. Lineage (NCBI taxonomy): Eukaryota > Metazoa > Chordata > Aves > Psittaciformes > Psittacidae > Neopsephotus > Neopsephotus bourkii. The sequence goes on along the minus strand of NW_026902109.1, from coordinate 10,110,317 downwards.
TTCTGCAGCAGGAAATATCTTCAACCTCTTCCCCCATTTAAAACTGAAATAAGCATATTTAAAAAATAAAAGAGGTGAAGAAAAATTTCTGTAAGTTATGTAAGTTCTGTGGCACTGAGGAAAAAAGAGTAAGCATTTGTTTAAGAAATCAAGAGTATCTTTAAATAAATTCTGTGTTCTTGAAACCTTTTTAGGTTAACTTATAGGAAAAGGACAAACTTATTTTAACGTGCAGCTCAAACTGCTTTAAAACGACAAGAGATTGTATGGATGCTGAAGAAGGAAGTCTTATTGATCTGACTTAATGTGCAGATCATGACTGCTGACACAAAGGAGAAAAAAGAAACATGGCTGGGGAAACACTGACACTGAATTTAAATATATACATAGAACACTTGAAGCACAACTGAAATATCCAATTTGCAGATGAATGGTTTGAGGAGGTTGGGAATTCTTTCAGCCTAATTATGCCAGAGCAAGAACATGTCTGCGCATGTGCATGCATGAAAAACAGAAAAATTTGGAATGCTAAGCATATCTTCCCTGTGCACGATATCCTTTCTTTCTAAGTTACATAGTTTTCTTGTCACTTAGAAGCAAAAAGAAAGCAAGCAAACTACTGAAATTACTGACAGAAACATGAAAGAAACAATAAGTTTCTCCTCTAAATAACAACAATAATACTTTCATTGAAGGGTTATCAGCTTCATTTACTCCAGAGTGCCATACCTGTTGAAGTTAATGTCTGGATAACTAGAATATTCAGACTTCATCTTCGCATTGCGACGTGGAAAAGTACAGAAGAAAGCATTAGCTAGAAAACTAGCAATCTGTTCCTGTGACATTGTGATGGAGTGATTCATCTTTTGTTTCAGTAGAGGTATTGGCTACCAAAAACAGAAGTGAGGGGGAGGGAGGGGCAGAACAGAAAGGAGGGAAGGAGAGAGAAAAATAATTAGCTTACCTGCTTTTAAATGAAAAAATCAGGAGCACAAAATTACATTTGTTAAATTAGAGCAAGAGTAATTTAGGCCATGGGTAAACCCTTTAATCAGCAGCACCATTAAAGTCAAGAACAGTTTATTCAAGACAATTCAGGAAAAGCTTGCTTGAGGAAGTGCAGATTTCTAATCAATAACAAAACGAAAGACCAAGAAAACAGAACTTATCAAACAAAACCATGGGGAATAGAGAGGGGAAAATATAGATGGGCATTGAAAATCTTAGGCAATCCTAAAACCTGAGGTGAAAGCCCACTTTCAATAGCTGTATACTTAAGAATCCTAAACAAACGCTTTCAGCTACAATAACCATGCCTAATACTCTACAAAGAAATGCAGATTACCACTCTATGACTTGCTTTGAATTTTTTTTTCCACCCTACTTGAAGAAATAACACTGACAATATTTGCAGAAAGTGCATGATTATCTATTATTTTTATATGCAGTATGGACAGAAAGCTCAGTGTCACTTTGGTCTTCAGTCAGGAGTTTTATCTGACTCTAGTCAGGGTTTCTTTAATATAAAAAGAAACAAAGGAGTCGAGGGCACAAAAAAACAATCCCCTGAAGCGTTATACATCTTCCATTTTACCAGGCTTTAGCCTCTTGATATGGAATTTTTGCTCACCACATCTGTGGCATTTTACTTATTTTAAAAAATATGTCATAATACAGGATGGGGGGGGAGGGATATCAATCTGACTGCTGAGAAGTCCAGTACCAATTATGATAAAGCCACTTGACAGGAGAAAGAGAACAGTTTTCACTTCTTCCAGTATTCTCAGCCCCTACCATTAGCCTAGCTCCAGGAGAGCTGAGCAGCTACATTTTAATCTTTTTAGTTGTGAATACAGAAATTGCTACTAATTTAGACTGTTGAATATACAACCCTGTTTAATCCACAAAGCAAACAAGTTTTCCATCATTGTTATAACTACTACATTCACATTCACTGATTCTCATTCCATCATCAGGCTATTTAATTAATAAGCTCTATTGTGATGTCTGAAGGCACACAGCTAGAGGGGGGGAAAAAAGCCTAAGAAGCTTTCTAATGTGTTCTACATGCCTATAAAAATGGATCAGTTGGACAGTGTGTTATATTGGAACAAATATAGCTTTATGCCTAACCAAAAAAAAAAAGAGTCCAACAATGCTCTTCATAATTTTATACTGCCTAACAGTACATCATCTTTATAAAAGGGAAGTACTACATGAACTTGCAAGTCTTGTGCTTGACTGTGCAGAAACTTTGTCACTTTTTCAAAAACTTCCCCCATCAAGTGACTAGTAAAAGAATTTTAAAGAAATGTTCATACTGTTTGAAATTATATATCTATTGCAGGACTCTGGCAGCATAACAGTGTAAGAAGAGACTTTCATTACCCCTGTCCAACAAAATCAATTAAAAGAATTGTAACAAAGGAGCTTACAAACTCAAGTCCTTATACTGCTAATGTGTTATCCGGCGTACAACCTCACTTACTTGATCAGTCCTATTCACTTTTATCAGTTTTACTACCTACAGCACTGATTCCCATTACAATCATGAAGAATTAGTTAAGGTTTGCATGTGAACAAATACTGTGATGCTCCAACTAGGATAAAATATGAAGGCTTAATGAAAATACTGTCTCCTAGGATAAAAAAAAATCTAAAATGAAAAATCAGATGCTTTAAGATTATTTAAGTATTTCAGTTAACCATTATCTTCAAATCTGAAAAGTTGCGTAATCATCTCATTTAAGAAAAGAAGCAACTTCAACATATAGGAAGTGTTACCAAAGCTAAGGCTAAAAATATGACAGTGAGATATATTTACATTCTATTACATCATTATAGATGTGTATTGTCCATTCTGCTCCCTAGACCTCAGCTACATTCAACACAAATACTCTAGCTTTTATTAAGAACATAACACAATCCTGGAGTTTTGACCTTAAGCATTAGTTGCAGTTTGCAGAAAAGTGGTTTGCCACAGAGCTAGCTGTGTTTGCTTACCTGGGTGCAGATACTAGGGAGACAGAGCGCCAGCTTGACCATATCAGGAAGAATGGACTGGAACAAATGTTGAGCCTCTGCATCTTCAAGAACCTGTTAAAAATAAAGATAAAGGGAGGGGGAGAAGGTTTTTACCTCAGAAATAACTGTACAAAAAGTTTGTGAAATCAGGACCCATACAAAAGAAATGATAGAAAAAAATAGGTCCTATTAATTTCATGCAAATCTATAGCATTTTTTACGGTAGTACCTCTCTTCATTTTACCTTGCAATAGTGTATTAACTGAAACACAGAAATAACTTTCACAGTTGCAGTTGAGAAAACAGGTCACCAAATACCCTGTAAAGGAACACTGATTAAGTTATCACTTGACTCTCCAAAACAATGAACCAGATTCTCAATTTATAAAAATCACTATCTATCCATAAAAGTATTGGAATGATTTACTTAACTTTCATATTCAGGTCACAGTCCAAGACAAATACTGTGACATTCTTCCGTTAAGAACATATGAAACACTGCTGGGTCAGATCAGTGGTCCACAGCAGCAGGAAATGCTTTTTAAGAAGAGCATGCAAGCTATTTTGAGCACTTTTTACTGTCCATTCTCATCATGTTCTGTCAAGAATTATAGCCATTGGATTACATACATTAAAGGGTGCAACCTGTCTGGTCCCACATTGCAATCTTTTCAGACTCTCCCTGTAAGATAGTTGATGCCATGACTATTTTAGCAACCCCTCTCTACCTACCCTAACATTCTTCCTGAGAAGGACACACCAGAATGGACAATGCTCAAAAAAACAGGCACACCTATGTTTCAAAAGGCTTTTCAAAGCTTTTAAACTCAAGACCAAGTCATATCAAGCCCTTCCTGTCCTATTCTCAGTTCTCTTTCTGACACTGTCTGGCCCGCTGCTGATGTTTGGCTGCCAAAGCATAGTAGAGAAAATGAAGGCATTCAGAGGAAGTCCAAAATTTATCTTCTGAGTTGCAACTGCCAGGTCTGAGCTCAACATCACATACTCAGGGTTTAGATGAACTCACATCCCCTTTCATATATCATTCCCCTGTTTTTAAAAGGTACAAACAGTTCTTTACAGTAGACAATGCTCTTAGAAGAAAAGCTAGGACAGGCACATGAATGGGAGGCTGTAAAAAGAAAAGTAACATAAAGCAGTGTCTTTGCAATATGCAAAGCATCAAAAAAAAGCATGTGATATCCTCCAAAGTCCCATATCCTGACAAGTGAACAGGCTGAAGTAAACTCAAGGAGGTAAATGCCTGTTCTCCATCTTCCTGTGCAGTGGCACATTTTTCCCCTGATCCAGGCATCAGATGTGACTGGCTGTTAAATTTGTGTGCTGTGTTTAAGGCAAAATGCAGAGAAAAAAGGAGGAAACGGCGAGGGAGAGGGAAAGAGAACACACTACTTGCACTACAGCTAAGAAACAGAAGGTCACAGGTCAGCCCTCTGCCTCCCTCTTTCCCTTGCATCCAGGAAATCTGTCTTTGAGACAGCTACCTCCTACCCGCTTCGACATTAAAATCATTAAAATTCTGAAACTGTGGCTTTAAAAGTACAGAATATTATTTTTCAAGTTAAAATTGTTAGACAACAATTGGATTTATTGCCAATTTCACACAAAACCAGTAGCAGACAGAATGGATGAAACTGCATCAGGGTATTATCAACCTTAGTCTCTTCAACACTTAAGACTAATTGTCACAGAAAGTGATTGTTTTAATCATGTAATCAAAGCTTTGTAATTCACACACCAATGGAAAGTTTCACACAGACTTCAGAATGTAAAAAAACCTGATGACTTTGTTGAGAAGAGGGAAATACGGTGCCTCTAATTCAAAGCATACTGCTTCCCATAAACAAAGTATTGTCTGAAGACTAACAACTTCTATTCTTCTAAGACCACTACAATAAATATAGAAGTATCTCTGCTCTACTCACTGCCATTCCAAGTGATATGAAGTGGTAAGACTACTCAGGAAGTTAAAACACAAACAAATGCTCAAAGGACAAACAACTTATGATAGGGACGTCAGGGGGGAAACAAAATAATCCCAAATACCTACACAGTTCCTTTCTATGCATTATGTATGCTGCTCATGGAGACATACAAACAAGGTTTTAATTTGACGTTTTAAACTGAAACAAGAGCTTACAAAGAACAGCAAGCTTAGGAAACATCAAAATCATTTGGTATAATATAGGAGGAATCCAAGTAATATACAAATTATTACTGAAAGTAAACTTTCTTTTTTTAAGGTCAAGAAATGACCAAGATGCATCTCTCTTTCCTGTTGTTGGCTGCATATGGACCTACATATTTACACAGTATAAGGCACAAATTGAAAATTATGACCTAATCTTTAACATCATCTGCTCTAGCAGAAAACTCTGTTCTTAGGCACAATGTTTTTAAGTATCATAAGGTAACAAAGTGAGCTTTTAAAGGGTGGAATTTCAAATCTCAATACAGAAAATGAATATGTAAGTTAAATCTAATCAAAAGATGACATTTAACCTCAGATGTCTACCAGGCTGTCAAATTCTGATATTCTCTCCCCTTCGGGTAACACTTTCTCTCTTTTAAAGCTGACATATAAATAGTGGCTGCTATGCTTTGCTGACTGCCACAGACTATACAGTATCACTTATCTGGTGACACGTTATGGCACTGGACTTTGTCACAGCTGTCAAGACTTCAACCTTTTCTTTATGCTTCTTTGAAAACAATAGAATAATAGTATGAGACAATTTCTTCCCAAAACAGAAGCAGGGCCAGCAATTGCACAGCTCAGCTCTGATGCGGAATGCATAACTACAAAGGTCACTTGTTAAACAACGGTCATTTCTTAAACTCTGAAATTTGACTTCTCCTTACCTTCCTGATGCTGTATCAGCTACACTCTCCTCTACATTACTTCTATGCATGATTTTTACTAGACATCCACTAATGAATCCTCAAAATTTGGAACTGTTAATGCCCTGAAGTGCTCTCATTTGACTTCAGACAGATTATTATTACAGGGAAATGACAAATGGAGGGGGGGGTGGGGGTGGTGTTAGTGAAGAGCGTTGGGTGCATGAAAACCTTACTACGTTTTTCACAAGTCACTTAAGGGACCACATAACTTCAAGAAGATGATCACTGCGAATTCACAGACCTTGCCAAGAAACAACTATAATTGCTCTCTAATCAAACCACCGAACATCCCAAGCACCCTTATTTTGACTACTCCCCTATTTAGACAAAATAAATAAATATTAAATATTGCAGGGAAGTACATCAATAGTTTTCTGGGTCAGACATAGTTTGTTTCTTCCTGGATATGTTACAACTTCACAAAATAGCTGCTGCAGTACATACCTTAAGAACTTGTTCACCTACAGGTGCTGTATTTAAAACAAACAAAAAGCCTTAAAGAAACAAATGAACCTTTCTCCATAATAAACTTTCTCCCTAAAAAAAAAAACCTCCTTGGGCAAGTATTCTGTCCCATGCTTCCCATTTATGTCTTGAAGCTATAACCCATTATTGAACAGTAGGCCAGAAATTTCTGCCAGTAGGCCAGAAATACATAACCTTCCTTGCTTAAGGTTTCTAAACCAAAAACCTAAGTAACTTCAGTCATGGGCATAGCCATGTAATCATAACTTGCCCATGGACTCTTTCTGTACAGGTAAAATTCCTATGAGGTTTCTATGCAAAAGAAACCAAAAACCCACCTGCAAACCCCTGGCTGCTTGGCCCTCTTCCTCTTTTGACCACTAAACCAACACACCACCACAGCTGGAGCTTTGTAAACCAAGCACTGCACACTCTCAGATATGCTCAGTGCAACAAAGAGCCTGGTTTTATCTGTGACAGTCTTTTCAGACTTCGAAAGCAGCAAGAAAGAGCACTCAATCATGGAAAGTAAGAGGATTCCAGGACACGGAGTGCTGACACTACACCTGTATCTGGCAGTCATCTCACAATGCAAATGCCAACCTGGAAGAACCTACCATAAGCACAAAGAATACCTGGTCACAGAATCAAATGAAGATTTATTAGAAGGGAACTCTCTTCAGGAAGCAGTGATTTGTACTGAGGTAAAATCCAGAGTACTTAGACACATTGCACATTCTACGTATTTGTTGCTGCTGAAAGAGTGATGTGGTGTTGTATCCCCCTCAAACACACACAACCATATTTTTCACCCATGTTCATTTGATAATTTCCTGAGATGCTTCAGCTTGCTAACGCTACAGGAAAATAACCTGGAGGGGGAAGGCAGGGCAAGTCTTCCTCTGCATTAAGTCAAACTAGCCTACCAGAGTCATACATTGATAGATGTTGTGCAGGGTGGGCAGGATGTGAAACAGAACTAGTCAAACCCCTTGTCAGTGGGCTACCAAGGCAGCTACCAGTTGCAACTCTTCTCACTGAAAAAGCAGTAATATCCTAGTTAGTGTGAAGCTGTTACAACAAGCATCTCACTTTGGAGTCAATCTCCTAGTACAGGAATCTCTGTATTGATTTAGTAACGTGCTTTAAACTGACTACAATTTTTTTAAAGGCTGTAAGTACACAAACGGCAGGAGAAAGGACTGGATTTTCATTCTTAAAAAAAAATACTTGCTTTATAACTTAAGGAATTCCACTATATTAAAAGGCTTCCAACTTTTGATAAAGGAAAATATTTTAAGCATCATAGAATTTTATTTTTAAACAACTGATCAGTTTCTCCTTTCCTTATTATGTATATACATCCTTTGAAGCTTCCTTCAGGATTTGAAATAAAAACAAACCTATACTGTTGACTTGATTCATAGCCCTGTAATCATGCAAAAATTATTTAGGAATGAAATAAAAGCAGGGTTTTTACCCCATAGGAAAAGTATACAGAATCAGAGCTACAAAGCATGATTTGCCTTTTGCCAAAGAAATCATTCGGTGATTTCATCAGTACTTACACCGGAGCGACTGATTAAATGAACATGACTTAGTGCTCTAATTCTTAAGATCCAAATGATTCAGAGAGCTGTATCAGAGGTAAGAGCTCTTGGCCAAACTTGCATTGCAATTTTGCAAAATGAACACTTGATACTGCAGCAAAGACGCCTGGCTAAACACAGCCATAAGTAATGTCCTCTTGTCACTATAAACCAGTCTTCCAAAATGTAATGAACAAGTATGACCGACCATCCTAATAAGAAGGACCTGAGGTAGGCACAGGGTGATAGTGATGGTGGAGTTTAAATCTAAATCTGACAGCTCATCAAACCAAACAAACTGCACACAGAGAACACAAATTTGAACAGCTCTATCTATCACATAGGAAGGTAGAGTCATCACGCCAACAGGCAACCAGCGTGCTAAAACAACAATGGCTTAATGCTATCAATTTGTTTGGGTTTATTTCCCCATATTAACTTCTGTGTCAGGACAAGGACCAACTGAACTACATTCTTAAGAATAAAGGGGAACACCAGAGTACTTCCTTCAGATTATGTCTTACTTCCTAATTCTAATGGATTTTGACCTTCTTTTTCCTTCCTGGCCACCATAAGCCTCATGCAGTTTCTTTAGACTTACTTTGTTTCAGTTTGTAAGTGCTCTGTACCATCAGTTGTAATACTGATCTGCCTTTCCAGTAATAGCTTTCCTAATTATTTTAATGTAAGACATCATACATGGTAATGGCCTCCTTAACCAATTAGACAAACTGCATAACTTCTATGTACTCTATTCACAGTAAGTTCATTCTCCTCATTTCTGGAATATTTTTCTTTTTCTTTCTTCACTGTCTCCAATTAGTCCCAAATTAAAAAAAAAAAATAAATAAATAAAAGAGTATCTGTGTACTTTTACAGGGCAGTTAAGGTCCACCTCATAAATACTTCCAAGCTGAAAAACTGGATTGCAAATAGAGTTGTAGCAATCAAGTCTGAAATTCCACGAAAATAAAGATATGTAAACAAAATAATACTATCCACATTCTCAAAGATAAAGATTTGCTCAGTGCCACATACACAGAATACGTAGGTGGAACATGACATGCAGTCCAAGACAACTCAGAAAGGTCTCCTGAAAAAACATAGGTCAGCTTTTGTAATTTTGCGGTTTTGGTGAGGATATAACAAAAAGCAAGGAACTGGGGAAAAACGTAAAAGATACACTTGAGGAACAAGTACAGTAGGAACCTGGGTTTGAAGGACTACTTTCTTTCTAAAACCATTAACAGGCATGTTCTACCCATAAGCATTTCAAATGCTTTGTTTCATTCAGAAACAAAGGGACTGTGGCTCCCTTCCAAAAGGCTCCCGTGTGACTGTCAAATGAGATATAAAAGTTCAATTGTGCTCTAGCTTTATTATATAAGATATTGGTTCTTGTGCATTTTTGGATAATGTTAACAATTTTTATTGCCCACTTTTTTTTTTTTTTCCTAGGGGATCCCACAGAAGAACCTCCCAGGCAGCCTGGAGCGTCTCCCTCACTATTCCCCCCCTCCCAGTTAAGAGTTTCCTTTGAAAAGACACAAGACACTTACATAAAAACTTGAGCATACTTAAGCAATCACAATATATGGGTACTCCTTATTGCACTAGGTACTGCTGCCTTCATTTTCTTTTCCTCCCAGAGCAGCCTACACGCACTTGTTCTCCTGTCTCATACAGGAGTCACATGCTTTTTGTATGCTATGTGTGTACTGCTTACACATGGTGCTGTCTAGATCCATGACTAGAACTCCTCAGTGCCCCAAAAAGCAACCAAGCCACTCTCTGTAACTTTTATGCCTTTTACCTTAAAGTAAATCGGTGTCAGACTGCTCACCTGAACTCCCTTTCTTCTCCTAGCCCTTGTCGTAACTGCTTTTAAACATAACCCTAGAATCCTAAAAGCAGGGTGGGGGGGGAAGAGGGGGACAGCCTAAACAAGTTGTTATCAAGCAACTTCAAAGCCTAATATATTTAAGCTAATACACCCCCAAAAAAATAACCCAGAACAAGCTTCACTAAGTCATACTCTCTACAAAGCCTTTTCTTCTGGACAAGGAGTAGATGAATTAAACACATTCATAGAATCATAGAATAGTTAGGGCTGGAAAGGACCTCAAGATTATCAAGTTCCAATCCCCCTGCCACCACAACAGCACAGTACTTGATACCTAGACAGATACTAGGCTGCAGACCACTAACCTGTATGGATAAGTAAAACAGACTCTATGTCAGAATGTCAAATATTATACATATAAACAAGATTGGAATCTAGAAGCAAAGCACAGGGTGGGAAGTGTGTGTTAGTTCCCATTTTATCAGGTTAATGAATGACCAGAACAGCAGGGAAGAATACTCTCATCTAGCTCTTTCAGTTTCCTTATAAAACTAATACAGCTGGAAACACACTTAGCTGTCAAATCCATCCCATTTCTTGAGCACTTGTGTGATTAGAAACCAAAGGAAGGATAAAGTAATCTTTGGAGGGAAGAAAAAAGCCCATAATGCTGGATTATGCAGAGAAAGATCTTATTTGAGAAGAAGAATGTCTCTGACATTTATCAAAACCACAAACTGACACTTCAAAAGAAAAAAAGAAGACAGCTTACAAGGCAGAGGTTAATTCAATTTTGTTTAATTCCCCCCCTCCCCATGAAGGCTCATTCATGTCTTCTGCCAATCCAACTCTGCAATGATCTCTCGGGTGTATCATCCCTGCAGGTTTCAAACTTCAGGTTTGTTCTCAAACTTTTCAACATTGTAAATAAAATGTGAGAGAAAAAAAAAAAGTATGTTTATTTTTTTTCATCTCAATGGTTTTAGAAGCCAAGTTTATACTTCCAAGGCACTGGAAATCTAACCTCAGTCATTTTCACTACAAGTAAGTGAAATCTCAGTCCTCATACTATACAGGCCACCAACAGGTTCTACCTGAACCCTCCTGCAGAGCAATTCTATCACAGATAGAAGCATCACAACCATTTCCAAAGCAGTGGCACAGTCCTGGGAAGAACAGTCAAATACTGCTTTCTAAATACTTTTTGAGTTACTCTTGGGAAGTACAACGTAGTGAAAAGAACAACGACCTTGTTTCTGTACCAGGGCTGTAACCAGGATTAAAAAGTATCATTTATCTGACTGACAAAAGCTAAGGCTGAAAATTATTCGTTTGTAGGTTCATTCAAAACTCTTAGCTCTCTAAACACAGTACTTGAAGAGGGAGAGTAGGGGGGATAATATTAAATACTACCATGATTTTGAAAACATCTGCCATAGTGTAGTCATTGACTACATAAAAAAAAAAAAACACCTTTATTCAACCGCTTCTGAAACCAGTAACATTGGCACTAAAAGCTTCATGAGACAACACAGCTATTGCCCTTTATGAAAGCTTTTATTTTCTCAATCATTAAAATAAAAAACACCCCAAAAACCAAGTCAAGCACAGGCAGAAGGGGGAAAGAAAGATGAAAAGATAACACAATAGCATTGTAATTTTCGACAAACCTATAGACTACTTTTTGCTTGTCAGTTTTACAGAGCCAAAATAACCAATATCTTAAGAAAAAAATATTTTATTGGCCAAATAACACCCTGAGTCCATTTCCAGGGTACACACTATGCCACCTTTGCCACTCTTTAAATAAAGAATGCATGGTTCCTGGTAACCAACTCTACAAGGAAGCAATAGAAACAAATACAGGTTTTCAGATAAAAAGGCAGGAGAAAAATCAGGCATATAGTTACAATACACTCCATTTATGCCTTCACAGTCATCCTAACAATGGCAATGCCTCTTTACAACTTCCCTACTTCCATGGACACTTTTTCAGAGCATCTCTTGAGAACTTTGACCATCAGAGTTTTCTTATTTTAACTTTTTAACTGCTCTAGACATACAAAAGAAAAGGGGAAAAAATTTCTAAAGGCACAAAGCAGGTAAGGGAAGTCCTACAACCAAAATGAGTTTCTCTCAGTCATTTGGGATAAACAGATGAGCACAGACAGATGATGATTTACACATAGCCCAATGGAAAGCAAAGAAATCTGTTAATCATCCCCCTGCCCACGAAACAAAACAAAAGCAAATATTAGAAGATAGCTTCTAAAACCAGAACAATTATATCCAATATGGGTTTTTTCCTTCTTAAACAGGAATATTCTCAATACAGTGAAGAAAAACAATGAAAGGGATCCTCAGGATGTATCTACATTATCTCAAAATACTTAAGATACAACGTAATTAAAATTCTGCACCTAGTATGTATAGATATCTTTTGCCAGGTAATTCTGAGTCAACAGTCTGATGCAATAGCCATTGTGATGGTGCTTACAAAACACCATTTAAAAGATACTCAACTATTTTGCTGAGAAAGTACAGAAAACTACGAATAAGCCTGTAATTCAGCACTCAATGCCATTTCTCCTGTACAATGCTTAGCTTCTAATGTTTTGAATGTGTACAAGATGCATACTTCCCCCACCCCAGAAAAGTTCACATTTTGTTCAATATGGGGATAAATTCCTTTCTGCTACTGTGAAAAGAAAACCCTTCATGGCACACTCAAAAGACCTTTTCAGTTTAGATTTTTAAAAAGGTAATCTGATGCAATGAAAATTGTTTGAAAACATCTGGACTAAAATGAAATGCAGCAAGGAGCAATGGATAGGCTATTTTCAGCCTTGGGACATTTTGTTTCTTGCTTAAAAGCCTACATTTGTAGCGCTGGCATCTCTGTACAATGCTCACTTCTGTTAGTCCTGTCCAGACAATTATAAAAATGATTTATCAAAAACCCAGTCACCAGAACAATTTGGTACTTTAAAATTCCTTCTATTCCAGGATCACTGATTACAGCAATCATTTTTCAAGCAAGTCATTCAAAAAACAAAACATACAGGAAAGACTGTCATGGTTCATAAGACCTGCTAGGAAACAAGAGTGGGGTAAAACCTTACTAGAACATAAAATTCTCCCAAGCTATGCACAATACTTAACAGTAGCAGGTGTTTTTGAACAGTTCAGGCTTTTCTAAATGAGTGAAAACCCGGAGCTCAACCATATAAACCATCTAGACTACCCTACAGTCAAATCATCTTCAGATGTTGCATTTAGAGCCTTTTAGATGAAAAATGGAAATAATAGTAAAAATATTGAAGTATAACTTCCAGAGTTTTCCAGGTAATTTCCAAAAATTCTTAAGGTTAAGTTTAATGTTATTAAATTAAGGTTATTAAGCTTAAAACCACACATAAACACTTGAAGGCTATGTGGTCCGGTGGCTGCTTGAAATTTTACAATTGGAGTATTTAATTGAAAAGACAGCTCTTAATTTCATTCAAATCCACTCAGTGATCTCAAAGTTTAACCAATCCTCTTAGAGAGGAAGCAGACATACTGCTAATATTTGCCCATCTGACTTTTACACTCAGTTCTCCAACATTTAATATGTTCCATCTTAACTCAGCTACTTGCATCTGACACATTTTCTGAAAGTACCTAGTTCAGGCTTAATGTGCTGTCATACTGTGTAGTTACATACATTCAAATAAGAAAATATAGTTTGGAAAAAAATGCACTAAGCACATTCTGCAGGTATTACCCCAGGTCTCACTAGGTTTATGCCACAATTTAGCAATTCAGTAACACAGTTATTACATAGTCCAGTGAAATATAAGACTCTTCTTCTATTTAATTTAATTATTTCTAAGTGTAACACACTGACTAACAGAAACAAGACTCATAGTAATATGCGTCACCACTCCTCACTTTAAGAATATTCTCCTATATTCTGGAATCTGTTCAGAATAACTGCAGTAGAAAAAGTAGTATCTTAGAAAGCAAATGCACATATCCATATGAATATTGCTAGGCCAAAATTTAAATAGTAAGGATTTGTCCAATTGAAACATAGCTTTTCATACAACAATTAACTCCAATTTTTTTCCAGAAAAGGAAGCCAGACTTTTGGAAGAGCAAAACACCTGTAAGAGAGATGTGTGATATTTACAGAAAATATAACATTGTGTTTATAAATGAACTGATTTACATATTTGTATTGCATATTATGTAAGTGGCCTGGGTTTAGCAGTAGCAGTCATTTTTCTCTTTCTTGGTAGCTGGTGCAGTGCTGTGTTTTGACTTTTGGGCTGGGAACAGAGCTGATAAAAATGATGTTTTGGTTTGCCCAAGGACTTGGTGAGCCTCATGCTCTGCCAGGGAGGAGGGAAGCCAGGAGGAAGCAGAGACAGGACACCTGACCCAAACTGACCAAAGAGGTATTCCATACCACAGCATGTCATGCCCAGGATGTAACTGGGGAGTTACCCGGAAGGGCTAAGTGGACTGCAGGATTGCAGGAGGTATCGGCTGGTGCTTGGTCAGGCTGGGGGGGCGAGTTATCAGTCGCCTGGTGCTGAGGTGTTGTATTCTCTCCCCTTGTTATTTCCTTTATCATTATTATTATTGGTGGTAGCAGTAGTGATTTGTGTTATACCTTAGTTACTAAACTGTTCTTATCTCAACCCGTGGGAGTTGCATTCTTTATGATTGTCCCCTCCGTCCCTCTGGGAATAGGGGGAGGGCAGGAAGGGGGGGAGTGAGTGAAAAGCTGTCTGGCTGGGGTTAAACCACGACAGTTCGTTTAGGTGTTTCTAAATCAAATTTATAGAAAATGTGAAAAAGGTATTAAGTGAGGTTCTAGAAATTTACAGGTTGACACTTGCATGTAAAATCTGCCAGCAACAAGCCTCACATCCTGACTGTTTCGGACTTCTAAAAGGACCTAGGATCCAGAAAGTATAACTGTCATGCAAGTTTTAACGGAAAGCAGGGAGAAATGGGACTTCTTTTCTAATCCTGTTTCAAAATTAATTAAAGGTGTAATTGTAAGACAAACTTTAATAGCCCACATTCTATATCATGTAAAAGCACAACTAAAGGGTGAAGAAAAATAGCAATATATTCCTTCAGCTTGACAACTGACCTTGCTTTCTTGCTACATAGCTTTTCATCAGATTCTAGGATAAGCTGAGATTTGTGCCATAATAAAAAAAAAGGCTAACAGCCACTTTTGAGGCTAAAATGAGTGAGCTCATGCTTGGCTGAAAAAAGAGGAAAAGGAGCACAAATAAAGTGTTCTGGTACATTCTTCCTTCATGCTGAAGCCTCTTCTCTGCAGTTCAGTATAGACAGCAGAGACAGTGGTCTTTTTAAAGAGCATTAACCTCTTTCTTTCAACCTCTTAGAAAAAGAGTTATAGAGCTTCTTTCATAAGAGAAAAAGATTTCCTGAATGCTGAATTTATATAGGAATCAAGAGCAAATATGCAGATCCTGGTCATTAAATACATTGATTGGCTTCAAACAGCTTTCTCAACAGACAAGAAGACCACAAGACATCCATAAACAGGCACTGCAGACACACACATGCTTTTTCCTATACTAAAAGCCAAATCTAACAGTTGCAAACTGAGCATTACAGTGGAGAATGGGAGATTATCTTTTTAAAGATACCAGCAGCATATCCTACTTGCATCAAGTAGGCACCAAGTTCTGCATAGCCTGGAAAAATATTTTAAAAGCTGTACGTACCTTCAAGTGAGGTTCAGCTAAAATGTCAGTTACCATTACTATTTTGTCCTCCCAGAAGAGGTTAGTGTATAGATCCCCATGCCCTTCTGTCAGCAACATCTCCTGTTGGTACTCTGCCACAACAGGGCTTGCATGACAAGGCAACTTCGGCCTCTCATCTTGAACCCAGCAAAGTCATAAGAATGTAAAAATGGACAAAAGTTCATGAAATCCCATCAATAAAAGATGCCTGGAAAAGTCTAACAGCAAGTAAAACAAGTAATTAGCATCACTTCCTTACAATGCTCTTTACTTGCAGTAATCCATTTCAGTACCAGAGCGCATCATAGTATCTGCATAGACGTCACTGGGGTCTTTCTACCAGCAATTTCTCCAAATCCCTTCAAAACCTGAGGTAACGTCATAGCATCCTTTACATCCACTGAGGAGTTCCACAGCCTTTTATTCAGTATCTAAATAAGGACTTTTGTCTGGTTCTGAAACCCTTACCTGGCTAGAAACACCCATCTGATGTCCCTTAACTCTTGCACTAGACAAATGAATAGTCATTTTCTCTTCACGCTCTTACGTTTATATTGGATGGCACTGTTATACTTACCCTCACTTCTCTCTTAGCCAAAATAAAAAGATCAAACGGTACTAGTTTATTTAATGTTCCTCATATGGAAGCTATTACATACCTTTACACCATTCCTGACTCCTCTCATAGCGCCTTTCCATTTCACAGACACAAGCTTCCCACCAAGATGCTCAAGCTCAAAGAGTTCAAACATAAAAATAGTTATGGACACAATGTGAACATCTGCAAGATGTATTGTGATCCATTTTTCAGATAACTCACAGAAGCTCAGAGACAATCACTGTGTATGCCACAAAAATTTACATAAACTCCAATCTTCAGTCTATGCTTAAGAGATCAAACTTATGTCTAAACTATTTGCCATTTCCAATACATCAGTAATAACCAGAGATGACATGTCTTTTAATGATATGCCTCAGTACTGGATCTAGTAATTTTCAGCACTTTACAGCAAACAGACATAATTTCACCAAGTAGCTTTTTAAACACAGATATTAGGGGATTCTAAATGCCAGCAGTCCTTACATAATGAGTCTTTCCCTTTCTGCTTTGCATATAAAAAAAAAAAAAAGGCAGGAAGAGTGGCTAAAAATCAAATGACTGGATCTGATTCTTTCCTTTTACTGAAGCACATCAGGAAAGCCTGTATAACTTAGCTTGCAAGTAAGAATTAAAAAGCATAGAGCACTGTTCTTGTTTTCTGATACTAAAATGATGTAATTGCTACAGTACTTTCTCCAGGTTTCAAAGGAGTTGAGGAGACAAACTGAAATTAAACCAATAAAAGCACCCATTGTTTCATTGTCTGCAGAGTTCCTTTTTGTCACTTTAAGTATCTGTCTTACATATTTTTTCAGTAACTTGTTGCTAACTTAAATATTTGTACTAAATCTCACAAGTTTTAGATGGGACCAAATAACTCTTCAAAACTGCTCTACTGTAAAGGGCAAGAACAAGTTATGAGGCTGCTCACCAACTGGTTTACCTGAGAACTCAGAATTTAATGGCAACACAGGTTCTATATCATGAAGGTTCCTGAAGCCACACAACATAAATCATGATGACTTAAGTTCCTGTATACTATGCAGCTAAACCTGAATTTTAAAGAAGGATCACCTTTAAAGAAAGTTATGCACTGCTTATACAATGTCATGTCATTTTCAGGTTTAAACACTCCTCTGTTCCTGAAAGAGCAAGACAGGTGCCAGCAATAAGAGGAAGAGTTCATGAAACAACATTAGCAAGAATTATGCTTAAGCTCTAAGAGACTTTAAAGCAATACAGTAAACATAAAGCATGCCCAGAACAAGCAGGCCCAATCTAAAGCAGCAGACCACCTGACTGTCTTAACCGATAAAGCTCTACTTTTCCCTTTAAATAAAGTTGCTCTTGCAGCAGATTAGTCTAAGACATAAACCTTCAATGACCCCACTAGACACTATCTCATGCACTTGGAGAAGGCAAAAGAATTTTCCTGCCTGGAAGTGGAAGGGCAAATTTACGATAAAGAAAAATAAATACTTCCACAGCACATAGCACTATTGATCCAAAGCATGTAATACATTCCCAGCCTATTATCATTCACATAAATAAAGCTCATCTACAACACTTTGTGGATCTCAAGACAGCTCCATCCACAGCAGTTTCCTCACCATTCCTTTTCTGCTTGTTGTTTACTCTTTGCTGTCTGTCTTCTAGGTAAATTCTAGAGAAACAGACACAAGGATGACTTACAAGTGACAAGAACTTTGCACGCAAGAAGAAAAATGTCAGCACTAACAATCTGCATCCACTAAGCAATAACATGAATAAATCCTAAGCCTGTTTGCCAAACATAAGCAAACAGATGACAAAACAAATCAATAGAACAGTGTAGAAATTATGTAGAGAACAACAGAACTGTCAGATGTCTCAAGCAAATAAAACACCAAGAGCTTTACATACATTACTGATAGGTGCTATGAACTTAAAGAATTAAAAATCCTCCAAGCTCCACATTTACTTCACTGTACAAAGAGGAATTTTACTTCCACTGGTTAACTGCGGAATCTTTTTAAAATAGTGCGAGGGCTCCCCCTCCTGACAACATTTCGAACAGCCTGTGTGTGTCACAGTACATTTTGAAAATAGCTGACGGGAAATAGCTATCATATATTCGAGCCAGGATTTTTTAGGAAAGCTGAAAGTGTTTTAATCTTAAAGGAAAATGAACTTCAATCCAAGAAACTGGAAATTATTATGAGAGGACTGTTTTTAATCTTATAAGTAAGATTTTAAAATCATGCACATTTTGACTGTGTAACTTTGGAAGGAAACCGCCTAAAACAAGAAAACACAACCTAAGACAAACATGAAAGCATTTAACAGATTAATAGATAAGGTAAGATCTGCCCAGAATCAGAATTTAAAATAACAAATGTTACTTTATAATTTACCAAGAACAGACACATTGACCTATTGAAGTAATTATCTGAACACAGTAAACAAATCATGAAAATAGACACCATCAGACCCAGCTCCCTTTTAAATCAGACCACAGAATTCTTGGTTAGGAATACACTGGAAGTCAATAGTACCCAAGAATATACATAGATATTTGAGGATCATAAACTCTGTAGTACTTGTGATTACTTCTCCCTTTGTTGAGGTGCTGCCCCTCCCTTTTGGGCTGATTATCAAGTCATCTTTTCTTTCAACCAGCCCTCTCAACTTTTGCTGAGCAAACATAATCTGAAACAGTTCCCCTGCTCCCTCAAAACCCTAAGATAAACAAGAAAATACACAAGCCAGTTGTAAGCCGTTAATTGTTAACTCCCAAACATTGTCACTTCAAAAGCCTCACTGCACTACAGCTAATATATTTAGGTCATTTCCTCAGAGGATCTCAGCTTTTCACTCAAAAGCTGCTCACTTAAGCAGACTGAATAGTCGTTGATAGCAGATGCCTTGTTAATTTACAGAACTGCAAGAGTTCACATATCTCTTCATAATAGAAAAGATGTTTACATCTCTCTAAAAAATGTATCCCCTCTGCATATTCTGTTCACTAAACTTAATATATTCAATAAGATTTTGCTCCTGTGGTCCACAAGGAGCCACTGTCTTGTAGTGCTTCACTGTTCCTTATTTAATATATATGGCTACATGTTTTTCACCTTGGTCCAAAAATTTGTATCTTGAAACAGGTCTCCTCACTTGTTCTGGGAACCTCACAAATACATCACTATTGCCAGGTGACAAAAATTTCCTTTTCACCCTCAGTGAAAGATTGATACCCAATACATAGTTGCTTTCCCTATCATTCTTCTCCTCTCTGGAGACAGCTGATATAATTTACTCTCCCTGGCTGATCTCTGACTCTAATCACCCATAGTTTCTGAACTCCTAGATGCGTAATATGATCACATTAGGACAAGCTCAGTTGTGTTTGTAGCAATACAATGCAAACCTGGTACATTTCTGAGTCAGATTTTTAAATAGTGCTAATACTTTAAAACATTCCAGTAAATTAAATATGATTCTCTAGTAACAGTTGAACTGGGCAAGTTCATTTCAATCAGTACATGAGTCAACAGGAGCAAAGAGGCCAGATGTCCACAGCCTCTACCATCTAGCCATTCATTGCAGCCTGAAAAACAGAGACCCCCACAAGGAGAGGAGGGAACACTAAAATGGCAAGATGAGTGAATGCAGTAGCCCTCATAGCTAGTAAATATGATACCACTGGTATTTTTATAGGTACTTTCTGTCAGTAACAACATCACCGTGTTGCATGCAAAACAAAACTTACTCTGCAAAACAGTCCCTATATGCAATGGGAAACAGGCAATACAAAAAACAGTTCCTCTGATCACATGAATTAAAAAGACATCTGTTTTAAACACACCAACTAACAAAATTAATTTCAAACCAAATTTAGTTTTGCTGAACCTCAATACAGTTCTACCTATACCCACCTCTCTCAACCAATACAGTTTAGCAAGCCCTTCCCAAGAAAACAAGCACATGTGTTTTAAAAGCACTTCTGAGCTGGTGGAAGAAAAATACAATTGCTACTGCATCGCATTAATCTCCCATACTGATTTAGTTAGCATAGTTTCTCATCCTCAGCCAGGATGTACATTAATAATAGTCCAACTTGCATTTATCACTATTTGTTTTTCTTCTTTCAAGAAGGTAACATGAAGTCATGAAAACCACACCAACCTTTCAAAGGCTCTAAAGTTGAAATTAATCATCTCAGTATGCAGAAAAATTTTATTGCTAGACCAACAAAACACAGACTATACATATACCACTGCAACACAAAAGTTGTTCATTAAAAAAGGGAAAAAAGAGCAACACTTAAAAAAACCCACAAAAAATTACACTGAAAATATTAATACAATTTCTTAGTAAGTCTGGTTTTCATAAAGGCATTTCTCACTTTGCCTTCGGTAACCTTAGGTGCTACTGAAGCACTCAAATTACCTGTTTAAAATTTAAAATTAATCCAGTTTATAAAGCTTAATTATCATTTCAACTGAAGTTACCAGCCAAATAACCATCCACATAGGTTACTGCAAAACTTTTCCTCTTGAAAAGGGAAATAAAGCCAAAAGCACTGAGATGTACAGACAAAGCAGTCACTTTTATTTCCTATTTCAAGTCAATTGGGTTTACCTTCTCACAGAAGTCGTTAAGAGCAGTGAAGTCCCATTTCTTGGAATAAGCAATGTTGTACCTCAGTATAGCCTCCTGGGGAAAGAGCATAACAAGATAAAGCTTAGACATACTTATTAAGAGAAGAAAACCCATTTTATGGAATTTTCTTTGTAAAGGAACAGTACCATCTAGTGGCTAAAACCTGTCACAGAGCCCACCAAAACCCATAGATCTGGATTAATACAGTGCAACTCCATAATACTGAATCCTGTTATTTTAGGTTTAGCATTGAATAAGCTTTAGTCTACAGGTTTTGCCTCTTAGCACAAAACAAGACAAGGCATGCTTGGATCTGCCTACAACATACAACATAAAAGATTCCTCACCCTGTGCTCACAGTCTTTAAAAATACCAAAAAAGCATTCCTCAGCAATACAGCAGATGTTTTACCAGTTTAAGAGCTTAAAGAATTTGAACAACAAATTAAATAGACCCTTTAGAACAAGAAGCACCCTAAAAAAATGTATTCATTTAAAGTTTATATGTAGCTTTTGCATCCTCCTCCTTGCCTGCCTTTCAGGTATAATCTAAATTATATTATTCTTCACAAAAAACATTATAGCAATTCTAAGCTGCTACAAATCAGAATTCATTAAAAGCCAATAAGAACTATAAGGGTTTTCAACAGAGCGTTAATCTCCATGATTTACAGATTTTTGTCAGCAGCTTAAATTGTTGCAGTTTTAGTGATGTCAACAGTTAATGTTTCAAACTCTCACACCTGTGCATCGCCCTACCATCTGGTTATAGAAAAATCCTACATGCTATGTCTACCACAAACTATTAGATATTGCTGGACAAACAGTTTTATGTAGATTTATAAAAGACAATTTGTTTTAAAAATAACTAATATATTCAGTGGTAACACTTGAGACTCATTAAGACACTTAATTCATTAGAAAATACCTTGAACAGCATGATATTTTTTTAATTCATTTTTGTAAGTGATTCAACAAACAGAACTGAGCCAGAATCACTAATAGTACACAGGGAGCCTGAATGTACTTACATGTATATAGACGATTTCAAATTGACTAGCTTACCTTCAAATCATGTGAGCAAGTAAACTTGTTAAGTAAGGCAGTTTGGATTAGTTCCCATCGACTTCCAGCAGTTCTATCACCATTCTTTAAAACAAAAGCCCAAAACAAAGTCAGATGAAGTTATTCAAAACAGAAAGTCATATTTACTAATAATTATCTTCCCTGACAGTTTTTTAAATAAAGCTTGCTTTATTTGTGAAGGTCTTTAAAAATAAACCACATTTTGAGTAACTGTAAAGAACTTCTGCAACTTCTAGTCCACTGCATTTTACTTCCCTGAATTCCTTTTTAACTGAAGAAGTCACAAATTTCATGAAGAGCCTTTCCCATATGCAGCACACTTCCTTGTGCATTCTCAAGGACAAATAACATTCTCTGCATTCTTTGTGAAAAAAAGTGGATTTTGCAGACAAAACATGATCACAGTTATAAAATCTACAACTCAAAAATATAAACTGGACTTTGGAAAAACATAAGATAATAAAAATAAGGGCACAGATTATAAAAGCATATAGCTGTGGCTGACTCTTCTACCTACCCAAATTTGAGACATGTATTTTCGGTGATATTTTTCCTCAACACAAAAGTCTTATTGCCCATTGCAAGCAATAATGACATTTCTTATTAGACTACCACAAGGGCAGAGACAACTCTTCTTGCTCAACTGGCAACAAAAAAAAAAAAAACACCTTATCAGCACTTTCTCTCTGAAACATCAACTAAATTCAATTTATACTGTATCTGTAAAATAGATAAATGAAAAGACTGAGAGTATTTCCTAGAGGCTATAAAAATTCTCTGTTCCAGATTCAAGTATCAATAATCGTTATACAGCCTTCGCTATAGGACACACTACTGATTCTACTCACCACAGTGTAAAGTTTTTCAGTTTGTATGCTTAAGTAAGCCTCAAGCAGTGACAGGAAATACCACATCAACAAGCCACACAAGCCCAACTCTAAGCTCTCAACCACTGTTTTAGCAGAACAGCAGGTACACCTCACTATCAGCAATACCTGACAAGTATTATAATCAAAATGTGGTTACAAATTCATTCACATCTACTGGTATTCCAAACTGCTTCACACACAATATATATAACATATAAATAGCAAAGTATAGAAATATATATGGAGTATAAGTTTATACTCCAAGTATATATAAATATGTATATCATCAAATCAATGGCTGGGTAAAATAACTAGGAAAAAAACCCCAGAACAAAGAAAGAACAGTAACAAAACCACCACCACAAAATCTTCTGCTCTGCCTGAAGCATTATAACCCAGAATCCAGCTTTTCAGACCAGGTATGTTCATCTACTTGATCTTCCAATTCTATACACACAGTTTGCCAACTGAACAAATGCAGTGAACTAAAAACTCACCTATATGTGAACAAACTTATTTGATTACACAATTGTAAATACTTCATCTTACCTCATCCTCTACAGGGTAAAAATTCTGTTCTGAGCAGGGCATTTTAACATGTTTGTTGTCCCACAGATCTTTGTAGTGAGTTGGAAAAGGTTTAGGCACCTCTCCTTCCCTCAGAAGATCAACCTGCAACAAAGAAGGAGGGGAGCGGGGAGCTCACTTCTTAAGTTTTTAAACAAAAGAAATAAAAAGTAAACAAAAACATAAGGAGAAAAGCTCTCCTCTACAGTCATACTTTCTGAAAGGGGAAAGTTACAAACTGACCAGTTAGAAAATCTGTTAACTCTTGTGTGGTGAAAAGAATACCATCTTATCATTTGATCTCTTGAAACACACTGAAATAAAGGTAATATATGCAATTATTTTATGTCCAATTATCAGCTAGATTTCCTCAACTATGAATTTAAGTATCTACATAGTTTCATCCAAATATTTTCAAAATGTAGTTTAAAATACAGCTATAGTCATGTGCAGAAATAAGATTCTTTAGCTAACACTGAAGAGGATGAGAAATCCTTTTGGATATAGCAGTATTTCAAGTGTACTCCACAGAATATCAGAAATGTAAAATTAAGTAACATTATGCTCTTACAGACTTAATCTGCTATATGGTCTTCCAGCAGCACAGATTCTCTCAAAACTTACATTTAAACTTAGTGTGCTTTTCTTTTGTTTGGGATTTATCTATGACTCCATAGGTTTCTGCTCACATGCTTTATTGCAACAATTATCTGACTGCATACTACTCTAAAATATTAAAGTCAAATACACCAGATCTGATCTAAAATGTGGTGGGAAAATTAACAGAAAATCTTTCATTGTCTTTCTCATATCTCAAATGTCTTGAAAATTCCATGTATCTTGAACCCAAAATGGAATATTAAAATGAGAATGTAACATGACAACATTGAAGACATTTAAATTCCCCCAGTTTACAACTCAGGCAAGGAAGTACGCACACACTTATGCAAAAGAAAAATACTTGTCCCTAACAAACCAGAGGCAGTGAAACCATAATTACATTTCTTCTGGATCTTAATATCCTAAATCCTGTGCATCAGAAAAGCCAGCTTTTAGGAAAATCAGCCAGTCTGCTTGCAAGGACTGGCATGCACTGACTTCCACAACCTGCTAATACTACCATACTAACATTTGGCATTTCATATTATTGAACAATTCAGTAAGAATTTGATTTCAGGTAATACACTGAAGGATCATACTCTGACGGTTACTGTATGATTGGCTGAGGGTCGCAGATGTGGCAGACGAGTCCCACACATAGGCATTCTTCTCATGTCTTCAATAGGTGTCCCAAACCATTTCTTATTAGTTGGAAGAGGAGGTGGCACATATTTAGGAACCTTCCTTCCTGGCCTCTGAGGCTCGAATTCACACTTTTCTTTCCTGTTGTTAAATAAAATATGTTGAAAAAAATTATTTCCACTGAAAAAAAACTCATAGGCAAACACACAAATTTCCATTCCAGAGTTATAACAGTTTATTTGCTAGCCTTTGCTGTGATCCCAGGCCAAAGCTTTACCTGGGGACGAGACAGACTCACTGGTCTGCATTTGTCAGGATACCCTCTTCAGGCCCTCTTCAACTGTTAGAAAACACACCTGCATACACAGATGCACATATTCCTTCTTCAAACTAAAAAATCCCAAACAAAACAAACAAACAACAAAAAGAATCCCAACTTCTTAACCACCCTTTCTCACTAGGATTTTATTTTTCACACCAGACATGCAATACTTGCAATGGAAGTAGAAATTGAAAAGCAATCAAAAAAACACTTGCAAAATTCAAATATATGCAAGAGCAGATGAACTAATCTAATCCTCTTTAGTGATCAAAGGTATTTAGTATACCTGAGATGATATGGGGAAGAAAAATCTCAATCTGCTGTATGCCTGATGTAATATACCACATTTCTCATGCAAGACAAAGCTCTCAGAGTGAAATGCAAAACAAGTTAGAAGCCTACACTTTGAGGTAGTTTTGACCTCTAAATTCCCTTTAGCAAACTTACTCCACCCTTGGATAAAGACGTTGTCCAACCTGTTCAGTCTATGCTATATACCAGTATCTTCAGGTGCGGACAATGCCTCCAACCTGGCAGATCACGTGCAAATGGTGACACATAGCCTGACACTGGGTACAGGTCCAAGTGCCCATCTGAGAGCCAGAGGACAATTCTGGCATAGCACTACTGATGACTGAAATATGTTTGACACTCTACTGCTTCTTTCTCAACAAGTTGAGATCTGAGACACACTACTGCCTGCTGTAGACCTGGTCTAACAAAAACCAAAAGAAAAGCTTTCATTTTCTAATTGCCCTCTTAAGCACAGTAGGCAGTATCACTATTTTAATCTGGCACTGAGGTTTATAACCTTCACATAATCTTATTTTAGCCCCCCCCCCCCCCAGGAAAATGGTAATCTCTCGACAGCTTCATACACTATCTTACTAATTATTCTGTAAAGCACTTCTAGGATTCCCATCTAGCTATACAGCAAAACTTTTGCCTGAGTTTCCCTTCTCAAACATGATTTATCGTAACACACAATGCTCTAGCACTGACAAATATAAGCCTCAACCTTTGCTGCTCTGCTACAACAGCAGTTCATTTAAATTAGTGAAAATACTAAATCCATTGTTTTTAACTTTATGACTCATTTTTCTATACTTTTGTTAGCAAATTCTTCATCCGTTCATTTTTTCCTAGGAACTACCTTTTTTTGTTTTCCAACAACTCCACTACCAGCCTACTCATCTCTTAAGATTTCTCAAATGTAAGCTCCTGCCATGAGTTAGCCACTCTCTGTCACCCTCTTCATTTCCTTGAACAGTATGGTTTGTGCTGCTCCTTGCATCCAGAAAGGATTTCCCAGTAAATATGTGCAAATCTACTTTCTTGACCTATTTTAGTTCTACTGAGATAATTGCTTGTCGGAAATAGATGAACTTCAGGAGTCCTTTCCAACCCTAACTATTTTATGGTTCTATAACACACACAGTTCACTTGTTCCTGTTTACTCCTTTACTGTTTATTCACTTTCTCAGCTCCCATTGAAATCTGAGTTGATCAGAGCAGATTATCCTTTTGTCTCTGCACAACACTTAGCACGTGAAGTCTGGGCCATGCTCAGGGCTTCCATTTCCATTGCTTTTCATTTCACATAGCACTGATGCTTTAACGAACTAGATTCAGTATTTTTGACACATGAAACTTAAAAACCCACAAAGAAAACATCGGTCTCCTCAGATATTCTGAATGAAGTAATGGATGCCAGACATACACACTCCATTAAGCATTCGTGTACTATCATTCACTTTCAAGTATTAAAAACCCCATGGTCTTAAATCCCTTCTTTATTAAAAGAAAATAACTTCCTACTGTGTCTTTAATTTCCAATTTTAACAGATCTCTAATAATTAAAAAAATATTAAACGCACTGGACAAAGATACCCTTTAAAAACAACACACAAGTACTCCCATTAAAAATAAGTTATTTCAAGCTTGCATCAAAGCTGTCTTTGTGTCTTAACATACATTTTGCAAAATGCTTTACACAATCCAGGCTCCAGATTCTGAAGCATGAAAGAAACAGATGAAGAGGCATACAGAACACTACCTTTTTTCTTCAACTTTAGGTATCCTCATGAAGTGAGAGGTGATTTTGGAATCCCTCTTCACACTCTGCTTTGCACCTTTGAGTTCTGATGATGGAGCAGGAGAGATCCCAGGTGACTTTGTATGCAGACCATCCTCTTTAACAGAATTATCTATTTCCTCAAAACTTTCGCAGCCCTTGGCAGAAAAACGTGATTTTCTTGACTCCAGTTCAGCATCCCCATACTGAATTCTAAAAGATTTGTTTATGGATTTTGACATATTAATTTCCTCTTGATCATCAAGAAATGGACTGGTTTCCTCGTCAACCTCTGATCCATGACAGCTATTTTTGGAATTATCTACATCCATCGGTGACTCTGGTTCACTTTCTTTCTCAAAAGCAGGTGAATCCCCTGAACTGCTCTGACATTTGCTCAGTTTCCCAGGACCCCCAGGGTCAGATATACAAACATCACAACCAGCATCTGAAAGTGGACTTTCTGGAACTACATCCCCTTCTTGTTCACCCGTTAAACAGACAGAATCGCAAGTCTTCAGCTTATGTGAATTGCATGAAGACACTTGTCCATCTGTCTCAGTGTCTTTTGAAGAAAGCTTTGTATTTCCCATTTTCAAGGACCGGCCAGATGATGATTTCCTCTGAGTACAATTATCACTGCTTTCCTCACAGCCTCTCTGAGCCTGCTTGCCAGTTTTGTGCATCTGATCAATGTTGGCATTTTTAAAGAGGTCTCCAGACTGCATCCCCTTCACAGGTTCTGTGTCCAAGACTGGATCTTTGCCTTCAGCCTCCCAGCTATACATGCTGCCTGTTTGAGGCAAATTTACATGCTTTGAATCAACTTCCACAGATATTTTTGAATAATTTTGCTGACAAATATTCTCTAGCTTTTTCATATCATGTTCACAAAAGTTCTCTTTTTTAATGGAAGTCATCTTGGAATTTGCTTCAGTATTGTTACTAATTTTGCTGTGTAAGCTGTGAAAGACAAGTAAAAGAATTAAATGCCTTATCTCCAAATGGAATTCCTGTATATATACCTGTATTTTAAAGGAATTATTACAAACATACAATAAAATCTGCATCATTTTTCTCATTATATATACTATGTGAGCACTACTAGGATCAACAAGTTTTACTTTACCGGGGAATGCAGCTCAGTAACAACCTATTTCTATTTAAAAGCTCCAAAGGATGATGAATCAGTTGCTTACCTTAGATATATGTTCCAGTGACTCCTTATCCTTATTTTAAAATCTAAGCAGTATTACACTATTATTTAGTTATTTTATTCGGACAAAAAATTAGAAGTCATGATAAAGTACTCATTAGCTTTCATTTTAATCAGTTAACTACTGTGAGCAAGGAAATCAGTGGTTTTGTAACCATTTCCTGAGAGCTACAAATTCATCATTTAGAAGAGCAGGACACAGTAGTCCATAGTCTCAAAACCATCCTATTATTTCCTTATTTTAATAAGCTGCCCCTGACTTGAAAAATATTCACAATACAAAAGCATAAGAGCAAATAATAAATTATTATAAAAATTACATTACACCAAATCAATTATAATTCTTTTTAAGAAAAATAAGCTGGTTTGCCCTGTGCCTTCTTACACAAAGACTGAAATGCGCCCTAATGGTTACACAGGGAAATTAAATGAGTTTTGTATGAGCAGACAAAACTTTCCAAGACAACATTATAAAGTCATTTCATACCTGCTAATTTTTGTTTCAGTGTACTGATGAAAAAAAATACTTAGATGCCGTATGAATATTAAAAAAATCCCTGACTAATCTTGTTGAATATATCACTTTGTCAATACCTTTTTCTGAATGTATTGTGACAATATTTTATATCAACAGTGCAAGCTAAGCATGCTAAAAACTCTGTATAGCTGGCCACTGCCCAGATTCCCACATCTACTAGATAGGAAAATATTCAATTATTACACAATCCTAAATTCAGCAACTGAACATCTTAATAGATTCCTGACGGCACTAATTGCCTCCCTGAATGACAACAGATTCTCTTCTAAAAGAGTGCTCTGGATAAAGAAATAGCATTCATAACTTTACCACTACGGAACAAAAAGAAAACAAACAATAAAGGGGCTTGGAGCAACAGATGATAGCTTGGAACTTCATCCACAGGAAGATTACTTAAAAACAAAACAATTTTACAGGGGCTTATGTTATGATAATTAAATCACCATGTATGCATATGTTACTGCACTGAAAATTCTGATGAACAAAAATTAAAGTTATGCTACTGCTGCCATCTCAGTAAGTGACTGTTCAAAGGTATTGACAACACCAAACCTAACAGTGTTCAAATTCAAATTAATTGTAACCACCACATGAGGGAGGTGATTTTCCTTCTCTATTCCACTCTCATGAGACCCCATCTGGAGTACTGCATCCAGATCTGGGGCCTCTAACACAACAGAGACATGGGCCTGTCAGAGGGAGTCCAGAGGACGGCCACAAAGGTGTTCAAAGGGCAGGAGCACCTCTTTTATAGAGACAGGCTGAGACAGTTGGGCTTGTTGAGCCTGGAGAAGAGAAGGCTCTGGGGAGACTTTAGAGCAGCCTTCAATTTCCTGAAGGAGGCCTAGGAGAAAGCTGAAGAGGGACTTTTTACAAGGACATGCAGTGACAGCAAAAAGGGAACTGGCTTTAAATTAGAAGAGAGCAGATTTAGATTAGCTATTAGGAAGGAATTCTTTCCTCTGCGGGTGGTTGAGGTACTGGAACAGGTTGCCCAGAGAAGTCGTGAATGCCTCATCCCTGAAAGTGTTTGAGACCGGGTTGTATGGGGCTTTGAGCAGCTTGGTTTAGTGGAAGGTGTCCCTGTCCATGGCAGGGGGGCTGCAACTAGATAACCTTGAAGATCACTTCCAAGCCAAGCAAATTTGCGATTCTATGACAATTTAAAATTGTGATGTTAACTTCAATAGAAAGGCACATGAAGTGCTTACATGACTAACCTGCTACTTGAAATTGGCTAGGCTGTAATCTGTCAGCAAGGCTGAGGAGGGCATATAAAAGGAATACCCTACAGAGCATCTTAAAAAAATAATTAAAAAAAAAAAAAAATTCCCTCCTTAAGCACCCTCTTAACATCTTTGCTTTTCTGCAACCTGTAAGCTGGTACCTCAGCCCTGTGTACTTCTGTATTAATAATTATCACAAGTTTTCCCAGCTATTTTAGTACTGCTGCAGATTTCAATTTCTATTTATTTACAAACATCAGTGAAAAATAAATCAGTGAAAAATAAATCCTGTAATTACAGGAAAATACGTTACTCCTCTGCACCACATAAACTCCTAGAAGCTTAACTTTAATGCTACCTTGCAAATATTTTTTCTGACAGGCTACATGAGCAGAAGATACCAAACTTGCCCTGGTGCTGTTCAACAGCAAAACTTTTATAACATCCTTCACAAAATAACCTGAAGACACATTCAAGCACCTGTAAATTCTGGTCCAAAATAAGTCAAGCTGCACATGCTTATACTACAATCACAGTCCAATGAGATGAACCAAAACAGACTTTTGTCTGTAAATTAACAACAGAACTATCAGTTAAATACAGGACCATCAGCCAAAACCTGTAATTGTTGTTGTCCTACATTAAATAATAAAAGAATAAAAGCAGAATAGTTGACTAAAGGACATAGTGTGATATTACAGCTATCTGGTTCACTGTCACGGGATGCAGCAGTTGCCTTCCTTCACTACAGGTTCAAATCTTTCTCTTTGCAAGAACAGCAGTATTTATTCACCTAAACAGTGAGGTGCTTCAGGAAGCTAAGTCAACAATAAAGCTCTGGGGCTAGAGGGGAGGGATAGGCAACTAGTTAGCTCTTTGTAGTGAAACTCTGTCAGTTATTTATATTCAAGATGATGTGCCAAGATAAGGAAAGGAGCAGAAATGGGGTTGCCTTTTTCTTCAGTAGCTAGCTGTACCGACAACCTGCAATTTGAGTTCCCCACAGGTCCACTCAACACAACTTCTGCATAGATATGCTGTTCATTTTACCTTTTGGACTCAGTTGTCTTGGGTCCTTTATTCTCCAACCAACTGGTAATTGTCTGTTGTTTGCAAACTGAAAAATCACAGTTCACTACATTATTATATGAAACATGATAAAACTGCAAAATGATTGCATATGAATAACTTGTACTTGATGAAGATAAAAACACCTCAAGTTCTCATTAACATCTCTACTATAGGGAACATCAAGGCACTAACACTATTAAAACTACATGTGAATTAAATATTGCATCACATCAGTCAGCAGCTATAGCTTCTGTAATAATCTTTATAAAAGACAGGCTTGGTGTGTGGTGGTGTTTTTTAATCCAACATTTTTTTTTTAATATGGTTAAAAAAAAACAAAGCAGTGAATAACTAGTTTAAAAGAAAAAAAGGCAAACTGAACTTTCCAGCTCTCATTACCATCTTTAATTCTGCTGAATTTTGGAATGAAGAGGCAACATGGCATAACTTAAACAAAAATCTAACAACTAAGCATCTTAGAAGGGCCAGCTGGGAACCTTATTTGTACGTAGCATACTGTGAAACATGGGGCATAGCATAAAGATTGTACACACTAGAAGCAACAGGTGCTGAGAAACGGACTTTTTCTTTTCCCTTTCATTCATAAACTTGTAAAAAGTCTATCAACGTTTACTCCCCTAAATAGCAAAAAAATGTGAAAGACACAATCTTCTCAGATTTACTGCCAAGGACAGAGCTCCAGTGAATGTGATCAGTCTTATTTCTCTGATGTTGCAGTTCAGATAAGTGCGCAATACAGCAGTAGCGCATTATTTAGAGACTTGGGAGAAGGATAGGGAGAAAAAAAAAATCAAATCAGTTATTTCACAACTGGAAGGTAGTCTTCATTAGTATAGGAAGGGTTTGTTAGTTTTGGTGTTATTCAAAGGTAATTTTGAAAATTTGGCAACTAACTTTAGTTCCTTTTCCAAGAGAAATTATATACCTGCCGCTGCTGACTGTGCAAGGTGTTTTCTCACTGCTTCCAAATGGGTAAGGAAAATGTCTAACGCCCCTAACTGCAACAATAGTTTTGCAAACTTAACCAGTATAGCAGAACTGACTATTCTTACTAATGGTCACTATGGAAAGACTCGGTATTTTACTGCAAATGGAGGTTATGTAACTTGTAGCACAGATACCCAAGGCCATGGGCAACTTCAAAGACATTGTTTCATAAATGCTACCATTCAAGGCCTTGAACCTTCCACAGCTGGTTACCAAGTATCCCCATCAACAGGGCAGAATTTCTAAAATGAAAAAGTAACCAACAGAAAATGTTTAAATTGTTTGAAGTTCTTTTGAAGCTGCACAAAATACAGTGCAGAACTGCTACCATGTGACTAGGTCACCAGGGGGTAATGCAAAGTGCATGTGGATTACAGGCACAAGGATACCTGTGCCATATTCAGCCATCCAAATTTTCAACACTCGGCTTCCTCCTACGCAGGCAAAACCAACAACTTGACAGATTTTTATGAAAACATCTTTATTTCTAAAGATTTACTAAAACTGAAGTCTATTAGTCTGTTTACCAAATGTCACCCCCTTCTATTTGACGTGTTAACCCATATTGCCTAAAGAGGAAAGCAGCAGCCAGAAAAAAAAAGAGGAGACATGTTAAAACATGGGACAAATAAGTCTCTTCAAAGGTAGCTGACTACCTCTTCAGCTGTAAACTTGAAGGTATACTTACTCATTAGCACAAAAAAAAGGAACGATAGCAGCAGATGCAGAACAGAACTGAAATGGCTTTGGTCTGAATTTTAGCATCCAACTAGCCATTTAAGCTCTATAACCAACACACATAATTTTCCTTTAATGCTACTAACATCTTTTTGCTACAGATAAGGTGGTAAAAACCTAAGAGGCAACAAAAAGACAACATCTGCTTATATTCAGAGTAAACAATAAACCCAGGCTCTGGCGTAAATTGCTTTTTCTTTTTTTTAAGTAGTCTCTAAATTTCTATTCAGAATTCCCCACATCATTCCCGTATGACAAACCATTCCTCAGGAACTGCCACTGAGGAAAACAACTGAATTTTTAAAATATCCTTATTCATCACTCTGTAGGAGTACATACACTTTATGTGTAGATAATAACTACACTGTTATCTATACAAAGTTGCACGTTCATTACAGAGTACTGAGGCTTAACACATCAACCAAAGACCATAGCAAATCTATTTTTTTCCCCTCCCTCCCTGAATTCTTTTTTATTCCTGAAATAGGTACTGTATTGTGCATTAAAATTTTACACTGACAAGCTTATCTCTAAATAACTTAAGGAAGCCACGTGGGAACTTTCTACGCAGCACTGTTACACAGTAGGAGGAGCTCCACACGCCACCTTCAGTGCTCTAGGCCTGCAGCCACATGCTCATGTGGGTTCCTGTGCTTCCCCTTAAGCTCTCCCTGCCGTGATAGCCCGGCTGAACATCATTTCTTCTGCAGCAAGTACTTGTGCTCTCACACACGAAACACACTACCTCTAGCAGTTCACACCTCACCTGGATGGTTTCACTGACACTGACAGTTTTTAAAGAATCAGGCACAAATCCAGGATAATGTCCTGTACCCAAAGCCGTCTGCAAAGGGAAGCAACGCGCACTGCCCCACACCACTGGGGTCGCGTACACGAGACACGCTGGCACCGGGAAGCCAAGTTAGAGACGATTCGAAGGCCAGCTCCAGCGAGGCTACGTGCACCGGCACAAGCGGCCTCTCATTAAACACTGCCCTCCCTCAAGCGTATCACGGGAACAGAAGCACAACAGAGATGCAGTGAGCATCTAGTTCCGCACACAGCGGCTCGGCACACCCCCACTAGACCCGACCGTCTCCTCCCGCCGAGCCCCAGGCGCGACTGCGGCTCACGCAGGCCAGGCGAGGGCCGCCATGCAAGTCTCCGGCCAAGCTGGGGCAAGTTCAGCACTGCACAGGCTTTCTGGGGAGAGCCATCCCAACCCCTGGACACCCTGAAACCGCCCAAGCCGCCGCAGGGAAAGGAGACGGGTAGACACGGGCCTTCAGCGAGCCCCCTTTCGCGTCCAGCCGCAGCGCTCGCCTGTCCGCTGCCCCTGCTCCAGGGAGAGCGCAGCCCCGGCCAGTACAAACCTTTGTTCCCCACGGCGGTGGCGGTACTGCCGCCGCCGAAGCTACTGCCCCCGGGCCCCTCCTGGCGGGGACCGAGCGGCGGCGGCAGCGGCCGTTCTCCCTGGAAGCCGCCGCCGGGGCTAGCGGTGCTCGACCGGGCTTTCTTCCGAGGGGGGTCCCGCCCGCAGCCCGCACTCATCCTCGGCGGGCCCGCCTGCGCCCGCCCAGCCCGCCTCAGCCGCGCGGGCCCGCCAGCGGCCGCCGGGGCCAGGCGGCAGCCGCCCCCCAGGGACCGTGCGACAATGCGGCGGCAGCGGCTCTACTCCTCCGCATCCTCCGGCCCGCAGCACCGGGCTCGTCCCGCCGGCCGCCCCCTCGGCGGGAGACGCGGAAGGAACGACGGTACCGGTACAGAACTGCGTCTAGTACAAGGAGCCGGCGGCTCTGTGGCCGCACGCAGCAAAATGGCTCCCCGCCCACCTCACCCCTCTCACCATGGCGACCACGCTCCACCCCCGGCAGCAGCTGGCGCGCGGGCCGGAAAGCAGCGCGGCGCGCTTTACGGCATCGTGCGGAGGTCGTTGGTGCGGCGGGCTCGAGGCCCCGCGGCGCCATGGAGGGCGGCAGCAACTCCAAGGGCACCGGCCTCGGTGGCCTCTTCGGCACCGGCGGGGTCGGGTACTCCAACGCTGACCTGGCCGGAGTGCCACGTGAGTACCGGCAGCAAAGGGGAGACCGGCGGGGCCTGCGGCAGCGCCCACCCTCGGCTCGGGTGGCGGGGCTAGGGCTGGGGAGGTGGGTGTCAGTATCCATTTCCCGTCAGCGAGAAGGGCCTGGCAGCTCATGCCTGCGGGCCCGGAGGTGGCGGCGCCTGCACAAAAGGCCGGTGCGGCCGAGCGCGGGTCCTGAGGGGCCGCAACGCTTCCGCCGGCCGCACTTGT
The DNA here is from genome assembly GCF_033783945.1 of Neopsephotus bourkii. Taxonomy (NCBI): domain Eukaryota; kingdom Metazoa; phylum Chordata; class Aves; order Psittaciformes; family Psittacidae; genus Neopsephotus; species Neopsephotus bourkii. The sequence goes on along the minus strand of NW_026902109.1, from coordinate 10,075,203 downwards.
CGGCGCTTGGAGCTGGAAGAGGCCGGGTTCGCCACGGTCGGTCACGCGGCGGTTGCACCAGCCACAGAGGCGTTGTATCCATCCCACCCGTGCTGCCTCTGTAGCGCTGCCTGGACAGCCGGGGGGTGTCCGTCGGTGCCCTATTTTAATCAGTTGTGCAACTTAACAGCGGAATTTTCACTGCTTCCACGAGACACGATGTCAGTCCCCCCTTACCGGATGTGAAACTTTTACTGGGAAAAGTGGTGTTAAAGTTTGTTGTTTTTTCTCTTTCAGTAACTGGAATGAGCCCTTTGTCCCCATATTTAAACTTGGACCCCAGATATCTAGTACAGGTGAGAAGGTGGCTTGTTTTATTGTTTTGGACTGGATTCCATTATTCTTGTGGCCATATGTGAAGACCTCGCTGTACTGTTGCATAGTGTGTACTGAAATCTTGAAGTGATGAACAGTTGAAAGGAATGATTTTTCCAGTATTGTTCCTAATAAAAGCTTGTGGTGCCATGGTGTCTGGAAGAAGACAACCAGCTTTAAGATAGAGGATAAGTAAGACTTGTGTTAATATAAGCCTGCTGTTATTGAAAAACAGAGGTCTTCCTCCCTGTCCTGAGGCATACAGCCCCAACACACCCTTTTATAAGTTCTGGCGTTTGTCATATCCTCCACTGAGCTCCTTCAATCAGCACCAGCAGGCAGAAACTCCACTCACTTGATGGGTTAGTTTTCTGTGCTGTGATGAGTTTGATCTGTTTACAGAGGTGTTCAGCCAAACCCCAGACCTTATATAGTCTTTGTCATCATGCAGGCTGTCATCACAGCAGCAAGAAATTTCACATCACTTTCCCTATGTCATTTCCCAGCTGAAGGGAGAACATAAAGAAATAGAGCTTTTGGGTTTAGGCTGCACAATAATGCATCTATTTTACATATACAGCTTAATGTTAGTTGACATTACATGATGGACCATAGGCCACCATAAGGAAAATAATTTCAAATCCTATAATGTTTTCCTCTCAACAATATTAACTATAGCTGAAACAGTGTAAGTTAATTCGATAAGGATGCATGCCTTAATGATTTTACTTAGTTAATATTTCCTATACATTTGTGAATATATGGCTTATGTTACCTGAGAACGTGAAATTTTGCAGAAGTAGCACTGAAGGTAAACAGTTGTATAGTATCTGCTAATCTGGGTACCTTTTGTTTCATGGTACACCTGGTCACTGCTACTAGTGGGGTCTGTTTTTTTACATTTCTCTTTCACTAGAAGTTATTGCCAAGATTACAACGTAACGTCATAAAATAGGGAATGTACCTCTGAAGTGGATTCAGTAGTGGTTATCTGGCCTGCTTTTGTTGAGTAGTCAGAAAATGCTTACTGATTATTTAGACCTCTTCCAAAAACACCCTCTCAAGTTGCCTTGCGTCGTCAGTACAGTACATCTGGGAACATGTTGGTGTTAAAAATGGTAGAACACTTTTTAGAACAAACTGTGTGTGTGCTAATAGATTTATTTTTTTTACGCTTGCTTTAGAAAGTATTGGCATTAGTGTCATGAGTAACATATAAAACAGTTCTAAAAACACCTATTGGCGTAACACCAGAGGCTGCATTTTATGTTCCCACACTTCACTGCTCTTTATGTTTAGCACTAGCAAGTACATTGAAATAAAAGGGAGTTACATTTAAACGTGAGGAGGAAATGATTTTACTTAAACAAGTTGCCCACACAAGCTGCAGGGTCTCCCATCTTTGGAGAAGCAAAAAACACTGAGCAACCAGCACTTGATGGCCCTGCTTTGCAGGAGATTGCACTACAGAGTCTCCACAGGTCCCCTGAAATCTGAACTGTTCTGTGGTTCCAGAAACTCAAGGAAAAAGACATAGTTAATGTTTTAGAATCTCTGAGCGTTTAAAATTCAGTTTGTATGTGGGGTTGTGCATAGAGGGCTGGGAGTCTCCTGTATTTAACGACCATCCATTTGTTTTCAGAATGCAGAGGGGAAGTCAGCCTTACTGTTGAGAACCTTACATTTTGATCCTGGCCTTCCCAGAACAGCAAATGATACAATGCTACTCATGACTTTAAAACCCACTTTATTCATTAGTCCATTGATTCAGGGGCAAACTATGTTTTCTGCAGTGCTTTTGTTACCTTTGGTAGATATGCATTATAAAATAGCATGCCAGCCTTTGTCAGAAAGCTCAAGGATGGGCTTCCTAGGTTGTTGTCTGTATAGAAACACAGAGGTTGCGTACAGACAATGATTGCTTCATCTTGACTCTTTGATCAATAGGGAAAACTGAAGCTGATAACTAGTGTACACATAGAATTTCTCCAAATAATTAGTGACAGAGAAGCTAGAAAACACATTATAGGTTCAGTTTATTGATAAAGTATAATTTTAGAAGTTGTATATTTTTTTTGTATTGCCATCCATGTTTAGTGCCAAGTATGGACTAAGAAACCCCTTAGAATGTAATTACTTGAGCCTGCAGTCATGTACCAGTTAAACTGGGGGTGAATAATACTATGACTGGAAAGCATGGAAGCATAGTTAGAGATCTTAATGCTTTAGCACCTTATCAGCATGTGTGCATCTTGTCAGTGTCTCATACCAAGATTGCATTGGCCCACCTTATCCCTCCACAAATGCTAGTTCTCAGCCCTTTTCTCCAGCTTTTTAGAACAATATGATTTAGGAGAACACAAGCCTGTCCCTGTGGGAGAAAGGTACACAAGTAAAAACAACTACCAACCTCACATATTTCATGCCTGATCATTACCAGTATTGAATGTATTTCCTTGCTTTTTTCGTGTCTTCAAAATAGGTCACTTCGTGCAGGGAAATACTTTTTCAGTACAAAGGTAATTTTCCTTTAGTGTCATAATAGCAGGAAACTTCAGTGCATTACTGCATCGGTATAGGTTGCTCAGTGCTGCGTAATCAGGCAATGGTTTTTAGAGAGCAGTGAGTCTGAAGTTGCCTGCTGCAAGATGTAAGAAATAATTAAGCAAGTTATTAAAAAACAGCAAACATCTCATGTATTTGGCTGCCTGATACAGTTTATAAAAAGTTATGAGATATAGGGGGAAAAAAACAGCTCTAAGGGTTTTTTTTTTAATTCTTTTAAAAGTATACACATAGTTTATTCCATTCTCTGTAGAGAATGCTTGTATAGACAGCAGTTTTCCAGAAGCACTGGTTGTATCTGTCTTTAGTTTAATGTATGGAGTACAGAAAAAAATGTATATAGCCTACATTCTGAGGCAAGTACACTTGGAAAATACAAAAGCTTTTGTTTTGTTTCCTCCTAGGATACAGATGAATTTATCTTGCCCACAGGAGCCAACAAAACTCGAGGCAGATTTGAGCTGGCCTTTTTTACCATTGGAGGATGTTGTATGACAGGTAGATTTGTGTTTCTCACTTTTCCCAGCTGCCCAGGTAACACCTGTACTATGCATGTACTACAGTAATTGATAAGGTTGTAAATATCTTGTTCTGCAATCTGGTCTTACATAAAGAGCTACTTCAGTCTGTACACCAAAGTCTATTATCAGTATTTGTTTCTAGCATTCTTTCTTTTCTTCTTAAAAAGTAATAACTTGTGTTATGCAAACTAGGAGCAGCATTTGGTGCACTGAATGGCTTGCGACTTGGCTTGAAAGAGACACAGAATATGGCGTGGTCAAAACCTAGAAATGTACAGTAAGTGTTCAGTCTCCAAAAAAGTACACCTTTGTTGTTTCCTTCAGCTTGTATTTTTGTGTCTTTAGTGGGGACAAATGAGAATCAGTGTGTTCATCAAGTTATGAAATGGTTTTAGTTATAATCGATACTCAGTTCAAGGTTTTTGCTTTGCATTTGGTGATAATTGGTATGTCCTCTGATTTACATTAAATATTTCTAGTAAACATCAAAGTAATTCGTTCTCAAATATACTTCAAAGTCAAACCAGTACTTTGGCTGAAATATTCCCATGCCCAAAGCAGCACGCTTTGCTTCGAGCTGTTTTTTTGCTGTCACTCACTCTTCTTTCCTGAACTTTTCAAAAGCAGGAAGAGATTCAAATGCAGAAGCTGTGCCTGCCTGGGTTTGCATTAGAGATGGCATTGGCGCATGCTGCTGAGCAAGTGTTGAATGGTGGAAGTACTTCTGGATTACAGCATCCATGGATGCCCGTGGCATTCCCGTGGTTTTGCCTTACGTGATTGTTTGAAAGAATGCAGTTAAGATAGGAACAATTTTTTTGTTGTTGTTGGCAGTATGCTTCTTCTAGAATTATTAGTAGTTTGCATATAAGTGTGAGAAAACTTCAGTGCCTGTGAAAAAGACATAGGAAACTAGAGGAGTGAAATAACGGGAAAACTATTTTCACTCCCACAAGATTTTGTAAAAAAGCAATGTAAAAAGAATTTACCGTTTCCTGGTATAGCTTGTACTGACTCTGCTCCTAGAGCTATTAGAGATATTCCCAACCATAATTTTGATTCTTCCATAATGTTCTAGATGAACAGAATTGTATTTTACATACTCAGAATGAACCAAGTCAGACAAAACCATGTTGTTAGTGCAACCTTCTAGGGGCCGAGCCCAGTAGGTGGCAGTCGCTGCACATGTTGCTGTTAGTCCTCGCCCTTCAAGGGAAAAGGCTGTTGAAGGTCATCATCTTCAGCTAGTGTATTAAGTTCCATGTTTTCCTAATCAGATGCAGGGAAAATACTTGCCTAGGTATATTTTCTTCAAATTTATCCTTAATGTACACAGATATTTTTTATTTATTAATTTGAATTTTGCTGTTAATCCCCTGTCATTGAGTATCACAAAATGTGTCATGGTTATTCAATCAATAATTAAATAAAACATTAGATCATGGTTATTATAATCAACATCAATTCATAACTGATGTAATGCTAAGAGAATGGGGCTGGGGTTATAATTAGGGGGAGGCTGTCAATTCGCTGGTCTCTTGGATTATTTTTTTTCTCTTGTTTTAAAGTGTTTTCTGTTATTGTTTAGTACATTGCCTAACCATATTCTGTACTGGCCTAGGTCCCCTAATGAACATTATAAGAAAAGACAAAATAGTGTGGAATGAATACAAATCAGAAAGAATGTGATGTGGGACGCTTTCATTGCTTTAAAAGATAAACTGGGCTCCAGTGGTAGTCAGCTGTCCAGGGCAGTATGCCTGTGATAGTGTTACACTGCTGGGAGAGAAAGATCATTCATTTCTTCTTGCTGCTGTTGTCACCGTTCTGGAGACAGCTAATGCCAAAAAGAAGTGTCAATGTGCTTCCCTGAGAGTGCGCTAAAGATTTTCTTTCCCTCTTTAGTGCTAGTCTGGAAGCGTACATACAGAAATACATAGGGTACTTTACCTTTTGTTGAGCGCTAAATGTGACAAATTGAAGTGCAAAAGATTGCTACTTTTCTTCCCAACTTGCCTTAGTTCAGACTTGGTTTTAATATGTATACCATTTATTCAGGCATCACCATGCTCTCTGACATTAGTCCTTGTATTGCTTGTACCTTCTAGAAGATCAGTCTAGCCCTCCTGGAGGTCTTCTACCAAGTGAGCATAAATGTACCAGTCATTCTCAGTCACCATGTGCAGTAACCACATAAGGAGCATTTATCAGCTAGGGTTAGAAAGTAATTTGAAGGGAAGAGATTGTATTCTTGGTTAGGGGCAAGTTTGACTTGAAAAGAGAGAAAGATTTTCATAAGGTTTGACAGAACAAAATTTTTGCTTTCATAATTGCCTTCATTGCTATTTGTGGTACTCGTTATAGAGGGTATCATGTATGTAAGTTACGTGCTTTTCCTTACTGTTTTGTTTTGAAGGGCTTTTGGTTCATTATTCCAGTTTTATTAATCAAATGTGTAGTGTAGACACATTACACCTACTTAAATACTGCCTCAATGTAAACACAGAGAGCTGAAAGTTTTAATTCCTTTTTAACTCCTTTATAGAATTCTAAATATGGTGACACGGCAAGGAGCGTTATGGGCTAACACTCTGGGATCTCTGGGTAAGTAAAGTCATGACTTCATAGGAAAACAACTCAAAGATGTAACTGTTTGATGAGGAAGTTTATTCTCTAAATTTTCATTATGACATCCATCAGGAAAAGCTGCAGGTTTTTTTACTTGGGATGTGAAGGCATTTCAGTAGACATTGAAAAGGAAATTAAAGGCTAAAATAGTATTTGAAATATTCATGGCCAAAATCCTATAATTAACCCCCAAAATCTGTAGTATATTAAAACCAAAAACTCCAGCTATGGAATAAGAGGAATAACTGAAAATTATAGATAATGCTTACTTGTTAATAAATTGCAGTTAATTCACAACTTAAGGCAAAAAATATAATTGAATACTTCTGAAATAACTTCAGTAATCTAAGAAGAGACTCAGTGGTTATGTGAGCAACTGCCTGATGTCTGTTTCCAGTTAAAGCATCAATAAAATGTTCATCTGTAGAAGAAATGTGATAGTGACTACAGAGACTAATCCTTTTATGATGGTATCTTATCTAGAAAAATCATGTATTATACCACCTACTTTAAATATAAACATTGCTTATAACTAGTACAGGTTAGAAAAAAAAAGTAAAGAAAATGAACAAAAGCTTGGTGTATGAGAAAAACTTCTGTGAACCAAGGTTTGGGTGGGGACAGGAAATAAAAATCCCATCAGTTGCCTTAGAAAATCAACTTCAGATGATTTCATAGAAGTCACTGTAGTAACTTAATGCCATAGAAAATACAAGCTCTTTGCCCACTCCACCTCCCCCTTCAATCTTAAAAGACCAAAGGGTGCTCAGTTAGTTACTTTGAAAGGAGAAATCCAAAACTGGTGAAAATATTTTGAAGGTTAATGATGGGACTCATTGCTCCACAAAGTGGTAGCAGAGAAGAGAAGCTAGCAATATTTAAAATGGATACTACCTCATGTTATAACCCAGTCTACACATATTGGAATTTTGAGAAGTGCATCAAAACGTAGGCTAAGTTGCATTTATTGCATTTTGTTTCAGTCTTATTTCTAAAGAGTAGATTAGCCTGCTGATTAACTCAGACATCACCTTTTGAGGCATAAGAGAGAGGCCATGGTTAGAGATGGGATTCTGAACAACTGCGAGAATGGCACTTCTAGGAGGCACATGCTGCCTAGTGACTTTTATGATGGGATTGGTTTTTTTCTTATTTTCTATTACAAATCTAATAAAAATATAGCTGAAAACTGAGATGCAGGCACACTGCAGTTCAAGGTCCCAGGTTAAGTGACACATTAACAGTTTTTTCAGCTGTGTTTGAAGAAAGATTACTCAAGAAAATGTTTGTGCATTCCAATAATAAATAGGTATTTTGCTTACAAAATATGGCCTTCTGTGTCATAGAGTTAAGCAGAACTTGGTATTTTGGGATTTGGTATATCTGTGCCTTGTCCTAGCTACCAGAGAAGTTCTTTTCAAGCAGCTGAAGTATTATTTTTAATCTTATTTCACTTGTACAGCATTTACGTACCTCAGAAGTTCCATTTGTCACCACTGACAATTTGTGTCATTCACTTCCTGAATAGAGGTAGCAACATCTGTGTTAAACTATTTTAAACAATGTTGACTTCAGCTTTTTCCTTCCCTCATTATTAATACTACATGCTACTAAGACAAGGTAAAATACCATTGCCTTTGCCGAATGCAGAAAGATGGTACCATTCAACTCACTGACATTAATAGAGTTGCTTATGAAGGAGTTCCATGCTTTCCAACAGACACAGATTTCAAATTTTTGGAGGACAAGTGATGAATTAAAAGTGGCATAATGTCTTTATCACTGTAAAATGATGACATATTCTACTGTTCCATGTCAGCATGAAATAAGAATATATTAGGAGGGAGGATGTAGGTGCCTTCACCCTTCCTCAAAACAATAGATTATATATGCACTTATACTAAAAGCCCACACATTTCTAATTCTTTCCAGACAGTCCCCAAAGTTTTCCCAAAACAAACTGCCCTCTGGGGACAAAGTTCTCGCAGGCAGAGATGGAGTAGCTGTAAATGTCAAATCCCAATTCAATAGTCATTTATAAGGGAAATGCAGCACATTGTACCCCAGCCCTTAATAACATGATCTGAATGCTGCACTTAACTTATATTTCATCTCAGTCACATATGGGAAACTATTTTCTCTGCTGCCTAGAAAGTGGTGTCGAGTTTAGTTTTATGCCATCCACACAAGACAGTATAAAGCCTCCCAGTACAGAGTTTAACCCTCAAAAGTTTTCCAGATGAATTTGAACTAGTAAAATGGGCTTAAACTTCAGTCAGTGCTGTACATCACATATTTATCATGTCTAGAGGCAGTACTAGATGCCATGAAGAATGCTACTTTAGAACCAAACTACAGCTAGAGAAAGAAAAATTATCTGTAAAATAGAAATAGGTCTGGAAAAAAAACACCAAAGATGGGATTTTGCTGAGGATCCCCCCCCTCCCCTTTAAGTAAACAGAGAATCTGTGCTGCAGAAGCATGGGCTAAATAGTTACACCAAGATTTGATTCTAAGCCTTGTGTCTCGGAGAATGAGAGATTCAGTTAACTTTAATTTAATATGTTCTTCTTTTCCAGCTCTACTTTACAGTGCATTTGGAGTCGTCATAGAAAAAACACGAGGTGCAGAAGATGACCTAAATACCATTGCTGCTGGAACCTTGACAGGAATGCTATACAAAAGCACTGGTAGAGTAACTAAATGTTTCTAGTTTTTCTTCTCTTGTAGTTTTATCCTAGTTATTAGGATTCTCACTACTTTTACGAAATACTGTCCTGCTCTGAAAACTGCAGTATGAAAATGGTGCAGTAGGAACCAAGACCTATTAAGTTCAATGTCCCCTAACCCACACATTGTTTTTCACCCAGCTAAGACAACTTAAGGAAAACATGCACTTAAAAAGTTCCAGCTGAATTAGATCTTATTCTTTCCAGCTTGCACAGCACTAACAGTCATGTGAGCCAGATTATGTCTGTTACACGTATAAGCTGAATTAACATTCAGATGTTCACTCAGATTTATAGTGAGATTGTATAAAATGAATATGCAGCTCATTCTGAGCCATGTTTTTTAAGTATAGCAGGAATAAAACCAATAGTTTCTCAAGTCCATGAGTGGATGCAAGCAAATGGGAGCTACCTTCCAAAGTGAAATGGAGTTGGGGAGGAATACACAGAACACAGCTTGAATGCATCAAGGTGAAACTTACTACAGGTGATTCATGTGATAGTACCAGAGCTGAAAAGCCCTACACACAGAGAGACTGATATATGTGTAAAGTTACTACTTAACTGTTTGTGAAACAGTTGTCTTGTGGTAGGACTCTAATCTTTGCATAGTGGTCAAAACTAACAATGTTATTTGAGAACAGCATGGATTTAAGGTTGGTTTGCTAATGCAAACTGAATTGTTGGCAGAAGAGGGAGTCTGAGTTTCTTCAGGAAAACACCTGTTAACACATATTCCAAGCTGAAGAGTTGGAGGGTTCATCTTTTTTAGAGGACTACTGGGTACCAGGGATTGAATACCACAGTAAAAAAAAAATACTAGTTTTAAGTACCTTAATAAAGGTTTGGCTGTATGATTCATTACTGAGGAGGTAATTCTAGAATTAACCTATGTACTTTTACATATTTAGCTGAGCCTCAGTGTCTTAGAGGCTCAGTTAAATACGTGTTTCTGAAGTTCAGCTTTATATCTGGGCCAAAGCAGTTTGAGAAGTCTTATTTTCCTGCTGTCCTAGACTAATTGAACAAAAATGACTGGCCTGAGTAGCCTTCATAAATACTATCTTGTGTACTTAACCTTGCAAGAGTGCATAGCTGTTATTTGGAATTTCATGAGTGGTATAAGAGATAACCAGTGACATTTGGATAGGGTAGCAGCATAGAAGTTTAGCATTTCTTACAGGAAGTTATTAAGAAGGAGGATTGCCATCTTGCACTCCAGCAAAAGCTTCCCCATTACCTCTCAGAAGTATAGAGCTGTCATTATGTGTAATTCTTTTTTTCCTGGCGCAGTGCAACCATGGATAACTATCCCAGTCACATGCACAGTCACCTGATACCACAAAAAAAATTCTTGCCAAAGCACAGTGGGACTTTGTTTTGTAACATAGGATCTACTCAGCCAGTAGTAGCACTGATAAAGGTAAATGTAATCAGTAGCTGTATTGTATTTCAAGTATGTGTCATACATATGAACTGTAGTGCACAGAAACTCAAAAGAAACGTGGTTTTCGCCATATGCAGGAAATTTGAGTGGCACAGTATACCTTTAAAGGTCAAGGGTTAGTTCTGTAAGTGAACAAGATTATACTGACATCAGTTTGAGAATTCCAGTTTTATATTCCTTTTTTCTTTCATGCTCTGTCCTTCTTGCTGCTTCTCCCATGCTTCTTACCCTGTCAACTTATGCCAGAATACCCTTCCTAATTCTGTATGGTAAAGCTTCCATAGAAGTTATGCCTTTATGCAGCATCAATATGTATCTCTACCTAGGAAACCTGGAATATTTCAGCCACATGCAAATGATCAGTTCACAATTATGACATACCAGGATTGTAATCATTTCCTGTGTTACATGGAATGTCGTGTTGGCATAGAAAAAGGAAAATTCGAAAACTATCAGGGACACTTCTAAATCCCCACATTTTAGCATCAGCTGCAAACTCCCCCAAATGCACCATTTCAAATCAAGGCTGTTCTGTAATCTACAAAGTTGGAGGCAGTGCTATTCAAACGCTCAGATTTCCCACCTCCATCATTCCTGTTTTGTAAAGAGATCAGGAATATGTTTACAAGAAACTGCATAAAGTATGACAGGTTTTTTATTATGACTTTATGGTTTGTTTAAACATAGCACTGATGGAAGAATCACATCAGCAGCCCTGTTGCTCCGAAAAATACCCTTCTGTACACCAGAAAGCCTAAACTGAATTTCTGAAACAAACTGTTAAGCTTTTGTTGAGGGGGGTGAATAAATGGAAGAAAGTAGTGGGAAAAATTTGAAGGATTTATCCTTGTAGAAGTGTTATAGAATCATAGAATGGTTTGGGTTGGAAGGAACTTTAAAGATAATCTCATTCCAACCCACCTGCCATGGGCAGGGACACCTTCCACTAGATCAGGTTGCTCAATGCCCCATCCAACCTGGCCTTGAAATGATGTTAATCATTACCAAAATACCAGCAGTCAAACAAAAAAAGGCTTTCCAAACTATGCATGTTCTAAAACCATTAGATTGTGAGCAGTTTTGAGCAAGGTTACTTAACACACAGCTTCTGTGTAAGAAGATAAAAGAGCATTAAAAGGTCTGCACATGAAGACTGTGGAAGTTCAGCCTCCCTGTGTTCACTGGAAGTGGCTTTAATCACTATCAGTTCCCCATTGCAAGTGACTAAAGCAGTTAAGTCCCCAAAACCTCTGATAGTCCTTAAAATTAGCCAGATCCTGTTAACTTGCCATTATAAATCAAATGTTGCCTGAGATCTGTCTCAGCATTCTGTATGGCTTAGGTTAACAGATTTTCAATTGCGTTTGAAAATAAAACTGATTTCAGGAGCCTTGAAACAGCATGCTAGCTGATTCCTTTGACCTAGTGATCTCTAGGTTTCATGTTTATTGAAATGAAATTTAAAATCAAGATTACTTACTAGATTTAACCCAAATGTGGGAAAGTGAGTACAGTATTAACTTGTTACACTAAACTTGCAACTTCATGGAAACTGCATTTTGAATTCACAACTTAATGTTCTGGGTAAAAGGTGAATGATAGGTGAAAGAAACACCTTTATGTTCCTTTGCCAGTGACGTATGTAGTAGAAATGCTGTTGCAACTTAGCCCTGTTTGAGTTTTGCTAAAAGTCAGGCTGATATTCTGAGTCCACGAGGATGCCTTTTCTATTTAATAAGATATTATTCTGTATTCTTTAATTTCAAGCAAAGGCTAAAATTAAGATCTGTTATGCTATATTTTTTCTGCTAAATGTTACAAAGCACACATAGTAATAGAACTTAAATATTTAGTCATTTTGCATGTGTTTTCAACCTTTTTTTCCTAAATCAAGCACCTTCATTTTGTTTTCTCATAATTGTATTAGTTTCTGAAAGTAGCAAGAAATGCACTGTTGTCAGTAATATTTCCTGCCACCTTGAAAACACATATGGTTCCAGTCATCATGTCACAAAAGTAGAGCTGGCTGAGGATCTTGCACTGCTCCTCAGGCATGCATGGTCGGTCACTCAGGAAAACTATCCTCAGCTAGGTGAGACTTTCATCTGACCCACTGTGACAGCCATAGTTTCTCATTGAAATTCCTGACAGAGAATTCAGTAAGCAAGGAAGTTAAATAACATTTCTTTCTTACCTGAGGGTTATACAGGTTATAGATACTCTTCCTTAGATAATCCCCAACCCCCCCCTGAGGTTAGGGAAAACAGGAACAAAAATACTGTGTTGCACAAACTAAATTACTTTGATTACTGTACTTGTCAGTAGGAACTCGATACTAGATGGAGAATTTCGTGCCTTTTGCACAATAGGTGTTACATAATTTGGTATAAAATAGTGTGTGTCTGAAAAAGAAGGGAATTGCGCAGAAGTAGCTGAAGGGAGTAGTTGTCATTTAACCTCAGAACACAACCCTGAAAAGTCAATATGCTATGAATTAATTAAGAAGGGCTAAATGGATAATTGCTAGCAGTAAAGCGTGGCCAGAGCTAAAGATCAGTTTTGTGACATTCAGTGGGTAGGAGTTCAGGGCAGTTGTGTTGGCTAAGTACTTCTTGATCTTTAAAAGCCTCCCCCCCTTGGGGCTCAATCTGTGTTTTTCTTTGGGCTAGGCAGTGTTTTTTCTTGTTTCTTTTTAGTGGGGAGGGGGAAAGGGGAGCTTTTTGTAGACTTCTGTGGGTATGGCCCTGGGATATCTTATTTTTCTGCATTATTTGGAGGAAGGGAAGTAAAGGATTTGCTTCTGAACTTTGAAGTTCAGGGCTGTCAGGCATGTTAGAAATTAAGAACCTCTATTCAAATCTGCTTTTAAGATAGATTGCTGTCTTAAATAGTCTGTAAGACAATTAATCAAATACAGACTATAAGTGGTCTGTAAGACTATTAATCAAGTAGTGTTTAGTGAAGGGATTTTGTTTCTGTCTGAAATAAGGGAGAAAGAAGGGCAAAGTATAAGCAGGTACTCCAGAGCTTAGTTACTGGAGAGCTAATGACTAAGAATACATGTGGCCACTGAGAGCAGTGCTACCTTCTGCCCAGCTCTGCTAAGCAGAAACACTGAACCAAGTTCTCAGTGCTGCAGGGATTTGCAGGGTTCTTGCTGCCATTTACAGTAGCTGAAGCAGTCTCCTGTCAGGTGCTGCTGCTTTCAGTCAGAAGACAGGCAATTTTAATAATGTTTGCAAAGTAAACCCAACAGCTTTAATACTTGGACACTTGTAAATTAAATTGTAAATTCTTACTGGTTTTCTAATTTAGCCTTCACACCACAGTAACTACAAGGAATGGTCCCTGTTTCAGGCTTTGCTGTTTCTGTATTTTAACCACAGTACTGGCTTAGCTGCAGCAGTATGAAAGTGGAATGTGCTTTTCTGGAATATATCTTAATTCTAGAGAGAGGCTCATCAGTTTCCTCAGTAATTTCTCTACCCACAGAGTTTGTCGACACAAGATTTCACAAGATGACCCCCTTGGAGCAGGAAGAAACTGTTCAAATTTTCTACTGACATAGGACCGCCCACAGATGTTGAAACAAAAGTTTGCCTGATGGTTCAGATGGTCTGGTTAGCTACCGCTGTGCTTGCGTTTGGACCAAAACTGATGTTGCCTTGTACAAAATTCAAGACCTTTAAAATAAGCCCTGTTCTTGAAGCCCTAAATGGAAAGAAACTGTTTGCATTCTGAATAACAGAGAGATTGGAAGGCAGAAAACTAATCACAGCTTGACTATTATACTTACTTCGTTTGGCATAAATATGTGGGCCTGGCCTGGGTTTTCAGTTAAGGTATTTCTGATGTTTGCTCTTGGGTGGTTCTTGCTTTAAACATTCCAGGAACTATCCCAGCATAGTGGAGTAAGAAATTCTGAAATTGGAGACAGTAAGGTCTTAAATGGAAGGTTTTGCCCTCATGTTATGTGATACAGAGAATGGTTTTACCTGCTATACAAGTCCAGTTCAGTGTTAGGAGTGGATTATGCCATGAAGAAATACAAAGCTGCGCTATTAGAATGCTGTGTCATTGCACAGTGTACTCTGAAACATATTTCAAATGCACGGAAGAGGGAAGTAACTCTGTGGTGAAAGGGTGCAGCAGCTAAAACCGGGAGACTAAATTATCACTTAAAGAGCATCAGACATAGCTTTGGAAGCCGACAGCAATATTCAACTATTGTGCAAGTTGCCCGATCTCAGAAATACCTTATTTCAGAAGTGTCTGTCAGCTGGAACTTTTAAGTTATCTTGCTCAGACATGCAAGATTAGAGGTTTACGACCATGTTTCTACCAGGGTTTGTCAAGGTAGACTCTCTATCAGAGGCTTACAGGGAGTGATTGCAGAGTAGGGGTGGGAACATGTTCTATCTCGCAAACACAGCTGGGGTGGGAGTGGAGAATTCTTAATTTACTTTTTGAACAAGGTAATCTTCTCAGAGGGTTTAACATTTTCTGCCCAGCAACTGGGCTGCATTCTGCAGTGCTTTTACTGCTTGAAGCCTGCCACAGACCTGGAGCTATTTACTCAAATGCAAATCTAACCACTTAGGGAAAGAAAAAGTTTTTTTCTTTCCCTTTTTTGTAATTACTGTGGGTGGTTCAGAAACCAGGTGTAACTGCTACAGAACAAATTGCTGATAAAATTATGTAGCAGAAATAAAGCAGAAGGGAACCTGGTAAGAAACATTTCTTGCATGTTTTCTTCTTGGATTTTTTCTAACCCAGGAAAGACCTATAGCAGCTGCTTCTGTTCATGAAGCAGACCTCACTGAAACATCTTCAGCATGGTCCCCAAGCTGTCTGCGAGACCTGCAGGCTGCTTTTGGCCCTGTGGTTGACACTGTGTAAGTGGATAGGAGCTGCCATCCTGACCTGGCTAACCCCAGCACATGATAGTATTAACAACATTTTTGTGTTAGGAGCAATACCTCTTAGCAGCACTGTGTCTTAAGTGTGCACAGGTGCTTAGCTGTGAAAATTAAAGAAGATAACATTTTTCATACAATCATGACTTCACAGAGTCAGGAACCAGCCTTCATCAGCCTTCAGCCTACCTTTATTCCTTAGGAAGAATAGTATTTTAGCAGGAAATAAAAGGAATTGAACTTGGGGGCTGAGGGAAGAGTACAGGAATAGTTGCACCTCTGTACTGCATTGCACCCTACGAGGATATCCCACATCTTGTGCATTTCCCTGTACACCATAATGGTTAGGACCCTCTGCGAGTTTCTTCTGCAAGCAATTGTTTCCTAAATACGAGCAGCAAGAAAATCAGTCTCCCTAATGTTTTATTCATTTTTCCCAAAAGTAACAAGGACTTAGTATTTTTACAGATTATCTCAAATACTTGCACAAAGTATCCTTTGAATTTCACCTGTGGCTTTTTGCCAGAAGCTGCTTGCATGTGGTTAGCTCTGTGCACCCAGCTGCAACCCCTTCATGTGAAAAGCTTTTTATGCAACAAATTCAGGATGAATTATCAAAAATAGAAGCCTGCATTTGCATTCCTAAATCCTTTAGGCAGGTAGGTGCATAAACAGTATGCCTTTTCTTAGAGCTGCTGAGTTCTCAACAGTTTGAGCAGTGAACTCAGGCTTATATCCAAAAAAACTCCTGAATCATCACAGCTGGTCTGGGAGTGAAATTTCTGGAGCTATGGCTACACATGACTTTGTGTACCAAGTCCAACTTCTGCTATCGCTTCTGCAGCGGTTTGGTACCATTGCATGCCTGGGCAATGTGAGTGGGTTCAACGGCTCTGATGAAATCTGTTTAACCCTGCAGCACAGGTAGTGCAGTCTCGGTCTAGCTGACGCCAGCAGCTTCTTGCCCCACTAAAAGCCTAACTGCAGTTCTGTGAGACAGCTTTATGACTCAGAATTGAAAAAACAAATAATCACTGATTACTGAGATGCATTTCTTTTCAAGTTTGAGGAACCTGAGTTCCAGTCGGCTTTCCCAGTGAAGCAGGCAGGCATTATCTGGCTGTAAGCAGAACATGGCCTTGTTCTGTATACTGGACACATTATCTAACTTGCTTCAGCTAGGATTGATAAACATTGCAGAATCAAGCTCTGAAGTTTTCCTGGTGTTGAGGGTCATACTGTCAGGGTTCCTGTATATTTATATGCATTCTGGGAGCTTTACCAAGGCACTCCTTTTACTGAGGGGTAGAGACATTTTGATGTTTAGGAATAGTAACAGAAGTCTCTACTTCTGCCCCTGTACACCACAGCTGTTGCTGGCAGAATGGTGTTGTTACGCCATCTGACTCCCAGCTCCAGCCAGATGCGCTGGCTGCTGGTAGTAGCCAGACTTGCCGTGTTTTACCTTCACAACTTGCACAAGCTTCAAGTCTTGAGTGAGCAGTAAAAATAGTAACTAAAAAATGTGATCACCTGGGTGACTCAATTTGTGCCATTGCAGGATGGTCATTTTGACTATTAATAGCAGCAAGGATAAAGGCAGGTGTTCAGTGAATGCCCCAGTAAATTCTTGCCCGTCGATCCCTTTCATCTACTTTTTTTTTTTCCCCAAGAAAGATTTTAAAATTACAAAGACACCAAAGCAGTGATGAGTTCTGTGTGAGGGCTCCCAAGTATCTCTGGAGCCCAGGGTCATGTCCGTATCAGTTGCTGTTGTGTTCGCTTGTTCCCACCTGTCCCTTTCTCCTTCTCCCCAAATCCAGTTACTGTAACTGACAACCATTATTATTCTTCCTCATCTGAAATATCAAATGGAGGAGTTCCTGAAGCAGGAAGAGATCATATCTATCTGTAAAGACCTGTGCTGAGAACAGATGGAACAGAAAGTAGGACTTGGGAAAAGCCACCTTTGCTTCAAGTGTTCTGCAGCAGTAGTGTTCTGAGGCAGTAGTGCTAACAGAGAGGAAGTCATACCAGCAGAATTAGTGTCAGGATCAGGAATGACCTTTCTCAAGTCTGGAGGTAGGTTGGGGCGGGGGGGTGTAGAATTAGCACAGGTACCCTTTCTGGAAAGTTACTCAAAAGAGAAAAACTGTTTCATTGAAGTGCCTCTGCATCTGAACAGCTTCTAGGAAGCCACTATAGCTGACCATTCCCTCAGATGTAACTTTAATGGGTTTCAATCTGTGTTTCTTTTCCAGGTGGAGTGCGTGGGATAGCACGAGGTGGCATTGCAGGTCTGACACTGACTGGCCTCTACGCTCTCTACAACAACTGGGAGCACATGAAGGACTCCATAGCTGGGCAGTCCCTCTGAGCAGGGCAGCCACTGCGGGACAGAGGACATGCTTGCATAGTCACCAATCAAATCAGTTGCAAGACCTGTCTGGTGCCCCTTCCTATTTTATTTACAATTAGTGTGAAACCGAAGGAATCTATGCTGGGAAGAGCCTGTTGACACCACGTAACTGGACTGGCCCTTTCCTTCCTGCCAGCCAGTTGCTGGAAAGGCAGCAATATTTCTTGGACCTGCAAGTGAACAGAGTGGCCACCGAGATAGTCTCCTGACACGCTCACCAGCTAGCCCTGGGCCAGAGCTACAAGGCATGCTCAAGTCCCATAGCTGTACTGCTGCGCTACCAGGTCTGGTTGCATGTGCTGCCACGATAGCGCTGCATAATAAAGTTTGTGTCCATAGAGCTATTCACTGCAGTCTTTCAACATGCATTGCTCCAGCAGCTGGAGCCAGTAGGAGCCTTAAGTGGCAGCTGGCACAGGGCAAAGCCTGTTACTCTGACAGCACAGGGTAAGCTGTAAAAAGGGACATCATCGTTAATAAAAAGGGTGGTACTTGTGCAATACTGTTTCTATGCTTTGCTGTTCCTACTACTGATGAGACAAATGTGCCTGATCAAGTGACTTCTGTTTACAGTTTTGTTTTGAAGGACCAATGTGATAAAATCCTGGGGGAGTTAGTGGGTGAGGGGAAGCAAACTGTCAGGCTGATTGTCTCCTGATGTGAGGTTGTGATGAGGCATACCAAAGCTTGACTCCACTCCCTTATTTGCTCTAGTAAGTAAGGAGCTGGTTATTTCTAAACGAGGTATCTGCTGATGTAGGAGAGCTGCCAGTGGATTATCAGAACACTTGGGTGCTCCAGGATCTCAGAACTCATTTAGCCAAGAGTTAGATACAAAGGCATATAAAGACTCCTCTTTCATTCTCTGTTACAGGATTTTTAATTAGTGGCAAGCTTTTTGCCCCAAATAATGCTTGTAGGTTATTGGCAAAATGAAGTCATGTGAACCTACACCTTCTCTAGTGTTAAAATACATATCAAACATTGTTTGCAGATAAACTAAACAGTAAGTTGTGTATTTGTTCAGTGATTAGTTATTGTATAACAGCTCATTCCTTTCATTTTTAAATAATTAAACAGCATGAATGAAGTCAGGGCAAAGGAAAAAAAACCAAGAAACTTGATGCTCAGCAGACAGCTTAATGCAAAACAAGAGTTTGAGTTCTGCCTACTGAAACAGCTCTTGAGAACTACACTGTACCCAACAAAATCAGAACAACAACAAAGCAGCAGAAGCAAGGTGATAGCTCTTACCTTCCTCCAGAAAGGATCACAGCCTTTTCAGGAAGAGAGAGCTGTTGAGAAAAGCTTTTCTTATAGAGCAAGTGCTGTAGGAAATGAGCCTTCACAGGTGAACTCAATTAGCTTCCCTTCGATACCAGGTCACAGCAGGTGCTTTATGCCACCACTTAACTAGATGTAGCATGAAGAAAATGGGCCTTTTCTCACCCCACTTTGTAAATGCTGTTTCTTGTTAAGCCATGTGTCCCTCTGTGAACTGTGGATTACTGTGGTGTGGTAGAGCCAGACCTTCTAGCACACATTTTTCAAGGGCTGTACCACCAAAGTAGTGGTCCTCTACTCGCAGAGTGCAGAAAGGAGAAATAGCCACCAGTTCTGCAGTGCTGTCACCTGGGACACTAGGAGGACATGTGCACTTTCTTCCTGAGCTTCTTCTCCCCCATCAGTATCAGTAAGTTTTCTAGGAACTTTTTGAGGACTGAAACATAACTCAGGACTGAGATGTAACCCATAACATAATTCTCTTCCCCCCAGCTGAAGTGGGAAAACTGTGAGGCTTAACCAGTGGTGGACAGGAGATCTTGTAGGAACAAGCTTTTGTAAGTTCAAAGTTGCCATGACCTTAAGGCTAGGCTGACTCAGACAATTTAGCATGTTATCTGGTCTGCATTAATCTCAGATTTCCTGGAATTGCTTGCCTCAGGGGCAGAGCTTGGTGCGTTTTGCTGAAATAGCTGTGTTTCTAGGGCTACTAGAAGCTTCGGTTCATGACCTGTTTGTATATGGAGTCATCTATAGCTTGAAATACAAAATACAGCCAGCACAGAGGCAGCACTGAGGGAGGTGAGTTGTCATTATGGAGTACAGAGAACAGCTTTATGATGTTCTGTGCTGAGACTTGCTGTGTTCACAAATAGTGAACAGTCTCTATAAAGTTGCTACTTAAATCTGTGACCAAAAGTGTGTTCAAGTTCAGTTGGAATAAAAGGAAGCAAAATCAGACTGCAAGCAGGATTTGGCAAGCAAGTTTTAGTTCTGCCATGCAGTATTACATGGATTTGAGCAAACAGCCTCGGCCATCTTGAAGAGCCATGCTTTGTCCTCTTGCAGTGCCAGTCATGGCATCTAATTTTGCTGATGAAGCCACCACAGATTTTCCGTGCTGCGGCAGCAAGTGAGGGAGCCTGAGACAAGAGCTGTAATGAAAGCTTTCTGAACCTTGTAAAGCTGCTTGCATGTAGTCTTTGGAACAGAGAAAAGCAAACCACTTCCACCATTCCCTGTCAGCAGGTGACCTCTTTTATAGCTGGGGAATATGTTGAAAAGTCACTAGTCATGTGATAGGAATCTCCAGCTTCCTCCATGAACCAGAAGCTGCTTCTCAAAACAAGAGACAAATATATGTTGGGGCAGAAAAATGATCCAGTGTTCATAACTTGGGTTAACTCTGACCTAATCTGGGCCTGAAAAGGAGAGGGAAAACCCTTTTTTATGCTTTTAACACAAGGTTACCCTGTGCTTACTAACTTCTAGATAGGAAATCAGTATGTTTCAAGTGGAGTGTCATGTACTCTGTGGGCCTACACTGGTGAATGCCAAGCACTGCAAGGACACCAAAGGGTACCACAGCCCTTTGGTACTTTAATAACATCATTACTACTTATCTTTTGTTCCCCTCGAGTGTCTCTTCCCCGTTTCAGCCACCCTCTCTCTCTGTCCTGTGAGAACAGCCGCTGACTTGCAACAGCAGAGTTGGGTCTGAGTCGACTGGTCTGGTGCCCCCTGCTCCATGTGGGCACTTGGGAGGGAAGGAGACCTCTGCTGCCACTCATACCCTCCTGCTCCTTTGTGTGTCTAAGCAGAAATGGCAGTTTGCTTTCTTGACCTGGGGAGCCTCTACCAGCAACCCCATCAAGTGCTGGCCTTTCCCCCTTGTCCTCTGCTGTCTGCAGGCTGGGCCCCTTGCCATGATGCCTGTGGCATATCTCAGGTGCAGGGGCGTAACAGGTCCTCATCAGGCACACTCTTTAACTTGTAGTCACCAGCACAGACACTACACAGCCACAAAGCACTTCAGTTATTTTGCTCAGAAGCAAGGCAGAAGGATTCATTTGTTGCAGAAACACAGCTGAGGGAGAAGCAGGAAGTAACTGCTCCAGCTCCACCGGGAGAGAGAGAAACGGAATTAAGCACTGCTCAGTACAAGGCACCGATCTGATAATCTCAGATTGTTCAAAGGAAGGTCTCCATGTTTGAGAAGAGCGTTCTCTGTCCTCCTTGTCTTTGGGAAACCTAAAGTATTTTCCCCCTGTCTTTGAAAGCTAAACATTCAGGATACATGTCCAGGAGTTCTGCACGTGGCTGTTTCTAACAAAGAACCTCCAATGCACTTAGAAAAACTGCATACACACACCCACATGTGAAATTCAAGGTACGGTGGTTGAACGGCTGCCAGGCTCAGCTGCCTCATGAGAATGTTCTTTTCACAGTACAGTGCAGCCCAGTTGAAGGAAAGTGAAAATCCTCAAGGAAGAAAACATGCAGCGAGTTCGATGTCCAAAAACTAGGAAAGCAGAAGCACCAGAGAGGAGCTAACTTCCAACTGCACAGCCAGACCAGAGATGTTTCACAGCAATAGAGAGGAAGACTGAAGGCTGCTTAGACCCATGCAGCCTCTTGAAGTATTCCAGAGCTGTAAGAAACACACGTGTCATGTTGTCTAAATCTGTGTTTCGTGCTGCAGTGCAGTAACTGACAGGGGTTACCCTGGTGTGCACCTGGTGCCGGGGCTCCGTGCAACTGCACGTCCTGGAGAAGGGATGAGCGAAAGCAAGCAAGTGCAATCCAGGGCTGGAGACAGAGCCGCAGCCACATCTTAACAGAGACTACCTGGGCAGTGCGCCACAGCGTGCTGTGTGAACCACCGTGCAAAGGAGATGTACCACAGCCTTTGGTTGTAATAAGTTTTTAATGGAAAAGACTAATCAATGTTTTACATAAATATCAATTAGTGATAACAAGTCAGTCGAGTAAGTAAAGGAATACATACCCCCAAGTTTTAAAGGCTCGTAATGAGCTGACAAAGTAGCACACAATGACGACTACAAGGAATTATAAGGTGGGCTGCACGTCAATCACATTTATTAAATTCAACTGCTAATCAAATTAGGCTGTTACTGGAGTTAGTCACAGTGCAGTCTTCCCATGCAGCAGCAAGGACATGTTCAAAGGGCAACCAGAACTTCAGAAACATGTTACTGCTTTCAGCAGAAAGCCCCAACTACAGAAGCCTGAGCACTGCAGGTGGTCTGCTGATGTCCTTTCAGGGCCTCTTTCAGATGTGCAGTGTCCCTCTCTCAGACTAAACTGATTTTTAAACAATGCACAGGTTCTATCAGGCAGGAACATATTCACACTTCCATGTGACACCAACATTGGATCTTGCTAATCATTTCTACAAGGCTATAAAGAACAACAATCACTTCTATTCCCAGCCAGGGTGCTGGGCTGGGAGAAGGTGAGGCTGTTTGTATAGTCATCAAGAGCTAGTACAAGTTGCACCAGGAACTATATAACTTCACAGTTTTTCATGCAAGCTGACAGTTGTGATCCATATTTCCACCTCCACACTCTTTCCTACAGGCTCAAAATGCTAAATAGCTGAAGAGGTATTGCTTGTATTATGTCCACAGCTACAGGAATCGGAATTACCCAACCCCACTTTCATATGCATAACATGGAATTCCACAGATTAAATATCTTTAAAATGCACCAGTGGGAGCCACGCAGTTTTACTCAGTTAGTGTTTCAATTAAATAGCATCATATCAATCTGATGAGAAGGCACCTAATTCCCCAAATATTACCTTTAAATATTATGTGGCTAAGACGCCTGCTTTCCAGTGGTTTAGTCAATAAAAGTTCACTATGAATTATCTAGAACCAGCAGAAACATACATATTTCATCTTAAAGCTTTTTCGGGGAAATTCAAATAGTTATAAAGTGCTGGGGACACAGGAGGATCTGATCTACTGATGCACGAAGGTTAACACCCTACTCTGTTCTCTGCAGGGCTCAAAGATCTGCAAGAAAAGTTTTCATTCACAATTAAGTGACCTATTCTCCTGCCACGTGTCACATCCCGTAAGTTCTTGCCTTTTTCAAAGTCTAGACTACACACACTCAGCCGGGAGATGCACTTCTACAAGATGCAAATGGAAACTTTAAAGTTCGCAATTGCTCAATAAAAGAAATTACTTCCAAATACAGCCTAAGTCAGCCTTTCAGTAAGCTGAAACCCAGCTCACCGCAAACTTGTAGCAGCTGAAAGGAACAGCAACACTCCCAAAGTCCCTGCCAAGGGTGAACGTTTCACAGCACCAGGGAGATCTGCTTTGTATTTGCACTGGCTTCAAGTGACAACCCATTAAAAAGATTCACACAGTCCCATAACAGATACAAATTTACTAACACCTCTATAGTATTGGATTGTTTGTGCTCAGTGGATGTACATTTCAGAACTAATCATGACAGAAACATTTTCTGCACTGGAACTCGGTTATATGAGTAATCTTTGTTATAATTTGAGAAGAAAAAGCAGATGGCCAAACACAAAACACAAGAGCTCAGCTGGCTGCAGTCACTCAGCGGGATGTGCGATCGATCAGCAGGAAGGGGACGATTTCGATGCTTCCAGTTCTTCACATCTAAACAAATGTAAAATGGGGTTATTCTCTGTGGTAAACCGAAAGCAACACTTCTGGAAAAAAAAAGTGAAGCACCCCTGGGGAAAAAACCCATACTAAAATACTTCCTAGAACCGAGTATCTTGCCTTCTAGGGCTTGCAATGCACCTGCTAAGAAGGACTTCTTCACAAACTTGAAAAACAGTGATAAAGAGTTATCTCGGCAGAAAGGAAAACATGACATCAACTGTAAATACACTACCAAGATAAGAGAGAAGCTGCCTGGGAATTTAGACACTAATTGCACATTCTAGTTACAGCAGTTACCAAGATTTTACCAAGTGTCAATCAGCTGAAGATCTACTCAAGAACACAAGTAATTCCTTTCCTGGCTTGTGATCAAAAGAGGAGGAATGATGAAAAACTAGAATGGTCCAAGCTGTTAAAAAGGTGTGTGGGAGGGAATCACAGTGCTGTTAGACATTACATTTTGAGAACTGTGAAGATGCCAGTTAGCTGCCAGTGCCTGTATTCCTATCCCCGAGTTACGTTTAGGCTCAGCTGTTCTCATACATTCTGTGTATCCTACCTGTAAAGGAGTCTGATACAGCCATTTCTCTTTATCTCCACTGAGTTTCATACAGGCAAAAAGGTCACAAACTGTAGGAAGGCCAAAGTCCTGAAAGAGAAGTCACCTTAATTACGGATCTCCAAACATAAATACGTTCATGTTCAAAAGCACGTACATGATGCCCTTAGTGACGTGGTTTAGTGGTGGACTTGGCGGTCCTGGGGTAAAGGTTGGACTTGATGATCTTAAAGGTCTTTTCCAACCTAGCCAACTCTCTGATTCTACAATTCTGATATATCTTCACGTTCTGTCAAGTGTTCAAACAGAAAATAAAACTGACTTCTGAGACTTTGAGATACTTGCTTCATTCAGTAAAACACATTATCTTGTTTTGTGTTAAACACTGGCCTCATCTACGTAACTAAGTAATAATCACAAAAGCATTACAAGACATAAGACACCTAAAAACTGTCAGTCAGTATTAGCCAGAAGAGCTACGAATTTAGAAGAGGAGGCAGGCATTAGATCTGGAAAAACAATAAACCCGGCACATTGGTTTAGGATATGACAGTAACAAAAACTTATGCTCACTTGTGCTTTCTTGCGTAGAAGCCATTTATCTTCTGCTGGAGGCGGGTTAGCATTTTCTGGGTTGTTTGAAGTCAGCACCCAACTATTTACGTTCAAGGGGAGGTGGAAGAGGTCTAGGAAAGGACTCCTGAAACTATTATCTGCTTTTTCCCTACTCGCCTTCTCTTCTGCCCCTTCTGCTTTGTGCTCAGCCTTAGCTAGCCAGCTTGTTAGAGGCCTTTCAAGCAATACTTTCAAGGGTTCTGCGATCTCTGCTGAATAATCTGCTTTCTCTGCACTAACAGGTTCCCCTGTGAGCTGCTGTGTGGGGTTAAGCCAGCTACTGGTAGCAGACTTGGCCTTCTCATGCTCAGGGTCTGGTACATCTTTCTGGCTGACTGGAATGCCGTTTTTATCCTTCCCTTCTTTCTTCAGAAGCCATTTACACAAAGCCACTCTTCCACAGTTTTCATCACACATGCATTCTGAAAAACTGGCACACAGCTCATTAGCTTTGCACACATCTTCCACTTTAAACGGGCCCTGGGGATGCTGAAGAAGCCAAGCATTCACAGCAGACGTAGTGGGTGATTTCTTTCCATCAAGATGCTCATTCAGGCATTTCAAATTTCCCAGGTTCTCAATTTCCACACTTTTGATCTGGCTGCCACAACAACTGGTACATGTTTCAGCTTTGAGGAGCCAATCATTCAGATTAAATTCTTCCCTAAAAGGTTTGAATTCATACTTCCATTTCTCATCTGAAGCAGTGCTTCCATTTTCTGTGTCAGCTGTAAGCAGCCAGTCAGAAAGGTCCATCTCTTCTTGTCCAAGGGATTCTAATTCCTCCACCTTTTCAACAGTGGAAAAGGATGAGCTGAAAGTAGAGGTGGAGTCCTTGTGGCCAGGGGAGTCTGTCTTCCCAGCAACACCCCGCTGTTGATTCTGCAGGAGCCAGTTTTCCAAATCTTTCAGATTTCCCCAGGCTTGCTCAAAATAACAAACTTTGGAAGAATTTAAATCCTAGTAAAGACACATTAGAACACATGTATTAACACTGAAAGGCAATGTTCAGTGACTGTTTGCACAGTACAGATTGGAGCATTCTGGTAGCAAGTGCAAAAGTCTTTGTTCACCATGAGGCAGAGTAAAGAGAACTACAGAGGGTTTAATTCCCACCACATTCTGCCTGCAGTCAGAAACTGTGTTTTCCCCTTTATTAAAAACTAGGTTAGTGCATAAAAGGCTTACCTGGCTGGGCTCTGACACATGGTTTTGTGTAACCCATTCTGCAAGATTGGTGCTGGGAACATAAGGAGCCTGGCAAGCACTCAGAGGTCTGCTCCCGAGTAACCAGTCAGCAAGCGAGGCACTCACTGTCCCATACAGTGTCTTCTGCGGAGAAAGAAAGTTCTTGGTTATGAGAAGCTCTTAACTGCTGAGGAAATCTATGGTGAACATCAGAACAGGCATTCAACATGCATCAGTATTTCTGAACCAGAATCAAAATCAGCCCCTTCTAAGTAAGTAAAAAGCTTGTATGACTTTAAACCACTGCACTGATAGATTGTTTTGTGATCCCAGATTCTTCAGAGAGCAACTGACAAGACAGCAAAGTGACAACTTCTACAATGCACACTTCTGATACCTGTAACCCTCCTTCTGACCACAATTCCCAATTTACTACCCTCCTTCACTGAGGCTGAGCCCAACATAAGACAGCCCATGAATTTCTGTATTAAAAGGAATCAGTTCAAATCCTGGCTTGACAACATTGAGGAACATTCAATTAAAAGATTCTGACTAACAGTATCACTCCAAATTCCCTTTCACACTATGTTCTTGCATGTCTGCTCCTGGAGCAGTAACATCGGATCACTGCTGCTGACCACAGTGACTTACTGGCTACTCAAGCACGTTAACAAACAAACAGAAGTCATTACTCAAGCAATCTAACCTCTTGTGCTCGAGCTCTCCTTTTTCCCTTCAATACAATTAACCATTCACAGACACAGTCTTACCTGCTCACAGTTCATTAGGGCACAGTTCTGCCCTGGGAACCAAGGAGAAGTATTCTCTTTCTCTGAGGTTTGCTGTAAGGAAAGAAAAGTTCATTTGAACCTCAGTTTTCTCCAGTTTCTAGAATGTATTCTACACAGAAGCAGAAGTAAAGCACAGTTACAACTCACTGGTTCTTTGTGGCTAACAATTTTCTCAGTATTTAAAAAAGAGAATGGAGGAAGATCTGCTATAAAAACACCACCTTCAGTCCACTTCCTTTAAGAAAATTATCCCAAATAATACAGGAAATACGCTGCTTATATAAAAAGCCAACAATATTTATAGCACAGAAAGCCATCTACGATGTGTAACCATTAATAGCTAAAGAAAACCATGACATTAATTTTGAGTTGCTGAAATAGAGTAAGAATACAAATATTATTCCCTCAGCCTCTGCCAAAATATATTAAGAGAACATGTACATAACTAGACTGAAGCTCAGTCAAAATCAGAACTGCACGTAATAGTTCATAAACCACTGGGTATGCATTTATACAGCTGAAACCATGTGACTCATACACAAGATCCATTCAAGCTATAACTAAAAGTAGAAATACCACTTGCAATATGTTACAATACTGCCTTGGATTTTTTTTCCAAGTATTCCAGCCTGGGAAAGTGCTTACCATTGTTTTAATTGAACCAAATGAGGTAATAGCCTGGCGAAGGTAAGATGGGTCAGCCTCAAAATTCAGGATGGAAGACTCCTCTGGTTTAAGAGTAAGACTCTCCAGTCTGAAAGAGTAAGATGACAGTGACATAAAGAAAAGTTAAAAACCAAAAATTACAATCTTCTTGATTTGGAATGTCATGCTTTGGGAATCAGCCTGTTATTTCTTAAAATAGCTTCCAACTGACTTGGCACTAATTAAGTAACAAAAAGACTTTTAATACTTAAATAGAGATGCCTATCCACAAACCAAGAACAGAATAAATAGCCAGCAGAACACAAGTTTCTTCTTCTTACTTCCATCAACAACTAATATGTGAAATTATCTGCACAAATGAAAACCTCTCGTGCTCATCGTAGTCCTGTTTCCATAACTTAAGATAAAAATTATGAAAGGAATCGTATCTCAGACTGCTCTGAAGATCTTACTTCTGGGAACCATAAAAAATGTAGCAGGTTAAATCTATTATTACTTCCATTAGAATAAAAGAATCAGATTAAATTAAGAAATCAAAATAAATACCAATTGTGTTAACTTGCATCATAAAATGTACTTACCTCTCCAGGCAAATTGAAATTTGGTTTGCTAGTTCGTTACTACAGGAGCGCTCCAGCTGATGAATAAGGCAGTTGAATTGTCCCAGATACTGCATGGAAGACAAAACACACATTATTGTCTTGGCTTCTAAGATTAAAATTGAGAACATATTCACAAGGACAAAGTTTGCTTAAATTCCAGTGCAACAATTTACAACCAAATCATACCCAGTACAGCTGCTGCGCCTGCTGCTGCAACGCCTCCTCTTTGAGCTGCTGGATGAGATCTACCTGCTCAAAGAGCCAAACCTCACGGCTGCGCAGGCATTCCAGGTGGCGGCTGATGTGGCTGTGAATCTTTGCTTTCACCTGTGAGGAAACATGCACCATCTCTAGAGCATCTGTCAAACGTTATGAACGCGCATATGCTGCACTGATGATAAAACAGTATTTCTCACAAGTAAGTGGTAATTTTGGAGCAATTTGTTTCTAAAAAACAAACCAGTCGCCCACAGCATCACATGACTAAAGTCTGTAAAAGTTCCAAGGCCACCTTCAAAGAAGTATCAAAGAACGTTATTTGCCGTATCTCTCTATTCTGATGTTTCAACCAACAGCTTTAGGAAATTCTGTGTGCCAAAGCTAGTAATACAGAAATACCTTTATCAAAAGCATGACCAAATTACACAGCAAGATGGTTGCAAGTATCTAGGAAAGTTTTGGGCCATAACTTCAATAAAAGTACTCTGGAATAATAAGAATTGTTATTAGAGTTATATTAGTTATTAAAAGATTTTTTTACAAAGAATTTAAAATTACCTCTCGCCAGTTCTCTTTAATCTGCTGCTCAGCTTTGACAATTCCAGATATAGCTGTTTCCAGGTCCTTCTTTGCCTGAAGGCACTTTGCCAGAGGCTCACTGCTGCAAGAATTTCTGCTTCTGTCTTGTGGTGGACTCATTCTTAAAGTGTTCCTAAAACACAGTGGAAAGAAAAATTGTAATAGTTTCTATTTCTCTTTAAGAGAAGAGGAAGAGCATCGTATTAAGGAACCATCTGTTCCACTTCACTATAAAGGTGGAAAAAAAAAAACAACTAAGATTTGACACAGCTGCAAGTTTTCTGAACATAGATAAAGATTTCTCCAGGAGCAACAATGGTCTCTCAAACTCCTCAACCCACAGAATTTGCACAGTTGCAGAAAAACCAACAGATATTTGACAACAGCTTCAACTGCAAACGCTTAGGCAACCCTCCCCTGCCATGCACCTTCCCCTGTCTTTTATGTCTAGCCAGCAAACTGCAGCAGTTGAGGCCTGACTCAGGCAAGGCCCAGCAGCAATGCCAGAGCTAGAGAACAGCCCAACCAGGGGCAGGAAATGTTTCAGTCACCTTTTTTTCAGGTACAGCCAATGAACTGGCTCCCATAAATAAGAAAATTCTAATACCGTTTGACCAACTGGAAAAGCGAGTGTTGATACAAGGATCATGCTTTAGAAACCTGCAAAGGCTAAAACTTGTGGCAGCTGCCCATTATTTTGTGGTGATCACAGCCATGGTAACTTACTCAGCTTCAGCATACCCTCAAGTAAAACAGGTACAAAATTTCTACAGAAGTTACCCTGGTAAAGATTCTGCAAGAAAGGGGAAAAAAGCTAAATATGGACTTCAAGTAAAAAAATGGGAAGCACGGATATGTGCATTTTTCTGAATGGTGGGTATGTTGTTACCAAAGAGTTCCAATTCTCCTGTTTGTTTTATGTGACTCCTAAGCACTAACTAAAGACTCACAGTACACGCTCTATTCAAAACGAGTCTTCAGCAATGACAGCTATGGAAATTCCCAGCAAAATTAATTAAAGAGAATCTAAATATTTCATAGATTTTACCACCCCTCTGGAGGGAACTAAGTATTTTGAATATGACAAGACAACCACAGAGCTCGTGTTATTGAGCAGCTATTTTGTCTGCAATTTCCAAGCCCCATGACCTGCAACTCAAAAATCCTTCTACAGCCAAGACCCACCAGATATAATAGTTGCATATTTCAGAGAGGAGAGGGCTAGGAGTAGTTTGCAAGTGGAAGCTGACAGAAAACCAAGGCAGCTTGTGAGGAGAAGCTGCACCTCCCTTGGTTCCCTCCAGACCACATGCTCCCCTTCTCCCATGTGCCCCCTGCCATGAGACACAGAGCAGACACAGGAGCCCCTCCAAACCCCTGCACACAAGTCACTCCCATCCTCATCATAACAGCTCATCTAGGAACTGCAGAGCACGACTACAAGAGAGGACCTTGAATTTATTTTTTAAGCTTATGTTAATTCTACACCACGTTAGATGGGGCGCAGAAGTCCAAAATATATCATTCTCCATTGCTGTGAATGCCAGTTTTGTCCTGGTATTTGCATCCTCTCATTCATGCACAGGTTCCATTCTGTGAGGTTTCATGAACTTCACCTTACAAATGATGTTCAATAAAGGGTAAGCTTTCTCTTCACAACACCCCTTAGATTTTATCGTGCTCGTCAACTCTCTCATGTACAGCCTACAAGAAAAAGATAAGTAGAAGCCCCAGTTCTGAGATGTAAACTCAAAGTATTAATACAAAAGAAGAGATATACACAAAGATAGTAGATATATGCTGTTACAAAAGGAAACAAAAAGTTCATATTTTTTTATCATTTCATTGATCATACTCTGACCTAACAACCAAGCCAAAGTCTGAAAGGC
The DNA here is from genome assembly GCF_033783945.1 of Neopsephotus bourkii. Classification (NCBI taxonomy): domain Eukaryota; kingdom Metazoa; phylum Chordata; class Aves; order Psittaciformes; family Psittacidae; genus Neopsephotus; species Neopsephotus bourkii. Next base: position 10,044,559 of record NW_026902109.1, on the reverse strand, counting down.
TAAATGCAATTGTCATGTTTGCTTGCAGAGTAGATAAGGTTTTGTGAAAATTATGTTAAGCTGTGTATCTACCAATGCCAAGCCCCGAGTATCCTCCATTATCATTTATGTGTTTGCTGAATTTATGCCACTAGGGAATTGGGCTCAGTGCCTGAAGAAATGCTACTTTTTCACACTTTGCATTAGCAACTTCATACAATTGAAGGAACTTACATATGCTGCTCTAACGATCTCTGAGTACTTGTGCTTGTTGCTTTTCTGGTTTTTCATTTGCTTGCAAGACTCTCTCTCCAAAACATATATAGATAGAACAAATGATGCTTTCCTCCAGCCAGCCAGCTCCTGTAAGACGGCTGTTCTAATGCTTGGCAAAAGTTAGTCAGTAAAACCATCATTACTGTTGAGGATAAGATTCAATTCTTCCTTTTCAATTACTCCAAGCTTCTAACAGAAGCAAGTGGGGGTAACCCCCTTTTCCTTGCTTTCCAATTACCATGAGAGACATTTTCAGGTCCCACGCTCTGAAAACACCCGAATCGGCACATTTGGCCTCAACCCTAACAAAATACAACTACTTCTGCAACAGGGTACATGGTTGTAATAAGTCACCAGTGTCGGCAATTTCTGTGTCATGGAACTGTTTCCAACCACACGGAGATACCCCACGTGGGCACACCGCGTCGCGGGATGCACCGCCCTCGACCCCCCTCCAGCTGAACTTGCACTTACATTCCGAGCGAAGGAAGCAGCTCACTCCCCAGTGTCCCGCTTACAACGCGGTCTCCATTCTCTACCCTGCAGAAGCGCGGGCTCCAAAGGGTCTTACAGAGATCCCGTGCAACTGCCGCCAGTCCCGCCGCAAATCCCGCTCCAAGTGTCGCGACCCGAGCAGGGTCCGGACCTCTCGGGGGAGCAGCCCGGCCCCCGCCCCGCCCGCGCGTTATCGTGGCGCCCAGCCCGCGGCCCGCCCCGCGACACCGCGCCCGCACGTCAGCGAGGCTGCCCGGCCCCTTCCCCCGAAGTCTTTTCAGCGGGTTGGGACCGGGGCCAGGCACATCCATTGGAGCCGAGCCCTGCCCTGTCCTGGGACGCGCCGAGCTCCGCCCCGCATCCCGCTGGCAGCTTCAACCGCAAAACCAGAACGTTCTGCAACAAAACCGCTACTGCTTGCAACTCCAGAAGTGTGGCAATGCGCCTTCTTTGTGTAACGAATGCAACAAAGCACACCCGAGCGCTAAGGCTGCTTAGCCACATACTGCTTCTGCAGCAACAAGGGCGAAAAGGGCCGAGAGCCTACACAGCTGACAAATTAAACCCTCCAGGCGTGCCTGGCCACACACAAACCGCGGCACCGAGAGGCCCCCCAGCCCAGCACCGCACCTCTGAAGCTCCAGAAATCATGTGACAAATCGCTTGGATGCTGTTAATTCCTGGAACAACCAAAATGACACTTAACATGCACAGTTCTTATTTATCACTTCTATTCCTGCTTCCACAACTTTCACACGCAGCTGAGGAAGGTACACGTATACATCTGCATGTAATCAGTACAAATGTCACAGCTATGAAACCAAAGGAACTTCCCGAATGAGGCAGGAAGATAATATTAGTGTTCCACAGAATAAATGCAGAAAGATTTGTCTGCTTCTGCTAACACCCAAAGCCTCACTCGAAAGCTGTCACCTCAGCCAGAACTCCTGGTCACAGCATTACTTCTCCTAGGGCTCTGTACAACCTCCACCCAAGCTGTAACTTCCTCTATTTGTCCTCTTTTGCTTCTATTTGTAGATCAGAAACTACTGGACAAAAGTAGTATTTCAGATTCCAATTAAGTCCCATGGCTGGGGAGCAGAGACAACCTTTCCTTGCCTGCGCAACTGCTCACAGGCCAGCACAAAACTGGTTTTACCAGCTTTTCACTTTCAGTACAACCATCCCTGCCACTGCTTGGCAAGATCATTGTTTTCCATTTCAAACGGGTGTTGAATAACCTCAAAAAGATGGCAGATTCCAGGCTTTATTGGGAAAAAGCTTCTGAAGGGAACAAAACCAAACGTTGAACAGACTCTATTTATAAATGTAGAATGATTTCTTTCAGCTGGCAGCACAAGGCTGTTCCAAAGGTCTGACCTGACGTGGTTTTAGACCAGTTGGCTTGTTTGACCTGAAATCCTTCTTCATTTCCATTTTACCCAGCCAAAAAACAGTAGTTCCTCTTAAGTAACTGTCCCAAACCGGGTGCGTGGGAGCTGCGGTCAGGGAGTGAAGTACTCTAAGCACATGAAAATTCCATTTACATCCAAACATAACAAGCATGCTGTACAGTACAGGGTCCACATCGCAAGCCAGGATCTGTGTGGAGCTGCTGCTGGGGAGTTCATTTTTCTCCAAAACACGCAGGCACCACCATATTTTTTAAGTCACAAGCCATGTGCACACACAAAAAAAAAAAAAAAAATCACAGAAGGGTTTGGGTTGGAAAGGACCTTAAAGATCATCTGGTTCCAAGCCCCTGCCATGGGCAGTGACACCTTCCACTACACCAGGCTGCTCCAACCCTGTCCAACCTGGCCCTGGACACTGCCAGGGATGGGGCATTCACATCTTCTCTGAACAACCTGTCTTACCACCCTCACAGGGAAGAACTTCCCTATAGCTAATCTAATCTTCCATATGTCAGTTTATGACCTCTAAAAGTTCTGAATAAGAGAAAGTGAAATGAACACCATAAAAGACTGTAATTTTAACAGTTTCTAGTAATAATTTTTCTAAACTTCAGGTAGTTTCTATCTGCCTGCACTGTATTGGGTCTGTGCTGTAGACCTGAACACACACAACTACATTTCCAGCCTATTTTATCCCTGGAAGAGCAAGCTCTTTGTGCACATGCACAGAGCACAGGTACTGAGATGTCTTCACAAGAGCTGGGTTCTGAGGAGTTGCAAGTCACCAGTAAAGCTGAGACAAGAAGCCTGGTCATCATTTTATTCCATCAATTGCAAAAACGTATTCCTTAAGTACAGCACAGCAGGCATGTAAGTAAAATCACAGAACATCTGAAGGCCTGAAATCACTATGCCATGATTAGGTGTAACACCAAAGTAGGTATCCCAGAGGGGAAAAGACACATAGTTATCTTAACACAGATTTCACATTACAACACAACTAGCTTTCAGGCTTTTGTGTTTAAAACCCTTTGAAAAACAACTGTGAAATCCCTCACTCTGCTTGAAGCATATGGCCCCGGAGACAGCATAGCCATGCTCATGATACATCCATCAATACATTATGCACTTGCAGAGTTATGAACAGTATTTTTTACATGACTGCCAGCTTTCTTCCCCTTCCATGACTTCATACCTTACCTAAAACACCACTGTAACAATCTTTCTCCTCTGTCAGCTTTTACATGTGATCCCAGCCACAAATACAGAGTTTGAAGCTAAAATCATGTCTAACAAAATCCCCGAAAGCCCTGGCTCAAGCCACTTACCAATTACCTAGCAACATGCTCTTGTCAAACCTCAAATAAACACAGTGCGTGACCACTCTTGGTCGTCTGAATCCAAACCCGGATGGCTACTGCTTACACCTTTGAAAAGCGCAGCTGTTTACAAAAGATTTTGACTTTTCGATTAAGGGGGAAGATTTCTTCAGGCGTGCTAGCGGCTTAACTTCTCACGGGCATAAAAAGAAAGCGAGATGAATAAAACAACCCATGTCTTCATATTCCATCAGCGTTAGCCCTCCGCCACAGAATGCTAGTTTCCCGACCGGCCTGCCGGCTCATACCCTACCCAACCCATACAGCTTCAGCGACTTTCAGCTCATTACTCCTGGGCCGCAGTCACAGCGCCCGGGACACAGATCACCTCGCCTTCCGCCCATGAGCGGCTCTGCTCGGTTACTCCCTGCCCTGCACGCCGGGCCCAGCGCCGCTCCGCCGGCCCTGCGCGGAGCCCCGGCCACGACGCGCGGTAAGGGGGGGACAAGCCACCACCTCCTCAAGCACAGGGCCGTGCGCTTCCCTCGAGCGGGCCAGAGCCTGGCGGCGACAACGAGACCGCCGCAAGAACACCCGCACGGAGACCAACGACACCGCCTTTCCTGCCCGCACCGCCGGCACCCTCGCGGCACGCACCGCGTGTCCGGCCCCGAGCGTGCAACGGCAGCCATCCCGGCCTGCGGCGGTCCCCGGCCTGTGCCGTACCCCTGGGCCCGTCCCCCCCCGTCCCTTCCCGCCGCGCCCAGCGATGCCCGCCGGGGTCGCACTCACCGCCGTCCGGAGCGATGCCCTCCCGCTGCCCAGCGCCGCCGCAGCTGCCCGCCGAACAACGGCCGTTCTCGCGAGAGCGCTGCCCCCGTCCGCCCTCTGGCGGCACGGCGGAGTGGGTGCGGGGCCTGGTGGCCGTTGGCTCCTTAATGGCGGCGACTGGTCCTGCCAGCAGGGAGCAGCGCAGGGGGATGCTGTTACACACACCAACCCAAACCCAGCACAGCAACCCCCCGCCGGCAGCAGCTGACTTCCGCGCACACCGTGGCGGCCTCCAGCCGGGGCAGGGCGGCGGCAGTGCTGGTGGAGTGCAGGGCTTGCCACCCGCGTAGCACCTGATGTGGCACCAGTGTGGCCCACAGCAGGGGAGCGGCCTGCGGCAGCTGCCTACTAAAAGCAGGCGTCGGCAGCCCTTGACACAGCACAGCCGCTCTGCCAGGATGAGGCCTTGCGGCTGGCCACCTCAGACATCCCCCCGCCCCGTACTTCCCTTTCCCATTTTACCTGTAATGGTGGGAGGGCTGCTTGGCAGCCGGGGTAGCTGGTGGGCAGTGGGACGGCTGCCTGGCTCCCACAGCCCCACACTGGCCGTGAGCTGCCAAACCACACTGCCCAGAACAGCAGCAGGTGGCACGTGTTGGAGTGCACCACCACCAGCCTGACCTGCTTCAAAACCTCGGAGAACACTGGGCCTCCCTCCCTGCCTGCAACAGAACAGGGCAGAGGAGAAGTACAGAACATACTGGGTGACGTGTAGATGAGGCCCTCAGCAACGTGGTTTAGTGATGGGCTTGGCAGTGCTGGGGTAATGATTGCCCTTCATGATCTTAAAGGTTTTTTCCAGCCTAGGTGATTCCACGGTTCTGTGCAGCAAGTCACAGGTTTTGGTCTTTTTTGTGCCTTTGGGAAATTCCCAGTGTGCATTGCCTAGTTTGGCTTTACACAGGTACGCTGTTTTGGTTTTGTCTTCCCCTCTGTGTGGAGCACAGCAGAATACTTCCTAATACCTACCATCACACTTTTCATCTGATCTGGAGGGCAGCAAGAGCAGGTTGTACTGCCGCTGCCCATGCTTATAGATATTCAAGGCAAGGAGGTCTCGGCATTTCTGGGACCACCCAGCCAGCATCCCTGGGAATGCATGTAGGTGTTTGCACAGTACTTAAAACATACATTAACAGAGAAAAGGGGCTTCAAAAGGAAACCAAAGTAGCTGTGCAGCTCTGCATACATGTGGTAGCTGAGTCACCGTTTCATACACAGGAGATCCTCTGGGCACAGACCAAGAAGCTGTTCTTTTGGCCAAGACCTTACTTGTGGTTAGGGCTCATGGCTGCAGTACAAATAAAGCAATGCTGACATAAGAGAAAATAGCGTCAGCCACCTAATCCCACATGCCCTGTTGCCCTAGGAACTTGCATTTCAGGCATTTGGCTTCCCCGTCTAACCACATAGGAGACAGGATGTGTTATATAATCCTGCTCTGTGTATTTGGATTTAAGAGAAAAAAATAATACCGACCCTGTCTGACCTTGAAAACCATCAGCACTCATGTACCTGTGGTGTCCCCACAGCCAGTCACTCAGCAGGACTGTCCTGCGTAGAGAGAGCAGCCTCTCTTGGGCAGGCAGGCGCAGCAGACAAAGCAGTTTGCTGTTCTGTACTCGCCTGGTATTGGCAATGTCATAATCCAGGTGGTTTGGGTGGTTTTCATGGAAGCACTCATGCTGGTAGATTTGCTTTGTGTGGTACATTCTCTGTGTGGATTCACTGTGGTTAAAGCTATGCTTTCCTAGGAGGATTTGCCAGTTGGATACATCTTCCATCTCCTACCAAAGGAATTTCAGAGAAAGGAACCAGACACATATTTTTAGTGTGCTCTTTCCTCCCACCACTGATGGCAGTACACATCACTCCTCCCTCTGCCATACCCATAGCCACACCAGATGTGCCCCTTTACCCAAACTTACACAGCAGACCAAAAAATCTCTAGCCTAAGCAAAGGACAGGTTGGCATTCTGCTCAAAGAGGGGCAAAAGGCTGGGTAGGGATGCGATTTTATGGAAAAATAAACAAGATCTCCTCCTGTTCAAACAATAGCAAAGATGGAGACTTAGGTACTGTGTTGTTCTTCAGTACTCAATAGAACTGTGTATCAGTATTGACAGTAAGCCCCCAACCAGAGTACAAAAAGAAGCCTTTTGGATGCATAAAAGGGATCTACATACACATCAGAAGTAGTTAATGAGTATAAATGCATGCAGCTTTTCCCTTGGGAAGTGCATGACACCACATAACGTGCTCCTGTACCCAGAATTCTGTACTAATTCTTGCTGGATGGGAATCACACATGTAGTCCTGCAGCATAAAGCACACCTTTCTGATAAGCCATCACTTGGCTTTACCTTGGTTCAGCAAAAGCGCTTCATGACCCTCTTTGTACACTTCAAGACATTCTTTCTTGCTCTGCTGCAGTGTGAGAGTAAAGGGCAGGGCAGGATACATCCCTTCACCCCTCCCCAAAACAGACACCTCAGCAGAGAAGTGGAAGCTTTTCCTGCAGTTCTTAGGTATTGGCCTACCAAACTGTACTACTCTGCACAACCCAAAACACAAAGAACTTGAGGAATGTTCTCTGCTGCAGTGATTTTACAGCAAATTTTGGGGGGGTTATGCACGTGTTCTTGAGGAATGTTTCTGGTTCCTGTTTAAACCATTCACCTTTCAATAACTGCAATAATTTAGTTAAAGAGAATCAGTTGCATTAACTTCTGTTTTTAAAGCCCTGTAATGTAATTTCCCTGTTCTGCAACTCTACCACACAGTTAAGTAGCACATAAAGAAATGCAGCACCCTGATGTCAGTGCAGCAAGCACCACTCAGCTGGAGGTGAAGGCAGATGCTGAGCAGACTAACAAGCTGAAGCCTCTCCTCTCAGCAATGGTCCCAAAGCAGAGTATGAAATTACAGAAGAGTCACCATGGTAGGAATCATGCATCCATGCAGCTCTTGGAGGAATCACCAGTTGCATCAATTTCCGCTGCTGGAAGCTGGCTATCTTCTCTTTGTTCCTTCAGCCCGGATGCATGGCCCTCCCTTGCACATATCCTCTCTGACGTCTGTCCTTGGTCCCCTTCCAGGCAGGCTGTGACCTGGCACTGGGTCCTACAGCTGCATGCCAGATCCATCCCAGCCTTCCCTCACAGCTCATCCTGCCCATGGCCAGAGGTCGACCTTGCAACCGTCAACCAGCACAAGAAGCAGAGTGAGGCAGCAGTCGGTGGTGCTTTAAGTCCACCTTAAGTCCCTGCAGGGCTTTATTTCCCCGCAGGGGATATTCAAAGCTCTATGCATTGTATTTACTCACCTCAAATCTTTGCTTTTTGTGTTGAGCCACCCTACTGGCAGAGATAAACTAAGTGTTTTTTAACTCCTTCACAAACTGTTTCATACGTAGTCTACAAACAGATGTTTTAATAACCTTTTCCTTCATGCCACACTTGGCCTTTTCCCTACCTCTAGCTTAAGGAATAGGTACTGCAACTCACACATGCTTAACAAATGAGAGGTATGTCCACGTGTGTTTTGTGGGTTACAATAGGCTTGACCACATCTTCAGTGACAGCAGGAATGCCCTGATAGCTACACAAAAATGTGCCAACATGAAGTGCTGTTTGTCAGTGTGTAACTGACTTCAGCAGCAACCTCTTCCAAGACAGTGCTATTCATGTCACTGACAATATTGTCATGAAGGCTGTTCATACCTGTAACAAGAATTGCCAAGGCCAGGGCTGTGGTTTTGCTTCAGTGCCTGATATAATTCTCCCTGCAGTGTTTGGCTGAAAGTACCCTCTGACACAGTTTGCCAGGCAGCTTACAGTACACAGAGAAACATTCAATAAGCAAAGTCACATCCCCACGGTAGTTTACTGATCCTGGGCTTGGTGGCTCCTGCAACTTGAAATACTGAGAAAAGAAATAAATATTAAACATGAATCCTTAGTCATGTTCCTCCTACACCACACAGTCAATTTTGAATAGCTGCCAGGCACAACCGGGATGTTAAAAATGCTGTAAATGCAAGAAATGCATTCCTGGGAAAGTGATGGAACACCTTATCCTTGGTGCCATCTTAAGGCATATCAAGGATAAGAGGGTTATGAGGGGCAGTCAACATGGCTTCACCAAGGGGAAGTCGTGCTTGACCAATCTCGTAGCCTTTTATGAGGAAATAACACGGTGGATGGATGATGGTAGAGCGGTGGATGTGGTCTACCTTGACTTCAGCAAAGCGTTTGACACGGTCTCCCACAGCATCCTTGCAGCTAAATTGAGGAAGTGTGGTCTGGATGATCGGGTAGTGAGGTGGACTGTGAACTGGCTGAAGGAGAGAAGCCAGAGAGTTGTAGTCTATGGGGCGGAGTCTAGTTGGAGGCCTGTATCTAGTGGAGTGCCTCAAGGGTCGGTACTGGGACCAGTATTATTTAATATATTCATCAATGATTTAGATGAGGGAATTGAGTGTACTATCAGCAAGTTTGCTGATGACACTAAGCTGGGAGGAGTGGCCGACACGCCAGAAGGCTGTGCTGCCATCCAGAGAGACCTGGACAGGCTGGAGAGTTGGGCGGGGAATAACTTGATGAAATATAACAAGGGGAAGTGTAGAGTCCTGCATCTGGGCAGGAACAACCCCAGGTTCCAGTATAGGCTGGGGAACGACCTGTTAGAGAGCAGTGTAGGGGAGAGGGACCTGGGGGTCCTGGTGGACGACAGGGTGACCATGAGCCGACACTGTGCCCTTGTGGCCAAGAAGGCCAATGGCATCCTGGGGTGTATTAGAAGGGGGGTGGTTAGTAGGTCGAGAGAGGTTCTCCTTCCCCTCTACTCAGCCCTGGTGAGACCTCATCTGGAATATTGTGTCCAGTTCTGGGCCCCTCAGTTTAAGAAGGACAGGGACCTGCTGGAGAGAGTCCAGCGCAGGGCAACTAAGATGATTAAGGGAGTGGAGCATCTCCCTTATGAGGAAAGACTGAGGGAGCTGGGTCTCTATAGTTTGGAGGAGATTGAGGGGTGACCTTATTAGTGTATATAAATATATAAAGGGGGAGTGTCACGAGGATGGAGCCAGGCTCTTCTCAGTGGCAAACAATGAAAGGACAAGGGGAAATGGGTACAAATTGGAACACAAGAGGTTCCACTTAAACCTGAGAAGAAACTTCTTCTCAGTGAGGGTGACAGAACACTGGAACAGGCTGCCCAGGGAGGTTGTGGAATCTCCTTCTTTGGAGACATTCAAGACCCGCCTGGACACGTTCCTGTGTAACCTTATCTAGGTGTTCCTGCTCCGGCAGGGGGATTGGACTAGATGATCTTTTGAGGTCCCTTCCAATCTCTAACCTACTGTGATACTGTGAAATCAGAACATCCATGCAACAGTTTCCAATGCAAGTGTAAAGCACATTGTTAAAATGTCAGGAAAGGTGGGAAAGGGATACAGGAAAGAGCTGGTGTCTGGCACAGCATAGGAACTTCCAAATTTAACATCCCCAGTGCAGAGAAGTGCTTTATTTCATTAAAAGGCACATAATACCCAGGTATTCTATGAGAAAAATAACAAAAGAAAAAAGCTTAACTAACAACCTAATGAGGAGAAAATGTACAGGGAAGGCACAGACCTGGTGACCCAAGTGGGGCTCTGGCCCCTTCACAAACACCTCTATTGGAACATGAGGGAAAGGCCTCCAGGGAGGCAAAACCAGAGGAGATGCATGTGCGTGCTTCCTGCAGCACCAGCCAAGGTCTCACGTCAGCACTGGGGCACAGCACGGGAGGTCTCGCACTAGGAGGGAGGCAGACATGTAAACAATGTGTAATTGCAATCAATTTTAAATAAACTAAAACCATTTTGACAAAGCTTCAACCTACTTCAGAAAACTTGTATTACCACAAACAGCTGTAATGAAACAGCTGTAATGAAACAGCTGTGTGATTTTGGTTACTGAACTGTTTTTCCCCTATATATATACACACACAGAGATAATTCCAGTCAAAATTGGAGCAAGAAAAGACTCTCAGTGCAGGCTTACTGCACAGGGGCTGTTTTATCTGACAACTGTGCTGCATTGGGCTCTCCTGATTGCTATCATGTAAGTGAAGTGGGTTGTTGAGCAACAGGTGTCACACAATCAAACCAGGTTTCTTCTGCTTTCTCAGAAACACTTCTCTTTTTCCAAGGCCCTTTTTAAAAAAGCAACTCCAGCAGCATGGCACTAAATTAACCCTAATTCTACTGTTAGAGTGAGGTTGATGCTGAAAAGAAGTGTGAAATTGCCCAAACACAGATCACTGTGAAAACAAGGAAGAAATTACAGTGTAACCCATCACATCATGAATTCAAATTAATGCACAGGCTTTCCTGAAATTGGATTATCCGAAGCATTGGCTTTTGTTGTGTTTTCCAGACATAGTGAACACAAGACAGCATTTAATTTACCCACATGCAGGAATTTCTGCTCAATCCCAGTCTGGGGGGAAGCCGTTTGCACTACAGCCAACACAAATTACCTATAACTATTGCAAAAAGCAATTAGAGGAGATGAAAGGACTGACTTCTTATACATTTGTCATTCCTGAGGGTGTTGCATCTGTGGCAGGGGAAGGACCAGAAGCTCCATGTCCTGATAGTTGTGGTTTAAGCCCAGCAGTCACTCAGTATCACGCAGCCACTTTCCCACCCCTCCCCTTCACCTCCTCTCCAGGCATGATGGGGAAGAGAATCGAAAGAATGTAAACCCCATGGGTTGAGATAAGAACAGTCCAGTAACTAAGGTATAATGCAAAAGTATACTACCACTACTACTAATGATAAGAGAAATAACAAGGGGAGAGAATATAAAACTAAAAGGGGAAAGAAAAAAACCCAATAAACAGCCGTGATGCACAATACAATCGCTCACCAACTGCTGACTGATACCCCGCCTGACCAGAGCAGTGATCAGTCCCTTCTAGGTGACTCCCCCCAGTTTATATACTGTGCATGATGTGCTGTGGTACAAAATACCCCTTTGGCTAGTTTGGGTCAGGTGTCCTGTCTCTGCTTCCTCCTGACTTCTTGTGCCCCTCCTCACTGACAGAACATGAGAGTCCTTAATCAGGGTAAGCGCTACTGAGCAACAACTGAAAACATTGGTGTGTTATCAGCACCGTTCTCACACTGAAGCTAAAACACAGCACTGTACCAGCTACTAGGAAGAAAAATAACAGTTACAGCTGAAACCAGGATACTGATGCTGCTACTGGGGCAGCACAGTGCAGATCAGCTGATGGTGCCCAAGAGTGGATAGTTCTTCCTGCACTGGGAAGAGCTGCCCAGCAGCAGTTGTGTGCCAGAAAGCACAGGCAAAAGGATGTTTCGGAAATGGTCACTGCGCAGGAAGCTGTGACCCCAGCTCAGCTTTACAGTAAAAAATGCAGGAGAGAGCGAGGACCAGAAAATGCTGGGGGGAAAGAGCAGGTCTGTACTGTCAGTCTGTGCTGTGTGCCAGGCGCTGAGCACAAGGTGGAGCTAGGAGGTGGAATGCTGGCCAGGGGAGTGCACAGAATCGCTTGACCCGGGTTCATCATGTTACACTACCTTTAACACCAGGCAGACCAAATCCCTCCTTGGTCACACCACTGAGCCACCACCAGCACTGTTGTTGCTGAAGCTGTCTTTTCTGCCCATAGGTGAACAGGAAGGAGGTGGCTGGAACAGCATGGAAGTCCACAGTGTCATTTCCTTGCTTATGAATCCCCCCTTTGTTTTCTAAGCTTCCTTCATATGTCATCTGAGTGGTGTAGACACTTTCATACATACTGTAACCCATAGTATATTGAATGGCTGATAATAAGACAGATGACATCTGTTTAGATCACATAGTAGATAGGATTGATGCTTCTAAACACTCACAAGCTACAGCTTAGTTCTCTGCTATCTGAACACATTGGCCCTTGTACATATGGTGGCAGTCAGCTCAAGACTCAGCACTTCCACAGCTTGAGAAAGATGGAAACTAGATATCCAAGTGACCATGGCAAAGAATATGCACCATTCCCTTCACTGATGCAGACTGGCAGTAAAAGCCACAAGCAACCATGTGCTCAGTCTTGTGAAGGACCTCCTGCAGGAAGCAGCAGTGCTACAGCACTGATTTTGCCAAGACAGGGGTTCTGCTCCACAGAAAATGGATACGCTCATTCCAGCTTGCAGAGGTGAAAAAGGAGCACACTCGTTTTTATACTGGCAGAGTTTTCGATTGCAAATTTCTTTTCGAGTGAGAAAAGGACCTAACTTCTTACTTACCCACACATCACCTACAAAGCCTACCATGTGGCACTGCAGAACTACCCCTGGTAGAAGGGCAGGGGAGTGGGATGCCCTGGGCCCTAATATCAGCAGAAAGCACCAGGGCTCACAGGACCTGCAGACATGAGCAGCACGGGGCTCTACGCACAGGCTCACAGGCATTAGATTCTCCTTATTTGCAGAGGGTCAGCTGGATCTTGTGACCTGTGTAAATAACAAAGCTTTGGAAAGAAACTCAAGAGGCACCTTATGTTCTTCATTTCAGGGCCATAGTTCTGGATGGAGGGAAAAGAAATAAACTTAGAAATCAAAACTCGCTTCACTCTTGAGAGTCTCAAAGTCCCCTGAAAGGGAAAGACAAAAGTGACTGACGCAGCAAGTCCCACCAAGTTATTTAACTGGTACTGTGGGAGTTGATAGAATTATTTATTCCCAACTCATAAACCCACATGCTGCCTCTTTCCTCCTGCCAATTAACAATATTACTTAGCACTAATAGACTGCTTTCATTTTCAAGGGGCTTAAGAACACAAATTAATCACCTCAACATGTCTGAAGGGAACAGATGGCAATGCAGTATTAACATAGCAATTTCACAGTTGGAGCAGCTCCCCAGGGAGGGGGCTACAGCAGTGTCTGGGGGGCACCTGGCCCTGCTCCCTGTTTGCAGTCAGGGTTCCTGGGTCTCACCTCTGCACCAAGATTCTGCTTTATCCCAATCTCACCACACATTAATTTTCCTAAGCAAAGCTGTATATTTTTCTTATTCCATCTTTAAGAGAGTGTGACATCTTTCCAGAAGGCTTCTTATCTCAGCATGTCTCCAGACAGGTCATTACTGCTTTGGATTTAAAAGACTAAATGTCTATCCAATAATGCAATTAGTCCAGCTTGCCACTGTTTCTTACTGGCCATAAGCAGAGAAGTGACCAGGGAGAAACACATTCCCTTGTCCATACAGTGGAGATGCTTTTTTACCCTGGAACACCTTTGGTTACAGTTGGGTACAGAACAGCAGAGTGTGTTTTCCACCCCAGTCACTCCTGTCCCAGAGACCTATGGGCATGGAGCAGCGTTGCTCCATGGGGCCTTTTGGCTCAGCTGCACAACACACCATTTCTTAAGCTGCATGTAGAAAAATGAGCTTACTCTAGAGCAGGGGTTTCTATAGCAAAACTTGCATATGAAAGGTGAAATCTGTGGCCATCCTTAGCAGAACCAGCTCAGGATCCAGGCTATAGCAACTAAAACATGCATTAAGCCAAAGGCAACTGGTCTGCAAACACTGCAGACTGAACCAGGGGTGGCAGAGAGCCTACAGCACCCCTGTCATGGGGCTGCCAGCTTCGGAGAGCCCCTCAGCTGCACACCTCACCCCTGCTGCTGTCTCCTCATCGCCCTGGGGCTGCAGACACCACTGGGAAGTTTGTGATGGGGGCATCCACGTTTCTGAACCTGGAATGAATTCGGATAGGTGGCCTCCCACCTGCTTAATGCAGCCATCAAGCACCCTGCCACAAACACAACTCCAGAAAGCCGTTTCTCAGAGCATACTGACATTTTCAGGAGAAGACCAAACAAACACAATGATTATAAAACTAACTGATATGACACTGGCCAGGCAACTTTTCAGTCTTTTTTTTCTTAAAGAATCCACCTACCTATGGAAGGCTTTTATTTACAACACTGAGATACTATCCCCTATCAGTATTTAACCCTGCAGTCAGAGGGTATCTCAAAGTAAAACTGTGCAATCATAATAAAGTCAGTCAATGTCAAATGTCTGACAGGTTTTGGCCTCTCCCCATCTTCCTCCCCCCCCCCCCCTTTTTTTAGACACCCATCATATAAGTGAAACAAGTTATTTTATCCATGTAGCTAATATTCACGAGTATTTTTTCCAGCTCTCCATTAATACACCTTGTATTTGAATCCTTTCCAAAAGCATAGAAAATCCTCAAACACGAACACTATTTGCATTACCAGCAGCAACTCCAATGAGTATTCTAAAGACTCACAATGCCTGTAATGAGTGAACATCTATTTTCTCTATTAGTAAACCACTGGTGTCCTTTCTCCTTGCTTGTAATTTATTTCCCTCACCCAGGAATGATAATCAGTGTTTAGTGCAAATCCATACCAATGCATAAACCATAAGCAATTCGCATCAGAGTGGTATGAAATCTAACACTTGTTCCAGCTTTTCTAGTACACAACAGCCAAAGCACCCAACAGACTTTGCCATATTGTTCCAGCCCCTTCTGCAAACTCTCTTTCCGAGCAGTTTGATACCAGTCCCATTTTATCATCTTCTTAGAGCTGGGGGCTTTATTTTGGAGGGGTGCTTGGTACGGCAGGGATGGGAAGGAGAATCAAGATTATTCCACATGTCAAATAGCTTAAAAGCATGGATTATGCTGGTCATGGGAGCAAGGTACACTTGCTGTTTTAAAGCTTTAGTTTGACTGTTCAAACCTTTAATTCTCTTGCACAGCCGAGAACAAGCTAACAGACAACACAAGGTTTTAGGCCCTTATACTGCTTAGCACTCGTAAAGTGTAATGTTTAAAAAAAGGAACAAATCAATGTTTGGTACTATTTATGACACTCCAGACCATAAAATAATCCCCTATAGAAATGGTTTAGATAAATGCTAAATTAACATCAGAAATGCCTTTTTTTTCAGTTACTTCTTCTCTCCCAATACAGCTTTAATAAAAGGAACTTTAACATCTAGGCTCATTATCAAAACTTGGATACTTAAAGCTGTCAAGGCATCCCAAATAAGGCATCATATTCCAGTGGTTTCAGGCTTGGTTTGCATAAAACTCATACTGAATTCAGACTTTGTTGAGGCCAAAGCCCCAGGGCCTGAACAAAGCTTCCTGAAATCACAGTGAGTTTCACAGGAGCCATCTTTGTTTAATTCCACTTTGTCCAGGATTAACATTTGATCTTGAACTCCTCTACATTACTGAACCATGCACCACAGCACATTCCAGATAGCAGGTACTACATTCAGGGATTTTCTAGATGAAATTTTAAAGCTGTCCTGGTCACCAGGGCCTCCTGTCCACATACAAAGTTCAGCTGAACATTATGTAGACAGCCTCCTAACTTACTGGAATGAAAAACAACTCGACAAAAGCACACACATTTAAAGAAGGAATGGGTAATTCCACAGCAGTAAGTTATCTGACACTGCAGGTTTTTCTTTTGAGACAGAAATGAGTAATATTCCTCTCCCTGCATCAAAATGAGTAATGTTCCTCTCTCTGCATCAAAAAACATTCCTGGTTTTCTGAAGAATCTCAGACATCGACCAAATGCCACAACACTGGAAACAAGTCTCAACTTCCTTGGCAAACTGCTGACTTCGAACAGGCCCTGCACTACAGCTGCACTACAGTATCATAAAAGGCTTCTCACTGGGAAACTGTGTGCAAAGTTCGTTTGGGGAAAAAAAGAAAGATTTAAGCTGCCCATATGACCAAGGTATTGGGAACAAATAACCTTAGAGCTGTACCGTGGTGAAGAAACGGGGCCTCAGTTTCAGCAGATGCTTGACATCAGGCCAGACAGGGAAAACAAGATGAGCAAAGGTTACATGCAAACAGTCACCTGTGGTTTATGCAACAACAAAACAACCACTGCTCAGGACAGAGACACATAAAAAGAACTTACTGGAAATTACTTTTAATATAGGCAAACCAAGACTGCTTATGATTTGTAGGGTATGATAGTGTGACAGACTAATCAGAACAGCTTTTGTTTCATGTCTCTAAAACAAGCATCCAGGAAGTAATTCACATTACATGGGTCATCTTTGGTAATACTGTACATTGTGTCGATCACTTGGTAAACATCAGTTCTTAGTGTCATTCATCATAACTACAAACTAATTTGAGAGTTGCAGGAGGATCCTCCAACTGTACACCAGCTTGCAAAGGGAAGAGTTCAGACTAGCAATACAGAAATTACTTCACAGAGTTACGTAGCAAAAGTTACAATTCTTCGTCATAAAGCATTACACTAGTTTGTCATTTTGTCTACAGTTAAAGTGGGCTTATCCTCAGCACTATTACAGATTAACAACAAAGTAGCTCCTGAAACAAACTGGGGGAGTAGGATTGAAAGCAAAGAACTTTGATGAAAGCATAATTTTCTAACTTTGGTTTCTAACTCTAAATTATTAAAATACAGAAAAAAGTCATCATTATTTTAAAAAAGATGCATCATTTAGAAAAGAAGTCTCATTCCTTACAAAATGATTTAAAATTAACATAGAAGAATAAAACATTGCTACAGTACAGTTAAGAGCATTCCGATGGCGTGATGTAGGTACATCTGTATGTCCTCTGTTCCATGGCACAACCATGGGGTTTAACTTGCTTTGATGTGTATTTGACGGTCACTGAACTTTTCTCACTTATCTTGATGTGGGTTGTCCACATGTACTGTGTTAACACTTGACACAGCATTTATTTACAGTTTAAAAGCAGCACAGCTGTCCCACATCCTACAGCTGTGCTCACTCCACTGTGGTACTGGAACGAGCACAACAGCTCGGGTATCTCAGGGAATGTATCATTGTTCTGAATTGCCTTTTTTTCCCTGTTTTATCAGAAGGCGGCTCCTCATTGCTTTTCTCAGACAGCTGTGCAGGCTCTGTTTGGAATTGTTCTATTTGAATCTCAAGATGTTTTTGAATGGCTAACCCAAGGACTTCGGGATCCACAGATGCCCCATATACTTCCCACGTCATTCCTTCATCATCCCATCTCACTTCACGCACTGGAGATTTGGGGGCCTCCATGCCTTGCTCTAGGTTCACCTCTGGGAACACATGTGAGTGGCTGTCTGCTGCAGCTGCTGGGCTTGTTGCCACAGATTTGCATTCCATGACTGGAAGAGTTTGTACCTCGGCATCTCTACACTCAAGAGCTGCTTTCAGTCCTTTGGTTAAATCATTCATAGAAGTCATAGTCCACATATCCTTTGTTGTCATTACCATGTTTGCACCCTGCTGGCTACTAAGGGCAACACAGGCAGCATTTGTTTCTGGAGGAACCTTCTGCTGAGTACAGTGTTGAGCATGTTGCAGTTGTTCTCCAGGAATGCTACAGCACTTCAGGACTCTTTTGGCATCCAGGCCTGATTCACTTACTGAAGACACCAGCTTAGGGTATGTCAGAATGTCCGAAGTAGAAAAGGAATGAAAATAGCCAGGTGCTGCCTGCTCTTTTCCTGACTCACTAACTGAACATACCAACTGCGGAACAAGTTGTATAGATGGTATAGGCAAAGAATGGCAATAGGCAGGGATGGTGGCATCTGCCTTCATACAAGGGTCCTTTCTTATATTACAGGGTCCTGCAGAATTGTTATGAATTGTCATCACCATGGGGGAGTATGGAGAGTTTGGAATATTACTGTAAATCAGACCACCATGAATAATCCCAGTGGCTTGATTGAACATTGTCCTGTTTGAGAAACCATTTCCAGGCACGTGGGGTCCTAGGACTGCAGTGTGAAATGTTCCAGGATCTGTGTAAACAGTAGTGTTACGTGCCATACCACTGCTGTCAAAGCTATTCGTGGGTACTTGCTGGTCTCTGGGTAGAGCTGGAGTCACAAGGTTTTGATAGCAAGGTACATTTTCATTTGTTTCTGATTCATATCTCTGTGCTTGGAAAGACATCCTAGCCACTGGTGGACCATGCCTGCAGCTAGAAGAGCTTAGGCTGGAGTAAGTAGCACTGGTTTCTATGTGAGTGACAGAAGTCTGGTGTTTGCAACTGCAGGTCAGGTCTGAGTGGCTTCTCTGAAGGGCAGTTCCCGGTTCTTCCATTTTACACATGCTTTGCTGATGGACAACGCAGGCTGAGGAAATATTCTCAGCAGTGCTGCTCTTTACATACATTTTAGTGTCCCCCACTTCCCAGGATGCTGGGGACTGTTCAGTGATAAGAAAATGATTTGTAGTCTTAGTTTTGCTCTGTGAATTCTCATTGGCTAACTGGTCGCTTCTGGTTTGGACCACTGATCCAAGTCCCACCATCCGAGGCTGTGAAGACCATCCAGGACTCTGCACACTCCTTGCATCACTCTTGTTTCCCAGAGTATGGCAGATGGTGCTACTATGGCTTTTCTTCAGCTCCTGCTTGTTGCTTTGTCTTTCCTCTAAACTTGATCGCCCAGTACAGGCCAGACTCGAGGAGCTCTTTGACAGGGGGTAACTGTTGACATTCAAGAGACCATGACAAGTAGAACTCAGTGAGTCCTGGTAGGAATTAGTGTGGAGCTGATGGCTGTCAGCTGACATGGCAAAGGGGAGAGATCTGCAAGAACTGGTAGAGAAGAAAAGGGAGAACTTCAGTAAAACATAAATGCACTGAAAACTGTAAGCTCTATTGACCTCCTGCCTGGGCTTCTTGCTATTCACAGTTCACAAGTACTTCTAAAAAAGCAGTCTCTCAGTACTACAGTCTCTGTGTACTCAGACCAGTCAGTTTCCATTTTCAGTTTCCACAATGGGTTTTCCCTGGATTAGATTCAGAATTATTGAAATTCTGGGGGGTTTTCATTTCATAAAACACAAAGTTGTTAACATTCACATTAGCACTTCCACACTTAAGAGAAGCTGTAACTGAAGATTTTTAATTTGACCAGATTTAGTGATCCATTTTTGTTGATCAAATCAAATCTTCCATTGTTTGACTACACACATTCCCTTGCTGTCACAGAGGTTGTGCAACATTTGTATAACTAAGTTATTTTAATATGCTCATATATCTATATCTATCAACACATACACATATAACTCTTTCCTAAAAGAACCCTTTCTGTTGAACAGAAAAATGTAAGCATTTATTGATCGCTTCCAGCTCAAGTACTACTGGATATTTTGTTGTGCAGTAAGTGGAAGCCACAATTCCTCGTTTTAGAGAGCTTTCCTCAGGTGCATTTTGCCTCCCTAGCAGGACTCCTACAGAAACCTTCACAGTTTCTTGTGAACCGGATCACTAAACTAGAAATGAATGTGTGGAGCTGGAAAGGTGTGTACATGTGGACAAAAGCACTCTGTAAACAGGAGTGTTCACTCATAACACCAAGAGATCAGTGACTGCAAGGGCTCACATCCAAACCTATGAGTCAGAAGCTTTTAATATGTGATACTTTTAATATGATGCTTACAGGCTCAAGGAGTCACCTACCCATGTAACCAATAAAGAGCATGCCTTGTACTCCATCCACAAACCAAGCAGCTCTACTGATGAGCCTTACAGTTATCAATGCATACACTTGTAATTCCATTCTCGTTGCTAACTTTGGCAAGCCAATAGTTCAGGTTGCAATTTTCCTATCACCTAAAATCCATTTTTGTTGACTGTGTTCCATAATGAAACTAAATTGAGCAAGACAATGGAAAAACAACAATATGTGCAATCACTTCTTTGAGAAGCTTCTCACTGTGTGCTGTCTACTAGGGACTTGGTATTGGCAGAAATATCCTCTAGCATTAGAGTTTGCAGAAAAGGGCAGTTTCTCCTCTTTCATATGTGCCGATTCAATTAGGAGTTAACTCATTACAGACTCCTTACCGAGCCTGCTCTGTAAACCACGCAGCCTCTCTGGCCCATAGGACTCCACTATGGTGGCATCTAAGGACAACACAAAAGCACCTTTTCTTCCAGGAATGGAATTTCAGATTCCTGGGTGAGAGGCACCGCTCAGTGCAGCTGCAGTCAAAAGCAACCACTTTTTGCGATACATTTCTGCATGTTTTTCATAAGCCCTTATAAAATCTCACTCAACATTTTGAAGAGAAGCAAGAACTGGGAAAGTGACAGTTTTAAAACATTTCACTCATCTCCTCCAGTGTTATCTATCCTGCAGGCACTTACACGTATGGGTATAGTCTGCCACACAGGAGTCAGTAGGATTAAACACCAGAGCATAGCTGTCTGCAAGGTGAAGATCTTAAATTTAATCTCTTTAGAAGATAATACCTACAAAGGCTCTCACAGATTGGGATGAAACAACATTTACTAATGGAAATCCTCAGTCACAAATACTGAGTCTCAGCTGAAAGGAAGCTTCAAACAGATGGCATAAGGCTGCAGAAACTTTGAAGAGCTCTCTCACAAAGTTTACAAGATTCAAATATGTGTGTATACACAGACACCAATGCCTCTATTTGCTTTCTTTATGTAGCATTGCTGCAGAAACCTCTGTAACTGGAAGAAGTGATGCAATTTGAGATTGATCCATCACCTGAATGTGAAGAAACATATTCAGATACATGACACAGTCCAAATATGATGACATAACAGAAAACAACTTTCCTTGTAATGTTTGCAATGAAACCTTCAAAGAGAATTCTGAAGAGATTTTTTTTGCCCCACTCACATAGACTCAACTGCAGCTGAAATCAAGACCGAACATGGGCCAATGCCACATGTATATTACACATGTACAAATACATATATAACATTGTAACTAGCAACTATGAACAGCATTTGAACATCTTTACTCAGAGAGACCAGTGTTCCATGCTAGCATTAATTGTAACAATTACCCTGTGACTTCTGGGCTTTAAAAACAATGGGAACAATTACCAGTTAGGTAAAACAGCATCTCACCTGACACTTTAGGACATAGTTAAAGATGGGGGGAAGTAAAAAAACACCAACAAAGCCCCATTCAAACAAGATGAATCAGCTTCCTTCAGAATAATGCACTTTCCTATTGTGTTGAAATCCAAAGTTACATTTTCCCAGACACCCTGAACATTTCCCCCTGTACAGGCCACCTGTTGCTTTCCTTTTCCATTCCCTGTTCCTTCTACCCACTCTGGAAAGACCTATGAGCTCTTTCACCACCAGCCCATTATGCCCACGTGGCAGAGGCAGGATTCTGAGCTGGACTTGTGCACGTGGAGCTCTGCATGGAGAGGGATGCCTGCAGAACAAACTGACGTCCGGTAGACCTGACCATTCCTCACCTCTGCTGCAGTCAAATGTCACCACGGCATTTCACAGTAACGTAAGTGAGCACACAGGTCTGCCACACACTGCATCAGCCTGTTGGTTGGTTGGCTGGTCGGATGGTTGCTTTTAAACTGGTTCAGCTCCCACTCACTACATCAAATCATCAGTCCAGCCACACCAATCAGTAATGTCAGCACAGGGAGGAAACAGAAGACCACTCCCCTCTGCAGAGCCATAAATTCAGTAGTGCGCATAAACCCAGAGCAAACCTGCACACACAGTGCCTTTCTTCCTAAAACTTTGGAAATGGCATGTAATCCCATACTCACCTTCCCAAACTCTGCAATGTTGGCACTGATTCCCCAAGGTACACACAAAATCTTACACACAGACACCCCTACAGAAAAGACACGACACTGCATGAACACATGCTAAAAGTGCTGTACTTCCTACATGTGCTCATGCAGACTGCATCCAGCTGATGACTTCTGAGAAGGGGCAGAAAGCAGAAGTGTCTGGATGGTTATACCAATACATATATACCACAGGGGGCCTGGGGTCAGGTACTGAGAATGGTGTGACAAGCTTCTTAAGAAACAACCAAAAAGCCCTCAACCCAGCCACAAGACATGGAACCTGCCTGATTTCACAGCTGTGCAATGCCATTGTGGTTGGTGAATCAGCTAATTAGGAACAGATGACCCATGTGAAACCTGGATACAATAAACACAGCTGACTCAGTTGGTACTTACGGGCCTGAAACAACTTATTTTCTCATGTTGGGGGGGGAGAAGACTACTTTGCTTAAACTTTGCTTTTAAAAAGTAAAGACCTAGTTTATAGGAAAGTAATTTGAGTATTTTATAAAAAAATAAAAATAAAAAATTAAAAATATTCAATTTTTTAAAAAATATTCAAATGGGTATTTTATTCAAAAATACCCATTGTAGATTTTGAGTTGATCTGAGAGGTTTTCATTTGGAAATCCAAAGGAAATCTACACCTGAATACATGAACAGGAAAGCATGAACTTTGAGGCAGATACCCTGCTACGAATATATAGAAAACTGTTAGTCAAGCAGAGAAAGGATTAGGATAGAAATGGAATTAACATCCACTATTTTTGGCTTAGCTTCAGATAGCTTATGAGGGGATCTAGGCTGCTTTCACTAATTCCACTGAACTACTTTAAAGCAACAAATGTGTATTTTGCTATGACTTATGATTAAAGTTGCGACCTATTTAATGCAGTAGTAAATTTAGTCTCAAAATATTAAATGTCGTGTGTTGTCAACTGAAAGACATTCACTGTTATTAATGATATTAATAACAGTGTTATTAATGATGATTCCAAAATTCTTCAGGATTTTTCTTTTCTATGCATGTACTTCCGATTACAATTTTGGCAACAAACACAAACGGATATCAAATGGAATAATTCCTTGCAATCATATCAATATACAGAGCAAGTTTTCATGTAATATAACAATACCACATGATATTTCAGTATGATCGCACTTAGCTCCTCCTTTATGTGTTTGATAGTGATTGCTTTCTTCCCTGCATAGCCAGGCTTCAAAAGAGTGGCATGATAAACATGACAGTCACAAAAGAACTGGTAGGTTTCATAATGAGGATAGTAATATGGGATATTAACATAAGACAATGTGTTAATAACAGAATATGTACAGCCAAGCTTGCATTTCCTCCAAGTAAAGAAAATACAAAATGCCATAAAAGTAACAAAGCTGCTGCATCCTTTATCCCAGGAAAGGACTTTTTAAGTACTAATTCAAGCAAAAATCTGCACCATAACATAGCAAGTCACACTACACCACA
Organism: Neopsephotus bourkii; assembly: GCF_033783945.1. NCBI lineage: Eukaryota > Metazoa > Chordata > Aves > Psittaciformes > Psittacidae > Neopsephotus > Neopsephotus bourkii. The sequence goes on along the minus strand of NW_026902109.1, from coordinate 10,021,107 downwards.
TGTGCTCTTTTGTAAGCAGTCTGTACCTACAGTAACTAAACACATTGTGAATACCTAACACATTAAATGGTACAAATTAGTTGCAGAATTTGGGAAGAGACAAAGAGAAATTGCATTTAAAATTTAATACTATTTACTAGAAAAATACATGCAATGCCAGAGACTTACTTTTCTAAGTAAGTTTTACAGTTTATTTTTGCTTCATATAACCCGTGACGGTCAGCCCATAAGTCAACAAGACCTGTAACAGTGACTGCAGGCTATTTCACCCTTGTTCACTTTGCTGATCATACAATATAAAATGTTTTTTTTTTCTTCATATGTTTCATTTTATGCTTTCAAACCAGCATCTGGCTTCAAAATAAGCGATAAAAATCCGAGCCAGTTTCAGAGGTGAGAGCATTATTACGCACGTGTGAAATTTGGAAGTTAGGTGATTTGATCCATACCAAATTTTCAGATGATGACTGCTAATTTCAGGTACTGACCAGGACCCTTCATGGCGAGCATTAGCACTTTTTGAGAAGACATGCAGCATTAAGGGGTTTGCAAAGTCTTTGCCCAGAATTCACTCCTTCATTTGCATCATTCTGGACCCCTGTGCATCAGTACTTGGTAACCTGTGCAGTAATCAATCAGCTTCATAAGACATACACACAGTTTTGCCAATAGCACCAAACTGCACAACAAACTCATCCAGGTTTTATTCAAGAATAATGGGATTTTAATTAAGTTATTTAATTAATATATTAATAATATATAATTATTTATTACAAGTTTTACTTGAATAGAAAGCTACTATATGTGGGTTCTTAACTTTATTTAACAAATACATTATTATAAATGCAATGGTTATAAATTTGAACAGGCAAGAGCAGTTTCTGGTTAAAATGACAGAACTGTAATTACAACCCAAGGGGCAGCTGTCACTTACCATAAACACCGCTGACACCTGCCTGGGACACAAGATGGCACGCACAGAAATAAATGAATTGCTCCCTAAACAGCCAACTTATCTTGCGTACCAGAAGCAGTGCAGCATATTCACACTGTGCTCTCTTCGGGCCTGGCTTTTTAAGCAATGTGTCTTCCTTACTGGCAACTACAACTGAACTTCTAAAATAGATGTTTACTGTGGTAAAGTTACATAAAAAGGAATATCAGCTAATATGGCATTAATTTCTATTACAGCTCTACTCATTTTAAAGAGGCTCATATCACCATAAGTAAATAAATAAAATAGAATATGGTCAAACTTTGTTCCTGCTTACCCACACTGAGAATGACTGGTAACTTGCACGAAAAAAGAAAGATCTGTGTTGCACATAGACAAAGATGTGACATGTTAGTATTATGAGACCCTATGGCCTGTCCCTAACTACACTCCACTGAAAGAAATAGTCCACTAACAGTAATCACTAACATCTACTGTTGGGTGGGGGAGTCAAACCACTTGAAAGGCATTGGCAAAACAGGATTAGCCATGGTAAAAAGCTTAGAGATTCAAGTGTCTGGGATTAGGAGGGTTTTGGTGGTTTTAATTGTTGTTTTATTTTGGTGAGCTATAAGGGAAAGGAAAAAATAGAGGAGTTACAGTAGGGGAAAAGGTATCACTCATCGGGGAACATCAAGGAATTTCTCTAAATTCTGTAAAAACAACTATATCAATGTAACTAAATTAGTATGGAATCAGGTTGAGACCCCAGTTACTTAACCTTTAATCCATCATCTTCCTTTAGGCTTTCCATTTTGGAATAGCATTACAAATTGACTATGCCTTGGTTGAGTTCAATCTGCTAATGCCTTCTTGTAAATATTTTGGGTCATCTTGTATGTCCAAGCATCAGACAGACCTACAGGGCAGACTGATCTGGGCATCTACAAGCACCATCAGATGCACACAGCAGACAAGAGCCCGCTGTGTATGCAAATGAATGGAATTGATTTTCAGTTCCGCACCACTAGAAGCACTGGTGACAGTGGTGATTATCACTGGGATCATAATTCACCTGTAGGAAGAGAAGTACATTTGACAGGCCAGACAACATGAGAGAAGCTATGACACTCAGTGTGCAGCACAGCAAAAGTAGAGATCGTGTGTGGTTTATGTCCGTATAAACTAACTTGTCACAGATTTTCTTTCATTTCTGTTAATTATAACTTTGTCCATCGGGCTTTTCTAAAAGACTTTGTCTTTTCCCTATCCAAACCTAAGCATTCTGGACAGACATCTCTTTGCATTGATTGGCAACAAAATGAAAAACAGCAAGTCCCCTTTTTATTGAGCATTAATGAACCTCAGCTATCTCCTTACTGAGGACCCAAGCAGAGACCTCTTCCCCCAAATGCTGAAGTTACCACGGGTAGCCTGGTTACCAGTCACCTTACCAGGGGATAATATAATAGTAGCCATGTCAGAAAGTGAATTGATTCAAACATTTGCTGATACATTCACCTCAAGGCTAAATTATCCCAACAGTATAAAGAGTCATACAAAAAGGATGAGCATTCAGTTTTAAGAAACAGCAGGGGCAGACCACAGCTGTGTTAGAGCCTGAGACAGGAAAGAAGAGCTGGGAACTCTAAATTCTAAAATGAAAAAGGCTAAAATGAGAGTCCCAGAAGAGAAGAGCCTGAGAAGGATGAACCAAAGGAGATTATTTTAATGACAACTCTAATTGAATTCCCAGAAAGGAGAATTCACATGGGGCTGTAAATAAATAGTTGAGAAACCAGAGAAGGGTGGACTCTTATCACAAGAGAGGCATGTATTGGGATGTAAGTCCTGACACCACCGCATTATGCACTGTGCAACTACGTGTCCTCTTCAGCGCCTTTCTGTATTTAATCATCTGTCACAGAAATAACTTCAAAGCTCTCTTAGGATTTTGATCTTTTTTTAGAAGAAGACTGTAAGCAAAACATTACTCCCACTATGTCTCCATGTGCACAGACCTACCTCAGTGTACACACGGCCTGACAATATAACCAACAGAGCTAGAAGATGAGATACTGCACAGTCACATTTGATGCTCACTGCTAGTATTTGACATCTCACTTTAAAACTCATCTCTCCAGTCAGAAGACTGGTCATTTAATCAGCTGTTTTCAGCAGCTGGAGCAACACTGACCTAGAATCATGCTTACGGTGAATAGTGTGTGCCTGCGGAAGTGGTACATTAATATAATTGCCTTTCTGGTTTAAGCAGAGCAGAATTATGCAAAATGAAACTGTTAATTCAGCTGCCCGGTTTATGTCATCAAGAATTGCTGGCTACTGATATCCACTGGCAGCACAGAAGTCCTGTAAGAAAAACATTTCATAATTCTGTAGGAATTAGGCTTCAAAGCACAAAATTTCCAGTCACTTATATACATTTGGATTTATTTCAGAGAGCAAACCCTTTCCTCTTCAAAGCAGAGGATCAAATCCTATTCCATCACATGTACCAATATGGAGGGGACAGGATCAGTCCTGTACTGAAAAACTCATCCCTCTCAGAGCTCCCTTTCTGGGTGCACTTTTCAGTTCTGAACAGACTACTCTCAGAGCAAACCTATTGATGTGGAACTCCACAAAAACACATAGTCGTAGCTCACTCAGCAAGCCTCTACCCATCAGAGGCCAGAGCTTGCAAACATATGAATCACAGAACTTAAAAATCATACAGAAAACCAAAAGTCCGCTTAGGGCTCGCTTCCCATCTCACAGTGCGGGCGTACAGCTACATGTTAATGCAATCTTCACAAGAGACCGGCAGTTTGCACATCCAACAAACTCCACCCAAGCCAGCTAAGTGATTAAAATATCCATGTGTAAATTCGTGTGGTTTAGTGGAAAATATTCAAATCATTGTTTTCACTGTTTGCTTGAAAGCTTAATAACAAGAGTTAGAGAGAAGATATGAACTTAGCTTGGCTTAGCCTCCCTGCCCTATGGATATCCTAGCTTTAACTTCAGGATTCAGCACTGTAGTTAGTTACTTTTGAGTATGAGGGCAAGGAGATACTCCACCCCGACAAGTGAACGTGTATCTGACACCTCAAGCCCTGTCACACTGGCTGTGTTAGTCAATGGACAGTTAGCATGCATGCACTCTGTGCTGACTGGAAGGAGGTGACTGAAAGCAGAGCTGAGCCTCCGCCTGATGCACCCAGCCTCCTCCCAGAAAAACTCACTCCCTTAGGCTAAGCATTAACACCAACTGAGAGCAAAGCTTTATAACCAGTCACAGTGGCAGACAAAGCTAAAACAAGATGTATCATTTTCCTTGACAACATTTCAAGATGTACTTATCTACCCTGTTCAGACAGAAACACTGAACTTTCCAGCAGATTCTATGCAGGAAGAAATAATTTTAAAAGTCAATTAAAAACCCTATAAAATCCAGTTTTTAACAGTTAGGGTGGCTTTGTGCATTCATAAACTCTCCAATTTCTAAGTCAGGTTTGCTTAGTTTGAACTGAAAAGGAAGTTGAATCTTTCAATGCAGCTCAGATGAACTGCGTTCTGTCACTGTTACGCACTGTTGACAACAGTAAAGCTCTGTAGTCAAATGAAGGTCTTATCTTCATTTGCACACTCAGGTGTGCCCTGGCTTAAGCTTAATTAGCAAATATTCTGCAGATGGAGAAATACTCCTGCTCCTTTCTCTATTTTGTACTGAATCCACACTGCACAAGAGTTAAGCCATCATTGTGGGAGACATACTACTTTAAAGATGCACACAGGAACAGGCCAGTTGAAAGGTGATCTTTCTTATGATGGTTCTCTGGTGCAGAATGATGCTTGGATGTAATTTGTATGATTAATGCTTATACTGAACACCAGGCTAGTGAAGACCTGACTGATATCAACTTAATTTAGTTAGATTGTTCCTATTCCCATGTTTTTAGTATATATATCTATGCGGCCCCAAAGTGACTTTTTTTGTGGTTCCTTTTGCTAAAGATAATTTCTCTAGAGTGGAACTTTATTCGAAGAACTTCTATCGCTTTTGTAAAGGAAACAGACCACCTTCTTCCCTACCGTCCACTAATCAGAGAACACTCCTGAAGGACAGTTCTTAAAGTACATATAAACAATCAGCCCTATAGCTTTAGATTCATTCAGTAGTTAAAATGCAGACATAAGAAGTATCACATCAAATGATGTTAACTAGAGAATGGCTCATTTAATATGTCTCACTGCACTGCCTTCTCGTTGGATCCCTTGTGCAAATATTCCCGGCCACTGTTCTCCAACACTTATTTTCATTCCCCCTTTTTGCTTTCACAGAAAAGGTATCTCTCTCACCACTGAAATAGCCCCTGCCCTCCCCCAAGCAAAAAAATGACTTTTAAGAGCTTGGATGATTCAGACCTCCCAGAATTTAATAGCCCAAAGAGAAGAGTTTTCACATACAACACTGTACATGCATACAGCTTTACAGTTTACGCCAGCTAAAAAAAATCATTACTGTATAACCAAACTGCAAGAATTAAGGAAACACCAGTGCCCATGAACCCTACAGTGCTGCTCCCAGTCACTTAGACCAGAAGGGTTTGGGACCACAAGCAATGAAATGTCACATACATCTGCCGAAGATACAAACTTCGGTTTCTTTTAGGAAAAGAGAATTGCCCGATGACTTGAGGGTCACTTGTAACACTATAGCTATAGCGTATGGTAACAACAAAAGCTCTATTTTTTCTGATTCACTGAAAAAAAATACTTACAGAACAAAGAAAATTAATAAAGACCATTAGCAACTCTCTGTCTAGTTCTTGAGCCTCTGAAAGCATCTTTCCTAGGCTGTATTCTCCTGCAAATTGTTTAACAGCCTGCAATATTCAAATACAAGGGACCAATCAAGTATACTCCATCCTCATTTTAAAACAGTAACTATAGGAGAAAGGAATGGAGAATTCAGCCTCTTCGCTACCCAGAGAGTTGCTGAAGAAGGAAGAGGATTTTGCAGCACTAAACAGCTTCAGACAGGTATAAAGTTACCTCACTGGTACAGCAAATACCTCTGCTCATCTGGAGTGTTTTAAAGCTACCAAGATACTCTTTGTCATTGCCCTTAAAAACTTCAGAAGTATAATGGTCATCGATAACAATTTGTGCCTGTTCCACCCTCCCTAATACAGTCATATTTTGCAATTGTATTTTGAATATGAATAGCTTACTATGGAAGGAAAAATGTGGATTTGGTATGGTTATCTAATGGGGAATTATCACATCTGGTATTATAAACCAGCTCAGATATCACAAAGCTATGTGCAGTTTATTGCCTTTCCTGTCTATGCAGCCCTAGTTAATTGTCAGTTAAACTAAACTGCAATTGCAGCTCTCTCTGGAGTACAGTTAAGATGTCTGGATGGTAAAAATCAACAAAATCCCGTAAGCAGAGAATAGTGTTCTACAGAGTAACTGAGCCATGATATGAAAACATGAAGTCCTCATCTAATCCACCCTCACAAACAAAACCTTCCCTAAACCTAATTCTTTTACACAAAGACTCCATGCAGAGGTCTCTCTACTCGGATCATACTGCAGTCTAGGTCCTGCAAACATTCAGACAAATGCTTAACCTTAAACATGCAAATAACTATTTGCAAGGTTTAATCAATGTTTTTGTATCAAATGATTACTTTGAAGCATGAGTCACTGGAAAAGAGGCAGATTTTGATTTTTATCTGGTCCATCTTATTTGTGCACAAAATCAACAACTTACAAAATATATTCACCCAATGGCTATCTTTCCAGTCACCTTTCATGCTTGGGATGCTCTAAACAGAAATAATTGCTTGCTCTCCCCCTCCTTTTTAAGCCTCTTCCCCTAAAATCTAGGAGTGCAACAGCACAAATTCTTACTTTTGATCATAGGAGGTTATAAGCTCCAATATATGCACAAAACACTCTTCCACTATGGTTTCTGATTTAAAACGTTTATTCTAATGACAATAAAAAGCCAAACCAAATCAAATATTAGATTTTGCAAAAGACGTGTTTTTGTTCAAGAGAGAATTTTATCAGTCACTCTAAATAGTGGTTGATCATGTATCTAGGAAAGAAGAGTGTAAAACTAAGCTGATAGCAGAGGGCACTGAAATATTCCTAATTTTTCTCTAGTGTTGGATATTAACTTCTTAGGAATTTAAAAAACATGGTACACGTGGTATTAAAAACAAGGAAACCCATTCTCTGGCAGGTAAGTACTGAAAGGTAACAGTTTGAAGCTATACAATTTACTCTCCTTTTTTGTTTTCAATACCAAAAATCCAACATACACACAAAAGGTAATTAAAAAGCATCTTCATAAGCTTGCATGTGTGCAGATAAATAAAGACAAATGGGATTATGGGGGTTTTTCTCCTCCAGAGAAACAATGACAAATATATTCTAGAAACACTTGCTGAAAGACAAATACACATTTAAGTGAAAGACACCAGCATAAACCCACCACCTTCTGCAGAACTAAATTCAATTAAAGCTCACAGCCATAGTTCCTATCATTTACTAAAAAAGAAAACTACAATTTCCTGGGCTTTTCAGCCCAGCTATCAACCCCCTGCTGCCAACACAGCACTTACAGAAGCCTGGGTCTGTCTCTGTGCAGCTCCTCTCTCTTTCCCTCATCTGCTTTGTTACTCTCAAAGACCTGCTGGCAAAATGGAGAGGACTCGGTGTCCTTACAGGAGAGAAGAGAACGGGCAATACATGCCTTCCGTGGTCCTTACCTTCCCCCTACTCAGAGGCTGCACATCCAGCTTCCCTGTCCAAGCTACTTGGAGGGTATTTAAAATAGATGCTCAGAAATCTGAGGAGAATGAAAGCCAAAAGAATTCAGATTTCCTCTGGAGACTGGGCTTCCTGATCCGCCTGATGCTGTTGACACCAAGGTGAGCATATGATTACGGGGAAGGAGGAGGGATTGTTAGAAAGCATCGAAGGCAGGAAACTGGGAGATGGGTCTTTCTCTGCCTAGACGTGATGCCCCTTCCTGCCTCCTGCCTTGGCTGGAAAGGAAATAAAATGGAGCCTAGGAGGGAGGGAGAGAGATAATCCTGTGGCTTCATCTAATTAGAGAAACTGGGCCTGTGCAGCGCTGGCAATGCCGCCAGGGAGGGAGAGGGAGGGGAGGCAAAGAGGGGCAGGAAGGGGAGGAGCACAGGGGGAGGAATAGAAATTATAAGGGAAAAGGGAAAATTACAAAAGGCATACAAAGGAACTGATGCCTGGGCCAAACCACCCATTTCTCTAATTTCATGTAAAGGTGAAATCAGTAGGAAATACCCATTGCTTCTGGCAATCTGGAGTAATCAGGAAAAATAAACAAACAATAACACCTCCCCTCCCACCTCCAAAACCAAACCAAACCAAAGCGGAATGCATCAATCGTATAGGCATGGACTGGGAACAAGGACATCCCAAAGGACTGAAAAGAGTGGGACTGTTCTAAGCAGGGAGCAATGAAATAAACCCCAGTACACTACAGATAGCTGTCTAGTGTGTCATGGACAGGACACAGTTCAGAACAAATTTTCTCTTGGCAAGTCATTTTCCAGAACCTGTTTCTGCTTACTGAAACACATCTTAGTTGAACCAAAGTGACATTAAATACATACCAGCACACACACTGGTGTCTGCAGCTGTGGCCTTGATTGCCCTCCCATGGGTCTTACACCCTGGCCACAGCCCCACAGTCATTCCCACCCTCCTAAAACCTGGCACAGGCACTCCTGGGTGCACGGCCCCCCACCTAAGCGTGGCCACCTGCACCACTGTGCTACTGTGCCCCATGGGGGATCCTCAATGTGCAGGAGGCTGCAGCCAGTCTGGCCCTCACTGCACACAAGTGTGAGGGCAGATCCATGCCCTTGCCCTCAGCTTGACATGGGAGCTCACCCGAGGTGCACTGGCAGGGTCTCGAGGGTGCTATTGTTGAGCATCCAGGTCCCTTTAAGCCACCTTGGGACCTACGGTGTATTGGGGACATTAAGGGCAGATGTGGCCAATGGAATCTTGTCCCCATTCATGGTGGCCCATTTCCATAAGAAATCCCCCCTTTTGCTCACCTTCATCACCTACTACACTAAGTCCTTTCCCAAGTACCACTTCTTGCCTCTGCATTTTGAGCTGCTTTTATGTCTGTTTGGCCTATTCCCCTCAATTTAAAGCTTCACACAAGGCAGGCTGGTTGGATCGCTGATGGGGCAAGCAGAAGGATGCTAAAGCATCAGAAATAGACACCTTCAAGTCCTCTTTCTTTCTGTTCAGGAAAGAATTAATTTTTTTCCAAATAAAACACTTAGAACACATTCTCACTTTGTTCCTAAGTCTTCCCTCCTACCCTCCCATCACACCTAGGTCAGCTGGGAGATGGAGACCAAAACCCCCTTCCTGATGCTTTTAGAGACACAATATTGTTCCCCAAGTCTTCAAAATGGGCCACAAACCCAGTTATTTTCTATGTGCTTTCAGTCTTTGCTCCTAAGAGGAGCATCCCGGCACACTCACTGAGCAATTACTCCCTCAGGCTACAGGTTGAGAAGCATTTCAGGGGTTAACAACTATGCATGCATCAGCAGCATCTTTCCAGCTGCTTTATGTTCATTATAGCAATGAAGCAGAGCAGGGACTTGAAATCAGCTGCTTGTGCTGACCTTGTGCATCCTTCCTGCAAGGCCAGAAACAGAAGTTACTTGAACTATCCCTTCCAGAGCATTCTTATCAGCATTTCTGGTGGTCCAGGATCATATCCAAATGACTCAAACAATGAAAGGACAAGTGGAAATGGGTACAAATTGGAGCACAAGAGGTTCCACTTAAACCTGAGAAGAAACTTCTTCTCAGTGAGGGTGACAGAACACTGGAACAGGCTGCCCTGGGAGGTTGTGGAATCTCCTTCTTTGGAGACATTCAAGACCCGCCTGGACACGTTCCTGTGTAACCTTATCTAGGTTCCTGCTCCGGCAGGGGGATTGGACTAGATGATCTTTTGAGGTCCCTTCCAATCTCTAACATACTGTGATACTGTGACTCTCAGCACAGTGGTATAGGACTACAATGGTGCTGCAGGGAAAGGACAACTCACAGCATTTTGCCTCCGTTCTTGTTCCAGCAAAAGACCTTTGGCTGTTGTGCTGAGACACAGCCCTGGCACTCGTAGCTATTACAGCATTGTTCTATGGGTGCCAGTGGCCACTCATGTGACAACTCAGTGTACAACTCTTCCAGTCAAATGCATCTTCCAAGTTTGTCCCAGTTTGCCCAAAGAACATACAATAGATACAATGTAAGGATAATATTGCATTTCTCTTTTTCTTTAAACCCTCTACAGGAGGAAGTTCCATAGCTCTCTTGTTCTGGATTTGGTATGTCCAACAAGGTTAACTATTTTCACTAAAAGCATCAAAATGTGCTTACATACCATCCCTGGAAGTGTTCAAAAAACATGTAGATGTCCTCAGTGACATGGTTTAGTGGTGGACTTGGCAGTCCTGAGGTAACGGTTGGACTCATCTGAGCATCCATAACAATGATTGCCATACAGCTTTTTCATTTTACATTTAATGAGAAAAAGGTAAAGATGTCTCAAATCCAAATATGAAGAATTTATCGTGTCTTTAACAAAGTTGACAGTTAAAGGAAACTGAAAAGTCAATAGCCTACAGATACATTAGGCTAAATCCAGACAATGTTGATGAATTTCTGTTGGGAAGAAGGGACACACTGTTTTTCAATGGCATTTTTGCAGAACAGTTCTGACACTGTTACTCAGCCTGACTAGCATTTGTGTTTCCCATGAACTCCACCCAGGGTTTAAACATGTGAGAATGTGTTTAGTTTAAGGAAATTATAGTCCTATGTCCAGCCATGGAAACAAGATTTCAAAATGGCTATTTACTGGTTTGGGTGCTTGAAGATCAGAAGCAAGCAAGCAAGCCACCAGCCCCATGACTTTGAGTCACATCATGTGAGAAAGGGCAGTTGGCTCCGCTTGCCTGCCAAGGGGCATCGCTGCACAGAGCTGCCAGACCCACAGGCCAGTTTTTGTCACCACAGCCTCCATCCAGGCAACCAGGGCTTCCACATTCGAAAGAGAGAAACCCAGTCATAGCCCAGACACTCTTTGTCAAATCTAAAATTCACTGACCACATGTTGACCAGCTACCCCACTTCAGAAGAGGGTACAGGGTGGGAAAACCATCCTGATCTCTTGGTTCCTCCCTGTGAGACCTAAAAACTTGTACTGAAGCCCTCCTCTCACCCCTTCCCATTTATAACCCTTTTCTTAGACTGCCTGAACTGCTGTCATTCACAGTAACATTTTCATGCCAGGTGAGGGGATTTGGACCTGCCCAGACTGTGCTTGCTGAACTCCTCCATCAGCCATAAACCTCACAAGCTCTTGCAGGAGGCAGGTTCAAGTGCCCCCAGTGAGAATGTGCTCTGCTGCGAGTGCACATTTCTCTCTGAGCTGACTCAATAAAACGCTGCTTGCAATTAGTTCATACGTCTCTCTCTGGGGGCTCTGTATGCAAACCCTGGAAGGCTGATATTTGCTGTCTGTTGATTCAAAGCCACTTAAGGCAGTGAAACTGCACCTGCAACCAGGCCGATTTTAACTTAATGCATTTCTAGAATAGGTTCTAGTCTACCACAATAATGTAGCCCTCCAGGAACAATATGCTGTCTCCTGGGTAACACTGCTCACTTGCCTGAATGATATCTGCCATAGTAAATTTGGATCAGGTCTTGGATATCACCACTGTAAAGGACTTTTGAGTGTTTCTGAAGAGTAACAGCACTTTAGTGCAGTCTGAGAGAGCCTGTAAGATACCGCTAATGCACCACAGCCAAACTTCTACTACTATAACAAGTCAGAAGCTCTCTACCCTAGACACAGCTAGCTCCTTATTGAAATTGGCATCCTGTATGCAGTGGCAGATTTGCAGTTTTTGCTTATGCTCAGATACCCAAAATAATTCCAGCCAGTCCAATACAGGAGCTAGTTTTCACACATGCTTCAGGCAAGTCAAATGCACCCAAGATTGTTTGAAAACATAAGACTGACCGTTATCTTCCATTTCACATAAAAATCATAGAATGGTTTGGGTAGGAAAGGACCTTAAGGTCATCTGGTTTCAAACCCCCTGCCATGGGCAGGGACACCTCACACTAAACCATGTCACCTAAGAGCCCATCCAACCTGGCCTTGAACACGGCCAGGGATGGAGCATTTACTACTTTTTTGGGCAACCCATTCCAGTGCCTCACCACCCTAACAGTAAAGAACTGCTTCCTTATTTCCAACCCAAACTTCCCCTGTTCACTACCATCTTTCCTGCCTTTTGATATATACAGATATCTGTTGGGACCGGTCTTGTTTAACATCTTCGTCGCTGACATGGACAGTGGGATTGAGTGCGCCCTCAGCAAGTTTGTCGATGACACCAAGCTGTGTGGTTCGGTTGATACGCTGGAGGGAAGGAATGCCATCCAGAGGGACCTTGACACACTTGTGAGGTGGGCTGATGCCAACCTCATGAAGTTTAACCATGCCAAGTGCAAGGTCCTACACCTGGGTCAGAGCAATCCCAGGCACAGCTACAGGCTGGGCAGAGAAGAGATTCAGAGCAGCCCTGCGGAGAAGGACTTGAGGGTGCTGGTCAATGAGAAAATGAACATGAGCCAGCTTCAGTGTGCGCTTGCAGCCCAGAAAGCCAACCGTATCCTGGGCTGCATCAAAAGGAGCGTGACCAGCAGGTCGAAGGAGGTGATCCTGCCCCTTTATTCTGCTCTCGTGGGACCTCACCTGGAGTACTGTGTACAGTTCTGGTGTCCTCAACATAAAAAGGATGTGGATCTGTTGGAACAAGTCCAGAGGAGGGCCACAAGAATGATCAGGGGACTGGAGCACCTCCCATATGAAGATAGGCTGAGAAAGCTGGGGCTGTTCAGCCTGGAGAAGAGAAGGCTGCATGGAGACCTCATAGCAGCCTTCCAGTATCTGAAGGGGGCCTATAGGGATGCTGGGGATGGACTCTTCATTAGGGACTGTAATGATAGGACAAGGGGTAATGGGTTCAAACTTAAACAGGGAAGTTTAGATTGGATATAAGGAAAAATTCTTTACTGTAAGGGTGGTGAGGCACTGGAATAGGTTGTCCAAGGAAGTTGTGAATGCTCCATCCCTGGCAGTGTTCAAGGCCAGGCTGGACGAGACCTTGGGTGAGATGGTTTAGTGAGAGGTGTCCCTGCCCATGGCAGGGCGGTTGGAACTAGATGATCTTAAGGTCCTTTCCGACCCTAACTATTCTATGATTCTATGATCATTCCCTTAGTTTATGGGCCATCCCTCTAAAATGTCCTTTGAACTCATTTGTTTATAAACACTGTGTAGAGGGGGTTTATATATAGCAAGTGGCACGACAACTTCTGCTTCTTCTGCCCGGAAGAAGATAACTGCTGGTTAGACAGCCGAATTGTAGCAAGTACAGTCTATGAATAAGCCTCTATTCTGCAACGTTGTTTTTCTGTGGAAAGGAAGATGATTTGTTTGGGTTCATCTCATCTGTTCGTTTCACAAAGTTGTTATGAAATCTGCCAGGTCATCTACATTCACCTTTCCTGGGAATGCGGCCGTAACACTACTGACATGACTTTTTTCAAGACGCAACATAGATGTAGTACTCTTCTTTGTGGGATTAATCTTTTTGAAAGCTGTCAGGCTTCTTAGTACTGTGAAAGCCGGTGGTTTGGAGCTGTGTCATCTCCCTTCTTTTTCATCTTGGATTTAAGAGCAGCTTTCTCAACAAAGCAGGCCAGATCTTTTGCCTTTATTTTGCTGTGGCAGCTTGCAAGGCAGCATGCTGACATGAGCTATCTCATGTATTTCAAAGACTTAGCAAATCTCTACACAGCACTATTTTTTTTTTGTCCTATTCATTTGATAACCAAACAACAGCTGATTATGAAGAAGGCAAACAAGATCCCTCTTATGAGCATTTTTTGTTATAAACCAAAGATTTCATGACATGAAACCTTAAATCTCATCTTAAATCAAGGAACTATCACATGGGCACTCTGCTCTCACTTCTCCTTTCCCAGATCTCATTTCCTCCCATGCACAATCACCAGAATGTCTACCCTACTGTTCTCTACTGTTGCTCAATACCCAGCAGCAAAAAACAATAATTGCACTAAAAAAACTCACCCCAAAACAACCTTTCAAGCCAGTTTTGGGGTAGCGTTAAGCTGCCTTTCATGGAATAAGGGCTTTGGCCCTTTAATCACATGTTTAGCTTCGCTCTGCATTTCATTGCTAGTGTTCCATTACTCTCAACTGGAAAGGATGCAAGACGGCAGGGCTCCCAGAAAACACACAAAAAACCCCAACAAAAAAAACCCCAACAAAACCAAATAAACCAAACCCAGTACCAACTGTTACACTTCAGGAAGTCTCCAGTAATTCCGTCCTACGTGACTTACCCACCAAGACACTCTCCCAAATTTGGATCTGAACTCTTTTCAAAAATACATTCATGTATATACTAAACCTCCTTAGTTTATGCTTGCAAATACCATGATTCAAAGAAGTGATTTGGTCTATAGATAAGAAATGGAAACAAAAGTAGTGGAGTCTTCACTGGACCATAGCTGGGGCCTAGGTTAGAGTGCTACAAACAAAGCCTGCTGTAGAGCCAGCACCACCTAATGGGAGTCAAGCAGCTAAACAAAGACTTAAATTTTGTGCTGCCTCAATTCAAGGGTATAAAATGAGGAAATGTTATCAGCGAGAAGTTGGGAGAAGAACAAGGAAAACACTGTACAAGAGGAAAATACTGCAGCCTGATTTCTGACCCTGATGCACTTCCAAAAAGCACAGCTCTGCAGTTCTAATAAGGTTTTGTTTTGCCGTATGACCTGGAAAATTCCCAAGCAATTTAGATCACAAACATCATAATGTAATTGCCCACTGGCCTCATGGGCCTGTGGGCTTGACTCCAGCACACACAACATTCCTAATCCAGCCTCCCTTTCCCTGGACAAATGCTTCGGCAGTATACCCATTCCCATTTCTGCCCCATGCAGCAGGAGACTGCCTACACTGAACTCTCTGAGTCCTCTTAGATGAGCTGGGAGCTCATCCAGGATATGCTGGGCAGAGAGTATGGTGGAAGAAAGAGAGACAAAGTTCAGAGGCTTGAGAAAAGTTGGGAGAATTTGCAGAGGATTTGGATTTAGTCCCTGTGGCTGACTATATCGGACCACTCTCATAAGAGGGATAACCCTTGGTTAAATGAAACAGAGACAAAATTATTATGCAACTAATATACCAGGGTAACATTCCTAATTAGACACAAGCTGAGAGCAGGAGCACTACACATTAAATAAGGCTCGCACAAATAAGACCAGAAAAGTAGTACACAGATTTCAGAGCAGCCCCACTGCAAAGGAATAATGCTATTTCAAGTGTATCCACTGCCAGGGGCAGTCCAGTGAGATGGACTGTAAGCCCCAGGCTAGCTCTGCCTGCAATAATCTGCAGGGTTGACTCTGTGACAGATTGAAATGCACTAACAGTGTTTATGCAACTAAATCTTGTTCTAATCTATTAGTTTATATAACCTTTGCTCATGGACATCCTGACTCATAGGTCTCAGGAATCTAAAGAAAATCCCCTTTTTTAACTCTCTCCCATCCTTAAAGACCTGGTTGCCAAATAAACAAATAGATTGTCAGAGGTCTCATTCATACTCTTTAAAGAAAAATCACATTGGTAGGCAAAAAAAAAAAAAAGTATCAACTAAAGCCCTAAAATCCAGTTTTCTGCACATACAACCGAAGTTACATGATCAGATAGCTAATAGTGGGCAGGTGTCCTTCAGGTTAGCATTTCCAACCACAGAATGCATCATTTGAGCCCCAGGCTGGGAAAAGGACAGAAATTGTTTAGCTAGTTCCTAGGATAAAAACATTGCTTTCTAGCATTCAGACACTACCTTCCTGAGTAAAGCAAGGCAACACAACGTCTGAGGGAGTTACACTGATGTTTCTTAGATCAAAATATTTACTTTCATCCTTGTCACGTTTCTTGCATTTCCTAGAGCATTTTCACACATATTTTAAGTGAGGAGCTAGCAGGAACAGGGTACAGCATTCTTCCTGCAGCAGTCTTAGTTCTAGTGATTACTACATGCAGCATGTCCACATCAGCTTATTTTGGCCCTTCCTGGCTAGGCTTTAACCTAAATTTCTGAGAAGATTTGAATTAAGATGAACCTTCTTGGGGTTTTGGGGACTCTGGGGGTTTGTTTCATTTATTCTCCTGCCAACTGAATAGTTCACATAGCTGTTGCCCATGTAACACTTGTTATCTACCCTATACCTGGTTTAATTTCCAACCTGTGGTATTGAGGATTCATGCACAGGCCAAAGCTGATCAGTATCACTTGGAATTAATGTACTTGGAGCCAAATCCCATTGTATTATGTGTATTCAGGAGAAGTCATTATGCAGTTCTGATGCACACTGTTACTGTCAGTACTAGACAGATATTCTATAAATGGATCAGACGTTCCTTATTAGCCATTTCAAAAGCAGCAGAAGAACAGGCACAGTGCCTGTTTCTGCTAAGTCCTTTTACACATTAGGATGGTCTCCTAGTGGATTCTGTGATCATATTGAACAGTTTACTCTGGCAGAGCCAGAAGCTGGGCCTAGATAACACCAGTCATGTTTTAGCTTTGTCCGGTATGGTAATTCACAAAGGAAAGCCCCCAGAGGGAGCCCAAGGATGGCACCTGCCCTGCCATCTGCTGGCTGCTTTGAAAAGAGAAAGGGATCACTTAGGGAGATGAAATAGGACTTAATTATATGAAAAGTTTATTGATTTTCCCCACACTCAGGATTCAAATTTCTTTTCTTACATCCTTGACCCTCATGATCTCAACTACATTCTTTCTCAAAACTACAAAAACCTACAAAAACATATGGGATGGCATCTGTAAACCTGTTGTTGCTACAGATGGAGCAGTTTTAGGTGTATGTGCCTACAAAAACAACCATAGGTTAAAGCAAACTCATCTTCAGCTTTTAGTATCACATTCTGTTTGTATATGCTTCCAAAAACAAACAAAATTTTGCTCTCAGAAGTTTGCATCCCTTATGGGCTACAGATTTAGGGCTATATTACATACAGGGTAATATATAAAATTTTGCTCTTTCCTGCACTTCATTCAAATCTTCAGATGCATTTCTGTCTACAGACTCATCTGCCTACTCAGCAATCCCTTCACGTTTGTCTTATAGTACTCATACCTTACTTAACATTGTGTATGGATTAAATACATTATCTGTTTCAGAGGGAGGGAAAGTTAGGAAATACTGCCTAAAAGAAAAACTAGTCCTGCCTTAGAGCAACATTTGTTTTCCATGGCTACAGCTGTGCAAACAGCTCATTTTGCATGTGTACATAAGTAATCTTGCAAGGCCTTGGCAAACTGACAGTTTAGATTACCATTGCCAAGGCTAGGTGATGCGCAAAGCCAGAACAAAAAGTCAGCTATTGCTCCTAAAACACTTTAAAGCCATGAAGGCCAGAGCTTCACAAGTAATTTTCTCTGCAAGAATCTCTACAGTCCTTATGCAAATCATCGTAAATGCCGAGCTTATTAATAAAAGTCATTTGAGAGGAACATTTTGTGCTGTTTTTTCTTGAAGCAGCACCAGCAGCTTTCTTAATGCAATTTACGTTAGCAAAAAACCCCATGAGAACATTTTCCTGTTAAAACAGACTTGGTATTTCTGAAATTCCTATTGTAAAACACAGAAAGAAAAAGACAACTGAAAGAAATAAAAGCTCACATCCTCTGCATTCTGTTTCATAAAGAAAAATGAAAAAGTCACTTTTAAGAGAACGCAGCTTACTGGGTCGATTCTCAACAAAGCCCAACTTTGGACAGGAGGTGGTGCTGTAGCTCGCATAAATTTTGTTATCCAGTAACACCAACAGTCACAGTGTACTAAAAGCAAAAGGAAAAAACCAAACATTTTGAGCTCTGTAGAAATGCTGATATGCAGATTACCTATGTATACTTTCATAGCAGTAGATATACTATAACAGTGTTGAAAAGATTTGTAAGAAGGCCCTAAAAGAGAAAGCAAATGCATCACATGTTCAAGTCTGTCAGGGACTTCCAATACCCAGCAAAATATGAGTACCAAAACATGGAGATAGGAATCCATCTTTCACAGCATGCTCTGTGCAAGCTGTCGCAGTTTGCTGTGTGCTCAGTGCTCCATTGACCAGTTCTGTGCCAGAAGGAAACTGATGGGACAGATACCCACAGGTGGAAGGTTTGCACAGGTCCAGAAAGCATTCTGCCTATCTTTCCTTGAGGAGTATCACAGACACAAACAGTGTCAGGGGTTTTACTGGCCTAAAATGAAAGTAGGAAACCAAACCCCTTATCTAGGTTAAAGTTATCTTCCCCCCTTTTCCTTTTTTTTTTTTTTTTTGCTGTTTTTCTCCCTAGGCCCTTTGAAGAGGCACCAAACATGGCTGCTTTTGAAGGTTTTTTTCCTGTTGTCCACGTTGGCTCTGTCTCTATTCCATTTCATACCTGTAATTTTGGCAGGAGAATTGTTCTGGATTGTAGCCCTAGGCACTCAGAGTTAGAGTGGTTAAGGGCAGCTATCATCAACAGTAAAGCTGGGAGAAAACAGTTCTGGCAGACTCATTCCTTTCTGGATGCACTTCCTCTCCCATTCCCATCTCTTCTTTTGAAAGGAAACTAACAAATGACACCCAAAATGAACCCCAAGGATATTTCATGACAGAGTAGATCTTTGTTTCACATTTTCTTTTCTGAAACAGTCAATTTTCCATAACTTGCTCAAGCTAAGAGCTGTATGTTAGTCCAAGGCCAACAGTAGATTGTGGGAGAAATTCTTATCTCAGTTACACAAGTGTGACTCTGGAGGAATTCCAGCTATTATACAATCTTTAAAATAAGGATAACAATAACTATTATTTCAAAAAGTTTTTGTGATGGTTAACTACCAGTAATTAATGCTGGTCCAGAAATCAGAGGCATGGGAATGAAAGGCTTTATAGAAATTCTAAGAACTCATTATTTCTGCCACTCACAGTCATACTTCTTAATGTAATCTATTTGTTGTAGTTAGGGTGCCCGTCAGTGCTTCCTGCAAACCCTAATCTGTTATGTCTCTGACAGATTCACCAGCCTCAATAAAACTGGCCACGTTTTAGTTGGGGAAAAAAAGAATTTACCTCTTTTAAAATGCCATTCTAGCTGAAGGTGCTGCCAGTGTGAAAGTCAGAATTCACAAATACAAGGAAGTGAGTACGAAGGCAGAAGAACTTGAATACATTTCACTTAAAATACCTGAATTTAAAGATCATTCTAGGGCTGCTTAAAACAAAATAATTGCAAAATCCTTTGATAAAAGGAGATCCATTGTATCTTTAACATTATTAATAAATTACAGTAAGTCTTTAGAGGAAAACTGTCAACTGAATAATACTAAGATTACTTAAGGATCTACTGATGCTTATAATTCTACAGCTGTATCTTAAGTATTTCTCTATGCTCTGTCATGGGGTGCTCCTAAAAAGCATTACTAAATTACTGATTACTAAACAGCATTAAGTAATTACATGCTTTCAACTTGATTGTGAAATGTTTCCTTGGCACTATTTATATCATTCTGTTTACAAAGATATCCAACTTAAAAAATACATACATTAAATTTCACCCATGCTAGTGGAAATCATGAGAATATCATGATAAATGATGAAACATGTTACTTTACTTGGTGTCTCACAAGCAATGTGACAGCACTGTTTTTAGATTAACTGCTTTGTGACAGAATATTCTTTATCTTGAGTGTTCTGACTTTTAAATAAATTCATTAAGAGACTATAATCCATTTCAAACTGTTTCTGTTTTTCAGAGATTTTAAAAGCAACATTACAGCATATTTTCAGGCTTACCTTTTCTACACATCTCTTCCAGAGACCACATCTGCCTTTTCAGCATCAGTTTCAGCTTTGCCAAAGCAAGAAGAAAGCCTCCCACCTGAGCAGCCATAAAAATGGTATCAACATTTCAGCATTCAAAATGAGATAACTACCACAAAAGCAAGGAAATGGCCTATAAGCAAAGAGGTGTCAGACATATACAGTAGAAACTATACTATTCTGTATCTCCCCGGATGATCAGCTATGCAATTTCACCAGAACGTATGTTTTCCAAAACATGATAGGAATGTGCCACCAGAATTATAAAAACAGAACACTGAGAAAAGCATCATTAAGAAATATGCATTACTGTTCGGAGCCCAGCTCTTTACTTTCATACTACAAAAATCATTGTGGTGAGAATCACAATGGTGATTCAAAGAATCACAATGGTGAATCAAAGTGATGAGAATGCAGCATCCTTTAGCCTGTATTCTAAACTAGGATATCTTGGTGATTATCTTGAAGCATAGTAAATATAATTTTGTAGTTACAAGGGAATTTTTATGTGGTCTTTTAAAGGCCAAGGTTTTACTGTAAGAAGCAAGACCTGGATATATGCACACTAAAAACATGTTAATGTTACAAAAAAATTAACCAGAAACTTCAAATACTTATAGTACAATATCTAGGTCCACAAAACATTAAACTCCCAGCTTGCTCTCAGCTGAGAATTTACTAAATCCAGAGATTTAAGCTAGAAAGGAGGTTAGTAATCAGAAACAAAGGAGGGTAAAATTGAGTTCCTCACATCGTGTATTTTAATTTCCAACTGGTGCAAGAACTCAGCACAGAAAGACTAAAGAGCAGAAAGTTTGTGGATGCAGCACAGAATCAAAATTAAAGCTCCCTGCTTAGCAGCTTTGTCATTAATTCCTTTCATCCTTGGAGAGGGTGAAATCTGCTCCTCCAAGCTCAGCCCATCTCATCTACCAACACACTGAAACGAGAGCTGGATCAGCAGGTGGTTAGTGCTTCCCAGAGGTAAGTGCTTCACACCTCTCTACACACACAGTGCAGCTTGTATGGGAGAGGGTGCATCTGACTAGGATCATTTAAACTGTTCAG